>NC_137466.1:213133233-214544321 GCF_964235325.1 Thermobia domestica
CAATAATTTCATTTAAAAAATCAAAAGTTGGGTGGTACATCTATCTTCGAGAGATGAGATATCGTGCTTACGAAGGAGGTCGGTATATTTTTCGAATTTTGGATATAGTCCCGTTTCCTAATAAGTTAACTATCTCACAAAACGAGATTGAATCGCTTCAAGACGTGCTTTGTTTTTATGACTGTTTGGATGCCAGGTGGTACTTATTTCAATGTGTAAAATCTGCTTTGCTCTACCCACAAATTACAATTTAAATCAGTTGTTTTACTGGTATGCCATACCGGCCAATTTTCTAACTTTCGGATGCATAACCGGCTCATTTTAAGCACTGCACTACCCCCTCCTTGAACACTATAATAATAACCATATTCTCACCAACTTCTGTTTATTTCCAGTAAACCATTGTAGTGCAGTATTATTATTATTTTACCCGCTTTGTTTTTAATGGATTCACAGTTCTTACTCATGGTACGGTATTTTATTTAATGCCTCCTCCTTACAACATTGCTAATATTTGTGCTTACGAATGTAGTTTATTTCGACAGTAGCAGTAGCTCGCGCCCTTTTGATAGCTCTTCACGTCCCCGAGGTTAGAAACCGCTATACTTAGCAACTATTGGTGTTTGGTAAGAACTGAATGAAATTATCAAGCATTGAATAGTGAGCCCTTTAAGTAAGTATCGATATTAGCACCATCATGTGGCTGGTGTTGGAACTAAAAAAAACTGTATATTACACAACTCAATGTCATTTCTGAGATTTTCTGACCAATATGAAAGGCAAATATTAGAAAGTATTAATTGGTGAAATGAGGTTTAAGAACTGTTTACACTGTTCTTTTTAAGTTCAAGCTACGTTACTCTATGTGAAAAAATGTATGGCAATAAATAACCCAATGACAAATATTTTATACAATATTTTTCTCTTCTACATGGAATCCAATTAGATAAATAGAAGAGTAGGATGAAGGGAAGCGAACTAGACCCAAACTAATTTCAGTATACAGTATTTGGTAAATTAGGCCATGAGGAACATGAATCTGAAGGAATTTTAACGATCCGACTTTCGGAACTCGAGGTATCCGAAAATAAATTGACTTATAATAATAATAATATATTTGATGTGATTTGATTTTGACTTTAATGTTCCTTTCAGTAGCGAGGCTATATGAGATGTGGACCTACAGCTTAACGTGGGGTACGAACCACATGATAGCTAACATATATATACAGACGCGGATCCAGGGGGGTTATAGGGGCTATAGATCCCCTTGACGGTCAGGTACTGGATAAAATGGACTTCAATCCTGCTTTACACTGGATAAAGTGGCAAACTATGGTTTAGCCCCTCCCTTGATCATGTCCTGGACCCGCCACTGTATATATATGTATATATATATGTATACATATATATGTGTATATATATGTATATATATATGTATATATGTATATATATATTTTGAGATTTTTCTGATTTTAATCTGACTTTAAGAATTGAAGCCATTTATTACTCTTACACTGTTTCGTCCAAGTCTTTTCAAACCACTGAATAATTAACTAATTAGTATTGTCTTCTACTAGAGAATAACACAGACATTTTAATCCTACTCATTACGTTAATGTTGTTACAAAAATAAAAACATGGGAAAAAACGTACAACACAGGCACTGGTTTCCAGACTACTAATAATTAACAACATATATATATATATATATATATATATATATATATATATATATATATGATCAATAAAGTTAAGTAATAATAAGAACTCAAAGATATATATGTATAAACTATATTCTTAGTAATAAACGTGCAGTATGCCTAGGTGCCTCGTCTTGAGTACAGGCCTAACTCTAGGTGCACCTACACAAACATCTATTTTAATTCAAGTAAGAAGGCAATAGATTTCTATTTGCCGAACTCTATATTTGATGACAAATGCTGTGGAGGTCTATATTCGACTAACTGAAGAAATTTTTCGGTTCATCATGTATCTATTTGTCTATTCGACGGTAAATTTCATTTTAAAAAAATCCAGATTTAACGAAATGTGGCTTATGTTTTATTTTACCTTATTTATAATCCTAATTGCTCCTTGAAGTTCAAGGACAGAAAATTGTGCGGCTGTACTATGGTTATCACGAGTTGTCATGAAGCTTGACCTGCTTCTACCAATTTCCCCACCCAATAGATCACGAGGGTGTGTCCCGGTCGTCAACCCCCACCCAATTAACTTTGCCAGTGTCGTTTCTCGAGCTATACAGAGAGTATCTCCTGAGAGTACAGTGTTGTCGGATTGCCGCTAAGTTTCGTTTAATTCGAATAATTGTCAATGTTCTTGTTATAATTCTTTAAGTGCTTGTTTGCCATGCCTTCTGAATTTGGCAACATTGTTGGTGGTGCACTTCTGCTGTTTTACTATTTTTCAAGTGTGCGTTTGTAAGGCATGACCCAGTAATCGTCCTGAATTCTTCCGATGCATCACACGTGACGGAAAGCAGTTCTATCATTCGTATAGAGCCCAGACTTCGCGAGTCGTTGCAGTTACTATAAGAATCGAAGCCATGTCTGCAGATTACCAACTGTGGCGATGCTAAAATAACTATGTTGTCCAGTCCATGTCCTGTTCACTATGCGTATGTTTGCTTTAAGGCTTTTCAACCGTCTGGATTCCTTGGAACTGAAATTGGTCAAGAATTCAAGAGTGAATTTACTCTTTCCAATTAAAAATAAAAAAATAAAAAAATAAAAAAGAGAAAACATTTTAAGGTTGGTTTAAAAGGACAAGTTTTGCCGATAGATGTCACTACAGTCTTCGTATCTCTCTCATGTATTTTTTACTTTTCACGAAAATTCACGATTTCTCTTACAAACTTCAACCTAGAGACTTCAAATTTTTAGAGAAGGAACTTCATAACCTATCGAAGGCAACATTCTGTGCCGATTTTTTTATTTAGAATTTTCTTCATTGTTGAAAGGCTTGATTGTTGAAAGGGATATCCAAACCTTTAACAATATAACTGTTTCAACAATGAAGAAAATTCTAAATAAAAAATCGGCACGGATTGTTCCTTTTAATAGGTTATGAAGTTCCTTCTCTAAAAATTTTAAGTCTCTACGTTGAAATTTGTAAGGGAAATCGTGAAAGGTAAAAAATATATGAGATATATACGAAGACTGTAGTGACATCTATTGGCGAAACTTGTCCCTTTACACCAACCTTAAAGACAATTATTTTCTAAAATCCACTAAAAAAAAAAAAAGAGAGAATATTTGGTGGGAAACAAAGATCTCTTCTTTGGCATATTTTTCTAAACTTTACTTAATAATGAAATAACACTGAACTATCACCAGAGGAAAAATATTTTGTCCTCTTTAATGCATTTTATAAAGCCATTATTTTTACTTTTTACGGTTTATGTAACATAACAGTGGCTTGGGAGAAGATAATGCTAAGTCACATTTTCTAGCTTTGAAGAAAGTTGGAAAAGAAAATTCAACATTTTCATGCAATGCAATGTAATGAGACATAAACAACCTTTCATTGCCATCCATTTGCACGCATATTTCTGAACTTCAAATATTCACCTACTGTTCTGTGGTCCGATTCCAACCCTTCCACCTAATAACTCACCGGAAGCGCCGCTTATTATTGTCTTCTCCCGAGCCGCTCAGCAACAGTGCCTTTTCCTCTTATTATGAAGGAAGAAGTCCTCAAACTTGATATAAAGGTGACATGACTGAGTTTCTTCGTAGTATGGATAGCGTACATGTCTTTTGCTTGGGAGACCCAAGTCTGATTGATGGCGAGAGTTGATGTGGTTTGCGTTCCGTTTTAAGCTGTAAGTTCATGTTCCCTATACAACCTCGCTGCTAAAAGGGACGCTGACTTAAATCCAATTCAATCCACTCAAAGAACGCCTTACTGTCTGCAACCAGCCAAGTATTCATGGGAGATTGGGTTGTATAAGCAGCAGGCGTTTCCAAAATCAATGCTATTAAGTTCATAGAAAGAAGATTGTGAAAACATTACACTGCCATTAGGTTTATGTATCTGTACAAAATGTTAGAGCTGTAGTTAGTATGAAAACACATGAAATTCAATTTCTAACAATTCACTCAAACAAAGAGAAAAATAAGCTAATGAAAAACATAAATTTCATTAATTTCTCCATTTAAGTGTAGTAAAGCGCCACTTATTCCAAAATTAGACCTACTCCTTGTGTTGAAGGTTAAAATTAGTCAGAGCCAAAATACTGAATTCATTATCATCAGAAGCATGTTTAACGATAATTTCTTTTTTTAAACTTATTTTTATTAAGTGTATATTGCCTTTGAGACTTAAGAATTACACTTATTAGGATACGGTTATAATGAAAATTTTTATTTTCCTATTTAAACGAGATCCAAAAAGCAAAGCAAACACGTTGTTTTAAATGAAACCAGGCCATATCGCATGCTGAATCAAGCTTCATATTTCCTTTTCTCATTCAAAAACAAACATGTTTGTGTCTTGCAGTGGACGATCAAGTAGACAGCACGTTGATTGGCTAATCACACAGACACACAGATTAGTTCTGCTTACTCAGTGACGTTTAAAACAGAGTTGTAGGTGTTCTCTTTACGGCAAATATGATGTTGTTGCCTGAGTTGTAGAGAACTATTTGAACGTTTTTTGCTGCCAACCCTAATTTGCCTCTGAATGAGGAAAATTGATCGCTAAACTCGGCACAAACACGCTGTTCTATGAAGGATGAAGGATGATTCGGAGTGGGAATTTGAAAAGGGAAAAGTCAAATAGGAAAATTTCGGCATAACCGTACCTTCAGTTGAACTGAAATTAGTAAATGGTAAAAGTGATGGAAACCTCCAAAATTAAAGCACATCCAAAAGTGCTCGCTTCTACACTACATAGCATCATTATAGTACCACAGAAAACAGACTTTGTTACCCCTGCATGCGAACACAAGTCAGAGTCGTAGTAACTGCAATTCGCCCGTCCGATGGCGCTAGTGAAACAGCCACTGATAAGCGCGCACTCTTTAAAGTTTTTTCGGAGTTATTTGAAACTACGGTAAACATCCAGACAACTGTAGGAGAGGTATAATCGTAATACTAATCAGAATTGGCATTCTTGTTGAATTTGCTCTGAAATTATGTGCATTTTTTTTTCTGTTGATAAGAATTATGTATACAAACAAGTTCATAGGTATGGGTTCATTTATGCTAGTACTAGGTGAGTCAAAATGCTGTTCTCGATTTCATTTAATTTATTATTCGAACAGTAATGAGGTTTTTTGTTAATGTATTTTTTTTCTGGGATATAGTCTCAAAAATGTTTTTCTTCTTTCTATTTCAGAGGCGTAGTTAGTAGACGTCAACCAGGAGGCAGTATATTCGAAGTGAGCAATATGGCTTCTTCAGGTCACATCGTGTGCTTGATTTTCATGCAACTAAATCCGTTGTGCAAGTTCAACAGCATTTCTGTGGAAAATTTAGGGTATTTGTGCAATGGCGGATCTAGCCTGGAGCCGGGGGCTTAGGCCTCCCAGTTTATTGACTGACAAAGATAATTTAAGTATTATTTATATATTTTTAAAAGTGTATACAAAACTCATGATGTAACTATCATAGCCTGGGGCCCTGCTTCCTCCCACAGTTTTTACCTTTTAGATCCGCCTGTGTATTTGTGCTGCTACTTGTTACAACTGTGATTGAATTGCGTGAGCTCATCACTATAACTATGGCCGATATCGACCCTGATGTGCTAAGAAGAATTTGGCAGGAGGGATGGACACAAGCGAGTTCGAGCGAGTTCTCTTCTCTTTTAAACTCGACTCGACTCGAAACAGGCATCTTTGAGTTCGACTCGAGAACTCGGCTCGAAAATTTTCCTCCAATTCGACTCGAATTCTGGTCGAGTTTGGAGTAGAGTCGAGCCAAAAAAGAGCCAAATCGAGCTAAATTCTGTGTGTAGTTTCATGTACTCTCTTCAAGTATCCTACATAGAAAATATAATTATCATTGATACTACTATTACTACAACTACAAATTATTATTATTATTATTATTATTATTATTATTATTATTATTATTATTATTATTATTATTATTATTATTATTATTATTATTATTATTATAATCATAACAACACCGTGTATAACCATAGGCGGTTTGTATCTGAATACTTAAAACTAGTTGACTGCCGATCTCTGTCGTCTAGAAATCTTCAGGAGGTAAGCACATCGTTCACTTGTTCTAGGTTTGAGTCCCAGAGGAACAAGTATTCAGGCTAAAGACAAAAATTAAAAGCTATAGTGCGCCAGCCAAACATGTTCAAAACTGTTCGGCTCGGGTTTAGGGCTGTTAACGGCTCGAGCGGCTCGGCTCACAGCTCATACACTATTGAGCCGAACCGAGAAGTGAGTCGAGCTAACAGCTCACCAACCAAGCCGGCTTGAGCCAATGGCTCACCCGAACCGAACCGATCTAATGTCTCACCCCAATCGAGCCGATTCGAGACATCGGCTCAGTTGAGCCGAGTCGATGGCTCATCCTAACCGAGTCGGCTCGAGCTGTTCGCTCAGTTGAACCGAGACGAGCCGGTTGACATCACTACCCGGTTGGGCTTCTGCTTAGGCTTAAAAATTCGACCGTGCAGTTCTCAGCCTTTTTGGTAAGAACTACAGTGTATACGTATGTTGGTGCTCACGACATTTGAGGCTGTCTCGTTATAAAAATTTATTGTCGTCTCGTTATCGAGAAGAGACGAGATGTGAGTAGTGTCCCATGTCGTGAGCAATACTAAAAATATTTCGCATTACTGCTTACGTTTGTCATGGCTTTCACTTTCAACTGTGAACAGGTCATGATTTCAAAACGAATTAAAACGAGCTGAACGAGCGAGCAATTTATCAAATTCGACTTGATTTGAAACTCGACTTCAAAAACAGTGACTCGGCTCGGAACTCGACTCGAGAAAAAATCCTTTGTCTCGACTCGGAATTTCAATCGAATTTGAGACGAGTTTTAGCTCGACTCGTGCCCATCCCTAGGCAGCAAGTTGATTATAGACTAGATGTGTGTCATGTAAGTCGTGGATAGCATATTGAACATTTATAATATGTTACAAGAAAACTTTGAGTTGATCAATCGATGTGTGTAATCCCTGTTTACATACGTGTTATTAAAAGCAAAAAATAAATAAATAAATAAATAAATAAATAATAAAATAAAATAAAATGAAAAATAAATAAAATTGGGCAACATCATTTTTACTCATCCAGCATTATGTATGTACTTGATAATAGTCACTTATTGTACTTTATTAATTACCACTTTTATAGGAGTCTAAGTTCTTTTCATCCGATCACGATTGATTTGGTTTTTTCCCCATGTGTAAAAGTTTATAGGCAACTTATTTTTTTTATTTTTTTTATTTTCATAATTTATTACCTACTACCTGAAATGACCCTTCCGAGGATAAAGTTTATGCAAAATACTTGATAGTAAAGAAATCAAGCATAGCGTATATTCTCCTTAAGACTTAACAATTAATTTTATTAGGGTATGATTATACCGAAATTTTCCTTTTTCATTCTTTCCTTTCCCTCATTCAATGAGATGGGAAAAGTAAAACAAATACATTGTTTTAAATATCGTATGCTAAAATAAATCAATCACGATGAGCATCACATTTATCCTCTCCTGTTATATAAGCCCGCATAACAAACATGTATCATTGGTTGCATAAATGAAATGCGCAAACCGCCAGAAAGGTGTATACATTTTTGAACCCCCTAGCGAGCCCCCTTCGAGTTGAAAAAATAAAGAAACAGCACCTTAGGAGATTAGATCTGTTCAAAATATGACGGTTCCTTTTTTATGTAAAAAGTTGATGACAGACAGACACATTATTTTATTTATTAGTATACACCTTTTATTTAGAGCACGAAAACGATAACATTATAAAACCTGATTTTTGAGCAAATTTTAGTTATTATTATTATTATTATTATTATTATTATTATTATTATTATTATTATTATTATTATTATTATTATTATTATTATTATTATTATTATTTAGCCGCGGCTAGTACTCACCCGAAAGGTTATGCCCTTTATTTGGTATGTGCATCTATTTTTAAGTTATTTTGCACTTAAAAATGTCAAATTCTAATGCTAAATAAATGTTGAATCAATAGAATAATTTCAGAATTGTTTTTGGATCAAAAGATCCAATATATTTCAGGCAAAAAATTTCTTGTAGGTCTTATATCTGTAGAACTCCATATAGAGTAGCCAAACCCAAACTATCACATAACTCAATATGACATGCTTATTCTGAAAAAAAAAAAAAACGTTCAAAAATGTTGTTGTTCCTGATCCGATCCAAAGACTAATTATTGGTTAGGATTCCACAGGCATTTCCAAATTATAATATTAGAGATAAATTTTGCAGCCTTGTTGCCAGTGTTGCCAGGTCAGTGACAGTTTTTGACACAAATCATATCGATAAGAATTTAAATTTTGTCACTACATACTAAGGAAAGAAAGCTTCACAGAGTTTCAGAAGCAATATACTGTTGAACACATTAATGCTACGAATAAACTAACATAACTAACGTCAATGTTTCACTTAATGAAGACGGCAGAATTAATGTTCTAAGCACAAAAATGTTTTGCTTGTTGGTTTGACAAAATGTCAGAATATACTAGTGTTTGGTGCGAATTTAATGGTAGCGTCAACATCGACAAGTTTATTACATAAGTAAGAGAAGAAATATTTAGAGAGCTTCGAAATGTGGTAAGAAAACATGGAAGGAAAGCTAGGAATAGGAAGAAGAAGAACACAACTGATCGATGATTTGAAAAATGGAAGAAAATATTGTGAGTTAAAAGAGGAAGCTGAAGATAGAGAAACGTGGAAGAAACATTTCCAGGTCCAAACATTAAAGAAATAAAAATAAAAATTAAAATTAAAATAAAAAAAAAATAAAAAAAATAAAAGAACTCATTAGTCCCAGGACCTGCCAAAAGACAGAATAATTAATAATGGTAATAATAGTGTTAATAGTAATGGTAATAATAGTGTAAATAATAATGGTAAAAATAGTGTAAATAATAGTGGTAATAATAGTGTTAATAATAATGGTAATAATAGTGTTAATAATAATGGTAATAATAATGGTAATAATAGTGTTAAAATAATAATGGTAATAATTGTGCTAATAATGGTAATAATAGTGTTAATAATAATGGTAATAATAGTGTTAATAATAATGGTAATAATAATGTTAATAATAATGGTAATAATAAAATTGTGTGAGCTACTCTTGTCTTGAATGAAGCATGTGAAGTCCATAGGACAAGAAGCCAGAATTTACAGAACATCTCGAGAATACCCTGCGCAGACCGACTTCCAACATTGACACCAACATCGACAGCTGGTCAAGGAAAAGTGTTATTAAGTTTTCTATTATTAATATAGTAAAGGAAAATTAACGTTTTTTTCTATTAATATTTTGTATTTAGTGTATTAACCTATATATAAAAAAAGTACATTGACATATTTTCAATTTAATTCGGTTTTCATATTAACTTCAAAGGTAATTATAAAATACTCATTTTAGATAATTAAATCCTTTAATTGGGTTTCCCATGTTAATTTTTCAAACGGACCACAGGAAAAACTCTATGGATCATGAGCTGAAGACTCGTGGTCTACAATACAGTAATTTACGTCAATAGTGGAACTAAACAACATACATTTTGATTGATATAAAGTTTCTATATATTATAAGACAAGCCATAGTTTCTTTCTTTGTCATTGATTGAATAAAATAATAGGAAACAAAAACTATACTCTCTCTATGGCCTATGAAACCCGGAGATTTAATACTGAATTCACAAAAGCTCTCTATTGACTTCTATCTTTAGCCAACTGGATCCAGTTTCTACTTTGTACTCCTATTTCTGCGAATTCCATCTTAATATTGTCTTTTATGCCCAGGTCTTCCTAATGGTCGTTTTTCGATTCAATTTCCAGTTAAAACTTTGAAAGCGTTTCTACTTTCTTCCATTCCGGCTACATGACCTCCCCACCTGACCGTCCTATCAGATTTACATCATCAAGGAGAATAATAGGAAGTAACAGAACTTAAAATTCAGCGAATTCAAACAAAGAATTATTTTCTACAATTTGCAATGTTCACGGTTTATATCACATTGAAGCATACAGCATTGTAAACAAAGCTGAAGCCATTAATAACATTGTCAAAATTAACTTTCAGTTTTACGTCCCACGTTTATACGTGTAAGCTAAGGAGACGGTAATTATGAGAATAGAATGAAATGGTGGAATGAAGAAATTGAGAGGAAACGGGAGAACCCTGAGAGAACCAAGCACATGGTATTTGCCCATCACTAAGACCACTTGACACAAGCTGGAATCAAACCAGGTACCCGACGCACCAGATGTGAGTTTGTCAAACTACACTTTGATTCTATTTGCTATAATATATATTTTGACACAAGAGAATTTGTCTCCTCACGAATCAGAATTTTGCAGTGAGTTCTCATACAGCAGTCGCATTTGTGTCTGGAGAAGATCCAACTATGGATTCAACGTAAACCAATGAACTTACAAACATTGGTTATTTTCTGTTATATTGAGGCTACAATTCATGGTTACATTGTTACAAAATGTGATACAGGTAGACAGCTGAGCAGAACACATTCTTTTTCTGTAAATAAAACGACGTTTCTTTCAATCAAGAATTGGATGCCAACAAAATCCACCCTAAAGCTCTTTGGATCAGTCGGTCGCGTAACATAATCCTCAGACAATAGCATTTTTCACTTGTGGCTCACTGGGGAGTCCTGAATGAATATTTGGTGGATTGTGCAGCTATGGTATCATATCACAGTATGTGCTGACATGGACCATAGGGATTATTTTGTGTTTCATTAAAAGATGTGTCTAGGTGTATTGTGAACCATCGGATAAGACATTTTATAGATAGGTCATGTCACTTCTCATGTGTGAAAGAAGCAAGATCATATTCACGAAGACAGCGAAACCCAAGTGCAGAAATAAGCTTGGCACATTTTCAGATTTATGAATTCACTTAATCCAATATGAGTACAACAATTTAATTTATATATGGTACGAGCGGACCCGGGTTTGATTCCCGATGGGGACACTCGGTCGAAAAAGTGTAAAAGGTTTTTCAGACCAGTCATCCTGAATGAGGTTTTTCTGGGTTTTCCTCATTCACACCGACCAAATGCTGGGATGGTACCTAACTTACAGGTCCCAGGCCGCTTTCTTCCTTCCCCAATCCTTTCTTCTTTCCCTTTTCTCGGATAGTGTGATCACAAAGGGACGTCATTCCTCATACGTGATGAACTAACATGGTCATAGATACCGAAAGCCCAGAAATCTAATTGTTAATCCTAACCTAACTTTTATAAAATCAACCACTGCCAATCCTTTGGTGAGTTAATGTCTCTCAACCCTTCTCGACAACCATCTAATATCTTGGGCAATACTATTTCGGAATGCTTCTTGATTTCATTATACCTAGTATAAGAATGTTTTCCAACTCACTTTCTGTATCTCGGAACACAATCAAGAACTGTTTATGTCTACGAATCATCATTTCTTCTTGCAATATGGCCCAGACCAGTGCCACCTCAATGCCTTAATTTTCATGATAATATCCATCACTCCTGTCTCTTTGCGGGTGCTTCCTAACATATATTTCTCCTTGCTTCATTGTATCGTCTGCAGAGGATGAAAGCCTGATTTTTAATGTCAATTCTCCGATCCAGCCAGAATGCCTACCATGAATTTTTTATGCTTTACTCACATTGACATTTTGTTTCTTCTTCTTATCTTTTTGTTCTTTTGTTTACTAAATGTTTCTGAATATATAATATGTTTATTTGTAGTAATCTATGTGTATGATTGTGTTTCGTATTTTATACATATTATATTATAGTTTTTGTCATATTAATCCTGATCATTGCATGGTCAAGCGGGAGACAAGGCATGATTTACCTTAACTTTGCTATGTAAAATAACACTAAATAAATAAATCAAATGAGTCTCTCTCTTTCTCCCTCTTCCAAATACACTCCAATCTGGTTTCTAGTAAGTCTTGCTCTCCATGGATATCTTGTGTCTAACGGTAGGTTACCTTTCTGCAAGAATCTTGTAGCTGTCATTAAAAAATCTTGTAACCCGATGTTTTTATATACTGTTTACACATTACAACTTTCTGAAAGCAGAAAGATATCTTCACCCATGCAACACTGCACTCTAGTGGACAAATAGTGAACCTCTTCATTAAAAACTGTATTTTGGCGCGCTTCACATCCCCGTCCAAAAGAATTCGTTGTTTCGGAAGCGGCGAAACTTTTTTTCTTCTTCTTTATGTCAGCGAGAGGACGATAGCAGGTAGCAAGCAAGATGACCCAGATAGTTGTACATGGTTTGACTCCTTGCAAGATGAAAAAATTGATGCATGTCCCTTTCAAGACTATGTTTACATGGAGAAATATTGTAGGATGGCAAGATTTTTTCTAATGACAACTACAAGATTCTTGCAGCATGGCAACCTACCTTTAGATAGATGTAGATTTCACTTCTAATTCTTTATTTTTAACCTCTGTCCTAATCCTCCTGGTGAAATTGCGTATAAAGAAAGAAAGAAAGAGATCTGAAAGAAGTATTTTCTTGACAATAAGAACTTCGGTTTTAAATTGCAGCATTCGGTCAAGTTAGAATAATTTAGTTCCTAAAGTGACAAAGGATTTTTTAAAAATATATTTATGGATCCAATTCTTCTTTCTTCTTTCTGTTCTTCATGGTGAGCTCCGAAGAAGAGAGAACTTAATTTAAAATTTGATCGTTTTCTGTGTCCCAATCTTTTCCCAAGATATATTAATTTAAATTTTGAGCTATGTTCTCGTGGTAATGCGTGTTCTTATCAACTTGAAAAACTTCCTTGCAACCCTGAAGGAAAGACGAATTTAGTAAGTTCTTATTTTCTGATAATCAGATGATTGTCTCAAGCAACCCTGTATTGTGATAATCTGGCTCCTCCGACAATTTATTTTTTCTTTTTTTAATTCTCATGAAAGCTATAGATGGTTTGTTCTCTGCAAGTACGGATGGTTTACGTTTAATTCACAGAATTGCGAACTCATTTTGTAACAAATTTTCAAATTTGAAAATCGTATTCATAATAACAGCGTTTATGTACTAAGAAATTGTGAATACAAGGTGAACTCAAGTTCCCCTTCCTCCGAAATCAGAGATGGCATGCGTCAATGAAAACTTGACCCACGAGACACCGTGACCCACAATGAACCACGATCCATCATGACCCACCACACACTCTGACCCACTCTGACCCATAACCAATCAAAACTCATAGTCATCAACTCTGACCCATGATCCACTGACTAAAGAGTTTACACTTGTAATAAAACCAGGCTGTGAAATTATCACTAATTGGAGTTTGAATTTCGACACTCAATCGCTCAAGCATCGCTCTGTTACAATACTGGTGGATCTAATCTTCAAGATATAAAATGGTAAAGTGATTGTAATGGAATATATTATGATGAATTTCAATTTAATTACCATATATAACTATTACTTTGTTGAATTACAGATACTTTTCAGTAGAAAATAGGATCAAATTTGAGTCTAAAGTCAAGGTAAAATAGGCCAACGTAAAGAAAAAATAGTGTAAAATTTGACTGTCTTTCGAAAGCCAAGTATTAAGTTCTATTGCTATTATTACAATTATAAATATCAATATCAAAAATTACCTGAAGTTCTTTTTTCACTTAGAAATACTCATCTGAGGTAAGAGATACAAATAAGTGAAAAAGAAAGAAAAATGGGGGCCTTGGAAAGTAAAACTTAGACAAATTCATAAGTGTACAGAAGATGCTGTCTATAATACACTGAACAGAGTGTGTCGGTGGGTCAGAGTGGGTCACGGTGGGTCGCAGTAGATCACATCCTCTTGACCCACGACCCACTGACTCATTCACAAAACTTGACCCATGACCCACTCCATCTCTTCTCGAAACATCTCTCCTTCTCCTCTGTCGTATTGTTGTGTCTGCTACTATAAATATTGACCTTGTATCTATAACTAAGTGTTCTACCCGAAGGCAGGTTCTAGCCTACGTACCCTAATGTATCTAAGTGGGGACACTAAACCAGTTTCTTTTCTTGTGGTTCAGAAAGGCATACGAAAAACTGAAAATTACAAACTGGAAAAGGGTAACTGCTTGGGAGTTAGGATTCGAGAAATGAGCCTGATATCGGTTGATTTCTTCATGGATATTAGGAAAGCTGGATGAGTTCTAACATCCTGAAGTCAGACTATAGGTAGAGGAGGTCTGCGCCTGCGAGGGTAGACCCGCAAAATTTGTATCAGTATTCAAACTAGCAAAAATAATGGGTTTAGCGATATTTCATTCTTATTTTTTCCTATAACAATTATCATTCCAAAAATACATTCTAACGTAATAATTATAAATATCTTCTTTGTGTTTTTGTGAATCCTGTGGATGGGTCAAGCATGACATGTTTCCGCTAGCTCTTTCGCCATTATTTGTTTCCAATTGGTTCCAAGCTATAAATAAAAGTTAAAGTGGTTATATTTTCGTTGGCTCCTAGGGTCAATATGATAATCAAAGTGGAGAATTGGAACTTTTGTTTAAATATTTCTGATAAGAGATTTTAAAAGCGCTAATGGAGGAAAGATAAGGAAGGGAATGGGACGTATTTACACGAATATAAAGCAACTATGTTTTCTTTACTTAGTAGGAGTATTGTTGGGAACCGAAAATGTTAATTTTGCATCTTACATTTAGGCTGAGAACTTGTCTCATCCATTACATGATGTCAATCACATTCAAGTGATCCATTAAAATACAACTCCTTCGGGTGGTAAATGAATTAAGCTAAATACAATGCGAAACACGAAAATGAAATCTTAAGAGGTCTCATCCCGGCGGACATGAGGTCTCATACCGCTAATTTTACAGTAATTATGTGATATCTTCAAATAGATAAAAGATAATTGAAATATGGAACAAGAGCGCCCTAGACAATATTATTTTGCGTGAGGTACCGTTATCGCAAGTCACCTAGTGGCTTTCTGTTTTCAGCCGTTTAGAAACGCGAAAATAAATGCCGATTTTTAAAATTGCTCGAAATTGAAAGCAAATAAATGAGTCGTGATAACGGTATCTCATGTAAAATGATATTGCCTAGGGCGCTTCTGTTCCACATTTCAATTATCTTTTATTTATTTGAAGATATCACATAATTACTGTAAAATTAGCGGTATTTTAATTTCGCCGGGATGAGGCCTCTTAAGTTTAACATCCGACGGTTATGTCCTTTAGGCTAAGGAAGAAGGATGATTAAGGCAAATGATTGAAGAATTAAACATTTGGGAGGAAACGGAAGTGCACCGAGAAGTCTCACGGACACGATGTTGTCTAACACAAACTTACTTGATCGGGGATCAAACCAGGAACACCACGCGCAAGAAGTAAGCTGCGTACTAGTGAGTCATCATGCTAAATAAAATGCAACTAGCTGAACTTGTACTCTCTACACAGCGCATCATTCACATATGAGCATGAATCTCCTTGTCATTCCTCACAACATCTGTAAATATCCCTTTATAAACACAACTTAAAGACGCCTTGATAAAAATCGGCAAGCAGTACCTTAAAGGGGAGGCTTTACGATTATTTTTTCAATATCCCTCACTGTTTGCAAGATTTGAGCCTACTTACGGTTGGAGTTTCTAATTCATGTATGATCAGTGTTTTCTTTCTTCTTGCATGCAGTGTGTAATAAGCAAATATATTATACACACAATTAATTATAATATCAGTGATATATGGTGTTCATTGGGCAAAACACACCAAACAATGAAGATTCATCTTAGCCTGGAGAAATGGTTATCCTTAGTTTTTCATTATCATCTGGCCATTAAACAAACGCTTGAGAGATATACTACCCTTGTAGACAACTATGTGGTGTTGGAATGTATAACACATAGGATATGATGCTTTACTTTTATTTTAAATTTCAAACTCTTCGAGTATACCCCTAAAAATGTAATAAATAAATAACGGCTATGTTTTTTTTTTTAAATATTCAATTAGAACTGGACAATCTAGACAAAATTTGGAATCAACCAGCGAAAACGCCACGTTTCTAGCACTTGTGACTTTCGAGATCTCATTGTCCAAAGGATGGCGGACAAACATAAACCTAGCATTTTAATATATAGACTAGCTGAACCTGCGCTCTATACACAGCGCATCATTCGCATATGACCATGAATCTCCTTGCCATTCCTCACAACATCTGTACATGTCCCTTTACAGATAAATGTTAAAGACGTCGTGATAAAAATCGACAAACGATACTATAAAAGTGAGATTTTTTCGATTATTTTTTTTCAATATCTCGGACCGTTTGCAAAATTTGAGACTACTTCCGGGTGAAGTTTCTAATTTATGTATGATAAGTATATTCTTTCTTCTTGTATGCAGTATGTAATAAGTAAATACATTACATACACAATTAATTATAATGTCAGTTATATATGTTGTTCATTGGGCAAAACACTCCAAAAATAAATATTCATCTTAGACTGGAGAAATGGTTATTCTTCCTTTTTCATTATAATTTGGCCATGAAACAAACGCCTGACACATATACAAAACCAATATACAACTATGTGGTGTTGGAATGCATAATGCGTAGGATATGATGCTTTAGTTTTTTTCAACACTTCCAGTGTACCCGTAAAAATGTAATAAAGAAATAGTGGCCATGTTTTTTTAAATATTCAATTAAAACTGGACAATCTACGCAAAATTTGCAATCGATCAGTGAAAACATCATCTTTCTAGAACCTGTAGTTTCCGAGATCTTGTTGTCGAAAGGATTGGCCACAAACATATAAACGTCCACAAACATATAAACGTCCACAAACATATAAACGTCCTCAAACATATAGTCTAAAAGAACCCCAAAGATGGCAGCACAATTCAATTGCATTGATTTTGTTTGGAAAAGGCTTATTAAAATACAAACTCTTTGAACAACAATTTTAAAACATAAACTTTATGAAAAAGATGTATTTAAGTAATTTATTTAAAGTACACACATTTAAAATGTTTGTCTCTGTTAAACGTGAAATCATAAATAACCATAAATGAAAGATTTGAAAGCCAAAGTTATAGGTTGGAGCTGAGGCGCCTTTATTACAATTGTAGCATTTTAATAGATAGATAATAACCATATAGACTGAGATTACAAAATTAATCAAATAATATATGTATGTGCTACTTCAGGATCTCTCAAATGCAAATTGCTGGCAAGAAAATTGCCACGATCGTAATATGCTAGCTGTCAAATATTTTCAATTATTATTATTATTATTATTATTATTATTATTATTATTATTATTATTATATCTCGTTACTTACTAGGTATGAGTGTCTTTGTTCGGAACGTACAAGTGTAATGGATATAAAAAGATCCCTGAGATATAAAAGATAAATAAGCTACGTTAAAAAAAAAAAAACTAGTATAAATCACTTTAGCACTTTATATTTGTTTACAAAATTTTTAGGAAGGAAAAAAAACTGAAACACAATCTTGTTCTCAGAGTTAAATTCCTAAAGGGTAATCATATAGGATGTCTATAATTAATAGTGTTTCCAGCAGGGCCGGGTTAAGGGGAGGGCTTAGGGGGGCTATAGCCTCGGGCCTTGGGAGACCCGGGTTCGATTCCCGGCGGGAGCTCATGTGGTTCGGATTCCACATTAATCAGTAGGTCCACGTCTCATATAGCTTCGCTGCTGAACGGGACGTAAAACTCAAAATCAACTCAACTCAACTCAAGCCTTGGGCCTCCAGGCGAACAGGGGTCTCCACTCTGAACAATATCTCAACTGGCTCTCTAAAAAGAATCATGAAAATACAATCATCATCATAGACTAAAATATGACCAAAAATATGAAACATATTCTCTTAACTTTCCTACTGTACTTCCATAGAAATGTATTGCGTGAAGTCAGCAGGGGCCACATAAGTGTTTTTTTCTAGCCCCGAGCCTCCAGATGGGTTAATCCAGCCCTGGTTCCCAGTTATTAAGGTTATGGATTTAGAAGGTAAAAACTTGGAGGGCAGCCACAAGCCAGACTATGACAGGTACAGTACAGGACATGAGTTTACCCTAAACTTTCAAAAATATATAAATACAGTAATAGCTTACATTAGTTTTGGCACTCAAAAACTGGGGGACTAGGCTCCCCGATCCCGGACTAGACCGCCTCTAAGTGTTTCGAAGAGTAATCACGAAAATTATTATCTTTTCACTTTCACCTGACCTACATCCGCAAATTTATCCACCATCTGCAAAAAAATTTTTTAAAAAATTAAAAACTCCTATATTAGTGCGGACAAGACCGAATGTATCAGCAGATTTCTCAGCGTGAATACCTCTAACCATAGGCGTTCTCTTAGTTCTTATGGTTAGACTCTTTTCATGAGAATAAGAATACTAATAACATAAATATTTGTTATTAATATTAATTTATTATTATTATTATTCGATAACAATAATTAGTTTTCTAACAGAGAATTTCCTGGGATGCATTGACCCCCAATAAGAACTCCTATGAACGCACGCCTTCGTGTCCCTATAGTTTGTGCCTCTGCATATTCCAATTAAGTACATGTTTTCATCGTGACAAAATTACATTCTATATAGGGTAGTTATTTCAACTTCTGAAAATTAAATACCTAAGTTTGGAATATTAATGCTAATAGAAGTCTTTCACAAAAACTCTCTTTAGTATATCGATTGGAACTTTCGGTGGCGGATCTAGGCCGGGCCCGGGGACCTAGGCCCCCAGCTTTTTGAGTGACAAAAATAATTTAAACTATTAGTATATTTATGTATTTTTGAAAGCATTATAGTAAATTTATGATATACCTATCATAATCTGAATTCTGGTTACGCCCCCCTCCAATTTTTGCATTCTAGATCCGCCACTGGGAATGTTATTTCCTAATAGTGACGACGCTAGAGGACAAGGGGTCGGGCGCCCCACCTTGGTGGCATGCTCTGTCCCCCGACCGACTGCTTCCCAAACATGTATTGTAAGGTAGGTCAGGTAATATAGTGTAAAATCATTATTTTTAGTATACAATTAAAAAAAGCTGCTCCTTCCAACATTCTTTGCTGTTCCACTTGCCCTCGAAGAAATAAAACTGGCGTCATTACTGTTTCCTAACACTTTATATATATACATAAATATATATACACTAACATATATATATATATAACAATTCCTAACACTTTATATATATATATATATAAACTGTGTGTGTGTTCAACAACAATTTGTTCAAGCAAGTCATAATCAAAGCAAATTCAAGTTTTGTTTACAATTAAAAGAATGCAATAAAATGAAATAATAATTTTAAAATATATGATAAAAATTATTGGTAAATGAATATCCTAATATGCTCACTTTAATATTCAAAATTTTAAAAGAGTTGTAATATTCTTATGGGAAATCGCTTTTTGTCAAATCTGTTAAAACAGAAACAATGGGCCTTATCCAGAATCGTTCTGAAAATGAAATGAAATCTTTAAGTTTAACGTCCCACGATTATGCCGGTTAGGCTAAAGGAGACGGTGATAATGAGAAATGAGTGAAATGGTGGAATGAAGAAAGTAGGAGGAAACGGGAGAACCCCGAGAAAACCCACGAGCACGGTGTTTGTCCACCACAAAGTCCACACGGCGCGAACTGGGATCGAACCAGGGACCCCAAGCACCGGAGGTGAACGCTCTACCACTGAGCCACCGCGCCCCCCAGAATCGTTCTGATGAGTGATTACTGCCGTACTAAAGAGTTCGACTAACATATATTTCCTGCAGTAGTATGACGCTAATCGTACTCCAAAACGAAGGCGGAAAATGTTCACTTCTTTTAGTTTCCAATGCGAAATGCTGTATTTGGCAGGGTGTAATCACACGAAACTTATCCCAGTGACATCATTTAATACTTAGGGCTATCTACCGAGCTTGTGATTGTCCTAAAGAAATAATCTATATGCACAGTAAACATTTCCCCTATCTTCTGTTTCAAAAATTCGAATCAGTTGTAGACATCACTTTCAAGTAACTTGTCTTTTTTTCTTTCTTTACTTTTCATTCAATTATAGGTCTACTGTGCTTTTTCGGTGATTGTTCCTCGAAAGTAGCCATACATTGTCCTTCCTGACAGGGACATATAATAATAATAATAATAATAATAATAATAATAATAATAATAATAATAATAATAATAATAATAATAATAATAATAATAATAATAATAATAATAATACAGTTGATTTACCAAGCTCGAACATCTTTCCATATCTTTTTCTCAATACCAGAAACCCTAGTAGTGGGTAACGAAAATTCTCCCTCAAAACTACATTGGTTTCTTTAATTGTATCTGACCCGTTTATACTTTTCCTTCTTTTTAAGAAAAAAATAACCACATAAAAGAATCTGGGTACACCTTAAAACTACGGCGACATATGAAAGTTGTTATTGTCCTATACACACAACACACACACACACACAGAGGGAGAGAGACTCCCTTTAAATTTCACTTTCTTTTGTTTATCAATAACCGGTGAAGATTTCCCTTCCACTAGACGTTTACGCTGATGGAGGCAACACTGCGATGGAAAAAATCGAGTGCAGAAGTGATAACGATGACGTTCCTTCCGCGCGCTCCACAACTAACGCCATCTACCAATGAGAGAAACAACTTCCAATCCCCATCCATCCGTAGTGCGTAGTATGAGCGCTGTAGTAGCCGAGATGGTTGCAAGCTGCAGGTGGACGTGGTGAAGATGCATTTTTAAAGGGCCAGTCAAGGAGCTAAATACACAGGTGTCCAGTGTCATCCAATAAGAAGCGATTGAGGACAGTGTTCAGTGCCCACGTGGGTCATTCGGGGAAGGCGAGCTGCAGCGGAGGCCTGCAGTGCACTGACACATAATTGGAGGAGCAGTTGAGGGTGCAATGCACTTCGACAATGCACTTTGGAGGGACCGAATTGCGTCTCACCAGCGGAACGGGTTTCGAGCAGGAAGTGCAACAGAAACGTGATGACAGGTGAGGCATCCTTTACAATTATCCAACCTTCAGTGTATAGGTTGTATGTGAAAAGATAACAATTATATAGTCATATAATAACAGAGAATGATAACATTTCGTTATGACAGATATTCATTTTCAACTTGATGAAAAATTATCAAGCGTATCATTAAGACAGCAGTGAGCTACGGTATTGATTTTTCGCTCTAACGTAAAATAGTTTTCGTACTTATACATTTAAAAAAATCATAATAATAAAAGCAATAAATAACGATAGCAAATTATTAATTCAGAATTAATTTAAAATTCTATGACATTAAATGGTATATTGCATGTTATTGATACAAGACAATAATAATAATAATAATAATAATAATAATAATAATAATAATAATAATAATAATAATAATAATAATAATAATAATAATAATATGGGTAGCCCCGCCCACTAGCAAAGGTAAGAGATGATAATGTTTAAAGCTAGATTACAACACTATGTATACACAGTCATGAAAATGCTTCTTGTTATGACAAGGTATCTATTTATGACCTCTTTTGAAGATACACACACACATATTAAATATATATATATATATATATAATAGAACATTATTATTATTATTACTGAGGTAAAAAAAAAAAAACTATTATTGAATGCTTTTACTGTTGATTTATTCATGCGTTTGGTTTTCAATAAAATAGTCATGATTTTTAAATAATCATGATTTATCAGAGTTTTGTTTTCCAGTTTCTTTTCTTTTTCCCTGTCCTTTCTTTTCTTTCTCTGTTGTTGAGAATTGAAAAAAAAAATGTAAATAAGGTCGTCTACATTATTTGTTGCTACCCAAAACCCATTTTAAAAGAATACCAGAATAGAAAATAAATTACATTTAGCCAGTGTTGGCGATTGGGCGTTAAAAGTGGGGAATCAGCAAGACATGATCTGAATATTTGTATATCAATACATCCTGGTTGTTTCTGTTTGTTTGACGAAAGGTTGTATAACTAATAGGGTACTATGTTTTCCAGTTAAAATAACGTATAACGTATTTCATATTTTGCTAAGTAAATTGGCGAAAGCTCTTTGCACTCTTAAACAACGAAAGTGTAAGAGATTTGATTACTTGCTCGTGAACAGCTTAAAATTGTGTGTTCAGATTATTTAATAACATATTTGAAAAACAAATAAATAGAAACGATAATATTAATCATAGTAATATGAACAATGAAGCTTGTTATGTAGGAATTATATTGAAATTGGGGATTAATGAACAAGTTATATTTTTAATTTCACACATGCTGTTAAATATATGTTATTACTCAGAAAATGAAAGACAATAAATACTACAAGCAAATCCTACGACATTTAAAGAAATACATAATTACGATATTAATTGCTTTGAGTTGTAACTAAAACACAATTCCTGTTGCTTGCTTAACTCCACGAGAAGACAAATAACCAATACGTACTCACGCAATGACAAATATTACATGGCACCATTTTTTAATGAACCAGTAATACATACAAAAACTTTACATTTCCAAATGAAACTATATACATTAAGAAGTCACTTCAAAAAAAAAAAAAAAAAAAAAAGTACGGGGCAACTGCCCCTCTTTCCTCCCTAATCGCCGCCCCTGCATTTGGCTTATAAGTTTGAAGTAACAGTTATATTTGAGGTGGTGACAATTTATAATCGTGTGAGAACAAATTAAGATCTTTGCCAAGTTTTTTTATTTTTAAAGTTATTTTGTGAAATTGACATTTCGTAACATTTGATAGTTTCGATAATATCAATCATTGACGTTAGCAACACCATAAACTTTGGGGGCTGGACAGACTACGATAATATTAATCATAGTAATGAACAATGAAGCTCGTTATGTAGGAGTTATTGGACTGGAGGCATGGAATGCCTCCAGGAAAGCTTGAATTCTGGGGGTCCTTCTCCGGAAAATTAAAAAAAGAATGTACATTGCATTTTAAGGCATTTTTTTTTACTTATAAAAGAAACAAAAACTTAAAAATGTTTGTGTTTTATTTTAACCTGATTAGTTTTTTGTTGAAAATATGGTATTAAAAATACACATATTTTACAGTTTGTTTATTTATACAATAAAATTCAACCTTGTTTTATATTCTTAATTAAACTTAAATGAATCAAGTGTATGTTAAAAACGCCTACAGTAAATAAAATAAAGTGAAATATTGGGGGGAAGCGAAAACCATTTTACAAATATTGGGAGGACACGTTCCCGGTGGGATTGACGGCCGTGATACCAATAAAAAACATCAGAAATGACATTACGTCATGGTGTGTCGAATGATGAATTTCATATTTTCTTTCTTTCTTTCTTTTTTTTAATCACAAGTTTCATTAGATTTCCTTTTGCATTTTCCGTATAGTGTGGCCCTGTACGATAATAAGTTACGTATGGATTATAATGAATTATTTATTGGAAAACTGTGTTAAAAATAATTAGTATTTATTATTATTATCCTCTGGTTCCTAATCTTTTTTTTAATGTTTTAGAAATAAAATAAGCATTAGTAGAGAAATATATAGTTGAAATGAGTAGAGAAATATAAAATGAATTACAAATGTTAATTGGTGTACGAATAATAATAATAATAATAATAATAATAATAATAATAATAATAATAATAATAATAAACATAGATTAAAATAACACAGGAAATTCTTCTGAAAACCGAATTCGTGCAGATTTCACAGTGTGTGAAAATTTCTCAATACAATACAACCTTATTGAGTGTTGGTTGAATCTTGAATAAAGAAATTAAATTTAAAAATTTGTTAGAAAATTAATTTTTGTATATGTATTATTGTTGAATGGAAGTGCTCATTCTTATGAGTGTACATTTGACGAATTAATTATTAATGAAAATTACAAGATAAAAGATTTAATGTTTATATAAATTTTTCTTCACAATTACGTAGTTATAGAAGCTGTTATATATTGTAAAATATCCATATTTTCAAAATTTTTTACAATTTGTGTTATAAAAATAATATCTACTCGTGCCCATTCGTATAGTCCAGTAGTTAATATGGGTAGTCGTCACAAGTTCAGTTGTTGGTTGGAGATACTTGACAGTTTTCCACGTACACAAAACCAGAGTTGATCTCCACTT
Organism: Thermobia domestica; assembly: GCF_964235325.1. NCBI lineage: Eukaryota > Metazoa > Arthropoda > Insecta > Zygentoma > Lepismatidae > Thermobia > Thermobia domestica. The sequence continues at coordinate 213,157,628 of NC_137466.1, forward strand.
TGAAAACAGTACAACTATCACGAGAAATTTCGGCTTTTTGAAGATTTATGTTAAACTTCAATTGATCGATCAGAATACCTCTTCATAATACTGAAAATTTCTGTCGTCGTAAGCTGACAAAAACAATTTAGCAAATTTAAAAAAAAAAAGTATACTCCATTTTACTGGCGGCTTTTGAGGGAAGTCTCATTGGTAAAAACACTTCCTCAATGTCTTTGTTTCCTAAGCTTGGGGTGATAAAAGTTTATTTATTTATTTTTCTTTTAACCGATATATCTTCTCAAAAGTGGCCATTGTTTACTAGGTTTCTCCAGTAAGCTCTAGTCCGAGATCTGCCTCCGCCCCAGTATTTTGAATGACAAAAATAGTTGAAGCTGTTATTTGTACATTTTTGAAAGTTTATAGTTAGCGTCCCCCCCCTTTTTTTTTTTTGATACTTCTAGGATAACATTACTAGTGATGACTTGTATATTTATATGCAACATTGAATGATTTTCATGGACAATTTCTAATTTGAATGTTAATCCGTTTAGCTAACATGCCTGTAAATGCCTACAATTTATTAATTGCTAATTCATACTTTCATGTCTTAACTGTGACTGGTGAAAGGAATGATAAATTCATTTTTTATTCCTAATTTTTGTTAACGAAATGCATAAACAGATTTCAAATTAAAATGATTTGCGTAAACTCATGATACACCTATCATAGTTTAGGTTACTGCTGTCGCCCCAGTTTTCACCTTCTAGATTCACCACTGGGTTTCCCCTTAAAAAAAAGAAAAAAAAACTTTAAAAATATTGTATACTAATGGACTCCTTTTTGTTGAAAAACAGTTTAATACTTGAGCTGTTTCATTGGATGTCGTAAAATTCTAGTGAGAGGTGATTGTAAAAGTATGCATTAAATGAGTCTACAATTTAAAATTAAAAATAAATAAATAAATAAAATACTAGAACATATTCGTAAGATAATTTAAAATGCCAAAATAGTACACAACATTACCCCTTTAAAGATTTATGGTAACTTTTGTTACCATCGCTTAGTGTTGTCTTTGACCGCTTATTTAGGTCTTATAACAGGCATTTAAGTCTTTTTTTTTTTTGTATTGGTCAAGTCAAGGATGGACCAAAGAACACTCCAGATGCGTTTTGGAACCGGATGGTCAACTTGGCGGCGCCAAATGTGAGCGGAGGGGCGTGACATTTTTTTCTCCTTAAGACAAATTAAAAAAAAAAAAAATCACACCCTTTGTTTTCAAGATATCAGATTGAAATTTTGCATACGGATTGTGTGCACCTTTATGTATTTCTCATTTTTTGTGAGATCCCTACGTGAACCCGGGCCTGGGCCCGAGGGGCGCAACTATTTGGAGGGGGAGATTCTTTCAGAAAAGTTTCCGGTTTTTCCCGACTTTCCCAGTTCAGGTTTATGATACAGACATGTGAGTGGTACCGTTGGAAAGGGTGCGTTATACTGAAGAACATGGCGTTCGAGCTATGACCCTAGGCCAAATAGTAATGACGCACTAAATTTTTAGAATATATTTTTAGAATGGATCACCTTCAGACTTTCAAAATTTTTTCCGACCTTTTGCAAAACTATATATTTTTCAAGAGAGTTTCAGATTTCTACGTAAACCCAGGCCCGGGCCAGAGGGGCGCAAAAATTTTGATTTTTTTAAAATTTCCGGTTTCCCCTATTTTTCCGTTTCCGGTATGTAATACGGACAAGCAAGCGGTACCGTTGGAAAGGATGCTCCATTCTAATATATATATATATATATATATATATATATATATATATATATATATATATATATATATATATATATATATATATATATATATATGAACCATGATGCTACGACAAATAGTAATGAAGCAGTACTGGTAACTATTTGAATGAAAGCGAAAGTTCACCTCAAAAAGCGTAAATCTTAAAACCCATACAAGACAAATGATTTCGGGTAAATAATTGTTGGTAGCAACACGCGTAGTACAAATCTTAGGTTGAACTGTAGAGCTCATATATCCATTTATTCAAGATACGTTGATCTACAAACAAGCTGAACACTATTCACGTGTTTGTACCTTGTAAGATCCGTCAACGGTACTGAAGAAAGGAACTTATATATATATCTGTTTATTTTAGTATTTGTACAAAGAGATGAAAAATATAAAAATAAACAATTTTGTATAACAATCACAAGGGTAATCACAATATTAGGAAAAAGAAAATGTATTAACCTTTCTATTCTGTAGATTATCTAAGATGATAGATGATTTGAGTGTGTCCATATGAAGTTTTTCATGAATTATTGACTCAGTAATGGTGTCAACAAGTAAAAAAAATTGGCATTACACATACGCACCCTACCCATGAATGAAATAAACCTTCATTTTCGTGACAAAAACACGATAATTTAATTTCACAAAAGTATTAACATCTTAACTCATATTATAACCAAATATTATTCGGATCCAGATTTTCTTCTGCGTTTCTTAAGAATTGTAAACCGAGTACGTGTTGAATTACCAGAGTTGGAAAAACAGGGGGGCAAAAAATTGGGTATTTTGTATTACTGCCAAAGTCCCATGTTTTCTTCGCTATTTTCGAAACATGCGGTGAGACCTTGACTTTGGAAGCCCATTGAGATACAATGCTATAAAATGTCGAAGTGTACATACTTGCTGCCTTTGTCTACTGCCAGTCTCTAGTATTGTAGCATAATGGTTTGATATGTACTATCAGTGGCGTATTTATGATTTTGTTTTCGGGGGAGGGAGGGCTTGGCTAACTTTATTCCTGGAAATGTAAAAATTCTGCAAAATATTTCATTTACTAAGCGTCTCCTTAAATACACCACTGTGTACTATTAAAAACCAAAAAAGACGCCTAAAGGGAAATGTCAGGTGTTGTACTAGCTCACTTCGGTGACAAATTATAATCATACATGTATCGCATTTTGTGACGTCAATTTTTTTGTTTGCATTTCATTTCTATGATTTTGTGTAGCAAGCAGCAGGCCCGTATCCAGGGGGGTCTAGGGAGCCGCCCCATAAATCTTTGCTGGCCCCCTAAAATTTTACGGTAGGCTTGCAAATGAACTATAATATGCATGGGCGCCCACAAAGGGGGGCAAGAGGGGGCAATTGCCCCTCCCTGGATTTTCGAAAAAAGTTAACATTTATAGGCTTTTCTGGTGACAATAGTATACTTTTAAAATCAACATTCACTAAATGATTAGAGTATCAAAATTTAGTCAAATCCATCTCCAAGATTTTAATCTACTTCTCTCTCCCATGTGATGTTTCATATTTTTTCAGTAATAGTTATATTCAGCCTGATGCTGCATGCAATGCTAAGTATTTTGAATGATGGTATCCGTCAGTTGAGTTGAAAAGATAATTTCGCTCTTTGTTGTTTCTTTTGCTGACGTGGTGCTGATAGCAATGAAGTTTTGTTTTGTTGGGTTTCATTCTAGCAATTGTGTGTGTGTGTGTGTGTGTGTGTTGCCCCCCTTTGGAAAGTATCCTGAGGGCGCCCATGATAATATGGTTGGATCGGCCCCTCTAACTTCAGCCGACCCCCCCCCCACTACATTTTTGGGTTGGCTACGGGCCTGGCAAGCAGCAATGCGACACCGCTTAAATGAATTTATATACACACAGCGCAGTCTCTTTAGTTCAGAAGGGAACCCAAAAAAGTTAGATTATAAAAAAAAAAAAAAAAAAAAGCATTATTATACATTAAATCAAGCGAACCTACAGTACCTATACGAAAAAGTCAATATGCAGCAGACATTACTTATAAGGGAACATGATACAATAGCGCAAACAGACAAAGTTTACTTTCATGTAAATTAAGCCACACGTAGCATGAAAAATACACTTAAGTACAATACCAAATACACAAACCCAAATACACGAGTGACGACCGTAATCATCTGTGTCACTTAAAGAAGTTCGTGATCTTCATTTCCTTTGATTTGGTAGCTTTTACACGGTCAACAAAATTTTTAATTGTATTTATTGAGTGAAATAAGTTATTGCAATGTCTTAAGTCCCACTGTGTCTGTTCTTTCTTCCCATTCCCAATACTATGGCCTTCTAGGACCTCAATATTTTGCTACAATTGAGTATAACATATATTCACTAAATGAAAGGACAGCGTTTAGAACTGTGGCAACTAAACGGCGTGACAAACATCTTGGCATTTGAAGGCGGCGCTCCAAGTTCCCTTTAAATGCTGCTAGCAAATGAGAGGCTAGCGGTATTGCCACATTTATTTTGTACACATCCACGTCTATCCGCTGCCACCTGATCGCGCTATAGTTTGTCTGCTTAGCCATAGCCACACCCCTTAGCATTCGGCAACGTCGCGCTAGAGCTTGCGTTTTATTCGTTTAGCTGAAATGCCAAGATGCTTGTCACAGGCTTTAAGAGAAGACTCGATTTGTGCACTTGACAAACGACTGTCAATTGTTTGAAATGAGGGTTCTGATTGGCCATTTCATTATGGGGGGGGGGGTGTTTTCCGCAAGTTCCCAAGTATGATGAGATATTTAAAGCACGAGCCACCATACGTAGAAGGCGGTATCCTTTATAAACGGACTGCACTTCAGTTGAAGAAACAGACTATACTAATGCACATTCTTATTCTATATGGTAAAAACTAAAGCAGATTTAGCAAAACTTGTGGCGTAACAGGCCTTAGGGGACCAAAACCTACCAACTGGGGTGTGGCACTCATACCTTTTGAGTGATATGTAGACAGCACATGGGCTCCTCTCGCCGTTAATCTCATCTTTTACACCGAAATTCTATTCTTTCTTTGAAATAGCTCCTCAATTGTCCTCAGAACGCTGGGTGAACGCTGCGATGGCACCACCGTTTGGTTGAATACGAAGAGCCCTTTGACCAATCCGCCACTGCTTGACGTCGCTGACCTCACGAAAAGCGATATTCCAGTGCGGCAAGGATGTTGGCTAATATTCTGTTATATAGAAGTATCCGGCCGCATTATTATAGCTTTTTTCGGACATTAGTTCCTATGCGGACGGCAGATAAAAATACGGAAACTCCTGAAAGGACGAAAATCTTAGTGATTGTCCTTCAAAACAGTATTCATTCTTTATATCTTGTAATAAAGTGTGATTACTCTTTCGGAACAAATAACCACCAGAACAAAGTAGAATTACGTTAATTACTTTCACTTTTTCTCTGCGTAAAACCTTATAATATACATGTAGTTACATATGAAGTGGTAATCTAGTTTTATGGCTGTTTGTGTGAGGCGGCTTATTTAATCTTCTTCCTTGAGGGTCTTTTATCTCCAATTTAGCTTTGCTTTCTCTAAGCAAGGACACATGTCTTATGCGTAAAGAAAAATAAAGAAACAGATTTACTCTTAAAGTAATTGATAGATATGATATTACCAGTGTGACAATTTTCTTGTTAGAAATCTGCATCTGAGGGGATCTGAAGTATTAAGTAGGTACGTTTGTCCATTAATTTCATATTTCTGTTTGCATTAATTTTACTTCTACATTTTATGTAGCGTAAGGGATTTACAATGAGAAGAGATAGTATTGAATGTTTGACTTGAATTTTATTCATATTATATTACAGGATTCATGATACTACAAAGGAAATATTTTTACATTTGTTATTGTAGAAACTGTTTTTGAAATCGCTATTGTTATTGAACAAACATATTTTATGTATTTATTATTTCATTATCCGTGGATGCGTTATAGATACGAATTTTTTGTATTCGCGCAAATCTTTATATGTGTATACTAATTCAACTTAATATGAAGCCTCCAGAGAAAGTAAGGTGGGATTCGGGGAGAGTCGTAGTCGCAGTATCGAAAGTTCTGGTAAGGAAAAAAAATGTCATTTATGTTTCCGTATTTTCCACCAGTAACTGCGTGTCCGTTCCGCATCTTAGGCGTTTTCAATAATGAATCATACAATATCCATTGGCGTGTATATATTGTGGAGTTCAGCGTTATGTACTTGTCGCTGTTCATCCATTTGAGTCGAAAATTTCTTCCTCAAAACTTTGATTTTGAGTACGTGTGTACCTTTAGTTCATATTCATGACCGTTCATATTCATAGAGGAGTACGCTCAATACTGTACTTTTAAAGATCCCATGATACAGTATTTGTCATGACGATAAGAACTTTTGTATCGAGTAGTAGCAGTCATTTCGCACTAGCAGTTTGCTTTTGGTTTCTTTGTTTGTAGTGTTTTTTAAAGTTTACTTTTCTGTTACAGTAAAATCTTACTACTTAAAAATTCCATACTAAGTACAGGCTTAAATTTTGTTCAGATTCCTAAGCCACGTGACAGTACAATACATATGTACTTACTTTTGGGCGCTACAGTTCGGGTTAAATTTTGGCCTCGTTTCGAGCAACTCAGGCCCGTTGCTGAGGAGTCGCTGTGAAGGTAAACTCAAAATAGCTCTTCAAAACATTATCTTGCCTTCCCCTTCCTCCTGTTGCTACGGGCTTAGAGCAGTCGTCATTTCTACTTATCACACGCGAATTGTTTCCATCCTTTCACTTTCATACAGTCTAGGTGATCCATCATGTCGTATATTCATCTCTTCTTTGATCCTTCAACTCGTCTCTTGTAAAATAACTTTCCCCTTAACATTCTCTTTGGCATTGCTGCATCATTCATTCGCTGTACATGTCCTTAAGTCTTCATCCCGGCGAAATTAAAATACCGCTAATTTTACAGTAATTATGTGATATCTTCAAATAGATAAAAGATAATTGAAATATGGAACAAGAGCGCCCTAGACAATATTATTTTGCGTGAGGTACCGTTATCACAAGTCACCTAGTGGCTTTCCGTTTTCAGCTGTTTAGAAACGCGAAAATAAATGCCGATTTTCAAAATGGCTCGAAATCGAAAGCAGATAAGTGAGTCGTGATAACGGTTTCTCATGTAAAATAATATTGTCTAGGGCGCTCTTGTTCCACATTTCGATTATCTTTTATGTATTTGAAGATATCACATAATTACTGTAAAATTAGCGGTATTTTAATTTCGCCGGGATGAAGACACTTAAGACCTAACCATCTGATTCGTTCACTTGGATGAAGCGTACTTTCATTATTGCTTCTAGTTCATCATTATATCGCATTCTCAATGTACCACCATTCATCAATGGTCCATACATTTTGGGCAATATTCTTCTTTTTCATTCCTCTAAAAGCGTCCTCATTTGTGTCTATGTTTCCGATACGTGATAATAGCTAGTTTCACTATGTCCTATGTAGTACTTTATTTTTTGAAATTGGTCAGCTTTCGATATTTGGAGATTTGCAAAGTTTCCATTTTACAAGTATTTTTTAACCGGCTATAGCAGGCTAACTGTAATCCTTTCCCCCTTTTTTTGATATATTAAATGAAACTACTCAGCGTGCTCTACAACTTGGAATTAAAATTAAAATTTTGCCCAAAAGTGGACATTCCCCTTTTTCCGCGCTGGACTCTTCATTTGAGAACAAGGCTCTGAGACGAATATTCGGTCCCAAGAAAAACGGGTATGGGGAATGGCTGAAACTTCATAACGAGGAACTACATAATTTATACGGTTTACCCAACATTGTTAGGATCATCAGTCTAGGAGGCTTAGGTGGGCAGGTCATGTAGCTAGAATGGAAGAAAGTAGAAACGCTTTCAAAGTCTTAACTGCAAGACCAATCGGAAAACGACCATTAGGAAGACCTAGGTGCAGGTAGGAGGACACTATTAAGATGTATGTCGCAGAAATAGGAATACAAAGTAGAAACTGGATCGAGCTGGCTAAGGATAGAAGTCAGTAGAGAGCTTTTGTGAACGCGACATTGAACCTCGGGTTCCATAGGCCATAGAGTTAGTTAGTTAGTTAGACAGAGGTTTTTCAAGTAAGATCGTTTTGTAAATCTTATCGACATGAAATAATCAATTGAAAATCCGACTGTGTACTAACTCTTACGACCCTATTCAATTGATCAAGTTAAAAAACATGAAATTTATGTACACCCACGCATTCACCTAATTCACCACTTAAAAAGAAGAATAAAAAAGAAAGAAAAACCCTCACTATATTTGAGTTGGCAAACATTTTTGTTTCTTTAATATTTCTATTCTCAATTATATCTTATTACTGTATTAGTCACTGGTGTACACATGAGAGGTCCAGGCTTTACCTCTTCTTTCAACAACGTATATATATATAAAATAAAGCATTTACGTAAGATATGTAATGTTAGGGTGAAGCAAGTGATCAGCAGAGATGCAAAAAATTCTGGCTTTTTTTGGGATTATCGTTTTTCCTATAGAAAGCCGACTTTCTAAAGAAAAAGAACGGAAATTTTTGCTTTGTTGAATTTTTTTAATGATCATCTTAGAGTATTTAAGTATCACTTCTGCTTTCCTCAAGTGGATTCTACAATTAAGATAGTGCCGTCACAATGTTGACTGGTTATGATTCCCGTGTTGGGTATCTTTATTGGTTTTCGAACATGCATTTCATTGATGGCGAGCAAGAGTAAGTTATGCAACCCACCACATCACAAGGATAATTCATTCTACTCAGTTCTTTGGTTTCAAATATTGTACATAAACAATATTTTTCCCGTGCAACGCCGGATATTTCAGCTAGTTGTAAATATTTGGCAAACGGGAGACTGAAATCCATAGGAATGGGCACGAACAAGTTCGAGCGAGTTTTCTTTGAAACTCGACTCCACTCGAAACACACCGAGGTGATTGCTCACCCCAACGGAGCCAGTTCGAGCAATGGGCTCAGTTGAGCTGAGTCGAACCGAGCCGATGGACTTGTTTCAATGAAGTTGGCTGGAGCCGATGGTTCACATGAGCCGAGTCAGTGGCTCATCCCAACCGAGCCGACTCAAGCCATCTGCTCTATTCGATGGCTTGTCCCAACCGAGGCGGCTCAAGCCTTGGGCTCAATTGAGCTGAGCCGATAGCTCATCACAACCGAGCCGGCTCGAGCTGTTCGCTCAGTTGAACCAAGTCAGTTGACATCACTACCCTTGTTTGGCTTCTCCTTGGGCTCAAAAATTCGACTGTGCAGGTCTCAGCCTTGATGGTAAGAACTACAGTGTATACTTATATTGGTGCTCACAACATTTCAGGCTGGTTATAAAAATCTATTGTCGTCTCGTTATGGAGACGAGACGAGATACACTGAAAGTACCCCATAAGATGCACTAAAAGTAGGAGACGAGATACAACCCTGTTATGAGCAACACAAAAGTATTCCACATTACTGCTTACGCTTCTCACGGCTTTCGCTTTCCAGTCTAATTAGGCCATGATTTCAAAACGAGTTAAAACGAGCTGAACGAGCAAGCCTTTATTAAACTCGACTCGACTCGAAACTCGACCTCAAAACTGACTCGGTTCGGAACTCGACTCGAGAAAATTATCTTTGACTCGACTCGAAACTCGAATCGAGTCGAGTTTTAGCTAGACTCGTACCCATCCCTAGAAATCTAAATCCCCCTTTGACATGTAAGATTATTGTTAGTTGAACACATTCTTGCTTCAGGCGAATTCTTTAAATGCTCATTTTTTAGATTCTGGATAAACTAAAAGTGGACTTAATCCTAAATTAATATTTTTGGTATTATACCCAATTTACGTAAGTAAGAAACTATTATTGAGATCATTAACAAGCAGTTTATATAAAATATTTGATCAGCCCAACTGATCTTTCTAATAAACCGTTATATTCGAACTCGTCCAGTAACATTTTATAATAAATTATTCAGAAGTGCAGATATTCTATAAATGTGTATAAAAATAAAAGTCATTATGTTCTTGACTTCGCATCGCTTGAACCACCCGACCGATCTCGATCAAATTTGCCACACAAATGAGGTTCGGGCCTGGAAGTGTTATCATTTCACTTTGACACTGAAATGTAGGGGAGGGGGAGGTTTTTAAAAATGACGGAAATTGTCCGAAATTAGTGTCGAATCCATAGTTTCCGGAGTCGCTGATAGGGATGCGCACGAGACGAGTCGAGACAGACTTTTCCTCACAAAATTCGACTCGAGACACAGCTCTTCCAATAAAGAAATATATATTTTTTGAGTCGAGACATCGCTTTTACAGCACATTTTTGAGGCGAGACAGCCTCAAATCTTGTCTGGTGCGCATCCCTAGTCGCTGAGATGAACAATGACACTTCCGATGCCATTTAAATTCAAATTCAGCCTTTCAACTTGGGGAGGAGGAGGGGATATATATAAAAATAATCGAAAATGACCAATATTAGTGTTGAATCTATAGTTTTCGGAGTCGCTGAGATGAAGAGTAACACTTCCTATGCCGTTTAAATTTAAATTCTGCCCACAATAGTAATACTTAATTTTACTGTTGTTTTTACCAAATATATGCCATAAGGAGTTGTGCATTTCAAGTTTTTATTTCAACTTAGCAAAGCGGCTAATCAACGCTACCAGTGGCGTATTTAGGGGGGGGCTTCCGTGCTTAAGTCCCCCCCCGAAATCTTACTTACTATAGTAAAGTATATGAAATATCTTGCTGAATTTTCACATTTTCAGGCAAAGCCCCCCGAAACAAAATCGTATATACGCCACTGAACGCTAGTATATTAAAAGTAAAAAAAAAAAACGTAAAAAGCTTTACTGAACTTGTTCTATTCTTTCAATAGAATATGTGATTTGTTGGCAGACGATCACTCAATTGACTCATATGCCAATCTTGATCAGACAATCTTATTGAAAAGCAATTTCGGGACATCTACATTAAGATCTATTGAATTTCTTATTATAAATCTTAATAGTTTATAAGATGTACTAACGGCATACTGCACATCAGGGGTGTAGCCACGGGGGGGGGGGGGGCATTAGAGCCAGGCTCCCCAAATGATTTCACTGCCCTCCTCCAAATAACCAGCTTTTAAAACATCATCGTAAGATTACCTCGCTTCGGTCATTTAAAAACAACAAAGTTTACGTATAATTAATAATTTACGGTAAATTATTAACAGATCCTTACCGATCGAGAAATAGTATGATACCTCTTCCGTGTAAGGAATGAACAAATGCACAGTGTGCTACCACATCTGCTACAATTGCTTCATCTAGTGCTCCTGTGCGAATCATGTCCAATATGAAGCATGGAACTATTTTATATAGGCCTATTTTTAAGATAATTGTCAATCTATGTCAATACGAGAATTTGCATTGTGAACGGAAACGTGACCACTGAAGTTACTTTTAAAAGAGAAATGTATCAAGTTCCTTTGACATGGAATCAATTCTGTTGTTTCGCAACAGTGGCTTTGCAATAATCCACGCCGAAAAGTTTGTTTATCTTGTGTGTACAGGAAAAGGCGAATATATCTTATTTTAAGAAAGAAAGCAGGAAAAGCAGCTCAGAAGATAATGCTGCTCCTTAAAAAAAAAATAAATAAATAAATAAAATAAAAATAAAAAAAGTAAAAATAAAAATAATGTTTTTAGTTTTAAGAATGAAAACCAAAGTTTTCCGTTTTCTTCTGGCCTCAAAATCTTTAGGTGTAACACACACACACACACACACACACATATATATATATATATATATATATATATATATATATATATATATATATATATATATATATATATTGTATTTCTACATTGTAGCTGGTCCTCCCTCACAAGCGACGAACCCCTCCTAGATAAAACTGCTGGCTACACCCCTGCTGCACATGATCATTGAGTGTGAAGTTGCTATCTATAATGATCCCTAGATCTTTAATAGATTGCACGTATTCCATTGATTCTCCATTTGTACAATATTTGGAAGTAAACTTTATTTTACGTTAAGTAAGAACCATATAACAACACTTCTTTGTATGAAGTTGGAGTAAATTTTTTAAACTCCACTCAAACAGCGCAATGATATCTATTTGTGATTGATCATATCCTTTACATTTCGATTATTATTCTGTCATTAGCATACATTATACAATCAGCACATCTTTTAAGTTAGAAGGGAAGTCGTTAACATATAATATTTATGAAGAACAATGGACCCAAATTAGGACCTTGGGGCACTCCTTGATGTAGCAATGTACTCGGTTGATTTAAACGGGTTATATGTTACATAGCATTTCCAGTTTTTTAAGAATGAATCAATAATCTCCAAGAATTGGGCAGAAAATTAAAAATTACTTAGCTTAGACAACAAAATGTTATGGTTGACAGTATCAAAAGCTTTAGAAAAGTCAAAATAGATAGAACGAACACATGAATGATGAGCATGTATCGCAGAATATATACTCTGTACATAATTCATGAGATTAGTCACCGCAGTCCTGTGCGTAAAAAATTCGTACTGATCTTATCTAAAGTATCGGTGTATATATGTATAGGGTGAGCACAAATTCGCTTTCCTCAATATGTGAAGAAATACGTGTTTTAGGGAAAGCGACTTTGTGACCATCCTGTATATACATCTTAATGAATAGTGTAGCAATGTGTTAATGAAAAAGTGAAACTACTGATCTGTATCGAGGGGGGTCTTGCCCCTCCCCCCTCTAAAGCGAAACCTGAAATTATGCTAAATACCAACTTCTGAAAATTCGTTGACAAAATTCTGTCATTTATTTATAAATTATTTTTAAGAAACTAAACTAGTCAATCTGACCACTATGAGGTCATGACAATATCTTTTTAAAATTATACATTTACAAGTTTCATAATAATGAAAAACGAGAGAACTTTCATATTATTTTTTATTTTTTATTTCGTAACACTTTAAAACAAAATCATCACAGCCAGCAAATTAATAGTGCTTTCGTTTCGTGCTAGCTAAAAACAGAAGAAGAAAAAGGAAATTACACACTTGAAAAAAAATGTGTGAGATTTTATGGGTAATTTTCACTACATTAAATATATGTAATGATAGTTAAATAAAGGAGTAAAAAGGCACATATTTAAAACGAATTGTCAGCTCCTTAAATGCATGTGTAACTTATTTTCGAAAATGATTCAACATTCTAACTACTCTGCGTGATATTAATTCAAATGTATAGATTTATTTTTCTCTTTTTATTTGAGCCTGAAAAAAAAATAGAAATAAACGAATATAAAAGAACGTTCTTCTTTTATTTGCAGGTCTTCACATCATTTTAAATGGCCTTCCCTCAAGGTCGAACGCAGGTGGCGCTTCACTACCACACATTTGAAAGACAAAAAGACTTTATATATATAATATGGTGATCTACATGTGAAACGCAAGCGAGTTTTACGGCTTGTAATGAGTGGTAGTTAGTGCTGAGTTCTGTGGCGCGGGAAAAATTGGAGTAGTTATCACGAATTTGGACAAATAAACTGTAGGATAGCTGTTAATTATGTGTGTGTTTCTTGGAAGAAATGCACAGAATCTTCTCAAATCTTCCAGTCAAACTAATGAGTTCTCATTATTTATATTAAGAGAGAAAAAATAACCTAAAAATGAAATATTTCTTTTCGTCTTGCATCACAGATCAATAAGCTATGGGAAAAAAAATATTTACCGTCTTTTCAGTGGCCATGTTTTTTTTTACCATTTTACAAAATTGCACATGTTATACGTAAGTAGTTATATTTAATTGGTAATGAAAGAAAATGTGGTGGTAATGGTACAAAGGTTCGATTTTGTTTCAATTATAAATCTTGACTGTCCCAACTCGAGGAAGAATGGAATAATTCTTCATGCTCTATTTCATTAGCACCAAGCTGGACAGATTATCGTCTAGTCGTGACCTAAGATAGTGGTGACTTCAAATCCTTCTCTATCCCGGGATCTTGAAATATACTGGGGGTGAAATGCAGTGGTAGTCCGCGAGCGGGACTTTGTCTTGGGTCACCTCTTGAAATCACCACTGTCTTAAGGTCATGCGAAGATTGAGAATATATAAACGGCTAACAATTTACAGTAGGAGTCCATATGTTTTTAAAATTTACAGAATGATTATGAAATATAATATTGATAGATAAGTATGTAAGCAGTAGAAATATGGTGCGATTTTACCTATGAAATGTGTAGCTACGGATGAATACAGGACAAAAAAAGGGTAAATTAAGCAATTACTCCTTCATAAGTAATCCATTCTGCAGGATGAAGACACCTAAGACATATGTTTCTATTCCAAATAAAGTTTTTTTTCCCTACAATTCTCGTTTACGCGTATATCCACCGTGCCTGCTCCCTATAGATTCGCTACTGCGTTGGCTCCCGTGCTACGTTCCTGTTCTGAATGGTTTAGATAGCATTCTTGATTTTGGTGGTCACCTAACATACGCTGATTAGTGTTTTATTGGCTATAATTTTTATGGTGTATGTACAAACGCTGTATTAATAACCATAACGCATGAGCCTGCAATGAATGTGTACTTAGGAATGCCACTGCACCTACAAGAAATGAATGTTTAAGGTACATATAGCTAATTTAATAAAAAAAAGAACTGATATGCAATGATCGTATGTAAAGATCCCTATTGCAAATTTACACCTATTTAGGTACTATGATTGGTGTGTAATTTGTATAATTTTTCATTTAAAAAAAGCGCATTGCATATTAATGACTCTACAAGTGCTATTAGGTGTGGTTAACAAGGAGATGTAAACATTATGATCTGCTGGAGATTGCTAGAACCTGAGTGAACAAATGCAGAAAACGATGTAGTTTTGACCATATAATTATTGAAGTACTAAATGTTGACGTTGTCGAAGAGGGAAGGTATATGTAATTTTATCATGTACTGGCAAACCTATTCTGATTCTGCACCCTAGTATTAGGTTAAGCATTTTTTGAAGAAAAAATATATATGCATTTTATTATTTCCTGGCAGCTCGTCAATGTGCACGATGAGGCAAACTACGTATGTGAGCCAGAGAGAAACATTACATGATGATATTAAGATGTCTTATAAACGTCAATTTCCTAAGCCAGGATAGACTTAAAAGTTCAGCACTAATCTCTATTGAAAGAGATCTATTTTCAACGCCACTGAAAACCTGAACTTCTATAACCAGGTCATTAATGATTTTGGTTAAAAGAAAAAAAAATCGAGGCTCACTTCAAGTAGTTCTAGGTTCAGACAGCTTTTTTTTTTTTTTTAAACATATTATTATTATATCAGTACAGATTGGAATGTGCAAGTACATTGATGTGCGTCCTTACGGATGTAATTATGCGTCCGGACGTATGCCATAAAACAACTTAAAAACACTAACCAAATTGTGATAGGTGACCACTAAAAGTCAAAATGCTGTCTAACGAATCAGGGCAGGAATGTAGCAGGGGGGCACTCGCAGGGGTGAGTTCGTAGGGACTAGGCGCTTCAGAGGCGAAGGGTATGCATATAAACGATAGTAAAAGAAACTATATCGCATAAAAACAGCGCACGTGCTTGGGTTAGAACACTTATTGTGGTTCCGCACTGGTTGTGCAGAAACACACTGCCGATGGAAATTAATATGTTACACTTCTCGTCTTTCAAATCCACTTACTCATTTTAACTGTAGTATAGCTATTGTAATGGTTGGACGCTTGTAAACATAAAATACTAGTTTCCTGCATTGTGCAGAAATGGTCCGCCGCTAGTGGAAATTAATATCCTAGATCAGTGGTCGCCAAACTTCTGAAGCATCTGATGTACCGTACCGTTTTTAAATCCTACTGTGAGCTACCAACCAAAAATAGCTACCAACTTTTTTTTTTTTTTTTTTTTTAATCTTACATTCGTTTATTGCCTATAAGCTTACATTTCTGGTAAATATGAAATCAAACTATGCAAGTTAGCAAATATCTAATATACACACGAGAAACATAACGTGCACAACCCCACGCGTACCAGGGGCGGATCCAGGATGGATTTCTGGGGGAGGGCGGTGGATTGTTATACTCCTACTTAAAGCTAGTTTTAAGAGCTCCAATTTCTAGGATGGGCTTTATTTATGTATAAAATAAAGTTTCCTCTTCTGGGGGGGATCGCTTCTTCCTGACGCGTACACAATCAACTTTGAGGGTGACAATTGCAGTTGCGCGGGAAAAACAATCAGTTGTCGTTAACGTCAGCTCTGTGGAGGAAGCAAGGTTAGCCAACCGGAGCGTTAATACGATCTACCGAAAACGTCTCCGCGACCTACTAGTAGCTCGCAATCGACGGTTTGGCGATCACTGTCCTAGGCAGTCCTCCGTCATATCCACTCAAGTCATTTAACCGAACATTATCGGTGTTGTGACGGTCTATGGTAAACCTGCAACAAACAAATATTTTCAAAAATAACTATGCGTATATAGTAGACAAATGTCTGGTACAACTTCTGTTGTATTTGGTTTCTTCTTTTTATATTGTTTGGAGTCTCACAAACTTATATTTTTACAAATTTAATAAGAAGGGCAATTATTTACAAATTTCTGAATAATGGGTTTGCTTTTTTTTTCTTCAAAACATCGATACGGAAATTTGTCTTTTATATATATATATATATATATATATATATATATATATATATATATATATATATATATATATATATATATATATATATATTATATAAAAGCACGAAACATATAAAAGAATGTTTTGCGTGGGCGTATTCTTCCTTAATATAATAATAATAACCATAAAAAGAATGGTAAACTACAAACGATGCATGTTTCGTGTAGCTGAAACTATGGTGTTCCATTATAGAAGATTTATGTAACTTCTGAGTGAGAAGCGTAAAGAAAGAAAAAAGAGAAACAGAGATACAAATAAGAAAAATATTGTTTATAGCTGTCTGGAAAGTTTAAAAAGGACGACGTGATGTTCGATTGTTTCAGTTGTATTTTTCATTTTTGTAAAAATAGGCAGTTTCTGTTTGCTTTGGGCACAGGGCTCAATAATAGAAATTCTGTTTCATTGTGTAATATATTTTGCTTCTTTGTTTTTTTCTTTTCTTGTGTGAAAAGCTGAAAAATAGAGCTTGTTTATGTTATGTTGTCTATATATTGATTTTTGTGAAAATATATGCGTGTACAGAATTGCCAGATAAGGTGAATAAGTAGCGAATTCTAAGTAACCAAATTTTCAGGAAGTATTAAATGCACGTGTTTCAAAAAATCATTTTTTTCTTTTTTTGAAATGAAATCTTTAAGTTCTTATGCTCCACAATTATGCCAGCTAAGGTAAAGGAGACGGTGATAATGAGAAATGAATAAAGTGGGAGGAAACGGGAGAATCTCGAGAAAGCCCACGCACAAAGCTCATATAGTGTGAGCTGGGATCGAACCAAGGATCCCATGCACTAGAGGTGAACGCTATACCACTGAACAACCGCGGATCCAAGTTCCAATTAAAAATCTCAAAGTGTTTCAGAGTCAGTTGCATCAATGCTCTGGCAATTCACCAGTAAAGAAAAACATGTAATATGAGAACAGAAGCGAGAGAATAATGAGCACATTCTTTTGAAAAATGTTGAAAAAAACGAACTGAATATTCGTGTCTATTCTTGTTTCGGTAGTTGGTATAAACAAACCAAACAATCAAAATATTTGAGCGGCCCGGGCGAATATAATGCTAATCGCCACTTCCGGTGAAATCAAGTAATGTAGCCGAAATGTAATGTGATCGATCCACAGTCAGAAATGTACCCGCAGATCGCAGGGGAAGCTTGCACTGAATTGCGTGCGAATGATTAACCTTTTTCAGTTTACTGGAATGTTAAAAAAATATGACATAATATTATATTCGCCCAAGCCACCCATTTATCTACAAATTAATCTATATATATTGCACTTTGAATTTTTGACTAGTTATGCGAATGCGAAAAGAAAGGTATACGGGTATATGGGTTATGAATAGAAAGATATTAACGTATTTATTATTCGTTATTTTTGCCTCACACTTCTGTCAACTCTGTACGCTCATATATTCTTCCAATTTTTTCCCCAATCATTGTGTCATGAAGCCCAGTAAATAAGCCTTAATGTGGACTTGAGAGATGAATGTCATTTAATTTTGTATGTAAGTATCTCGTTACGCCTCTACACTAGCCCCAAACGGATATTTGTGTTTGTTTCTTGTCAAGAAACAATACGGTTTTTCTATCTTGTATGTTAAGCACTTGTGGAATCTTATATTTAGAATACCAAAGTAAGTAATACGTACTCGTTATATGTTGGCCTTTTTATAGACGGAGAAATGTGTGTTTTGGAGCTTTTTTTTTTTTTTTTGAAAACTAAGATTGGAAAATTATTTCGATAATTATGTATAGCGAATCGAAGAAATTCCTCCTCCGGTTGCGACGCAATGTGCTGTTTATGTGTTGTGTTACAAAAAGTGTGCAAAATGGTTCATTTTGTGTGGAGTCTTTGTAGATTCGTCTGAAAAGTGACAGGCAGATAAATGGTAAGAAGTATCGCTAATGTGTGTATATTTGTAACACATATTCATTCTTTTTAAAACAAATCATTAAAAACATTAAAAAAAAAAAACATACAGGTACATGACTTACGGTGAAGAAATAAATGAAATGGCATCTTTAAATTTACGTCCTACATACGCCCTTCAGACTAAGCAAGACAGATGAAAGTGAATAGTCACGAAATAATTTGTACAATGCGAATATGGTTAAAAAAAAAAACAATAGAACCTCGTGAAATCTCGTGGACACAATGTTCTCCGCCACTAATTTTGATTGTCTAGGTTCGAACCAGGGATCCCTTTGTTCCAGATGTGACCCCTTTACCACTTAGACCGCGATCCCATCATTTTGTTTTCTTCCCTGTTAATGATTAAGTGTTTCTGGCACTCAGCCTTTCGTATCCATATTATATATATATATATATATATATATATATATATATATATATATATATATATATATATATATATATACCATAAATGCTATCCATAAGAAAAATAAATGTTGAGAAACGTTTGTAATTAGATAACTGTTGTATTTGGTAACTAAATTATTTTCGACGCTTGATTTTTTCTACAAAGAAGAGTAAGAATCAATGCATGAATATCGTCGAAGTTATAACAAAGATTGACGCCCCTCTTAATCCGGCGCCCAGAACTTCATTGCTGTGCCACTATATATTTGTGAATTGAACATACAGCTTCCAATGATAAAGAATGTGAGAAATAAACAATGAATTTCTATTATAAATATAAAATAAATGTTCGTTGTGAAGTAATTGAACATAAAAAAAACATTCGCATGTATATGTACACACTTCATATATACATACATGTATATATATATATATAATGACTTATTGTTTATCGAAGTAAATAAGTATGTAAAGCAATTGTATGTTAACACCTGTTTATGATAGACTGATGGTTAATTGTATAAATTATTAACAAATGCTTAATGTTTTAAGTTTAAGCTATGAACAAAATATGTATGAAGTTATCCTTAAAAAAAAACATGTGTGTAATTTTTCTTTTCTTTGTTTTTTCGTGAACGTTATTCAGCATGACGTTTTAGTATACAACGTAGCTACCTCATTCGTGTTGCTCAGGGAATAGATGTAGAGGTTAATTGAAAGAAACCCGTTTTCCCATTATGGCTACCGTAAACATGTGTATGTAGCAGAGTGGTGTTTCTGTTATTTAACGTAGATATATAACAAATGCACTAAAATAATAAATAAATATATAAAACTTTTATAATTGAAAATAGAATCCTTACAGTAACTATTAAAAGAAAATTGTTCCTGTTTATATAATCCGAGGGATATCGTAAAGTTTTAATTATCATAGTAAAAAAATCAGGAGACAGGGATTGTTGTGATTTGTAGTTGCTAACCCTTCTCTATGTAGTCATCACCCAGATTTACACATTTCTTTCAACGTTGCTTCACTTTACAAATACCGTCATTGTAGAAGTCTGCACATTGTGCTTTAAACCACTCTTCCACCACATGAATAACGTCATTTTTGTTGTCAAAATGGTGACCTCGCAACGGATTCTTCATTTGGGGAAACAAGAAAAAGTCACTGGGTGCGAGGTCAGGAGAATAAGGCGGATGCTGCAATAAGTGGAAACCACATGACCTTAGTTTGGCGACAGCAACTTGAGATGAATGAGCTGGTGCATTGTCAGCAAGGAGAAGAACATCTTTCGAGAGCATGCCGCGGCGTTTCGTTTTCAGAGCA
This sequence comes from Thermobia domestica, assembly GCF_964235325.1. Lineage (NCBI taxonomy): Eukaryota > Metazoa > Arthropoda > Insecta > Zygentoma > Lepismatidae > Thermobia > Thermobia domestica. The sequence continues at coordinate 213,177,824 of NC_137466.1, forward strand.
TCGCGCAATTTGTCCAGTAGATTGCTGTAGTACTTCCCAGTGACAGTTTTGTCCTTTCGCAAGGTAATCTATGATGATTATCTCACGAGAATCCAAAAAAAACGGACAGCATGAGCTTCCACCCTGACTTTTGCAACATTTTCCATTTTGGGCGGGGGGAATCGGCATGCTTTCACTGCATGCTCATGGTTTTGGTCTCCAAATCATACTGATATATCCACGTTTCATCCATGATTACCAAACGCCCGAAAAAAATCCTCTTCTAACAGCGTCAATGTGTGTTGGGAAAGGTCACACTGCGAGCGTCAATCTTATCCATCTTGCACTTTGGTCACTTTTAGCACACCCTGTAAAAATAATCATTAGGAGCTAATTTTCTTAACATCATGTACGTAAGAACCAGACGTAACTCTGACAACATTTCATCATCATATCTTAATAACTTCCTGATGATAATTAAAACTTTACGATACCCCCTTGTACTGTACATCGAGTTAATTTACAAATGGAACTCTTTCGGAATTGTAAGAATATTCTGTGAATAACGTTTTTTTCAAGGAGATTATGTCTTGATAGTGTTTTGCAAAGCAAAACGTATGCAGTTCAATTTTTCTTAAGACAATCACGATTGTATTGATAGCCGGAGAAAATTGCCGAAAAAAAATATTTAACTTTTGTGAGGGGGATTTAGTTAATAAGATTAAGGTTTGATTTTGTATATATGTGTATATTAACCATTTTAAATCCCATGTTCTTTCGTTGTTACCAAATGAAGACAACATAGCGTTCACCTGAATTGAACGGACGACCTTCTACATCCTTCAAATTTCATAATTTTGTTATTGAGTTACCACGGGTTTGCTTTATAGAATTAAGTATAAACTCCTGCTCCTTCGAATCACTAGTCCATTTTGTTTTTGAATACTAATATGGCGGATATGTCTATATTGAAAAGGCATCTGCCTTTCTTACTTGTGCAGATTTCTTAGAATTGTACGTTAATAAAATATTCCAAGATTATTTTCGCTGCCAAATCCACGCAATTCACAATTTCCAAAGGCACTTAAGTCTTTGAAATTCAAAAATGATGTTGATCATTCAACTTTGTAAGTTATTTTGTTGCATAGAACTTCCAGTGAAATGCTTTTCCATTGGATGAAAGTCAAGAGTAAGTTTTAATGATTGGTGTTGTGTAATGCTGCAATTGTTGTAAAGATAGCGTTAATTCGCAAATATATATTCTCTTGTACACTTTAAATCATTATTTGTATACGCCCTTCAAAATTTAGAGTATATGTCAGTTCTTTGTTTAAAACAGGTAGGTAACATATTTAAAACAAATATACTGAGAAAAATTCGTTATCCGGACAGCGGTGTATTGTGTAAATATACGGGATCCAAACGTTTACTATGGAAATCTGTACGGAACATATCGTTATCCATATACTACATATATATTGTATTTTTCTCGTTTAGATGTTACATCATGCTGTTGCAGGATGTATGACATCTAACTGTCTGCCGTATAATACATACGTATACGTGTGTTACATACGTCAGCTGTATGTTACATATGTCCATCTGTATGTGAGATCCTGACCGCTTACACACAGTTCTTTCTTTCATACGAAAAATACGTACAGGAAGAACACTTAATACGGAAGGTACGTATAAAACATGTTTTCGGTTATAATTTGTTGTAGGATGTTACGTATAATCCTACATTAAGTCCAAAAACTACAGGATTTACGCATGTAACCTACGTTTTTACGTATGCCACATACGTTTTTCTTCTCTGTGTATGTAAAATGTGAACCGACGTTCCACTCATTACAGCGACTGTGAGAATTATTGCATTATGTATTGGGCAAAATAAAGAGAATGTAAACAATCGGACATTGAGATACAGGATAGCATAAGAAATAATGTTTAATATGGATAATTGGTTCTATATGCTAAATATATACACGTGCTCACTTGAAATGTAGAGTACGGTATATATAAGTTCTTTGTTCAAAGCAGATATGTAACTTAAGAGTCTTTATCCCGGCGAAATTAAAATACAGTTAATTTTACAGTAATTATGTGATATCTTCAAATAGATAAAAGATAATCGAAATGTGGAACAAGAGCGCCCTAGACAATATTATTTTACATGAGAAACCGTTATCACGACTCACTTATCTGCTTTCGATTTCGAGCCATTTTGAAAATCGGCATTTATTTTCGCGTTTCTAAACGGCTGAAAACGGAAAGCGACTAGGTGACTTGTGATAACGGTACCTCACGCAAAATAATATTGTCTAGGGCGCTCTTGTTCCATATTTCAATTATAATTTATCTATTTGAAGATATCACATAATTACTGTAAAATTAGTGGTATTTTAATTTCACCGGGATGAAGACTCTTAAAGAATTTCCGTAAAGGATTTAGTCTCAGTAAACCCAACGCGCTGCATACACTGGGAAACGAGTTTGTTTCGATATTTATAGGCTTAGATGATTTTAGTACTTAGTTGATGCTAATGTACTGAGTTTGCATAACAATATTGTTATTTGCTGCTGTATTAGCTATTAAGTTATTTTATTATGTAAAACAAAAAATTCGACACGTTCATTGTACAATGCAACTATTTCATTTAAGTTTGCAATTAGCTTTATTTTATTTTTACGGGATTATTTTGCAATGGCAAGATAAGAATAAAGGCTGACTTTGTAGCAATTTGAGTCTCGCATGTAGAAGGTAATTAACAATTGACGGTCTAATTTTATTACAGTTTTTTTATATAATAAATAAATAAATAAATATTAAAAACACTTAGGAGTTAGAAACCTTGCTAAAGGAATGAATGTTAAAATAAAATCTTTAATGTCGCTGAAATATGGAATATAAACTTGTAAAGTTATATGGAATATTGTACCTGTAAACTGTATTGTTTTGTATTGTGTTTCTATAAATGAATATTATTTTAAATATTATTGTTTCATTTAATTTTAATTTTTAACCTGCTAATGTTGTGTGGAAAACTCTAAGCACTTTCGATATGGTGTTTGACTGCATTGTCAGTGATGTTTGGTTGCGTGAGTTCGAATCTGTGTTGTTATATCGAGCTAAACGTGAGTTGTCAAAAGTTGCACTTTTTGTGCAAAATATTATTCCATTATAATTATAAAAGAGTGGAAGCACTGCACAAATTTGCAACAGGCATAAATACGTCCTAGAGATGAATGCTGAAATTTGATTTGCCGAATTCAGCCTCCAATGCAAGACTCGTGCTGGACGACCATTAAGAGTCTTCACTACAGCGAAATTAAACTACCGCTAATTTTAGAGTTTTCCTGTAATATCTTCAAAACAAATAAAAATATTCGAAAAGCAGAAACGTAGGGAACTAAAGAATACGATTTTGCATGTGATTCACCTATCTGCTTTACCACAATTCACCTATCTGCTTTCGGTATGCCGCTATCACAGAACCCGCAAAAAATGCTAATCTATCGAAAGTTGCACACAAGTATTAACTTATTTCACATTACTGTAAATTACGGAAACGAAGAACCAATATCACAACTGTAAGTTTGAAGTATACTATATGTGCCCTTCTTAGAATTTCATCATTAATGAGATGAATTACATTGGCAGGAAACAAAAATTAAAATTTGGATACTGTATCGCGCAAAGATGTAAAACGACAACGTACAGTAACTGTGAATTTAAAATTTCCAGCTCAAAACGTCCCGTCCGAGGACCCGAAAATTTCCCGATCTGGTTCAATATTTCTCGCCGAAGGAAAATATATAGCCTATAAAAGACTATTTTTTTTTTCGCGGTGCTTGACCTACACGTCAAGTCTCCTAAAGATAGCCGAAAAAATGGGAGGGTGGAAGAATATTGCCAACTAATACAAAACTAAAAAGCATATTGATTCGACTTATTAGGAAGCTAGGTTGAAGGGTCCCCCTGGAAGTGTCGCCCCCTACATTGCGAGGTTTCGCGCCATAGTAGTTACGCCCCTGGTTCCATCAAGATAACCAGATGGCTCGTGTCATTGATTTCTCGCAGATAATTGAACGAGTTAGTCTGGGACATCTGAATCTACCCACAATATTCGATGGACATTCTGCCAAACAGGGTTGGCAAAAACCATGGTTTTTATTTTTTTTAAAACGGTTGTTTTGGTTTAAACCCTTTTTTTTTTTTTGTTTAAACCAGGTTTTTTTGGTTTAAATAATTTGCTCTATGTATTTATATCACATATGGACAGAAATAAGTTTGCTTCGCCTTGGTTTTATTATCCAAGTACCGGGTTATGCTGGAAGGGTCACATAAACTTAAAGCGGAATCCAAACCGCTTCTCGGCTTACATTCGAGAGAAATTGTCCTCCATTTGAACTCGAAACCAGCACCAATTGGCGACAAATTTCGATACATCTGCCGACTGACTCACGAAGGATATTGATAAAAATACATTGTACTACTGATCTTTACGTACTTCTTAATATAACTGTCAAGAGTCATTTGAGAAAGACAAAAAGATAAACAGTTGCACAAGTTAAACCATTATACAGAATTACATATGGATAATTTAAAAATACTGCAGAGTACAGAAGAACTAATTTAGTCGAAGTTAGTTCACTACGATTTTTATTAGTCCATGTTAAAGAAATACAATGACTTAATTTGCATATCAGTAACAAAAATGAATGAAGATACAGATTATTTGAGTCCACTTTGGCTCTAACCCAATTATACATAAATAGATACCAAAGATACTTCTGATTTCAAAAAATGCCTATCGTGGGGTTTGTATGACCTTCCCAAAAAGTACAGCATTTCGATGTATTTTATCAATAATAAACATTATTAAAACGAAATAATATATAGAACTTTCTTTTGATTGCAATTGCTTAACAATAATAATAAACTATTAAAAAAATCACAAAAGAAACATTCATAAACTTATTTTTTTAAAAAAAAAAAAAAAAAGAAGAAAGAAAAGTTGCTTTTGTAGTATAATCTCTTTGAGTAATGAATGGGGAATTTAGATCTGAATATAATACGAATAATATACGAGAGTGAAACGTGATAACTCACAAATGTGTGTTCATCAAGATTTTGCGAACACTTACACTTTTACAAACATTTTTCGTTTTTTGGTTTAAACCAGCCAACTCTGCTGCCAAGCAACTTTATAACTTGTTCCTACCTTCAGTCGCTTAGAACTTTCCCGCGACTCCAAAAGTATCAAATATTGTACCGTTGAGGTTTTTGCCTCCAAGCCAGCCCAATTCTACGTTGACTGCATTTTGAAGTTGTCTGAACGATGGGTCAAAATCATTAAAGAAGGATAGTTTGAGGATTTTTTTTTTTTTTTTTTAAGATTTCCAAACTATCCTATGTAAGTAGTGCGTCGTCTTATAAAACGGCTCTGTCTGTTCATCTATCGACACTTATCTGGGCAAAATGGCATCGAGAAGCGATTTTTTTAAAAATGGATTCAGCTTTTTAAGAAAGCATATCTCCACTCCTATTATTCAAGTGAAACCATAACTGGTAAAATGGTACTGGTACATTCGACTACAACGTTGATCGCTACTATAGAATAAAAATGCTAATAGGTAGCGGCAAGTGGCGTTTTGGAAATCGGTTTAGCTTTTCAAGAAAATATACTGTCCCCACCCGTATTAGTACTAAGAACGGAAGTGATAAAAATTTACTTTGATGTTTGGTTTCATTATATATCTCCATAGAGCAAAAACATTAAGAGATATCGAGAAGTGGTATCTCGAAATCAATTGATCGTGTCAGGTTGACACTTTCATTTCGACTTTTATCGCTGTTACGTCAACTGGAATCATGGAAGTTACGAGATTTCTGGTTTCAACACTAATTAAAATAATACAAAACGGTACTATAGAGAAAAGTTTTTTGTAACATGGAGTTAATATCGTAAAAATGAACTTCGACTTTATTCCTTTAGTTTAATCGGAAATTGTAAAAATATACTGCTACACAGGCCCGTATCCAGGGGGGGGGGGTCGGGCCTCCCTAAATTTTTACTAGCCTCTCATAAAATTTTCACGGTAGGCTTAAAAGTGAACTATAATATGGTAACGAACTATAATGTGATTGGATCGGACCCCCCCCCAACTTCGACCGGGCCCCCCTAAATTTTTTGGGCAGCCTACGGGCCTGTTGCTACATCCCGTTCCAATATTAATCTCCATAGAACAAAAACGGTAAAATGTAGCAAGGAATGGATTCAACGTCCTCAGAATAAGATTTTATCTTCACTTTTATTCCTCTATTCAAACCAGAAGTGGTGAAAGAAGTCTACAACTTCCTGTTTCAACACTGATCGCCATAGTGAAAAGGTACGGACCACCATACTAAACTTTCTCGTTCTAATTCCTTAAACTAACTCATGTTGCGCTGCAGTTATCAATGATATAACTTGCTGTGAAATACGGACAAAATTATAACGCATTTTCGGAAAATTTCGTCCAAATAAAATATCCCAAAAAGTAAATTACCCCTTGCAGATTGTTTCGTAAAAAATGACTTAAGCCATATGTTACAATTATTAAGGAAATATTTGTTTATAAAATAAAATCGCGTGAGTCGTATAAGGAGCAAATTATCTCTTGTGGATATTCAAATGGAAGTTATTTATACAACATTATAGGAATATTAATATTTATTTGGGAAATTGAAGAAAATAACCTGAGCAGCTTTTGAGAGTCTAAAAAGAAACTCACTCCCTCAAGAATAAACTACTACTACTATATTTTCTCAGGACTATTGAGCTATGCCATATTCTCAGATCATTAACAAAATATTTAATTATAAAATATGGAGAAAATCACCTGAGATATTTTTGAGAAAATCGCCCGGAAAAACTCACCTCCAAGAGTAAACTACTTCTTTCTTGGTTTTTCCCAGAGAAATGACGAATACCACAGTTTGAAATTATTATTGAAAAATTGATTTATGAAATATATACAAAATTGTTAGAGCTGCATTTGAGAAAATCTCAGTTTTATTTTCATCCTTCCTTTATTTTTAGAGGTGGAAGAAAATTCGAAAATACCCTCTGAAGAATCAAATGACAACCTAAAGTTTAAAATTTGGTTGGTAGGCTACACATTGAACGGTATATTCCCTAAGTGAATGTACATCAGAGCAAACAGACGTCGAAAAATAACTTTTTTGGTATCTATGGGCCATGAAATGTGTAAATCCGTTGAAATCTCGAATTCGATTTTTTTTAAAGATTAAAAGATCTAATATATTTTAATCAAAAAAATTCTTGTACCTTTATATCTAGAGAACTACATATAGTATATCCAAACCCAAACTATCACTTAACTCAGTATGATGTGCTTATTCCGTAAAAAAAGAAAAAATTCGAAAACTCGATTTAGAGGCTGTTCAAACATTTTGTGGCTCCTGATCCAAAAACTAATTTCTGGCCAAGATCTCAATCTTTTGTTGCATTTTTTCCTTAAAATTCTTGTTCCATAACCATCATAATATCTTCTCTCGTCACTTAAAAGTTTTTTTAATTAAAAAAAAAAAAAAAACAAGAATAGATCAACAAATAGATTTTTGATTTGGATTCAGTATTGGAAGAATAGATTTCATTTTCGACTACTCCTCTATTGCGACCGGAGTTGATAGACATCTGCTAGTACTTCCGGTTCTAATGTTGACTCCCATAGAGCGAAAATGGTAATAAGAAGTGAGATATGACATTTTAAATCGACTTCATAAGAGAAAAAGATTCTCAGTTTGACCTGTTTGTATATACATGAACCGTATGTTTGTTTTCTTGTTCGTGATTATCTCGAGAACTGTTGGTCATATTTCGATGTGGTTTTCACCAGTCGAAAAAAAACTATTCCAAAGTAGGTTTATACATGTTTTAAAACTTTTAAAAAATCAACTTATTAAAAAAAACGTAATTCTAGCAACGCTTGAACAAAAATGAAGCCTTACATATGCTGCAACCAGAAATTGAACAAAGTAAGGCGGGTTACATACGACCAAGGAGTAAGAACCCTTTTCAGCCATATTTCTTCGACCTTCAAATGCCAAGATGTTTATCACACCGTTTAATACTGGTGATTAATGTTCAGGTCATTGGCGATGCCATGACTATTTACCTGCCGGTCTTCATCAACTTTTGTTAGAATACCATTAACTTTTTCTGTGATTAGATGCCCACTGTGAGAAGCATCTTGGAAATCGAAATTTCCAGAACGAAAGCGATAGTTTTACTCATTTTTGTGTCTATGGTTCGTGTTTGAAGTGCCTGAATATTTGCAGTCTGCTAAAAAACAAACTTATAGGGAATCACGACGGCCCTTGCTAGAGGCTTACATCTAGTTTCAAGAGTTGGACATTTGGTTCCAGCCCACGTGAGGCCGTGACGGGACAACATTGAGAGATTGGAGGGAGAGAGATATTCAAATATGGAGACAGAAAGGATACATTCATATACGCAAGCTTAGGATTAGAGGAACAAATGATTGGACAACTATTCTGATAAAAATTGTGATTTTCTGAAACATAATAAAAATACTATATTCTCAGTAAAACTTCTGAGCATCACATCTGGAGGTGTCCAATTAAAGTGTAGAACTGTTTTCTGAAGCATCAAGTAATTGTGCCGTGAGAGAAAGATCTTAACATATGGAAAGTCAAGAATTAAGAAATTTACAACTTTCGGAGACGTTTCGAACCAAGGACCTTTCGGTTATGAAGTCACGACATTAACCACTCACCCACAGAAAAAGTTACTTGATAAATTATATTTTTCTTGCACATGTGTAGAATGGCAACACTTTTGAGACGTGAAAATTGCAAATATACTCTTATTTCCTGTTTGAAGTGCCTAAATATCCACATCCTACTAACAGCGAAGCTATAGGTAGTCACGATGGTCCATTAGTAGAGCTCTTACATCCGATTTCAAGAGTCGTACCTTTGATCCCAGGTCATGTGAGTTCGTGGTGGCCGACATTGAGAGAGAGAGAGATTCAAACATGGGGACAAAGACGGATACATTTTACATATGCAAGATTAAAATTGGAGAACAAATGATTAGACAGCAGGGTCGTAACTTGTGGGGGCAGGAGGGGCAACTGTCCTTCTCCAGGGAAGCTCCTCGCCATTCTAGGATGGCCCACTATAAGACAAAATTTTCTTACTCCATATACGATGCGAACATGAAACATCAAACAGGTTCACTACATTACATAAACAAAACAGAACACAAAAGGTAAATAAAACAAAAGTGAGTCGTGGGCCCATTTCAGTAAAAACGTCTACTATTAGGGCCCCTAGAAATAATGTTTATTCTTATGGCTTTGAGAATTGTCAATATTGTCCCCTTAATTAATTTATAATGTATGGAACGGGCCTAGGGACATAACTAACGGCCCCGCAGACCTTGCCGTGCGGGAGGGCCCACAGGCTCCGGGGGCATAAAGAGTAAGAAAAAGATGGAAAGAGGAGGCCCAAGAATTAGAAAAACAACTTTTTCTAGGGGGCCCAAGTACGTGTATTAATGCTTCCCCCCCAGAAAAATCTAAGTTACGGCACTGTCAGATAGTATCCATATTCTGAGGAAAATTTATGAAGCATAAGAATCAAAGTTTTTCAGTGGAACCTGCGAGCATCACACTCGTAGTTGTCGAACTAAGGTGGATAACTCTTTTCGAAGCAAGTAAACAACTTATATTTATAAATTACGGGAGTTTAAATGCCTTTGTGTGTCTTAGCTGACTCACACGGATGTTCCGAAATATTTGGAAAGTTTCGGCATGCAGAGCTGTGAAACAGAGTCTCTGTTGTGGAACCGAGTCTGTCCCTGACCACCAAATGTAGCCATCTTTACTTCCTAAACCATGGGCTACTTTCTCGCCGAATTTCGTTCAAATCCGACGAGTAGTTACGAAGAAATAAAATACCATATACAACGCGAGTCAAACCGAGTCGATCCTAGCCTATCCTGTCCTCGGCCAAACCCGATCACTAAATATAGCATTTTGATTTATTTGGTCATGGAGACTACTTGTTCACCAATTTTGGCTCAGATCTGGCCACTAGCTACCGAGAAATGAAGAAGCGTACATACACATCACACATACTCCTGGAAAGAAACAAGTTCCCGCATGGTTACTCCGGGAGCTAATAAGTGTATTGAAGTAGCAATGAGCCACGCATACTGCAGAAAAGAAATAATCGACGTACAAAATCTATTCCTGGTTGGATGTCAACAAACCAGAACTGATCTACGAAACGTCCTCATACAAGCTGGTATAACGAAATCAAGAGTCACTGTGGAGTAACATAGGAAAATGCTCAAGAGAGATGGTTATAGAGAAAAGTTGAAGAAACCTTCATCTAGCTGTGGATTAACAATGGTTGTTGTTGATTATAACTTCCAGGAAATAGATTCTATCTATTGAAACCGGATGTAGTACCGGATTATCACCTCAGTTTTAATATTTGGTCTACATAGTTTGGAAATCTATTTTAATTCTGCAACAAGAAATGAAACTCACTTTTCTTTCCACTACCACAGCTCGCCTCTCCTGAAATCAGAAAACTTAACAACCATTGGTCTCACATCCAGCATGTATATTTCGTATCTGCTGCTGCACGAAGGTTGTATAGCAATGTATTGACTGCAAATTCACTTAAAGCGAAGGAAAAAAGAGAGAAGCGGTCTTTGCGATGAGGTTATAAATGAGAAACCAAAGGTTATAAGCGAGCTCTAAAAACTGTGGTGGGGATCGTATAGCGGAGAAGAAAAACTCCCGAAGTAAATTTATTATGATCCAAACCGATCGATGAGGTCGTTGCTTTGAATTTCCTCTACGAGTTACCAGCTACCGTCTTCGTTCGAAGGAGAGATTTCTGTTTTAAAATGACGGAAATAATATAAGCAACCTTATGTCCTTGAGCGAGTTTTTTTCTTGTTATATTGTTTATCTGAGATTTGTTGAAACTAGCTCAAGAAATTATAAAGGGAAAAGTCACATAGTAAGATCATTCGTATTGCATTGTGACGAGATCTTGCTTTCGAATCCCGTGATTACTCATCACCCAGGGCCGTAACTTGTGGGGGGCAGAGGGGGCATCTGTCCACAGGGAAACTCCCCGTTGTTCGAGGAGGGGCATTTTAAGACAAAATTTTCTAATCCATATACGATACGAACATAAAATTATAAATGAAGCATCAAACAGGTTCACTACATTACGTAAACAAAACAGCACACAAAAGGTAAATAAAACAAAAATGAATAATGGGCCCATTTCAGTAAAAAAAAAAAAAAAAAATGTCTACTATTAGAGGCCCTAGATATAATACAGTATTTATTCGTATGGTTTTGGAATTTGTCAATATTGTCCCCTTAATTAATTTGTCGTGAATAGAACGGGCCCAGGGCCCATAGGCTCCGGGGGCCCACAAAGAGTAAGAGAAAAATGGAAAGAAGGGGCCTATTTTCGAATTTTGTAGGAGGGTCCTAAACAACTTTTTCTAGCGGCCCAAATATTAATGCTTGCCCCCATAAGAAAAAAATTAAGTTACGAGTTACGGCGCTGTCACCGGCTCATCTGCAGCATTCAGAGCACAAGGAAATTAAATCCAGTTACTAAAGATGGGCATGTAGGCTAAAGGAGACGGTGATTATGAGAAATGAATAAAATGGTGGAATGAAGAAAGTGGGACGAAACGGGAGAATCCCGAGGAAACGCATGCTTACGGTGTTTGTCCAACGCAAAGTTCACTTCGTGTGAACTGGGATCGAACCAAGGACCCCATGCACCAGAGGTGAATGCAGAAATAACAAACAAGCTCTATACAAATCGATTAAATTAGAGTTTAGAGCGTCCTTTTCATCTCATCAGGAATCGAATCTGGGGCTCCCGCACGGAAGGCGCGTCTATATAAGTTAACTCAGGGCACGACCCCGCACAGTGAGGTTTGCGGGGACGTTATCATCGTCACTGGTTACGTCACTCGTCAACAGCTTCTGTGGCGCTTCGGGAAGCGCTCTGTACTTTGAAGGCATTTGCTCCAGAGATTACTTTTTACAATTAAGGATCTCTTGGGCTCAGACTCACTGTGCTGAAAATGAAGTTCGTGTTCGCCATTCTTAATGAGGTTCATGCTATTCGACTCGCTATCCTGAATAACACTAGTGTAACTCAATTTCGCGCTGATTAACTTCATTAAGCGCGCGCTCACTAAGTTTTGAGCCTCGCTCATGCTCAAGTTCATGAACCTCGTTGGGGCTCGTGCTATCCACTTGTGTTCACATGGAATCACCCTCGTTCGTCGAACCCAAGAGTCAAACTAGTGAGTTTGGATATCTTGGCTTTGCCTACCAGTTCAGACTTCAGGCCTGGTGGAACTGAAGGAAACCACGATGGCTGGCCGTAGACTTTGAATCCCTGATCCCTCGAATACTAACAGTTCACGTAGTGTTCCCGGACACTACGATGTGTATGCTAATTACTTAAGAGTCTTCATCCCGGCGAAATTAAAATACCGCTAATTTTACAGTAATTATGTGATATCTTCAAATAAATAAAAGATAATCGAAATGTGGAACAAGAGCGCCCTAGACCATAATATTTTACATGAGAAACCGTTATCACGACTCACTTATCTGCTTTCGATTTCGAGCCATTTTGAAAATCGGCATTTATTTTCGCGTTTCTAAACAGCTGAAAACGGAAAGCCACTAGGTGACTTGTGATAACGGTACCTCACGCAAAATAATATTGTCTAGGGCGCTCTTGTTCCATATTTCAATTATCTTTTATCTATTTGAAGATATCACATAATTACTGTAAAATTAGCGGTATTTTAATTTCGCCGGGATGAAGACTCTTAACACAAAAAAGTGCGTTATTTCAGAGCTATAAACTCCTCTCTGCTAAATTTTATTTTACGCATTCAAATTAATGGATCAAGTGGCATTGAAATATATTTATTTGTGCATCTCTAGTCTTTTCCTGATAAAAAGCTGAAGAGTGCACAAGTGAGTTTCGTTTCACACTGTAAAACTACAGTAGACTTCCGAACTATGCAAATTCAATCCTGAAACCGGAAGTAGTAAAATTTATAACTTCCGGTTGTTATAGAGGGATAAGCTCAGAGGTAGAACTTATTCTTTGGATGCTGGGGCCATATCAAAAAGCGACTTCTCACTGTCTTCCCTCTATGAAGATTAACAGAGTAACCGAATATAGTAGTAGATGTGTACCACTTCCGGTTGCAAGATATGAATAAGATTAGAGGTGGTCACATACTTGTGTGGTATTGAATCCACATCAAGAAACTATTACCATTTTTCACGATGGCAAACAGTATTGAAACCGGAAATCATAGATTTAACACTTCCGGTTTCATTAGAGGGATAAAGAGCGAGATCAAACGTATTCTTAGAACGCTGTTTTCATATTAAAAAGCCATCACTCGCTTTCTCCTACTATTTTTGGCTCTAGGAATGTTTAATATTGAAACCGGAAGTGATAATGTAGCTATATCGCGTTAAGTTTTAGTAGCTATAAAGATTACAATGGAAGAGAAATTTCTTCTTGGAACGCTTAACTGGTATATAAAAAAAAAACATCCTCTCACTATCCCTGACTGTTTGTTGCTCTACGCAGATCAATATTGAAACCGGAAGTTGTAGTGGATTTGCACCACTTCTGGTTCTAATGGAGAGTTAAGGTCGAAATAGAATACGGGCTGGCCTATAATTATGTATGTTTGACAGACTGTAGTATTTGTAATTCCAGACAAAAGGTTTCGATATGGCAACACTGTGTATCCTGAGAGTGAGGAGAACAGTCGTTGGACTTTAGAACCATACCAGTGTGAGAGTCGCTGAACGAAACATTCCCGAACTGCTGGATCGGTCGATGTGGGTCTGTGGAGTGGCCAGCTCGATCTCTCGATTTGAACAACCAGACTTTTTCTTATGTAGTGTTTTAAAGGACAAAGTTTATCAACATCACATACGCAATTTGGCCGAACTACGGGAAGTTATTACAGAAGAATTCCACAGGATACGATTACGGGTGTGTCAAACTGCTTGTAACAACGTTGCTCTTTGTTTCCAAGTATGTATCGATATAGATGTTACATTGGATCATGCCATGGGGAACAGAGTTTAAAATTCTTGTAAATAAAGATATGAGAGTAATGTGTTTATGTTCGGTTTATTATTCAAGTTATGTTGCTAGTTTCTTTACCTCAGTCTTTGAAACATATACATACATAATTATGAACCACCCTATATATTCTTCGGACGCCTAATCGATTGCAGAAAACTGCTTCTCGCTATCTATTATCTCACTCTGATACCTGTCGACAAGGGACGGATACAGGGGAGCAATCGGGGTGATCTCCCCCTTAGAAGAGGAAATTTTCTTATTTTATATATAAATAGAACCCATCCCAGAGTTTGGAGCTCTTAAAGAGCCTTCATCCCGGCGAAATTAAAATACCGCTAATTTTACAGCAATTATGTGATATTTTCAAATAGATAAAAGATAATTGAAATATGGAACAACAGCGCCCTAGACAATATTATTTTGCGTGAGGTACCGTTATCACAAGTCACCTAGTGGCTTTCCGTTTTTAGCTTGTTTAGAAACGCGAAAATAAATGCCGATTTTCAAAATGGCTCGAAATCGAAAGCAGATAAGTGAGTCGTGATAACGGTTTCTCATGTAAAATAATATTGTCTAGGGCGCTCTTGTTCCACATTTCGATTATCTTTTATCTATTTGAAGATATCACATAATGACTGTAAAATTAGAGGTATTTTAATTTCGCCGGGATGAAGACTCTTAAAAGTAGCAGTATTACAACCCCCCCCCCCAGAAGTTTGTCCTAGATCCGCCAATGCTGTCGACGGACAGACAAATTGACGTAACAGTTCTATAAAACTTCCGATACTTATGTATGGCATAGTTTGGAGGTCTAATTGAGGCAGTGACAAGGGAATTTATACAAAGCGTATTACAGAAGGAGAAATAAAAGCTTGTTATCTGTCTACACGGAAATGTTTTGTTTTTCCTGGAAAGTTCGTGTTGTTCAGAGCAATTTCATAGCATTCTACGTAAACGTGACGAACGAACGAACCGCTAATACAGTTGCATGTATGCACACGCGTTCTAGGCTATCAGTTATATACACCTTTTCTTCGAAACTTCAATTTCGATTACTTTTTCGTGAAACACCATCCAAACTGCGTACACATTTTCCAATAATAGCTTTATTTATAAGTGATTGGATACTGAGTTCTAAAAAAGAAAAGAAGAAAAAGTACTACGAAAAATTCCGCTGAAACTTTAAGAGACGGCTATTATCTGATAGATTATTAGTTAATTCATTGTGGGATTGTGCAATGAACATGTTCTTTAATTATGGAGCATCTGATCAGAATGGAACAGAGATTGTTTGTGGTAACTTTTTTTTTTTTTTTTTTTATCTTTTCTTCACTTCAGCCACATATAAAATCTGTCTGTATGAAAAATAACTCTCTAGTTTAAATCCTATAACTTAGTTAGTTATTGTTATAAATCAGTTATTTGCAACTTGATCCTCCGTGCAGGGCCAGCTCTACCATATGTGCAACACGGGGTGCGAAGTTTCGGAGGGCGTCAAAAATCTGTCATGACTAGGCCTATATTATTTGAAATAAAATTTTCTTGTTGGAAACAGACCTCATGATGATGGTAGTTGAATTTCCTAAGCTGACCTTCTATTTGAATATTACATTCATAAATCATATTCAGGTTGCATTAGTTCAAGGTCACAAGGACAGTGCCAAAACAACTGGTCAAATAAATCCCAGCATGAATTGCTTGACTGTTGTCAAATACAAGAACTCAATTCTCGAACAGTAACGAACACCTGTTGTATTTAGTTAGTTATCACAGTTTAAATATGAAAACTAGTCTTGTCGTTGTCACAAACAAGTTTCTTATCATTGGAAGTAGAAACAAATCAAGAAAAAAAAAGATAAAAGAACTAGTTGCACTGAAATTGCACACTGATACGTATATATTGAGATTGAAGATCGATATTGAATTCTATAAAAAGAAATACCATATTTTTTCTGTAGGTGTGTTTACTTTATCCTTCACTAACATAATAGTTTATTATTTAAAGAAAAAGAAAACAGACACAACGAGATTGTATTTGTAGTTTATGCCTTTCTGAGTACGAGTGCTTTTTCTGTCGCCTTCGTTGTTCATCATGGGGTAACGTGGGTTTTAAGATTTGTTCTTTCTGGAGAAATGGGGGCGGTAAATAATGCCATTGCCCGGGGCGGCAAATTGCCTAGGGCCGGCCCTCCTTCCGTGATGTTACAGCTTGCTGTTCACCTTGGACAGCAGTTTGCGTCAACGTAACGTAAAATTTGCGTTTTAGTTTGCGATAATTGACATTACGGCTATAATTGCTTGTTTGAATGTTTGCAATTTGAGTTAAAATCAGCAAGTTTTACGAAGATCGATACGGAAGAGACAGGGCAGTTATGATATTAGACAAAATAGCGTAGTCCAGACCACAAAATTTCAAAGACAGAATCAGTTGCCAATCCAAAAATGATGATCGCCAGTATATCTCACGTACAAATTATGAGAGGTCCCCCTCCATGGTTTTTGGTTTGACAAAGAAAGCAGTTAGGTGACCAGTGATAAAGGTATCTCATGTAAATATCTATTTAAAAAAAAATATTGCATGTATTTACTTATTTTGTTATTTATTTATCACTGACATCATGACATGATTGGTTGGTTGATCTCTTCTAGTCACTGGGCTGATCCCCTTAGCTGTTCTAGCTTCAAATAGCAAAGGGAACGACGATCTCTCGTGTTTAGTCCAGTCAACGAAGGCCAAAAAACCCTGATTAGAAAAAAAAATCGTGTAGTTCTGAAATTTAACACAATTGTTGGGGGAAGTGTCTTAAACAACATACTAAAAGTCCCCGTGCGTGAGGGGTCGGCAACAGGGTGGGGGAGGGATTTAATCCTTTTAACGATGGGATTTTTTCAGGAGTTTGGAGTCTTTGTTAAGTAGCTACTGTGTCAGCACTACTCACCCGAATTGCATGATTAGTACGTCATTCTCTTCAAAACAAGGCAATCTGCTAAATGGATCCTTCTCCATGGCCCTATGACATACACGGAGAGGGAAATTTGTAAAAAATCGGGAAAATTTTCTTTAAAAATCCCTTTGTAGAAGTTTAGGGCCTTCTAGAGCAGCCCCGGGTAAGAGCACGCGTCCTTAATGTACCCTGGAAATGATGATAGTTTTGTATAATTCAATTCCCATATATTTGATATTCACCTGGGAAAAAATGCTTCCCTATCGTATTTGATTATATACGAACAGGGGAAAAAATAGGGTTTAAACTTTCTGGACAAGGTACTTTTTATTCGAATTGTATGGTTAGTATGTCGTTCTCTTTAGAATAAAGAAAGCTTTTAAACGCAATATGGTCCATACCCCTATGACTGTGCTAAAAGGGAAATTTGGGGGAATTGGGGAAATTGGGAAAATTCTCTGAAAGTGACTTTCTGAACACTTGGGGCCTCTTAGAGCACCCCAGGAGAAAGTACACGACACAAATGTACCATGAAAAATACTTTTGGGTATTATTGTGATATAAAGTGACGTGGGAAAAATATTCCCCATCCTGTTTGAAAGTACAAAACACGTAAATATATAATAAATACATCAGTAGGGCCTTATAGAGCAGCTGTGGGTAAGAGCACGCGGCCTTAATGTACCCTGGAAAATACATTAGGGTATTGATGGTAGTTTTGCATAATACAATTCCCATATATTTGCTATTCACCTGGGAAAAATATTTCCCTATCCTATTTGATTATATACGAACAGGGGAAAAATAGGGTCTAAACTTTCTGGACAAAGTACTTTTTATTCGAATTGTATGGTTAGTATTTCGTTCTCTTTAGAATAAAGAAAGCTTTCTAACTCAATATTGTGCATGCCCCTATGCAGTGGCGTCGCCAGGCCCTTTTTAGTGAGATTTTAGCCCCTCAAATCAGATCTCAAGCCCCCCAAAAAAGAACGCTTAAATAATTTTTCGTATTATATTGAGCAAAACATGTACGAAAGAAAGAACACTCTTAGTTTTCCTCGGATAAAATTACAATTAAAAAAACCTAAAATGAGCGTATTATTTCCAAATAAAGAGCAAAAGTCGTGTTTTATGAACAAGCGTGTCGATTTACTGTTTTGAGAAGTCAAAGCAACTATTATTATATTAATATAAGGGAGTGAGTTACAGTTCAAGCCCCCTTAAAGCATAAACAGAATACCTGGCGACACTATTGCCTCTATGACGTACAGGGAACAATTGGAACTGTCGACCATCTACAATTCTACACAACCCATTGCTGCAGAAACATTCTGTCAATATATTTTTGACAATGGAGATTTTAATGTTACCACCCTTGATGGTTTGAATACTTTCCACAGCATGGGAGGTATCAAATGTATCACACCAGCTCGGGTTCTTTCCTGCAAACAAGATCAAAAGGCTGAAATTATCTCCTTCTGCTGACGAGTAGGAAAACTAGGTGTTGTGGAACTGCTGACATTTGAAAATGTGAAACAGAATGCGTTACATAAAATTGTTGTTCAGGATTTGAACATATTAAATCCCATTCCGTCTAATATATTTGAACCCAGCCTCCCAGATATATTATGGATGTCTGGTAAATGGCTGTATTCACTGCAAACCATCTTAGAAGTGTCAGTCATTCCAGAGTGGAAGGAATTCATGCAATTGGTTTGTGAATCAGTGAATTCTGATAAAAGTGTTGTGAAACCCCTTCCGTTCATAAATTCACCACCTAGCGATTTAAACACAGTGTACACCGCTCTGAAGTTTGCTGCCAAAGATAGTCATGAGCAAGGTTCGAAAACTTGTTTTGTCATGTTCGATCAGCCTCTGTATATCAAGGCTCGACAAATCGTGGCTTCTTGTTCGGATGATCCTCTGTTTGGAACAATTGTCGTGAGGTTGGGAGGATTTGATATGCTACTGTCCTATATGGGGTGTATAGGCCAGACAATGGCTGGAAGTGGACTGAAAGAGGTGTTATCCACAGTTTTTGCTCCTAATTCAGTTGATAAAATGTTGATTGGTCATGCTTATAGCAGAGCAGTTAGAGGACATTTACTTGTACAGGCTGCTTTGGCTCGAATTATTCTGGATGATGACAGTGTTTCATCAGAAGAGCAGGAGATGATCATCAATACATTGTGCACTCTAGAACAACTAACCTTGGATGAACTCAGCAAGAATGCTCACTGACTTCACTTAAAAACAAACTAAAAAAAACGAGCTTGATCGTGTAAATAAAAACGGACCTACTGCAGCTTTGTGGGTGCAGTATTTTAATATGGTTTCCTTGATGAAGAAGTTCATTGTTGCGGAACGTTGTGGCGACTGGAATAGCCATTTGTCCTGTGTCCAGCAAATGATTCCGTTCTTCCATGCAAGTGGCCACTTTCAGTATATAAAATGCGCCCATCTTTGCGTGCAAGATATGTTTGAATTGGCAACTAACCATCCAGATGTGTTAGAAGACTTTGTAGAAAAGGGATATTTTACTATAAATAGAAGTGGTTCACCATGGGCAGGAGTTTGGTCTGACATGGTTATTGAGCAGACACTCATGCGCTCCATGAAAAGCTCTGGCGGACTGACACGAGGAAGAGGAATCAGCGATTCTGTGTTAGCAAAGTGGGTTGGTGGGTCACTTGCGGCTTCTGCCATATGTTCTTCATTGGAGGAATTTGCTGGAACAGTTTTTTCAAGTGGAGAGCAGCATGTTGATTTACGTGCATCACGACAAAACAGAGATGAGCAGGACCGTCTAAAAGTTTATGAGTGGTTCAGTAACCATCCCCCTTTTTCCAAATTGGCTTCGCTGATCTCACTGTCGACAGGTATAATCGGAAACTCCAAAACAAATTGTCACCAAGCACTAAAAGTTGGAACTGAAACCATGAAAAGTTTTATTGGAAATAACTTTGGTATCATAAAACAATCAAAAAGAACGTAGTGATGTCACTGGCCTCTGTGAACAATGCGATCAAGTTGAACAATGAGACAATGGTCGTTGACCCTCTAATAATCTTCCAAAGAGCTATGATTGCCAAAAAGAGTGATGAGGATGTTGCGGATCTTTTACAATATGAATTATCCCCATTCCCACTAGCTCTCTTTAATGAAGATGGAATGAGGAAGTCAAAGAAATCATCTCTTCACAATGTACTTCCTGTAGAGTGTGATACAACTATAAACATTGGCTTCCTCCTCCACCGTGTAAAATGGGATGTTGGCAGCAGTTTTTTGTCCATTTGTGACCAGTATATGGCCTATCTGGTCAATCATTATGATAAAAACTGCAATGTGATCTTCGATGGCTACGGCGATGTCAACAGTACGAAGCGCGCAGAACAGAAGCGAAGAGGCACCACGAAAACTTCAGTTGATATAAATTGTGATATGAACGTAAATGTCACGGTTAAAAAGGAGGATTTTCTTGCAAATGAAAAGAATAAAACTAAACTTATTCACTTACCTTCACAAACAATGGCTGCAAGAGGCATTCAAACAAGAGTCGCTACAGCGGATGCTGATACTACAATTGTGAAATGTGGGTTAGAGAAAGCAACTTCTCATCCTACTGTTACCATAATAGGGGAAGATGTGGACTTAATCGTTCTACTGGTTGCTTTGACACCACCAGAGAACAACATTTACTTCATGAAGCCTGGGAGGGGAAAAGTAGAAACTAAATTATTTTCGACGAGAAAACTGCAAGAACTTCCTTTTTCACAAAGTATCCTCCTCCTACTCGCATTCAGTGGATGCGACACCACGTCAGCCATTTACGAAAAAAGCAAAGCAACAATGGTTTCATTGTTCAAAAATCAATCGAGTCAGGTAAAAGACATTGCTGACATCTTTTATAACTCCTCATCGACACCAGATGCTGTATCACAAGCCGGCGAGATGTTCCTCTCTCCATACAAAGCCGCTGCTAATGAACATGATTTGAATCATCACCGACACTCAGTATTCCTTAAATCATCAACCAAAATCAAAACTGACCTCCCTTCACTTCCTCCAACTAAAGGCGCGGTGGAGCAACATTCGTTTAGAGTGTACCTACAGATACAGCAGTGACTTGGTAACAACTTACCTCCTGATCAGTGGGGGTAGGCCCGTGGAGAGAATGGATCCCTATTCCCAGTGACAACAAACGACCCGGTAGCCCCAGACAAAATTCTAAAATCCATATTTTGTTACTGTACGACAACTGTATGTGGTAAAAAATGTAAGTGCCGGAAAGCTGGTATGGAATGCTCATCTGTTTGTGGTACCTGTCACGGTATGTGACTAACGGTGTACGTTTAGGGAATGAGGATTTCGAACTTGATCATGTCTCAGAAGAAGTTGAATTTTAATTATATGGTGTGGGAATGGTTTATGTACATAACATGTTAAATGGACAAATTAACATTTATTCTGAGAGCCTGTTCATGTTGCCTAATGTAATTGTTCAATTCTATATTATGTGTATTATATAAACTGTCTTTTTGTAGCCTGGACAGCTCCTTCCACGAGAACTATTAGTATGTTGCTCAAGACATTTTAACCTAACCCACTACTCATATATTTAATAAATTGTACTGATGTATTTACTATATATTTGTGTTTTGTACTTTCAAACGGGATGGGGAATATTTTTCCCACGTCACTTTATATCACAATAATACCCAAAAGTATTTTTCATGGTACACTTGTGTCATGTACTTTCTCCTGGGGTGCTCTAAGAGGCCCCAAGTGTCCAGAAAGTCATTTTCAGAGAATTTTCCCAATTTCCCCCAAATTTCCCTTTTAGCACAGTCATAGGGGCATGGACAATATTGCGTTTGAAAGCTTTCTTTATTCTAAAGAGAACGACATACTAACCATACAATTCGAATAAAAAGTACCTTGTCCAGAAAGTTTAAACCCTATTTTTTCCCCTGTTCGTATATAATCAAATAGGATAGGGAAGTATTTTTTTCCCAGGTGAATATCAAATATATGGGAATTGAATTATACAAAACTATCATCAATACCCTAATATTTTCCAGAGTACATTAAGGCCGCGTGCTCTTACCCAGGGCTGCTCTAGAAGGCCCTAAACTTCTACAAAGGGATTTTTAAAGAAAATTTTCCCGATTTTTTTTACAAATTTCCCTCTCCGTGTATGTCATAGGGCCATGGACAAGGTTCCATTTAGCAGATTGCCTTGTTTTGAAGAGAATGACGTACTAATCATGCAATTCGGGTGAGTAGTGCTGACGCAGTAGCTACCTAACAAATACTTTCCAAACTCCTGGAAAAATCCCATCGTTAAAAGGATTAAATCCCTCCCCCACCCTGTTGCCGACCCCTCACGCACGGGGACTTTTAGTATGTTGTTTAAGATACTTCCTCCAACAACTGTGCCAAATTTCAGAACTACACGATTTTTTTCCCCCTATTTTTCGTTCGTTGCCTGGGCTAGTTGACGCGCTAGGAGGCAAACCATTTCGATTCAGGATGGGAAAGGAGAGTCGAGTTACTACGTTGTGAAGACTTCACATTCCATTTTTCCTTTTATTCAGTGACAATTATTTTCGTGCGGAACAGACACTGCGCAGCCCTCAGAGTTTAGGCAGAAACCATTCCTACTGATTACTGGTCGCCATCTCTAAATTTCTAGTCGCCAATATGGACCTGGTGACCGGAAATTTTGCGCCCTGGCTGCTTTTACAGGCATAGGAACTATTCATGGATTCATGACTACACGCAGATTCATCCTATCATTCATTATCTTCATAATTTTTTACATTAAAAGTTCCTGTATTACTTTGTATAAAACAATTATTTATAAGAAAGAAAACTCAGTGAACTGGAACCTAGGTCTGTATCTGAAGATATACAACTTCAATCCAAGTTAAGAAAGAAAGAAGGAAAGATTACGAGTACACTATCAGTAATTATCTTTCCCTCTTTTGCTCTGCCTGCTTTCTCTCTCTCTCTCTCTTTCCTTTCTTCTAGCTGAAAACAGAACAATAATTATCAACATTCTCTTCTTTACCCGATGAGCTCGTTTGCTCAGATCCGTCGAGTTCACTAGGAGGCTGGAATGATGCAATATAGGCACCATGGGCGCCCACAGAGGGGGGGGGCAAGAGGGGACAATTGCCCCTCCCTGGATTTTCGAAAAAGGTTAACATCTATAGGCTCTTATGGTGACAATAGTATACTTTTAAAATCAACATTCACTAAATGATTTAGTGTAACAAAATTTAGTCAAATACATCCCTAAGATTTTAATCTACTTCTCTCCCCATGTGATGTTTCGTATTTTTTCAGTAATAATTATATACAGCCTGATGCTGCATGCAATGCTAAGTATTTTGAATGATGGTATCTGTCAGTAGAGTTAAAAAGATAATTTTGCTCTTTGTTGTTTCTTTTGCTGACGTGGTGCTGATAGTAATGAAGTTTTGTTTTGTTGGGTTTAATTCTAGCAATTGTGTGTGTGTTGCCCCCCCTTGGAAAATATCTTGCGGGCGCCCATGATAGGCACGTTTCGTTTGTAGTGCTCGAAATATCGATGTTAGAATATTCGAAGGAATTCAGAATAGGGAGGTAATAAAAGCATGAGCCAATATGGGATATTTATTTATTTATTTATTTATTTATTCACCTTCCAACAGAGAATAGAATCTCCAATTACAGAAGATACATAACGTACAGTAGTAGATAGTTTATACAGGGTTATTATAAATGATTGAAGCGATTTCACAAATTCATTGTAGCTCTCTAGTAATTGAGATACTGTAACAAAACTCAACAATAACATAGATAAACTCAAAAAGTTTTGTTTGTTGCAGATGTACTTCAGATTTCTCCCACGAGAGAGCAGCAGTGAGCAGTGAGGCAAGATGGCGACTGGTGCCGAGAAAGCAATGTTGCCACACTTGGTACAATTGTACCAAATTCAGCCCTTTTTGCCATTCATCGGCCCGTTGGTACCACGCTGGCATTTTCAGCCCTTTTTGTGAAAAAGTTGGTACAATTCTACCCAATTCAGCACCATTTAACAAATGTCGCATTTCCAAAAGTGTCAGTAAGAATTTTCCTATATCTCACGTTTCTCATACATTGTGTTGGACTATGTCAGTTTATTTACCTTATATTCTTCTTAAGTGTATTATCCTCCTTCGTCGTGAAATAAGCGAGAATAAGGTGCAATATTTTATGTTTTAATATTTTATTATAACATAATGAGCTCGGAGATGATTTGTTTGTTCCTCGTTTTATATATTTTTTTCATATATGGCCATAATGTCTTTTTGGTTTATTAGCCACTTCGAAATAGAGGCGCGTTTGGTTTCCTCACAATACATAAAGAAGATGTTAACTGTTTTCCCTTTTAATTTGCGGCCTCTGTTATAATTCCTACGTGCGAGAAAAGTTTCATCTACTTCCACGGTTGTTTTGGAGTCTTCCTATTTGGATATTTTTAAAAAGTAAATTTTAAAAAGAACACTTTCTTGATTTGGACTCTTCGAAAAGGGGGGGGGGGGGAGAGTGTTCTAAAACTTTACCTCTTTTACTTTCGTGTTATAGAGATACGTATTACACTGGTATAAAATAATGAATTCAGCCCCTTTTGTTTCAATTTGGTACTATTTTTCAGCCCACTCAAGAGCTAGGACTGTGGCAACGTTGCGAGAAAGCATTTCATACGCTCTTGTGACCTAACACCATGCGATTTATTGTGTGTGGGGTTATGTGAAAGATTCAGTGTTCATACGTCCTCTACCAGCAAACTTGCCAGAACTGCAAGTCTTCATCAACAATGCTTTTGAACTCATTGATAGGGACATGCTGCGCCGAGTGTGGGAAGAACTTGATTTTCGGCTTGATATCTGTCGAATCACTAAGGGGGCACATATCAAACATTTATAATTGTTAACAAAAATTTTTTGAGTTTTTCTATGTGTGTGAAAAAAATTATCGCAATATATATACAGTAATAACAATTATTATAGAGCTGTGAAATCGCTCCAATCATTTATAAATTATAACCCTGTACATTATAATATTTACATTATTATACATGATAGGGAATATAAATATACTGACCAAATAGATATCTGACAAATGATAATAATTACAATTGTAAGAGCATAAAAGCATTAAATGAGCTCCTCCGTGGCTAAGCGGTTAGCGTACGCGCCTTTGGCGTGGGAGACTCGGGTTCGATTCCCGGCGGGAGCTGATGTGGTTCGGATTCCACGTTAATCAGTAGGTCCACGTCTCATATAGCCTCGCTGCTGAACGGGACGTTAAACCCAAAATCAACTCAACTCAAAAGCATTGAATGTCAACCGTATTACAAGTTAAGAAGGCATTAAGGGTCAAATAATCGCTTTACACATTTAAATACAAATGTCACATTTCAACACAATATATTTGTTGACGTCTTTGTGTACAGAGAGAGAAAGAGAGGTAATGCAACATCCAGTTCTTTGTTTAATATCGATATGCTATTAAACCTACTGCACATTCTATATAATGGAGAACCTTTATCTGATATGAGCCTTTATATCACTCGCGGCGGTATTTTTTTTGGGGGGGGAGGCAAATATTGTGTGACCAGCTTTTTCATATTTCAGTTCTGGAAATTACAGAAAGGAGGCAAATACTGATATTGAAGTGCGGCATTTTCTAATGTCCCGGGACATATATTTTAATCACGCTCCACGTTATCCATAGGAGCTAAATACACGGTTCTGATTGGTTGAAGGTATCCGTTTCTCGCCACGTAGCACATATATAGCACAAATCAAACGCCAACTGCTGTCGATCTTCGTAACCAAGCATGCTAGCGCATGAGGTAGTAATGAAAATCGCTTTTGGCGTGGGTTTAAACCTGGCAAACGAAAAGTTTTTTTCATTCTTTATTTTCATAACACTTTTGTCATTAAAATAAGATTAAAATAATGTTCATTTGCCCTTGTAAGTAATATATAATGCATTAAAAGTTATTTACTTAAGGGGGTAGACTACTAAATATTTTTCAAAAGCTAACAATTTTTCTTTTGCCAGTTTTTCGTAAATGAAAATAGATAATGAAATGTAACTTACCTCAATAATTGATAATGTTATTCTACACCCTAAAATACGAATCGGAAGAATTTTCAGTCTTGCCATCCATAGAAATTACAGTGTGACTAGAATTTGAATTACCCAAAAATTTAGGTTATGGCAGCGACTAGAAAAATAAACTCAATGGTAATTGATGACTTATCATGATATCTGTGTTCCTTGTTAACTACTTTTTAAATAATATTTGTGTTTATTTTGTAATAAAGAGTACAAAATAAATAATTTTAAATATATAGTAGAATTAAAATACAAATGCTATTTAAAAAGTACTTAACAAGGAACATAGACAGCATGATAAGTCATCAATTACCATTGAGTTCATTTTTCTTGTCACTGCCATAACCTAGATTTTTCGGTAATTCAAATTATGGTCACACTGTAATTTCTATGGATGGCAACACTGAAAATTCTTCCGATTCATATTTTCGGATGTAGCATAACATTATCTATTATTGAGGTAAGTTACATTTCATTATCTCTTTTCACTTACGACAAACTGGAAAAAGAAAAAGTGTTAGCTTTTGAAAAATATTTAGTAGTCTATCCCCTTAAGTTACGAAACATAACTGAGCGAGCGTCAGCGAACTCATTTTGTTCCACCTTGACCCCCATAATAATACCATGTGACATTACGTTGCATTCGGGTGGTGGAACTTCGATGTAAATCAAACCTCACCTGCTTCCTTGTGACCAACTTAAAACATTTGGCTAGGGTAAGGCGTCAAAAAAATATATGCGTCCCGGGGCGACAATAATGTTTAATATGGCACCACTATACGCAACTCAACTTAAAAGGCCCTATCACTGTGAAATTAAAATACCGCTAATTTTACAGTAATTATGTTATATCTTCAAATAGATAAATAATCAAAATCTGGAACAAGACCTTCCTAAACAATATTATTTTGCATCAGGTACCGTTATCACGAGTCACGTAGTTGTTTTCCCTTTACAGTTATTTAGAAACGCGAAAATAAATGCCGATTTTCTAAATGGCTGGAAATCGAGAGCAGATAAGTGAGTCGTTATAACGGTATCTCACATAAAATAATATTGTCTAGGGAGGTCTTGTTCCACTTTTCGATTATCTTTTGTCTATTTGAAGACACCACATAATTACTGTAAAATTAGCGGTATTTTAATTTTGCAGTGATAAGGTCTCTTAACGTTTCCTGGATGTGTTATGGCTACAAAAATTTAATAAGTATTTTAACAGATAAAATCTATTCAGTTGCTCAATAAGGTTGACAAACCCCCTGTGACAAATTACGTATTTATCTGAAAATTCAGTAGACTTATCATATGTAATTAATTAAGCTAAGATTTAATTTTCTTTTTGCTCCTGACTAATGCGATGTGACTATTAATTGCTTAAGCATACAAAAATCACGAAAATATGTCATTTGTCAAGCAGTGTTTTGTAAAAAAAAAAAAAAAAAAAAACTCGTTTGACATGTATCTGTTTCATAATCTCCCCACATTTCATCTACAAAATCCAATTGGTTATGTTTTAGCACCATATTAGCACAACCAATTAATGTTGACGAATAACAAATGAAGATTAATACAAATTAGATATAACGTTATCAACTGTAATTTGTGGGTTGTCGCACTTGAAAGGAAAGCACGCGATTATGCCATCCATTAAGTGCTGTGGTTAGATTTACTTACTGCGTGTAATACAATGGTATTAAGATTGGGTTTCCTACATGTTCACGCAAACTTTTATATCAACAATAAAGATTGTTATCACCATTAGCTTTACATTTTTATTTGAATATGGAATGTGACATATAGTGGTAGTGATACAATGCGGCACTTCATGTCATATTATTTGTATATTTATTTTCCTTGTAAACATACTGCATGCTACATATATTGTTCATATCTCTAAGCTAAAAAGCACCGGTATCTAACATTTTGCTGTCAGCTGGCCTCAGTAGGATTTAGGCAAAAATTAACCAGTCGAATTTCAGACTATACTAATGAGATGAGCTGACTACGGCCGTCGAACACAGAGGGGCCGCAATAATAATAATAATAATAATAATAATAATAATAATAATAATAATAATAATAATAATAATAATAATAATAATAATAATTGAAAGAACTTTTTTCTCTCTGCAACGTTTTACATTTTGCTCGGTTTGGTACAATTCATTTCATTATTATTTAAATCATACGATTAATTCCAAATAATTACAATATATTTGTAAAGTAATCAACAACTATTTATACACAAAGGCATTATTTATTAGTTTGAACTTTTATTGAGTTGTATACAGTGGTGCTATTCAGCCGGTTCGCAAGAACCGGTTGTTAAAATATTTCCAGTTCGCAGAAGCATTTATTATACCCAGACATGACAGTAAATTTTACCCTGTCATACCCAAGATCAGTAAATTTTAGTTTAACTATCTTTCTTTTTAGAAACTCTTACAGCTACAGGGTGAAACATATGATCTCTCAGAACAAGGCATAAGCGTTTATTTCTTAATCTCAAATACTCAGATATCAAGAATGAGAACTAGGATCACATGAGTGGAGTGGTGAAGGTTATTTATATTCCAAATATATTCACACCATTATCAACAATTATAGATCTATTGCTGGATTTAAGTCTTTTCAATACTTTTTGACAAGCATCTATTTTGGATAAGTTCTTTCCAAGATCCAGTGCTACCTAATTTCGTCACATCTCCTTATGTTCGGATGCTGCGTAAGTCTTTACTCGTCACTTGTGGTATTCAGTAAAATATTTGCTTTTCTCTACCTTCTGTTTTTTTTTTTTTTTCCTAAGACAGTTACCGGTATATCCATGTACTTACCTATCAATCTACTTCCTTTCTCTCTCTCTCTCAAAATATATACAGATGTGATCAGAAAAATGGAAACACCTGTAGTTGGTAACACGTCACATGTATGGGTTGGCAGTGGTGTCATGGCGCCCCTAGCGACGGACCGTTGGTGGTGGTGTGTTAGGTCGGTCTCCATACTACGTCAGGCGCAGTGGAACAGCAGTGTCCATTGGCTGCAGCAGACGGAGGTAGTGTAAAATGGGAGACCTCTCAGATTTTCAAAGAGGGCAAATTGTTGGTGCGCGATTATGTGGAGTGAGTGTGACGGCAGTGGCTACTGTGTTAGGTGTGTCGCATGGGACAGTGTCGAAGGTGATGACGGCCTACACAGCACACGGGAAAACCACATCGGGGAAGCGGAACAGTGGGTGAAAGAAAATCATGAGTGACAAGTCACGCCGGGTATTAAAGCGCATTGTCACGCAGAACCGTCATGCCACTGCGGAGCAAGTGACGGAGGAACTCAATCAGCACCCTGTTTCGACAATCACAGTCCGCCGCGAATTACATGACATGAACTTACGGGGTCGTGTTGCATGTGCCAAACCGCTCATCAGGGACCATAACGCTTTCGCACGCCGCAAATGGTGCCGCGACCATGCAACTTGGACCGTTGTGGACTGGAAACGTGTGATATGGTCGGATGAGGCATCCTTCACCCTATTCCCAACCACGGGCCGTGTTTATGTGTGGAGAACGCCCAAGAAGCTTATGATCTGCAGTGTCTCCGCCCAACTGTGAAACATGGCGGCGGCTCGGTGATGCTGTGGGCCGCCATATCATGGTTTTAATTGGGTCCTGTGGTCACATTTAGTGGACGAATCACTGACAACGATTATGCCGCAATTTTAGGAGACCACTTGCATCCTATGGTCCGGATGTTGTTCCCGGACAATGACGCCATCTTCCAGGATGATAATGCACCCATTCACACAGCTGGCGTTGTTGCAGCGTGATTTGAGGAACATCGGGATGAAGTTCAACACCTTCCCGTCCGCTAAATCCCCAGATCTCAACATAATTGAACATCTGTGGTCCGTCTTGGAAACACGACTCCGGCGACGATTTCCACCTCCATCCTCTCTCAAAGAACTGGCCGATGTCCTGCACGAGGAATCGTGTAAAATTTCACTTGCTTCCATTCACGACCTCTATGCCTCCATCCCACGTCGCATCAAGGCTGTTCTGAAGGCGAAAGGTGGACCGACACCATATTAATCTTGTAAGTTGCAATTTCGTTCAGGTGTTTCCATTTTTCTGATCACCATCTGTATGTTGTTTAAAAAAAAGTAAAATAGCACCACTGGTTATATACTCTTCATTGCTTCACTTCTAATGGAAGATTTTTACAATGAGCATCAATGAAAATAGTCACATTATTCATGGAATAAGAAATGCATTCAAGGTTTTAGATTTCTTAAAGTAGAATTATCTACGTTTCAACTACTACTGACAGCTATTGTTTCATACAAGCGATATTTTCGCATGAAGCAAGAAGTTTCTTGGTGTGTATGATGTCACTGTATCAGAATTTCAACGTATATTTTCTGGCTTGTTTCACGTGTTGTTATCAAGCATTATCAATGAACTTAAAAAGTATGTTACTGAATTCTCTCTCTCTCTCTCTCTCTCTCTCTCTGTGTGTGTATGTTATTTGCGATTTTTCAATTTTGAGTCCTCCATTCGATATAACATCAAAAACAATCTGAAAAAGTGATGGAATTTTTTGCGTCACTCTTATCGTTCCCGAGATATTGGCCAAAAAAATTCTGATTTCGGAAGGATTAAGGAGCCAATATCTCCGGAACCATAAGTCATAGAGAGATCATTTTGGTGTTGATGAATACCTAAGAGGATGGTGAACATTTTGGTACCAAATAGTGACCGGTGGTACCAAAAGTTCGGATTTCGGGAGATTTAGGGAGCTATATCTCAGAAACCGTAAGTCATAGAGAGATGCTGTTTTGCGAATGTTTCAATTTTGAGCCCTCCATTTTAAGCAGGGGTGCCCACAAAGGGGGGCTATGACGCAAACTGCGTCATTGAAATATTTGGGGGGGTTAAAAATCTATATAAATATGTTTGAGGAGGTGTAAAAATTAATCGAAAAGTTTTTTTTTTTCATGGAAGAACACCTACGGATAGACAATTGAGGGGGGGTGCGTCATGTGCATGAGGGGGGGTGGGCACCACTGTTTTAAGCATGTGTTTTCGTAAAACAACATATCGTTAGGGCGACCATACGTCCCGTTTTAACTGGGACAGTCCCGTTTTAGAGGGGGCGTGTCCCGGCCGTCCCGTCAGTAGTTAAGAAAAGTAGTACAGTTAAACCTGTCAACTTGGCCACCTGCTTATCTTGGCCTAGTTTGTCTTGAACCTGCATTTTCCCATAAGACATTCGTTACTTACTACTCTGT
Organism: Thermobia domestica; assembly: GCF_964235325.1. NCBI lineage: Eukaryota > Metazoa > Arthropoda > Insecta > Zygentoma > Lepismatidae > Thermobia > Thermobia domestica. The sequence continues at coordinate 213,209,409 of NC_137466.1, forward strand.
AAGTTGGGCACCTGTCTATCTTGGAAGTTGGCCACACTGAAGCAATGTTTACCCTATGATGATAATGATAAATTTACCTGCGTATCTTGGCCACGAAAAATACAATTTTGTTATTTTTCTTAACTCTTTCGAATTCCCAAATGAGAGGCAGATGTTCTGTATTTATGACTGAACATAAAGAAGCATAGATTCGCACGATTTGTTCTTGGAGGTCAATGGCCAGAACACTACCCTCATAAAAGGGTGGTGAAGGAAGATGTGAATAAGAAAAAGCACGTACAGGAATTCAGGAAATGGTTGTACGTATTTGTTTACCCTGTCTGTTTTGGTAAAACCATTAGCTATATCGGCTCCTTTCATCAGTGGGAAGCTTTAGTAATTCCAGAAAATTCTCAAGGTTAAAGCTCAATTGTCATTTATTGGCACCTGACTGCATGTCTAAAGGTAGCGGAGGTTTTGAGATATGAATTCCCTCAAGATTTTCCGAGGGATTTGCTCCGAGGGAAACACCTCTAGCTCATTAACAAGAGGTAGTTAACTACAATATTAGAATGTGCATATCTGCCAAAAAGAATAAAGCAAGTATGTCTAGAATGAACCACATTCAGTAACAACTGAAAAGAAGTCATATAAATTGCATATGAATTTCTCAATTTATAACTTAGCTTTTCTTGTTTTCAATCTGAATAACTCAGTGTGCTATAATATCAATTTCAATAAACTGGGTACATACACTTCTATTTCATGGTTGTTTGTGTTATTGTGTTTTCAATCCGAATAATCCAATGTACCAGACTAGTTTTCAGGAAGAGAAAGGTATGCATATATATTAAACATACTATCAAGAGCGCCGATCCTGGGGGGCCGAGCCCCCCAAAGCTCATGTGGCCCCTGTTTTATTTATGAGAATACAATATTTTTGTATAATTTGAGTGCAATTTGTCTTAAAATCTTCATATATATACCTTCTGCATCTGAATGCCCCCCCCCCCAAATTTACAGAGAAATCGGCGCTCTTGCATACTATAGTAATATTTTCTAGTACTGTATATTTTTATGATTACTCTATATACATTATTTATAAGTAACTGTCGTGCCACTACTTATTAAAATTTTACAATCAAGTAATACTGGAAATCCTATTCTAAAAATATACAAATCACACTTATTTTCTGTAAGTTGGCCACCTGTCTAAGTTGGCCACTTTTCGATGGAACCGATGGTGGCCAACATAGACAGGTTTCACTGTATTTGTCCCGTTTTATGCAAGTGAACGAAAAAATTAAATAAAATCTTTGAGTTTTACGTCCCACAGTTATGCCGGCAAGGCTGAAGGAGATGGTGATGATGAGAAATGAATGAAATGGAATGAAGAAAGTGGGATGAAACCGGAGAACCCCGAGGAAACCCCCCACACGGTGTTTGTCCACCACAAAGTTAACTTGGTAGGGGCTGGGATCGAATCCGGGACCCCAAGCACCAGAGGTGAACCCCCTACCACTGAGCAACCGCAGCCCCTGCAAATGAAAGAAGTAAATAACAAATCCAGTACCTTTACTCCTTGTTGAGGTATTAATAATTAATAATAACAAAGAGGCAAGAAGTGAACTAAAATTCCCTACATTAAATTAAACATGATCTACAATTCACACTATTGCTCGAAAGGCAGCAGAGGTTTCAACAGTTGCTTGTTTGTGGAACAAACTTCAACGTGTCTTTCCTTTTTGATAAGTATGGAATTGCTTGACCCCACCCTGCAACAAAGAGAGAAAGAAAGAGTGGGGAGGCAGGTCTGATATCATGGTGCTGATAAGAACAATTCCCGGCGGGAGCTTATGTAGTTCGGATTCCACGTTAATCAGTAGGTCCACGTCTCATATAGCCTCGCTGCTGAACGGGACGTTAAAATCAACTCAACTGATAAGAACAAAGGTAGGATTGAAAGTTCCATAGGTTCTTCTTAGAAGTACTTCGGGTATTCTTCAGTTCAAGAGTCAACTTGTCACCCAATGTAATACCAACGATTCGAGCTAGGGCAAAAGAGCAAATGCAGGCAGCATCATGTCCTACTACTCGTACATTATAAGCTACATGCTGTTTGTACGCGTATTTTATATCTTATATATATTATGTTATTTACAATATAAATGTATTAGGTATTGCTAAGGTAAACAGGAACTAATTTACGCATTGACCTGTTTCTCATTTCTCATGATTTTCACATAGCCGGAACCTGTCCCGTTTTCAGCTGAAAATTTTATGGTCACCTTACATATCGTAGAAAATTTTAACAGAATTCTTAAACAAAACATGCGGGAAAAATTTAGTACTCAAGGAAATTATAAACGGATAGATATACAGGGTGGCCCAAAAGTAGGTATACAGTACCGTACTGCATTTCATATCATTTCTTATTGTTATCCATCTTGTTCTTAATGTATTTTTACTTACATCTTAAGCTCGGGAGAACCAGAAGCAAATAAATCCACAAACTAGAATGTTATACTTGATCAATGCCTACTTTTGGGCCACCCTATATTACAAGAATTGTTTAATAAGTATAATAATAAAGTACATAGAACAATTGGTATAAAGTCTGTAGAAGTAAATAAGAAAAATTAATTATTTTTAAGTTCGTTCTGATGATGCTCTTGGAATAACCTTAACTTGTTTTAAACTTATTTCCTTATTTTACTAAAGAAAGAAAAATAATTTCTTGCTGGCGCGGATTCGAACCACCAATCTTTCGCTCCAACAATTTCATGTTTCTTATCATTTTGCCACTAGTCTATCTGTCCAGTGTCATTAGAGCACCTTGGCTGGCTTTCACATATTTTGGTTGAAAATTTTAATACATACCGTATGCAAATTGATGTTTAGATAGAAATATTATGATTGGGCAGCTAATATTTATAGTAACTTTGTGACAGAAAATAACTGGATAAGAATTGATACCATGTTTCATATGAGGGTCTAAATTCACGATAGTCTTGCTCTTCGGAATGAAGTTTCAAGCTGCAATACAGCGTTCAGGAGCAGAGATGGTCATTTTTCCTAACCCTCCCTCACCCTCACCCTCAATTGACGCGCCTCACCCTCACCCTCTATCACACTCACCCTCACCCTCCATCACACTCACCCTCCCTCACACATGACCCTCCATTGACGCCCTCCCCTCACCCTCCCTCACAGTCACCCTCCAATGACGCCCCCACACTCACCCTCCCTCACACTCACCCTCCAATGACGCCCCCACACTCACCCTCCATTGACGCCCTCACACTCACCTTCCCTCACACTCACCATCCATTGACGCCCTCGCACTCACCCTCCCTCACACTCACCCTCAATTACTTTATCGCCCTCACCCTCCAACGTCCTCCCCTCAACTACTAAAATGAGGGTAAGGTGAGGGTGAGGGCGACCCTCATGAGGGCAAAATGGGGGAGGATGACCATCTCTGTAAAGGATTACGAATTCTCATTGTACCAATGTAAAAGTAAAAGAAAGTAGCAAAGTCTGGATTCGAATCTATAAATTTCAAATCCAACTTTCACACCACTATGATAAGGGATGCACTTACTGGGTCTTTGCGAGCTCTCAAGGAAGTTATCGCTGATTTCGGTTTTATGTTTTTGGTAGAACTTCTATCCCAATTTTCTCATCACCTTTGAGATCAAGGATTTGCACTTCGTAAGTGAACTTACAAATATCAACGCAATAAATGTCATATCACTTTAATCTGTTCAAGAATAAACCCAAATGACACCTTCACATCCTTCCTTACAATCATTAGTTATGTCAGGATCTAAAGACTGCTACATCGTTGCCAAAGTTTACAAGTATAATGCAGTGGTGCCGGTCTGTTGAGAAAAATTCCATTTTATGGGATTTATTTGAAGTTAATTTCCATAAAAGGGATAAAGGGCAACATACATGGGATTTTATGCATGGGAACATGCACACAAATAAAAATTCACGTCAATAAAATTCTTTATGGGCTGAAAGTAGACACAATGAATTATCAATAAACGGAAACTGAATGTTACTAATAACATTCGAAGTCTTTCCTTTGCTGTCGTGTAAAGTGGTTTTGTGAAATAAGTTAATCATATTATATAATGCTCAAACACCAAGACACACATAAATTGTGCTCGCGTATTTAAGAAATGAAGTAGAAAATAAAGCAAATGATCAAATAAATGAAAGAAAGAAGTAAAATACCAAACGAGGAGGACCAGATTAATCCATCTGGAGACCTCGGACTAGAAAAAATATGTGGCCCCTGCTGACTTTACCTAATACATTTTTGTGAAAGTACGGTAGGAAAGTTAAGGGAATATGTTTAATATTTTTGGTCGTATTTTATTTTATGATGGTTGTATCTTTATGATTTTTTCTTTCTTTTTAGATACCGTAAAACGGGGCTACTTTGACATTTAGGGTTACTTTGACAGATGAGCAATTCTTGCTTCCTGTGAGAATTGTTGCATATACTTTCATAGATAAAGACTGATATGATGTCCACGGTGCGAATTGCCGGAGGGGATGAGGGATTTCTCCCATTGTATTTCTACTCCCTCTCAATATCCTTCCTGTCCCCCAATATATAATATAACTTCTAGATCCGCCACTGTTTATTCCCCCCAAAATGAATAATCTAATTCGCACTCTGACGATATATATCAACGTGTCGTGGAAGGGTGGAAGACAGTGGATTCAATGTGTCCTGTGCAAAAAATCGGTGTGGGTTTTGTAAGGGTGGGTCAAAAAATACTCAGTATGCTTGTTACGATTGTGATGTTGACGAGTAAGATTTTTCTTTCCATTGTTACATGTAAAGATAACATACCGGTACATATGTAATTATGTTAAAAGTAAAGTAAAGTAAAAAAAATAGAGTAAAAAAAAGTAACAAAGTAAGGTAAAGCACCGTGTATGTTCAAAGTAAAAGATGTTAAAAGTAAAGCTTTAGAAAAACTTGTATAGTGGTGTATAATGATGCACCACAACAAAATAAAGATTTCGTGCTTATCAAGTACACAGCATACAGTACCTTACACATGATCAAAACTGTCTTTTGTACACTTTACATAAATTCCATGTCAAAATAACTCCATACGTTGAGTAACTTTGACCTTATGCAGCAAATACATAAGATGTCAAAGTAGCCCCACCCCCGGGGCTACTTTGACAGGTATTTCTTAATTTCTTCCCGCCAAAACTTACTTGTAGAGACTTAGGTTTAGTAGTGGATGTGATAGCCTAGATACTATTGTTATGATCAGAATAGTATCATTCATTGGTTGCAGAAAGTGTCCCGTGTACACATCTAAACTAGTCCGAAACCTGTCAAAGTAGCCCCGTTTTACGGTAGCCAGTTGAGATTTTAAACAAAGTAGAAACCCCTGTCCACATGGAGGTAAGGGGCTAGTCGCCCTTTAATCCGGCTCTGCAAACAGGAAACAATCAACTCTCAAGACGTTCTTCAGAAAATATGTGAAGAACTAAGCCTTTTCTTTTTTAAAAAAAATCATCGTTGCACACAGAGAGGTTGATTGACACAAAGTACTGTTATAGACAGTGCATTTCTGACAATAAAATATACTTGTTTTCGATTAAGAAAAACGTTTATTCGTGAACTATATTATAAAGATAGAATATCTAAATTTACGAATAAAGAACGTAAGTTGTACTCTGAAGTTTTATATATATGTTAATTTGTAAGGGCCTGGTTCGTATCTTAAGTAAATCTTCAAAATTAATTAAACGTTTTAACACTTTCTTAGCTGGTTTTTAATAATTGACCATGAGAAGCATACATAATCAACTTTTCTGCATATTCAACAAGATGTCTACACCACTATACATACACTTATTTACTCGACAAGATGTCTACGTACATGTACATTTATTTATATCGTGGCTATAGTAACAACAACTCTTATTTTAGTTACCGATTACACAAATAATATCTCGAAATCTCTATATGTCTTTCTTTCTCTTTATACATTATACTGCTCACATAATTTGCCTCTGATCCCTTTCTGTAAATAGGCACAGATTGCTAATGATACATACAACGTTATCGTTGTAGATGTCGCCTCGAACGGGACTTCCATAATAGTTTTACTATGAAGGAAAGAACCCTGGGTTAGATATCATGAAACATTTACCTTTCGAATAGCCCTCATATATATAATATCACCTTTAATACACATATTCTACTTTTCCATTTATATATATATATAATATAACATAACACATTTTTATATTTGTCAATATATCTCGACATTAATAACGACGAATTATAATTATCATAAGTAAGGCTATTCAAGAATTAAACCTAGCTGGTAGTTTCCTCCCTAGTAGCAAAATCGGTTGGCCCAATGTTGGAAAAATGGTGGCGATGCGACATACCAACGTTGGCCCAACGTCAAATTTGGCCACTTTGGCAACCATTTCCCACCCAAACCATTACCCACCCATTTCACAACCAAAACAGCGATTCTCCGACACTTAGCCAACGCTAAAGTAACGTATTTCTTGGTTGGGAAAACAGTCAATTCTAGTGTCATTGCGTGAAGGTCGGGAGAATAGTTAGTTGCCCAACTACACATTTAACCAACGTTGGGCCAACGTAAATTTTTCCGCTTTAGGCTCGCACCGACCATCACCCACCGTTTCGACCAAATCCCACTCAATTCCCAACGGTGGGCCAACCAACTTTGCTACTAGGGCTTCTAGGGTACAAAATTAACTATTCCTTCATATATAAACAACACTATTTACAAACAAAGATCTTCATAATATTAAATATTGATAGGATCAGAAATCAACAAAGTTGGAACATATAAACGCATTGATGGTTATCATTTAATACATTAATAAACTTCGAAAAATCAAGATATTCGATATTCATTATTCTTACTCTTTCCATATAATAAGGTGCATCCATTTTGATATATATGTCATTACTTTCATAAGTTTACATTAAAATTATATTTTTTTTATTTTTAAATATTTATTATAGTCGCATGAAATTCGAAAAGAATAAAAACACGACAACAAGAGTAGCGTCTTATAGTAAAGCTTTTAGATAATTTCTTATCATGAAACACAAACATCAAACATTTCTTTAATTAAAGCTATAAAAGGAAATTGCAACAAGACTATAAGGAACAAATTCAATAATATTTTCAGTTAACTGCCAATAATTAACTTTGTCAATATTCCGTAAATAATGAGTTTTACCCATAATCAAAATATTTCATAATTACATATGTTTTCAACGTACATCTTAATAATAAATCAACTAAAGAACCTGTTAGCCATAAACGTAAGCATAGGTCAATTTAATACAAATCCATCGGACGCCTTTTTGACAGTTCAAGTTATACGTTCGAAGGGTTCATTTAAGGAACATTGTACAGCACAATCTTGTGTACGTGCTTGTCTTTCATAGGATGATACCATATTTTGATTCCTATTTACGAAATTCCTGCCATCTGCAAATTGATTTTTTGAGAATCGGCGGTAATTATTATTCCTACTGAAATTCCTGTTGTTATTTCTGAAATTCCTAACTCCATTTCTATAGTTAGGTTGCGTTTGATTTCCGGTACCATTATAACTACTCGTTCTATTATTGAAACTACGAACATTAGAATAATTTTCAGGTTGTATATCTACATTACGAAGAGATGCATATTGTGTCTGATTACGTGCATAATTACCCTGACCTCTATCCTGCATCTTATTGTTATTCTGAATTGCAGATTGACTCTCATAACTCTGAATGAGCATAATTAAATGATTGAAGTTAATGCACTGAGCCGACATTAGCAACTGTTGTAGTCTAAATGGCAATAAGATCCTAATTGAAGCTATAATTCGGGATTCCGGATGGTTCGGATTCAATGATCTTAGCTCATGATATGTCGATACTACAAATTCAGTAATACTACGGTGTAACTTTGGATTGTAGTGGTTCGTTCGCAAAACAGCATCTCTATTTGCTACCATAAAATCGTTTTCATAATTTGACAAAAGAGCATTCTTAAAATCTGAATACGTATGAAGATTACCTCTAATAGCCTTAAACCATGTTAAGCAAGGTGGCAACAAGATATGCGGTAATAGTTTTAAGAATTGAGACTCATTTACCCATGAGCTCACATTCATCCTGGAATTTTTCGAGAAATGCCCTAGCGGGTATATCTCCTGGCACGCCACTAAACTTTGTGAGCGACTTTACTTCGCTAAACCGCAACTGATTACCTGTTGATGTCTTCATACCTCTACTGGAAATGCGTCTGCGTTTGGATGTTTGCCTCTCTCGTTCTTCTCCGCCACTACTCTCTGCACCACTCGAAGATCCATCGAATTCCAATGTTGTTCTTGGAGGACGATCAGGTACCCAATCTGTGACTATAGGATGACTCGTGCCTTCGGTATCCTGGAATGAAGTTCCGGGAATGCATCTTTCTTTGATGAAATTAACTTCATCTCGCAGTACTTTAATGTGGTTTTCATGGGCGTTGATTGTCGATTTTAAAACATCCATGGATTCCTGCATTTCTGTGCTTCTTTGTACAACTTTTTCTATCTTTTCTTCGTACTTCTCGAATTTTTCTACCACCTGTAGATTCATCTGATTTAGCTGATGTTGCACATGCTCCCATCTGTCTTCATTACGTTGGTTCAATTTCACTATTTTTTCATCAAAGTCGTTGGCTAACTGAGTTAATTTCTGGTCCAATTTTTCATCCACGTGTTGAATTTGCTGATCCAGTTTTTCTTGAATTTGCTCGAACTGGTTTCGCACTTGGTCCTTGATATGCTCGGACTGATTTTTCATCTGTTGAGCCAAGTATTTTAGAATGTCAGCCAAATTGTCACTCGGAGTCAATTCCGGATATACACTCTGTTCACCAATCATATTATTACTTTCCGTACTCATGGCCATATTTCGCTTAATTACTTTTCCACTTCGCAATATAGTAATATTAAGGTCGTGATGTAAGCTTGCCGTTTTTACTAACCTTCGAAACGACACTTATATAACACTCCCGTGGTTCGGCACCAATTTTTGTAAGGGCCTGGTTCGTATCTTAAGTAAATCTTCAAAATTAATTAAACGTTTTAACACTTTCTTAGCTGGCTTTTAATAATTGGCCATGAGAAGCATACATAATCAACTTTTCTGCATATTCAACAAGATGTCTACACCACTATACATACACTTATTTACTCGACAAGATGTCTACGTACATGTACATTTATTTATATCGTGGCTATAGTAACAACAACTCTTATTTTAGTTACCGATTACAAAATAATATCTCGAAATCTCTATATGTCTTTCTTTTTCTTTATACGTTATACTGCTCACATAATTCGCCTCTGATCCCTTTCTGTAAATAGGCACAGATTGCTAATGATACATACAACGTTATCGTTGTAAATTACCAAACGAGAAACAGACAATTTCTTAAACGTTTCACACAAAATTAACTGGAGAATCTAGTTTCATAACGTTCAGTAGAATATTATAGCACAAAAGCGTAATGGGAATACTGACAATAAAATGTGCTTGTTTTCATCAACAATTTCAATAATCTCTTTTAACTAAGCAAAATGCTTATTAAAATTTAAAAATGCCGGATTTACGAATAAGTCACTCAAATATTGAAGAAAGTAAATGACCAGTGACGTAACTAAGGGGGGAGGCAAACGAGACTTGTATACCGGGCGCCAAATTGGGAGGGGGCGAAAAATTGGGCAAATATTTATTTTCACTATAAGGTAAGGAAAGGTGTTTTACCAAACTAAATATCATTAAAAAAAAAAAAGTACTTCAGAAATACAGTGACTCACCAACCTTAGGATCATATGCGTACAGCATAAGTTAGCTTCAAAGCTATCTTTTGAGGACATTGTAAAAACCTTTGCAGCCAAAAGAGCTCACAAAGTTAAATTTTAGTTACAGTTTTTTGTGTTTTTATTTAATTTACTTTGATTTAAGAGATTTGTAAAATGTCCGAGTATAATACTCGAAACAACAGTTTGACTGTTTGTCATAATTAAATATTCTATTCTAAAGCAAAGACTGTTGATTCATTCTACACATATGCACATTCCCATTGTAATTCCAAAAACATTGGGGTTTGCAGTTATGATAAGACTATAAGAATATGTCTAGCGTGCTACTCTTGTGTTATTTGGTACAGGGATAAAAGTGATCTGAAAAGGTAGGGGGACGCTTGACGTCACGCCTCTCCTTGTGCCTATCTTCACCAATTGTAATTTTTTTTAGGAAGTTGGGGGACGATGTTATCTTGAACTAAAAATTAAATTCTGTACTGCAACTTTGAAATTAAGCTTCACCACTTGAAGAAAGAAAAAGAATAGGAGAGTTACTGTGTGATGCCAATATGAAATATAAAGGGGGGGCGTTTTTGTTTCGTTGATCAGGTAGTAAGAGAACGCTAAGGTAAGTTCTTGCCACGGAGACTAGTCTAGTTGCGTCGCTGTAAACGACATATAGCAGTTTTAATTCTCATATTTCATAAATTTTGAACATTTTGTACTTACGATAGTGCGTGGGAAATTTAAGAGCAAAATGAGAATTTCTGCCTTTCGCGATGGATTTTACAAGGTTGTGCGTTGGCATAACTGATCAAAGTGCTCATTAGAGGAATAAGCCAATTACATGGGTGCAGACTGATTTTGTCTCATTTGAAATACTGAGTTTGACTGTCTGCTCTAGGGGTTAAGATAAAATTACATCTGGTTTCTTACTTCCATCCTATAGCTTGAGAGAACATAACAACTTCCGAGTTTTATTAAACAAAAATTCGAACAACTTCTTTTCTTGTCCGTTACAAAGTACTGTGTATTACATTGCAGCATTATTTCATCTTGATATGAATCACAACTGCGTCATACACGTATGTACGTAAGATTGCGTGATGGAACATAAGACACGCCAACTACACATATGGTTCCATTGAAGTTGTTACTTGCTAATTACTGTGAACTGCATGTAAGAGGTATTTCGACGAAATGCACAATTCACAGGATACATGAGCGGTGTACAACCTTTTCTTATCAAAAGGTCACCTTCATTTAGGAAGTGTTTCTTTCTTTGTTCCATTGACTATGCAAGGAAATGATGAATGCCCACGTAGGAATTCGAATTAGGACTGTAAGCAGAATAGAATTTAGTAAAAATGCGACGGATCATGTCGTGGTGCTTTACTACGAGTTACACATTACACTTACATGTGCATGAATTACTGAGTAACTGTCCAAGAAGAATTGAAAAGTAAACGGCAAGATCAAGTGATTTCACTGAGTTTCCACAGTAAGACAGATAAATAACTTCAACTCAACTTTCTTCGCTCCTTATTTTTTGAACATAGGACAAACAACTGAAATTTGATCAACTCAGTCACTTCACCATAGTATAGTTCATTTGCAAGTCTACCGTGAAAATTTTAGGGGGCTAGCAAAAATTTAGGGGGAAGCCCGGCCCCCTAGACCCTCTGGATACGGGCCTGAGTCCAGATATACATTGACATATTAATTCACGCTCGGTTCAGACGTGCAGAAAAGTCTGTTGCGGGCCCGCAACAAACTCGTGCGGGCGTCACAGATCAACCAGTTCAGACGAGCAGAAAAGTCTGCTGCGGTTTTAACTTCGATAACCTTTTGGCGTGGATATCATTCTCAAAAATGGCACACGTTGTTTTTTTTTAAAAAAAAAATCAGTTTAACGTCCAACAATTATGCCCTTTAAGCTACGGGAGACGCATGATTAAGACAAGTGAATGATGATGGAAGAATCATGGATTGGAAATGTGGGAGGATACCCCAAGAAAATCGACGAACACGATGTTGTCCACAGACTTGATTGGCCGGGGATCGAACCAAGAACCCCACACACCAAGAGGGTAACGCTTTACCACTGTACCAAATGTTGGTAAACACAGCCTTCAGGTTTCTTTCAAAGTTTGATCTACTAGTAAATAGTTCACTGAGCCCCTTACTACCGTAAAATATGAGAAGATATTTATATTAATAAATGTTTATTTGACAATCAAAAGATTACAGTTTCTCCTACATAGAAAACCACGCTATGCCAAGGATAATCAGCACTGGTTTCTCTGGCCGGGGACAAGGAGACGCATCCCCCTAATATTTTGTTCAAGAGATAAATGGATCAATGCTAATATATATGGAAGAAGTAAAGATAGACAGAACAAATGAAGTTATATGTGTGTTAGAGTAATAGGCTGGTGCGATTGAAATGTTAACTAACGTGCCACTTTCAAGGAAACATTTTTTTAAAACACTTCTTGATTAATCAAAGTATTCTCGGTTGCGTCTAGGCACACCCTTTTCTCATTGTTTAATCAGCAACGATTAGATTCCAGTACGAAGGAAGACTTACATACAAAGTTGATCTGCGAACTAAGAAGGGAAATCTACAATAGGAGCAAAAGTGACGAGAGGAATTAGAAAGGATGGAGAAATCTGAATGATGTATATGAAAGTAAATTTCATGGAAATAGAAGGGTAGCAAGGAAGAACTACTATGACAATATAGAAACTAAAGATGGAAATGAGGCTTTAATGAATGAATTTGGAGTTTGAGGAAGACGGAAAGAATATATTGAGGAGACAGATTATAACAAGAATAAACTGTATATTTTAGATATTAAAACTGGAAACGAAGTAAGTGCGGATGGCAAAGGAATTGGGAAGCTGAAGGAAAGGTAAAAAAAAAAAAAAAAAAAATACTGTAAAGTTGTTTTGTTCTGGTAGAAAGTAGAGCAATTATACGACGGATTCGTTTTCTCTCGTTATCAATTTTATTGCAAAACTTCCCGGTATAATATAGTATGATAAAATTTCACGAAAATAAAAGTTCTCTAATGATTAGGATAAGGCTGCGTTTACTTTGGAGGCACGCTTGGTCAAGTAAAATGGAAGCGCACGCTTGCGTAAGCTTGCCCATACAAACAAAATCTTTATAAGTTCATTTGAAACAGGTGGTGATTTGACGGAACCGGTTACACTGCTCACCACTCGCAAGGGCGCGCTTGCACAAGCTTGCCCAGTCGCAATCGGGAAACAAAACAATTTGTTTTTACAGGCAAGCGTGCTCCTTCAAAGTTGGGCTCTTTCAAGTGACTGTGATTTTCAAGTAATATTTCGTCTTCTCTGTCCAATGACTCCATCTTGACTGATGAAATGGGAGCGCGATCAGTTGCTGTTGCTTGCCTGTAGTATAAACACACCCCCATCGGAGCAAGCTTGCGCAAGCATGCGCTTCCATTTTACTTGGCCAAGCGTGCCTCCAAAGTAAACGCAACCTAATTACATGTCCCAAGTTCAGATGGCCGAGAGAAGGATTCCTCACAAAGCTAGGCTACAACCTGAGTGAGGGGATGGGTTTATCAATGCTCCGTTGCGAGCAGAGAGAGGTCGGAATACCGCAGAATTCCACTGCAAACTAAACAGGATAAGGAGAACCATAAAGCCCCGCTGCAGGCTGGGTGGTTTTGTAGAAAGGAAACTCTCAAAGATCCACTGCAAGTTATGACAGGGGTTAAGTCTCCAACAGAGATCCGCTGCAAGCTAAGTGCGAAGAAGGGCCTCAGAGCTCTGTTGCAAGCTAGGAGAGGGAACTTGACCAGTCAAAGACTGACTGATTCCCGTTGGATTGATCCTCTGAATTTTATAGCTGCCCCAATGTAGCGGTGGCACAGGTTTTCCTCCTCCATCACGCAATGGGTGGTGGTGATGTTCCTCGTCTATCTCTGTAGTAGTGGCTTGTAGTAAATACACGTGGTATTGTTTATAAATAAGAGCACATGTTAATGTTTATAAGTAGCACCATGTGGAGGATTACTGTATAGTGAAATGAAGAACGAAAAGGTGAACAATGTACCTATTAACAACACAAGAATATTTTATTAAAAATACAGAAGGAAAAATAAATATTCGATACTTATAATCAAATCAAGAGCGTCATCCCATCTTAAGACTTCTTTCAGGGAGTCAAGATTTTTGTTGCTAAAAAAATCGAAATTATATATATGAGAACTACAAAGCTACACTGCTGCCAATGCACGTAAGAACACTGAGTAGGAATTTACGACTTTGGCCCAAAGTTGTACACAAGAAGAAAGTGATTGTAGATGGTACTGTTCACAAGATGGCATCCATGGAACATCCTGAACATGCTGTTCTAAAACGAACAGCACTCGCCTTAGTACCACGTATAACTATTTCAAGCAGCTACGCAAGCAGCAGTTTACGTGCGTAGCTGCTCGTACAGATGCTATATATCTGTCTGGGAGATGGTCATTTTTGAGCCCGACTGGTGGTCAGGTGCCGTCTCACCATGTACAGTGCTCGATAAGGCTTAGATTCAGTGACCTAGCAGGCCAGGGAAGAAGCAGTGTTCTGGGTTCACTTGTCAGTATGAGGACGCGCGTTGTGCTAATGAAAATAAACTCCTGAGAAGCTCTGAGGATAGTACCTATTGACACCACCACGAAAGCACGAGTACTGGTGATATTCCCCTGAAGGAAGGTGGATATGTAGCTTGTTTTATTGCCTTATCTTTTACTAATTACTAGAAAGTCTAGTAGTGTTACCTTGATAACTTTCCACATAAAATTGTACGATGGGAACACCACATTGAATTTGGGACTAGTTAGCAATGTACAGGGGCGCAGCCACAAGGGGTTCGAGAGGTTCCGGACCTCCCACAAAAGTTTCGAAATTCGACTAACATTGCACACTTTCTTAACGAACTATTCTGTTTAACAGAGAAATGATTGATGTAGGCTAAATATTTCATTTTACGCCTCATCATGTACTCTTTTTTTTCTTATAAAAATAATCGTTCTATCATTTTTTCTAAAAATATAGGTGACGGTAATTAAGAATTACTTAGTCTTTTTCAGATGCAGAAGAAGACAGGTTCAGTTATATTACATACATTATATTATTGGATCTCCTCAAATACTTTGGACCCCGTGTATAACTCACAATGCTGCTTGTTTTGACGTTCTTTGACTTTTGGCTTTTGTTGCATGCTGATCCTACATCTGGCAGGTTTCAAAGTTTGCTTTCCAGAATGTATAACATTGATAAGCATTGTTTCATCTCATGTGGAAGTGCATCGTGTATTGTGTTCATCGTGCATTCCTTACAAATAAGATGCATGATTTGGAATGTAGTTTTTCTTTTACGCATGTGCGTGTAGGTGTAACTACATGTAACATTCGCGATTCATATACCTCTTTTGTATCAGCTGTTTTGGCTTTTAGTTATTAGATTTACTTGCATTGTGTGCGCTGTAATTCTGTAAATAACCCCCGAATTCTGAATGAATTCTACACCATGACTTCTGTAAACTGCTTATAAGAAAAGTAATTTACTCATCTCTCCACTGAGGAAAAACTTGCAATTAAGGCTCAGACAAAACAACCAAACGGCAATTCAGGAGAGTGTTCGAAAGTAATCCCGTTTAAATTCATAAAACATCTTACAGCAGCAGTTCAGTTTTCATTTTTTATAACACTAATCTGCCACGAACTGTCTTCAGTCTAAACTGCAGAGGAATTTGGATCACTGTGAGGGACAGGGTTTCCTCGGATGAATTGTTCGCAATAATCTAGAAAAATTATTTAGTGAATCTACAAAGATCTTGAATTTAATATTAACTATACCTATGACGTCAGCAAAAGGAGAAAGGAGTTTTTCCACATTGAAAATAATTGACATTCTTAAGGAATTGAAAGTTCCAAGAAAGGATATCACCATTGGTTATGCTTTCCATCGAAAAAGATCTGACAATAAGAATACCAGAGTTCAACCAGCATGTATTAGACTGATTTGCTTCAATCAAAGAGAGGAGAATGGACTTACCAATTAAATACAGTGATTATTCGGATAAATTGTTCTGCTTTTTTTATTTTTAAAAATCTGAATTTTATTTAATTTCATATGTCACATAGCATTCGCATCTAAAGTTATGCTGATTAGTCAAGGAGTCAGTTTATATCTTCTGTCTCCGATCGTTCGTACTGCAACAGCCGAAACCACAATCCACCGTCCGGAACTGATTTATAGTACTCTCTGCATGTGATTATCAATCAATTTGGCCTTCGAAGAATAGTTTCTTTCTTTCTTATGATTATTGAAAAGGAGGAATTCAGCTGAAGGGTCGTTGTGGTGCATGTTTGTGATCAATTTTCTCTGCCTTCTCTTATCACGGGGGAAAACCTTTAAGATCTACCGTGGACAAGAAATTTCCTGTCTGCACACTAGGAGGTATAGGTATAGCCTTAAGTGGCTAATCCGATTGTTTCCATAGATCCTGCACACATTTTAGCGTGAGAGAGAGTCTCTTTTCGGTTAAACATAAGGCATTACTTCCAGACTACTTTTTCTTATTTATGCCAGTGACATACTCTCTCTCATGTTCATTCTGTCTCCCTCTCTCTCTCTCTCTCTCACACACACACACACACACACACACACACACACATATACACAATCACTTATAATTAATTCATTAAACAAAATAATGATTAAGGTTGGTGTAAACAGACAAGGTTTGTCGATAGATGTCACTACAGTCTTCGTATCTGTTTTTTATATATCTTTTTTAATCTTGTACGAAACTTCACAATTTCTCTCACAAATTTCAATCGAGAGACTTCAAAGTTTTAGAGAAGGAACTTCATAACCTACCGAAGGCAAGAATCCGTGTCGATTTTTATTTAGAATTTTCATTGTTAAAACAGTTCCATTGTTAAAAGTTTGGATATCCATTTCATGAAGAAAATTTTAAATAAATAAATAAATAATAATAATAAAAAGAAATCGGCACGGATTCTTGCCTTCGGTAGGTTATGAATTTCCTTCTCTAAAAATTTGAAGTCTCTAGGTTGAAATTTGTGAGAGAAATTGTGAATTTTCATGAAAGATTAAATATATATATATATATATATATACGAAGACTGTAGTGACACCTATCGACAAAACTTGTCCCTTTAAACCAACCTACAATTTAGTTGAGTAAACATTCCAGGAGTTAATTTTAAACTACTTCCGTAATGATTAAAAGACTACTCGTGATTTTTCTTCTAAAGAAAGACGGTTTCCTAGTGGTCTGAGTGCCTCGTATGTATCAGAATATCCATTTCACACAAAGTCACATTGCTAAAGCTACAAGAAAAAAAAAAGTTTACAAGGAACGCTAAATTACAGGGGTAAAGTTAGACTTTTTTAATCTTATAAAAAAGTTATTTTCAGCTAATTTGCAGTTCAGCGGTCACTTTATCTATATATATATCAAAAGATCCAATCCAATACATTTCAATCAAATTTTTTCTAGTAGGCCTCATATCTGGAGAATTACATATAGTGTAAGCAAACCCAAACTATCACTTAACTCAGTATGATGTGCTTATTCCGTAGAAAATACGAGAACTCAATTTAGGAGCCGTTCAAAAAAATGTTGTGGCCCCTGATCCAAAAACTAATTATTGGACAAGATCGCAGCTTTTTTATGCATTTTTTTTTTTTGATCATTCCTAAAATTCTTGGCCAAGATCGTCATCTTTTGATTCTTTTTCTTGGATCATTCCTAAAATTCATTTTTAACACTGTTCACAATTCCATTCGGATACCTCGGTTAAAGAACAGATGTTGGTGTTGTAAACTATGTGGTTTGAGTAGGATGCAATACGAATATCATTGTGGCGAGACGAGACAGTGTAGTGGGTAACAGTGTATACTGTGAAGGCTGATCTTGCGTGATGACCCGTGCACTTGCCAACTGGACTGGAGCCCTCCCCGCTGGTCTAGTGGCTAGCGTGCATGCCTTTGGAACCCGTGATTCCGGATTCGATTTCCAGTGGAACAGCATTGAAATTTGAACGAATTGTGGTGAAACTGGAGTTCATGTTTCGTATAGTCTTGCTGCTGAAAAGGAATACTGAACTTCAATAAACAAACAAACAGCACTAGATTCAAGCCCTGCTTACTCAGGTCCTGTCCTTCATACCCTAGGTGTTGCATAAGATGCACAAGAACTCAAAAATTATAAACATGTGATCAGCAGTCTTTGTGTGACCATGTCACAACTTCTGATTACTTTTTACTTCAATTTTACTTCTAGGGATAACATATCTCTCTCGCTAATATACACGATCAAACTTAAGTTAGATGAAGACTGATGGACAGTGGATCCTGTCTAACAACTGTAAGAGCACATCCCAATGATCGCTTTTACGTTCTAGTAACTATATATAGGCACTAAAGTAGTTTCTTCATTATTCGATTAAAAAAGTACCAATAAGCCTTTTAACTTAGTTTTTTTTATTCTTTCTTTCTTCAAGTCTAGAAGCATTGTAGAACTGTTACGTATGGTTTCACGCCTTTCTGCGTCGAGACATAGGGGGTGATGACATCATAACTTTAAAAAATATTTTTTGTTACGCCTATTATTATTATTATTGATGTGCTTACTTTTGCACCTAGAAGACTGAAATATTGCACATACATTCAATGCACCCCTTAGTGTTTTTCAGATGTCTGCGTTCAAACAGGGGGCCCATAGGGGCAAAAAAGTTAAGCAAAGGGATATTTTTTAACAAGGTTGAAATTTTGTACGCCATTTAATACACCCCTTAGTATTTTTAAGTTGATTTTGAGATGTGTGTGTTAACACAGGGGGGAGGGTCCAGAGAGGCTCAAAATTAGGGGGAAAAATTAAAAATCCCGATTTGTCTCAAAATTTCACGCCTCAGAGATATGATAGGGAAATACAAATGGTACCGTCAGAAAGGTTGTTCTATTTTGAAGAGAACGAGGTACGAACCATGATCCTAGGATAAATAGGAATGATGCTGTAACTGCTTGACTGGAAGTCTAGAATTTACCTAAAAATAAACGGGTTTAATGTTGCGAATTTAAGTAAAGTCAAATCAAAGCAACGGTACACTTCACTTTATTTACCATTCTAGTAAACATTTTATACAATATATATAAAAAGACGTAATTTTACCCTCTTGATAATTTGACATTTTTCTCCCAAGCAATTAGAAAAACCATACCGTATGTAGCTGAGAAATCATTTTCTAATAATACATTTCAATAAAAATCACAGGTTGAGATGACAAAGTCACAGGGAATGAAAGAAACAGATGAACAGGACAATGGTTTATGAATACAGACCACTCTCCCGCTCTCCTCCTCCTCATGCAGAGAAAACTGGTAGGAAATAACACTAATGTATCAATATGATACATTATTATATTAAAGTACAAGGTATCTTTAGGACTACATAACAAAAAAATTTTTTTTTCAACATTTTTTACCTTATTGTCAACAAAAATAAATTCTTCTATATACAATAAATGCTTGTGATGATGTCAGTCTTGTGACAGTAGCTCAATTATTTCAGTCTTTCCTCCTCCTATGTAAAATTGGAGACGTTGATGTGAATGCCTCTTTCGGGTTCTCTCTTTCGAGCTTCTCCCACATGATTAGCCGACTTCTCTTCGGACGAGTTCTCTTTTGTTTTATCTTGACGCCTATACAGAATGAAAGCACATACATTACCGTAATCTTATATAACAGAGGTAAAATTGTTTTACAGTTATGAACACGTAGCACTTAAAATTAAAATTACAGAATGCTGCATAGGAGAGTCAGAATTTCAGCTGCAGTAGTGGTGGGAGGAAAGTCAAATCAGTAAAAATTACATTTTAGCGTTAAAAAAAAAAAAAATAATAATAAGACAGTGCCGCACCGTGAAAAATCAGCGCCCGAGGCGGGAGTATACGACGGCGTTCCCATACATACGAATGAGTTCGACAGACCAGCCGCGAAATGTAAGAAATTTTAAAAAATAAACCCTGCTTTTCCTTGATTTTGAGCACTTTTTATTACTTTTTCCTTTCATTTTATATACGTGCACATGGATTTTCCTAACACGAGTAACATTATAGGACCATTTCCTAAAGCAGGAAGAGGATTTAAGTACATAATAGTAATATTCCAAGTAATTTTTCTTCCCTATTTTCTTTCCTTCCGAATTTTACGCCCGGGGCCGTCGTCCCGCTCGCCCCTCCCCCAAGGCACGGCACTGAAATTAAGGGAAAAAATTACCTAATATTCTAATTCTTGTACAGCCAGCGACAGAAGTTCTTTCTGTTTGATGAAATTAGTTTTGTAAATAACTTCAGAATGGAAGGACAATTTGAGTACAGTTTCAGTAAATTAAAAAAAGAAATATATAATTTTCTGTACGTTCCAGCTATACGACCGTTATTAGCCAAATAAATTTTACCAAACGGAAAGAACTTTTGTCGCTGACTGTACATAATTCTTCCCTTAGCTTTTAGCGATAAAATTGTATTTTTTTTTTTTTTTTTTTAATCTCGAGAGCGCCAATTGTGAGTAGCCATCCTTTCTTTTTCTAAACTATCAGTATTGTGCGAGTAAAAATTGATTTTATGGAAAAACATACTGTTAAAAGTAGCACACAAAAATTCACAACTATACATAAATAAATACAATTTAAAAAATAAAATTGAAAAAAAAAGCTTAATATCCTATCAAAAAAAATCTTAAATTTCGGAACAAATAATATTAGTAATTGAATACGAGTTTTGCTTGAGTTACTGTACAGGTTTGATTCGTTTCTTCCTTTCGTTAACATCATGCAATCTAAAATTCTGTTAACTGTAATCCTTCAATTCATTGCAGTAGCATTTTATCTGATTTTTAACACAGTGAACACTCGATAAAATGACATGAGAATGTTATATTGAAATATTGAGTGGACTTAAAAGTGTATGAGATGAGGCTGACTAGAGATGCACGGGCTCGGAAAAAACCGTTTTTTTTTTTTTTAGAAAAAAACTGTTTTTTTCTGCTTCGCTTTTTTGCTTGAGAAATTTTGGGCTTTTTTGAAAATTCTGCTTCAAATTCATAAACCAGATTTTGTTTCACTTCTCTATACCACAAAAAGTCATTTAATTAGTGGTTGATACCGATAATAATATAAAACCTCGGAAATAAACCATGAATTTCGAAAAGATATTTCAAACAGTTTTACTTCTCAACATATTTACATTATGAATTCCAAAGGATAACAAATGAATATAATAAGATTTTTTAAAACCTCCTACATACAAAAGTAAGCAGGTGGCAAGAACCATGGTTGTTTTTGAAAATGCCAAAAACCCGTTTTTGAGGGGGGAGTTTAAACTAGGTTTTTTGGGTTTAGATATTTTGCTTTATGTATTTATATTACATATTGACAGAAATAAGTTTGTTTCGCCTTGGTGTTATTATGCAACAACGGGGTTATGCTGGAAGAGGTCACATAAGCTTACAGAAGTCCGGTTATTAAATTTCTTAAATTGAGAAACTCCCGCCCTAGCCATCGGGAAAATCCCGTCATTACTCTAAATGTAAAACAATAACGGAAAAATCCGTTTATTGCTTTGCATGTAAAATTTAAAGGTCAACGTATCATAATCAGTACGCTAAAACTGAGGTATTAAATTACAAATTTAGTACGTACATATCATTGAAAGTACAATCCAAGCTAATGTTGGAAGCTACATAGGCAATCGATAAATTTTGCCAATTTATATCAATATATTTAAGCAACCTTGGCTTCTTTATAAAACAACAGGCATTCAGGCATGCAGAAATATACAATTTAGTTTCGTTTCGTATGTTCAGGCTTAACATCCTTACGTAATACCGAGGTTATCAAGGAGAAGACTTTCGCTTAAAGTTACATCCGAACCGCTACTTTGTTTACGCATGAAAGAAGGGTTGTGGTTCGACCGAGAATTGTACATGGGACACCTTGATTAAAAGGTGGAAAGGAAATAAAACTAATGCAGATGGTTTGATGTGTGGAAACGTCATCATAAAGTTCACACGATTCGCATTTTTCGTTTTTTTTTTTTTTGGTTTAAACGTTGTTTATTAAAAAAAAAAAAAAAAAAAAAAACAGCTGGTGTAAACCAGCCAACCCTAAAAGTAAATACTTCTTTTAAAAAATACTCAAATAAGTAGCAAAATTCTATGTAGTATTTTTACTTCAAAATATTCCATACCCTCTTTTTGGAACAAAATAAAATTAAAATAAAACATAAGAAAAATACTTAGATTTATATGATACACTTAAAGGCTGCATATCTAGAGCTTTTGGTTTTGTATATTCTTGAAATTCTACAGTTTTATATAAGCACCATCACGGTTTACTCAGTCCTCAAGTTTTCTGTATTTTTAACAAGAGGGATTCAACATATGAAGGGTGTGAGGTAAGAACATGGTAACCCAAAATTTTACTATTTTAAGAAATTAGAAATTTTCTGCTGCACAATCCATTTTGAAAGTCGTAAAGCTAATTTTTCACATGACTATACATGAAGGATTAAACGAAGCGGTATGCGTTGCTGTCTATCTGGTGCTGCATAACTCAGCAATTGAAAATTTGTTAGTTACCATGTTCTTGGCTCACACCGTTCATATCATTATAGAACTCTCCCCACCCCCACCATCACAAAAAAAAAAAAAAAAAAAAAGACTACGGAATATATTTAAGTTAAGATAAATACAACTGCACAACAAATATGACTGAGTGAAGCTTTTTCGCTTCTATCGGGAAGTCCGGGATTCAACTCAGCGTTTGACCATTCTGACAAAACTTTTCTTCATTCCATCTATGAAGTAGAAATATGCGTGTACTGTGAGTTGGTCGACTTCATTTCTTATTGTTTTTAAATCGTTATTATTACTAATTACCAGCAGTGACGGTTTTGCAAAGGTTAGGGGGACGGTCTTTCGGACTAAAGCCTGTTCTCCAAAATTACGGAATGTCTAAAACAAACGAAATATCTATTAGTTATGCCTTTACTCATAAACTTTAAGCTCCCGTCAAATAAAAATTACGAATGTTTAGAAAAACTAAACATTAGTAAGAAAAAAAACCCTCCCAAAATACTTTTCTAAATCCACCACTGATTCTTAGTATAAAATGATCTTCAAGGTTGTATCCGGAAGATTATCTCTAAATATATAAACGAAACGAAATACAGTATTAGTTATGCCTGTACTCATAAACTTCAAGCTCCTCCCAAACAAAATTAGGACATTTTAGAAAACGAAACAATCAGAGAAACGCGTCCCAAAGTACGTTTCTAAATCCGCTACTGATTATTTGCATAAATTAGTATTCAAGGTTGTATCCGGAAAATTATTGCTAAATCGTTGCACAGCTACAGTATAACAGAAATGTGGAAGTACGGTTAGACGGATATATTGAAAAACGTACGCTTTGACGGATATATAGAAAAAAGTAAGTTTAACTTTTGCGCTAGAAGCTAGAGTACTAAGCTCTTAGAAATAAAACACAGATGACAAACTGAAATGATCCCGAGAAGAAAAAATGTCGATAACTCAAAAGTTAAAATAAAGTTAAATAGCCTCTAAAATTGCCCTCAAATACTACATTCTTCATGTTAGCTTTAATTCGTAAAACATGTGCTCCATCCATCTTGATGGTGAATTTTAGAGCGAAATATGGAATTTAGGTCATGGAATTCTTATCTAACTATAGAATAGAAGTCTTTGAGTTTTACGTCCCACGGTTATGCCGGTTAGGCTAAAGGAGACGGTGATAATGAGAAATGAATGAAATGGTGGAATGAAGAAAGTGGGAGGAAACGGGAGAACCCCGAGAAAACCCACGCACACGGTGTTTGTCCACCACATATCTAACTATAGAATATACTATAAGAAAGCTATTTAGATAGAAAAATCATGAAAATGAAAAAAGCCAAAATTTCCAAAATTCTCGTTTTTTCCCCCAAAAAGCCGGCTTTTTATGTGAAAAAAACCATCCATTCAAAAAAGCCGGCTTTTTTGCATCTCTAAGGCTGACAATGGTAATTGCGCGGGAGTAACAAGCAGTTATCGTCAGCGCCCTCCCGTTAGAGTCAGTTCAGTGGAGGAATCAAGGTTAGCTAAACGGAGCGTTAACGCGATCTACTGAAAATGTCCCCGCGGGCTACTAGTAGCTCTCGATCGACAGTTTGGCGATCACTGCTCTTTAATAATTTGGAGGAGCAAAGGGACTACTTTTTCGAGTTTATTGATATTAATGTAACGTACCTTTTCTTCTTATTATCTGGTTCTTCTTTCAATCTTCTCTTATGTTCAATATCAGTGCACAACATGAAGTCCTCCACATTTTCTTTATCCACTGCCAAATCCTGTAGAAAGACGATTATAATCAAAATCAGATATAGAAGAGAGTACACCATTTGAATGAAGATTAAATAAAGGAAACCAAGTTTCGTTATAAAGAATATATTTCAATAACTACGCACTTTCTGGAAGTCTCAATGAAGTCAACCATAGCCAACCCAGAATTTCACTGTAACATAATAATTTTGACCCAATGAAAGTTCATTAGCGAATAACTTTAAATTTATTAGCACTCTAAAAGACTTAAAAGCAAGTACCTGTACATCGGCTTTCATAACTAACTACAATGGTGTCCCAGAAGTAGTGACTCACTTGTTAGGTGCGGTAGATTAGGCTGTATGATTATTGATGTTTTCTGTTTGTTTCTTGTTTTTTGTTTGTGTTTTTGATGGGGTAATTTTGACATTATGGTGGCAGCAAGATGGTGCTCCACCACACTTTTTCCGGATTGTCCCTGACTTTTTGAACAACACCTTTCCCGGGCGATAGATTGGTCGTCGGGGAAGAGTGGAGTGGCCACAACGGTCACCAGACTTCGCCCCTCCCGAATTCTTCCTATGGGGACACTTGAAGGACAAGGTATATATGCAAGATCCATAAACAGTGTTGCGATAATGACGGCGCGAATCATCGAGAAATTCAACAACATTCCCGTTCAGATGTGCCGAGATGCGTGCAGCAACGTGCGTCTCCGGATGCAGACATGTCTCGATGTTAATGGCAGCCAGGTGGACCTCAAATAGAGAATAGGGATTAGATACTGTACAGCACTTGATTTTTACATCATTCTTCTGTATCTACAATTTTGTTTAATGCCATTCTTGTTTATAAGTAAAATGTACTGATCACTCAAAAGGTTAGTCACTACTTCTGGTACACCCTATAATAATAAATATATTGGGTTGGTAACTAAGTTCCCGCTGTTTTTGGTGTGAGGCACCCATTCTCTATACTTCTGAACTTTGCCCATCGAGTGAAGATGCTTCTCTACAGCAGTGTGGGAGCAATCCATTGTCTCTGCCAGTTCCCTTGTTGTTTGACGCGGATTTTCGTGCAAAAGGTGGTTCAATCGCTCTTCATCGAACTCAACTGGACGGCCAGAACGAGGGGCGTCTTTGAGGTCAAAATTTCCTTTTTTGAACTTTGCATACAAATCACAGGCGTTTCTTTCAGCTATAGCACAAACTCCATACACAGCACAAATGATGTGAGTAGCTTCTGCGGCCTTAGAACCTTGATTAAAGACAAAAAGAAGGAGGTGTCAAAAATGCTCATTCTTCTCAGCTTGACATTCTATGTTAATGATCTGTAAATAACAAAAAAAAAAAAAAAAAAAAAAAAAAAAAAAAATGTATCTTAGTAACAACGAAACATATATTTAGGTAGAACAATATATTCCCTTTCGAATGATGTACAACTTCGTGCCAAAAGTATTTAATGTCATACAGATATTCCCAATTTAAAAAACGGCGGGAACTTAGTTGCCAACCCAATAAAATAAATGAGATAAATTGGGCGTAAGTCTAATAAGAAGATATTCTGGCATGGAGACAAACTCATACCACAATACAGACAAGGCGCATGTTTCTGAAGTTGATCTATAAAATCCTCCCTAATAAATAAAATACAATATTTACATTTTTCTATGTACGAAGTGTGATAAAAAAAAAAATACGGTAAATTATTAGAAACAAAGTAATAAGCTTACATGGAATTTGATTTAATCTCCTTCAAAGAACTTTCCTTGGCTAGCAATGCACTTATTTCAACATTGAATGCATGACTGGAAGCATTTCTGGAAGGCTTCTTTTGGAAGGACGCGCAGCTGCTCTGTCGTGACTTTTTCAATGTCAGAAATGGTGTCAAAACGTTTTCATTTACGCACGCTTTTAATTTTTGGGAAGAGTCAGAAGACACCTGGTGTTATATACGAATAATATGGTGGATGCAGACAGACAGACGAATATTTTTTTTTTGGCCAAAAACTCGCGGATCAAAAGAAAGGTATGGGAAACGAATTTTGCACTCACTCTTGTCATCGGTTAAAATTCTTTGCACGAACCCGTACGAAATGCTTTCTTCGACAAGCTCTCGAATAGTTATTCGTCTTTTTGAACGGACAATTTTTGACACTTTTTGTACAGCGGTGGACACTTCTAAATGGTACAGCCATATGGAGATTTACGGCTAAGGTGTACCATTTAGAAGTGTCCACCGCTGTACGTTTTCTTCTGTTTTTTAAGGCTAATGGACGTCTCGAACGTTGCTCGTCTCCTACTGATTCATTTTCACTTTTAAATCGTTCATACCACTTGTAAACAGTCTTCAGAGTTATGGCATTATCGCCTACACGATTTTCAACATTTCATGAGTTTCTTTGGCAATTTTTTGCAACTTAAAACAGGTCTTAATGCTCACGCGTTGTTAGAAATCCATGATGCATTAAAGACACAGCAAACACAGAAATCCATGATGCAAACCATGTAGACTCTACATTCGAAAGATAAATTGTCCTCTAAAATGGATATAACACAATAAAAAATCACGAAACATGCACATTAAAGTCAATGGCAAATCAATAAAGAAAAAACATGAAGTTGTCCACATATCTCAAAAACTGTAACAAGGAGATGACTAATTGAAAGCTTATTGCAATGAAGAGCTTAAAACAATGGACAGCACGTTTAAGGTAAATATAGACAGAACATTGTTTGAGCAAATCAGTAATAATGATATGCATCTTCTTCAAATTACCCAGGGCGGCCCACGCGGAGGTTATGTGCTTGAAATATCTCACATCTGGATTTGGAATCTCCAGACTCGACTTAGCACGCAACGTGACTTTTGACCTGATCACGTGACACAGTCTGGTCTTTATGCCAAACCGGATAGGTCCTTTTACTAGATGGTTTATAAAAGAAAGAAACAAAAAGAGAAAAATTAACGAAAGGAAAACAACTTCGATTTTTTTTAAATAAAACTATTTCTATCTTTCTAAGTATGTTCCATAAGCATTTCCAAAATTTAATTTAGGCCGTACAAATTTCTAGTAAAGCTTTTCTGGTCAGAATATTTTTGTTGGTAATTTATTTTCTACTACGATATAGTGATACGCTTCTAAAGATGAATCATTCAATTCACATTTGCTACAGAAGTTTTCGATGGAAGAATTAAGAAAAGACAAAATACTTCAGTGATATTTTGCTCATGCTTTCAAATAAAATAAAATAAAAAAAAAAAAAAAAAAAAAAACTCGTGACGGCTCTTGATGGAAGTGAAAAATTTTATTTCTACAAGGTAAAGAAAGAAAGATTCAGACAGTTCTGGTTTAACTGTACATTAGGAAGGATTTCATCCCTTAGCTTGTAGGGATAAAATTTAAAATTTTTCCCGATACGACTTCCCTCAAGATCCGCCACTGAGACCGTAATGAGTGAATCTTACGTTCAGTTAAACTCAACAGCGCTTAAATCAGTCACTGTACACATTTCTTTATAATGTGTTCACTTTCGATCTTTCTTACTGTAAATACAGATTGTTTGGGCGCAGCCTAGACCTAAAGAAACGTCCTGTGGAGGATAACATGAAGTAAAGCTTGTCCAGAAAATCAGAAATAATAACCATCAGCAGCAATAATCATGTCTTCAACGACAGGGAGACTATGAATTCCAGAGTGGTTAAACTCAACGGCAAGTAATGAAAAATGAAAGGAAACGAATTTTAAGTTTTACGCCTCACGGTTATGCCGGCTACGCTAAAGGAGACAGTGATGATGAGAAATGAATGAAATGGTGGAATGAAGAAAATGGGAGGAAACGGGAAAGCCCCGAAAAACCCCACCCACACGGTGTTTGTCCACCACAATGTTCACTTGGAACGAGCTGGGATCGAACCAAAGATCTCATGCACCAGAAGTGAACACTCTACCACTGAGCCATTTCGGCCCCTTAACGGCACGTAATAAAATGATTTAGTCCTGGGTGTAGGTTGTCACCTCATCGAGAGTTCGGAACTTCGTCCCCGCATATGGTTATTTAAGGAATGGAACAAACGGTAATGACAGTGCAATGTCCAGGAAATATGGGGATGCATTTGTTGAATTGAGTTGATTTTGAGTTTGTCACGTTCAGCAGCGAGGCTATATGAGACGTGGACCTACTGATTAACGTGGAATCCGAACCACATGAGCTCCCGCCGGGAATCGAACCCGGGTCTCCCACGCCAAAGGGGCGTAAGCTAACTGCTTAGCCACGAAGGAGCTCTGGGGATGCATTTGTGTTTCCAAACTAAGTCTGATAATGGTATCACGGATGATCTTAGCAACACGTACCTTCGAGTTCTCCTGAAGCATCAGTCATTTACAAGCACTGGCTCTACGGATGTCTGTTCCATGTATGCATTCCAAATGCTGAGACTACACAATTGTATTAATCGTCTGGCAAGATGGCAGTAATTCGCGACACACGATACCCCGAGGAGTCCACCGAACACAGATCATACCCTTCTGATGAGGCAATGGTAATTTTGGTTATTTTGGGCGCCCCACACTGTTCCCAATTGCCAAACCATGGCCGAAATACGCTAAATTGAAGTTTCAATTTGGAGACTTTTAAGATCCTAAATAGATAGGTTGATATCTTTTACGTTAGGAAGATCGTTTTTGAAGGCCAAGATGTACATACTTTGCTATCGAAATCAATTTCAATCTAAGCGTCCAACTCGTTATATCGAGATCTCGCTCAGAATGCAAGAACACGTAGTTTTCAATTGCGCCCCATTTCTTTCTGTTTGTAATTATTTTATTACATTTTTCAATGAAGTCAATGATTGAAAGTAACTAAATTTCAACTATGGACATAAAATGCAATAAAAATGTATTGTTATTAAATTACTGAAGTATTTACAGTACTGTTTTCTTTTTATTTTATTGTTTTCAATTTAAATAGCAAAAATTAAAATATGCAGACATCAGGAGTCCCACGAGATCTCACTCTCATTTTTTTCATTGTTCTTTTATATAAAATATGAAGTAACTGCCTCCCCTTGTCCCATTTTGTTTTATTCATTTTTGTTTTCTACAGTGTTGCATAAATACGTTTTCAGGTATGCATTGGAAGTTCATCTTTTACTTGATGGAAAATGAATGCAAGTATTCCGCAGAAAATAATAATGGAATTACTTTGTCATTAATTTATACAAAAATTCAAAATTACCGACCTCGGAAATCTCTCAATACTAATTACTATTCTTGAAATCGAATTGTTTTTATTGTAAGTCCGTCATATTGTCTCTTTCTTAATATATATATATATATATAAGGTGGCCCAAAAGTAGGTATACAGACCAGCATCGATCTGTATACTGACATTATTTTCTTCGGTTTGTTCCGAGCTTAAGGTATAAGTGAAAAGAAATTAAAAACAAATAACGAAGAAACTAAGCAGCGTGTCTACTAAAATTCCAAAATGAAATTTCGTGACTTTTTTGTCACCTTTTCTTTACAAAATCATAAAATTTCCTAACATTTTCAAGAGCGGATTTGGATGCAAATTAGGCCAAATTTTCATCCATACGATAGAAACGTACTTTGCTTGCGATTTGGTAGCGTCTAAAGCCGACCATAGACATTTTTGGTGGTGAATTTTGACATTTGATAGAACAAAACTTTCCAATCTGTACTTACATTTGTACAGTTACAAAAAAATCGTGACCCAAAAGCTAAATTTCGTGACTTTCATGACCGTTTTCTGATTTCGTCACTTTTTCGTGACTTTCATGACCGACAGACACCCTGCTAAGTCAATACCTGTATGAATAATAATAAGTAAATGATATAAAATGCCATGAGCCAATTGGTATGGGACTCTATACCTATTTTTGGAATATATATAACAAATTCGAAATTAGCAATCTCAAATACCTCTATGTACTGAGTTTTAGAGAGTAAACTACGTTGTCGACATTTGAACACGTTGTGAGAGACTGGGACCACGGTGCACCAGGAGACAACGCTCTATCCAGACACGGGTCCCTCCCCCGACAAAACAATAAACACACAAAGGTAAGTTCTCGGGTCACTTTCTGAGCCGCAGAAAACTCATGTGGGACCCATCGCTTCATTTTATATCATTTCCAATTGAATGCTCGTCCCAAGCATCGATTTACGAAGGATTTAGTATAGGATGGAACATAGTCGAAACGCATGAAACATTAATATCAATGAAAAACAAGTAATTCCTTCACTTATCTCAAAAACCAAACGAGGGAGATAGTTGAAATTCTGCCCGAATGTAGAAGAGACTACGTAGATTAGATGGATAGAACATAATAAAAAAATCACGAAACATTAAGTCATTGGAAAATCAATGAAGAAAGAGGTCGTCCATATATATATATATATATATATATATATCAGAAACTATAATAAAAGAGATGGCTACTTGAGAGCTTATTGCAAAGACATAATGAAGAGCTTAAAGACAATGTATAGCATATAAGGTAAATATGAATAGAACATTGTCAAAAGTCAAGTGCTTTGAGTAAAATCAATAATAATGATAAAGTATATACATCATCTGCGAATTACCTAGGAAGCCCAACGCGTGCTTAAGATATCTCAGATCTGAACTTGGAATCTCCAGGCTCGATTTGGCACGCAACGTGACTTATGACCTGATCACGTGACAGTCTGGTCCTTATAGTAAATCAGATAGACCCTTTGTTTAAACCACCGCTGCACTGTCCATTCATTTATCATATTCCTACATATAGATTTTGTTTGTAAAACACTAATGTTATCTACGAGAAATACATTTCATATCCAATTAAATGGAATACTTTAAGGTCAGCCTACGACTAATTTATGATATAAATATCGAATGATTTTGTTACCTTAACGCCAATTATGCATCCGTCAGTAATTGAGTATGGAGAGCCACGGAGATTGTTCGAAGGTTTGCTTACTTTCCTTGGACTTCTTCTAAAATTTCCACGATCTTCCTACAACAAGAAGAAAACTTTCTTACAAAAGGAATATAATAGATCTGTAGAAATAAATAGTCCAAAATTCTCATTCACAAAAAACATACATGAAGTTCTGTGATATTAAAAGAAGAAACATTTATTTAAAAAAAAGTTAATGTGTACAATTACGAGTAATCATTGATTTGAAATAAGCTCATGTGTGGAATCATAAGTAACCATAGATTTAAAATTTTTGTCTCTGTTGTGGAAACTGTCAGAAGACAAGTACGAGCTAAAAGTAAATAAATACCGTAAAGTCAGCACCTATTATATTAAATTACTAACTGAAATACCCATTCTTCGCATGAGTCAGATAAAATATCTAGGTAAACAAACTGAACAACGAAAGAAAAAAAAATCGGTCATTTTCATGTTTCGGTGTCCCCCCGCCCCCCTAGATGACACCCGGCCCGCATACAATGGTAGCTGAATTTGAAAGTCATCGTTAATGGAAGTGTCACCATTGATCTCAGCGACCGCGAAAACTATGAATTTGACACTAATATCGGTCATTTTCTATTACTTTTACATGTCCCGGTAAACGTCCCCCCCCCCTTCCCGAGACCCTCCTAATTAAAAAAAAAAAACGCTTCGTCTTGTCTGGGGCCTGGATCAAGGTACTCGTGACAAAGATTTGGTAACTCTCGGTTCACGTGTCTCATGGTTCCCAGGCCGCAGACAGACATACATAATACATAGAGATAGGACAGACAAACAAGCTCTTATTTTATTTATTTTATTTATATTAGATTAAAATTGCTCTTCATTGGCTTTGTCACGCCCATTAGATTAGATAGTGAAAGTTACTTTTTTATCATTCAAATCTAGCTCGTTTTCTTATGACACAGGAACGAAAATTCAAGTAGAAGTCAGTGTTATTTCCTCGTATTTCGTTATTTGTGTGTATTTTGTTACTATATTCTTGACGGCTTCTTAGTTAAGTAATTGATTTATTTGCTTGCACGACTTCAAGAGATTGCCTCTCGATTTCGAGTTCGACCTTTCATTTACGTTGATATGTTACGCTTTAGATTTTCGTTGTTTTATAACATTACACATTCATATTTTTCAGTTACAAGTTAAGAAACTTTTGGCAATGATCCAACTTCGTAGTAAGCTTCTGTTTCTACCACGAAATATAAACCAACTAGCGTTTCTGATATATATATTTTTGCTTAGTCCACCCACTGGTATAGTAGTGGCTCGTGTTTGTCTTTGGTGCATACCATCTCGGGTTTCGATTCCTGTTGCAGAGCACCAAAAATTGAATTTCACGATCATTCACTTTTATTAATCATGTCTCCCCTTTTGCCTAAAGGGATAATCGTGAGACGCTAAACAAACATTCATTTCATAATTTTTTTCTTAATGTTTGATATTCTAAGTCCAAAGATATCAGTGTTTTACCACTTTTCTCCTCAAAGCGACACGTGTGTTCAAAAACCATCGAACTCTTGGTTGGCAAAAATACATTTATTGATTTGTAAATCCGAATTACTAATCCCCTTGAGAGTAGTCTCCTTGGTAATGTATACAGTTCTCCCAGCGCTCCTGTCATTGTTGGAAACACCTCTGGAACGCTGTTTTGGAATGGTGAGCAAATGTGCCGTCGCATTCCGCATGATGTCGTATATTGACTCAAATAGGATCATTTTTAGTGACCTTTTCAGCTTGGCGAATAACCAAAAGAAACACGGAGCTATGTCGGATAGTAGGGAGCCCGACGACACACAGAAATGCTGTGTTTAGCGATGAAAGCCTGAATCAAATTTCCCGGATACTCTCCTCATGCCAAATTCTCGTTCAAAATTGAAATATCGATCTGACTGAATGTTTCCGCTTCGGTATCGCCAAGATTTTGGCAAATTTGATGCAATATCGCTGCTCAAGTGTTGTGATTTTAGAAAGAAAAAGAAAAAGAAATTCGACGACCGCTCACTACACATCTTCACGCGTTGATTGGCTGCCAGCCACTGACGTTTCCTGCGGGCAGGAAAAAATTCACGACCGTGCACAACATGTGTCTCCTCTACATCTCCACTAAAGACAGTCTCCCGCACTTCATTGATTTACGCGGGAAAAAAATAAGGTTCGATACTTTTTGAATACACCTCGTATGCTCAACTCGAGGAGCTCACGATTTCTGCTAATTCATCTGTTAAATAGATTTTCAGAATTAATGTGTTGCAGACAACTCCATAATGTAATGTGTTCTCGTAGTTTAAATTTTCTATTCTCCTATTGTGAACAGTCTAGTCAACTAATAATAGGACGCTTTAAGCGAATTTCTTAACATTAAGATTTCTTTACTACGTTGATATAGTCACTGAATAGTTAACTATATGTTTAAAGGATATAAATAAATCGTACGTAAATTTCGAATGAATTCACAATAAATTTATAAAGAATACTTTTTTCTTCAGAGTAAATACGTAAGAGTGCTTAGGCTTTAATATTTTGATACAAAGAACACTTTTTAAGCCCATATTTTACAATATACTGTAGATAATGATGTACAAAGAGTGAAAAAAAATGCACGACAGGGCCCTGATTCGAATCTTGGTCTCCGCTTAAGGTGCCCTTGAGGCTAAGGAGATAAATGATTAATGTAAATGAATAATTGATGGAAACATTGTTGGAATGAGAATGTGTGAGGAAACGAGAAAACTTGTGGACACGATGTTATCCATTACAAACTTACTTGGTCAGGAGTCGAAAGATCGAAACAGGGACTCCATGCAGCAAGATAAGCGCTCCAGTACTGAGCCACCGTGTCCCCTTCAACATTCCATAAATTTCATGTTCCTATCTACAATATTGTGGAGTTGAGTTGAGTTGATTTAGTTAGCGTCCCGATCAGCAGCGAGGCTATATGAGACGTGGACCTACTGATTAACGTGGAATCCGAACCACATGAGCTCCGCCGGGAATAGAACCCGGGCCTCCCCACGCCAAAGACGCGTACGCTAACCGATTATTAGACTTGGACGTTGATGAGTAAGTCATGTTAGTCTTCTTATAATAGTGTAGATAAGTCTTAAAACAAGAAAAAAAAGTACATTATTCGTGTTAAGTTCTGATATTTGGATCTATTTGAATTACGCTATAAGTCAGCGTTTCCCAACCTTTTTCAACTTGCGGCACACTACAGGTGTAACTTGAATTCTCGCGGCACATTCATATTATTATTATTATTATTATTATTATTTGTAAATATGAAATACCGTGATAATTTTTTTCTGTGATTAGGCTACTGATCTTCTCACAGAGAAGAAAGCTCGATGACTGGTTTTCCTTTGTGGTAAATCATTATGCTTATTTCATTCTAATTTAAAAATAGTAAACAATTGCAGTGAAATATAGGACTCGGATTTTTAAAAATCCACTTTCTCTTTCGAAAACTGTATCCAACGTTTCACTAAAAAGGAAGATCACTAAATAAGAACGAATAAACAAATCTCTTGTACTTTTAAACCAAATGTAGGTAATTTGTATGCCAGTTATTTTGTTAATAGGAATGAATGATAATTTAAACTTTCAAGTTAATGAAATAATCTGCAACAACAATGAAGCAATAATGATCAGACAATGATAACAAATATTTTTCTGAACATTAAAAAAGGACAGAAAATAACACAGTATGAAACTTTGTAGATTCATAGTAGAGGTCATAGTAATGAGAAATTCAAATATACATTTTTCCTGTCTTACAATTTGATTCCTATAGAATTAACAATTTTGTTTCGATTTCCTCGCGGCACACCAGTTGGGAAACGCTGCTATAAGTACTGGATCACTTAAACACTTTTCAAATAATTTTTCCATCACACAATAACTCACGCGTACAATATGTCCTATTACGGGCTTTCTCTGAGAGAGAGAGAGAGAGAGAGAGAGAGAGAGAGAGAGAGAGAGAGAGAGAGAGAGAGAGAGAGAGAGAGAGAGAGAGAGAGAGAGAGAGAGAGAGAGAAGAGAGAGAGAGAGAGAGAGAGAGAGAGAGAGAGAGAGAGAGAGAGAGAGAGAGAGAGAGAGAGAGAGAGAGAGAGAGAGAGAGAGAGAGAGAGAGAGAGAGAGAGAGAGAGAGAGAGAGAGAGAGAGAGAGAGAGAGAGAGAGAGAGAGAGAGAGAGAGAGAGAGAGAGAGAGAGAGAGAAGAAAAAATGGTGTCTACACATTTTCAAGAAAAAATATGGCAACCTTTTCCGTCAACACGTGCACGAAAGATTTTCGTGGTTACTTGTGTCTGTGGAAAGAGCTATTTCTTATGAAGAGTATGGGTGAGAGACGTTTATCGGTGGCCATAACTTTATAACTGGATTAGGGATGGCCACAAAGATCCGGTTCCGGCGGAACCGTTTCTCGGAGATCCGGTTTCGGAACCGGTTCCAGACCTGGATCCGAAAAACCGGTTCCGGAACTGGATCTTCTAGAACCGGATCCGTTCAGACCCGAAAACCGGTTCTGGCCATCCCTAAACTGGATAGCCATATCTCGAAATTCGTTAAGGTTACAGACATGAAATTTGATACTTAGATTTTTACTTAAAAGAATTAGACTTATTTCAGCGTTTTTTTTTTTTTTTTTTTAATTTTCTCTACAAGGGAAGAAAATAAAAGAGTGAGGTTGTAATTGTTATAATAAGAGAGCTGTCTTAAAATCCCTTAAGATTAGACGTATGTTGGAGATATGAATGATGCAAGGCCGTAGATAGAGCAAATGCGTGGGTCTCGGAGCACAGTCCTCAGCCAGCCGGAGGCTAGTATTACATATTCAAATGTCTAAGCAAAATGTACTATTATTATTATTATTATTATTATTATTATTATTATTTGTATCTCGCTTTAAACCGGTTTCAGCTTAATAATCTGATGACCGTCTCTGGCAAGTGTAGATTATTTGAAGGGTTCTTCTTCTCCAAAGAACTTCCTAACCATATCACAGTTTCAGGGCTCATAGTGGTCTGGTCTCTTGTAAATAGTTGAAAAGTGACCAAAAGCACACGAAAAAGTGACCAAAATCCCATCATAACCCTTTTTTTTTTTCTTTGTCAATTTCTCCATCACCTCTTTGTTGTTTTGTTTCATCTTTTCTTCTTTTTGAGCTTCCTCTTTCCTTAGGTTTTCTAAGTATGCTTTGTAGTTACGGTAAGCAGACTTAGCAGATATAAGAAGCTTCTGAGTAAGTGGAACCAGTTCTGGCCTATTTCCGAATTTTTCCCTCCCAGACATTATATTTACTTAGCATTGAGAGTTCTCAAAGTCATGAAATATTCAAATTCATCACTTACTCTTAAGAAGAACATACATGAAGCATAACAAAGACGAACATGATGAACCACACAAACACACACACACAACGTTGAGCGAAGCGTTAACTATTACGAGAGAAAACTTACGACTATTACGATACAAGAAAGAATAGATACAGAAGGGTTCTCAACCCCACCTTGAGAGCTTAAGCATCCACCAACCATCCACTGTGCTTTAGAAAGAATAAAAGCTGAAGTGAGAATAAAACTGACTGTTTCACATGTGGCAGCAAGTACTGAAGCTTTCAGAAGAGTAATGAGTAACAAGGTTCTGCCTTTTTCCATTTATTTTTATAATATTTTCTTAGAAAATTGCCAATGCAATACATAAATCACACGAAAAAGTCACTTTACCTCCCAAAAAAGTAACTTTTAGTGACAAATTTGAAAAAAAGTAACTTTTAGTTTAAAAAGTGACTCGCTATGAGCCCTGCAGGTTACTGATTTTTGTAGATTTTTTTAAGACGTTTTGCGTTTACTTTTCAAGTTGTTTTATTTATTATTATTATTATTATTATTATTATTATTATTATTATTATTATTATTATTACATACAATAGTCCCTCCAATATATTTAGTAACAAGTAGCCACTGAACAAAAGTAATAATTCAGGTGAGGTCGTACGCCAGAAGACAAGATTTTCTTTCTGTGACGATGAACCTTCGGATTTTTTAAGTCATAACGTTGGTTAGTTTGTCAATTTTCTCGTACATAATTGCCAAATCTTTACTTAAAAAAAAAAAAAAAAAAAAAAAAAAAAAAAAAAAAAAATTGCTATCCTGATTTCTTGGTTAGAAACAGAAATCACAATTGGTTCGAATTATTCCCTACATTGAACAGCTATATGCAATAGCAGTAATATCGGTGTATTTCTTCGTCCAACACTTCAATACAACATTAACTAACCTGTGCTTTCTTTAGAATTATCCACTCCTTCTTGCTAGGTATATACTTTGCCAATAGTAGAACTTCTGGTGTTAAGAAAAGCATTTTCGCCACGGCAGTTTTGAGGGAATTGAGAGAAGGATTGCTCGCATCCCAAATAAGCTCCACTGGATCTTTGTATGTACGGGTTCCTGGTACATGAACCCACACTTCCAGCACGATTTGGTTTGGCCTAAAAAAATACATAATCTTGAACAGAGTTGACACAAAAACTTTTATATATAGGGGTAATACAGGGGTACAGGGGTAATATAAATGATATTTCTGATTTCGAACGTACGTAATTCATGAAAATAAACACACTGCTGAACAAGACTGCACTTATTTAATATAAATACACATTTACACGTGACGTTTCGATCTTCTAGCCAAGATCCTCATCAGACGTACATGAGGAGGATGACGTACACTGAGTGTACGTCTGATGAGGATCTTGGCTAGAAGATCGAAACGTCACGTGTAAATGTGTTTTTATATTAAATAAGTGCAGTCTTGTTCAGCAGTGTGTTTATTTTCCTGATTTTCTTTGCAAGACGTATGACTATGATTGTGTGTCACGTAATTCATGCGTAGTGAATTCAGACACCAATGGGGAGAAACTTTAGAAGAAAAAAAAAAATACAGTACAGATGGGCTTTCAATGTGAGCCCTCTTGGTGACTGGTATACATGCAATAAATATGTATTAGAATTCCTGACAAGAATGCTGAATGACGTTTCGTTTCATTTATTTGCCTGTTTCATTAGCTTACAAAACACGAGAAATTCTCAGGTAAGCATTACATATATCAATAAAATACATAAATACAAACAATATTATCAGGTAGCAGAAGGTGTACATAATATTGTACCTATGCATCTTTCTAAAACAAAGCCATAAAATAAGAGATATAAATTGAGTTGATTTTGAGTTTAACGTCCCGTTCACCAGCGAGGCTATATGAGATGTGGACCTACTGATTAACGTGGAATCCGAACCACATGAGCTCCCGCCGGGAATCAAGAGATATCAAGTATCTAAACATGATCACTTACATCGTAATTAGGTAACCGTTTTTACCACAACTGGCATGTACTCAGGGGTAAGTATCTGTTATCAGTTCTTCATTTAATGAGTCATTTAAGTATTCCTTAATAGTGTCCTTAATAGCATTTTACAGCAAGTAGGTTAAGTAACTTCTTACAGAAAATAGTAACATTAGTCATATTCTTCAAGTACATAGAAAGTTTATTATACAACCTAACACAATTCATATACACAGTTTTGCTTATATTACCATATTTTCGGTATATCACAAATATGTCACTCCTTGTCTTGTATTATGGCTATGAACATTTTTATTAAAGGTAACAAGATGCCTGTTTTTCACCCTAAAAAGAATAGATTTATGTATGTATAAGCTGGGAAATGTTGAAATTTTTGCTTCTATGAAAACCTTTTTACATATTTATCTTGTGTAAGATATACGGACAGTCACCATGACCAGTCTGCGATTGGTCTCCCCTACTTTACCTTGCCTGATACTCGAGGAAAAACCCAATCTCAAAGCCTCTAGTTTGCTGCGAACTCTAGGCTTCCCTTGCTCGGAGCTCTGTTGGGATTCCAACCTCGGTTGCTTAGCCTGCTTCGGGGCTCTCTCTCTTTTAACCCCTCACTGCTTGCTTCGGAGCATTGGGGTTTCCTGCACCACTGCACTTAGCTTGCTCTGTAGAGATCCTGCTTCAAGGCTGCAAGGTCTTGGGCTACTTTTTTCTACCTCGCATTAGAGAAAGTTATATTGTAGTATTTCTGTACTGTTGTATTATTATAGGATTTTTATAATAAAAGCCGGTAGTGGAAGTCGATTTC
This sequence comes from Thermobia domestica, assembly GCF_964235325.1. Classification (NCBI taxonomy): domain Eukaryota; kingdom Metazoa; phylum Arthropoda; class Insecta; order Zygentoma; family Lepismatidae; genus Thermobia; species Thermobia domestica. The sequence continues at coordinate 213,248,862 of NC_137466.1, forward strand.
GGACCCTGATTTACTCAACCTAGCTCTAGCTTCTTCACCTAAAAAGGGAAAAACTTTACAATATACGCACATACTCAAATGTAGGATCTAAAAGATTTCCGTGGTAACGTATGAGTTACCGCACAAGTAACATGCCTCCTCATGTTATAAATAGAGACTCTCTGTTGATTTCGCCGGAAGATATGTAGCAGTGTAGGAAATGCTAGGAACAGAGACAGATTAAAGCACGCATCATGTACTGTGCTGCTTACATTGGGAATATGGTCCATCGAATCTATTTTGAACGAGGATGATTTATCAGTTGATTTAAGCAAGGTCAAATCTAGCGCGTGGCCCAAAACCATTAATGTGAAGGCTTTGACGAACAGCGTAACTGGAGTATCACCGATTGGAAGAGAGTAGCTGGAGTGATAAGCCTCGATTCCGACTCCATTACACTGATGGTACGCTATGAATATGGCTCCAGCCACATGAAATCTCAGGTCCAGCGTACCAGGTTCGAACTGTACGAGGTCATGGTGGCTCCGTGATACCTTGGATATTACCTTTCGGCAACGTTTGGGATCTTTGGTGCATGTACCGCTTATTTCTCCCTGCTGAAATGGCCACCTAGAAGCCCGGATTTAATTTCCATTGAATCCTTCTGGGATAGTCTGAAAAAAAATATCCAAACATATTAGTCACCACCGGCGTCCTTAACTGATTTGTGGGAAATTCAAGAGGACGTTGGTAGGCTATACCTCCAGACTACTCTCCTAGACTTGTTGAATCTATGTCTCGTTTTGTGGCAGCAGTTATCAAGACGAAAAGAGCTATTAACTATTTCACGAAGCCACTTGGCGTAACAGCCCATTTGAGGGCCTAAGCCGCTCCAACGCTGGCTGAACTACGTCGTCTAGCGATGAGCTGCGTCGCCCTGCCATTAACGCGTATCGGGAGCTTTCTAGACCAAGTGGCCGTCACGTCTTTCATTCACGTGACTCCCCAGTTTGCCCCACGACGCTGGATGAAGGCCGAAAATTGGGAAGCACTAGCCGGGAATCGAGCCCAGGATCACGTGGACAAGAGTTGAACGCTATAACCACTAGACGCTACGGTGGTACCCTCTTAACTATTCAGTTCTAGTTCGTTGTATAAGGACAACTGGGAATTAGGGAGCTGGAATGGAATGAAAAAAGAAATCTAGTTCTGTCCAACGGTTATGTTCTTTAGGCTAAAGGAGGCGGATAATGATGGAAAGTGAATGAATGAGAGGAAACGGAGGACCCTCTGAAAAAAAAAAAAAAAAGACAAATTGTTGTCTAACACAAACTCTCATGGTCTGGGATCAAACCTGCGACTTCTCGCACCAGAAGTGAACGCTCTAACACATAATATGAAGAGATGAACTGAAAATCAGAATCAGGGAAACCATATATACAAGAACCCAGTAGTAATAACATCATTACACAGATATTCACTTGCTGACGGCAATTTATACTTTTCCAAAATAAAGCAACTTGACTTCTAGAACAATGTCTAAAACCTAGGCTCTTCACGGGAGCCTACCTTTGCCAAGAGTGTACAGCTAAATATGTCCATCCATCTCAACATTAACAAAGAACTTCATTTACAAAATGAAATAAATAAGCAAACAGCTCTTTTGTCTTACCACAAATGTTCTTCAGCTGGAAGCAGCTGCATACCAATTGCAGTGCCGTTGCTCAGTTTCATGTTTCGAATCGTTTGTGACGGCCCCCGTAGAACTCTTCCCAGGGTGAACGTATCTTCGTCTTGGTCAATCAGGCGTAGGCGGACATTTTTGGTTGACACACGACTATTGCTATGTGGTAACTGTGACAAGCACTCTTGCTTCAATTGCTCTAAGTTACATTCCTGTCCAACTTCTAAAGTCCCTAAGTCAAAACTCTGGATATGTAACGGCGACGTTTTACTTTTTGATGATATCCACAATTCTACAGAAAATACACAAAAAACAATATTAGTAATATTTACACGAAATTGATCTTTTTTACCACACATTTAACAAAATGGAGAATTTTAATACAGTCTAGCATACTTCAGGGCGGTACAAAACATAAAAATCATACCCTTATCTTTTAAGATCATTTAAATTTTTCGTGGTTCGTTCAATATATAAGTTTCCCTAAGCTGTAAAAAGATTATTTTTTAAGATACGTCTGTAAACTATATATATACATGTGTAAGTGAGTCTTCCCTCACCTCTCCACATAATCGCCATTAAGATTCAGGCATTTGTCTCACCCAGACCCGTATTTAGGTAAGTGCTATTCTGTGCTCGAGCACAGGGAGGCAGAATTTAGGGGACGGCAAAATTTTGAATTTTTTTAAAGATTCACATTAAAGTAATATTTAAAACTAGCAACCTGCAGGGTCCTGCACAAGCACGAGAAAATATCTTAATGTGTTTAAATCGCTCTAATTACAGTAGTTACTAATTAGCTAGCTTATCTGATTATATTTGAGAAGTCATCCTCTCCCACCCTCACCCCAAGGGGTGAGGATGAACTTGAACATTATGAAAAAGGATACCGTTATACTCAGCGATCCCGAAAACTATGAATTCAACACTAATATCTGTCGTTTTCGATTACTTTTCAATCTCGTCCCCTCCCTGGGGAGTTGAGTATGACCTTGAAGTTGAATTGGATTGAAACTATAATTATTCATCTCAGCGACCCCAAAATTTATGAATTCATCTCTAATATTGGTCTTTTTCGATTATTTTAAAAATGTCCCCATGTGATTCTTACGGGGAATGTGTATCCCCATGTCCCAGCTCAAGTGTGACCTAGGGACCTAGAACAGGTCATTTGGATCATTCCTCTGAGAGATTTAAAATATTACAATTCCATGTTTCTATCTATTATGGTTCTTGAATTGTCAAGCTACAGACAGACAGTTTGTTGCATTATTAATATAGATGCTAGATGCTATTAAACCATTACTGACGGTGAATAATGAAAACAATTATACTTCAATTATTTTTCTTATTAGTTATCACCAATTATTCGTGTTTCACAGTAATGCCCACTAATGGATGTCAGCCAATCCCAGCTTCAAAATTATACCCCCTCTCTCTCTCTCTCTGTGGATTCGGGTGTTCTCCCATTCCACTTCCTGTGCGTTGGTATAAGTAACAATCCCTCTCCACATTCATTATGTAAATATAATTTTTTTACATATAAAGTTTTAGAAAATTCTTTTTACTAAACTCACTATAATCTTTAATTATGTGATAAGCTCAAAATAAACAACGTCAGAAACATTGCCTAGTTTTTTTTTTTAAAATCCTTATTTTACTATTACAATGATAAGAGTAAATATTTAAGAAATTCAATCATAATTCAAGTGAAATTACGAAACAAGAATTTTAGAATGATCCAAAAAATGGATCAAAAGATTATGATCTTGGCCAAGAATTTTAGGAATGATCAAAAAATACATCAAAAGATTGCGATCTTGGCCAATAATTAGATTTTGGTTCAGGGGCCACACATCATACTGAGTAAATTATTAGTTTGAGTTTGGCTACACTATATGTAGTTCTCCAAATATGGAGCGTACAAGAAAATGTTCGATTGTATGAAATAAATTGAATTTTGTGGATCAGGGGCCACAAAATTTTTGAACGGTCCCTAAATCGTTTTTTTTTTTTTTTTTTTTTTTTTTTTTTTTTAACGGAATAAGCACATCATACTGACTAAATTGGTAGTCTTGGTTTGGGTACACTATATGTAGTTCTCAAGATATAAGACCTACAAGAAAATTTTTGCATGAAATATATTATTAGATCTTTTGATCCAAAAATGACATAACGGTTGATTAAGAATTAATAGAATTTATTTTCTCCAGACAATAAATTAAAACCTACATGAATAAATTACATGCCAGTATTGAGAGAATGTGTCCCCAATGGATGAGCGGTTAAGCTCGTTGCCATGTACTCAAGGAGTCTCGGGTTCGATTCCCGGTGGGTACACTTGGGGTGGAGGATCCGAAGTTAAGCTGTAGGTTTCGTCCTTAGTACGTCATCATCGTCCCATGGAAGGCAAATTACCATGGGTTTACCTTGCCCAGGGACATTCAGGTCAAACACCTACCTTCGGCAGAACATCACATCATAAGCATCATTGAGAGAATTAGGCCATTTCAAATTACGTTGTAACTTTTGTAATTTGTAATATGTAAACTGCTACTCAACAAAAGCTGGCATGTTTGCAAAATCACGGCTTGTTTCTTTGTTTGAGACTTACATACTTATGTGTGTGGGGGGGAGGGGGCTATTTAGAGCACAGGGACGCACAATATATAAATACGGTCCTGCTTTCACCGTTGCACCAATAGTGGACCCATGTGGAGAAGCGAGGAAGGACTCACCTTCATACGTATGCATAGTGTACAAAAATGTATCTTAAAAAATACATGTTTTACAGATTAGGGAATCTTATATATTGAGCGACCCACGCAACTATCTCTATCAACGAAACAAGCTGTCATATGAATGCAGATTTATGCAACAACTATCAATATATCTAAACATTACCTTTGCAACTAACAACATTTTGGATCCAAACTTTGTTTGTATTGTAGGTTGTTAGCTGTGAATGGATATAACGAATAGTTATAAATATACTGTTTTATTCATTACAAATAAATCTTATTCATTTATCGCGAAAGAAATTAATTTAAAAAATCTCTGAAATGATTACAGAAATCAACAAAAAGTAGCTCCGTTTTTAGAGTAAGAAGCAACGAAGTCTGATCTAGATAGCCAGAAATAATGGCATTGGAAATTTATGTGGCGACCACACATCACTCAGTTAAATACGTCTTTTCTTTCAGTTTAACGTCACACAATTTTGCTCTTTAGACTAAAATAGACGGATGATGGAAGAATTGATAGAATGAGAATGAGGGAGGAAACGGGAGTACCACGAGAAAACCCAAGGACACAATGTTGTCCAGCACAAACTTATTTGGCCTGGATCGAACCAGGGACCCTACGTATCAGAGGTAAGCGCTCTACAACTGAGTCATCGTTCCCCTCTTCTCCCAGTTGAATATGTGATATCTGGCACGAATATAACTCTTCATCGACAAAATCAAGTCTTACACAACATATGTATCTAAAAACAATACACCCGATAAACATTACCTTTACATAAATGATTTTGTGCATCGGTCAAATTTAGGCCTTTCTCGACGAGTATATTGCTAAAAAAAAAGATCACTGTGGCGAACTGGAGTGGGTTTTGTGGTGGAAAAATGTGGTGTATGTGGGTTTTCTTAGGGTTCATTCGTTTCCTCCCACTATCGTTGCTTCATTATTATTATCCATCAAATCATCATAGTCTTCTTTAACCCCGATGCATAATCGTTGGACGCTGAATAAAACAAAACAAAAAAATGCCGAATTCGACTAAACGGAGCAGCTAGTTAAAATGTGACCCGAGAGTAGACAGCAATTTTTCCAGTAAAATTGGTGGAAATCACAGAGATTGGTATCAATTCCGGGCACAGCCAAAAAAAACTTTAACGTTTGGAACACGGTGGTATGGAAAGCATCGAGGAACTACACCACTATTTTTTCCTAGTCTGCAGAAGAAAAAGGGAACTATGGTCGTTCGCATTGTATAAAAAAAAAATCGGTAACAAAGTATTCTAACATTCAGATCTCCGGATGGTGGATATTTTAAGAATATGTTGGATGGGACAATTGTAATACGGAAAAGATAGCCAGACGAGGACAAATATTAGCAATAGCAAAATAATTGCGACGCAACGCATTATGTTACAAGGAAGAAAGCTTAAAAAAAAAAAAAAAATGTAACAAAATAATCTAGATTTGTAAGATTCTATTGAAAGATGTAATTTAAATAAAAATAACATATAACCAAAGCAAACATTTAATATTATTAATCTATGTTTGCTTTGATTAGATTTAATTTTTATTTAAATTAAATATAGTTCCGAAGCTAGAAAATTTAGATGTAAGAGTTTCCTGTTCAATTCTATACTTGAAAATCGACGAAATGAAAGCTGAAGCCTAAACCACTGAAATATTGCCAAGGAAAATAAATGTCACGCAATATTAAGAGTCCCTATCACTGCGAAATTAAAATACCGCTAAATTTACAGTAATTATGTGATATCTTCAAATAGATAAAAGATAATCGAAAAGTGAAACAAGACCTCCTTAGACGATGTTATTTTGCATGAGGTACCATTATCACGAGTCACCTAGTAGCTTTCCGTTTGCAGTTATTTAGAAACGCGAAAATAAATGCCAATTTTCTAAATGGCTGGAAATCGAAAGCAGATACATGAGCCATAATAACGGTATCTCACGCAAAATAATATTGTCTAGGGAGGTCTTGTTCCACTTTTCGATTATCTTTTATCTATTTGAAGATATCATATAATTACTGTAAAATTAGCGGTATTTTAATTACACAGTGATGAGGCCTCTTAAGCTGAGCAAAATATTCCTCATTACAGAATTTCCGTAAAAATTTATCTTCAACATTTTCTATATGACGCTGATGATGTAAATATAATAGTGGATGATAGGAGGACAATAATAAAGAAATGCAAAGGTTTTATTACAACGTCTACAAGCATATGAGCTTAGAAGTAAACACAGAGAAAACTAAATACATGGCAATTCGCCGAGACTGTAATATTGCAGATTATACATACGGTAAAATATTAAATAATACTTTCGACAAAGTGGACATTTTCAAACATCTAAGATCTCCATCAACAGACCAACACCATATCCACGAAGAAACTAAATATCGACTGAAAGCAGGGACTTCGAGTTATTATTCAGTTCAAACCCTTTTTCTCTTCGCTAATTCTGTTGAAGAATTTGAAGCTTAAAAAATAAAACTATAGTTAATTCTGTTGTACTGTATGGTTGTGAAACATGGTCGCTTACTTTGAGGAAAGAACACAGACTGAAAGTATTTGAAAATAAAATCTTTGGACGAATATTCAGATCCAAGAGGGAGGTGAGTGGGGAATGGCGGAAATTTCATAACGAGGAACTACATAATTTATACGGTTCACCAAACATTTTTAGGGTCATCGAGTCTAGGACACTGAGATGGGCACATCATATACACAGAACGAAAAAAAGCAGGAACGCTTTCGAAATTTTAACAGGAAACAACTGAAAAATGACTATAAGAAAGACATGGGCACTGACGGAAGGACAATGTTAAAACAGATCTTGCAGAAATAGGAATATAAGTAGAAACTGGATCCAGCTGGGAAAGGACAGAAGTCAATAGAGAGCTTTTGTGAATGGAGCATTGAATCTTCGGGTTCCATAGGCGACAGAATGACTTAGTTAGTTCTTAGATTTATATACAGAAATTTCTATTTTTGCTTAGAATTCTTTGCTTTAATTCACTGCCATGACGACAAAAAGGTACCTTGACATGTTTATGTTATTTATTGACTAGGCGTAGTCTCTAACGCTCTCCCCTTTGGTGAAAGCGGTTCAGGGTTCGATTTCCGGGGGGCGCTCGGTCAAAAAAGCGTAAAAGCCATCCTGAGTGAGATTTTCCTGGCTTTTCCTCACTCACACCAGGCAAATACCGGGATGGTAGATGGTACCTAACATACAGATCCCAGGCCGCTTCCTTCCCTTTTCTCGGATAGCGTGTTCGCCGAGAGACGTCATCCTTCATACGTGACGGTCTAACATGGCCATAGATGCCGAAAGCCCAGAAATCTAAATCCTAATCCTAGTGACAGGCTAACATGGCCATATATGCCGAAAGCCCAGAAATCTAAATCCTAATCCTAGTGACAGGCTAACATGGCCATATATGCCGAAAGCCCAGAAATCTAAATCCTAAATCCTAATCCTAGTGACGGTCTAACATAGCCATATATGCCGAAAGCCCAGAAATCTAAATCCTAAATCCTAATCCTAGTGACAGTCTAACATAGCCATATATACCGAAAGCCCAGAAATCTAAATCCTAAATCCTAATCCTAGTGACAGGCTAACATGGCCATATATGCCGAAAGCCCAGAAATCTAAATCCTAAATCCTAATCCTAGTGACAGACTAACATGGCCATATATGCCGAAAGCCCAGAAATCTAAATCCTAAATCTTAATCCTAGTGACGGTCTAACATAGCCATATATGCCGAAAGCCCAGAAATCTAAATCCTAAATCCTAATCCTAGTGACAGGCTAACATGGCCATAGATGCCGAAAGCCTATAAATCTAATTCCTAATCCTATAATTTTCTTTTCATTGGAAGTAGTTGTTAATTTACTATCTAACAGAGAGACGTTGAAAATTAAAAGAACCTTTTCATATTCCAAACATTCACACATCTTCCTTTACATGTAGACATACTGGCAAAGGATTTTTTTTTTTTTTTTAAATTTTAATTTATTTTTAAGCGTAAGCGACGGTGGAGATTGTCATGATGTAAATGTTCGGCACGGTTAAGATTGTTGATCTAGTCTTACATCTTCACTGTTTGTCAAGTATGTGTGTATTTAAACTTACTCCCCCTATCCCCGCCTCTCATAAACCACATAACGAGAATCAACATATTTGCATGGTTAGTATTAATTACGTCTGATTTTAATAACCTTACAAGACACCCCCCTTGCTCTTTTGTACGCTATTATAGCTTAGATCAAACAAACACGTTAGGCGTCGAATTTTCGCTGACAGCTTGGAACACTGTCAAGACATAGGTAAAGCAGGCTTTTGGTGGGGATATGGTAGATGGGAGTTAATTACTTAAAAGGTAACATGTAATTAATATCCATACATTTGAACAGTATATAGGGGAGCAAACTGAGTATCTGTGAAGTTTTGTGGTAAGACTGTCCTTCATATGGCTTTTTGTTGTAATACAGGGGTGCCCACAAGGAAGGGCTATGACGCAAACTGTGTCATTGAAATATTTGGGGGGGTAAAAATCTATGTACGTTTGAGGGGGTGTAAAAATTAATCGAAAAGAATTTTTCTTGGAAGAACACCTACGGATAGACAATTGAGGGGGGGTGCGTCATGGACATGACGGGGGGGGGGGGCACCACTGTGTAATACACAACTTTTTGAATGTAAATTGTAAATCAAACTTCTTGTAAACTTTAACAGCTTGATTACAAAGTCGAACGTAAATAACAAACTAATAATCATACTTGCAAAATCCATTGTAAGAGCGTCGTTATTATCTCCTGATGATGCCATCTTCTTCGGAGGAGGAACCAAATGAAGCCGCAACCGGATAAACCCTCGAATAGGAATATCTCCTTCAACCAACATCAAGTGATCTCCATGTTTTACACCTTCCTTTTCAAGCGTTGTTGTGGGATCGTCCAAAGGGTCCGATGGTTCTCCACTCCACTGCGTACGGCGCAGATGCCACAAATTTCCTGAAAAATAGATTTTTAATATTTAATTTAAGGTCAGTGAGGGTAATTATGAGACACATTTCATAATTTTTCCATGTTACTCAACTTTTATTAGTTTTGAAAGCAGTTAACCTAGGCAGCATTTATGGTACCAATAAAGTAACAATTTGCTGCCAAGAAATTTCTTTTCATCTAATAAATTGATGAGTAAATGTCAAATTTGTGCTGTCTATAGGGGACAAACTCAACTTAACCTGTAACGTGTTGACCTACCAGGCTTTCACAAACATTTGGTTTCACCCATTGGTCTACTGCACGAGTAGATATAAAAGTTAATGACACGATTCCAAATTTCAAAACAATTTTTTTTGAATGAGTTTGTTTAAAAAAATGGTACATCGAAACTTGTAAACTGAAACTTAAAAATGTAGATGGAGCATTGTGAAGGATGTTACTAAATGCCTGTGCTCTTAATCTGTATTTATCTTACAATTGTTGAAGATCAGTGAGAGGTGTTTCTTAAGTACCCTCCATAGGCAGTGTCTCATAATTTCTCTCCCTGACCCTATAGAAATTACTACTAAAAAGTGTCGAAAAACAACTACAGGCTTTTGAAATACACTCGTCGTCCCGCGTTTTAACGCATAATTTTACACTCGATAAGACAGGCAGCAACATACAATAGCATGTATCTTTAGTATTAGAATTAGTGTGACGGATAGACTGAGACGTCTACTATTTATTATTAGGATTCAAACAATTATAAGATTCACAACTGGACTAGATTTGAACTCAGGTTTCCGGTCTACCGTACTGGTGCCGTTACCACTAGGCTACCCAGTCTTTTCCTGATCAGCTACACACATACACTTTTGCGCTCTTTAGGTCGACGTTCAGCCATTCCGCACCAGCACATTAGGCTGGAGACCCTGGTTCGAATCTCGGTCCAGTTCTGTGCTTTTTCATTCTCTGAATATCATTAAGTTCGGACCTATAGAGAAATTGATGTGTGAAAATATCGGTCATTTTTTTCATTTCTAATTTGCTTTCAATATTTTAATATTATCTCAACGTTTAAATTTTCGAAACCATTCGGATTTTACTTTTAAGGATAAGCTTTAACTTAAAAAACAAATAACGAAAAAATAAATGGTACATAACGATGTTGAGGATTTGTTAACAAAACTTTTCTAAAATGCCTGTAGGGCCCACGGCGGCTCAGTGCTAGAGCTCTTACCTCCGATATGTGGAGTCTCTGTTTCGATCCCAGCTCCCGCCAAGTGAGCTTTGTAGTGGACAAACACCGTGTGTGTGAGTTCTTCTGTCTCTCTCACTTTCTTCATCTCACCATTATCATTCATTTGATTATTAGTGTCTTCCTTAGCCGCAATGCATAATCGCAGCACGTTAAACTGAAAAAAAAAAAAAAAAAAAAAAAAATTATTGCTTCCTACCAACTAGTACAAGTAATGCGAGTATGAAACAATCATTTGCAACACCACGTTCCGTGACGTTCTTGTTTGATTCTCCAATTCTCGGTAAATCAATCAACTAACCAAACACACCAAGTAGATCGAGAAACCTGGTGTTGACAAAAGAAACGGGTAAACCAGAGTATTGACGATACTCGTAGAAACAATAGTAAACCATGATTTCTGATACAGTAAACTCTTTCTTATACCTTTCTCCTGCCTCACCCTTCTTCTTTTTTGCTCTTACTGTTTTTTCTGTGACGCCCTCCGAACGTCATGAATCAGCCAGTTGGTAATTGCTGTTATGGAAACTATAACGTCGCAATGATTTTTAAAAAAATCCTTTCCAGGTACTGAAATTATGCAGAAGTAGAAACCATATTTTGTGCAATTCCTGTCCAATCTTGTTTAAATTTTATACTTTTGTGTCCAATAAAAGATTGCTATTCAATTTTGAAACAAATCTTAAAAACACCTATTTCATTTTAATGTTTAGCCTGATCTCTAAATTCTATCAACCATTATCATTTCCTCCTTTCACAATTCTCTCTCCAACAATGCTAAGCTCCCAAAGTTAAGTAACTACTTTTCTTACATTAATTAAACATTATAATTCACTTTTGCTAAATGTGTTCAACTTATGATTTTGTTTGCAAACCTATACAAAGTGTAAAATTGCTGCAAATTCAGACTTGCATGCAGCAAATTTGAAAACATCGTTATCATCATTATGCCTTTCATTTTACTTCTGTTACCATTTGCTATGAGTTTGAGATAATGAACAAGCTCACAGCACCTTTTGTAGGTTGACTTCAGAGAGTGAGTACCTTATAACCCCACGTCCATTAGAATTCGCGGAAGACTAATACAGGGTTTCTATAGAAATTTTAGTTTTAATTTACCTGATTTAATATAAATTTTACGTGACTTTTCTTGTCGGCCTTCTCTTCCTGTTATAGCCAACCATACCTTCCCTTCATGTTCTATGTTTCCAAGTTAATTTTAATATTACAATTTAGTGTTTGGTTACAAAGAAATACATAAACCTTCCTATGAAATGAAATCTTTGAGTTTTACGACCCACGGTTATGCCGGCTAGGCTAAAGGAGACGATGATGAAAAGTGAATGAAAAGATGGAAAGAAGAACGTGGAAAGAAACGGGAGAACCCCGAGAAAACCCACCTGATTTTTCCTGACTTTTCAGGTCTGTAGAAACCTTGTAATTTCTTCCTACCAGTTAATCACTATTTGAACGAACTAGCATTATCCACGCCACATCACTCTTCCGAAAAAGGGCCATGGGACAGGCGCATTGCACAATCGGCCTCGAAGCTCAGCTCGAAGTTATATGCACCTCGGAAGGAAGCCTCGAGTGAGTAGGAACTACCCAGAATATCCAGTCTCGGCACCAGAGCGTTAAGGCAAGTTCATTTCTCCCCAGCACTGTCAGGACAGAGTTCACACTGAAATTCTTATATTGATTTCTCTGACTTACTTTGACTGAATAAGTAAAATTTTCTGTGACACTGAACACTATCATCTAGATTAAGTTTAGAGAAAAAAAGATTATATCAGCTTAATCCAAAGCTTTCCTTTTTATTTCTGAAATACCTCTCTCTTTGACTATTGTCTACAACCAGCAAACATACCTTATTTTTTTTTTTTTCCTTCTGTAGCATTTGATTTCTTAAAAGTTTTTATTTAATTTGTAAAATTTCCTTACTCTTCTGTGAAATACAACAGATCTCACTGACTCTGGACAAAAATGTAAAGCATCTCCCCAACTTATAAGGTCAGTGTGAACCCTGCACGAGGCGTTCCAACACTATCAGATACCGTTAACCCACGATTACACCCAAATCAATCCAGGATCTTCCTGAAACCAAGATGGGGTCGAGTTCTTCCCCTCCCTCCGCGTATCTCATATTACGACAGCTTAGAACGTGCGTTACCGAACTCAATGCTCCAAACCACTCCTTCCCTGGGAGGATAAAATTGAACTCCCTTGTGGTTATGTACTTGGAGTACGGGTCTTTGGCGCGAAAGATCCGGGTTCGGATCCCGTTGGAAGCTCATGTGGTTTGGATTCCACGTTAAACTGAAGATTCCCGTTTCACATAGCCTCGCTGCTGAGAGGGACGACACATCCTAACTCAATCGACATAATACATTTCTTCTGCAATCACTTCATGAAGGAGACGAACCTAGAAAATCATTTAATAAATCCACGACGATCAATACAACGACCGAGTAATGTCTAATTCAGCTATCCATGTACCTCTAGTCCATACAAGAGTGGGAGACGGTCTTGTCGACAGAAGAAATCCCGTCCGTGTTTCACTTGAAAGTATTACAGCATATCCAGGTATTTATTTACAGTTACAGTAACGTCATGAATATAAATCGAAACTAAATTTTGACATATCTTAAACATTAACTGTCTTTTTTTTTTTTACACGAGAAGAGATTGTAACGTTCAACAAATCTGTCTTTTAATGTTATCACAAATTTGCGAGAAACTTCCTGAAACAGGAATATGCAGTAAATGATTTCCTACCTGCTAAGTTAGCATGTTCCAACATCAACTGCTTGCATTTGCCAACTTCAGTATTTTTATTAACTATTATCTCTAATTGGCGTCCAATGTCTCCAGCTATAGGGGGAACCGTGAATTGAAGCCATAGCTGAAATACAAACAGGAGTTACATTTAACACCTCATAGTAATTGGTAACCTCATTCGCAGTCTAAATGTTCTTAGGATTTTTGGATAGTTTAATGAAAGGAAGACAATCATTTATGTACTTAAATTTGGAAAAAAAAAGAAAGAAAGAAAAGAAAAGAAAGAAAGAAAAAATAAAATTTAGTTAAAACCAGTTGAGAATACTTCAAGAGCATTGCCAGAACAAACTTAAAAAGAATTAATTTTTCTTATTAAGTTCTACAGACTTTATACCAATTGTTCTATGTACTTTATTATTATACTCATTAAACAATTCTTGTAATATATCTATCCATTTATAATTTCCTTCAGTACTAACTCTGTTCCACATGTTTTGTTTAAGAGTTCTGTTACAATGTTCTACGATATGTTGTTTTACGGAGATACATGCTCAAAATGGAGGGCTTAAAATTGAAAAAAATCGCAAAATATCATTTCTCTATGATTTACAGTTCCCGAGATATGGCACCTTAAATCCGAACTTTTTTGACCAATATCTCTTGAACGGTAAGTAACAGAGAGATGATATTGGTGTTGATCCAATACCTGAGGGGATGGTATCAAAATGTTTACCACCCTGTTACGTATTGATCAACACCAATATCATCTCTCTCTGATTTAAGGAGCCATATCTCGGGAACCGTAAATCTCCCGAAATTGTAACATTTTTTGGTCAACATCTCAGGAACGGTAAGAGTGACGCCGACCACATATCAAAATCGGATAAGTTTTACGAATGTTATCGTGTAACAAATGGACACACACACCAAGCAGAAGCTTCGTTAACAATTGTTTCAATTAAATGATTTCAACCTTCTCTAGGGTCTTCATCAGTAACTCTTCTTTCGCTGATACTTATTCTTGTGGCGGACAGTGTTGAACCACCAAAATTAAGATTATGAAGAAAAACCATAGTTCTTGTGTAGGTTGTAGAACTTCACACATCTTCAGGTTTGGGCTTTCATTCTTAATTTTGGTGGTTCAAGAATAGCCCTCACGTGGATTAATAATCAGGAGTTAAAGCAGTGAGGAAGAAACTATATATTAAAATTCTAGGTTTATATGTTTGTGATCAAGAGAAGTTTATATGTTTGTGGCCTATCCTTTCGACAGTGAGTTCCCGGGGTACCATACAGATGCCGTTTTCAGTGATTGATTGCAAATTATGTAGATTGTTCAGTTCTAATTAAATATTTAAAAAAAAAAACGACCGTTATTTCTTTATTATATTTTTTAGAAGTACACTGGAAGTGTTGAAATTTTAAAAAACTAAAGCATCATATCCTACGAGTTACACATTCCAACATTATGCATTTGTATACGGGGTTAGTATATCTCTACGGAGTTTGTTTCATGGCCAAATGGTAATGAAAAACGAATGATAACCATTTCTCCAGTCTAAGATGAATCTTATTTTTATTTGGAGTGTTTTGCCCAATGAACACCATATATCACTGACATTATAATGAACTGTGTGTGTAATGTATTTGCTTATTACATACTGCACGCAGCACGAAGAAAGAAAACACTGATCATACATGCATTAGAAACTCCAACCGGAAGTAGGCTCAAATCTTGAAAACGGTGCGAGATATTAAAAAATAATCGAAAAAAAAAATCTCCCCTTTATGGTACCCCTTGCCGATTTTTATCAAGATGTCCTTTACGTGTGTCTGTAAAGGTACATGTACATATATTGTGAGGAATGACAAGGAGATTCATATGTGAATGATACGCTGTGTAGAGCGCAGGTTCAGCTAGTTACTGATGAAGACCCCAGAGAGGGTTTAAATCACTTAATATAAAACAACTATCTTTTGGGAAACAAGGTTAGTACCTACTTTTAATTACTAATATGTATTCTATAGCGTCCATTAGCAAATAATAAGTACCAATATTTCCATAGAATTCACTCATAATTCCTAAGACTCAATTACCGATCGTAAACAAAGTAAAAGCGAGTATACTAAAAACTCACCTCATCTTTCCTAACCGCTGACCCTTCCTCTATGATAAGTTTTGAACCAGTCTTGATATGAGCTTCTTCCAGATACAGATGCTCATAAATAGGTGATTTGATTCCTAAGGTATCATCTTCTAGTCTCATTCTATACTTGCCTTCTAGAGGAAGCTGCATGCGCGACAGTGCCGCCGTTTTCAACTCCTCTACTGTCTGAAAACAACACAAAAAATATATCATCCAACAGATGATGCAAATTTTAGCAAAACTGACTTGTATAAAATTGGATAACAAATTACCGATAAAGTATTACGGTCATTAACGAAAAACGGATATTCAGAAATACTGTCGCAATTATTGTTAGAAAAAAGTTATTACTCTGTTGAAAATTATTATACTGACATCATATAGACAATGTAGCCATATCTGACAACTGTAAAGCTTAATTGTATCCTCATATTGTAACTTATAAACGAATTATAATGATTACTACGGGTGACAACGTGATAACCAAGCTCGGGAATCGAACTTGGAATCTGTTCAGCACCCGTGCATTGATAGCTTCACTAATATCGAACTGAATACATGCAAAGCTATCTACACACAAATGCTATTTTTCTGCTAATTGTGATGCGATTCAAACAAAACGAAGTTTTGTTCTAACCTCGTCACAAACAACCGCAATAAACCAGTAAATTAGAAGTTACAGAATAAGTAGCAACTTCAGCAAGATACGTTCGCTTGAAAGAACATCATATAAAGAAAAATATAATAGGCGGACTGTGCACACAATAGACAACGAGAGGATCAATGAATCCAATACATCTGTAATTCAATTTATGTATATTTGATAAATTTATAACAGCTACATACTAACGATGTTTGGTTTCGGTTAACAAAATTTTGGTCACTATTAAGGTAAATAAATATGGATATGAATATGACTATTGATGGACACGTAGGAATACTGTTGCGACATTAATTGCTGTTACCTCTTTCGCATCCAAAAAAGAAAAGTGCTGTTTCATGATTCACAGTTTATACATCGGGAAAGGTAGGTTAAGGGTTTGATTACATGTAGGTAAAAGGAAATCACTGCTACGGAACAGTCTTCAGTTTTTTTTTTTTTTTTTTTTTAAATTTATTTCTTTATTTTTTTAATCTGGTGTGCAAAAATTGGAGCATCGTGCAAGAAAGTGTATTGCACTTCGGGGGAAGTATGTAGAATAACTGTAATATTTCATCATTCCATGTGCACTCTTTAGGCTACGAACTTTTCAGCAGTCCCTCGTATCTTTGTTTTCTTGTTTAATTGGACTATCATATACCTAGTTATATCATAAATACTATCACAAGTTTGAATCTGAATAACGCAGAGAGTATTAACACCAAGGCAATTTATTTTGGTCATGTTTTACATTGATATGTTGTACACCTGACACACGAATCATTTTTCGAAATGTCCCCCCTTGGCCTTGATGCAGTCACGAAGTCTGTCCGGCCACTGGTCAATGGCATTACGCACCACGTCCATGGGAAAATTGTTCACTGCTCGGGTCAAGGATTGTTTCAGACTGTCGACAGATGGATGCCGTTTATGGCTGACCTTTGCCTGAAGGACTGCTTAAAGTTTGTAGTCCAACGGGTTAAGGTCCGGACTGGTAGAAGGCCAATCAGCGGTAGAAATGAAGTCGGGCACGTTCCGTGCCAGCCAGTCCTGGGTTGTTTTCGCTTTGTGGCCTGGAGCGGAATCCTGCTGGAAGGTCCACCTCTCTCCAGGGAACATGGTAGCAGACAGTGGTTTCACTATAGGTGTTAGCACTGTGTCCTGATACACCTTGGCAGATGTTTCAACATCTTGTTCGCAAAAATGCAGATAGGTTGTGCCTGAGTAGCTCTCTCCCCACCAAACCATCACTGAGGCATCGTTGTGCCTGAGTGCCCTCTGAACCCTTGGAACTGCCTCAACAGCAGCCGTAGATGACGTGGCATACACACGGTCATTTTGGGCGTTGTACGCCTGCTAAATTGTGAACACCTTTTCGTCAGTGAACAGAATATTTCTGTGCAGATTGTTAGCGTAACGCCGCAACAGTCTCTTTGATTTAAGGATCCTCTGCGACATTAATGTTTGGGTCAGAAAGTGACCAGTCCGCTTCTTATACGCCCGTAGATGTAGGTCACTCTTGATCACACGAGACATGGAATTTCTGCTGATGTTCATCTCAGCAGCCATCACACTTTGTGTTAGAACAGAATTTCTTCGAATTCTTGCTGCGACTGCTTTCTGGATCTCGGGGTTCGTACCGTTCGTGGTCTACCACTCCTTGCGCGGTCAGCTGCCGTTCCAGTCTCGGTGTATCGCTGTATGGCGCGAAGCACGAATCTTTTGCTGATTTGTAGGGGTTTCAGGAGATTGAAAATCTCACCTGCTGTCTTCCCGGCCTTGTGAGTGCAATTACTGCTACACGGTTTTCGTAATCGCCCCACTCCATCAAAACCCACTACAGTCAAACACACACTACATGCCTCTTCCGCTTTATACACAGATGGCAGCACTGTGGCACTCCGGATGCCTACAGCGCCACTCCAAACACTGTGACAATATTTATGATATAACTAGGTATATTCCTTGCAAGTACCGAAACTAAATGAGACTAGACTTACCGTTCAGCACGGGATCCGACCGTCTGTTTCCACTGGGAAACCAGTGCAACCCTTCCCGCTGATCTAGTGGCTAGCGTGAGCTTCTTTGGTGTTCGGGGTCTCGGGCTCCATTCCCGGTGAGAAGAAATCGAATGCATTACGGTGATTCGGAATCCACCTTAAACTGCAGATCCACGTCTGATCTAGCTTCGGTGCTGAAAGAGAACGCTAAACATACAGAAAAGAAAAGAAAGAAAAAAAAAAAAACATTTAGCGTAACGGCACATTTTGTAAGGCAAAGCCTGCTCCAGCGCCATCTGTTAGCGACCAGCTGAACTGTGTCCAGCCTCACGGCGAGTACGTGATTAGCGCACTGCTAATTCTGTCCATAGCAGGCTTATCAGAAGTTTTCTAGACCTAATGGTCGTCACGTCTTATTTTTACGTGACTCCCCAATTTCCCTCACGACTCTGGGTGGACACCGTAAATTGGGAAGCACCGGCCTGAAATCGAACCCGGGATCACGTGGACATGAGTCCAACGCTCTAGCCACTGGACTACGGTGTTCCCCGCTAAACATACAAACAAATAATGCACGAGAACACACTCCAAACGTACGTGTGCTAGCTTTGAAAGAAATTTAACAAAGAAACTGCTATTACATTATTATTACTCTGAAAATCTGTTTAATATTATATTATGCCAACGTAGGAAGCCATCTGGAATAAAGGAGCCCAGTATTCTTAAAAAGTCATTGTAGTCTTTCAGAACTTGTTTCTCTCATGGTTACGATGGAAATTCAAATTCTTATCAGATAAATCCCATGACTTAATTAATCATCTACTTAGTTTACTCAAATTATCCTAATTTGATATGAAACTTCTTCATAATGTTTTGATGTGCAAATTACTATTAATAAAGGCTCTAAATCTCTTATGTCCCTAACATGTCAATAAGAAATTTCAGAATTTTTAAATGTAATCCTATTCTCAGAGACGTCCCTACATATAAATATCTGACAGGTGTTAAACAATTACTTACATATTATTGTTTTCACTGCTGATTTTCTTTCTATTCAGAGGCAATTTATAACCTACTTGTTATAAATCTTATTTTCTTGTGCATGTATTGGGTCATTTTTATTTTACTGTTTTCTATGCGTGATTCTTATCATTATGGCTGATTCTTATCATTATTTTTTCTACTATGATTATTTCTATTCTGTATGTTTCACTTAAGAGGCTTCATCCCGGCGAAATTAAAATACCGCTAATTTTACAATAATTATGTGATATCTTCAAATAAATAAAAGATAATTGAAATGTGGAACAAGAGCGCCCCAGACAATATTATTTTGCGTGAGGTATTGTTATCACAAGTCACCTGGTGGCTTTCCGTTTTCAGCCGTTTAGAAACGCGAAAATAAATGCCGATTTTCAAAATGGCTCGAAATCGAAAGCAGATAAGTGAGTCGTGATAACGGTATCTCATGTAAAATGATATTGTCTAGAGCGCTCTTGTTTCGATTATTTTTTATCTGTTTGAAGATACCACATAATTACTGTAAAATTAGCGGTATTTTAATTTCGCCGGGATGAGGCCTCTTAACGTATTTTTGCATCTTTCAATTTTTCTTTTTACGATCTTGTTTTTTTATGCATGTTCTTTTATTTGTATTATTACGTAGGCTGATTATCAGTGTTTATGACATGAATACAACAGCAAGGCACAGAAAACGAAATATGTCGATGTAGTGGGAGAAGTAATGAATAGATCGAGCAAGTTTGAAGACCATGACGTCAGGTATGTGACTTTGGCAGCCGTTCAAACACACGTAGTTTCAGTTTCGCATAAGGCAACATGAAAGTGACACGCAAAGAACAGTACAGAAATTCTGTTGACTATCTTCTCAAGATCAACGTTCGATGTGTACCCCATCCTCCATATAGTCCTGATTTAGCCCCTTGTGATTTATTTCCTCCACGGACAGAGTTTCGCATCTTCAGGGGCCAGTGGTGAAAGCTGCAGAGGTGATTTTGAAGGATTTGTCCAAAAATGACTTCCAGCATGTCTTTGATGACTGGCAAAAACGTTGGAAAAAGTACATTGCATCTAATGAGGACTATTTTGAAGAAAAAAAAAAACTTCAATATTTGGAGGATTAGTACAGGTAATTATGTTTTATTCATTTATGATCAATCTTATTAATCAGCCCTCGTAATTCGTATATTATTACATTTTGGAAATTGTAATTGGACTCTGTGTATGTAATTTCCTGATACCAATAATATATATATATATATATATATATATATATATATATATATATATATATATATTATTACAGCGAAATCTGTCTATGTTGGCCACCGTCGGTTCCATTGAAAAGTGGCCAACTTACAGAAAATTAGTATGATTAGTGCATTTTTAGAATAGGATTTCTAATATTACATGACTGTAAATTTTTTATAAGCAATGGCACGACAGCTACTTTAAAACTGAACTGATTGAACAGTGACAAGTATTAAACTGAACTGATTAAACAGTGACAAATATTTGTACTGATTAAACAGTGACAGCTACTTTTAAACTGAACTGATTAAACAGTGACAAATATACCTTTCAAAAAACAGCGAATTAGTTATTAATACGAATTTATTCATGGTGGTTCATTATAGACGTATTTCTTTTATACTTTTTGGCACATATGTACATTCTAATTTTGTAGTTAATTGCCTCTTGTTAATGAGCTACAAGTTGCTTCCCTCGGAGCAAAAGATGTTTTGAGAAAATCTTAAGCGAATTTACATCTCAAAGCCTCCGCTACCTTTCGACAAGCCATCATGTGCCAATAGTTTACAATTGAGACGGATGGTTAGCTTTAACCTTGAGAATTTTTTCTGGAATTACTAAAGCTCCCCACTGATGAAAGCAGCCGATATAGGTAGTGGTTTTACCAAAACAGGCAGGGTAAACAAATACGTACAAACCATTCCCTAAATTTCTGTACGTATATTTTCTTATTCACATCTTCCTTCACCATCTCTTCATCAGAGAAGTGTTGATAAAGACTCCTCCAAAAACAAATTGTAGGAATCTATGCTTCTTTGTCTCCAGTCACAAATACAGAACATCTGCCTCTCATATCGGAATAAGAAAGAGTTACGAAAATGACAAAACGGTATTTGCGTGGCCAACTTCCAAGATGGACAGATGGCCAACATACACAATAATAAGTAACGAATGTTTTATGGGAAAATACACGTTCAAGACAAACTAGGCCAAGATGAGCAAGTTTATTATTATATTAAAGAAGAAAAAAATTATAACGAAATGCATCATAATGGTTCACAAGAGAGGTACAATAAAACAAAATGTATACATCAGTTGTCACCAAAGAATTTATCTTGTGTGCCAGAAATCTAACTACGCTCCGTTTAACAGCATTTGATAGGATTGATGGGTCTTCAGTTGAACGAAAAGTCAGTTAAACTTTTTTTTGACACAGTACTGTATATCTGTATTTGGTCTAGGAATTAATTCGTGCGGTTGGTACGCACACATTGAAGCTGTAGTACAAACACAAAATACATAAATACCTTAAGAAAAATATTGTCCATCGCTAGCCACCACTTTCGCCCATCTGTCAGGCAATGTACGGATTCCGTGGCGAAAGAAGTCCTCATCCTTGGAAGCGATCCAGTCAGAGACCCATGTTTCGATATCTTCTGAAGAAGTAAACCGCTGTCCAATCAAATCGTTGTTCATGCAATCGAACAAGTAGTAGTCCGAAGGAGCAACGTCTGGTGAATACGGCGGGTGGGGTAAAACTTCCCATCCGACATTTTCTAAATAGGTTTTGACCGGTTTTGCGACATGTGGGCGAGCGTTATCATGCTGAACAATAAGTTTATCATGTCTGTTCTCCCATTCTGGTCGTGTTCTGGCCAGAGCTTGCTTCAAACGCATTAATTGTCGTCGATAACGTTCTCTATTCATAGTTTCACCCGGTTGCAGCAGCTCATAGTACACCACACCTTTCATATCCCACCTTATGCACAGCATAACCTTTGCACAGTGAATATCTCGTTTTGGTTGTGATGGACCTGGTTCACCTGGTTTCACCCAGGCCTTTTTTCGTTTAGGGTTCTCGTAATGGATCCACTTCTCATCACCCGTAATAATTCGATGCAGAAACCCCTTTCTGCTCTGTCGTTGAAGCAGCAATTCGCAAATGGTTTTTCGTCTTTCAACGTCTCTGTCTTTCAATTCATGTGGAACCCAATGTGACATCTTTTGAATCATTCCCATGGCTTTCAAGCGTTTGGAGACTGTTGTTTGATCAACGCCTAATGCTGCTGCAAGTTGTTCCTGCGTTTGACACGAATCCTGCTCGAGCAATGCTGTCAATTCTTCGTCTTGAAATTTTTTTGGCTGTCCAGCTCGCTCTTGGTCTGCCAAGCCGAAATCACCACTTCTAAACCGTGCAAACCACTTCTGACACGTTCGCTCAGCTAGAGCATGGTCACCATACACTTCCACCAAAATACGATGACTTTCAGTCGCGCTTTTCCGCATGTTAAAGTAATGCAGCAGGACACCCCGCAAAAACACTTCATCAGGCACAAATTGCGCCATGTTCACTTAACTACAAACTGGTGTTGTTGACGCTTTAATCCACTGCCCTATACTACGAACGATACGCGATGACAGGGGTTTGCAACACATGTGTGGATACACGGAACTGTGGGACGCTCCGTTCGTTGCGCCATCTTTTGTCCACCCGCACGAATTAATTCCTAGACCAAATACACAAATCTCAACTGATAGGTATCTCTTGACCTTCACAGTACGTATGCCAAAAGCAGTGGCATGTTTAGGGGGACTATCGGGTTCAAATCCCTCAGCTTCGAAATAAATTTGTTAGTTTTTCGCATTCCCGTACAACAATAATCCTTCTTATGATTTTTAAGAATTTCATTGGCTTTCCATTTTCTTATGCTCTTTGTTCAGAAATAATACTGTATTTGTCAAATTTCATTCCACGTAAGAACTGCATTCTTTCCTTTTTCTTTCGTCCATTCTACTTTTTTTTTCTTTCTTAGTTGTTACTTTCTTTCGTTTCTCCTATCATACTGTCGATCGTTGTTAGTTGTGATTCAAGTCGGTTAAGAGGAGCTGATAAGTGGAACTGGTGTTCCACATCAACTTGCACGGATACCAACATAACGGGACTTTAGATATTATAGCAAAGGAATATTTACATAATTTAATTATACAGAAAGGTAAATGTTTGAATTAAAGAAACTCAAGAGGGGAAGGGGGGATAAGTAGCCCGGGAAATTAGGTAGGCCAAAAGGATGCTTCCTTTTTCTTCTATGAATAGAATAAAAGCTTAGCTTCACTGCAAAGTTTTTGTGTGTATCGTATTACATAAGATTCACCAGTCTGCAATTCTTGCCACTAAAACTGCAATAAGTATATTTCAGCTTCAACTTGTCTCAACATTTTGTTTCAGGTAAAAACGTACACATGTAAAACTGAATATTTCCATTTCTTTTCTATAATAAAATCAGTTAAGTTGAAATGAGATTATAAATGTTCAACACGTATTTGCAGAAGAGTCATTTCAGATTTGCCTGGCGATGAGGGGTAAGATCTTCCATCGATATACGAGTTTCACGTTTTTTCCCAGTATATTAGTAGACAATCGATTAAAATATAAATAATTCTCAAAATTCAGGTGGGCAATTGACCCCTGCTTTCCCATGTTGTGCATAGCCCCCCCCCCCCCCCGAAACAAAGTCTTAACTACGCCACTGGCCAAAAGTATATTGGAATGGCAAAGTGGGTGAATACAGCCAACGCACTGTAGTCATGAACTTACTCTTTGACAAATAACTTAGACCAACACAAATATTGTACTCATTGCTGGCGTTTTTACATAAAATTCGCGCACGATTATAGTTAGTTTTTTATTTTTATTTTTAAACGATTCGGTAAACATGGAAATTCGATTAATCAGGATTCGGTTAAACGGAATTGTAGTGCATATGCAAATCACCATCTTACTCTATTCACTGTTAACTTACCCTATCTCTTGGTATTTCCACGTGGAAAATTTTGTTGGAATCCCCTTGCTCCTGTGGCTCTCCGATCAGATGATATTTCGTCGCATTCTCCACCGTTACAGTTATTATTCTGTTCTGAAGAATAGCCTGTGTCGACAGCGTTGGCTTCCCTCTATTAGATCGTTTCTCCACCAATACTCGGCCGGCATTGGTCATCTGCAATTCACCCAGTGTCTTTGTGGACTGTGACAGGTCTAGGGTAACACAACCAGAACTGGAAGACCCTACTTTATCGTTGACGTACGTAATGATCAGCTGGCTTACAGGAATTGAAGACATTTCGCTGATAATGGATTGGAACTCCCACACTCTTAAAGACTTCCTGAACGCTTCACTGAATTCCTTTGTTTCCTTCGAAGGATATATTACCGTAATGAACAAAAGCAGCGGTTCATGTTCTGGACCAGCCAGAAGCACCGTTCCATTAATCTGCAAGAAGAAAGAACTGTAAGTGCAATCCATTATTTCATAACGAGAACATCAAGCAACTTGTGCATCCAAATTTATACTTTGGTCGTTGGGTGGCACTGTTCCCAAATTTTCGAACAGAGTTTTCGGCATTGAATTGGCATCATGAGCCAGCAGAATTGCTACTTTCATCCGATCTAGATCAATAAGTAGCAAACTCCGGCAGTGGCGCCCGAAGAAAGTTTTCTACGGGGGGCATCTACATGGTTCCTATATTAGTCTGGTATTTAATATACGCGGTTTGCTATATTATGTATACATTTTCCTGAACCAAGAGGGTGCCCCCTGCCCCCTTCGGGGGCCCATGAAACTTGGACAACACGCTACAAATAATAGTGCTGGAAGCTGATGCCTTGACTATATAATATCTAAGTGAATTCGGCCAAAGCTTTTCATGAGTTGTTCCGCCAGTCATTTTAATTTCTAATTTAGAACTAAAATATACGGAGTAAGGAATTATAGTATTCTAGTGCTGAATATTGCGTTGTATCCTTCAACTTACACGTTTAGTCACAATAAATTTGATTAACCAAAGTATGAATTTGGATGCGACCTCTACAATTTGAACTACAAAGCAGTCAGCAGCGAAAGTGTTAGCCCCTCACGGCAGCCGTGTACGATACGTGTGTACGTTCGGATAAACTGTCTGGCAGCCTCCAAGATCCTCTGAAATTAGTGTGCGCGATTTCTCTCTGTGCCGAATCTACAGGGATATATCGAATGCAAAGAGTATAGTATATATCCTCCAAATATCGTTGAGCTGAAACAGATGATTAAAGAAGTACTCAATGGCGTTCCTCAAAACGTAATAAACTGAGCGTTTCAACGAATTTGCAAAACATACTCGTATCATAATGTGTATACTGAGATGGGGCACATTTTTCCGATCTTCTTCATCTTCAAAAAATAAAGTGACATATACGTGCCATAGCTAATATCATTGTTAATAGCATACTATCTACATGCATCTCAATCATTAAACGTATTCTTTCGTGTGTTGAATAGTGCATTTTACGTAAATTAAAACTTTCTTGTTTTCCTGTGCCATCCTGTACCTTCCTGAGAAATAGAGCATGATGATTAAATTAGTGGTGGGCACAAAAACCGGCTTTTGGTTTTTTGAAAAAACGAAACCGGACTTTGAAAATTTTCAAAATAGCGGTTTCGGTTTTCACCGGATCCGCTTTTTTTAAAATTTGTTCTATTTCTGACCAGAATAGTGTTTCAATGTTTTCTGGAAACCGATTCCGTTTCCACAGAAATAGTTTAATGTGTTTTGCAAAGGTTTTCACCGAAACCGGTTTCGGAGAAAACCGAAATAAGTTTTGGTGAAAAACCGAACCGGTTTTGTAGAAAACCGAAATGTCGGTTTTCCGGTTTCGGTTTCGGTTTTTCCCATCCCTAGATTAAATACCACCCAAGGATGTTAAACAAGAACTATTTTTACGAGCAAAGACTACTAGTCTTCAACTAGGAAAAATTATCTGAACCAGAGAGGAAACATTTTTTTTTCCACGAAAAAAGGTCCCTTATTTTACAACAGAACTTTTCCAGTGGAAAATTTCGTTCTCTATGAGTATCCAAAAATTTTTTTTCACTCTACATATACCAGATTCATGAGATGTCTCAGATATTTTCAACGAAAACAACTGACCACTATTATTTCAAACCTTGACATGCATGATATAGGTGGGACGTTACACAACGGATTTCATTTCATTTCTTCTTATTTGTCTCCCGGGTGGATTGCTACAGTATAATTACAACTTCAAATTCAGATCAAGTTCATGTTTGGAATGTCGTTGAAATGAAATGAAATATTTTAAGTTTTACGTTCCACTCTTATGCCGGCTAGGCTAAAGGAGACGGTGATGATGAGAAATTAATACAATGGTGGAATGAAGAAAGTGGGAGGAAATGGGAAAGCCCCGAGAAAACCCACATACACGATGTTCATCCACTACAAAGGCTTGAAATGTCGCTACAACTGGTTACTAGGATTCACAGCAAGACTATAATTCAGTTTTGGGGCACAGTGGCTCAATGGTAACGCTCCCAAGTCATATGAATTTGTGGTGGCCGACATCATGTCCGAGGTTTTTATTAGTTCATGTTTCCTCCCGCATTCTCATTCCGCCAATTCTTTCATAATAATTTCTTTACATTAATCATTCGTCTCCCTTAGCCTAAAGAGCATAATTGTGGTCCGTAAATTAGATATTTTCATTCCATTACTCGATTTTAATTTACCAACTCGCCACAGAGACACAGATCTGCTTTCATATCTTGTACTAATTGAAACAAGGTTGCTAAGAGCATGCCAAGTTCAGCTTTATATTATCCTCCCGCCTTCTTGCTCCACCCAAGGTTTTTTATAATTACAACTCAACGCATCCCACGCATGTTTCACATACAAGATGTACGTAACACCCATCTTATTAGTTACAGTTAACTTACAATTATAAATAATACATTAAATGAAAGAGCAACTTAAACAGTTTTGTATGCACGCATGCACATCACTGTTTCCTCTGTCTACCGTTAGAAAGTACTCGTAGCAAAGATGGTGACTAGTGAGCAGAAAGCTTTTTGTGTTTTGCATTTGATTTTGCTAAGATTGAATCTACAGTTACAGTGCAACCATCTTTGAGGAGAGTTTTAATGAGACGCTTACAACTACGTCCTTATCGTTTGCAGCTGGTACAAGCCTACAGACTACGATTTACGTGCCAACTTTGTAAATGAAATTTTGCTGCACGACGATGAAGATGTTTTGGATCGTATCGTCTTCAGTGATGAATCGACATTTCACCTAAGTGGCGATGTGAACACTCACAATGTTCGCATCTGGGGGTCAGCAAATTCCCGCGAGTTGTTACACGACCCCTAAATTGAATTGTGTTTTGTGGCATATCCCGACGGAAAGTTTATGGGTCCTTCTCGCCTATCGATATGTGCCGTGTGACGAATGATGTTCACATTGAACACCTGTAGCAAAAGCTATTTGAGTTGCTCTTGCATTTCATGTATCATTTATAATTGTACGTTAAATCTAATAAAAACTACAAAGACTTAAAACCCTGATATACATTTTGAAACACCCCTGTACAAGTATAAAATTGAAATTACATAGGTTGAATAAAAAGTAGTGGCAACACTTCTCACGTCATAGGGCTGGATCTCAACATTACAAGATTTCCTAGCTGATAAGGGAATGTCGGGTGATTAAGTATGGTAAGTGGTAATGACTCTTATGTTTTTCAGGTAAAAGAGCAGTGCCGTAAAGTGGAAGCACCATACTACATTGCCTGCTTCGTTTTGGAAACTGTGTGGATAAGATTGAACTGTTTTCGGAGACTTCGTGATGACTTTTTCGCCAAAACGAGGGAACCACTTTGCGGGAAGCAGTATAACACAAGAGAACCCTTCCTCCGTATCATATGAGGTTCCTGCAGAACATCGACAAAGACCGAAGTGGTGATGGTGTACGATGCTTTCCACATGTGTGGCAGAAGGTGATCGAAATGGGTGAAAGTTACATTGAAGAAATGTAACAAGCTAACAAAAAAATTGTTACTTACCAATATATCCTCCAGTGGGAATACTAAACATTCTCCAGACGTATCTGAACAATAAGCTAATTCCGTCTTCAGTGATAAGGTTAACAAGGATAAAAACGCTAAGAAAAATACGGTATGGGAACAGGAATACATACCACCAAATGAACGTAAGGTTACTAAAAAGAACGAGCAGAGCACAGTGGAAGAAAGAAAAAGTTGAGTCTGAAAGAAGTGTGGTGTCTATGCTACGTCACTGTTGCCATTATCAAAAAACACACACCAAAGATAGGTAGCCAATCAATGTTGCCAGAATCCAGATTTAAAGCCGGTTTATAGTTATGAATAAAGAATGAGTTTAATCTTTTTTTTTCCCCCTAACTATTACACTAACCTGTTTCCTATTGTGTATGTTGCTTTAGATGAAGTGACAATTCCGACATAATCTCTTCTTGTGAGTTTTTTTTTTTTATTTTTTTTTTTTATTTTATTTTTAATTTTTAATGCGTTCTTTAATTCGGGAGATAATATTGCGCTTGGTTTGACCTATATGAAGAGTCACATTCGCACTGAGCACGATAAATACCTGATTTACTTAGTGGACCAACAAAATAACTTTTACAGCCGGTGAGATGCTTTTCTAAACTTTTTGAGGGGATACTGAAAGCAGGTATGTTATACTGTGAAGAATACGTTGAATTTTTGTCGATAATTGTGGAAACTAAGGAATTCCTATCCAGGTTTACGCTCCTTTGGATTTTTTTTTTTTTTTTTTTTTTTTTTTTAAGAAACTTGCACCAATCTACATGTTTGATTACACCATTTTTGTAAGGTACGGAACTTATAGCCGTTCTTTTGTCCTATTTGATACAAAAATTGTATTTCATCGCTGAGATCACTGAACGATCACACATTAGTAATACCGTTTGATGTTTTGTACAGTGATGGGTGGGTTGACTGTTGATTGTTTGCCTGGAATGGGTTTTCGATATACTTTTGTTATACATTTATTGTGCGATCGGGTAATCAGTAAACCTACAAAAGGAAGATAGATATCAGATTCATGCTCGAGAATAAACTTCAACTTAGGATGCTGATTACTGAACTGTTCGAATATTTGTAAAAGAGTATTTTCATCACGAACAAGTAGTAAAGTGTCATCGGCATAACGATACGAATTATAATAATGTTGCCATTACTGTTTTATCAAGCCCTTGTATTTTATCTTAGAGTTGCGTGTTCTTTTACCATGATTCATAAAACTACTTTATGAATCATTTTTCATAAGAACTAAAGAACCTAAGTTAAATTTGGATAGGGCAGTCTGGATAAACAATGGGACTATAAAATACATTTATAAGATATCAAAGCCTCGAAGTTTTGACACATTTTTGGACTATGTTTACTCACTACCCAAATTTCTTCAATTATTATTTTAGATCATGTATAAGTGAGTTATAACTAATGGAAGACAGTAATCAAATAGTAGTATATACTGATATCTCAAAGAAACTGTTACAACCTACGTTTCTGTTGCTGTTTCAGACACATCAATGTCGATAAGTACACCAGTTTAATGACCGTGTTAAGAACCCTAGACATTAGTCAACAGTGATTAACAATAAACACTGAATAACTAGCACATTCTAGCAGTGAATGACTAGCACAAATCATTTTAGTGTCTTTATATTGTGGATTTTTCGTATTTAACAAAGAAGATTGGAAGAAACAAGCTCCAGAACCTTACTACTAACCTACTGTAAGAAACTGTAAACCCTGAAGAATTTCGCAGAACATTTAGCGAATAAAGTATACAGAGTCCGCCAGAAAAGTGTATACACTTTTCGTCATCCTGTATTATTGACAATTGTTCTGAAATTTAAGTATGTTGTAGTATGGTTTTTCGACCAACAGATGTCAGCATTGTCAATGGTTTTCAGTTAAAATTGTTGTACTGTTTTTTGCTCAACAGATGTCGCTACTGTCAGCACGCTTGACGTTCGAGCAGCGTAAGTACTTTTTGCCCAGCAGACGCAGTTATGTCGACTGACTGTTCCATTAGTTTAAACAGACCCTCATCACACCACACTACCTTCGTCACAAACTGCTCATCGTTAGTTACCATTTGCTGATACCATTCACAAAAATGCATTCGACGATCGGGATGGGTCTAGGTCAAAACACCCACAGCCAAAACCCCCACACTCAAGAAATGTCAAAACGCCCACACAATCGGTCATAACCCCCCACACAGATGGACAAAACAGCCACACATAGCAACGGTCATAATCCCCACAAAAAATGGACAAAACTCCCACACAAATGGTCAAAACTCCCACATGCAGAAATTGTCACAACTGCCACACAAATGGACAAAACCCCCACACAATCGTACAAATCCCCCACACTCTGAAATGATAGTGATTACACGTCTTTGTTGCGGCTCTTTATGACGCCCACTTTAATGTTTCTGTCATTAGAAAACAGTGCAAGAAGAATAGTTGCAACATCAGTTTAAGTGGAGTAAAAATGTTATTAAAAAGTACAAGGGCAATACATGCAACCAGGATCATTTGAGAGTGTGGGAGATTTGTCCGATTGTGTGGGGGTTTTGTCCATTTGTGTGGCAGTTGTGACAATTTCTGCATGTGGGAGTTTTGTCCATTTGTGTGGGGGTTTTGTCCACTTATGTGGGGATTGTGACCGTTGCCATGTGTGGAAGTTTTGTCCATTTGTGTGGGAGTTATGACCGTTGGAGGTTATGTGGCTGTGGGAGTTATGACCGTTGGAGGTTATGTGGCTGTGGGAGTTATGACCGTTGGAGGTTATGTGGCTGTGGGAGTTATGACCGTTGGAGGTTATGTGGCTGTGGGAGTTATGACCGTTGGAGGTTATGTGGCTGTGGGAGTTATGACCGTTCATGCATTTGGGAGATTTGTCCGTTTGTGTGGGAGTTATGACCGATTGTGTGGGCGTTTTGACATTTCTTGAGTGTGGGAGTTTTGGCTGTGGGGGTTATGACCGTTGGTGTATTTGGGAGATTTGTCCATTTGTGTGGGGGTTATGACCGTTTGTGTGGGCGTTTTGACATTTCTTGAGTATGAGGGTTTTGGCTGTGGGAGTTTTGACCTGTTCCCATAGGGATCATTATCATTAATGACATGCAGTAATCGGAGAATGTAACATTTCCACTTAGCGTTTCTCAAAATTCGTCGCACACTTGTGGTGCTAACCCTCACTTCCCATGCATATTGCGTAGTAAACTTCTGTGGTGACGTTACAAACATTTTCAACACGAAAACCAACAAAGCAGGACTTGTTGCTATAAGCGTTCTTCCCGATCTTCCTTTGTGAATATTGCAAATCGTTTCAAACTTGTCAACAATGCGTTTGATTGTTAGGCGGATTGGTGGTTCAGTACCAAACTCCCCTCTCCACTGACGCTGTACTTCGATGGAATTCCCAAACCTGATAAAACACTTCAAAACGTACTTTTGCTGCTCGAATTCCTGCCATTTTCTTATCTCACTAACCGTGCTGACAGTACAGACATCTGTTGAGCGAAAAACCGTACTATAACATAATTTCAATTGAAAACAATTGACAATGTCGACATCTGGTGGGCGAAAAACCATACTACAACGTACTTAAATTTCAGAACAACTGCCAATGCAAGTATCTGATACAGGATTACAAAGAATGTATGCATTTTTCTGGCGGACTCTGTAGACAGCAAAAAGTGGCCCAAACAGGGAAACAACACACAACAAAGCAGTTTCAATTTTTATAGTACTGTAAGTTGCATAAAAAAATCAGCTCACAACTTGATATATATACAAACCGAATTTCCATTCCAAACTAGTATCTTGGAGTTTTTAGTAACACCCATTTCCATCAACGTTTTTGTTGGATCATCTAATACTTGGGACGGGAATAGACCACATGGAGTCTCGTGGCACACATGCAGAGAAGCGCACGCTAGAAACCATTCTTCCGGTAACTGGAATGATAATATGCAGCATGTCATAAGAAAACAAAACGTGTTATTCCATTACACAATTTTATAAAATGTTCGAATAAAGACAACTCAAATTTCGAATAGAAAAAGAACTATTTGGTCTAGGAATTAATTCGTGCGGGTGGACAAGAGATGGCGCAACGAACGGAGCCTCCCACAGTTCCGTGTATCCACACATGTGTTGCAAACCCCTGTCATCGCGTATCGTTCGTAGTATAGGGCAGTGGATTAAAGCGTCAACAACACCAGTTTGTAGTTAAGTGAACATGGCGCAATTTGTGCCTGATAAAGTGTTTTTGCGGGGTGTCCTGCTGCATTACTTTAACATGCAGAAAAGTGCGACTGAAAGTCATCGTATTTTGGTGGAAGTGTATGGTGACCATGCTCTAGCTGAGCGAACGTGTCAGAAGTGGTTTGCACGGTTTAGAAGTGGTGATTTCGGCTTGGCAGACCAAGAGCGAGCTGGACAGCCAAAAAAATTTCAAGACGAAGAATTGACAGCATTGCTCGAGCAGGATTCGTGTCAAACGCAGGAACAACTTGCAGCAGCATTAGGCGTTGATCAAACAACAGTCTCCAAACGCTTGAAAGCCATGGGAATGATTCAAAAGATGTCACATTGGGTTCCACATGAATTGAAAGACAGAGACGTTGAAAGACGAAAAACCATTTGCGAATTGCTGCTTCAACGACAGAGCAGAAAGGGGTTTCTGCATCGAATTATTACGGGTGATGAGAAGTGGATCCATTACGAGAACCCTAAACGAAAAAAGGCCTGGGTGAAACCAGGTGAACCAGGTCCATCACAACCAAAACGAGATATTCACTGTGCAAAGGTTATGCTGTGCATATGGTGGGATATGAAAGGTGTGGTGTAATATGAGCTGCTGCAACCGGGTGAAACTATGAATGGAGAACGTTATCGACGACAATTAATGCGTTTGAAGCAAGCTCTGGCCAGAACACGACCAGAATGGGAGAACAGACATGATAAACTTATTGTTCAACATGATAACGCTCGCCCACATGTCGCAAAACCGGTCAAAACCTATTTAGAAAATGTCGGATGGGAAGTTTTACCCCACCCGCCGTATTCACCAGACGTTGCTCCTTCGGACTACTACTTGTTCGATTGCATGAACAACGATTTGCTTGGACAGCGATTTACTTCTTCAGAAGATATCGAAACATGGGTCTCTGACTGGATCGCTTCCAAGGATGAGGACTTCTTTCGCCACGGAATCCGTACATTGCCTGACAGATGGGCGAAAGTGGTGGCTAGCGATGGACAATATTTTTCTTAAGGTATTTATGTATTTTGTATTTGTACTACAGCTTCAATGTGTGCGTACCAACCGCACGAATTAATTCCTAGACCAAATACAAACAGAAAACATAATTTCATTTTATGATTATTTTACGCATTATCATTATTTACATTATTTCTCTCACATACATTTAGCTCTACCTTATCTCCCGTTGTAATAAATAAATAATTATTAATTTATTAGTTTTGTTCATTCCTTCATTAATTTTTAAAAAGTTTGCTTTACCAAAAAATTCTTTATATAATTATCCTGTCTGTCCGTGTGTTCATTATTCTGTCCGGGAGACAACAAAAACTATTTGATGGACCACCATTAATTTTGGCCAAACGTGATATAGAGTGCCAAAAGTCATGAAACGAGCTCGTTGATAAAAGTGTTATTCAAACCGGAAGTGGTAGAAATCAACCAGTTCCGGTTTTAATGTTCTAGCAAAAACGATAATAGAAAGCGAGATGCGGTTTCCTGCAATTGATTAAGCATTCAAAGAATACACTTTAATTCTATCCTTAACTCAGTCCTAAAATCGGAATGAAATTATTAAAAACTTGAAGAGTTCTCTGTTAACCTTGGAAATTACAAGCTAATTTTATAACCAATCATGACAAGGTGAGCCTATGAGGTTCATACGTGTTTTCATTGACTACACACACTGATATCTACAGGTAAGTGTTGCTGTTTTATTTTTAATTGTGCGTACATACTTGTTAATAACTCTATTACTGATTACTACTGTTATAAATAGTGTTTATACGCCTCTTTGATTAAATTTTATTTTTAATTGTAAATGGTAAATGTTAGCAATATATCACATAAAATAACGAATAACGTTTTTGATAGTCTACATATTTTTGGTATATATATATATGGTTCAGAAGAACCTAAAGTTAATCACTTACAGAGAAATTTTCACTTCTTTCGACAACATACACACATACACGCATCTTGCTGAGCTCTTTGCTGATATTTTTTTTTTTTTTTTCACGTATCGCATGTTGCTGCATTCTTTTTCGGATCACACACATGACACCTTCTACGCTTCTTTTATCTCCGATTGTTTGTTACTTATATCTGGGCACTCCTGTAGATCACGGCAGAGTTCCACAGTCAATTTTATATCATTATGTAAGCCAAGTGAATTTGTCATTATACCGGAAAAAAAAATGTGTGATGCTATCTGTGTTGCATAAAATGTTGCCACATGTCGTTAAGTGAGGAAACTATACAAAACAGCTTGTGAAAAATAACTTGAATTTGGGATAACCATTTATACATGAAATAAAAATACATTCACTGCAATTTCTTTATTTTGCCAGTGCTTCCATCCAGTGATCACTAAATATTGTAATAATGAAGAATTTTGAACAGAAAGTACTGACCTATCATTTGAGCCTCGGAGCTCACCTTGTCATGATTAGGTATGAAAAAGAATCGATGCTTAAAAAAATAGTTAAAATATCATTCAAGCTAATTGAGGTATATCACGAACAAATATACAAGAGGCGCTTTGAGAATTAATAAAATTTATTAAAATTCTTTAAGTTTTATTAAAGCGGTTACTTAATAAAAATGGTACTCATGAGCCTCAAAGGCTCACGTTGTCATTTCTAGAGTTAAACAAGTGTAACTTAAGCTTTAACCATTTTCAGTGAAGTTGGGCATCAGTTATCAACACTGTTTCAATTTCTCAATTATGGACATGGTGGCTCAGTGGAAGAGCGCTTACTTCTAGTACGTGGGGTTCCTGGTACAATTCCCGGCCAAGTAAGTTTGTGGGGGACAAGATCATGTCCGTGGGTTTCCTCGCGTACTCTCGTTTCCTTCCACTTTATTCATTCCACCATTGTATTCATTTCTCATTATTACCGTCTCCTTTAGCCTAGACAGCATAACCATGGTACGTAATGTTTTTTGACCTCCCCTCCTATCTGATGAAGTATTTTAGCGAAAGAGTTTATGTTGTATCTCTTGTTGTGATTTAAGTTTCTTCTCAATGCGACATCATCTAATGCAATTTATTTATTGATTGATTGATTGCAAGTTTAATGAGAATGTCACCAGCAAGGCCAATTTGCCTTAGTCATGATAAGGCCATGGCCGACATAGTAACCTGCACGTTAAAAATTCACCGTAAAATTTCTAGAAAAGAGTAAATCAAATTTAAGATCTACAAATTAGAGATCAAATCAGAAAACAATAACAGTTATAACACAGGTTGCGAAAACGACAAAGGAATAACAAAATATAAAAAAATATATATATCAAGAAAATGACTCAAAAATAGTAATAACAGAAACTCATAACAGGAAAAATCTAAAAAGGAAATCGCACCTATAGAGTATCTGGTGTGTGAAAAAAAAAAAAAAATAAAAAAATAATAATAATAATAATAAATAAATAAAGTTATTTCCTGCTTTCAAGGGTCTGTGGTACAACCCACGTGATCCGAAATGAGAGCACCAACCTCGAGAGTGAAACAGTGAGTGGCTGTTCTGGGAAGCGGACTGGGTGGTGTAATGGTTAACGCATTGGCACGGTATGCCGGAGGTCCCGAGTTCGATTCTCGAACCAGTCGGTCACTTTTTCACTCTTTACGTTAGAATTCGTACCTATAAAGAATTTGGTGTGCTAAATAAAAAATCGGTTGTTCCCTCCTTGCATTAGTACAGAAGTAGGCTCAGTTCATACTGCATAATGAATTGCACATCAAAAAACTTTGCATAAGATGAGTGCCGCGCTTGCTCACTTTGAGCAGAGAAAAAGCACTCACTGAGCGCAAATTGGCCAAGCTGTGATTTGAACTGTTTCGCATCCTGCCTATTCACCAGATATAGATTCTTCGGACTAAAATCTACTCTCGAAACTAAAAACTCTTCTGGCAGGACGAAAATTTGAAAAATGAAATGAAATCTTTAAGTGTTACGTCCCACGGTTATGCCGGTTAGGCTAAAGGAGCTGGTGATTATGAGAGATGAGTGAAATAGTGGAATAAAGAGTGGCAGGAAATCGGAGAACCCTGAGAAAAACCACGAGCACGGTGTTTGTCCACCACAAAGTTCACACGGCGCGAGCTGGGGTCGAACCGGGGACTCCAAGCACCGGAGATGAACACTCTACCACAGCCACCGCGCCCCCGACAAAAATTTGAATCAAATGAAAGGGTCATACAAGAGTATTTTAAAAGCCTCTAAGAAACTCATTTTCGCAAAGAAATCGGAAAGCGGGAGAAACGCTGGGGCAGGTGCGCTGAACTTTCAGGGGGCTATCTCGGAAAACAAAGTACGTTAAGGGGACAGACTACTAAAATGATGCAAAAGCTAACCATTTTTCTTTTGCTCGTTTTTCGTAAGTGAGAACAGATAATGAAATGTAACTTACCTCAGTAATAGATAATGTTATTCTACACCCAAAAATACGAATTAAAAGAATTTTCAGTGTTGGCATCCACAGAAATTACAGTGTGACCAGAATATTAATTATCCAAAAATTTAGGTTAAGACAGCGATTAGAAAAATGAACCCAACGATAATTGGTGACTTATGTTGGCTTGGATCCTTGTTAACTACTTTTTAAATAATATTCGTACTTATTTTGTAATAAGCAATACAAAATAAATAAAAATACTATTTAAAATGTAGTTAACAAGGAGCCAAGACAACATGATAGATCATCAATTACCGTTGAGTTCATTTTTCGATTCGCTACCTTAACCTAGATTTTTGGGTAATTCATATTCTGGCCACACTGTAATTTCTATGGATAATAACGCTAAAAATTCTTCAGATTCGTATTCTCGGGTGTAGAATAACATTGTCTATTACTGGGGTAAGTTACATTTCATTATCTCTTCTCACTTACGAAAAACGAGCAAAAGAATAATGGTTGGTTTTTGTATCATTTTTAGTAGTCTGACCCTTTTAAAAAATCAAATTGTTTTCTTTAATATCAAACCAAGTTACTTATCAAACCACTCTTGTAAGAGAGAGGAAGAAATGAGAAACCTTTAGACAGCAACGAAATTAGCGCTCTCGAAAAGTACAGGGAAAAGAAAAACTGTTGTGGTAATTCCATGTTGTCAGTTGCCATCATCTTTTGTAACTGGAGCACATTACTGTAAGTACTTTCTATTTTTTTCTCCCCTCTGACAAAGAACACTTCAAGATTACACAATTTCTGAAAATGTCAGCCACAACAATCTTTAATTAAAAAGTAAATAAATAAATAAAAACTATTCTAATTAAGAGAGACTGACTGACCTGCTGTATTTTGTCAGCTAATTTATCCAGTGTACATCGTTGATCAATTGCTATGCTAACTGATTCAGGACTCCCTGGAATACATTGTAAGGCACCTTGTGATACTTTGTAGCTGTTCGCTGGAAGTAGCTGAATGACGATTTCATTAAGAGATGCTTCGTATTCCTCCCTATGTTAAGAAAAATATAAAATTTACGTTGACAATCTGCGCTGTAATATAAACAAGATATCACACAAATAATACGTGTTTATATATATATATATATATATATATATATATATATATATATATATATATACAGGATGTTTCAAAAGAATATCGACAACGTTTGGGAGTAATTCCTGACACTAAGGCAAGACAAAAGGTAAGGACCAACTTGGGTGTAGAAATTCGTCATTTCGGAGTTATAGGCTGCCGAAATCATGAAAAAATGAACTTTAAAGATCCATAGCTCCAAAACTATCGGATCTACCGTATCGGGTCAAGACTTCACTTAGGAACTAATATGTGTCCTATTCTAACATCCATGTTTCAGAATTCTGCGGTACTTCCGCAACAATTTTTATAGAGGTAGTTGGTGAATACTTCAAATTACATGCCGATAGCCAAACTCCCTCCATAAAAACTGTATTCAAACATTCTTTCATGTTTTCAGAGGCCTACAACTCCGAAAGGACGGATTTCTGCACCCAGGTTGGTCCATACTTTTTGTCTTACCTTGGTTTCAGGAATCACGTTCCAAATGTTATCGGTGTTGTTTTGAAACATTCTATATATAAATTACTTTCAAGTCTCAGACATGCGAAAACGGCTTTTAATTCTAATACGAAGATCATCATCTAGATAACGTAGAAGATTAGGTATTAATAAGCACATTAATTGAAGCGTACAGGTCTGATCAATGTAGTTATTATATTCAGTTCTTGTAAAGGGGACACTCCTAATTCTAAATTTCAATCAATGTTTTCGTTTTCCAGCTTCTCACACAATCGTAAATCACACAAGAAAGCAAATGATCTAGGAGCCTGCGTCAGGACAGAATAACCACATCACATACGCCTATTAAATAAGTGATCCTTTTCCTTGGTCAAAAGATGATTTTAATGTGGACTGAAAGCTCGGAAGAAACTGAACGGAGTGCCTCAAACGTTGATAACACATAGGAACGAACCAAATTGTTGAGTAAAGCGATTGAAGTTATAAATTGATGTGCAAAATAGCATCTTCTAATTATCTCCTCAAATTTCTCTTTCCAACTGATCTGTATTCGCAAAATAGCATCTTCTAATTATCTCCTCAAATTTCTCTTTCCAACTGATCTGTATTCAATAACTTCCGACGGTTAAATTGTTAGTAATTATTACGATGATTACATTATTTTGACGAAAAAGCATCAGATAGATGAGATATTGTAATGGGGGGTTATCAAGGTTTTGAGACCCTTGAATTCAAGAAACTCGGCAAAAATAAGGCAGTTAAAAATGCTGATGTAAAATTTAATCAAAAACCAAGATAAGAAAAATTTTCGTTTTTTCTTAAAAAAAAAAAAAGAAAAAAATATCGAATTATGTATGTAAGAAAGAAAAAAATAACTATCACTACTTCTAACTAATCTGTAATATGTGTGACATTTAAATATTACGGAGCGGAATGTTGGACGAAGAAGAAGAGAGAGGAAAAGAATTTGCATATCATTTCAAGAAGAACATCTTTTCAAGAAGAAGCCGCAGAAATCCACTGGATTACCATCAGTATTCTTCAGAGGAATATCTTGAGGCGGAATGACAAGAATTCCTAATTCCCGATCCAATTTCTGATAAAAACGCGGGGATATTCCGGCGGATGACTTGAATCCTCACCTTGTTGCCGTCCACATCGTACAATTGTGCGATGTCGATCCGAAAATAGGTGTCACGGTTGCACCGTACCAGCAAGCAACTTTCCCGCAAAACAGATTCCATAACAAATCTAAGCGGGAAACTCTTCGGAGTGGTGAACGCCCTTGGATCATTTTCACGGTATTTAAGCGCCCAAACGTGACCACCAACAGGAAGGTAGATATATGCTCCATCCATTGTGACAACTACTTGCCATTTGGATGCGACGTTTCTTTGTTTCCTGCAGTTCGTTTTTCGTTCAACAATGTAGGAAGTAAGTGGTGTATACGGACGCACTTTTACTGGAACCAATGCTCTCTGATAAAGGTGTCCAATTGAATCGCTGGCCCATTACATGCTGAGTCGGTGGGATTTTCTGACATGCCAATTGGTGGACCCATGCTGAACTGAAGCACTGTGGATGTTACTTTGCTTGGAGCCCTCTTCCTGGTGTTCTCGTGGAGGACTGTTTTGAAATGGACTTCTGGTTTACATGATGTGCCACAATAATTTTTGCAGTAGTCACCCTGAGCGTGAACCCATTCTCCCATTAATGTTTCAATATGAATGTAGGTAAAACGAGACTAGAAAAAGGCCATGACATACTGTTCCTAGTAATAATTTAATTTAGACGCTATTTGATTACATTCACCCACCTACTTCAGACATATGTTACTCATGACAGCAAGCGTATCATTCTAGTGCCATTTTCATATCAGTGGCGTTCCTAGTTTGCTCTGACATAAATTTAGCAGAATCCGTTTTCTTTTTTTGTTGGGTTTTTTCTTTAACTAACATTATTTTCATCTCATCGATTCTTCCATTATCATCCCCTAACATTAATCATCCGACACCCTTAGTTTCAAAGGCATAAGATTTATCGAGTGTCTATTGACAGTTAACCCTCTTACTTAGCAATCGGGTGGCCTCAGGTTCGAAAATGGCGATCATCAATCTTAACTGGGACTTTCTTCACAAGGGAAGGTCCCACAAGCTGTCGCTCAAATCTGACTGCCACATAACACATATAATAAGAACATCATGAGAAATGAAAATGAGTAAAATATAAAGTGCTATGGACCAGAAGGATAGGATCAACGGGGCTTCAACATTTGAATATCCAAAAGATTATATCACGGAATTATGTATGTTTAAAGTAAGTAGCTTGAAAACCGTTAAAGCAATCAAAACAAAAGGTGCACAATATAATGAGAACAAAATGCTGTTTCGAAATCCACAGTGTTGTCATAGATGAAGCAGTGCTGCCAACCCAACATAAAAGTATTTTGATTGAAATAGTACTATATATAAATGTGCGCAGATTTAAAATGCACTATTATCACTAAATATAACAGTGACTTGTAATGGTACAGTGTTGCACACTGCTGGAGCTACGCGTGCTGAAAATGTACAATGGAGAAATCTGATATGTGGCAACAGAGGGTAATAAAGGAATCTGGGTCTCATATTATGAATTTAATTCAAATGCGTAATAAAACCGGAAGTATAAATAGCAAAATGTCAGGAGTGTCACAAAATATTGATGTATATGAAAAACGAAATTGAGTGATGCCATTTTTACGTCCTGTGTCAGTACCGAAGCTATACAGGACGGGACAGTGTTCTCATTATATTGTGCACTTTTGTTTTGATTGCTTTAACGGTTTTCAAGATATTTATTTTAAACGTACACTCATGTCCAAAATGATTGTCGCATATCTATAACTGCCTTCTTGTAAGAATATAATTTGATAATGATTTTGTAGGGTACTTTTAATACTGATACTATGCGTATAGTCAGGAAATGAATATTTGTGGTAAATTTCATAGGAAAAGAATTATAAATAAGAAAATTAGAATGAGTAAAACAAAATGTTGCTAAATGGATAAGAAAGTTTTGTTTCCGTTTTATTGTTCTTATTTACTGCTCTTTTGACATGAAATTTGCCACATGTCTTTGCCGATTATACACATACTAACATTATAAGAAATACCGGGCGAATTCGTTATCAAATTATATTCCTACAACAACATATTTATAGACATGCGACAATAATTTTGGACATGAGTGTACATATTTCCGTGATTTAATTTTTTGGATATTCAAATGCTGAAACCCCGTAGATCCTATCCTTCTGGTCCATAGCACCTTATATTTTACTCATTTTCATTCTCATGATGCTCTATCAGATGTGCTATGTGGTAATCAGATTTGATCGACAACTTGTGAGACCTTTCCTTGAGTTCAGTTTTACCAATGAATTCTGGAAACGTTACTTATTCATATACGTGTAGGCCAACCGCCTTCCAAAGCTGAGGCTGATAGTGTCGTCCTGTAATTCAGCTCAATGGAGGCGAAATAGTATGGTGGGAAACAGCCAACAGCAACAGAGTTCAAGTTTCGGTCACGATTCTAAGCCCACATTAACAGTAGGGCCTGTCCTTCATAACCTTAATTTCAAAGGAGCACAAAACACGAAAACCCAAATTGATTGCTTTCCAATATTGTTAGCAGTTTGAATGTAAAATGGCTTTACAGCAATCTAAAACTTTCAATATAAAATAGATTAATAGAAAGTAAACTGAAGATTTCATTTCACTTCCAATTCTGGTTTCAAATCTAAACAAAACAGACAAAATAATAATAATGATAATTTACCTTTGTTTTTGAAGTTCCTCATTCTTGCTTTGCACGAACTGAATTAAGTGATCAGGTACACAATAACTAGGGTTTCCCTTTGCTGCGACGGGCCTCTCAAGGGATTTCCTTCTGTAGAACAGCATGTAGGCACATTCTTTCCCTGAGTATTGTTTCTCGATACACTTCACTGTAATTGGAGCTACACACGCATCGTTAAAATCAAACCAATGATTCTGAGACGACTCCTCGAAATTAAAGTCTCCCTGCGCTGCGTTTGCATACATTTCATTACTAAACTCTCCTGTCTGACACGTGGCGCCATCTTTGTCTACTTTACATCTCTTACCCGACTTCTGCTCAAACCAGTCATCCGACATGTCAATGTATTTTCCTTTGTCAGATGATGTATTATTTATACTGTTTTCGGTAGCCTCGACTGAATTTGTGTTCAAGTTAATTGACACTCCTGGTTGAATACTAACAATCTCTGTTTCTTTACAGTGAGTAAATATCTTACTATTTTGGATAAACTTCGTTATTGGTCCGTATTTTTGTTTAAATAGTTTCTTCCAGGAGGAGCCGGTTTCAGTTGAAAACCGTTGACAAAGCTCGGACAAGGGGAGCATACGGTCTGCTTCTCGATTGAGCAATTCGTACAACACTTCTTTAGGTCCTTTGTTTCGAAGACTATTTGTAGATTGCTGATTCTGCTGCACTGGATTTGAAGAGACCACTGGCGACTCAACCTCCTATTAAAATAAATAGATAAATTAATAAACTGATTAAGAAAAAAAAAATCAGTTATCTAATGGAGAAGTCTCGTAATACCTTGAACATGACTTCCTGTAAGGAGAGATATTCCTGTAACTGCTTAAAATGCCTTTAAAGGAGTTTACTAATGAAATCTTTTAGTTTAGTTTCCCACGTTTAAGTCCTTTAGGCTAAAGAAGATGAATGATTAAGGCGAGTGAATAAAAATGGAAAATATAGTGGAATGAGAATGCGGGAGGAAACGGAAGTATTCCGAGAAAATCCATGGACATCATGTTGTCCACTACAAACATTTTTTGGCCGAATATCGAACC
Organism: Thermobia domestica; assembly: GCF_964235325.1. NCBI lineage: Eukaryota > Metazoa > Arthropoda > Insecta > Zygentoma > Lepismatidae > Thermobia > Thermobia domestica. Next base: position 213,292,442 of record NC_137466.1, read on the forward strand.
AGGAGTTGAGTTGAGTTGATTTTGAGTTTAACGTCCCGTTCAGCAGCGAGGCTATATGAGACGTGGACCTACTGATTAACGGAATCCGAACCACATGAGCTCCCGCCGGATATCGAACCAGGAACCCACACACTACAGGTAAGACTCTACCACTGATCTACCGTGTCCCCCGGTCGTTTTTCACCGAAACAGGTTCGATCAAACCGGTTTCACAACTGAAACCAGTTTTTTATATAGAAAACCAAACCGGTTTTGGAAAAAAGAAACCAGTTTTTGATAGAAAACCGAACCGGTTTTGGAAAAAAGAAACCAGTTTTTGATAGAAAACCGAACCGGTTTTGGAAAAATGAAACCAATATTTGATAGAAAACCGAATCGGTTTTGGAAAAAAGAAACCAGTTTTTGATAGAAAATCAAACCGGTTTTGAAAAAAAAAGTTTTTGATAGAAAACCAAACCGGTTTTGGAAAAAAGAAACCAGTTTTTGATAGAAAACCAAACCGGTTTTGGAAAAAAGAAACCAGTTTTGATAGAAAACCGAACCGGTTTTGAAAATCGGAACTGGTTTTTGATAGAAAAACGGACTAATTTTGAAAAACACAAAAATCGGTTTTTGTGTTCACCCTTAGTAAAAACTAATGAAGTCTAATGGTTCTTCCCTAAATTAAAAGTGGAAAACTTAAATTATTTACATAGCAACATGATACTTACCGGCTTGGTCCAATTTCCCAGATGATCTATATCCCGAATATAAGCATGGTAATGTCCTCCATGTGTACTTCCATGGTGGATGACAACAGAGAACAGCTCATAGGTTGTGAATTCGGGTGGTAGTTCGTGCTCACAGAACGCTCCAACGTCTAAGTCTGGCGGGAAAGCAAAACGGCTGGTCTCCTTAAACCGTTCTAGCTTCTGAGGGTCGTAACTAAAGCGAAGCAGGGAGAAAGTGAGAATCGGCGGAAGCTTACGCAGTTTGGCACTCTTCAAAAGAAAAAGAAAGTATTCATCAGCACCTCAAGCATTGAATAGACAAATGAATACAGCATACATTCAACGGCTCTAAAGTTATCGTCTGGCTCACAGGGGGTTAACAATGGACAGGGGATAAAGTTGTTTCTTTTTAACAGTTGGCTATCTTCAAATGAAAAATGCGTTGTAATGATGAGATGGATTTTTTTTTTTTTTTATCTCGAGTTTCCCCTGTCCATTTTTAAATTACTTAGAGCAATATTACATTACGCTACTGGTTGTGTCACCGGTGGCACAACCAGCGGACGGAAGACGGAGGACCGGGCGTGGGGTATTAAAGTATACAGAGCCTATTACACTAGGGCGACTGGTGGCGCTATCAAGAAATCGGTGGATGGCTGGTGGACGAGTTCAATAACTGCCCGGGCAACCATTGGTGGCACAACACACACTTTGGGTCATTGTTCTTAACGTGGCGTATTACACGACTACTGGTGGCGCTACCACCAGTAGCAGGTTCAAGAGTTGTTTGATTGTTGGCGCTCGCTGTGTGATTCATCAGACCGCAATATATTGTCACTCTGTGTAGTGTTGGTTTTCTCTTTTGATTCGCGAGAAAATGGCAAATTACAATGAAGGTAGTGACAGAAATGCAGTGAAGTTACAAATTTATTCCCAAGGACAAGGGATTGGATATTCCAATGCCGAATGGTTCAAAAACTGATGACTTTGATATTCAAAAATTGAAAAACTTAGTGTCGCCCACACAAAGATAATTGAATAGTGTGTAATATAGTCCTTTATCTTCCCTTGACATCAATATTGGGTCTATGTACACTTTTTTCTTTCTTCGCTTCGTCGTTTTCATCAAGAGGGTAAGGAGAAGCATGCTTTCACTCACTGAAGACATTTTCTCATGAAAATATTCGTCTTGTTTTGGTTGCGCCACTGGTGATGATATGCGAGAGTGCGGTGTCGCCATCAGTTGTACCACCAGTGACGCAATCAGTGCCCTAATGTAATAGAGCTCTATCCTTGTAAGGCAATCGATAACTGCAGCAGCAATTGAATGAATCTTTAAAAAAACATACGGAACTGGTAAGTGAATATTACTGTTTTCATTGTGGATTCCGTGCATCGTTAAGATTTATTAGAATCCCTTATCTTAGCAGAGATGACAAGTGACTTATACAAGTGAATATCTCTATATGATGACGCCATAAACACTTAATTCCTAATAAGAATTGAAGCTTTCCTGGCGGCGAATATTATAGAGATGTTCCCGGGATATCAGCCAGGTGAAATCCGACGATAGAGCCGACGTTTCAAGAAATGACATCGTTCTTGTCTTCAGGTCCGTCTCAACGAGAACGATGTCAGAATTCCTAGTGTTTCCACTTCCGGTTTTCTAAATGAAATTCTAATTGCTGCCAACTGCCTCACGCTGCTGACTCAATACTTAAAAAAAAAAAAAAAAAAAAAAAAAAAAAAACATATAGTATAATTTACAGACATACTTTTGAATTCAGCAAAAATTATTACTGTGTTTAAAAAAATAGCGAACTGATGGGAAATACAGAGACAGTTATTTAGGACAATTAAAAAACGAAATTAAGTCACTGAATACTTTAACTGTTCTTTAAAGAAAACAAAATTTATAATAAAAGAAGTATACAGGGTAACTACTAAAATTCCAAAATGAAATTTCATGACTTTTTTGTGACCTTTTCTTTACCAAACCATAAAATTTCGTAACAATCAAAAACTCCTTTAGAACTTATATTTACCCTATCTCTACTTTTCAAGGCTGTTCCCTGGAGCGATAAAACTTGGTGTCTTCTCACATCACTTTCAGTATATTCACTGTATACAATCTGTTTCGTTCGGTATCTAACCAACAGCAAACACTCATAAATATACTGATCTTAAAATTACATATCTAAATACATATGATGTACACTCATGTTCAAAATTATTGTCGCATGTCTATAAATATGTTGTTGTAGGAATATAATTTTATAACGATTTCGCCAGGTATTTCTTATAATGTTAGTATGTGTATAATCAGCAAAGACATGTATGTGGAAAATTTCATGTCAAAAGAGCAGTAAATAACAAAAATAAAACGAAAATAAAACTTTCTTGTTCATTTAGCAACATTTTGTTTTATTCATTCTAATTTTCGTATTTATAATTCTTTTCCTATGATATTTACCACAAATATACATTTCCCGATTATACACATAGTATCAGTATTAAAGGTACCCTGCAAAATCATTATCAAATTATATTCTTACAAGAAGACAGTTATAAATATGCGACAATTATTTTGGACATGAGTGTACATATATTGACAAATCCTTAGCAATCCTTTAAAAATGTCACACTGATTGTAAACAGTTGAACTGATGGATTCTATCTCTCTTTCAAGTTGGCTAATATTCTTTTACCCTTTTTTGAGCTTTTTCCATCTCCTTTCTGAAGTATTTCAACTTCTCTTCAGTCTGTTGTACCAATCTTCTTTTCTTCTCCTTCAACTTTTTACGGTATTATTCTGCCTCCATCTTGATTTTGTTTCGTCTTTTGTGTTAATTTGGGTGCAAATTAGCCCGAATTTTCATGCAAGCGATAGAAGCGTGCTTTACTTACGATTTGATAGCGCCTAAAGCCGACCAGAGACATTTTTGGCGATGAATTTTGACATTTTATAGAACAAAATTTTCCAGTCTCTATTTATATTTGTGCAGATAAAAAAAAAAAAATAAATAAATAAGAAAGAGAAAAAAAAAAGCTAAGTTTCTTGACTTTCATGGCCATTTTCTGATTTCGTGACTTGCGTAACCGATAGACACCCTGAGTGAAATTAAGGACCCGGTGATACAGTTATAAAAATAGTGCTGATGACGTTCCCAGAAAAGAAGGAAAATTCAATTAGAGTAACAAACACGACGGCACAAGATAAGTTATAATTCATATTAATATGTGCCCTATACTTTCTATAAGTATATTTGTTGACCGTTGTTGCAACTCAATCCTGTATGTGTTTATTCCACTTAGAACTTCCAGATTTGCCTATCTCTTAACTGTCCGCCTCTTCTTCTGTCTGTGTCTGGTTGACCTGCTCCGTCACCAAGCGAGCAAGAGTTTAGGTGAAAGTTGTTTGTTGAGTTCTTCCAGATTTTGGAGTTGCGCACGGGAAATCAATGATCTCTTATACTAGGTGATATTCTAGATTCTGTCTGGAATTGCAAAGGTATCGGTAGGTGGCCACTTGCCAGTGAAACAGAATCTCGTTACATAACGACACAACACAACATACTACGTAGCTGGTTCGTAAGAAAATTACACTATTCGAATAGATTTACAATTATCATCATTGTCTTCATCATAGGTATTCTGCCCTTATTGGCAGGTCACTTGCCACAGCTTCCACGGTCCTCCGCTAACCTCTTCGTCTTCACGTATGATCTTTCTGTTTTTATATCATCCATTAATTCTAGCCTTCTTCGCTACCTCCTATTTCCTGCAACCATACCATCTAGCACATCCCTCATAATACAATTTCTTCTTAGACAATGTCCCAAACAGTTTCTCTTTCTCTTCTTAATAATATCTAAAATTGTTCTTTTTTTCCCCACCATTTCTAACACCCTCTCATTTGTTTTCTGCTTTACCCAACTAATTCTTTCAGTTCTTCTCCACACTCACACTTCGAAAACTTCCAGTCGTTTTTCATCACTTTTGTGTAATGTCCATGTTTCTGCACCATATGTACACCACTCCACACGAAGCGTTTTATGAGTTGGTTTCTCAACTCTTTATTCGAGGTCCCACAAAAGAGACTTTTCTTCCTCCTAAAGGCTTTTTTCACCATTTCTATCATTCTGTAATTTCACGTTCGCATTTCATGTCATTACTAAGAATACTACCCAGATATCAAAAACTATTCACTTGTTCTATTTTCTTCCCTCCTACTTTTATATATGACACAGACCGCTTCGTTCCAATCATGATGGCTTTTGTATTTCTAACATTTATTCTTCATCCCATATTCTTCAAAGCCCTCCTTCAAGTTTTCTAACATCCTATTGATATTCTTTTCTGATTCTGCAACCAGCGCCATATCGTCTGCAAATCTTATGCATCTAATCATTCTACCTCCTACCGAAATGCCGTCTTCCTCATGTGGGCTCTTTTTCACTATCTCTTCTAGAAATATATTAAATAACGTTGGCGAGAGACCGCATCCTTGTCGAACTCCCCTTCCAATTGCACTCTCCTCTGTCAGTCCCTCCCCTATCCTCACACTAACTTGTTGATTTATATATAAGTTTCTTATGAGTCTTCGAAAGTGTAATGAAATTAAAATCAACGAAAAACATAGTGAATTTTCCCAATAAATTATTGATGGTTTGGACTATAATAATTATTCCCTGTAATATGGCTCCAGCAGCTATTTCTGGAATTTCGAAAATAATTATTACAATCCTCACACACGAACATGTTTCTAAGAGTTTTATTTATTTATAAAGGTACTTTTTACTATCAAAGAAAATAGAAGGAGGGTATTTCTCCTTTGCTTTTAACCTACCTTTGTTGCGTCAACTAATGTATCACAGACTTCGCAATAATACCGGTTATTTCCCGACATTGTCTCCGTCTCTAAGAAAGAATAATATAAACTTTCCTGTAAAGTGTGCCTTCCTACGATAGCAGCCGTTAGATCAAGGAAGCTTTCTTCCCTCTCGCTTACTCGGGTACAACTGTGACAGGACACCTGGCAGAAAGATGAAACAGATCAATAGGTTACTTAAATAACTAATCATACTGCTCTCACTAACAATAAACATACAATATTATGCTTACCTTTGCATCCGTGGTGCACTTATCACACTTACATAAACATTTTTGGCGGGGAGAGGAGACCTAATGCCACCAATACAACTATTAGTTTTTTCAAAAAAAAAAAAGTTACTTCCTATTAACACTAATTTATCTATATATTAAAATGCTAGAGAAGTTTATATCTTTGTGGCCAATCCTTTCGACAATGAAATCTCGAAAACTACAAGTGCTAGAAACGTGCCGTTTTCGCAGGTCGGTTCCAAATTTTGTGTATTTTTTTCAAATTTATATATATATATATATATATATATATATATATATATATATATATATATATATATATTCCACATTTTAGGCGTCTTTTGACCCTATTAGTTTAATACTCTAGCTATAAAGGTAACCCAGAAAGTTCTGTCGCTCTTTGTGGAGGTCTGTGTTCAATTGGCCCTCACACCGTGAGTTGAATGCGAATTGAGATAAGGTGAAGGTCAGTTGTTGTGTGGGTAATATCCAACATACTACTACCTGGTTGTGACAGTTCAGTTACACCGTGAACTTGCGTAAGGACAGAGTGAACATCATACCTACACAGAACGTCATAACGGCGTGTATGCTATACGAGTTCAAACTTGGGTCAAACGCCCCTGCAGCGGGGCGGAAGATATGCCAGGCCTTTAGTGAGGGTGTCGTGACTACGCGTACAGTGCAGCGGTGGTTTAACAGTTTAAGAACGGTGACAAAACAATCGAAGACCCACCACGTGCCGGAAGAACAACACATGTGCAAAATGAAGATCTTCAGGCAGCAATTCAGGCGAACCGTGGTCAGACATGTGACGAACTGGATCTTCAATTCAGTGCGAGTGGAGAAACTATTCGGCAGCACCTCCATCAACTTGGGAAGGACTACAAGTTGAGTCGATGGGTCCCACATGATTTGACTCCCGGCCAGAAGGCAACGCTAGCAGACACTTGTTTCTGAGGTAGGAGCCGTTCCTGGACAGGGTGTTGAGACGTAATGAGAAGGCGATCCTGTACAAAGCTCCACAGCGACGTCATCATTTGTTAGCATCCCATGAACCGGTTTCAAAACAGTCAAAACCAGCACTGCACCAGAAGAAGGTCCTCCTGCATGTTTGGTGCACTGCCCGCGGCATCGTGCATCAGGAACTGCTACCAGCTAGTCAGAGTATCAATGCAACTGTGTACTGTCAGCAGTTAAGCCGTGTTCAAGAAAAACTCAAACTCTGGAGCCAGTATTTCTAAATCGCAAAGGGGTCCTCCTGTTACAGGATAAAGCAAGCCCTACGTGACTAGGATGACCTGGGACACTTTTCTACGCTTTGGGTGGAAAACACTATTGCATCAGCCATACTCCCCGGACATTGTACCGTCCGATTATCACCTGTTCCATTCCTTGGACAATCACCTTAGAGGATGCCAGTTCAAATCCTAGCAGGGATACAAAATGCACTTAATACCTTCTTCCCTTTACGGCACACCAAATTCTACCACGAAAGAATCAATGGCCTTCCAGAACGTTGGCAGAAGGTCATCGATGCTGATGGGGACTATTTTTGATCTTTCAGGTACGTCTTAGGTGGCATATCGATGTTCGGAGGTGGTAGGTGAAAAAGCGACAGAACTTTCTTGGTTACGCTTACAGGTTCATGTCCTTGTGAAAGGCAACCAGTACAGGAGATACGTATAGCTGGTTGATGGACATTTCAGGCGCTTTACTTTAATCTGAATAACAATACCTATTGCAAGCTGGCAACTTCGAAGGCTTGTGGACTCACAATGATGCGTATTCAGATATGCAAAATAAGAAGAAAAAAAATATTTGCATGTGTTATATGTTTGTCTATAGCAATTCACTCCCTTTGAGAGTTTTCCTGTCCTTCACTTGTGTTCGTAAAGGGACTTGCACAAATATAATGAAAAGTGGGAAGGAGATTCACGCTCATATTAGAACTGTGCGCTGTGTAAAAACCACAGGTTCAGTTAGTATACACTGAAAAATTTCCACTGATGTTAAAGCACAAAACCCGCGAAGATCTTACTGCATAATACGACTTCAGCCGATGTGGTACTTGAAAATGGATAATCGTCAAAAGTATCCGAAATACTGAAAATTACTACAGCCTACAAGAAATAATAATAATAATAATAATAATAATAATAATAATAATAATAATAATAATAATAATAATAATAATAATAATAATGAATACTACCTTGTACTATCTTGTAAAATATACTCGGAACGTTCTCTTAGTAAAGGAGGAAATACTTCATAAGATGTCTTCGCAAATCAAAGCAATTACGTATGAATCATATTTTATTAGAACCACGGATGTAAAATTAAACCAAGGTAATGGTATATTAGATAAACAATACGATAATTAAATACGTTAAGTGTCATAATTAAGTACGTCCGGGAATTCAAAATCAAACATATTAACATTTTCAGGGATTTTTCTACGCATTGAAGAGAAATCCGAACAGTAACACTTCCGATGCCGTTTAAATCCAAATTCAGCCGCGCAGCTTGGGAGAGAGGGAGGGGGAGATAAAAATGATCGATATCAGAAAGTGTTCAGTAACGGAACATATTACTAGTTTTGTTTATTTTAAAAAAAAAGCAAAGCTGGCAATTGACGCTGTTATTATCTAAACAGGAAGTTGTAATATATTTATACCACTTCCGGTTTTAGTAGAGAGAGAGTACAGGAGATGGAATATATTCTTGAGACGCTCAATCAGGGTGGCCCCTCATTTGGAATTTCAAAATTCCCTGACTTTTCCAGAAATTTTCCCGGTTTTCCAGAAAATTTCTAGAGAGATCTAAAATGGTATATATAGGAACCTTGGGCAACTCAGGGACACGAACCCCTAAATTCCAGTAAAATTATTGCTTTTAATTATTCTTTTGTGATTCCAGGCCCCCGGGCATTTGTCCCCTATTCCCCCTCCCCTGTCGCCGGCCCTGCAAACCCGTAAACCATTATTAAACACAAATCATGTGAGTTATACGGCAAAGAAGTCCATGTGTTAAGAAAAAGAATTACTCGAAAACATGGTATTTTTATCCAGCCCATAGCTAGGAAATGGCCAATGGAAGTGGAGCCCGCACCCTGCGACAATCCTCAACTCCCTTGACTGAAATTTTCATTTCTTTTTTAAACAAATATATGTTTAAAAAATAAGTAGTCAATAATTCTTAAATTTATTTTCTTGGAAAAACACCATTACAGAATTTACATAAAATCAGTTTAAAATTGCAAAATTCAAATCAAGAAACTGTTCTACTCATTATCTACTTATCTTTCGTTAATTTGCAATCAAATATTTCTCCGGATTTAACAACAAATACACAATACCTTCACCAGGTGTGCTTATTAGCAACCTCTGTCACATTGCAGTACAAGGTTATGCTATCGTTCTTTGACGTCACAAATTAATGGAGAGGACAATTATGGAGCTACCTGTATTAAGAAGTAGCGGACTTCGGCCTAGAAAGCCGGCATTAACAACTTTAGGTAGGCCCGGGTCCCAAAGGTTTTGTCGTGCCAGCAGTGGCGTGCGGTGGTTATGCAACCGGTGAACAGGTCGACATAGATGGGAAATATTGTGTAACAAAACAACGGAACTGAAGTAAATGAGCACTATTAAAATGTGCTTTTAAGAAATCAGAAAAATTTGTTTGAAGCTGATTTTTTTTTTTTTTTTTTTTTGGAACAATAGTACATGCAGTAGCGGAATTGGGTGTAAAAACTAGGGGGAGGGGAATGCCATTACTTCAAACTGGTGGTCAAAAGGTCAAATATCTGTATAAAAGCATGGCCAATTAATCGTGTATCGCAAAAAGTACTGCCGCCACTGAGTACAAATGCATGTGAAATCCACACAGTTTTTGATTCCACATAGAAATACACGCATTAACCAAAATTCCACACATTCTGTGGAATTCGACACACATTCGGAACTCTTCCGGCAGAAATACTCAACTATCGTTCAGCCTTTATATTAATCACGTGACCACCAAAACGGGATGCAGGGGCGCAGCCCCGAGCGAATTCTGGAAATCAAGCAGCCATCGAACTAAACAAGTGTGTTAATTACAAAATGGTCCCGATTTCGCTCCAGCTCAATTCATGGGCAGCACTAAATGACAAAAGAATATGAAGAAAGTATGCGCAGCCCAAACCAGCAGAGCTAGATAAACGAAACCTGGAAGGAAGGAGAAATCTGGGGGCGAAGCCCCCAGCGACCAAAGCTATTTTGTATATAAATAAACCGGCTAAATGGCTAGGAATACAGCAGAACGTAAATTTTCTCCCGAGTAAAAATTCCATGTTTTTCATCAAAATTCCCTGACTTTTCCAGAATTAAGAAATTCCCTGACTTTTCCAGGTTTTCCAGGTGAGTGGCCACCCTGTCAATTGATTACAGAAAACTGCTTCTCTCTATCTATTACCTTTTTTGCTCTATAGTAGTCAACGTTAAAACCAGAAGCTTGATTTCTACCACTTCCGGTTTGAAAAAAGTTTCTCGCTTTCACTCTATGTAGATCAGTATTGAAACCGGAAGTTGTAGTTGATTTCTAATCAAATGTATTCTTGAGACGCTAAATCGATAAAAGTAAACCACTTCTTCCTATTTATTATGTTTTTGCTCTATCGTGATCAACTTTAAAACCGGAAATGGTTGATTTCTACCACTTTTGGCTTAAATATCTCCTTCAACGAATTCAATTACTAATTTTTCACCCTCTACATCCTTGATGGTGATCCATCACAAGTAATTCTTTAAATTTCTGGCTCCCGGACGGACAGACAGGGTAAATATATTGTAAAATTCTACCTGTGAAAGGGTAGGTAGAGCTTAATAGAGTAGAGTTATATGTCTGGAATCTTTTCTCCATTGTTTGACTGCTTTTATTATAAACAGTATTTATAGAAATACTACAATATAACATTTTTTTAAACATGAAGTAGAGAAAAGACGACCCAAGGCCTGAACAGCCTAGGGCAGAAATCAAGCTAGGTGGAGTGGATTACGAATCCCCAATGCTCCGAAGCAAGCTAAGCGAGAGGAAGGAAAGCCTATGAAAATGAAATGAAATGAAATCTTTCAGTTTTACGTCCCACGATTATGCCGGTTAGGCTAAAGGAGACGGTGATTATGAGAAATGAATGAAATGGTGGAATGAAGAAAGTGGGAGGAAACGGGAGAACCCCGAGAAAACCCACGAGCACGATGTTTGTCCACCAGAAAGTCCACACGGCGCGAGCTGGGATCGAACCAGGGACCCCAAGCACCGGAGGTGAACGCTCTACCACTGAGCCACCGTGCCCCTAAGGAAAGCCTAGTGTTTCAAAGCAAACTAGGGGCTTTGGGTTCGGTATCTCCTAGAGCTCCGAGCAAGCTAGAGAAGGTGTGACCAATCGCAGACTGATAGCTGTTCATGGAATCCTTTTTGTTATATAGGCACTCCGGGAGGTGGTGGCGCTGCTGTTCCGTCATGTGACTGTAGGTGTCGCTGATGTCTCTGTCGGCTGCAACTTGTAGTACTCCAACGTAAGGTGAAGTATTTTATCGTAAAGTGCATGTGGTGCTTGTTTATAAATAGAAGGACGTGTAGAATGTTTGTAAAACACAAGCACATGTTGGATGTTTGTCAACATAAGCACGTGGTATATTACAATATAAAGTAGCTTTCCTCCTTAAAAAATCAATGAATGAATGAATGACTCAAGGCTGACTTGACACTAATTTCATTCTAAAATGCCACGAATAAGTGTCGAATTAACCTTTATAGTGGATAAGATGTGAAGAAAATTCGGTTAATTCCTCTATTTTTCTTATAAATATCTTACTGAAATTATCTACTGAATGGCGAGTCCGGTATTTTTTTCAGTTAGACAGAGAAGAACCAATCTAGAGCATTTCTATTTCAAGTGTACCCTTGAAAAATATATGAGACATACTTCGGCCCCACCCTCGCCGCTCTCTTACGGAGGAAACCTTCTCTTTGCTTTGGAGAAAGAAGTGACTGACTTCGGCTCTGTCATTCAGTCGTAAAAATGAAATTAAATCTTTACGTCCCACGGTTATACCAGCTAGGCTAAAGGACAGGACTGTAATGAGAAATGAAGAAATTGGGAGAAAACGGGAAAACCCCGAGAAAACCCACGCACACGGTGTTTGTCCACCACAAATTTCAACTGGCGTGAGTAGGGGTCGAACCAGGGACCCCATGCACCAGAGGTGAACGCTCTACCACTGAGCCACCACGGCCTCTTTGTCATTCAGTCGTTTGGCCTCGATGAATTAGGAATTACGACTGCAGGGCTGTCGGCATCGATGGTCATTTAGCCCGTCATGCACATAAGGGATGACGTCCCTCGGCAAACACACAATCCAATTAAAGGGAAGGAAGAAAGGATTGGGGAAAGAAGGAAGCGGTCTGAGATCTTTAAGTTAGGTACCGCCTGGTATGAATGAGACAAACCCAGGAAAAACCTCACTTAAGATAGCTTACCTGAAAAGGCTGTTACACTTTTTCGTTTTAATGTCTTCACCGAGAATCGAACCCGGGACCGCTCGCACCAAAGGCGAGAGCGTTAGCGACTACGACACGCGAGGCCACTTTGGTTTTGGTGAGTGAAGATCGTAGACTACTTTAGAATAGCTAGCAAGACAATGCTCAGTGGAACCCATGAAATAACTCAATGTGGCAATCATGTTCGGATCCAACTATTGAGGGCTCTCGGCCACAGTAACTTGTCCTTCCTCTTTCAAGGGAGGTACAGGAAAACCTACATCGACAGAAGCACCAGTAGGGACACATTTGAAACAGAAAGACTCTAGCATTTCATTACATAGTAATTTATAAAATCTGCATACCTGATTGATTATACTTCCACGGTACAATTGAGAAATAAGGTCACATCCTGATGTACCGATCAACGACTTTTCAATCGCGCAAAACAGGATCCTGTTCAGTTCTTGTACATCATGCTGTTGGAAAGCCTAAAATAAATATTTACATATATTAGGACAATGCACAAAATAAATTGCGAGCGTAAAATCGTGTTTTGGTATCATGAACTCACTGTACGACGGTGATACCCAAAAAGTAATGCCTCCAAGCCAATAATACTGCACACATTCTAAAGTGTTTATCATTAATGCACTGATGGTTAAGCTATAGAATGTCACGCGTTTCACCTTCCTATCTCTTTTCGTTCCAGAATAATGGAGCAATCCATGGCATCCAGTGATGACGTCCGGTTGAAACAGCGGGCTCTCATTGAATTTCTGACTGTGCGGAAGGTTGTGCACTCAGGAACATTCATCGCCGGCGACGAGTCATGGATACACCATTACGATCCGGAAATAAAGCATTAGTCGATGGAGTACCGCCACATATCCTCTCCTCCACCAAAAAATTCAAAGTTGTCCCATCTGCTAGCACAGTGTTGTTGAAATTCTGCCTCGTCCTGTCTATAGTCAGGATCTCGCGTCCTATGACTTTTGGCTCTTCCGCAAAACTTAAGGATCACCTTGAGGGCCAACGCTAGAGTTCTGAAGCAGAGGTGAAAGCAACAGTTCGGCAATGGTATCGCCAGCAGCCACTACAATACTTCGCTGATGGCATGAAAAACCTGGTTTCGCATTGGTGCAAGTGTGTTGACCGTAATGGGAACTATCTTGAAAAATTATGCCACCATTTGTAGCTGACATTGCAAGCCTTAAACTCATACCTGTATCGATGCTATCTGTCAAATACAAATAAAGGTATCACCTTGGAGGCATTACTTTCTGAATGACCCTCATATAATTTGGAAATAGAACTGAGAGAATTCTTGCAGGATTACAAGATACGAGAAAATTTGTATTTAAAAATATATAATTTCTTTGATGTTTTACTGGATTTTATATTATTTTTATTAATTGTCAGTTGAGTTTGAAAATAGAAACTTTTCATAATAACCTATTAATTTTCCCATGCTTTTAATTTTATCCATTGAATTTTATATTAACACACAACTGAAGGCAAGTTTTCATTGCATAATAGTGAAAATTGCCCTTTTAATTGCTTAATCCTTGCACTATCTAGGTATATTTTGTAACGCAGACTAAAGGGAGGGGGGTCATTTTGTGCCCATTTGTTAAGATTAAATATATCTCGCAAAAGAAACAAATTAGAATCTCTCACAAAAATCTACAGAAACTGAAGTGAACAGTACACAAGATAAGACAAACAGCTATTAATTATGCTGCCATCTAGGAGTGACACTTTTAAATGTTGGTCACATCTCCTACCAACGGGGGAGGGGAGTGTTTTGTGCCCAGTAACTTAAAATAGCAAATTTTACGAGACAAATTAACATTCAAACGATTACAGGAGTAATTACAAAAATATACTGTGATGGGCACAAAGTACCCCTCCCCCGTTGGTAGTCCGAGGGTTAATTCACTGATTTGAAGTTAATTTTAACCATTAGTCACTTATGACATTAATTTTTAATTAATTATATTTTATTTACCTTAATTTTCAAATTTAACCTGTTAAATTTTTCATCAATATTTACAACTATCCCGTTAAGGCCTAAATTGTTCATTTATTTATTTTCCAACTATGCACAAAATGTATCATTGCATCATCATTAGATTAACTTAAAGCAGCACGTAAAGTATATTCGCATAAGGGATAGTGAAAAGCACATCATCACTTGACTGATACAGTCGGCCTCAAAACTGATTTTAACTATTGCTACCATTGACTGATACAGTCGACCTCGACACTGATTTTAACTGTTGCTACCACTGACTGATACAGTCGGCCTCAAAACTGATTTTAATTGTTGCTACCATTGATTCATACAATCAACTTCAAAACTGATTTTAACTTTTGCTACCATTAACTAATATAATCGACCTCAAAATTGATTTTAACTGATTTAAATTTGATACAGTTGTCCACGATAAAGGATTTAGGCTTATATAACATATGAATAAAGTTTCTTAGGTTAAAAAAAAAAAAAAAGAAAAAGCCCACAAGCTACAGCGCTGATGAAACAATCGGGATTTTACTGTATTGCCTTACTTCCCCACTAGTCCATCCGAAGCTATCTGTAAGCTCGGCTGTAGACACTGCTCGTAAATCAGCCAGCAGCATGTTAGTAAACAGCTTCTGCAGCTGAATTGGAATGATTCGCATCTGTTTCTCATCCTTCGCATTATCTGTCCAACCAAGTTCTTCCTTCGGCAACTGCAGCAAACTTTCTGAGAAGACAGCAAAATTAAATATCTTTCAATGACTGTTTAAATACAAGAAAAGAATCACAATAATTATGGAACATACATACTGCTTGACCAGAAGCACAGAACTTTCTTTAACATAGTTCTAAAAAAACAAAAGTACAGAACACTATAATCGAATTAACTCATTTCAAAACATATTTCGCACACTTTGCTAAAGAAAACCTATATATGTTTTCGAAATTCTTCAGGGCTTATTTGTCACTCGAAATGACCTTGAGAACAATAGTTGTAGCCAAACATTAAAAGGTCTTGCGAATTGTTTATATTTGCATGCGACTTTTTTTAAACTACATTAATACCTTGTTGCTCTTGGAAGTTTAATGCCCCTTTTCAATATTGAGGATGAGACGAAGGCTTACAGTTTAAGGGGGAATCCGGATCACCGTAAGGCGCTCAAATTTCAATGCTCTCCCGAGAACCGAATCCGGTATCCCGTGCATTAAAGGTGTGTGCACGCTAAGCCACTGAAGAAGCGGGCAAGATATATTAAGTACACAAGTATATCTGTATTAAAAATCCTGAAATCGTTGTTTAGCTGTGAGTACGTTGTAGAGTTAAAAACCCCTGCAATATTTCGTTATCTTGATTTCTAGCACTTTTCAAGCAGTTTTCTCACTAACTGCGGCATTTATTCCGAAGTTGGTCGTCCACCTAGCTTTTGGTTAAAAGGGTAATAATTGTTTCCTTTGTGTACCAAAGCTTAATATTTAAGTCACATAGTAGTGCCGAGCGAGCGCTAACGAATGAAGGTGGCTTAGAGCCCTGCATGTCACGTTTTCTCTTTTTATTACAGCTAAATAGGAAAGGGACCTGTGTTCTAGAACCTTGCCACCATGTTGGTTATGTTACCGTTACATTGAAAAGTATAACTTTCTCCATGTTTCTTTAGAGTTATTTCCTTACTGCATTTTCTACAATTTATTTTTAGTTTTATTAAGTCATAACTTTTAGTTGCTTTTAATAGATTTTCCTGATTATTACCAGCCATATTTACAAAACAAATGCTAATTACATTCACATAATCCTACCGTAAAGTAACCTTGCGCGAAGTAGTTCCCTCCGCTTGCCAAATAGTTCCATGTTTAGAACTGTTTATATAAGAAAATAAACACACCTTTCTGTCTCCTAATACATTATCAAGCACACAAGCAAATTATTCATTTCTTTCTGGTAAATTTTCACAATTTTATTAGAAACGGACGACCAACTTTGGAACTTAACCCCTAACTGCTTCTGTTTTATCTTTCTTTCAAACTTTCAACATTAGAAAAAAAATATATAGGGTGTTTCAATACAACACCGACAACGTTTAAGAAGTGATTCCTGACACTAAGATAAGACAAAAAGTATAGACCAACCAGCACACACACACAAGTATATGCTGCACAAATGCTTCCTTTCCGAGTTATGGGATGCTGAAAACATGAAAAAATGAACTTCAGAGGTCCATAGCTCCTACCGTAATCGGGTTAAAACTTCACTTAGGAACTAATATGTGTCCTATCCAAATATCCATGCTTTAGAATCCCTTCCGCAACAATTTTTATAGAGGTAGTTGGTGAGTGCTTCAAATTAAATGCCCGTAGCCAAACTCCCTATAAAAATTGTTGCTCGAGTACCTTAGGATTCTGAAACATGTATTTTTGGATAGTGCATATATTGGTTCCTAACTGAAGTCTTGACCCGACTGCGATAGGTCTCATAGTTTTGGAACTATGAACCTTTAAAGTTCATTTTTTCATGTTTTCGGCAGCCTATAACTCCGAAAGGAAACATTTGTGCACCACGTTGGTCCATACTTTTTGACTTATCTTAGTGTCAGGAATCACCTCCCAAATGCTGTCAGCGTTGTTTTGAAATAACCTGTATATATATATATTAGGGATGGCCAATTCCGAAATTTTTACTTTCCGGAATCCGGAAAGTAAAATCGGAAAATTCCGGATTTCGGAAAAAATCCGGAATTCAGAAAAATTCCGGAATTCGGAAAAAATCCGGATTTCGGAAAAATTCCGGAATTCGGGAAAATTATTTTTTCTTTTTGTAATCCTAAGAATTTTGTTCAAATGCAACGAACAAATTTCCTTTTTGTAATCCTAAGAATGTATGATGCAAGTTAAGCTGAAACTTACACTACTCAATCTTCCCATGGTTAATGAGATGTAGTCCAAAAGTACGATGTACTCCTAATATTTAATTTTTTACTGTGATATTGTCCAGAGGGAAGACATATATGATACTGAGTTAAACAACTTGACATAATGAAGATATCATACGTAGTTTTCCAGAAAATCGTGGGAAACGAATTTTTATGAAGTTAAAATAAGCGTCGCTTGTTGCCAGTGTGATGCAATTGATAACTTTTATGTTGGAATAGTATTATTATTATTATTATTATTATTATTATTATTATTATTATTATTATTATTATTATTATTAATCGTTTATGTACTGTAAAAGAAAAATATGAACCGTTAAGTAGTAGATTTTATCTGTTGTTTTTTGATATCTTCTAACAGTAATAACAAACTGCTTGTAAATACGCAATGATTATCAAGGACAATGGCATATTAAAGTAAGGACTACTCTGCAGACTAGCAATAAACAATAAACAATAACAGATAAATAGTTGAAAAAAAAGTAACTAACTTGGGCACGTCAGAATGTTCGCGAGAATATAGGGACGCATTGGAACTCTAGCAAAGAGCATGGTATTATTATTACTCAAAGGGCCGTGCGATGGAGGCATTAACGTTAATGTTAATGGCACTAATGAGCACTTACTTGCTCTAACGGTTAACCTCATTTTTGAGATGATTCTTAGAAGTGGGCGTGTCGGCATGCAGGTAGAAGACTTATATCCATTATTTAAAAAGCACACGTTATCTGTGGAGTACTAACGATTTGCGTCACTATCGAACATTAACGTAGCACTAGCGACGTTTAAAGTCGAAATTGGAGTCTGACATAAGTGGCTTGTCAACTTCACGGACATTATATTTTCCTTGAATGCGAGAATTTTTGCGCCCGGAAAATTTGCGCCCTACCACAAAAATAGGAAAAAATGCGCTCGCAATATATTTGCACTGGGATGTTTGCGCTCTACCCCAAAAAGAGGGGAAAATGCGCCGGCTATATATTTGCACTGGGATGTTAGCGCCCTACAATTCAACTTATTTTTGTATTGTGTAAAGTAACTTCCACTCACACTTGAACTAGGCTTGCCTCTCATCGTCTCAGTGAGTTACTCCATCCGTTATAATATTCCGAACAAATGAAAATAATACAATTTTAGTTCACTACAGGGCAATCCATACAAATACAATTTTTCATTATACTACAAAATTTACAATAAAAGTATAAATGACTGATATATAATTATTTATTAATATAATCAAAGAGTATAATTTAATCTACAAAAGGCTGTTAGTAGTATGGGCCTGACTTCAGCTAACTTTTTGGCCCCTGGGTCCCTGCCTCAGGACCCATGGTCCCTGGCCGGGGTCAATGACCTAGGGGTACCTAGGACCACCCCCTAAAATTTGGCAGGGGTACATAGGACCACCCCAGGACCCATGGTCCCTGGCCAGTGTCAATGACCTAGGGGTACTTAGGACCACCCCTCTAGATTTTGGCAGGGGTACATAGGACCACCCCCCTTAAATTTTGGAAATTGCCAAATCTAAAAATTGGATGTGGTAGTCTAGGACCACAGTATGTACCTCTATCAGTATTGGGTGTCTATGTCGTTCCCTTTTATGAGTAAAAAATTGCCAAAAATTCAAATTTCGGGGGTTTTTGACCTAATTTATCCCCTTGGATGAGGTATTATTACCCTATATAGTTATATGGGCGTATACAGGGGTCCATTACCTTTCATAAGACATGGGTATATTAATGCACCCCTTGAAATTTTTGGGAGGGGTACTTTGGCCCACCCCTTAAAATTTTGGAAATTGCCCAATTTAAACATTGGGTATTATAGTACAGGACCCTAACATGTATTATAATAAATTTGGGTGGTCCACCTCGTTCCCTTCTAGGGGTACAAAATTGCCAAATTTTAGTACAACCACGTGTTTGGTTTTTGGTTGATTTTATCCCCTTTGATGAGGTGTTATTATCCTATATATATAGTTATATAGTCATGTATAGGGGTCCATTACCTTTCATAAGATATGGGTATATTTGTGCACTCCGGGAGGGGTACTTTTGGCCCACCCCTTAAATTTTGGAAATTGCTCATTTTATATATTTGGTATTATAGTACGGGATCCTAACATGTATTATAATAAATTTGGGTGGTCCACTTCGTTTCCTTTTAGGGGTACAAAATTGCCAAATTTTAGTACAACCACGTGTTTGGTTTTGGTTATTTTATTCCCTTGGATGAGGTCCTATTACCTTATATAGTTATATGGTTGTATACAGGTGTTTATTTTCCTATTGTAAGACGTAGGTACATTTGTGCACCCCGGCAGGGGTGCCTTGGCCCATCCCTTCAATTTTGGAAATTGCCCAATTTAAACATTTTGGTACAATAGTATAGAACCCTAGTATGTATTACTATAAATTTGGGTGGTCCACTTCGTTCCCTTTTAGGGGTACAAAATTGCCAAATTTTTAGTACAACCACATGTTTGGTTTTTTTTTTTTGGCTCATTTTATTCCCTTGGATGAGGTCCTATTACCTTATATGGGTGTATACAGGTGTTTATTTCCTATTGTAAGACATAGGTACATTTGTGCACCCTTTAAAAATTTGGCAGGAGTGCCTTGGCCCACCCCTTAAATTTTGGAAATTGCCCAATTTAAACATTTGGTATAATAGTATAGAACCCTAATATAGATCACTATAAATTTCGGTGGTCTACCTCGTTCCCTTTTAGGGGTACAAAATTGCCAAAATATAAACGTAAGCATTACGTTGTACCACGTGTTTTGTTTTTGACCTAATTCATTTCCTTGGATGAGATCCTATTACCTTATATGGTTATATGGCCATGTATAGGGGTCCATTACCTATCATAAGACATAGGTACATTTGTGCACCCCTGAGACATTTTGTTGTATAATAGAGTACAATGGTTTACTTTTTGGGAGTTATCGTTTCCTTTGGAGCCTTATTACGTTATATGGAGGTATATTTAAAATGATTCCCTTAAATTTGATAAGTACTTTGTGAACCAATTTGTTCCGCTTTAGGGATGAACCTTGCAATCGTCCCGAGTTCAATTCTTGGTGCTAGTTTAGGAAATGTTGAATTTAATGTCCCCGCCGATGATGAGAAATGATGAAATGAGAAAACATCATAAACTTACTTGACTGAGGATTGAAGCAGGGACCTCATACAGTAGAGACAAGCACTGAGCCATCGTACACGTGTGTTGATTACTATGCAATGGTCCCGAGTTTGATTCTTGGTGTTAGTTTCAGGAAATGTTATCGTCCCACTTGAAACGATGATGAGAAATGAGAAAACATCATAAACTTACTTGCTTGCGGATTGAAGCAGAGAACTCACACATCAGAAAAAGAAAAAAAACGCTGAGTCACCGTACTCCATTCAGTGCCAGCAGTTTCACGTATGAAAAAGAACATGGGCAGATTATGTTACATTACTACACATTTCTGCTCGTTGTTACGCATAGAAGCTTGTTATTGTGAAATTGCAGCATATGCTTATACTACATCAGCATTTTTTTCTCAGCTGACGGACTTTTAAAGCTCAACTTTACATTTATGTCAAAGACAGTTTCGTAACATATCGATGAGTGTTACATTTTTTCAATCAAGTTTAAGGAAAATGAATCACATTTTTAGATGTGGTAATTTGAATGTCGTAAGAAACTAACGAGTCAACGGTATGATGTCA
Source organism: Thermobia domestica (assembly GCF_964235325.1). Classification (NCBI taxonomy): domain Eukaryota; kingdom Metazoa; phylum Arthropoda; class Insecta; order Zygentoma; family Lepismatidae; genus Thermobia; species Thermobia domestica. Next base: position 213,313,465 of record NC_137466.1, read on the forward strand.
TGATCAAAATTGCAATACTAGATGTCGTAACGATTGATGTGTAAGGAGAAAAAACGTGAATAATGTCACAACCAATCAGATTGCTTCTTACATCACGTTTCGGCTCATGATGAAAGCTGTGTTTTCATTGGTTCTCCGTGATGTCATTGATTCATTTTCCTCGTTTCTGATTGGCTGATAGTGATGTCACTTTATAGTTGAACACGTTTCAGACCTAAATAAATTTCTTAATTTCATTTTTGAAGTCCTACTTCCACGAAGATCGTGAATGAACGTAGGTGTACCTCTAGTGACAGCGTGACTTTACTCCGTTCCTTGAATTTGAGGTAAGTATCGACCGCGTTTTCTTAACATCAATGGAGTGTTTTTGCATGAGGATAACATTGTTATCATTGTTTTTATTTTAGCATGAATTATTTAGCAAATGGAAGAATAACCCTCACTTACTTGACCGGGGATCGAATTAGGAATCCCACACATTAGAAGTAAGCACGAGAAAATTGTTGATTTTGGTTTAGCGTCCCTTCAGTAGTGGGGGGCTAGGAATACAGCTTAATGTTGAATCTGATCGCATACTGGGTGTTGAACCCGGGCCAGAGGTGCGTAACGCTAACCACTTAGCTCAGTTTCTTAACGTAAACAAAGAAACTACGCACGAATTTGTTCCCTACAACGTGAGACGTGGACCTACAGTTTAATGTGGAATCTGATCTCCGCCGAGAAACGAATTCGAGTATTCCTTGTCTTAGCTCGAAAAAAGCAAGCACATGAGATTTTTGTTTTCGTTTCATGTTCGTCATACGTTTAAAGTTCAGTGTCAGAGGAAAAAATGCTTATTACAATGATTCTCTCGGCACAGTTAGAAAAACAATTTCATTCATTCTTTTTTATCACTACAGAAACTTAGGTCATTTACATGTTGATGTTGGTCCCGGGTTTGATTTCCAGTATGACGACAATAAAACGTTTCAGTAGTAGAACTATTTGAGATATGATCATTCTTTTAGGATTGATCGTGTAGTCATTTTGATAACGTAGTGATCTCTGAATTCAATTTTAATTCGTGCTTTTTTTTTCTTCTCGTTTTAGATATTTGTTTTCTTTGCCTATTCCTTTTTTGTTTTTACCTTACCTTTTTCCCTATTTGAATATGGCTACTTCTGGCTTTACTGTCTTGCGAGAAATCAATAGACATTATCGGCGTTTTAATCTCGAAGGACGAATGCTGGAAATTCAAATCAATGCTCCGGCCAGTGGCACCGATATTGTTGAGTGGGTTCAGGCCTCCTTTCAACAGATGTTGGATTATTTATTGGAAAACGTCGACGAATCATCGATGGTTGGATTGTCGATTTTATCCCACGATGAGAAGAACAAGCCATTTTATTTATCTTTCCGGCATGCAAGTAATTTGACACTGGAAACTTTATGGGCATCCTTTGATCGCATCCTTCAAAGTAACGATAGTTTTCTCATGAACGAACCGTTCATTGTCCATTTTCATCATGTGGATGTGCCCCGTGGATTTGGATTGGTGCGTCGAGGTCTTTTATCAAACGACGAATTATTAAAGTGCAAGAAAGGCATTCTACGAGTAAAAAACACCGACAAGAAATGTTTAGCGTATGCAATTGTGATTGCTATTGGCCTAAAGAAATATAAGGATACAAATAAAAAAGTTTACGATCAATATCGCAACCAGAGCAAGTGTGTTGTTATTCCAGCCGTACATGAACTTTTGTCCAGATCATCAGTGAATTTAGACCATGGGGGATCCGTGGAAGAATTACGACAATTGCAACGCTACTTAACCGATTATAAACTTACCGTATACACTAGCTTTTCAGGAGAAGATATTCTGTATGAAGGACCGGGTGGCGAAGACAAGATTCCAATCAATTTAATGTGCATCAATTCACATTATGACATCATCACGTCATTAACAGCCGTTTTCTCTACCAACTACTACTGTGTTGCATGCCACAAAAAATATGATCATCTTAATAGACACGTCAAGAACTGTTCGGCCATGTGTGAGAAATGTTTGCAGAAACCGCCATGCAGTAAGACCAATACGGAGAAGCAGTGTCCAGAATGCAATCGTGAATTTTATGGTGAAACATGCTATAGAAATCATCTAACTGTACCATATCATAAGGGCCAACCAATATGCAAGATGGTGAAACAGTGCTCCAAATGTCTACGCATTTATTCGTTTGTCCGTACAGGGGAAAGAAAACATGATTGTACTGATTATTTTTGTAATGTGTGCCGTAAACACGTTACGTCTACCCATCAATGCTACATGAAGCCTGATACGACTCAATTAAAACCTGGAGTTCCATCAGTGTTACATGCCAAAAAGGCTATGATTGTCTTTTATGATATCGAAGCCACACAGGATACTTTCTTCGATGAAGACACATTCATTCATAAGCCCAATTTACTGGTGGCCCAACAAGTCTGTTACAACTGTGTTCAAGATGAGGATATACATCATCCGTGTGAAGTTTGTGGACAGCGGGAACATATTTTTCAAGATGATCCAATCAATGCCTTTCTTGCGTATTTACGTCAACCACGACCCAACATCAAACTTATTGTATCTTTGGCACATAATTGTAAGGGATATGATGGTCATTTTATTCTTAAATCTTTAGTGGAAGAACATGAATTGAAACCTACTTTGATCTTGAACGGAGCAAAAATTTTAAGCATGAAAGTGAATCACTTATCGTTTATTGACTCCTTAAATTTCATGCCAATGGCTTTAAGTAAATTATCCAAGGCATTTCATTTACCAGCGACCAAAGGATATTTTCCACACTTTTTTAATACTGCTGCAAATCAAACGTATGTGGGAAAATTACCGGACATCCATTATTATGGTGCAGATGAAATGAAAGTGGATGAACGAGAGAAATTCATGACATGGTACAACGAACACCAGAACGATACGTTTATTTTCCAAGAAGAATTGGTAAACTATTGTGTCCAGGACGTCAACGTACTTCGAATGGCTTGTATATCTTTCATGACCACTTTTGAACAAGAAACTCACGTTAATCCTTTCCTGGAGGCTATCACTTTGGCGAGTGCGTGCAATTTAGTATTTCGACGAAATTTCTTAAAACCTAATACTATTAGCATTCTTCCTGCACGAGGATATCGTCACAGAAACAATCAGTCACGGATTGCTTTGCAGTGGCTTGCCTACATGGAAGAAAAAGAGGGTCATTCAATTCTACATGCTGCGAGAGGAAAAGAAGTTTATGTTGCTGGTTTTCATCTGGACGGCTACTACCAAGATCCCGACACTAAAGAGGAACACGTGTATGAATTTGAAGGCTGCAGATTCCACGGATGTCCTCTATGTGTCCCTACAGGCCGTGATCAGCCCATTTATGAGAACTCCGAAGAAACAATGAACTATCGCTACGAGAGAACACAGCGTAAAATGAAGTTATTACGATCCATGGGATATAAAATACATGAAATGTGGGAATGTGAATTTCGTCAAGTGTTAAAATCCAATCCAGCATTGGCCTCTTCTTTAAGCACACATCCTTATACTAATAAGACACCATTAAATCCAAGAGACAGCTTCTATGGTGGCCGTGTTAATGCCATTAAATTGTATCACGTCGCAAATGAAAATGAAGGCGAAGAAATAAAATTCTTGGATATCGTCTCACTGTATCCTTATGTAAATAAATGTGGACGATATCCAATAGGGCATCCACGAATATATCTACAGGGAGATCCAGAAATGCCCGACATTCAAGATGTCAACGGATTGGTCAAGTTGAAGATTTTGCCTAGCAGAAATGTGTTTCATCCAGTGCTGCCATTTCGCTCAAATAAGAAGTTGTTGTTTCCACTTTGTGCTGCCTGTGCCACAGCATTAAATCAAGATTCTGAATGTACACATTCGGACAGTGAACGAAGTCTAACGGGAACATGGGTGTCCTATGAAATTCAAAAAGCCATTGAACTAGGGTATCAAGTCATTGAAATTTACGAAATTTGGGATTACGACATCACCGTATATGATCCAGAAACCAAGACTGGCGGATTATTCAGCGAATACATTAACACATTTTTGAAATCGAAGCTGGAAGCTTCTGGTTGGCCTGCCAATTGCGTCACCGAAGAAGAAAAGCAGCAGTATATTCAAGTGGTACAACAACGGGAAGGCATAACTTTGGATGCAGCAAATATAATGACAAATTCAGCACGTCGTAGTCTTGCAAAACTCTGTTTGAATGCCTTCTGGGGACGACTCGCTATAAGAGACAATTTCAGCCAAACGACCATCATTAACGATCCCAAAGAACTGTATCAGAAATTAACTGCTCCAGACATAAAAGTCAACCAAATTTTACCTGTTAACGATTCGATGTTATACCTTTATTGGCAGTATGAAGATGATGTTCCAGTACAAAATCACAATGCTAATGTTGTCCTTGGAGCATTTACAACGTGTCAAGCTCGTCTGGAACTCTACAAATATTTAGAACTGCTGCAAGAAAGAGTATTATATTTCGATACAGATTCCGTGATATTCACGCAGCGACCATCACAGCCCACAATAGAACCAGAAGTATTTCTTGGTTCAATGTCAAATGAACTTGAATCAATTGGACCAAAAGCATACATTAAAAAATTCGTGTCTGGTGGCCCAAAACAGTACGCCTTGGAAATCTACAACCCCGACACGAAATCAACCAGTTATGTATGCAAAATTCGTGGATTCACACTCAATTATACTGCAAGTCAAAAGTTAAATTTTAACAGTCTGGAGCAAATGATCATAAATCAATCGAGTGAAAAAATTTCCATTAGCACGCCGCACAAAATTTACAGAACCCACGATCATCATCTTGTCACAAAACCTGAAGAAAAGAAGTACAGTTTTAACTATAAAAAACGCCGATTAATACCAGACACATACGAGACATTGCCCTATGGGTATAAAAAAGCCAGAACAGAATAACAGCCATATTTTCCCCTAATCCCACCAACATCACTTCCCAAAGACGGGGCAAAGAATCAACGCAACACGGGACATGCTTCAACGATGCACGAGCGAAGACAAGCGAAGCGAGCGAAGACGAACGAAGACGAAAACAAAACTCAGATGACATCACCTTGCAGAAACCCGTGGAGAAAAAAAAAAGGAATTCAGGTACGTCACATTTGCGTTTCTTTTCTCACCTCACTCTCTCTTGATCAGTTAGTTCGATGTTAATAATCTGTTTTTCTTCTTTCACAGGAAACAAAATAAATATTACCATGTATATTCATATGTTTTATTTTCTCTTTACAGAATTTGTACCCGTCACGGACACGTCTTCCTTTGAAGAAAAAAGAAATTCTGTATTCATTTTCACATGCTAAAAAACCCGTCACGGACACGTCTTCCTTTGAAGAAAAACGAAATTCTGTATTCTATTTCACATGCTAAAAATAAATGTACAAAAACATGATTCTGTGTTTTTATTTCACATCCTAAAATCAAATTCTTTTTCCTGTACTGCGATTTCAATTTCTTTTTTTTCTGAATCAGTTTACCGGTAAAATAAATCAATGTTTTGCGGGAAAAAAAAATCAAACTAAATTTTTGTTTCAGAAAATTTTTAGTGTACGAAAAAAAACTGATTCAGAAAATTTTTGTGTACGAAAAAAAATGTTTTCAGAAAAAATTTTTTGTGTACGAAAACAAAATTCTGTTTCAGAAATTTTTTTGTGTGTACAAAACAAAAACTGTTTCAGAAAAATTTTTATGTACAAACAAAATTCTGTTTCAGAAATAATTTTTATGTACAAACAAAATTCTGTTTCAGAAAAAAATTTTTGTGTGCAAAACAAAAATCAGTTTTCGTCACGAAACTGCTCCGACTAAATGAATCGATTCATTCTGATAGTGTTGGCAACAATGGAAAAATTTCGGTAAGTATCGCTCAGGCACTGAGTTACAGCGAACACAACTAGATTCGAACCAGCAACCTTAAATGTCTGATTCATCTCTAAATACAGCCAACTAAACAATAAGATTATGTGTATACGTCAATGCTAGCACTGAGTCAACAAGGTTTTCTTCAAGGTCAAAGTTGCACACGAAGTAAAAAAGATGACAACGCAGATCTTCTATCTTTCTATATGAAACATAAACCTAGTGTAAACTGCTCGCACTGAAATGTGTAATGTAACATAATCTTCTTTTCATACGCGAAACTGTTCGCACTGAATGGAGTACGGCGGCTCAGCGCTTCAATCCACAACGAAGTAAGTTCATGTTTCCTCCTATCATCGTTTCAAGGGGACGTTAAACTCAACATTTCCAAGAATCGAACTCGGGACCATGACATAGTAATCAACAAACTGAACTTCTCAATGGGCCATAGTGGCTCAAATGTGTGAGATCTCTGCTTCAATCCGCAAGCAAGTAAGTTTATGAGTTTTCTCATTTCTCATCATCGTTTCAAGGGGGGCGTTAACATTTCCTGAAACTAGCACCAAGAATCAAACTCGGGACCATTGCATAGTAATCAACACACGTGTACGATGGCTCAGTGCTTGTCTCTACTGTATGAGGTCCCTGCTTCAATCCTCAGTCAAGTAAGTTTATGATGTTTTCTCATTTCATCATTTCTCATCATCGGCGGGGACATTAAATTCAACATTTCCTAAACTAGCACCAAGAATTGAACTCGGGACGATTGCAAGGTTCATCCCTAAAGCGGAACAAATTGGTTCACAAAGTACTTATCAAATTTAAGGGAATCATTTTAAATATACCTCCATATAACGTAATAAGGCTCCAAAGGAAACGATAACTCCCAAAAAGTAAACCATTGTACTCTATTATACAACAAAATGTCTCAGGGGTGCACAAATGTACCTATGTCTTATGATAGGTAATGGACCCCTATACATGGCCATATAACCATATAAGGTAATAGGATCTCATCCAAGGAAATGAATTAGGTCAAAAACAAAACACGTGGTACAACGTAATGCTTACGTTTATATTTTGGCAATTTTGTACCCCTAAAAGGGAACGAGGTAGACCACCGAAATTTATAGTGATCTATATTAGGGTTCTATACTATTATACCAAATGTTTAAATTGGGCAATTTCCAAAATTTAAGGGGTGGGCCAAGGCACTCCTGCCAAATTTTTAAAGGGGTGCACAAATGTACCTATGTCTTACAATAGGAAATAAACACCTGTATACACCCATATAAGGTAATAGGACCTCATCCAAGGGAATAAAATGAGCCAAAAAAAAAAAAACCAAACATGTGGTTGTACTAAAAATTTGGCAATTTTGTACCCCTAAAAGGGAACGAAGTGGACCACCCAAATTTATAGTAATACATACTAGGGTTCTATACTATTGTACCAAAATGTTTAAATTGGGCAATTTCCAAAATTGAAGGGATGGGCCAAGGCACCCCTGCCGGGGTGCACAAATGTACCTACGTCTTACAATAGGAAAATAAACACCTGTATACAACCATATAACTATATAAAGGAGTGCACAAATATACCCATGACTATATAACTATATATATAGGATAATAACACCTCATCAAAGGGGATAAAATCAACCAAAAACCAAACACGTGGTTGTACTAAAATTTGGCAATTTTGTACCCCTAGAAGGGAACGAGGTGGACCACCCAAATTTATTATAATACATGTTAGGGTCCTGTACTATAATACCCAATGTTTAAATTGGGCAATTTCCAAAATTTTAAGGGGTGGGCCAAAGTACCCCTCCCAAAAATTTCAAGGGGTGCATTAATATACCCATGTCTTATGAAAGGTAATGGACCCCTGTATACGCCCATATAACTATATAGGGTAATAATACCTCATCCAAGGGGATAAATTAGGTCAAAAACCCCCGAAATTTGAATTTTTGGCAATTTTTTACTCATAAAAGGGAACGACATAGACACCCAATACTGATAGAGGTACATACTGTGGTCCTAGACTACCACATCCAATTTTTAGATTTGGCAATTTCCAAAATTTAAGGGGGGTGGTCCTATGTACCCCTGCCAAATTTTAGGGGGTGGTCCTAGGTACCCCTAGGTCATTGACCCCGGCCAGGGACCATGGGTCCTGAGGCAGGGACCCAGGGGCCAAAAAGTTAGCTGAAGTCAGGCCCATACTACTCTGTTTGGCTCTACGCAGATATCTCTGTTCACAATCCTTGCGAGTTGTTTGGCTTTTCAGGACACAAAATATAGAAAAGAAAATGTAAAGTGAATGTAAAATCAGTTCAGTAATATTATCAAGAAAACTATGTACAGTGTGTTTACTTGCTGGAATTACACTTCAAACACACAATTGCGTTCAGTCGTTCTTTCAGAAAAAATGTTCCGGGGGGCACACTTAGTATTCCGGAGGGGGGTCACTGCTGGTACTATTCTATTTATTATTATATTATAGACATATTATTTTGGTCTCCTCCGAGGGGGCACTCTGAGAGCTCTGGGGAGGCCAGTATTCCCCCAAAATCTCTGGAAGAAGCAGTGATTGCGTTGATCCGTTGTGTTCTTTTGGCTTATATTGAAGTTTATTCTCCCCTTATATAGCCACAATGAAAACAAATCACAAATGGCATGATTGTGGGGGGAGGATTGTTTATGCTGTAATGTCAGCCCCTCCGAGCAAATGCGTAAGCTCCAATAGGTTCTTTTATTTCGCAGGGCTCAAACTTCCCGGTGGAGGTACATCGCAGGCGCAATTTTCCCTGTTCTTGAGGTAGAGCACAAATTTCGCAGACGCAAAATTCTCGACACCGTTCGAATGACCTCGGAAGACTATATCTTTTTTATATTCTTTTATTCGAGATTTCTTCATAGCTTCTTATTAAAATACTTACTAATATATCCTCATTTTATTGTCCTAACCAATCAATATGGGTATGTTGTCAGTAAAATATTTAGATTGATCGAGCCTCTGGTGTGTAACCACAGTATTTCATATCCCCCCATTAGAAATCTTGGCTAAACGAACCAATATATGTTGCCAATAAAATAGTTTAGAATGATTGAGCCCCTGGTAATAACCACAGTATTTCGTGACAGACCCCCCCCCCCACGAAAAATGCTCTCTAAATACCTAAGCTCATTATTTTCAGCAGATGCACAAATTGGGTGACATTCTATCTACATGAATGTTATATATGTCGATTACTGGAAACCGCTTCTCGCTAACTATTACCATATTTACTATATAATGATTAACGTTAAAACCGGAAATGGTTGATTTGTACCGCTTCCGGTTTGAATATTACATTCATCAGGGAACTCGATTCTTAACTATTGACTCTGTACATCATGGCCAAAATTGATGGTAATCCATCAGATAGTTTTTGAGACTGTTTGTTTCACTGATGAACAGAATGAATATATGGCTATAGAGTTTTGATAAACTAAATTCGTTAATGAGTGATGATGGAACAAATATAAGAAAGGGAACCAAGAGTAGGCCTACCACCGGGAAAATTTTCGAACACAACATTAGCCATCGAAAACCCACATGTCCTGGGTTAGAATACCATAGATGAAAACTCAACTACTGAGTCATCAATCACCCGCTTATTAGTTTTATTAATTATTATATTAATATAAATTAATGAATGCCTGCTTATGTTAATTATTGAACAACTACATTGTATACTTCGTAAAGTCAAAAATTTTAAATTTGTATTTACTGTACATACAGTGAGCGCAGAAAGTGTTCGTACACCTATGCTATTGAAACGAGAATGCCTGCGAAAAAGAAACAGAAAATTTAAGAAGTGTAATAACACACACAATATGAATAATGAAAACTCAGCTTTATGAATATATCAATAAAGAACCACAAAGACAAGTTTAATGGTCAGAAAGTAAGTAAATTCCGTAGAAAGTGTATAGAGTAGACGCAAAAAGTGATCGTACACCTGACGTACGAACACGAAACAAAGATACCACAACTGGGGTTCACTAGTATTCACCTGAGTAGACACCTCTGTATAGCATGACGAGTAACAAAATGAGTTTAGTTGTGAGTAGGAGTGAAAAAACTGTACGGTGGGCTGTCAAAATGAGCGATAATGTTTGAGACATACAGGCGACTTTTTTGTGTGTGAAAATAAGACCTTCCTCATAAAGCGGTAAATAACTGCAGTAGCAATTGACTACGTAAGTGATAAAGACATATCCAACTACACGAAACTAATACAGTATATATATTCATTATTGTGTTTCTCTTTTAACAGCTACTAGCTAGGGATGGCCAATTCCAGAATTTTTACTTTCCGGAATCCGGAAAGTAAAATCGCAAAAATTCCAATTTTTTTCTAAATTCCGGATTTTTTCCGAATTCCGGGATTTTTCCGAAATTCGGATTTTTTCGAATTCCGGATTTTTTCGAAATACGGAATTTTTCCGAATTCCGGAAAGTAAATGTACTGGCCAGATATTGGTGTTAGAAGCCACTGTGTTTGGAGGTAAGAGGGTCATGTGAGGTGGAGCCAAGAAGCAATTAGAAGTAGGAGTAAAAAAGAGTATTTGCGAGTGATTTCAATTGTCATTGAGTATTTAAATACTAGCGGAGTAGCAGCTTTACAATAATAAGACTTGGTAACCCTAATATTACAAATATCTTAAGTTAAATCTAAGCAACATTACCAAGGGAGCGAAAATTACGGAATCCGGATAATTTTGTCCATCCCTAACATATATATATATTTGGCAAGTCTTTCTATAAAGATTAGTTGAGGATTTACCATAGTTACTCTCAACTTAAGCAAGATATTTACAAGTGCTACTTTGAAAGAAAGAAAAAAAAAAGATTAAATTTGATTTTTTTTGTACTTACAGCAAGTTAGTTAGCATAATCTGTAACTGAAATTAAGATAATGTGATATGTATCAGAGGTGTCAGGAGCATTTTGCACGAAGATTCACCAACTGATGAAGGTGAAACAGTTCATTGAAACTATTCTGGCTCTCCTCGTCACATTCAGTAAAAAAAAAAAATATTTTTTTCTTACATTTGATTAGTGGAGTAAATAAACGACTTTTGGGCATTGTGGCTCATTGTTACAGCGCTCTCCTTTGGTGCCGGGTCCCTGCTTCGATCCCAGCTCACGTCAAGTGTACTGTGTAATAGACGAACATCGTGTGCATGGTTAAATAAATAAACAATTTTGTACAGTACCTTTATACGTGGAAGCGACAAAAACTTACCCTGACACATTTAACAAAAAAAGAATCTCACTGATTCCTGGCTTAAACGTTTTTTTGCCATTAAGGTTCGTTGCTATAGCACATACTCTGCTGCAGTACGTTATACTTTGTGTGGTAACAACTTTGTTGATATTTTATGCAGTGCTGGATTAAGGAATAGTTGTATCTGCTTCAGCATTGTGTTTGAAGTGTACCTTACTGGCCAGATATTGGTGTTAGAAGCCACTGTGTTTGGAGGTAAGAGGGTCATGTGAGGTGGAGCCAAGAAGCAATTAGAAGTAGGAGTAAAAAAGAGTATTTACGAGTGATTTCAATTATCATTGAGTATTTAAATACTAGCGGAGTAGCAGCTTTACAATGATAAGACTTGGTAACCCTAATATTACAAATATCTTAAGTTAAATCTAAGCAACATTACCAAGGGAGCGAAAATTACGAGAAAGGTTACATGCAAAAGATGAAAAATGAAACTCTTTTAGCTTCGTCCCAAGGTTATGCCTTTTAAGCTAAATGAGACGGGTGATTAATGAAAATGATTGATTCTGAAATTATTGTTTTCATTCTTTCCCACCGGGAATCGAACCCAAAACCATGCGCCAACCTCTAGCCTAGTGAGTGGGGCTGGTTATATCTACGATTGGTGGAATCAGAAACTGGGAGGAAACGTGAGTACCCGAGAAAAACCATAGACACGATGTTGTCTACCACAATGCTCACTTGATGCGAGCTGGGATCGAACCAATGACCCCATGGACCAGAGGTCAACGCTCTACCACTGACCTCAGGACAAAAAAAAAAAAAAAAATAAATAAATAAATAAATAAGGTAAAATATATAATAATAACGATATAGTGAAAAAAATATAAAATGTTGACAGCAATTAATAAAACTTTAAATACTAAAATAACTCAGGGAGCGTGAGTAACATGTGAAGTGTGCACAAATGCCAGAACACTTCCCCGAACAAAATCAACATCATTTCCCTGAGCAAGATCAAGTGTAAGTGGCAGTCCGTAACGCTCTCTGAGTGTCCAGTATTTCGAATGCTTTTACACGACCACTCCTCTTCAGGGACAAAACAGGCTAAGATAGTATTATTCAATAATTTACGTGCTATACTGTATTAACACAGTGGAGATTATAAGAATGATTGCTGAATTATATCAATAGCTACTTAGTGATGAAATTGCAACCCCCCGAAAAAATTGAAGCAACTGCTATTTTCTTTCTAACATGCTGTTTAAATAAATAACCTGTAATATAGCATGCATATATAACATTATATTACAGGTTGTATCAGTATATCCAAAACTAAACACTGATAAAAGTATATTTACTGAACAGCTGAACCTCCGCTCTCTATACAGCGCATCATTCGCATACGGACATGAATCTTCTTGTCATTCCTCACATCTGTACATGTCCCTTTACAGACAAAGTAAAAGAGGTCTTGATAAAAAATCAGCAAGGGATACCATAAAAGGGAGATTTTTTTTTCAATATCTCGTACCGTTTGCAAGATTTGAGCCTACTTCCGGTTGGAGTTTTTAATTTATGTATGATCAGTGTTTTCTTTCTTCTTGCATGCAGTACGTAATAAGCAAATACATTACACACACAATTAATTATAATGTCAGTGATACATGGTGTTCGCACTCCAAACAATAATGATTCACCTTAGACTGGAGAAACTATTATCCTTCGGTTTTTCGGTATTATTTGGCCATGAAATAAGCACCGGAGAGATATACTAACCTCGTATACACATGTGTGTGAGAATGACAAGAAGAATCGAAGGATACGATGCTTTACTTTTTAAAATTTCAACACTTCCAGAGTGTACCCTTAAAAATGTAATAAAGAAATAACGGCCATTAAAAAAAAAAAAAAAAAATCAATTACAACTGAGCGATCTATACAAAACTTGCAATCGATCAGTGAAAATGGCATCTTTCTAGAGCTTCTAGTTTCCGAGGTATCATTGTCAAAAGAATTGGTCACAAATATATGAATCTAGCATTTTAATATATAGATGGATGCTACGCATAGGCCTAGATATTAAAAACTGAAACTAATAAGGTTAGTAATTTCAACCGATAAAAGAAATCTAGAAATTGGAATAGCATCCACATCAATAAAAGCAAGACACATATATCAGCTTAAAATCTTTATAACGTACAGTTTAGATAAACCTAATTCATTCCTAAATACACAAACTAGAAAATTTGTGGTCTGTTTACACCAAATAGGATGGCTATAACGATTCAAATAAGTATTCCGGCGAACAACAACAACAATGATTCAGACTTTTTTCCCTAGCCGGAATATATATATTAAAAAATCCCGGGTATTTTCTATTTTATTTCTTTTAGGCTATTCATTCATTACCGTACTTCAGTTCTTTCGGTTCTGTGATTTGGTTCAGTATGTTCCATATTTTTGAACGATCTGTTCCAGTCGCTATGACAGAGTGATTCTTGTTTAGCAGGTAATACTGAGGTCACGTGGTTTTTCTGTGTGCTTGCTTGCACCTTGCATTAAAGTTGGTGAAGCGGTGTTTGATCAAAGTGTAATATGACGCAGCATCAAACGACGAGTTTGAGGTTTGAAGTGACGAATGTCATATTCGACGAGTTATTTTCTGAGGAATTTCCCTGTAATTTAAAACTTATTCAATTTGTCTGGTGAAGTTTGCAAAACACACACACAATAATAATAATAATAATAATAATAATAATAATAATAATAATAATAATAATAATAATAATAATAATAATAATAATGTTACAAATTCTGTTTCAGTATGGGAATACTGAAATTTAGTAAGACTTGTATTTCCTGTGAGAAAAAGTATAAGTTATTTTTCATCTTTCGTGAAGTACGACTAAAAGTGAGTAGTGTATAATATTTATGAGGCATGCACCTGAATTGTATTCATCCATACAGTGGTAGTTTGGGATGGGGGTTATGGAGGACTTGCCCCCTCCTCTTTGCAGTGAATAAAAATTCATGCATTATTTCACTTGCTTCTGCTATAAGAATTCCAATATAATGACGTCTCCTTTAGGCTAGCCAGCGTAAGCGTGGAACGTAAAAGATTTCACTTCCAATATAATTGTTCGTTTTAGGTTTCTATGAACTGTTTTCTAGAACTTGGTGAAGTTGGGAAATATGGTGATTCCTACTAAAGTATTTTCGTTTATTATTTTAAACATTGATTAATTTAGAACTATCCTAAGAGTGGAAATTAGGATAGTAATAAATTTTTCGTTATTTCTAAGCAACGTATAAAATAATTAGTGAAAGAATGACAGCAGAAAACTCCAGGATCCCTAATCCGATTCCGTTTAGGAGAAACTGCTTCCTTGGAACATTGAACGAATCAAAAATGAATGAATTGCCTAAAAGAAAGATTTGCCTTTTACTGCCCTAAACTGTATGTACGCACTTTCATGTCTGTAGAATATAGAAAGGTAATAGCAATGGCCTTCAATTTTTCTACTTGTCACTAATTCTTCATCGGTATTATTATCTCCACTGTGTTGAAACAATTAAACACGTGAAAAGCTTATTGCACATTACTTAAACCTGTTCCAGATCACTGTTCCGATTACTGTGAATTTTTATAAGAGTTCCCATATTCAAGTCACTTGGACTCGGATCAGTGAATCAAAAGATTGAACCGAGTTTGACATAAATAGACTGAAATAGTAATGACGTCAGTTCCTTTCCGTTACCATGGTGATCGTCATGTTTTTTTCTATACAAACGCATGAAGGGAATGGAGTATTTTAAAGTTTAGTACAAACAAGGACAACGACTGTAAATTTAGTTGCAATTATGAAATGTTTTAGAGACTAATACAGTCGGTGAGAAAGGGCGTAGATTTAAAATATGGAAATGCGTTTAGGAAACTATGAATAAAATCAAGAAAATTCATAAAGACAAATAATTAAGGAACCTATTTCTAAAAGTGCCACATCCCCAAGTAATAAGGTAGAAATTAAATAATTAATGTAAACGTCATTATCATGTAATCCACCTTAAGAAGCAATTATACATAATATAATCACACTAACGTGCAGATTGACAAACTGTCAGCACAAGGAAAACTGTAAAAATATACGATTTTTTAAAAGGGAAAATTTTTTAGAGCAACAAATTCTATTAGCACATTTACTTTTCTTATGTCCACTTGTACACAATATTAGTATCTACAATATTACAAAATAAAGGATACAAACAATCCTTTGGAAATTTTCAATCCGGACTATCAGTGGATATTGGTCAGATATTTTCTTATATTCCCTATCAACTTTTTTTTTTTTTTTAATAAAAAAAAAAAGCATTTAGAAACAGCACAATAAGAAAACATCCAATTATAAAATGTTCACCCATATATTCTAAACAACTGTTAAACATTAATCATGTTCACGTACGCAATGTTGTGATACTTACATTAATGAAAAAAAATCCCAGAATTATTTAAGGTTAATATCTGATAATGAACAAGATGAGTACATTTGTTTTCTCTTTGTGTTTTAGTTTCATTGACTCTTTGTGTTTTAGTTTAAAAAGAAACATAAATATTTCATAAATATTCTAATGTTTGCAATTCAAAAATAGTTTATCTCTGTTTTCGCTTTGCATTTAGGTGCTTTGTTATTTAGGCAACTTGTTGTTTAGAAAATAAAATCGCGATCACCATGGCAACGAAAAGGATGTGACGTCACACTATTTCAGTCTATTGTGAGTCCACTCGAGCAGACGATTGTACCAAATAGAAAATTTATAGGCAAAATATCATGTGAAACAATTTTCATGAAGGAATTAGGATTACCAACTCTGAGAAATAAAATTACTGGCATCTGCTCATAATCCTGAAAACAGATGACGAAAACTATATTTTAAACCTTGAGATAAGTTGGCCTGAAAAAAATACCGGTCTACCGGTAAAATACCAGTCAGTTTGCAACCTTAGAAGGGTGAGAGTTTGAATATAAGTAATTACTGTCAGTGCACAGCATATTGAAAAGAAGTTTGGGTGATAGTGAAAGTATTGTAGCTATGTGCGTGCTCTTCCACTATCCTCGTTTATGCCTATATTCCCATCGTTGACGCATGACTCGCTACCGCTTCTGCCCTGACTCGATTAGAGGCATTACTTGAGCAGACGGTTCTACTAAATTTTGACACATATCTAACATTTTCAGGTTAGGTTAGAGCTTTATATTTCTTTTATTGAGGTTATTGAAATCAGAAAACGAAGATTTAATAAAAAGAATGAAGGTATTAGAATCAAATGTTGATGCAAACAAAACTTCACACTATGAATGGACAAGAGTATGTTATAATAGACATAGGCCGAGATATAATCAACCTGAGCCAGTACTAGCTAGCCCAGGAGAGTGCGCGAATAAATTCAATGTTTTAGCGAATTTTGAATGTGAAGCTGTGGACAATCCAAAATCAGTGAATATTAGTAGCAAAACTGTAGATAGTTTGAGAACAATGAACAAGAAGAAAGGGAATTTCATTAACGCGAAGGGTAGTGCAAGGACAACTCTTAAGACACAGCTCCTAAGGTGCTCATATATGCTGACAGTCATGGTAGGGGATTGGCTGAAAAAGTGAACCAAGATTTGAAACACAATATAATAGTAGAAGGATTTTGTTAAGCCTAGAGCTAAAAGCGTGGATATATTATCCAGTGTTAATAGTCAAACAGTAAACAAGGAGGGTAACTATTTTGTGATATTAAGTGGAGCTAACGATGTGGCTTGTAATGAGGGAAGTGAAGTCGTAAAGAGAATTAAGTGTAAGCTTTCTGAACTAAACCATTGTAAGGTAATTGTAGGCAACATTCCACACAGGTATGATCCTCAAGAATCGTGTGTGAACAAAGCAATTCAAAATAGTAATGTAAAATTAAAGAATCTGTGTAACCGCTTCCAAAATGTCGAAATTCTGGATGTAAATAAATTAAGTAGGGAGATGTACACGAAACATGGCATGCATTTCAACCAACGAGGGAAAAGAATATTGAGCAACATGGTTTGTGAAATAATTGATAGGGATCTTTATGGCAAATCTAAATTTAAGGTAGCAATAAGAATGCCATGGTTAGTTCAGGGAAACTGAATACACCCGATTCCATGAATACACTGAATACTATGTGGGGCCAGGTCAAAACCTCAAGTCTAACGAAGAGTGTTGAACTGAATGATGTAAATGACTTAATAGATGTGAAAAACAATCGCCACTTTTTTCAAAATTGTAATAAGCATATAGATAGGCAAAATTTATTACTATTTCATTTAAATTTGCAAATCAATAAGGAACAAACTAGCCGAACCTGAGTTATTTTTAGGTATTCTTCCTTGTGATATTTTATGTGTCCACGAACATTGGCTAACAAGTGATGAAATTTACATGTATACGCCAACAGGTTACACGTTAGCTTGTATTTTCTGTAGGGATAAAACATTACACGGTGGCGTAGGCATTTATGTAAAAAATGGTATAGGTATTGAATACTCTGTTATTGACTTAACTTGTTTTTGCATAGAACAACATTTTGAGGTGTGTGTTACTTAAACATAACAGAGTAATAGTTCTTATGTTGTATCGGACACCGAATTCAGATATGCATATTTTTCTTAGTGATTGGGAGAAATTAAACAGCTATCTTTATAAATACAAAAATCATACAAAATTCTATATTGGCGATATAAATGTTAACGTCCTTATTAGTACACCCATTAAAGCACTACTATGTGATGTTCTTAGGTCCCATAACTTTTATTATATTAATGATCAGCCCACAAGAACCTTTGCATGTTTAGATAATGTTTTTACTAATGAAAACAAAACTAGCCTGTTATGTGGTACTGTACAACCTTTGATGTCTGACCATGAAGGTGTACGGCTATTGTTCCCTGTGATGTCACATATGAACGCTACCTATCCAGTAATTAAACGATTCAGATTGTTAGATGAACTTATATACAAAAACTGGGTTAGGGAATCTTGGGAAAATTTATTTTCTGAATGTGCCAATGTTTCCGATGCTTTCCATAAGTTTATCAATACTTTGATTCTATATTTAAATGAATGTTGTCCAGAAAAGATTAAGAGGTATACCACCTGCGGAAGTAAACATTCACAAACAGTTCCTAATTGGTATACGCCACATCTTAGATCTCAGAGGGATAGACTAATCACATTGTATAATATTGCTAAAAACATATACAGAAAAGAGATTAAAGCAGCAAAAATTATTGCAAACGAAAATTGGATAAATAATTCAAAAAACAATTGTGCAGCGGCTTGGTCTATAATCAAAAAGGAAATCGAAAAATGCAATATTAAAGACCCCATACCAATATCCGCCAATGAATTCAATGAACATTTTGTAAATAACATAAGGAAATTAAGTGATAAGTCAAAAAGTGAAGACTTTTCTTCTGAAAATCAAATCTATAATTTTAGTAGTTTATTAGCACAGCAAAACCTAAATAACGTTAACTCGAATTTTCAGTGGACTAGAATAAATACCAGGACTGTTTTACAAATTGTTAACAAATTAAAATCTTCAAACAGTGAAGATCTTTATGGGTTTTCTAATACCGGTAATTTGTTTCGAAAAATAATTGACGTTATAATTGATCCTTTGGTTTACTTATTCAATTGGATAATTTTAGATGGAATCTTTCCTGACTGCCTTAAAATGACAGTTACAATACCGGTACCTATACATAAGAAAAATGATAAAAGTGATCCTAATAACTGCCGTCCTATATCAATAGTCCCAATTATTTCAAAAGTTTTTGAATAACGCATCAAAAGTCAGTTATCAATGTACTTTGAACAAAGTAAAATATTCCACAGTTCGCAATTTGGATTCAGATCTGGCCTTTCCACGATTAAGGCCGTAGAAAACGTAGTATCACACATATTAGATAGCTTCGAAAATAATTTAAATATGTGTGCAACATTGATAGATCTAAGTAAAGCATTCGATACGGTGTCACATCATATATTGGTTGAAAAATTATATTATTATGGTATTTGGGGAACTGAGTTGTCATTGATTAAGTCCTATCTTAGTAATAGACGTCAATGTGTCCGTATTATTAACGAAATATCAACATTTTTGGATGTAACAGCAGGTATACCTCAGGGTAGTGTGTTAAGACCTTTACTTTTTCTTATCTATATAAATGATTTAACGCGTTTTCTACCTTGTAAATCTGTATTATATGCTGACAACACAACTCTTCTAAATACGGGTAAGAATTTAGTAAGTGTTAAAACTAAATGCAATGAAATGCTTGAAATATCATCTATATGGTTAAAGCATAACAAACTTTATATAAATGAATCTAAAACAGAGACTATATATTTTTCTCTTAATAATCATATGATTGAGGTAGATATGCACCATTCCGTAAAACTACTGGGAATCCATCTAGATCCGAAATTAAACTCGAGTGAACATACTGAAAATTTATGCAGGAAATTATCTAGAGTGCTATTTTTATTACGTAAACTGAAAACAACAGTTACAGAAACAATGCTTCTTGCAGCATACTATGCCTTTTCTCATTCTCATCTACAGTATGGCAAAATGTTGTGGTGAAATTCACCAGGTGCTCAGACTGTCTTTAAATGGCAGAAAAAAGCCATAAGAGCAAGAAAAGGTTTAACTGATAGTGTATCGTGTAGACAATATTTTACGGATTTACAGATTATGACAGTTCCCTCTCTATATATTTACAGTTGTCTTATGTACGTTAAAGAAAACGAGAGCAGTTTAGGTTATCGTAACAATACCCATTCATATAATATTAGACATAAAGATGACTTAAATACGTCTTATATTAGGCTAAGTATAACAAAGAAGTTATAAATATATAGAATGAAACTATATAATACATTGCCAGTGCATATACGAATGATATGTGATAATGATTTCAGAAAACATTGTAAATCTTTTCGGAGTATGTTTAGTACAAGGGGTCCAAAAGCACGTGAAAAACACAAAATTTACAGGAGAAATGAATGATACAAGTACTTAGACGTAACCAAATCTAACCTAACCTAACATACACTACCCTAAGCTAACCTGAATTAACCTAATATTAGTAGAAATAAGCGAAATTCTATCATTTTTTGGAAAATTATGATGGACCCCTAAACTAATATAACATAACATAAACTAAACTAACAATGTTCCGTTAAGGGGTCCAGTGTCTTTGACACCACTTCTTTCTATTTATTTTCGTTTGATTACATAATATAACGTTATATTAGGTTAGGTTAGGGCAGGTTAGGTTAAGGGGGTCCAGTGTAGTTTTGGACCCCTTTAACGGTACATGGACCATTCTATTTATAGTATCAACGAATTTGAAGACAAGTGTAAATTGTAACTTTTCTTTTTTTCCTTTCTTTCTTTGTATATATTTATTTATATGCTGACAATGTCTATTGCAACAAACGTTGTTTAATGACAATAAATATTCAATTCTATTCTATTAACACACGCCCATCTCCAAGCAACAACTTTCTATACCCTATCCTGAGGAACTAGTTCCTGAAAAATCAGTTCCTTTGTTACTGTATGAGGTGGAAGGAAAAGGACCTGCTTTGTATCATTAAGACACCGCCAAAGCCTACGATATATTTAGAAACTTCTGCAGTGAAATTACCTCTGAACTCCGGGGTAAACAACAACGTCTGCAAGAGTGAGTTTAGATAACATGTAGCTCCTTGGTTTTCTATTCCACACAAATTTGAGGCTGCCCTCGGCAACGGTGGAGCTGTTAACTTCGTCGCTGTATGCTGAACTTGATTCAAATTAACCTGACCGGCGGCATCTTCTTCATCAAATAATTTGCCGAACATGTTTATCAAATCTAATTTCTATATACAGTATAAACAATGCAAAGTGTAAATGAGCAATAAGCTCATGATTTTTTACTCAGCTTCTGTTTACGATTTGTTGTGCTTCTACACTAACAAAACTAGTATTCACAGAAAATGTATCTCATCCAGTTTGAATTGATTTACAACTACAGACAATACAGTTCACGAAATATTCATATATTTTTAAACACATCATTTTATGTCTCATTGTGAAAAATAAAATGGTAGAGAAATTCCTATAAATTGAATGCGAACAGATGAATAACTCCAGCTGCACACTCGGCGATCCAAATAACTATCATTCACAAATTATTTAGGAAAATCTTGTTTCTGTAAGTAGTCGCAGCACACATAATAGTAATAAATATTTTAGAAAACTGTAGTACGTTTTTTTGTGCAAAATCCAGTAGTTTTCCTATTATTCGCGCAGTAAACTACGGGCTACACCGGTATCATAACTTCCTGCAGTCTGCATAAGAAGTGTTGCAAACTACAAGTTTGACAGACGTAACGCTAATAATAAATTAATAAAACAAAACCCTTGATTTTTGCTTCCTGTATATGGTTATATGATTGGATTTGGATTATAAATGAAATTAAAAGTGCACGGAGACATACTGGTAGTGAAGACGTTAATTTATTACGTAGTAATGTAAGATTTTGAACAGCAATATCTTTCTGTAATTGATAACACTGTTTCTATTGCATCAGCTGTGTGCAATCCCATGTTGCAATGTGTTCGTAGTTGTGATGGAAATTTCTCTAATCTAGGGAAATTTCGTAAGTAAATTTAGCAAAAAGAGAGAAAGAGATTTTTTTCCGTAAAATGTGAAAATCCAGGGAAATTCTCGTGCAAACTGGTTGACCAATATAAATCTTTAAAATTTTCTGTGTTCCTCCAGATATGAACAAACATAACAGCCGTAGTGTGCGTGTGTTCAAAGTAGCTTCATTTGTACCCATTGTTGATTGAGTGTATTTGTGTATTTTTTTGGTGAAAAAAAAGCGAGGTAAAAGAAATAGAAGCAAAACGCAAATGAACAAAATAAGTGCGGTTGACACTATCTTTAACAGCTTATTTAATCTTATCACACAACTTCTGTCTGTCATAGGATTTGGAAACTCAACAAACCAGGGAAAATTTGATCAGAAAAGGGAAAGTTTGTGCCAGTGGAGGGAATTTTCTTAAGGAAACCTACGAACACTGGTCCAGGCTCCGGGTGCGGATTATCGGAAGAAAGGGAGATTTCTTCCGTCAGTAACATTTTGAGTCCCCCTCAAAAACAAACAAACAAACAAAGAATTAACTGAAATGTGTCTGCCGGGGATAGACATTCTGCGCCTTATGCAGAGTCGTTTTAACGTGTGATTAATGCCACACTACGAGGTTGACTAAAGGATGGTTATAAAAATTGTATTCAGAATCTCTGATTAGGACGTCGTATTTGATGAAGTTAATTACATGTGACTAATTAATATAGAGCAGAGGCTAATCTTACCCGCGGTTTAGCGTGCGGCACAACATTTCGGATTTCGTAATTCATCTATTTTCATTTTTAAAGACTACACATGAGCTCATCTACTTTTCCGTAGTTGCCACATTTATTATTATTATTTTTTTTTACCAATGCATTGGGGTTGTGTAAGTTAATCATACCCAAATCAACCGTTTAGTTGTACTCAAAGTAGACTCTGAATACCAAAAAAGTGTACCTTCCTTAGTAAAGTTCTAATACGCCATTAACTAGTCCGAGACTAACCCACTATTAACTCATTCTCTCTGCATACCGCCCTCTGTCTCTTATATTCCCCTCCTGAACTGTGTTTACTGGTAAAAAGTTTGACTGTATGGTCAAATTCCATTGGATTCTGTCCAGTGACGGATCTAGAAGGTAAAAACTGGGAGGGAAGCCAGAATTCAGACTATGATAGTTATATCATGAGTTTACCATAGCCCAAATAATTTTTATCACTCAAAAAACTGTGCGGACCTAGGGGCCCCGGCCCTGAACTAGATCCGCCATTGATTCTGTCGTTTCATGTAATCTTAATCTGTTAGCTAACTAACTAACTCTATAGCCTATGGAACCCGCAGGTTCAGTGCCGCGTTCACAAAAGCTCTCCACTGACTTCTATCCTTAGCTAATTGCATCCATTTTCTACTTTGTATTCCTATCTCTGCGAGATCCATCTTAATATTATCCTCCCATCTGCGCCTAGGTCTTCCTAATGGTCGTTTTCCTATGGGTCTTCCAGTCAAGACTTTGAAAGCGTTTCTACTTTCTTCTATTCTAACTACATGACCTGCCCACCTAAGCCTCCTAGACTTGACGACCTAACAATGTTGGGTAAACCGTATAACCTATGTAGTTCCTCGTTATGAAGTTTCCGCCATTCCCCATTCTCGTTACTCTTCGGTCCGAATATTCTTCTCAGGATCATCTTTTCAAATACTTTCAGTCTATGTTCTTCCCTCAGAGTAAGTGGCCATGTTTCGTAACCATACAGAACAACAGGCATGATTATCGTTTTATATATTTTAAGCTTCAAATTCTTCGACAGAATTCGCGACGACAAGAGATTTTGAACCGAATAGTAACACGAATTCCCTGCTTTTAGTCGACATTTAATTTCTTCGTGAATATGATTTTCGTCTGTTAATATTGATCCTAAATATTTGAAAGTATCCACTTTATCAAAAGTATTATTTAATATTTTAACGCCTTCACAATTTGCCGTATTACGGTCCCGACGCACTTCCATGTATTTAGTTTTCTCTGCATTTACTTCTAAACCCATGTCTCTGCAAGCATTTAATAAGATCTCTGCATTTATTTCTACTGTTCTCCTATCATCCCCTATTAAATTTACATCATCAGCATATGCCATAACCTGGTGAATGCCGTTCAACTGTAGGCCCTGGTTGCTATCTTTGATTTTCCTTATAGCGTATTCCAGCACAAAGTTAAATAATAATGGCGACAACGCATCTCCTTGTTTCAGGCCATTTTGGACGTGAAAGCTCGTGGACAAAAATTTTCCTACCCGGACTTTACTTTGGGATTCACTTAAGCATATCTTAATTAATCCAATTAGCTTTCTCGGTATTCCAAGTTCTGTAAGAACGTTGTACAATGTTTCTCTTCTAGCCGAGTCGTAAGCCTTTCTAAAATCAATAAATAGTTGATATACTGGGGTATTGTATTCCCACTTTTTTTCGAGTATTTGGCGAATGGTAAATATTTGATCGATGGTTGATCGATTTCGTCTAAATCCGCACTGATAATCTCCAATAATTTCATCTGCGTATGGGGTCAGTCTTGCTAACAGAATATTTGAAAGGATTTTATAGGATGTTGACAGAAGAGAGATGCCTCGATAATTATCACAGTCACTTTAGTCGCCTTTCTTGTGAATTGGAACAATGATTGATTCTTTCCACTCTTGTGGCAATTCTTCCTTGTTCCAGATAAGGAGAATGAGTTTGTGTATCTTGTTCCACAATTTTTCGCCTCCAGCTAAAATTAACTCAGCCGGAATTTCATCTACACCCGGAGATTTGTGT
The DNA here is from genome assembly GCF_964235325.1 of Thermobia domestica. Classification (NCBI taxonomy): domain Eukaryota; kingdom Metazoa; phylum Arthropoda; class Insecta; order Zygentoma; family Lepismatidae; genus Thermobia; species Thermobia domestica. Next base: position 213,338,215 of record NC_137466.1, read on the forward strand.
TTCTTTAATTTCTTTATAGCGGCTTCCACTTCTATTCGATTGGGTTCTGGAATATACGGTTCTGCGGTGTGTATCTCCTTTTCTCCACGCACATTAGTTTTTGGCTGCGTGTTTAGCAAATCGTCAAAGAAATCTTTCCATCTATTTAAGAGGCTATCCGTATCAGTGAGAACTGTTCCGTCAGATTTCTTTAATATATAAGCACGAGGTTGATAGCCTTTCTTAAAATCGCTTATCCCCTTATACATGTCCCGAATATTTTTATTTTTACTATTATCTTCAAGTTCCTTAATTTTAGCTTTCAAAAAATCGCGTTTCTTTGTTCTAAAAGTTTTGGAAGTTTCCCGCCTGATATCTGCGAAATTTTGAGTAGTTATTTCATTCGGATTTTGTAGCCAGCGTAATTTTGCCTGTTTTCTCTTCTCTACTAGTTTAATGCATTCTTGGTCGAACCATGGTTTGTTCCTACGTATTTCCGCGTGTCCCAATTTTTCTTTTGCTGAAATTTTAATGCTATCTCTAATTTCAATCCAGGTATCCTCAACACTATTGCACTCCGAATCTTCTAAAGCCGAGAATCTATTCGAAACTTCAATCTGGTATTTCTCTCTTACCTGGCTCTCTTCTAATTTCTTTAAATTAAATCTCTCCGTTTTCGGACAATGAATATTACCTTTATTCAACGATAACCTCTCTCGTATTATCGCTGCTACCAGGTAGTGGTCAGTAGGGTATGAATGTAGATTCTAAGACACTTTTCCCCCTTCCACCCTCCTAACTACCAAAAAAATTATGAAGCCACCACTGGTCAATATACTTTAACACAGAGGGATACCCTAAAGTGAGATCGCATAGACTTTTATGACATTTAAAATCATAAAAACTTATATCTAAAACTTACAACTTATTGTGCTGTCTTTGATTGAAAAAATAGTTTTTGTTTGATCGAAATCGGTTTATTAATAGCTGAGTAATACGAACTTAAAGTTTAGTATGTCGCATATGGTTGTTACATATATATACACTTTCACCACACATATATACATATATTCAGTTGAAGAGAGCATGAGCATATATGTACATGAGATTTATAGCGTCTCTCTTTCCTTTTTCTCCTCCCACTAACATACATATATATACATTAGTCTCCTCACACCAACAGAACTTCTAGCTGCAGTAGACACCAGATGGAGCTGTTATGACGTAATCCCACGAGATGGGACTACGCAATAACTATGACGTAATCCCACGGCATGAGACTACGCAATAACTATGACATAATCCCACGGGATGGGACTACGTAATAACTATGATGTCAATTGATACACGTCATTATATCCTTCCACCTTCAGCAAGAAAGAGAGAGAATGACTTACATATAGCTCAACATGATTTCCTCAACATCATTTCCTCAAATAAAAGAAAGAAATTCACAACTCACAAATTGTACATGCTGTTCTCACTAGATCGTTTTTTAGCACCAGTGTCTTCAACTCAATATTTTTTTGGAACGTTCCAGGATTTTAATTTTTCAAGATATCGCTTAAAAACATATCGGGATGAATTCACCCCATTACTAATAAATATGATAATTGTTAAAAATGAGTTGGCAACACTGACAGTCTTACCCCCAAATAACGTTAAAATTCAATAGCTCGGTTCCTAATTAACCGATTTCAAAAATTTAAACGGTAAATGAATACTAATAACATAACCAATTTTATAAAATGCATAAATGGTTGCATAACCCTCAGGATATATTTCCCTTTTTTAATATCTTTACAAAATTTCAACAAATCGAAAAAATAAAAAAATACTACTTTAATTTAAATAAAATTCTAAGACTTTTTAAAAGAATAACATTTTTCCGAAAACTCAAAAATAAAGCGTCAAAAAATTCCCGAAATTTTGAATTTTTGCTAAAATTTGCTGTAACTTCACCGAATATTAACCGATTTTCAAAATTCAAACGACAATCGTCAGACTTCCCAACGACATCGAATACGCAATTAAATGGATAAACAGAACGCAAGATATACATTACTCACACAAAACATACAAACAAATACGACTCCTGGAAAACGGGACCCACGTCCAAAGGTCTTAGTTTTTTATAGTCTGATACTATAAAAACACTTATACACTTAAAATTACAAGTTTGGATATTGATAATGAAATCATAAAAACACTTATACACTTAAAACATACTTAAAATTACAAGTTCGGATATTGATAATGGAATCTTCTGCTAACCTCGTTCTCTATAGGAAGCAATGAATTCTTAATCTCTGTCCACTGATCACAATTCAAGCTGAATAGACAGCCGTTAATATCAAAAACTACTTGAACTTCGGTTTGCACATTTTTCACAATTACATTGAAATTATTAATAAGTATAAATTTCTTTTGAGGATCCATTCTATCCACTCCATTTTTTACTTCTGACAACATATTTTTGATCATTTTTATTATTTTTTGGATTTGCAAAACCGATCCTCATTTGAAATTTACATACAGAACTCAACAGTTGGATAATTATCTTTTAAACCAGTGTATTTGATTTTTATTCCATCTTTAACGATCTCATCAATCATTTTATCTGTTAAGTGTTTTGTAAATCTAGATGGAAGAAATACCTTAAACTCTTCACATTCAACTAAAATGCTCTTTCCAAACTTAGTTTTAATCTTTTCCATTTTCACAATCTTATATTCTGTATCTAATTCTAATTCTCTTAATCCAATAACTTGTTTTTGTTCAAGACTTCTAAGCTTGTTTAAAAAATCAACGTGTTTTGCCATATTTATTATATAGAATTTTTCTAATAGTCTCGAATTTCGTTAAGTATGTCATTGATTCTGTTAACAATATCTCTTACATTTTCATCTGTTAATTCTCCATTTATGAGCTTAACTACATTAAGCTCATCTTTAAACAGCCCAATTCGATTCACCATATTTTTATAATATTCTTTCTTTGAAGCTATATTAAACCGTGTTGTTAGACCATTGATAACAGCAGAAGCCGAAGCAAATGCAGTTGTAATAATTGAATATACTGTAACAGGAATAAACACATTGATGAACCCTGTAGAAGCTGATAATAGAATTGATAATGTAATAAGAGTAGTATAAACACATTTTATTCTCTTGAACTTCCTTTTTTTTCATTAATAACTTCTCAAGATTTAATATAGTATCTTCAATTAACGCAATTAAATTCTCACGTGGAATGTTATCTGGAATAGGCATTTTATTAAATAAGTTTTTATGATATTGTCATAAAAACACTTACAAACTAAATAAATCTAATAAACATATAATTGATTTATATCTTCTCAATTATTTTTTCTTTCTCAACGTCATACTCTAAATTTATCTTACCAATCATAACAACATAGCAAATTGTTTTATCTGGTACATCGCTTTCAAAATTAACAGTTAATTTCAAATTAGTTCTATCACTTACAGTTACTGATTTTTGCTTGCTTGTGTTAATTACGAACATTGGTCTATTTTCTAAAAACTCTTTAGGATAATAAAACATCTCAGTATTTCCAATTGTAGCTCGCTTATATACCGTATACATTTCATAAACTTTCAAATACAGTGGAGTCTCGTTAATTCGAACTTGGATAATTCGAAATATTGGCTAATTCAAACAGAAGTCCATTCCCCTTGAAAACTGTATTGAAAACAATAGTAAAAAATCATGGATAAATCGAACTTTTGAACCTAAGTTTTGGATAATTCGAAGTAAATACATTTGAACATTTTTAATGTTGAACAGATGTAAACAGAGAAATACAGTTTTAACGTGTTTTCAGTTATCCAGATGCAGCCATAGGGAAGAGTAATACAAAAGATAAATAGAAAATCTATGTAATGATAAAGATGAAGGTGAGTTGGGGAAGAAGTAAAGATAGAGAACGTGTGCCAATCTAATCTTGTTTCAAAATTGGTTGAAAATTTAAGATGAATTATTGATAAAGTCAACCAAATGTTATTGATATCGTATTCCACGCAATACATGAAATTCAAGATTTATTATTGACCGTACAGAAATAATCAAATTTAAGCAAATGAGGTTTACTACTTCTTAAAAGTGAGAACAGAATATTCAAATTTGTTACTGGTATTTAATTGTTTGGGCTATTCAGTGTATGCTGTAGTGTTGTACGTAAATATATTTTCCATTGTACACGTAGTTTGAATTATGTGGAGTCAATGTCGTTTGTTAGTTTGCGGTATTCGATCTCGCAAATGATAAGCTGCTTTAAAGGTAAAGTCTACATCATATGAATATGTTTTTGATGCACAGTACTTTGGTTTGTTTGTTGTTATATATATGAAAATGAATGTTGTTGGATATTTCGAATTTTGGATAATTCGAAGTTTTTTCGAGTACCCTTGGACTTCGAATTAAAAGGAGTCCACTGTACTTATGTTTTGCAAAATCTAAGTTTAAAGATTCTAATGGGAAAGATTCATTTCTAGAATTACGAAAATGGATATTCTGAACCTTACAATGATCAAAATAGCTTGAATATTTTTCTTGATTATCATTTCTATCAGTTTGGAAAAAGGCAATCACGAAATTAGGCATATCAAATTCACTTGAGTTAAATTGTGTGGTTAAATCGAATTCTAAACATTTGCCACTAACTGATTTCTGTAAACATTGATATGTGTTGAATGAAATAGGAATCTTACCTTCTTTTAACATATTAGATCTTAACAAGGTGGCATAGTTAGGTTCATAATTAACAATAGGCATTCTTAACTCCATATTTGTAATCTTAACTTTACCTGGATGTGGTTGATCATTCTCATATGTTCCATCCTGCTTTTTTGTTTTCCAAATAGCAAATGCATTATCATCAGAATCACTTCTTTTAAATGTATATTTCAAACCTCCTTTCCACATAATATCTTTAAAATCTGAACAAAATCCTGGCAAAAGTCTTAGAAAAAACACTATTTCTTCATCTGTTCTTGCCCACGTAATTCCTTTCCATCACATTCATCATAGTGATTTGCCTCTGGTTTTGAAATCGTACATGTGTTTACAGCTGTTGAAGTTAAACCAGGATAATCTATAATATCTAATATCTGTCCATGCTTACTAACTTGAATTTGAGAAAACAAATGTGGGAAGAAATTATTAATAAGTCTAATATTTTGACCAGTAGTATATTCTCCATCAGCATCTCTACCTCTAATTTCAAAAGTTACATAAATATCAGCATAATAAGGATCTATGAAGCCATCATCTACGTCAATATCAAATTCAATAGACCTGTTTGGCTTATTTAAATTCTCGATTGTTTTTGATTAGGTTTAAAGGATTGTAATTCATATGATTCTATCTTATCCATATTTATTATTAAAAAATATTTGTAATCGTTTTATGAATTAAGCTCATAAAACTTAAATATAACTTCTCCAAATATCCTTATTCCTATTCACCTGACTGATAATTTCTGAAAAACTATACCCATCTGTAAACATTTTTAACACTGTAATGCATAAATGTCCACAAATTACCTCGTTAAAATGTTGTATACGGCTGCTATTGTACTCTATATTATGACCAAGATATTTTACGAGTGTTTTTGGTGGATTACCTCTAAATGAATCAAACACATACTTTCTATTTCCTTTTTTCCAATAACAAACCCAATGCGTTCCTATATTTTTAGACGTATCAAAATTAACAATACCACACTCATTCTTCCTTGGTTGTTTAGGCAATTCATCACTCATAAATACACCTCTAAAGTTTCTTATCTTAAGTTTTTTAACAAGTTGTATTAGGTCTAAATTACTTAGAGGTTTAATTTCTTCTTTTTCTTTACTGTTTTGAAGTTTACGTTTTTTGAAAGCTTACCACCTTGTTTTCCTTCCATTGCTAAGTTATGTCGCTTTTGTTCCTCTAATTCCATTTTATTCTTTTTTGCATCATCTACAGTCTTAGCAATAGCAGCCGCACCTCCAGCAACAGAACCTAGAGCACCTATTAAAGCTAAAATCGTTGGAATAGTAAATATAAAACCACCATAATGAACTTTATTATCATTTGTCTTCATTTCTTTGTTTATTTTCTTAAGTTGTGGTATAGAAAGAGATAGAGACATACATTGTCCTTTACTTAGTTTGGCTTCCTTTTGTTTGAGTTGTTTGTTAGTTAAAATGTGATCTATATTTAATTGTTTAAGTTCCTGATTAGGAATCGTAAATGTAAAACCTTTTAACTGCACATTTATTATATAATTAAAAGCTTTTTATGAAAAATTTCCATAAAGAGTATACATAAACCTAAATCTAAAAAATACTTATACACCTAAACCAAATCTTAATTTTGTTACTTATAAACCTAAACCAAATCTTACTTTTGTATTCATCACTAAAGCAGTTCCAAGAGCAGGTAATTTTTCAGTTATTAAATTAGCATCTTTAGCAAAAACTCTTTCCCAAGCTTTATTTTCTAATTCCTTATCTGCAATATGTCTTGATTCTGTATCTTTATTATCCCTATTGTATATATCATGTTCTTTACAAGCCTCATCTAATGGGTTAATACTTTTATCACCTCTTTCTAATCTTTCTTGAAGTTTTGTACCCGGACCACAATATTGAAATCCTGGAATATGCAACTCGAATGGAAGTTTATTAATCAAATCATTTACTAATCCTTTTCCATACTTTTCACTATTCCAAAATTTTGGTGGTAGCGTATTCAATATCTTTATCAAATAACCTATACCTTTTGGATCATTAGGAATAAATTGTATGAGTTTAGAATTAATCATATCCATAATACCTACTTTCTCATTATAAAAGTTATCATTTCCAGATTTTTCTTCCCCATCAATAACAATCAAGCGATCAATCAGTTTTCTCACATCATCCATCCATATGTATTCTTTTGATAATTCATTATATACTTTTATTCCTTCTCCAGATTTTGGTGTCTTTTTTGAATGTGTTGGTTTTATATATTCACTCCAAATAGGTTTGATAATCTCTTTATATTTTTTCCTTTACTAGATTATTGTTTTCTTGTACTTGGATCATTATTATGAAATGCAACACTAGAATCAATTACTATTTGTTTATATTTTTCTAGATCATCATCATTATAATTTGTTGGATTATGTTTTGTCAATAATTCCCATAAACCTTCTGTTCCTGTATAATGTCGATTATTAATAACTAAATCATCACCATGAATTTTAACTTCTGCATTTCCTATCATATGTATAATTTTCCCATCTTCATCATATGGTTGTATTCCAAAACTTTTATCATCTCTAGTTGCATAATATCTTGAGGCAATCTTACCAAAATAAGTTGTTGCTAAAGATTCTATTCCTTCTACTTTATCTTTACTTTGTTTTCTCATGTGTTTTATTTCTTCTGTTATAGGCGTATCACTTTCATTTATAGGACTATCATACATAGGTGGTGTTTCTAATAAGCTTGAATCCACTCTCGCACTTTTATGTACAACTGGAACTAACTCTTGAATTAGATTTTTATTTTCTTCTGCTACTTTTGATATATCTTGCCCTAAATCTTTAATTGCATCAATAACAGGCTGATCTTGTTCTTTAAATTTCTCATACTTATTTCGATTACTTTGTTTAATTTCCTTAAATCTTTTAATAAGTTCTTCTTTTAACTTAATATAATTCTTAGCTTTATTAACATCCATTTATTATATAAAGAAAAAATAAAAACATAACATAACATAACATATACGTTCACCTGCGTTCATATACGTTTAGTTTGCACTTGGGAAGACAGCTGATGCCATTCAAAACAACGTCAAAGAAAAATATCAAAAAGAATTCAAGGATCTGGGGTCCACCAGCACTGGACCCCTTTCACCTGCATTCATATACGTTTAGTTTACACTTTTAGAAATTCTTTAATTTTATTTCTATATTTACCATTATTCACCTTCCTAGTCATATCTATTGTTAAGAAACCATGTTCTTCACTCCAACACTTGCGACATAATAATTGTAATTTTTCAAACGTCATATCAGATGCAACAAATTCGTCACATATATGTTTTAAATTTACATTGTCCTGTCTAAATATACAAAGAAAGTTTAGGTTATCTCTAATTAATTGTTTTGGTACTTTAGAATAGGTTTGTCCAAGATAGAAACAGTTCAAACCCTTATGACGACCTCGAGTAAAATATTCTCTAACGTGATTTTGTTCTAATATGAAATCATCAAATACTACCACAGAATAGTCTTCACATTCATCTAAAGGAATAATCTCTTCATTGTTTCCTTTTATTATTGCTACTGTATCTTTAATATTACGTTCTATATCTCGAAAAAGCTGTATTACGTGTTGGTATTTAGATTGATTTAGACTTTTAGAATAGATATAAACATTTGCATATTTTAACCATTTAGGTGCTAACAAAAAATTATCAATCATTAACGTCGTTTTACCACAACCACTAGGCCCAACTATTAAACATCTTATATCATCAGGTAACAACTCACCATTCCTATTTCTCTTCGCCATTTCTTCTGTTAACCTTACTTTAATATCCCAATTATCCATTTTTATTATTTATTATATAATAAATGAAAGTATTTAATTTAAATGGTTATTCATCTGTATTAAACATGTCATTGCATTACCCATTTGAAAACGATTTAGAAGTAGCTCTTGCAGGGTTTTACACAACATACTTAACTCCAAACATTACAGAAATAAACAATAAATTAACATTTTGTAGTAACTCAAGACATACAAAACAATTCATAGTTCAACCTGGTCAATATAATTTAAAGGAATTAGAAGAATATATTTGGTCTAGGAATTAATTCGTGCGGTTGGTACGCACACATTGAAGCTGTAGTACAAACACAAAATACATAAATACCTTAAGAAAAATATTGTCCATCGCTAGCCACCACTTTCGCCCATCTGTCAGGCAATGTACGGATTCCGTGGCGAAAGAAGTTCTCATCCTTGGAAGCGATCCAGTCAGAGACCCATGTTTCGATATCTTCTGAAGAAGTAAACCGCTGTCCAATCAAATCGTTGTTCATGCAATCGAACAAGTAGTAGTCCGAAGGAGCAACGTCTGGTGAATACGGCGGGTGGGGTAAAACTTCCCATCCGACATTTTCTAAATAGGTTTTGACCGGTTTTGCGACATGTGGGCGAGCGTTATCATGTTGAACAATAAGTTTATCATGTCTGTTCTCCCATTCTGGTCGTGTTCTGGCCAGAGCTTGCTTCAAACGCATTAATTGTCGTCGATAACGTTCTCCATTCATAGTTTCACCCGGTTGCAGCAGCTCATAGTACACCACACCTTTCATATCCCACCATATGCACAGCATAACCTTTGCACAGTGAATATCTCGTTTTGGTTGTGATGGACCTGGTTCACCTGGTTTCACCGAGGCCTTTTTTCGTTTAGGGTTCTCGTAATGGATCCACTTCTCATCACCCGTAATAATTCGATGCAGAAACCCCTTTCTGCTCTGTCGTTGAAGCAGCAATTCGCAAATGGTTTTTCGTCTTTCAACGTCTCTGTCTTTCAATTCATGTGGAACCCAATGTGACATCTTTTGAATCATTCCCATGGCTTTCAAGCGTTTGGAGACTGTTGTTTGATCAACGCCTAATGCTGCTGCAAGTTGTTCCTGCGTTTGACACGAATCCTGCTCGAGCAATGCTGTCAATTCTTCGTCTTGAAATTTTTTTGGCTGTCCAGCTCGCTCTTGGTCTGCCAAGCCGAAATCACCACTTGTAAACCATGCAAACCACTTCTGACACGTTCGCTCAGCTAGAGCATGGTCACCATACACTTCCACCAAAATACGATGACTTTCAGTCTCACTTTTCTGCATGTTAAAGTAATGCAGCAGGACACCCCGCAAAAACACTTTATCAGGCACAAATTGCGCCATGTTCACTTAACTACAAACTGGTGTTGTTGACGCTTTAATCCATTGCCCTATACTACGAACGATACGCGATGACAGGGGTTTGCAACACATGTGTGGATACACGGAACTGTGGGACGCTCCGTTCGTTGCGCCATCTCTTGTCCACCCGCACGAATTAATTCCTAGACCAAATATTAAATCAAACCCTCCATATACGAACAATGCTTCTGAAGTTATTAAAATTACCGAGGACAGAAAGACCAATAGAGTTAAAATATTTAGCAGTTTGTGTGATATAACCTTAGATACCATTAATACTGTATTAGGTTTTAGTGAAAAAGCTTAGCTAGAAACACAGAACATGTTGGAAATAAGCCACCAAAGTTTCATCCATTTGATACTATAAATATTCACTGTGATTTAGCAGAAGGTATGATTTTAAAACATAATGATACAACACACAACGAAACAGATTTAATAGCAACATTTAGAACAAATGCAGAGTTTAGAGAACCAATCATATATGAACCTAGACAAAAGATATTTTTTCCAATACATCACAACAAATTTAATAATATAAAAGTTTCAATTCAAGATGAGAATGGTGATTTGATTGATTTTGTGGAGCTCGTATAACTGTTTTACTCGCTGTTAAATAATTTGAATTGTTATATAATAAATATGGATATCTTTGGTAATACTAAAAGGAGGACTACAAACCTCAATCATGTAAGTGAAGTTTTTACATCAAATAATATAACATGGGTTGATTTCAAAAACAAAAGACTTGTTAATGTAGGTGATGCAATTGACCAACATGATGTAGTAACTTTACAACAGCTAGATTCAATAAATAGTAATGTTAATAGTCAATTGGAAGGTGATAAAAACAAATTTGAAGATGTATTAAAAACATTACAAGACATATATAAAGAAAGATGATAATGAGGTTTTAAAAGGTGAATATATGGAAGAATTTAAAAAGACCAATAATAATGTTACTCTTCTATATAAGAGAGAAATATCATCCCTGTTAAACACACTTACAACAAAAGAAGATTTCCAAATGCTGAAAAAGGAAACTTTTAATCTAATTATGCAAAAAGAAACTATAAATTTATTATGTCGATTGAGAACTAGAAATGTTTCAAATCCAATCTTCAGAATATTTAATTTATCTAGTGATTATGAGTTTCTCTACAATGGAAAAGTAATGCATATAGAATTTAGTTTGGATAGATACTCTTTAGATATATTTTTGAACAATACTTTCGTGGCAAATCTTCCTTTAAACATTAAAAAGGGTGATAAAATTATGTTTCAAGCACAAAAAATTCAGCTATGGAAGAAGGTAAGTTATTATTTGTTATTATGTATATAGAAAGAGAACCTTAATTATTTTCTTTTAATAAATAATGATGTATTGTGTTAAGTGTAAAAAATCAACAGGTGCAATGAAAGGCACCATTAGAGTAGAACAGACAAAGAATGAAAGATATGTTAAGAGGGGTATATGTGTTGTATGTGGTACTAATAAATCCCAATTCGTTAAAAAGCCCGATTGACTATATAAAGGTGAAGGTATTAGAGAAGACATTATAGAAGAAATTCATAAACCATCTAGAAAGAATTATCCTAGGTTAAGTGTTATTGTTAAAGGTATAGATGATTTATGGCAAGCAGATCTTGTGGAAATGGATAGTGGTGTGTTAAAAGGTATTTCCAAAATCAATAAAGGGTATAAGTATTTGCTAACAATTATAGATGTGTTTTCAAAATATGCATTTGCTGTTCCCGTTAAAGATAAGAGTGGTAAGAATGTTACAGAAGCGTTTGAGCCAATATTAAAAATTAGAAAACCTAATAACTTACAAACAGATCAAGGTAAAGAGTTTTACAATAAAGAATTTAAAAAGTTGATGGAGGTAAATAAGATTAATCATTACTCAGCCTATAGTGGTAAGAAAGCTTCTGTTGTTGAAAGATTCAATAGAACACTGAAACAAAACATGTGGAAAAGGTTTACAACACAAGGAAATTATAAATGGATAGATACATTACCAACACTAGTTAAAGAGTATAATCATCAAATTCATAGAACAATCGGTTTAAAGCCTATAGAAGTTAATAAAAAGAATGAGCAAACATTATTGGAGAAAGTGTATCAAAAAGAATATAAGCGTGTTAAGTCCAAATACAAATTAGGCGATCATGTTCGTATAAGTAAATCGAGAGGGTTATTTGAGAAAGGATATACACCTAATTGGTCAACAGAAGTATTTGTTATTAGTGAAGTTATTCCATCTAATCCGCCTACATATAGAATTAAAGAGTTAGAAGAAGAGGATGTACAAGGTAGATTTTACGAACCATAACTATTAAAGACGAAACATAAAGATGAATACTTGGTGGAAAAGGTGTTAAGAAAGAAAGGTGATAAAGTATATGTTAAATGGCTAGGTTTTGATGATTCACATAATAGTTGGGTAGATAAGAGTAGTGTTGTAGTATAAATATAAATGATGTCTTTTATGGAATAATAACCATAAAAGGCTGGTTTAAGATTACATAGAACAGGCGATGGGGATGATTCTACCAACCGCTCTATGTACACAATCAAAGGTGGAGAAAGAGAGACAAATATAAAGTTAACAGGAACATAACGAAATGAAGTTAAAAATCAACATTTTCTATATAATAAATATGAGTACTATTGATAATTCTCCTAGTTTAAACGATATTTGCTATGAACAGATTAAAGATGATTACTGGTATGGTTTGTTTGGTGATTTTAGATTGATTATCGATAAGAAAACTGGCTACTTTAATGCAACTAAGTTGTGTCAAGATGGAGGAAAGAAACTTTATAAATGGTTAGAAAATAAACAATCTAAAGAGTTAATTTCTTATATAAAGTCATCGCACCGAATTCGTGGGGATGACTTTAAGATTATCAAAGGCGGTCAATTAGATATTATACGAGGTGGAGTTCCGAAAGAGTTAATACTTGATATAACAAGATGGGTTTCGCCAGATTTTTATATTAAATGTAATAAAATTATTATTAATTACTTCACTCAAGAATTTGGACAGTATCAACAAGACAATGAAGAGCTACAGACAAGAATAGAAGAGACTGAACAGTCAATGCAAAGATTAAAGATTCAAAACGAGGGCTTAAAAGAAATCGCAGCATTATATACAAACGATAATTCAAAAGATGATTGTTTAATCATATACAAAAAGAACAAACCTAATGATCCTTTCCCTTATTATGCAATCAGATGTCAAAAGAGAAGTCTATACAAGCCTCTTAATGAAGCAGAAGAAAAATATCCGAATCATGTAATAATATATGAAAAGTTTAGAGATCCTAACAGTATTAAGCTATTCAACCTAATGCAGCAAGAACTAGATATTCGTAAAGGTAAGGGTAATGAGTTTTGGACGCCACTATCAGAAGAAGAATTGATTAATAGTATAGATCGCTTGTATGATAGGTTATTATCTGATAATTAAGGTTACGAGTTGAAGTCCTTTACAGACGTCGGGAAAATCGACGCCGTTGTGTAGATGTTAAAACAATCTTCAATTAAGGTTACAACTTTTATGATATAATAATCATAAAAGTTAATTAGTTAAACATTAAACAAACCATCTGTTGTAACATTGAATGCTAAATTCAATTTATCACCTAAATCAGAATTATTATGATATTTTCTTATTATAACTCTCCAATCTACGTAATGTCTAAATAAATATATACTCTAAAGAGAGGTGCTGATATATTGAAATGTTATTCCAATGAACTCTGTCTTTAAACTCCGCAATAAATCCTTCTGTTAAATTTTGAAATATTGAAATTATTTCCCAATCTACTTTGTCAGCGTAATCTATTATAAGATTTTCTGATAATTGTTGAGTTCCAGATAAGCGTCCCCAAGAAACTTTATCTGCATGTTCTCGTATAAAGGCTTCAGAGAGTTTGTTTCCATAAGATATAGCATCAAAATCAACTTTATCTATAAACTCATTAATAAATTCTTCAGATAGGTTTTGATTATACGATACTTCTTCCCAATCAACTCTATCTGCAAATTCTCTTATAAAGTCTTCTGATAAATCTTGGCTTCCTGAAATAATCCCCCAATCAACTTTATCAGCTAATTCTCTTATAAACTCTTCCGATAACTTTTTCCATGAACATATTTCGCTCAAATTAACTTTCTCCTGATATTTACGTATGAAATCTTCTGTAATGTGATTATAGTTATATTCCCCCTCATAATCATCATAACCTATAGATAACCATTGTTCATCAGTCAGTGAATCTAATATCTCATCAGACAAGTTCATAACGTTTGCATAGAGAATGTTTTGTATGAGAAATGAGTTCTTTTCTTTAGTGGCTTTCTTGAACAAATGATCTAACATACCTATGGACACACTAAAATTTATTTTATCTTCATCATTATAACCACCAATATCTAAATGTTTACATACACAATCAAATATAGGTTTGTAAGATAATATTTCCTTAGCACTAGTCATGTTCGTTTTTATTCTTAGATTTTTTAAATTTATATAATTTTTGTTGGTTTTCTATATAATAAATATGGGGAAAGATTTTGATTTATTACATGATAGACTTAACCTAATTCATCATGATCTTAAACTCTTAGCAGCACTATTAGAGAAACAAATACAGTTAAAGGAAAAAGAATTATTAATAATGCAACAAAAAACATCTGATTTGAGTAGTGATGATGAATATAAATATGGTAGTGATGATTATGATGATGATGGTGAGTAAGTTTACAAAAATGATTTAATTTTAATATGTGTATATATGACTTTGATGGGTTATTCCCATGAAAGTCCTGTTCTAATACAACGCGTAATATGTAGACAATGGTAGGGTGTACAATGTTAGGTGTTGTATTAGGATATATAGAGGTAAAAATAGTACAAAAATGAGCTGAAATAATCCGGCGAAGATAAAAATTGAGTATAGTAAGATTTTCTATATATTAAATAAGATGAGTAATTATAGTAGATTTACCGTAATAGAGTTAAGACGACAATGTAAAGAGAAGGGAATCAGAAGATATTCTCGATTAAGAAAAGCAGAACTAATAAACCTTCTTAAACAATATGATGATGAGCAAAGCAGAAGGCAGATTATAGATATATTCCCATTTAAACAAGAAGTAATTGCAGAACCGAAACCAACACGTATACCTATAAAAGTAGAATTAGAAGAAACAGCATTAAAGAAGCGTTTACAAACCATTAATGTTGAAAACACAGGAGGATATAAAGACCGAATAAAATTTTTAGATACAAGTGGAAGAGTTGCTATTAGCAAAATCAAAGAAGAATTAAAATTCAACCCTGTTAAAGTAAATCTCGTTTTCACTTGTGACTATATTAAAGATAAAGAAATACAAGAACGCAATTTTAAAACATCAAACGAGAGAATATTAGAATCATCTGACTTAAATGAATATATATCTTATGCCAAACAAAAGCTTCGTAGGGAAATGGAAGAGTTTGAAGGTAGAGGATCAGGATGGACATTACATCAAATTAAATATTTACAAATCAGATTAAACAAGTATGTACCATTAAGAGCTTCTTCCTATATTGAACTTCCTAAACCAATTAAAGTTAAGAAAGCAGTGATTAATGTTAAAAATAAAGACAATAAATGTTTCTTGTATTCTATTGCAAGTTACTTAAAACCTGTCGAAATACATCCTGAAAGACCTTCACATTATAAACAGCTTGTTAATGAGTTGCAAAAGAAGTATTGTGATAACATTGAATTTCCTGTACAATTAAAAGATATTCCAAAATTTGAAAGAAGAAGTAATATCTCCATCAATGTTTACAGCTATGACAAATACTATAATATATATCCACTTCAAATCACAAAAAATAAGCAGGAAACTCATATCAATTTATTATATGTAAAAGATGAAAAAAAACAGTCATTTTTGTTGGATAGAAAACCTATCACGATTAATAAGAAGTCAAGTGACAAAACATGAGGAAAAACTATACTTCTGCGACAGATGTTTAACGAGGCACTTTCGAAATGAGAAGTAGTTGCAAAACCATATGCTATATTGTAAAGAGCATGAGGCTGTTAGAATAGAACTTCCAAAACCATACGACAATCAAATAGAGTTTCAAAATTATAATCGATCATTAAGAGTTCCATTTGTGATAATTGCCGACTTTGAATGCATCTTATGTAAGTTAAAAATAGAGCATAATTGTAGTAAAACAGTAAAATATCAAAAGCATGAACCAATGAGTTTTTGTTACTATGTCAAATATTCAAATGGGAACTATAAAGCCCCTGTTAGTTATATAGGTCCAGGTGCTGCAAAAGTATTTATTGAAATGTTACTAAGGGAAGCAATAGAAATTAAGAAAATATATAACAGGGTAGTTGATATGACCCCGCTTAGTGAGGAGGAAATAGAAGCTTATAACAGTTCGGATACTTGTTATATATGTGAGAAAAACTTGAATGACTTACCACCAGCCGTTGATAAAAAAAATAAATATATTAAAGGGGAAAATACAGTTCTACAAGGATAAAGATGATATGAGTGAAAAAATAAAAGAATGGAAGCATGACTTAAAAAAGTGTTTGTATAAGATAAATAAAAATTAAGCAAAAGTAAGAGATCATGATCATTTAACTGGAAAGTTTAGAGGTGCAGCTCACAGTTATTGCAATTTAAACTATAAAAACCCAAATTTTATTCCTGTATTTCTTCACAATTTAACTGGTTATGATACGCATTTGTTTATTAAGGAGTTAGCTTATGATACGCAGAAAATTAAACTGATTGCAAATAATGAAGAAAGGTACATAACATATGAAAAATATGTAAAAGCAGGACCAGAAAAAGATGGAATAAATTTAAGATTTGTTGATTCATTTAGATGTATGCCAAAGAGTTTAGCATAGTTAACTAGTAATTTAAAACCAGAACAATTTCGAGAAACATTAAAGTTTTTCCCGATTGATAAACTTGATCTAGTTAATACTAAAGGTGATTATCCATTTGATTATGTTGATTCATTTGAAAAATTAGAAGAATCTGTTCCACTATCTATAGACAAATTTACAAACAGATTAACAGGAGAAAAATGAGTCCTGAACGTCATAAGTTTCATGTACGAGTTTGTAAAGAATTCGATCTGAAGTTAGTGAGGGACTTAACTGAACATTATAACAAAACAGATGTCCTCCAATTAACAGATATATTTGAAAACTTTAGAGATGTGTGTTTAAAGGCATATGGGTTAGATCCTGCTTGGTATTATACAGCACCGGGTCTATCGTGGGATGCAATGTTAAAGATGACTAAAATTAACTTAGAAATGTTAACTGATTATGATAAAATACTAATGTGAGAAAAGGGTATACGGGGAGGAATCTCACAATGTAGTAAAAGATATGTAAAAGCTAACAACAAATATATGCAAGATTATAATAAAGATGAGTGTTCAACATACCTAGCATATTTAGACGCAAACAATTTATATGGATGGGCTATGAGTCAATACATGCCTTATAAAGACTTTAAGTGGATTAAACCTTACATAGATATAATGAACATTTCAGATGACTCAGAAACTGGTTACATATTAGAAGTAGATTTAGAATATCCAAAGTATTTACACAACAAACATTCTGATTTACCATTAGCTCCAGAAAACATGTGTCCACCAGAATCTAAACAATCAAAACTACTAACAACACTTTATAATAAGGAGAGATATGTAATTCACTATAGGAACTTAAAACTATATATGTCGCTTGGAATGAAATTAAAGAAAGTGCATAGAGTATTAGAATTCAAACAATCAGACTGGTTAAAGAAATACATTGATTTAAATACAAATATGAGAACGCAAGCTAAAAACAAGTTTGAAGAAGATTTTTATAAGCTCATGAATAACTCAGTATTTGGAAAGACTATGGAAAATATTAGAAAGAGGCAGCCCATACAATTAGAATGTGATCCTGAAAGAGTAGAAAAATTAATTGCAAAACCAAATTTTGATTACAGAACAATATTTACAGAGAATTTATGTGCTATACATATGAAATAAGAGCGATTAACATTTCATAAGCCAATATATGTTGGTATGAGTGTATTAGAACTATCAAAACTATTAATGTATGATTTTCACTATAACACTATGAAGCCGAAATATGGAAACAATATAGATTTATGTTATATGGATACTGATAGCTTTATATATGAGATTGAAACTGATGACTTTTATAAAGATATAGCAGAAATAGTTGACCAGTTTGATACGAGTGAATACGGGGAAAATAACATATATGGACTACCACTAATAAACAAAAAAGTAATAGGTAAGATGAAAGATGAGAATAAAGGTAAGATAATGACAGAGTTTATTGGATTGAGATCAAAGATGTATGCTTATAGAGTAGAAAATAAAGAAGAGAAAAAAGCTAAAGGAGTAACTAAAGCTGCAATATCAAGGGAGTTGCAGTTTAATGATTATAAAGAAAGTTTATTTAAAAATGTTAAACCGTATAAGGATATAAACCTCATTAGGAGTTATAAGCACGATATATATAGTATAACCGTTCATAAGGTAGCATTAGATTCTTCAGATGATAAAAGATATATATTAAGAGATGGGGTAAATATATTAGCTTGGGGGCATTATGGGATAAAAGAGGAGTAATTGTAGTTTTACTTATAAGTTTTAGATGTAAGTTAGTTATAAGTTTTAGATGTAAGTTTTTATGATTTTAAATGTCATAAAAGCCTATGCGATCTCACTTTGGGGTATCCCTCTGTGTTAAAGTACTATAGCCAGTGGTGGCTTCATAATTTTTTTGGTAGTTAGGGGGGTGGAAGGGGGAAAAAGTGTCCTAGAACCTACATTCATACCCTACTGTGGTCGGTGTCGCAATCAGCCCCTCTAAACGACCGGACATCAATTATGCTAGATTGCCTTCTATCTACTAAAACGTGATCAATTTGATTATGTGTTTTCCTGTCTGGTCATGTCCAAGTGTATTTATTAATGTCGCGATGTGGGAATTTTGTACTCTTCACGATTAGGTTTTTGGATGTTGCAAAGTTCACGAGTCTAACACCGTTGTCATTACTTTCCTTATGCAAACTTTCGTTCCCTATAATCGGTTTGAAAATATCCTCTCGTCCTACCTTCGCATTGAAATCCCCTAATAGAATCTTCATATGGTATCGCGGGAGTTGGTCAAATATCCGTTCCACTTCTTCGTAAAAACTATCTTTTATATCGTCACCCTTATCTTCAGTTGGAGCATGTACATTTAAAACAATAATATCACACCACCGTCCCTTAAGAGTAATAAAAGAAAGTCTGTCAGTAACAAATTCAACCCGTTTAGTTGCTGGTAATATTCGTTTGTGAACGAAAAACCCTGTTCCTAACTGGTGATTTTTATTTCCTTCCCCGTAAAACAACGAAAATTTCCGGAATTCTCAGATCCATTTCCTTCCCACCTAACTTCCTGAACTCCTACTAGGTCCATCCTGTATTTCTCTAACTCACTCATAACATTTTAACGCGCCTGCCCTATAAAGACTCCTAATATTCCATGTTCCAAATCTCATGTCCATTTTCTTTTGCTGAGGTCGTGCCAAGTTATGAGTCCTTGTCCGAGGCTTTTGTGAATTTCTGAACAAGTACCTTTTTTACAGGATGAGGGTGTTAGCCTTACCCAAACCCCCAAGCTGGAGGACCACTCCTAGTCGTCTGTTCGCAACTGCTTATTCAGTATATTCGCAGCTAACCTCTATATCTAGAGGCCTTCTCCTCGATCCGCAACTTGAGGACGCGCCATGTCGTGGTAACAGGAACCCACGTTACATGGTTCGTTAGTCGTTAGCTGTTAATCTGTTAGCTGTATTCTGAAATGAAAGATCCAAATCAGGTATATCAATTTCAGTGTCTGAACGGGCCAAATAGTCACCAGTGTGAAATAGTACAGGCTGCAAGGAAGTTTTCGTACTTAATCATATATTTAAATATCAGGTTCTGATATGTTTAAGTAGCAGAAAACTTGAGAAAATATCAGGTTGTTTATCGGTGGTATTTAGAGAGAACATGTTAATCAAGAGTTAGTGACGTGATTAGTTAGTATTATTTTAGCTCTGTACTAACACGAGTGTACTTTTTGACAGTCAGAGTCTGCTTGAAGTTCAGCTAATAAGTTTATTGGAGTATGATTAATTCATATAACCCCAATACCTGTAGTGAGAAAAATAAACGGGAAGGAATATCGAGATATGTTTCTTGTAATTGATTCAGCTATCGTCCCAAGAGTAGGTTCTGTCTCCTTAATTAAATCCGGAATTTATTAAAATTAACGATTTCCGGTTTTAACCTTTATCGCCATGTAACGAAAGCAGTAAGATAAAGCGAATACTAACTTTTTGATATGAATTCAGCGTCCGAGGAACAGGTTCTATCTTTAATCTTATCAATTTATTGAAACCAATAGTTTATAGATGCACTACTTAAGTTTGATATTGCATTCCCATAGTCTGGGAATCTATTATAGTTTCACTGTGAAACGAAAATTCACTTGCTTATTTTTATTATCATCAGCGTTAGCGTGCGCGACCTTCTTGTACATGGTCGTAATTCTATTGTCGGTGGGAGTACTAGAGTTTTCCCAGCATCGTAAGGCGATTGCGGAGCTACCTGAATTAAGGGGTAGCCAACTCCTATCCAGAAAATCAGAATTAATTTCACCTATGCGCTGGCCATGCATCATCCAGTTGAATGAGCCATCTGGCTGGCCATAGCCTTTTTATGGGCTGTAGGCGCCAGGGATTTTAATTTAGTACTTTTTAAATAAATTTTGTCAGAATTTCAATATTGTGTAACTCTTGACAGAATTTTCTAAAGAGGGTGTTTTATGAAACGATTTAGACATTATCATCAGTAAGTTGAAGTCGAGATTTGACAAAAACAGTGACCTGATTGAAGCAATACCCTGTTCATCTTGGCTTTTCGCCCTCTTTCCCTGTCTGAACTTCTTTCCCGATTTTGACCTTTCCCTGACTTTGACTATTTTCCTGACTTGTGTCCATTTTTCCCGATTGTGTCCTGTATTTTATTCTATTTTGCTTTTGAATCCTAAATCCTCTGTTTGAGGTACACATTTGACTATTTAGCATTTGTAGCACATATGACTAGTGAGCTGGTGCACCGACCTATTTGACTGATAA
This sequence comes from Thermobia domestica, assembly GCF_964235325.1. NCBI lineage: Eukaryota > Metazoa > Arthropoda > Insecta > Zygentoma > Lepismatidae > Thermobia > Thermobia domestica. Next base: position 213,359,443 of record NC_137466.1, read on the forward strand.
TAGTCATAAGACAAGACAAGAATGAAGCAATATTGGAAGTGCCTATGACTTTAATAATGAAAAATAAAGGGGTTATAATCACTAGGAATCTCTGTTCTGTCCAAAGAACTTTTGTCAATGAAGGGATATCTAGTGAGGCAGAAAATTGTAGGAAATGACCATATACTCGTATTTCGGGAAAAATTCAAATAATATGCACCACTAGCAGCGTTCACCCCGCTTCGCTGCGGTCACCCCGGAACGCAATAAACTTTGTTACTTAGATAATTTTTACTTTTTCGCTTTCAAGTGATATGATAAAAACCATAGAAGATTGCAGTAAATCTTAACATTATATCGCCTGTCATTTATGTTAACCCGCCCCGCTTCGCTGCGGTCATCCCGGTGCTGGCATATTGTAAAAGTGTCTGTAAAAATAAGCAAATCAATTAAAAAATTTTAAACAGAAGATTCAAGCTATTTTCCGCTGTATATCGCCTGTCATTTATGTTAACCCGCCGAGTGATAAGATCATGCGGGTTGCATATAAATACGTTTATTTTTACCTATGATGAACTAATAACAAAGGATTTGTGGACACCTGAATGGTCAATTATCTCAAGACACTGGTAATTAAAAATTAAAGTGATATGATAAAAACCATCTAGGGTCCAAATCCTAACAACCCCCCAAAAATGAAAGAAATTGGTTCAGCCGTATTAGCGTGATGAGCGGACAAAAAATTGTACGTTCTCTTTTATATATATAGACTAGCAGCGTTCACCCCGCTTCGCTGCGGTCACCCCGGAACGCAATAAACTTTGTTACTTAGATAATTTTTACTTTTTCGCTTTCAAGTGATATGATAAAAACCATAGAAGATTGCAGTAAATCTTAACATTATATCGCCTGTCATTTATGTTAACCCGCCCCGCTTCGCTGCGGTCATCCCGGTGCTGGCATATTGTAAAAGTGTCTGTAAAAATAAGCAAATCAATTAAAAAATTTTAAACAGAAGATTCAAGCTATTTTCCGCTGTATATCGCCTGTCATTTATGTTAACCCGCCGAGTTAACGGTCATGCGGGTTGCATATAAATACGTTTATTTTTACCTATGATGAACTAATAACAAAGGATTTGTACCTGAATGGTCAATTATCTCAAGACACTGGTAATTAAAAATTAAAGTGATATGATAAAAACCATCTAGGGTCCAAATCCTAATAACCCCCCAAAAATGAAAGAAATCGGTTCAGCCGTATTAGCGTGATGAGCTAACAAAGGATTTGTGCGTTCTCTTTTATATATATAGACTAGCAGCGTTCACCCCGCTTCGCTGCGGTCACCCCGGAACGCAATAAACTTTGTTACTTAGATAATTTTTACTTTTTCGCTTTCAAGTGATATGTTAAAAACCATAGAAGATTGCAGTAAATCTTAACATTATATCGCCTGTCATTTATGTTCACCCGCCCCGCTTCGCTGCGGTCATCCCGGTGCTGGCATATTGTAAAAGTGTCTGTAAAAATAAGCAAATCAATTAAAAAATTTTAAACAGAAGATTCAAGCTATTTTCCGCTGTATATCGCCTGTCATTTATGTTAACCCGCCGAGTTAACGGTCATGCGGGTTGCATAAATACGTTTATTTTTACCTATGATGAACTAATAACAAAGGATTTGTACCTGAATGGTCAATTATCTCAAGACACTGGTAATTAAAAATTAAAGTGATATGATAAAAACCATCTAGGGTCCAAATCCTAATAACCCCCCAAAAATGAAAGAAATCGGTTCAGCCGTATTAGCGTGATGAGCTAACAAAGGATTTGTGCGTTCTCTTTTATATATATAGATTTGTCTATGTTTTACTCTCAAGACCTCCATTTTCCTTTCTTTTTTCATTTGTTTCTATTTATTTATTTATTTATTTATTTATTTATTTATTTATTTATTTATTTATTGAACAAATTCCCAGATACAGCATAACTTTGCCATTTTACACAGGGACATGCTAACAAAAGAAAGAAAAAAAACAAGACAACAATAAAAACAACATAGAAAAAAGAGTGTAAAAGTAAAACTATTCCGTCAAAGCTCGTTTAATTGCTCTTTCAAACACTGGGTAGCTCGAAAAAATGTCCACATCAGTTGTTACTTGATTATAACAGTTTGGTATTCTATAAAAAAGAGACCTCTGTATAACAGCCAACCTAGGACGGGCAAGATGGAATAGGTGGGTATTCCGCGTGATGCGGGAAGGGACACGTAAGGATAGTTCCTGAAGTAATATTTCCGATCTTAAGCTTCCATTAACTATTTTATGTAGATATTTCAGGTCAGAGATAATTCTGCGTACTTCAGGAGTCTGAATATTAAGATGTCGCAAGAGCTCCTTCTTAGATAATATTCGAAGTGCAGGAACACGAAAACGGACTATAGCGATGAAGAAATTGAGAACAGAATCAAGTCTGGAGAGATGTGTAGGTGCTGCCATGGCCCATATGGGAGAGCAGTATTCGATCTTGGGCGCTATTAAAGTCTTATAAAAAGTTGCTAATGAAGAAACAGTGCGTAGTTCGGTGAATCGATAAAGAAGTCCCAACATGCGCATTGAATTCTTTAGTATTGAAGAGATGTGGTCAGAGAAGGTGAGTTTTGAATCAAAGATGACACCAAGGTCGTTATGACTAGCAGAATGTGTGATAGGGGAATTGTTGATGTGGTATATGGAGGGGACAGGAGACTTTTTCAAAGTGATAGTAATACTGTCACATTTCTTACTGTTGAATTTCAAGTGCCACATTTCACACCAGCCTGTAAGGTAATTTATGTCTTCCTGTAGAGCAATTGTGTCATGGAGACACGATATTTCTCTGTATAACTTACAATCGTCAGCGAAAAGCAGAAGGCCACTAGGTTGAGCTGATAAGTGCGTGTAGAGATCATCCATATACAGGACAAACAGCAGAGGCCCAAGTACACTCCCCTGAGGCACCCCTGAGATCACGGGTTGGGGGTTGGAAGTCGCCCCTGAAAGAACAACTCTCTGTTTACGGTCCTTCAAGTAGCTTGTGACAAGAGAGAGAAATTTGCCATGTACATTAAATCTATTGGAGAGTTTATGAAGAAGATGAATGTGACTGACAGAATCAAAGGCCTTCGAGAGATCAAAGTAGATAACATCTAATTGAGTATTGTTATTCATACATTTGACTGCACAGGAAAGAAGAGTACTTAAGTTTGAGAGACTTGAGCTTTTCGGTAGAAAGCCGTGCTGAGAACTATGGATGTAAGGTGAGGTGAATTTAAGTAGCCTGTCCTTGATTATTTTTTCGCAGATAATTGATATTACAGAAAGAAGAGATATTGGTCTATAGGAGGATACATGATCTTTAAGTCCTGATTTGCATATTGGGGTCACGTGAGCTAGTTTCCAACTGGTGGGATAATACCCTTCTTTGAAGCATCTATTGAATAAGATAGATAGAGGACCCGCAATAACTGAAGCAGTTTTGTTGAGAAAGAGAGGACTAATTTTATCGGGTCCAAGTGATCTATGTGGAGATAACGATAGCAAGAGAGCCAGAACTTCGCCCGGGGTGGTAGAGAGAATGGATAAGGTGTCCGAACAGATGGGGTGGAGAGGGGGGAGATGGGTTGTAGAGGGAAGGGAAGTAAATGTTTTGCAGAAGTAGTTATTGAAGAGGTCTGGTCTTTGATCATCACTCGCTACAGTATTTTCATCTTGAACTGTTGCTGGTATGCCCGGAGATTTTGTTCTAGACTTAATTACAGACCAAAAGACTTTAGGGTTACTAACAGTAAAATCACCAATTGAGTCCATGTATTCAAAATATTTACGCCGCTGTACCTTCTTGGCAAGACTTCTAATTCTAGCAAAGTTTTTGTGTGTGTAGTCACTCGGATGTGATTTCCATAGAGTCCAGGCAAGCTTTTTGTTTTTAGGAAGTTCACGAAGTTCATTGTCGTACCAGACCGGAAACCTGTTCGATTTTGATGCTTTCACCGGCACAAAGTCCTTTATGGCTGAGTGAACAACAGATGTAAATAAGTCCACAGCGTCGTCAACAGTTCCTACCTCTAACAAACACCAAGGAAACAGTTCAATAGCCCGGCAGATGTCACCCCAGGGGGCTTTGTTCCAAAGAAGTTGTGACCTACTTTTGAGGGGCTGGTTTGTAGTAGTGGAGGGGAGGAAATCGAAAGAAACATTACCTGAGATGAGTATATCTAAGTGAAAAACAAATTTTCAGGCACTTTTGGATATTTATATTTGTAATTGTAATAATGACAATAGGACTTAATACTTGAGGGAGCGTTTTTAAAGGAGCTAACTACTGGAAAAAATACATTTTTGAATTACCTGTAATATATGACTTACCAACGGAATGTAATGGGGCGTTTACACTTGGTCGATTTAGTCGCACGACTAAATCGACTCGCTGCATTTGCCACTAAATCGAAGCAACTAGGCCGAATCAGATCGATGGATATGTTCAGTTATTTCAACCACAGAAAATAGAACGTCTTCCAGTTCAGTTGCCAGTCGATTAGTCGCCTTCGATCAACAAGCGATTAAGTTGAAGTCCCGTTTACACGGTCGATTAAGTTGAAAGTGACGTCAATTCAACTGAATCGAACGCAAATCGACTAAGTGTAAACGCCCCATAACTGTATGTGCGTGATCATCACGGCCTAATGGCAAAGCCAAAGAAAATGACTTTCGGTATAGTTAGGCTCCAATCCTAACTGGGATGTTATCGTATGACTTTCATTGTAATACATGTTCTAACCTGTCAACGCCCAATGTCACCTACAGGTTACACTAATTTAAAGGCGTCTTCTTCCTTGTACAATACGTCGACTTCGAAACTTTTTTTGTGTGTGGTGATGCAACATATATAGGTAAGTAGCTGGTGCTACTGTGGTTTACTAGGACCCTCTGGTGGACGATTTGGCGAACAAGAAGACGCCTTTAAAGTAGTGTCACCTGCAGGTGACGCTGGGCGTTGACAGGCTAAAGGGAAAGTGGGAGTCCGAATTTTTGCGAAATATTTAGTATCTCAGGAGCCGTTCAACTTACGGAGCTGAAATTTAGTATATTAACTCTTTATTAAAAGTATAGAGAATGTGTCCTAGCATTTTTTAAATTCTCTTTTAATGAAGGGGGGGGGGTCCTTTCTGTATATGGGAAATTGGTAATAGGTTGATATGTGAAAATAATCGAAAACGATCGATATTAGTTGAGAAATAAATTGAGAAACAATCTTTAAGTGACAAACAAAAACTACTGTGTTTCACATTTTATATCCATTGCTTTCTATTATAATAATTGCTGAGGCTTGTGTTTTTTGCAGGCCGGTAGCCAGCCCAAAAATATAGGGTTGCCGATAGAAGTTAAGGGGGGATCGAATCATATTATAGTTCATGTGCAAGCCTACCGTGAAAATTTTAGGAGGCCAGCAAAAATTTTGGGGGGCCAACCTCCTAGACCCCCGTGGATACGGGCCTGGTTTCTTGTATGGAGCGTTCAGAGCACAAGGCAATCAAACCATAAAATTATGAGAAAAATAGACATAAAATTTGTACTTTAACATTAGCTACATGGAAGTTTTATGTTTGTGCTTAATTATATGAAAAATTTTACACTTTTATTTTTCCTTTGTGTTGACCTACTTTACTTTGATTTAAGGCTTTCAAATTTGATCCTATTTTCACTGAAAAGTGCCTGTAATTCAACAAAGTAATAGTTATATATGATAATTAAATTGAAATTCGTTGTAATTTGGCCCATGACAAACACTTTACCATTTTATATCGTAAAGGTCAGATCCACCGGTATTGTAACAAAGCGGTGTTTGAGAGATTGACCGTAGAAATTTAAACTCCGATTAGTGATAATTTGACAGCCTTGTTTTATTACAAGTGGTAGCTCAGTAAAGTCAGTGAATAGGAGGGCGTGGATCATGGGTTCAGAGTTGATGACAGTGTGTTTTGGTGAGTGGTGGGTCACGGTGGGTGAGTGGGTCAGTTGGTCGTGTGTCAACTTTTCATCGACCCATGCCTTCTCTGTGGTTTATATTGAAAAATTGTCTCACATATACGTGTGTAAATTGAAACATGGGGTGAATTTTACCTCCTTTTACCCCCTTACACTTGATGGATTATTGCAATTCCAAACAATAGGATTATTTTTCCAAGTTGAAGGAAGCGGCATACCAAGTTTTATCAAAACTGGAAGGGCGGTATTCAGACAGAATTCGTTAATCGAGGTTTAGTCTCAGACTAGTTAGTAAGCATACTAAATCTTTACTAAGGAAGGTGCACGTTATGATATTCAGAGTCTACTTTGAGTATAACTAAAATGATGATTTGGGTATGATCAACTTATATAACCCAATGCGTCGGGTGAGCAAAATAAATGTGGTAACTACGGAAAAGTAGATGAGCGCATGCGTAGTCTGTGAAAATGAAAATATATGAAATACGAAACACGAAATGTTGTGTCGCACGCTAAACTTTGGGTAAAAGGTTAGCCTCTGCTGTAGTTTAATTAGTCTCATGTGATTAACTTCGTCAAATACTACGTCCTAATCAGAGACTTTGAATACAATTTTGATAACCATCCGTTAGTCAACCCCGTAGTATCAGACGTCAAAACGACTCTGCATAAGCCCCGATAAGTTTTATGAGAGTTATCGTAGAACAAACAGACACACAAGCGTCAATCCAGTCAAATAGAAGCTTCGCTAATGCTGGCTTCAAGAACATGTTACACGTTTCATGATTACGTTACACACATGAGCAAACAAAAACTACATCCTGTCAATTGTTTTGGAACGATCGTGATTCAAAACAAATAAATAATAAGAATAGCATAAATAAAAGAAATTGTTTTTCAAATTATTTTCTCAATTTATTGTGAGTCTTAAACTTCGAGAAATTGATACATACAAGCTAAGCTTTACCTTATAGAAATACCATTTACGAACGCAGGAACAAAGTTCTCTCGTGTCTAAGCTGTTAGAGTGGACGCCTTAAGCGTGGAAGTCTCGGGCTCAATTCCAGGCGGGAGGTAATGTAGTTTGGATCCCACCTTAAGCTGTAGGTTCACGTCTTATATAGCCTCGCTACTGAAAGAGAGGTTAAACTCAATTCAAATCAAATCAACCAACCCAGGAACACAATATATATTTGTACGCTGCAAAACCGTTGGGATTGAACTTTTAACTGCTTGCCAGAACTAATCACAGTACGAGTCTTGAGCACAATTTTCCCTCCGAAATATTGTTGAGTGATATATTTTTCTCAAAATGTCATTTTGTAAATTAATAATTAATAATGTTGAAAAGAGATATTACTAATTTCTAATTTCTAACAATAGTGTATTTTTTGTTCACTCTCCAGGTGTGTAGATTTATTTCTTCTTTACGTTAACTTACTTCGTTTGCCATTTTAAACTATAAGAATTTGAACGTCGTAAAAACAAACCCCCTAACAAAGAAATTATCATAGATTGAGAAGGAACTAGTCGCCAGGCATCAACGGGTATTAAAATCCACAAAATCCTATAATTTTTGCTCGGTTGGAAATTATGAAACATAGTGTATAGTGCTGCCACTCCTAGGTCAACTGCTCAACTACTAGATGCTTCATGAGCATCTACTGGAGATGTAACAACGCAGTGGCGACATCATACGGTCCAGATTTAAATTAGCAGATGTTGTGCGTGTTACATGATTTGCAAGGCATAAATCAATGATTCCCAACCTTTTTTGACTGAGGACACAGTTTACTGAAAGCCCACAATACAATGACACCTTACTTGATGTTTTATTATTGATAATAATATAAATTAAACACTGTAATATTAGGTATAACTCCGTACAAGTTTCTATGAATAAGTATGTTGTACTAAGTAAGCATTGTGCTGTCGGTGGAGACGCTGATGGACAGTCTGGGCCTTATGCAGAGTCGTTTTGACGTATTATTATAACCATACTAAAGGCCTGACTACTGCAGGAAACAATGTTAGTCGAGCTCTTTAGTATGGCACTAATCACGCGTCACAACGTCTCTGCATAAGGCCCGCTGTCTCTAATTTTTTTTAACTAATTATTAAGTGCTTCGTGATTTTTTTTTTCAAGTTCTCAAATTTCTCGACACACCATATGGGACTGTGCGGCACACGAACCCTGTTATTAGATCAAGCTGTTCTTGCTTGAGTAGAAAAATCTTATTTTCCTCGCGAAGTAAAAAGGAAAATGAAATGAAATCTTTGAGTTTTACGTCCCACAGTTATGCCGGTTAGGCTAAAGGAGATGGTGATGATGAGTGATGAATGAAAATGGTGGAATGAAGAAAGTGGGAGGAAACGGGAGAACCCCGAGAAAACCCACGCACACGGTGTTTGTCCACCACAAAGTTCACTTGGCGGGGGCTGGGATCGAACCCGAGACTCCTCGCGAAGTAATTTAGCTATTTAAGCAACATAAGTTGTTACGTCTATTGTGTGTTCTTTCCAAATTTCTTTGAAATAGTATATGAATACAGGGTCTAACCCACGGGGGAGTCCAGAGTTCCCCCAAAAAAATCCAAACTCAACATACATTTGTACACTTTCTCAACAAAAATATACTTATTAAGCAGGGAAATAATTGATGTAGCATGAAAATTTGATCTTGCACTTCATTTGTACTACTTTTCTTATAAAAACAATCTACTTCTATCATTTTCCCCCTGAAAATATAGGTATAGGTATTTTATAATTACTTATTGTATTTTCGGGTACAGAATAATACCCGTTCAATACTACATAGACGTAGTTGATGGTAATATTGTATCCTCAGCCGCAAATTTTGAGCCCCTCCCAATAAAAATTTTTGGGTGCGCGCCTACATGAATACATACATATTTTCACCAATTACTATATCTAACAAATACTGCGCTAAACGTATATTATTTTGTATCCTTATTAAAACAATTTATTTATTTTTATTTCCAAATCATGAATATAACCATGTTAATCCACTGCGGGGTGAAGAAAGTATCTGAGTTATTTATTCTCGACAGCTATATATCGAGGGCAATTATTTTCCATGTTCTTATTAATTTCGTCACGCATCTTGTATGAGAATCTTTCTTACATCTTTTGGTATTCAGAGATGGATTTTTTAGTTCATTTTTTCTCTCAGTCTACGACTGGAAGCTTCCTAAATGTGGGTGTGGAGAAGAATGGTGAGAATTAGCTTGGTCGAGTGTAAAACGAATGAGAGGGTGTTAGAAATGGTGGAGGAGAAAATTGAGAAAAAAAGAGAAACTAGTTGGAACATTAGCTACACAGCAACTGTATTATAAGGAATGTGCTAGAGGGTATGATGACAGGAAAGAGAGGGAGGGGCGAAGAGACTACAATTAATGGACGATATCAAAACAGGAAAATCGTACGTGAAGACTGAGAGGTTAGCGGAACACCGTGGAGCATGAAGGATTTTCAGTTGTGGCAAATGAACTGCAAATAATGGCAGAATACCTATGATGATGAAGATTTTTCTTAATAAATCAAACCTAGTGACATTTCAATACCTTTAATTTTACGATAATATATGTAACCCTTTTCATCCTTCTGATTCCTATGATTCTTTTTCTATCTTTGTGGGTGGTTGTTACAATACAAAACACATCTCAGATCAATATGTCAAAAGAGGCAAAATACATTTTTTTTTTTTTTTTTTTTGGAAATTTTTACGCTTTAGACACATTGGACATTTACATTTTAACATGAAGCTGTGACGTAGTAGCATCATGTTAGATTTACCTTTGCGGAAGTCAAGATTCTTTCCCTATACATTATGTAAGTATTTCGAATCAATATTATAGGAAAATGTAGGAATAGAAGATGTAAACAGCAGATTTAGCAGCAGTTGAACAAAATGCAGAGTAGCGACAGAAGTATTTTGTGATCGTAGGGCGGCAATACACGTTAAAGGAAAAGTTTACAAAACAGTATTGAGACTTGCCTTATTGTACGGAGCGGAATGTTGGATGACGAAGGAGAGAGGAATAGAAGTCGCATTTTGCGGAGATAAAGATGCTGCGGTGGATGTGTGGAGTGACGCAGGAAAACAGAATTAAGACTGAAGCGATTCGGAAGAAGTGGGGAGATTATGTGAAAAACAATATGGTTCAGTAGTGTCACAATGTATAGACACAAAGTAGAAATAGGGGGAAAACAAGTAATCAGAAAAGCCGACCCCAGGGAAAAAGATTTAGAAGAAGAAGAAAACAATTTTATACTATTTTGTGTTTCTTTTTTTTTAAAATGTGTATTTATAAAGGTAACCACGAAAGTTCTGTCACTTTTTGTAAAGGTTTGTGTTCAATTGGCCCTCATACCGTAAGTTGAATGCGAATGGAGATAAGGCGAAGGTCAGTTGTTGTGTGGGTAATATCCAACATAATACTACCTGATTGAGCAGTTCAGTTACACCGTGAACTCGCGTAAGGACAGACTGAACCTGGGACCTCCAAAGTGCGTCATAACGACGTGTATGCTGTATGAGTTCAAACTGGGGTCAAACGCCCCTGCAGCGGGGCGGAAGATACGCTAGGCCCTTTGGTGAGGGTGTCGTGACTACGCATACTGTGCAGCGGTGGTTTAACAAGTTTAAGGACGGTGGCAAAACAATCGAAGACCCATCACGTGCCGGAAGAACAACACATGTACAAAATGAAGATCTTCAGGCATCAATTGAGGCACACAGTGAGTGGCCAGACATGTGGGGAACTGGAACTGCAATTCAGTGCGAGTGGAGAAACCATTCAGCAGCACCTCCATCAACTTGGGAAGGACTACAAGTTGAGCCGCAGGGCCCCACATGATTTGACTCCAGGCCAGAAGGCAACGCGAACAAACACCTGTTTCTTTGCTGTCTCATCTGAGGAAGGAACCATTTCTCGGCAGTGTTGACATGAAATGAGAAGTGGGTTCCGTACGAAGCTCCACGGCGCCGTCATCATTGGTTAGCATGCCATGAACCGGTTCCAAAGCAGCCGAAACCAGCACTGTACCACAAGAAGATCTTCCTGTGTGTTTGGTGGATTACTCGTGGCATCATGCATCGGGAACTGCTACCAGCTGGTCAGAGCATCAATGCAACTGTGTACTAGGGATGGCCACAAAGTTCCGGTTCCGTCGGAACCGGTTCCGCGAAGAACCGGTTCTCAGAGAACCGGTTCCAGACCTGGATCCGAAAACCCGGTTCCAGAACCGGATCTTAGGAACCGGTTCCAGACCTGGATCCGAAAACCCGGTTCCAGAACCGGATCTTAAGAACCAGTTCCAGATCTGGATCTGAAAACCCGGTTCCAGAACTGGATCTTAGGAACCGGTTCCAGACCTGGACCCGAAAGCCCCCAAAGATCCGTAAAGGAGGCACAAAGTTCACCTTCAAGAAAAATGCAAAGAGGACCATGCGCTTGTGCCTTCCCCGCCCAGACCCGCTTGTGCCCCCAGAAAAAAATTTTGGTCCACCAGTGGGGGTTTAGCCAAATGAGTTGGCCAGTTTGCCTGTTTAGCCAATGACTTTGCCAGTTACCCAGTTTATTTAGCCAAATGAGACAAGCTGCCGCCGCCTGGGCGCCTGCCTGTCGCTTCCACCATTTCATCTAGCATACTGTTCACAGCCTGCCAGCAGCTCGAGTTTGGTGTAGGGATGGTCACAAAGTTTCGGTTCCAGCGGAACCGGTTCCACGAGGAACCGGTTCTTGGAGATACGGTTTTCAGAACCGGTTCCAGATCCGATTCAAGACCTGGATCCAAAGAACAGGTTCTAGACCTGGATCCGAAGAACCGGTTCCAGGCGGATTCGAAAAACCGGTTCCAGGCGGATTCGAAAAACCGGTTCCAGGCCTGGATTCGAAGAACCGGTTCCGGAACCGGATCTTCTAGAACCGGATCCGTTCAGACCTGAAAACCGGTTCCACCAGGAACCGGTTCTGGCCATCCCTACTGTGTACTGTCAACAAGAGCGCCGATCCTGGGGGAGCCCGGGCCCCCCAAAGCTCATGTGGGCCCCTCATTGTATTTGTGAATATACAATATTTTGCATAATTTGAATGCAATTTGTCTTAAAATCCTCATATACATGCCGTCTGCATCTGAATGCCCCCTCCCCCAAATTTACAGAGAAATCGGCGCCCTTGACTGTCAGCATTTCACCCATCTTCAAGAAAAACTCAAAACTCTGGAGTCAGCACTTCTGAATCGCAAAGGGGTCCCCCTGTTACAGGACAACGCTAAACTCCAAGTGGCTAGGATGACCCAGGACACCATTCTACGCCTTGGATGTGAAACACTATTGCATCCACCATACTCACCGGATATTGTACCATCCGATTATCAGCTGTTTCATTCCTTAAACAATCACCTTAGAGGACGTCAATTCAAATTCCTAGTAGAGGTGCGGAATGCACTTGATGCCTTCTTCACTTCACGGCCCACTAAGTTCTACCGCGATGGGATCCATGGCCTTCCAAAATATTGGCGAAAGGTCATCGATGCTGATGGAGACTGTTTTTGCTCTCCCAGGTATGTCTTATGTGATATATCAATGTTCGAAAGTGATGGGTGAAAAAACGACAAATCTTTCTTGGTTACCTTTATATCTATTTAACTATTTAAAATGTGAAAAATACAGCTAGCAAACTTTAGCCTACGCGTTGTAATTATATTTTGTAATTATAAAGACGCTGAATAGAATAAAATTACTTTTATGTTTTAAGTAGAATTGCTTTGGTTGGTGCGATGAAACTAATATTTTAAATTCTCATTGTGGTCTGTTTGTAGTGAAAATACAACCATCAAAGAAAGTTAACACTAACCCATACCATACAATACTTTATTATTATGATTTCCTAACAATGATTTAATGTATAAATTTAAGATAATGTTACAAACAGATGGGAAGGGGGTGTTAGGTGGCTATGAACATAGTCCAAGCTTGGTCTTTCCAAGTGGAGATAAGATTAAAACAACAGATCAGTTAAGGAAATTGAAAGATGAAAGTCCAAGGCTCATATAGTCTCGCTGCTGAAGAGACACTAAACTTCAATTAAATCCAATCTATTTTTTAAAAAAGTTAAGCAGTAGGCACTGACTTCCTGCCTACGTCTAACGATAAAAATTGTTTGCGGTGCTGAATTTCGTGGTTTATTAAATTTAAATAATAGAGTTGGTTCGTTACGTTGCCTCTTCGTCGCAAATAATAAAACCAACAAACAAAGTAACTGTATGAAGATATTCCCCTTGCTAATTAAGGTGCATAAGGTTGAACTTCCTTGTAATTAGTCCGTATAAGAAGGAAAAGGGAAAATATCATCAAGAAATGTTAACAATATGAAGTGTCTTCCTTTTTTGTTGGGAGTCATCCAATTATTCTTATCAATAGACAAGGAACAGTGAGGATTGTGATGTTTCTGACAGCTATATGAAAGAAAAAAAAAGTTGATCTTTTAATAAAAGTTCTTTCCAAAATGTAAGGAAGGCTTTGGTTGAGGTCATTTATCATTCTCGTGACGTCATTCATCCAGCTCGGTTACCTCCCTGACTGCTCAATAAGTCTCAACAGGTTTCCGCTTTTGTAGCATCCTAAACATCTTTCACTCTCCTTTCATCTCGTCGACAGAATCACTCTTCCAGCTCACAAGAGAAATCAAAATAATCCGGAATTTGAAATTAACTTTTGGAGAAGTTTTCGCGCTTTTTTTTAATAAAACGATTTTAGTATAATACTATTTTAGCATCAATTGGAGTTCAAAGAGTTGAAAGACATACACACAAACATTGCTCGATTTAAGTAAGATTGTGTTGTTACAGTTGAGAAAATGCAGAGTAGCACTATAGTTGAACAATGCACAGGGCCGGCTCTACCATATGTGCGACACGTGCATTTGGACGGGGCGACAAAATCTGTCGTAACTATATTATTTAAAATAAGTATTTCTTGCTCGAAACAGACTTCATGATGATGGTAGTTAAATTTATTAAGCTGACCTATTTGAATACTTCATTCATAAATCATGTTTAGGTCGCATTAGTTGAAGGTCACGTGGACAGTGCCAAAACAAATGGTCAAATGGTCAAAACAAATGCCAAAGCAGCATGAATTATTGTTTGACTGTTGTCAAATATAAGAACTCAATTCTCGAACAGTAGCGAACACCTGTTCCATTTGGTTAGTTATCACAGTTTAAATATGAAAACTAGTCTTGTCTTTGTCACAAACAAGTTCCTTATCATTGAAAGTAGAAACCAGGGGCGTCATTTAGGGGGGAAGGAGGGGGCAATTGCCCCCCCCCCCAAGAGTTTGAAGAATACATATACTTTAATCGATTGTCTAATAATATACTACTACAAAACGTGAAAATCTTATGTCGGAAGTGCTCTTGCCCCCCCCCCAAGCGAAGTCTGAAATGACGCCCCTGGTAGAAACAAATCAAGAAATAAAGATAAAAGAACTAGTTGCACTGAAATTGCACACTGATACGTATATATTGAGATTGAAGGTCGATATTGAATTCTATAAAAAGAAATACCACATTTCCTCTGCAGTTGTGTTTGTTTTATCTTTCACTAAAATAATAGATTATTATTTAAGGAAAAAGAAAACAGACATAACGAGATTGTATTTGTAGTATATGCCTTTCTGAGTACGAGTGCTTTTTCTCTCGCCTTCGTTGTTTATGATAGGGTAACACATTTAAAATCGTGGGTTTTAAGATTTGTTCTTTCTGGAGAAAGGAAGGGAGGAGATCAAATTGCCTAGGGCCGGCCCTAACAGTACACAGTGGAGAGGAATAGAGTCTTGTTGAACTTCCAAACTATGCTATGCGTAAGCATAAGACTTACAGACGGATCATAAACAGGGTTTCAAGATTTTAAGATTGGAAAACTGGAACACCCCATGAAAATTCCCTGTATGGTCATAGGTCTACTTGTGCACTTGCTTTTCGCTTAAATAATCATTAATTAATAGGTGAACATTCACCAAAAGTGAGTAACAGAGAGTAGACCATTCTTGTTCTTGTGTATTGATGATTAAGAGAGAAGATAGGCCTTTAGAACGCTAAATTGATTATAACTAAACCGCTTCTCTTTATCTTTAATCCCTTTTGTTCTATGTAGATCAGTAGTGAAACCGAAAATTGATCTGGGTTTCCGGATTATAACTTCCGTTTTAGTAGAGCATTAAGAATGGAAATCAATATATTCTTTGAATGCTTAATCAATTGCAGGAAACCGTTTCTCGTTATTGATTACCATTTTTTGTTCTATAGTGAAAAACGCTAAAACCGGAAATTGGTGATTTCTACAACTTCCGGTTTAAATATCATTTTAACCAAGAAACTTGATTCTAACTTTGGACCCTCTGCATCCTAGCCAAAGTTGATTAAGATCCACCAAGTAGTTCTTGTATTTGTGTGTGTGTGTTTATACCCAATGTACGAAACGAGACGAAGAGACGAAGGGAACTCGAAGAACCACGAAGAAATCCAACAACCCCTCTACAGGTTCTTCCTCCAAAGGGTGGGTATAGAAGAGAACGTTGGAACCAACAAATCATTAGTGTCTTGTACTAATCATTAACCTACAATACCTTCTTCCGAGGCCGCCATGGACTACGGAGTATAAACTTATAATACCTTGTCCCGAGGCCTCTATGGGCTACGGAGACACTTATGTCATCTGAGGCTGCTTTGAGCTAGGACAACATCCCATCTGCCCAAGTCAACATCGTATGCAGAAGGGAGTTATTCTATCCTACACTGAAAACATTTATTTACTGTGTTTATAGATTTTAGAAAAGTTATAGAAGCTTTGTATGTTACTTATATAAGACATTTTTTATGCTAAAAGGGTGAAACGCTAAAAATCCCATATACATTATTGACTCTACCTACAGAATATTACAATATAATATCGAGTTTCCGTTGGTAAACCAAAATCGATAATAAATATTAGTGGCAGAGAATTCATTCCTCTAACGGACTTTTCTCTCTATCGAAAAGGACTTTTACTGGATATTTAAGTCGATCAAACTTCGTGACAAAATAATACTGATGAATGACGACGTACTTTTCTTTCTAGGTATGGTTACCATACACGTCTTCGACGTGAGAGTTACAACTTCGATTCCCATTGGGATATTATGAGGTCCGAAATGAAATGAAATGAAATTTGTAAGTTTTACGACCCATGGTTATGCCGGCTAGGTTAAAGGAGACGGTGATGATGAGTAATGAATAAAATGGTAGAATGAAGAAAGTGGGAGGAAACGGGAGAACCCCGACAAAACCCACGCACACGGTGTTTGTACATCACAAAGTTTACTTGGCGCGCGTTGGGATCGAACCAATGACCCCATACAGCAAAGGTGAACGCTCTACCACTGAGCCACCGTGGCCCATTATTATGTGGTTCGATTCTCGAGGTAACCATATAGCCATGAGGGTGCTCTATGGGCCTACGCATATAAAAAGACAAAAGATGGTGGATTTTGACACTATACTCACTTTTTTATCACTAGGCACGATTTAGAGAGAAAAACAGACATCCCGGCAGGGTTGCTTCATTTTATTTCTTTAGAGGAAGATCAAAATGTGATTGAGGGGAGAAGTGTGGAACCTCATCACCCCCCTGGTAACTCACACATTGAACCTACGTAGCTACATATTTCATTAATGGAGTTAAGCAGTAATCTGTTTATGTATTTGACATTTAGAAGTTTTGCTCTTGATTTCAGCTGAGCTATTAATATAACCTCGTATTTAACATAAAAGGTTATTTGTTTGGCCGGAATTGCAGTTAATAAATACAAGATTACGTATTTACTTAAAAGAACATGATCACTGTAACATAAATCCAGAATCTTTTGACCACGAAACCAGTTTGATCTGGTTGAAATGTAGATAAGCTTGCTCGTGAAAGACGAGTGACCTCTTATTAGATGTATGGGTCATTTCCCATTACCCTCGAGGTTATCATATAGCCTATTAGCAGATGAGTTTTAATTCAGAGTTTTCTCTAAGAATGAACTTTTCCAAAATGCGTTTTTGTAAACGTATAGCTAATGAATTTATTAATTATTTACACGCCTTAATGGAATTTATTGGGAATAAACTCTGGTGGAGAGGAAAAAGGACCACACACACACTACAAGCTGCAATTTTGTCCGATAGATGTCAGCAGCTGGATGCTGCTGCTAACGGTGAGATGTGTAATTCCTACTACCTTTATATTATTAGTAGTGAATGAGATACATATTGTCGGTACCTGTCACCGTTTAGAGTAACCGTTATCCGTGAAGACGTTAATGGGTTGACTCTATTAACGAACTCAGTCGAGATAATTGCAGTAAGAAAAGCCACATATCCTTTAATTATAGGCAACCAACATCGCTTTGTTACTGCGCAGGTTGTATAGAAGCTAGGGAATGTTATAAATTTTAAACAGGATACGGATAGCTACCGTTAAAATCAGCGTTATCCGTGAAGATGTTAAAGGATTGACTTCATTAACGAACTCAGCCGAGATAATTGCAGTAAGAAAAGCTACATATCCTTTAATTATAGGCAACCAACATCGCTTTGTTACTGCGCAGGTTGCATAGAAGATAGGGAATGTTATAAATTTTAAACAGGATATGAATAGTTACCGTTAAAGTCAGCGTTATCCGTGAAGATGTTAACGATTTGACTCCATTAACGAACTCAACCGAGATAATTGCAGTAAGATAAGCTACATATCCTTTAATTATAGGCAACCAACATCACTTTGTTGTTTTGCTGGTTGCATAGAATCTAGGAAATGTTAGAAAATTCCCGTCCGTTCAACATTATTGTGCAGAGTAACGGTCATACGAATATACTAATATTACAATATTTTAAGTTCAACTTTCGTGGTCTTAATAAAGTTTAGCCACTTAACGTTGAACACATGTTTTCGTCGAAGATTGCATATCTAACTAGTAGAGTTGTCTAGAATAGAAAACTGTGATATTTGCAAGTGAATAAAGTTATCTTCTGTTTCATAAGCATGTGTGCAAGATACAGGGACGTTCCAATATAGGCATTTTATTATATGTACGCATATTTACCTTTTAAACAAATTTTCGACTAGGGTTAAACAAACCAAAATGAATACATTTCACTGAAGTTAAAGATGTAATAGGTTACTGTAATAGGAAAGGATACAGTGAATTACTAGGACTACCATATTTTCAACTTTAAAAAACGAGAGAATAAAAAAAATACTTTTACAACAGATTCCACACATTTTTTGCTACCTTCTACTTTTTTCAGGAAATCTATCTTAATACGATACTATCGCAGTGATCTGTGTATGTCATGTAATTCAATTTGTATCATACATTAATATCAATCCTTCAGTGTTAACCTTACCCATCCTTTACATGAATCTGATGGTTTAGTTGCTTTTCTTTTCGAGTAGAAGAAATGTATTTCTGTATCGATTGCCGAATACCCTATTCAAATCGGTCGACGTATTTCCCTGAAATTCTCGGCGAAAAAAAGGTAAGAGTGGTAAAAAATAATTTGCTGCTTACCACATAACAGGAAAAAAAACGAAGTTGAATGTGTTATGTTACTTAAAGTAAAAAAAAGTGGGGACAGTTTTAACGTGAAATGAATGAATAAATTTAGCAACCGGAGTAGGTTAAACATCACGCGAAGTTTGTAAAATGTGTCATATGCAAAGAGCTATATATATATATATATATATATATATATATATATATATATATATATATATATATATATATATATATATATATATATATACTACAGTTCTATTTCATCACAGTTTACATTATTCTCCCTTAAGGAATCTTTCTTGTATTTATTTTCAAGAAATATTTACATTAAGTGTATATCTTATCACCCAGTGGCGGATTTAGACATTTTCCGTCCCTAAGCAATGGACCGAAAGAAAAGGAATGAAGACGTACTAAAGGAAGCTAATGAAGGACGACAGATCATGAAGAGAATAGGAAAAAGAAGAAACAGCATGCTTGGCCATCTTATTCGACACTCCGATTGGATCACTGTGCTGATAGAGGGAAAGGCAGAAGGAAAACCAGGAAGAGGAAGACCAATGATATAATATCTAGATGCATGGAAGCTACGGAAATGGAAACTATAACACTATACGAGAAAGAAATGGTATTCCTAGAAGAACTACTAGATTGGAAAAAGATCGGTAGGAATTATCTTAACAAACTAAAAAAGAGAGAAGTGATTTGGGTTAAAGATAGGTCGGTACTAGAAGGTAAATTAGAACAACTAGAAAAAGAAAATGAAAGACTAAATGCATCAAATTAAGATCTACTACAAGAAAAATTACAGTTGGGAATGGATATGATGAAAGGGAAAAAAGGTAATAAAGAAGAGGAATTGAGAATCATTGAAAAACAAAAACAAGACATAAATAGAATGGAAAAAGAAATAAATCACCTTAAAGAAGAAAACAATGATATAAAACAGGCGAGAGGCCATCAAATAAGACATATGGAGGAGGAAATAAGAAAGCTAGATGAAGACAAAAAAGAACTGAAACAAGAAGTACAAGAAAAAGCCAAAAAAAAATAAGGAAACTAGAAGAAGAAATGAGACAACTCGAAAAGGTACAAAATAAAACAAAAGAAGAATTAATTGAAACACAACAGTTATTCGGAAAAGGGGAATTAGCAAGAGAAAGTGACGGCCACCGTTTTAGAATGAAAATACAAGACCTACAACAGGAGCTGTTCCAACAAGATGCTATGATGAAGGATTACATAAATAAATTAGGGGAGAAAATTGAAAAAATCACCGTTGAAAAAATAGAAACGGATGAAAAGCCGTCTTGGACAGAGATAGTCAAAAGAAGAAGGCTCACAGAGAGGGAACTAACAATCCAAGAAGTAACAGCGAAAACCAAACCAGCACTGATAATAAAACCAAACCAAGGAGAAACAACCAGACAGACAGCTGAGAGATTAGCAGGTACAATTGACCCACGAAAAGAAAAACTAAAGATTACAGGACTAAGGACAACCAGGGACAGAGTAGTAATAGAAACAGCAACAAAAGACGACATCAAAAAGATTATGGCTAAAGATGAAATTAAAAGAAACTTCCAATGCGAAGAAACCAAAAAAACGAAATCCAATGATGATAATTTATGGTATACCTTCTGACTTAAAAGATGAGGAGCTTATACAAGCTCTTATTGAGCAAAATTTCGAGCAAGAAGACATGGAAGAGGCAAAAAAGATAAAAGCCAGGTTTAGAGCTGGCAAAAAACAACAAAAAAGATGCCATCTCGTCATAGAAGTAGAACCAAAAATAAGAAAAATCTTAGTAGAGAAAGAAAAAGTGTACATTGATTATGAAGCACATCGCATCAAAGACTTCCTAGTAGTACCACAATGCTTCATCTGCCAAGAATTCGGACATGTAACAAAGTATTGTGACAATAAAGAGAAATCAAGATGTCGATACTGCGGCGATCTAAGACACAAAAGTGAAGAGTGTGATGAGAAGGGGAAAAAAATCTGCGTACCTTGCAAATTACGTCACAAAAATTGTGAGAACCCTCAGACCGAAGAGTGTGTTTCATACAAGGTAGCACGAGAGAGAATAATCTCAAAAATCAACTATGAAGAGTGAAAAAACTACAAACAAGGAAAAGAAAAAGAGTCCAAGTAAAAGAAGAAGGGACAAATTAAGATTAGAACAATTTATTGAAAGAAAACACAAACAACAAATACTTAAATCCGATCAAGCGACGCAAACGGAAATTATAAATATAGAAATAGAGAAAAACATCAAAATAAACTCGATAACACAAACTGAAATGCACAGATTTATAAACAGAGAAACAAGGAAAAATATAGAAGACTCCAAAATCCAAATTGAACCAAATAGGAGAAAAATTAATGATAGTATTACAAAAAAGGGTGAACTAGCAACACTGCTAGAAAACAGGAAAAGGAACAGTAAAAAGACTTTTAAAGAAGAAGATTATAAGTGCATGGAAGAGGTACCAAATATTTATACTTCCTTTGTACATGGAGAAGAAAAATATCTCTTCCCAGTACAGGAAGAAAGAAAGGAGCAAATACAAGAGAACACAATATCTAGTACAACGTGTGGAAGCGAAGACACTGTAGAAAAGCTAGAAGACGAAAATAAAAGTAAAATGCAGGGAACAAATCAAGAGCTATATGAAGAAATAAATCAGACATATAGACTAGCAAAACTAGAAGAAAAACAAATATTGGCTACAGCACTGAGGCAAATAGTAAGAGATTTGCATGTACATGGTAGATCAATAACTTATCCAACTCTGGAAGAGACAGATAGAATTGAGCTAAGAATCTATAATTTACCAGCAAATGGATTTGAACTTCTAGATCTGGTGGATCAAGTTTTTGAAAGACGAGGAATATACTGGTCCTTAGAAAATGTTTATAAACAACTAGTTAGAGCACACGGTAGAGTATATTATGATCCTATGAAATCAGGTGCGGATGCTTACGTTTTTACGAGATATGGATGAAAACTATCCCACATTAAAAATAATGCAAAATAACGCACAGGGAAGCAAGGTGGCAACAATGGAATTAAGGAGATTAGCGGAAATAAAAAAAAAATAAATATTGTGGCAATACAGGAGCCATATCATCTAAATAGCAAATGAACAACCTTTCCTGTGGGAAGTAGGATCATCTATGGAGGAGAAGAGCCAAAAGCTGTGACTGTAATCATGAATAAGGAAATTGAAATACTGAAGCTAACTCAGTATGCAGATAATTGGATAACAACAGTGGAAATTAAATGGAAAAAAATTAAATTTTGGATAATTAATGCGTACTTTCAATACCGCCTACCAACTCAAGATTTTGTAAACAAAATACAGGACATAATAGGACAAAGAGGTAATAATAGTATTCTGCTGTTGGCAGACACAAATGCAAAGTCGACAATGTGGGGAGCACAAGAAAACGATGACAAGGGTGACTTAGTAGAAGATTTAATTATTTAAAATGGACTGCAAATCTTAAACGTGGGAAATAGACCAACCTTTATAGGAAACAGAGGAAAATCACACATAGATGTATCATGTGCAACCACTGAGTTAGCAAACAGAGTAAAAAATTGGCATCTAGGAGACAGTAACATGCTAAGTGATCACGAAATTATAACCATAGAGATTCAGGCAAACCAAACAACCAAAGTAGCAGAGACATATAATATAAAGAAAACAAACTGGAATAAGTTTAAAGATAATTTAAAGTTACCACAAATAGAAGAAGATAGTAATATTACACAAATAATACAGGAAATAGAGTTAGTAACCAAAGAAGCATTAAAAGATGCTACCCCAACAAATAAGGAAATTAAGAAATACGAAGACTTTTGGAACCCCAAACTCCAGAGGTTGAAACGAATAGCAACATCAGCAAGAAAAAGCTACCAATCAACACTTCATCCCATTCTGAAGGAAAGGAGATTGGAAAAATACAGAATTGCTAAAAGGGAATACAAAGAAGAACTATTAGAGGCAAAAAAGAAAAGTTGGGATTTATTCCTAAAAAAGAATATAGAATCAGATCCATGGGGAACATCCTACAAACTAATTACACAAAAAGTCAACCCTCTAATATTGAGCACAGTTAAAAAACCTGATGGAATGCTAACTACAAACAGAGAGGAAACATTAGCGGCATTAGCAAATAAGTTCTTCCCAAAGGATATAAAGGAGACAGATACGGAAAGTAACATCGAGTTAAGAAACAAAATGATGGAGGAAACCATTGATACTGTACCCGAAGAAGATCTGGTAACAAATGAGGAGATGGAAAAGATAATGAAGAAACTTAAAAACAAAAAAGCACCAGGAATAGATGGACTAAAGAATGAAATATACAAAAAGGCAAAAGATATTTGGACACCATATCTAGCTAGACTATTTAACTGGTTACTTAAGAAGCAATTTTTCCCCGATTCCTGGAAAGTTTCAAAGTTAAGTATCCTATCTAAAGGACCAGAAAAGGACGCCTCAGAAGTTGGATCTTATAGACCCATTTGCTTGCTTAAAAACATTTCCAAAATTTTTGAAAGAATAATCCTAAACAGGTTACAAAAATATAGAGACGTTAAGGATGATCAATTACAATATGGTTTTAGAACTGGAAAATCAACAGAAGACGCCATAAATAGATTAGTAGATAATATAAAGGAAAAAAGGTACGAACGAAAATATGTCTTAGCACTCTTTATAGATATTGAAGGAGCTTTTGACAATCTTTGGTTTCCCTCTCTTCTAGAAAATATCAGAAAATTAAATTTGCCTAAATACATAATAAACTTAATAAGAAATTACTTATTAAACAGGAAAATCATAATACCGAACGAAGAAGGAGACATAGAAATTGAGACCGAGAAAGGTTGCCCACAAGGTTCTATCCTGGGACCAACTTTATGGGACATTGAGCTACAACCATGCTTGGAAGTATTAAACAAGATGCAGGAAGTGGACATAGTTGTTGCATTTGCCGACGATATTGCAATAACAGCAAGTGGAAATAGCAGAAGAGAATTAGAAATTAAAACTGCAAAAATAATAGAACAATTAGACAAGTGGAGCAAAGATAGTAAACTAAAACTATCAACGAGCAAAACTAAATACCTAATTTTTGGAACAAAGTTACAACGAAACCCAATAATAAAGCTAAATAATATAAACATAAAAAGAGAATAAAAGATAAGATATCTGGGAATAATATTAGATGAAAAACTAAATTTTGATGCACATTTTAAATATATAACAACTAGAGGGAACAGCATAGCAAATAAATTAATTACGATAGCTAGAAACAAATACAAACTACCATTGAAAATAATAAATTTGTACCAAGAAACCATTTTAGCAGCTGCAATAACATATGCATCAAGTGTTTGGATTGGGAGAACATTAGAAAATAAAACATATAAGAATAGATTAAATAGACCACAAAGAAACATACTCATAAGATTAAGTGGAGCTTTTTCATCAACATCACATAGCTCATTAAGTATAATATTAGGAGTAAAACCCATGAATATTGTAGCTCTGCAGAGGGCAGCGAACTATTGGTTAAGAAAGGAAATCTAGACAAAATCAAAAGTACATTTGATAAAGAACTAAATACCGAAAAAGAAATTGAAGATCATATGATAGCAATTTGGAATGAAGATTGGCAACGGTATGAAGGAGCTCACAGAGTACATCAGATATTTCCAAACATAAAAGATAGACTACAAATAAAACATTTAAATCCCACTTACGGAATAATTCATTTCCTAACAGGACATGGACCGTATGAAGATTACTTGTATAAAATAAAATCCAAACGAACACCAAGCTGTGAATGTGGAGAAATTGGCACACCAGAACACCACATTATGTGGTGCCCAACAATGGAAGATGACGTGATACTAAGAAGGGATATTCGAAACAAGACTTTACAAGAAATATTAACTAGTAAGGAAGATTGTGAGAAATTGAAAAAAAAAAATAACTAATGAATACTCAGATATAAGAAGAAATATGTACAGAAGAAATTTAAACAATGGAGAGAATTAAAGTGATGAATGAAAGAAAATGAACGAATGTGAGACTTGTTCCTGGACCGGAGAAAAGACTCCAGGAGAGGAAACACAGGAAATCCGTGTCTCCCACCGGGAACAAATTGAATGAATGTATGCACCTCCAGCCAAGGGACTGGAAGAGGAATTCCGGTGCAAGAGTGTGTGAAGAAGAGTGCGTGAAGTGGAGAGTGGTGGTGGGTTCACGGGAGGGAATAGGGTAATGGTAAGAAAGGACAAAATGGAAAACACCGCATTTACCGTTTCGGGCGCCAGGTGAAGTTGGTGAGGATAGCACTGGGATACAACGGACCGGGGTCCACACTAAGTGCTCCGAGTGGACCCCGGACCCAGTCTATAAGAACCAGCCAAGATACCAAGGAACACAAAATGAGCGGTTAAAGAAATAAATAAATAATGAATACAGTATTAGAGTTAAATGAAAAGATAAATTTTTAGTATGTGGAAGAGAGAAAGTAGACAATAAATGGAAAAACATACAGGCTGAAAAACTAAAAGCTTAAGTTAAGCCAGAAATTCGTGTGGTGCAAGGTGAAGTTATATATATATATATACGAGTATATATAAATAGAAAGTCATATAGGTGAAAAATAAGTGTCAGTGATTATTAGTGTTAGTGACAGCAAAAGCATACAGTGTAGTGTAGTGTTAAGAATATTAGTTTTGGTGCACAAGTGTTAGTGTGGAAACACAGGTAAAAACCATTAGTGCAGTGAAAGAAATAGGTGAATACCAAAGAAATATATTTAAATACATATACATAAGACATATGGGTGAAAAAACCTAATCATACAGGGAAAACCTGCAAGAAACAAGAAGAAGCCTAAGGTAAAAAGAAGAAGCAGCCAATAGGTAAAAACATAAATACGCAGAGAACACAGATACCAAACACACACACAGAAATACACAAAAAACAAGCAATCTAGATTCAAACTTATTTGTTAAATTCTTAGTTTTTTTTTGTTTGTTTTTTGTTTGATTTTCGTTTTTGCAAATTTTCCCTTTTTTGGTCTCTTTTTCTTCCCTATCCTTTCCCTCCCAAATTTTCCTATTTTTTCTTTTTTCATTTATGGAAATAAAGAAAAAAAAAACAAAACTACTATAGAAATCATTCGCAATGATGATAACTCGTCGGTTTTCGAATGCTCTAGGTAACCGACTAAGAGTAACGCGACTGAGCGAATGTTAAAAAAAAAAAAAAAAAAAAAAAAAACAGGAAGCTTAGGATCGAGAAACATGGAAGAAACATTTTCAGGCCCAAATCTAGAAGTGAAAAAGAAAAAAGAAAACCTCTTTAATCCCAGGACCTGTCGAAAGGCGTAATACTTAACAATAATCTATAGCCCATCCTCCATATTGTAAGCTTATTTTTAAAAAAATCTGTTTTTTTTTTTTTTTTGCAACATACAGCAAGAATGATTTATCTCGACCGAATTCGTTAATGGAGCCATTCTGTTAACGGATAACGGCGACTTGAACGGTGAATATCTATAGCGCATGTCCCATACATGTAAATTAATGTCTTAATTCTGGTTTTTGCAATAGATAGGTAGAGGGATTATTTCGGCCCAGTTAAATAATGGAGTCAATCGCTTAATATCTTAACGGATAACGGTGACTAACTGTGACTGACGGTGTGTATACATATCTAACGCATTGAATATTTCACGTAAGCCCCCTAATCTACTCTCTTTACCAAAGTTTATTATTATTATTATTATTATTATTATTATTATTATTATTATTATTATTATTATTATTATTATTATTATTATTATTATTATTATTATTATTATTGAAGATTTGACATTTCAATGCTGCAACTGAATCGCAAAACGGGTGAAACACCTATGACCACCGAGCGAGAAGGAAAAGACATGAAATGTGGAGGGTTTGCGAAGGGGAATGCCAGATAAATAAGTTCGTCAATAGAGATAGATGAAGACAGCAATTTTTTCCAGCAGTCAACTTGGAGGAAATCACAGTATCCGGCATCTTTGACATTAGTCCCAGGCGTGATCTGGCCGACTTTAACAGGAGGAAAACCTGTGGGGTGAAAAGCAACGGGAAAGTACCACTCAATTTTCCTTAATTTGATGATAAAAGAGAGACAAAATATATTATTAAGATCTTTGATGGGTCAAAATACAGTTCCGGAGATAAAATGGGAGCATTTGGAGATTTGGAACGAAGATGTCTTGGGAAAGAGTGTTGAGCGAGAGATGAACAATGTAACAAAGTTGATTGTAAGGGAAAAAAGCCAAGAACAAAAGAATTAGGACAGGAACGTTGAATGTAATTGTACCATGTTGCAGGAGGAAACTTGAAAAATCTTAATTGAGACGAAACAAAATTGGTGAAAGAACGTACAATTTTACGAACCCCTTGGTAATCCTTGTTTTTACGTGTTACTTCTTTTAGAGTTGTCGCTAGGCATCAGTAGACTAATAAGTTTTTTGAAACCTCATCGACTAATACGTAAGTGCCGCACATACATGACGATATTCCGATTTTATTTCACGATATTTTCGTACCGACTTCTAGCTTCGGTAAAAATATATCTATGGCATATCTACGGGGTATCCCTTATATTTCATTGCAATTTGAGATAATTTAAATGGGTGGCCCGAGGGAGACTTTCCTCATTGAAGCTATGAAATTCCCCCTCCGATGATGTTCAATGTAGTTTTCACAGTACTTTTCGCCTCCCGTAGGCTATATTGAAGTTCTCCCCCGTAATAGAAAATAGTACCGTAATAATTTGGAGTAACAAGTCCTGTCATCTTTCATATTCATCAACCATCTAGTCGAAACCCAAAATATCATGTCTGACCTTTAAAAGAATTTTCCAATTTCTTTTATCGGCCGATGTTTTTCTTGGGATTCTTTTTCATTTTTTTCTTTCTTTATTCTTTCCTGCCTCTTTCGTTCAAAGCTAGATAAGAGATTACGCTGCCCTCTGTGAATGAAGAAATGAATGGAACCGTTGTGTCTGCAAGAGACATGGAAATTAGTTCCAATGTTTTCGCTGCGTGTTGGTGATGATCTTACAGTTGGATTATGTTATATTTTATGAAGAAGAGACCTGTAAAAATCCATTGCACCAACATCAAGCTCTTGACGTAGTGAATGAGCTTCCCTTTCCTGCCCGGCGAGGGGAGGGGCACGCAAAGGGAAGATATGAAAAAAAAAAGTAACGTATGCGTACAGGGAGCAAGCGAGGATTCCCGCGGCGGGGAGGTCAATTGAGCGACTCAAGGTTGCCAGGCCATGATGATAAAATTACCAGGTTTACACCGAACGTGTGTAGGTGAGCAGGTATTGTGCACAGACTCGGGATATTCTAGAGGATGTTTTTTTCAATTCTAAGATGCGAATGCTGTGATGGATCCTTTAAATGTGGGCCAATTTCTTTCAAAATAGTTTCCCAAATTTTGTCGTTAGTATTTTCAGCATAACACTATTTCAAATTGAGCTCACGGTGGTTCAGTGGTAGAGCGTTCGCATCTGGTGCTTGGAGTCCCTGGTTCGATCCCAGCTCGCGCCAAGTGAACTTTATGGTGGACAAACACCGTGTGCGTGAGTTTTCTTGGGAATCTTCCGTTTTCTCCCACTCTTCACTCCACCATTCCTTTCATCATTTCACCATACTATCTCCTTTAGCCTAGCCGGCATAATCGTGGGACGTAAAACTCAAAGATTAAATTTCATTTCACTTCATCGTTTCAATTCTATTTCGTACATCGTCAATATGTAAGGATTAAAATTTATTTTATTCTTTTACGTGTTAGACAAAATGAATGAAATTGTGAGATTAGCGTTTCATAGTAATGAACATTACGCAAAAAGGTTGAAAAACGGTTGGAAGCTTTCGAAATGTGGGTGTGGAGAAGAATGGAAAGAATTAGCTGGGTCGAGCTGAAAACGATTCAGAGAGTGTCAGAAATGGTCGGGAAGAAAAGAACAATTTTAGATATTATTAAGAAGAAAAACGGGTTGGGACACTGGATAACAAGAATTATATTATGAGGAATGTGCTAGAGGGTATGGTGGCAGGAAAGAGCTGGAGGGGACGAAGGAGACTACAATTAATGGAGGATATCAAAATGGAGAAGTCGTACGTGAAGACGAAGAGGTTACCGGAAAACATGGGACATAGAAGCTTCTCAGTTTCAGCAAGTGACCTGCTAATAATGGCAGAATACCTATAATAATGATATATAACGGGGAAACCAATTTGCTCTGGAATACAATTAATGATCAACAACGAGAAAGTAAGTCGACCAAGGCTTATATTTAAGGGTACCAGTTGTATGTATATTCGCCTGGTGAAACTGACGAAAACCCAATGGAAATGGCCGCCAGAAATTCGACCCTGGTACCTTCCGATTTCGAAGAGAAATGATCCATTAGCCTATGGCAAGTCAGTAAATCAGACTGTTGATAAATATACTATAATAGGAACAGTGGTGGAAATCCTACCACCCCTTCCAGTTTTTGAGTGACAAAAATAGTTGACTCCATTAGTTATACGTTTTTGAAAGTTTATAGTAAACTCATGATATACCTATCATATTCTCGGTTCTGGTTACTTCCCCCAATTGTTACTACCTTCTAGATCCGCCACTAAGTAGGAAAACAAAGAACCCTGAGTAAACCCACGGACACTTTGATCATGTCAAGCCTACATGGGGTGGAACCCTTCACACCAGATGGCTCTTCCATAGCCTCTCATCAAGGTCGCAGATCCTGGGGGTACCAAGAAGGACACCCCCCAAAAGCTCATGTGGGCCCCCCTAATTTTATTTATGAATATACAATATTTGGCATAATTTGAATGCAATTTGTATTAAAATCCTCATATATGCCTTCTTCACTCAATGCCCCCCCCCCCAATTTACAGAGAAACCGGCGCCCTTGCCTTTCATGTTTTCATTCGATGCTGATGTTCGTAAATTTGTATCTTCCAAACTTGCTAAAAATTTAACGCCTCGAATAGAAGCCGAAGTAGTACGTGAGATTCAATTTAAATTGAACGTTACAAAAGGTTGTGAAGCAAATATAATCCTTCTCATGAAGTATAAGCGCTCTATTGTGCAGCCACAGTATATGTATCGATCCACTATGAGATGAGACTTTCAGCTTGTCATGTATTCCAAGAATATGGTGCCAATGAGGAACTGAACCCGAGACCATGCGCACAGAAAGTAGTGGAAAGTTTTAAGCACGTTGTCGTCGTACATCAAGGAAAATTCCACCCCATTGACCTATAGCATACGTACGTGGGAGCACGAAGCCAATAGCAGGGACAGGGTGATCCATTCCTTTTTTTTTTCTTTCTTTCTTTTATTATCTAGCTTTTGATTAATTAGAGAGTGAGATAATTTTTGCAGTAATCGTCAGGAATGCAATGAGAGGTCAGAATGTTAAGGTAGCATTTTGGATCAGCTCATTGGTTTATATGGGGAGTACTCTTTCTTGTTTGAAATGAACGATGATTTTATTGTGCTGCCAAAAAGTCTTGAGCCGTGGCAAAAATGCGAACTAAAGCTCACACCCACGCGTTGAGCCAATAAGGGTTCAGCAGTTGCTAAGCGAGAGAAAGCGAGTGGAATTCTTTCAGCCGGTGGCATATCTTTAGTTGTTTGATTTTATTAATTTCTTCTCCAGTAGTGGCGAATCTAGAAGGTTGAAACAAGGGGGGGGGGGGCAGTCATAAGCCAGACTATGATAGATATATCATGAGTTTACTATAAACTTTCAAAAATATATAAATAATAGCTTAAATTATTTTTGTCACTTAAGAAACTGGGGATCAAGTGTCCCTCTGCCCGGAATATATTCGCCATTCTTCTCTAGGGGTATTTAATCTTTTGCTAAAGGTAAGATCTCTTCTAGCTAGACAGTCCTCTCTTTCAGATCTTAAGAAAGGCCTGGATGGGTTTTTAGGAAAATGAGGAAATATCCTCTTTTCGGGGGCTAGAGACAACCGCTTCAACTTTAAAGTCTATTCGGTGCGAGCGGTCCCGGTTTCGATTCCCGGTGGGGACACTCGGTCGGAAAAGTGTACAAAGCTTTTCCAGACCAGGCATCCTGAATGAAGTTTTCCTCATTCACACCAAGCAAATGCGGGGGTAATACCCAACATATAGGTCCCAGGCCGCTTCCTTTCTTCCTCAATCTTTTCTTCCTTGGCCTTCGCTTTGCCAGGAGAGTGTACTCGCCGAGTGATGTCATCCTTCATACGTGACGGTCTAACATGGCCATAAATGCCGAAAGCCCAGAAATCTAATTCCTTATCCTAATCCTAGTGACGGGCTAACATGGCCATAGATGCCGAAAGCAAAGAAATCTAATTCCTAATCCTAATCCTAGTGACGGGCTAACATGGCCGTAGATGCCGAAAGCCCAGAAATCTAATTCCTAATCCTAATCCTAGTGACGGGCTAACATGGCCATAGATGCCGAAAGCAAAGAAATCTAATTCCTAATCCTAATCCTACTGACGGGCTAACATGGCCATAGATGCCGAAAGTCCAGAAATCTAATTCCTAATCCAAGTGACGGTCTAACATGGCCATAGATGCCGAAAACCCAGAAATCTAAATCCTAAATCCTAAATTCAAAGGCTATCCGATGAAAATGGCTGCCAAATTTCATTTTGTATTTTTCTTTCTTTCTTTCTTTCTTTTTTTTTTTTTTTTTTGTGGGATTTGTTTCCATAAGATTGAAGGCGGACAACTCTAGTTACAAATTTACACATAGAAATAACAGAAAATATTTAAATGCGATTGTAACATGGAAGTCGACTAATTACATCGTAGTTTAAGAATTAAAGCTATGAAAATAATACACAACACGAAAGTTACTAGTAAACAGTGGCGGATCCAGGGGGACGATCGGGGCAATCGCCCCCCCCCCCCCCCCGAAGAGGAAACTTTCTTATTTTATATATAAAAATAAAACCCATCACAGAGTTAGAAGCTCTTAAAAGTAGCTCTGAGTAGCAGTATTACAACGCAATCCCCCCCCCTTCAGAAGTTCGTCCTGGATCCGGCTCTGCTAGTAAATATGTTTAAATGAAAAGTGTTGAAATAGTAGACATGTAAACTCCTATCGAGAAATATACAATATGTGTTGACCTAAAACATTACATCTATAGTGTTTCAAAATTAATATTGGAGTTTTAAGGCTTTGTAGTTTTTATTACATTTAACGTACAAATTGCAAATAGTACATCAAATGAAAGAGCTACTCAAACAATTTTTGCTACAAGTGTTCAATGTGTGCACCATTCGTCACACAGCACACATTGAGTCGATAGGCGAATTCTCCTATTAAACCTTGATTAGTGTGTTTGGAGTAATTGTTGCAACCTCTTCAATCCTCTTGCTTAAATTCTTCAATCTCCTTAAAATACTCCACACAGACGTCACTGGAATTAATAATTCACAACTAGCCTTCCGAATTGATTTCTTGGGGCTACGCGTGAAAGACTCTCTCACTCATTCAACACATTCTTCAGTCACTGTTGATCGCCCCGTACTCTTCCCTTTGCACAGACAACCGGTGTTTCCAAAAATGATACCATCTACGGATGTTATTATCACTTGGTGGATTGCAATTGAGCTTAATACGGAAACCACGTTGCACTGTAACTGCGGATTCAGTCTTTACAAAATGTAAACACAAGAAGCTTTCTGCTCATTAGTCGCCATCTTTGCTACTAGCGCCTTCTAACGGCAGACAGAAGAAACAGTGGATGCACACAAAACTGAGTAGCTCCAAGAGCGTCGATTTCTCTGTAACTTTGGGGGACCCATTCAGATGTGGGTTTGCATATTTATTTGAAAAAAAAATCATATAACAATAGATATAACAATAAAAAATATATATATTCATAAAAAAATAAATGAGGCCCACATGAGTTTTGGGAAGCCAGGGCCCCCTCGGCCCCCCATAATGGGCGCCCTTGAGTAGCTCTTTCATTTGATGTATTATTTATAATTGTAAGTTAATTGTAATAAATATTACAAAGTCTTAAAATCTCGATATTCACTTTAAAACACCCTGTATTTTCGTAATCGATATTATAGAAGCTTAGCAGTGTAAGTTATGCTTTCTTGCTATGTCATTAAGAGGTTTCTAGAATATTTATTGCAAACAGGTGCTTAAGCTTAAATTTCAATTAACTAATCATTCTATTTTGTACACGAGAAACTAGCAATTCAATTTTATGTATGTCTCTCTAGTGTCTTGGAAGAGTAATAGATGTGTCTCGCTTTTGAAACTGAAATTTACATCCGATGGAAAAGAAATATTATTGAATTATTGCAATGTTAGCGATTGTTTTAAATAAAAACCACGTGTTCAAGATTATGATATATTCTTATCCAATCAAAGTATGTAAAACATTTGCAATTAATTATTTTTCAGAGTAACTCCTGGAAGATAATTGTGGTAGATGTGTATTATTAGATATGGATAATAACCTAAGTTGAAGTTTGTTGTTTTAACAAGATAACGGGTATGTTGAATGGATATACTTCCTGTCGAAAAAGAATCAAATACAAGTTTATATTAGTACTGAACAGTATTGTAAGATACAGTGCGGTAACGTGGGGAACCATAGAGTTATGTATTAAGAGCCTGCCTTACTAAAAATAATACAAAATTTACCATTTTTCTTTTGCTTGTTTATTCATCAGTGAAAGGAGATAATGAAATGCAACTTACCACAATCATAAATAATGCTATTGTACAACAGAAAATATGAACCTGAAGAATGTTCAGTGTTGCCATCCATAGAAATTACAGTGTTGCCAGAATAACAATTTCCCTAAAATCTAAATCAAGAGACAGCGACTAGAGGAACGATCTCAACTGCATTTGGATACGGATCATGTTGTTTTGGTTTCCTGTGAACTACTTTTTAAATAATAGTTGTATTTAGTTTGTAATAAACAAAATAGTTTTAACATACAGTTATTGAAACTAAATAATAATGTTAATTAGAAAGTAGTTCACAAGAAACCAAATCAACATGATACGTAATCAAATGCAGTTGAGTTCATTCTTCTACTCGCTGTCTTAATTTAGATTTTAGAGAAATTGTTTTTCTGGCAACACTGTAATTTTTATGGATTGAACATTCTTCAGGTTCATATTTTCTGTTATAGAATAGCATTATTTATGATTGTGGTAAGTTGCATTTCATTATCTCCTTTCACTGATGAATAATCAAGCAAAAGAAAATGGTAAATTTCGTATTATTTTTAGTAAGGCAGGCTCTTAACCAGTAGAGACACAATTTGGCACTGTAAACGCATTGCCTTTTCAACCGCACTGGTGTATGATATAACGCGCTTGCATGGCATTATGTGTTTGTTTGGCGAAAGAAAACCTCAATTTCTTGTGCGGCTTATCGCTGTATGAAGAAATTTAAATACAAAATGATACACTGTTACACGCTTAAGTTTACAGATCTTTAGATACCGGACAATTATTTATCTGCAAAAACATTTTAATATGTAAAATCAAGGCCATAGTCGAACTGCCAATGTTATGTTGGTGCTTCCTCGAACTGCTATGACCTTGCTCAATTGCCTTAAAAGCTTTGAAGTTCGTATTAGTTTAAACATATACGAGGGGAAGTTTATAATTCTTTAGAAAATTTCAAAGTAATTGGTAATTTACTACTGCAGATTAGTGACAATCAGGAAAATACCCAAGGGGTGGATCCTTGGGGTTTGGACCACTCAAAATCCCGACTTTAGTTTAATTTTAGGCATAATTTTACAAATTTTAATATAATTTTTCCTCATATTGAATTTGGACCCCATACTGCTTAGGACCTCCCGAAATAAATTCCTGTGTGCGTCCCTGGTGACAGTAGCCACATTAAACTAACAGGAAATGTAAGAAAGGCCACAAATTGAATGTATGGTTGCAGAAAGGAATACATATTTTTAATATAGTGATCGTTATTTATTATTAATTAAAGCATTTAGTGCTTTTTTTTTTTTTTTAAAAATGTACATCAGAAAGTGATTCAAACCATAGTATGGCGCATCGACGTGCTATAGTTTAATCTTTGCTATCATTTTCTATTTTACTCTAGTTGGTCTAAATAAAACGAAGAAGTAGCACAAGGTTTCATTAAAAATGTAAGTTTATGCGTTAATCATGCTGCGTTAATCATGCTGCATAAAAAGTATATTTATGCGTTAATCATGCTGCATAAAATAGTATGCACTAAAAGTATGCATCAAACAGCGTCTTTGATATATGCACTTTCAATTGATTGATTGGACTTCCAACTTTTTTTCAGTTCTTGTGCTATATGAGACGGGACCACTTGCTACAGTGGAATCCGAACCACTATTAGGGTTTGTACTGGAGACAAGCAATCCTCGTAGACTAAAGTCGTCACCAAACACGGAGCACCTTCGTGGCCATATGGTTAGCATATGCGTCTTTCACGCTGAAGATCTGGGTTCGATTTCTAGCAAGAGCTCATATTGTTCGGATCCCTCGTTAAAATGTAGTTCCAAGTCTCATATAGCCTTGTTACTGACACTGACACTAAATTCAAATAAAATCGTAAGCAAATACCTTAGACATTTGATCCCAAAGTTGAATATTTGAAAGTCCCATGAGTGCTTTAATGCAATGTTGTATCTTGTCAAATGTTTTCAGGGTATTATAGTTATCGCGATGAGTCGTGAAGTTTGACCTGGATTATACAATTTTATCGCCCAATAGAACGCGAGGGTGTGTCCTGGTTGTCAATCCCATCCATGAAACTTTGCCAGTGTTGTCTCTCACGCTATACAGAGAATATCGATACAGGATACAGTGTTGTTAGATTGCCGCTAAGTTTCGTTTTGTTATTATTGTCGTTTTTGCTCTATATTTTGCTATTATTATTGTCATTCTTTAATTTGAATAATTCTTAGTGTTCCTGTTTAATGATTAAAGAACTTAATAATTGTTTAAGTTTTTTTGTCGCTTGTTTGCCATTTCTTCTAAATTTGGCAACATTGTTGGTGCACTTCTATTGTTTCATTTTTTCTTGAGTGTGCGTTCGGAAGGCAGCTCCACGAATCGTACCGAATTCTCCCGATTCATCAGACGCGAGGGAAAGCAGTCTTATGATTCGGGTAGGATCCAGGCTTCACTGTCGTAGCGGTCAAGGGCGCCGATTTCTCTGTAAATTTAGGGGAGTGGGGCATTCAGATGCAGAAAGCATATATGAGGATTTTAAAACAAATTGCATTCAAATTATGCCAAATATTGTAAATTTACAAATACAGTAAGGGGGCCCACATGAGCTTTGAGGGGTGGGGGCCTCGGCCCTCCGGCATCGGTGCCCTTGGTAGCGGTTACTATAATTCTTGAACTGATTGATAAATACACCTGCCACTGGAGTCAAAGGTGTATTAATAAGGTAGTTTGATGTCTGTTAATAACAATGATGTGAACATTAATTTATTTCAAGTGAAAATATAACCGTATACAATTACGAGTCACTAATTTATTTAAACTACACCGTGTAAAAGAATAATCTTAAACAGTGATCATTTCAGGGGGTGGCCCTGGGGGAAATTTTACCTCCGGAGCAAAGGAATTCTCCAGAGTACTTCTCAGTTCGGGCTCAACCAGGATCTCCAGTATTATCGCAGTACTGTTTATTTCAAGTTTTCCCGTTGAAACCTGAAATCATCACTGATTCTATGTGTTAAAGAAATATATATACAGTGGCGGATCCAAGGGGGGCTATAGCCTCCCTTGACGCTCACGTTTACACTGGATAAAATGGGCTTCAATCCTGCTTTACACTGGATAAAATGGGCTTCAATCCTGCTTTACACTGGATAAAACGGCAAACTATGGTTTAGCCCCTCCCTTGATTATATCCTGGATCCGCCACTATTTAATACACATTTCATAATTTTTCTTCAATCAAGAATTTGAGCACAAAAAATCTAATTAATGTTTTGAGAAACATCAGCAGCTTCATTCTTGTGCTCTAAATGGCCATGCACTTGATAGTAGTCTGAAAACCATGTACAAGAGATGGTCATAAAAATTTAATCATTTTTTTATTAATATTTAATTATTAATTATTTTCAGTTTCTTTACAGTAACGGAGCTACATGAGACATAGATCTGTAGCTACAGTCACCGTCAACGTTTATTCAAATCAGAGACGACACCAGCTTTAATTTATTGGAGGGACTTATACATTCTTGGGGGGGGGGGAAGGCAGCTATTTTTTTCTATTCCGAAAATGCAGGGGCGTGCCATGGAAAATCAGCGCCCGGGGCGAGAGTATACGACGGCGTAACCATATATATATTCCAAGCAATTTTTCCTATCTTTTTTCCTTTTTTCTCCCGAATTTTTCGCCCCGCTCGCCCCCCTACGGCACGGCCCTGAGAAAATGATAGTTTTACATCACGTAAATTACACTACAATGGAACATGTCTGGGAACAGTCGGCAGGCGGTCGAGGCCACTGGGAATGTCTACCCCCTTACCCCCTCTAGAGTCTTCACTGATTCGAGCCATTACCCCCAGCTGAACATTCAGTAGACCAAACTCCTCACAGGAGAGACCAGGGTTCGATTCCCGGTGGGAGCTCATCAGAGATGGAGTGGGTCAGTAGGTCGGTGGGTCAATGGGTCAAGTGGGTCAAGTTTCCTGAGTGGGTCAGTGGGTCGTGGGTCAACAGCATGTGACCCACGGTGACCCACCACCCACCATGACCCACTGCGACCCACCGACTCAGTATGATCTACCGACCGTCTCTGCTCACTGCATTGTAGACAATATCTTCTGAAGACTGGTAAATTTGTCTTCATTTTACTTTCAAGACCTTCATTTCCCTTCCTTTTCCACTTGTTTCTGTCTACTTACCTGAGGTGAGTATATCTAACCAAGTGAAAAAAAGAACTTCAGACACTTTTGGATATTGATATTTTTAATAGTAATAATAGCAATAGGACTTTTACTACTACTTGG
Source organism: Thermobia domestica (assembly GCF_964235325.1). Lineage (NCBI taxonomy): Eukaryota > Metazoa > Arthropoda > Insecta > Zygentoma > Lepismatidae > Thermobia > Thermobia domestica. The sequence continues at coordinate 213,397,182 of NC_137466.1, forward strand.
CTTTCGAGACCTGTGAGTCTTTAGAGGAGCTAACTACTGTAAAAAATACATTTTTGAATCACTGTAATATATAAATTATTATATAAAAAATTGAATATAACTATGTGTGCCTGATCATCACGGTCAAATTTCAAAGTCAAAATGAAATTACTTTTGGTATATAGTTAGGCCTTAATCGAAACTGATATATTATATTGCTTTTATTATAATGCATAATATCCTAAGGAGATAGAGAGGATCCGAATTTTTGCGAAAAAAAAAAATGAGTATCTCGCAAACCGTTAAACTTACGGAGCTGAAATTCAGTGTATTAACTCTTTATTGAAAATAAACAGAATGTGTCATAACATTTTTTAAAATTCTTTATGTGTGTGGGGGGGGGGGCACTTTCTATATATGGAAAATTGGTAGTGAGTTGGTTTGTAAAAATGATCGAAAACGATCGATGTTATTTAAGAAAAAAAATCAGAAACAAAAAATACAGTGCTTGGCTTCATATATCCATTGCTTTCTACTATAATAATTGCTGAAGCTTATGTTTATTATATGGAGCGCTTACAGCACAGGGCAATCAACCCAAAAACTTGTGACTCAAATAGGCATAAAATTTGTACTGTAAGCTTAATTACACGGAAATTTTAAGTTTGGATTGTATGCATAATTATGTGGAAGATTTTACACTCTTTTTCCCTTTACGTTGGTCTACTTACCTTGATTTGGAACTTTCAAATTTCATCCTTTTTTCCACTGAAAAGTATTGATAATTCAACAAGGAAACAATTATACTATGATAATTTAATTGAAATTAATCGTAATTTAGCACATGGCAAACAACAGTGTGGTAATTGAAGTTGAAGAAGAAGGGAAATTCCCATTCACCTCTGAACACTTTCCAGGAACCTCGTTCGCTTTCGCTTTCTAGACGGGGTAGAGAACTTGGTAATAGCATCAAACCTTCATGTGTAAAAATTAAATTTATAAACAAATAAGAAATCATCAGTTTATCAAGCTTTAATTGATAATTTATTCACAAGATTCCCTATCGAAGGCGTGGTAGATGAAGTTTCTGTTCTCAATGAGTCGACATTGCCAACTGACGTGGTCGATATGGAAAAGATGTTGTATGGTGATAGAGAGATTATACGTACTTCTTGCTGAGTATTTCAAAACTGACTAAGAAAAATCGTTATAAGACTTAAGTCTAACAAGCATATTGTCGATGAGGAGTTGCAGAAATCGGGTAGAAGTATTATCAATTTCCACTACAGAGTGCAAACGGGAATTTCCCCTTATGAATTTACAGATGACTGATATTAGAAATAGATTAAGTGCTCAAACATTGTCTAATTTGTTGTTAATCAATGTTAGTGGCCCACCGCTAGACAAGCTCAAAGTAGACGAGCTAGTTATTTCTTGGCTGAAGGATGGACATCATTCCGCTGCGGATGATTTACCACGAAAAAGTTACCAACAGGAAATAAATCCGATTTCAGGTTTGTTTTAAGGTGGAAAATTACGAGTTATAGAAAATGTATACTTGTATTAGTAATGGCTTATTTGTGTTATTCAACTTTGTACCTATTTTTTAGTAAGTCTCTTCTATGCTTTAGGCAAAGTACTTTGAATAAATATAAATAATAATAGCAATTATGCATATTTGTAATTTAAATTTAACGTGGTGTTTTAGTGATTACAGAAATTACAATTATGAGCATACTTTATGGAGATGCTCTCACATAGGGTACCGAGCACCTTTATAAACTATGAAAAACTGATTTTTCAAGTTTTTTTGTGAGAAAAATACTGTGAACTGAGAAACCATAACCTTTTCCATATTGTACAGCGGTATTTTCCTGCGAATAGAAATTTCTTTTGGAATGCGTTCAGAAATTAACACTTGCAAGAATACTTTCTTAGTACAATTATATTTTAGGCACACACTAATTCTCCCCTCCCCCCCTCGAAGTGTTTCAATTTCCTCACTGACAAACACTTTACCATGTGATATTGTAAAGGTCAGATCCACCTTTTTGTAACAGAGTGGTGCTTGAGCGATTGACTAGAAATTCAAACTCCGATTAGTGGCAATTTCACAGTCTTGTTTTATTACGAGTATAAACTCTTTAGTCAGTACAGAAGAGGCCGTGTATCGTGTTCAGAGTTGATGACGATTGATTTTGGTGAGTCAGAATAGGTCACAGTGGATGAGAGAGGTTCATGGTGGGTGGTGGGTCAGAGTGGGTCACGGTGGATGGTGGGCCATGGTGGGTCGTGGGTAAGAGTGGGTCATGGTGGGTCGTGGGTCAGAGTAGGTCATGGTGGGTGGTGGGTCAGTGGGTCGTGGGTCACGGTGAGTGGTGGGTCAGTGGGTCGTGGGTCAAGTTTTCATTGACCCACGCCAACTCTGGATGTGGCTTGGACTCCACATTAAGTTATAGGTTCACATTTAATATAGCCTCGGTACTGAGAGGAAAGCTTAACTCAAATCAGTCAACCAATAAACTTTTCACAAGATGTACACTCTTGTTCAAAAAAGAAAGAAAAAAAACTTAACCACGTGTGTTAGGTGAGAAGACCATATTGTAGTAACCGTTGTAGAAATTCTAGTAGGCCTACTATGTCTTGGGTAAAAATTTCAATTACCCAAAGAAAATAAACATTTATTTGATTTAGTTTCAACTGTGAATAAGATTGCTGCAGTAGTTAATCTAGCCCGGGCCCGGGGGGGGGGGAAGCTAGCCTATCAGTTTTTTCACTGAATGTTTATATATTTTACGATGTTTTTATAGTAAATTCATGATATACCTATCATATAGCCTGGGTGCACCCTAGATTTTATCTTTAAGATTCGTCACTGGATTGCAGGTCTTTTCAAAGAGAAGTGTGTAGCTAGGTAAATCAAGTTTGTTAATATTACGACCGTAATTAACTTAATAATACGCATTTTTAGTAACAAAATATAATTGAGGAAAACGTTAATTTCTTCGGTGGAGCAACCCTGATCGACGGTGTATGAAAGCAAGCGAGCAGATTCTGAAGAGAGAGAGCAAGAGCGAGACGCCATAGCCAATGAGAAGCTAGAACATTCTGCGCGGTTTTGGTGACGTTAGGAATGACGAAGCTTACTGTCTGTATGACATCAGTAACGAGGTTGCCAGGTCTACCAAAATTCTTATTGAAGGCTGTTAAAATGTTTTCATTCTCGCCTTCGTGGATTTAACATAGCTTGTGCAGTCTTCCTACGAAATGTCTCTCTAACGCTAACAATCAATAGTTTTGTCGTTCATAAGTGGAAAAACCTTTTACGTCAGTTTTGCAGCTGTTCTTCAAACAACATGGCGCTTCGCAAAACATATTGCGATGTTTGATGAAAATTTAACCAGTTCAAGAGCCATGGAAATAATTAGAAGTTGGATATAGGTTTTGTTGTCTCATCGCATCTATAATTGCCAAGTTGACACCAAAGATCAATTTTGATAAGTTTATCTTCTGAACAGCGCGTCTATAATTATAATAAATCGATCTTTATTTATTTGTTAGTATATTTAAAGTACTGCTGTAAAACTATTTTAGCACGCGGTGGTTCGCTGGTAGAGCGTTCACCTCCGGTGCTTGAGGTCCCGTGTTCGATTCAGCTCGCGCTGTGTGGACAAACGCCGTGCTCGTGGGTTTTCTCGGGGTTCTCCCGTTTCCTCCCACTTTCTTCATTCCACCATTTCACTCATCTCTCATCACCACCGTCTCCTTTAGCCTAACCGGCATAACCGTGGGACGTAAAACAAAGATTTCATTTCATTTCATTTTAGGCTGTAAACAACAACAACAACAAAACTTTGAGATTACGATTATGCCTGTTAGGCTAAAGGAGACGATAATTAAGGCAAGTGAATGATAATGAAATAACTGGTGGAATGAGCAAGTGGGAGGAAACGGGTATACCCCAAGAAACCCCACGAGCACGATGTTGTCCACCACAAACTTACCTGGGCGAGGATCGAACTAGGGACCCCACGTATCAGAGGTAAGATCTGTACCACTGGGCCACCAGGCTCCCTTAGGCTGTAAACAATCAACAATGAAACTTTGGGGGGCGGATGGAAGAAAGTAAATCAGGTCTTTCTTAGAAGTACTATTCATGGATTTACCCTGCAGAGTAAGGACAAATAGGCATGGATGCGTGATCCCGGGATTGCGATATGAGAATACTTGTCGCTCGCCTACGTCACTAGGTTTGCCTTTGTTTAATTTACTGTGTACAACACTTCCACGAATTAATCAATTATGTTTCTTTTATCTTGCAGTTTAATGTTCCACGATCATTCCCTTTAATGTAAGGGAGACGATGATTAAAGCAAGTGAATGATGATGAAAGATTTGGTGGAATGAGGTTGTGGGAGGAAACTGGAGTGCCCTGAGAAAAGCCACAGACACAGTGTTGTCCACCACAAACTTAATTGGTTAGAAATCGAACCAGGAACCCCACACAACAGAGATAAGCATTCTACCACTGAGTCACCATGACCTCCGAATTACCCAGCTAATAATAACACCTAGTCCTACTACTACTTAGTTAACGTACTACGATTATCCTCCAGGGCTAAGGGAGATGGTGATGATCATTCTGAACTAAATTGGTTGAATGAAGAAAGGAGGGGGGAAACGGGAGAATCCCGAGAAAATCCACTTACCCTGTGCTTGTCTACCACAAAACCTACTTAACAGGAGCGGGAATTATTACTGAACATCTTCGTGGCTATACAGTCAGTATAAGCATATTCACCTTTGGCACCGGAGACCTGGGTTCGAATCCCGGTGGAAACTCCTGTGGTTCTAATCCTGCGTTAAGCTATAGCTCAGCTAACATATAGCGGTACTCAATGGGACGCTAATCAACCAATCAACCCTCCCCGGTGGTCTTGTGGCTAGTGCGTGCATCTTTGATGCGTAGGGTTTCGGATTCGATTCCCTGTGAAAGTGCTTTGAAATTTGAGAGCATTACGGTGGTTCGAATTCCACCGTAGATTGTAGGTGCAGGTCCACGTTTCATACAGCCTGGGTGCTTGAAAGGACGCTAAAGTTCAATAAATAAAGAAATAATACTAGTACTAATTAAAGCGGGATTTAAAGCCTGTGACAAATATATTGGCATTTCAGCTAAACAAATAAAACGCAAGCTCTGACTCGACGTTGCCAAGTGGTAAATGGGTGTGGCTATGGCTAAGCAGACGAACTACAGCACGATCAGGTGACAGGGGATAGACGTGGATGTGTACAAAACAAACGTGGCAATACTGCTGGCCTCTCATTTGCTAGCAGCATTTAAAGGGAACTTGGAGCGCCGTCTTCAAATGCCAAGATGTTTGTTTCGCCGTTTAGTGAAGCTTCTACCATTCGATTCGATTGGTATTTGTGTCTGTCCATCTGTCCATCTGTCTGTTATACGATAACTTTCATAAAACTTACCCAATTTTAACGAAACTTTGTACGTACCTTCGTTCAAAATGTAGAAATTTCGAGATTAATTGTGATCTATAGTTACGAAGAATTAAGGGAGTTAAAGGGAGAGTAAAATCAACCCCATGTTCCAAGTTTGAACATTTGCATACAAAAAAAAAAAAAAAAGTCTACTAATCTACTAACTAACTAACTAACTCTATGGCCTATGGAACCCGGAGGTTCAATGCCGCGTTCACAAAGGCTCTCCACTGACTTCTATCCTTAGCCAACTGGATCAAGTTTCTACTTTGTATTCCAATCTCTGCGAGATCCATCTTAATATTGTCCTCCCATCTGCGCCTAGGTCTTCCAAACGGTCGTTTTCCGATTGGGAATCAAAAGTTAATCAATTTCGACAAAAATAGTGTAATTTTTTTCTACGGGATACTGATAATTTTGACAGCTTGGAGTTAAAATCTCTCAGTAATGAAATCACCTCTCCCGCATCAACTTTAAACAATATGTTCCACAGAAATTTTATTTTAAAAATTTAAAATGAAATGAAATGAAATCTTTAACTTCCTACTTTATGCTCTTTAGCCTAAGTAAGACGATGGTTTAGGCAAGTGAATGGTGATGGAAAAATTGGTGGAATGAGAAAGTAGAAGGAAACGGGAGTACCCCCGAGGAAATCTACGGGCACGATGTTGTCCACTACAAGCTTACTTGGCCGGGGATCGAATAAGTAACTCCACGCACGACAGGTAAGTACTCTTATTACTGAAAAGCAGTGTCTCCTTTTTTAAAAAAGTATTTGATGTTGATACGATATAACGAATACTTTCTTTGAAACTAAGGAATCACTTCCCCTGGGTGGACCTAAGATCACGGAAGAGTAAAAGGTAGATTATTCCCTCCGTAATTTTTAAAACTTTTTCTCGATTATTCTTTTTTTTTTTTTTTTTTGAAAAAAATATTCGATTTTGTTAGAATATACAAACATTTGTTCGAGGCTTTCCCACACTCTTCAGTGTCTTAGATTTAAAAACTGTCAGAAATTAGCTATGAATTTAGTAGGCGTTTGATGTAGGGTTTATTTACCTTTCTTCGATTTCAAAGAAATATGGTCCAAGATAACTATGCTGAAAATAAAATAGATTTTGATGTAATATGGCGCACATTTTGTAAGACTTCACAATCCTCTCCAATGGTCTTATTTAAATATAATCGACAACGAAAAAGTGAACTTTTCTCCTACCTACGATGTGAAAAAATATGTTCCACGATTTCTATGTAATAATCATTCCATTTTGATGCAATATGATGTGTGTACTTAATAATTCTCTCACACAACCTTCAATGCTTGCAGTTGGAGTCAATCGAAAATCAACTGTGGCGGGCCGGCGGTATGCGTTTGCGTAGACCGGCACCCACACAAGAGTTTTGTAATTTACCAAAATACTTCTATTTAGTCAACCAAAGTTTCTGCAAAACACCAACTATAACTCGAGCGGTAAAGTTATACTGGAAACAGGAACTCAGCTAACAAAACAGTTCGAAGAATCTTAGTATTACACGGTAGCGTTGGCCGTGGCCAAGACTTATCTTCTAATGGAAACAATGGAATCGTTATCCTGATTAAGGTTTGATAACCAAACAATCCTTTGGGATATCTCTTGAAACAAAACTCGAAAAGTATATTCCTTGCAGTAAGCCTGCAGTTTATTGGCTCTAAACAAATTACAAGAACCAGAGCCGGGGCGATAGTGTAAGTACTGTGTCTATATATAAGAGAGTTTAACTTACGTGGCGACGTTCCAATAGGTAGTAAAAATAACTCACTGAATGTCACTGAATAAAACAAACTAACTGTAGCACTTTTCACAAATAAAACAAAACTGCACTAGACTGGGAGGGCACGAATCAGTCCTAGTGGGTAGGTAGGTGAGAGGTATACTATTTGATCTACCGGTCTGCGAACAGACATCAAATAGGGTAGGCTACCAGAGGTTAGGAACAGGTTACCGTTTGATCTACCGGTCTGCGAACAGACATCAAACAGGGTAGGTGTAAAGGTTACCGTTTGATCTACCGGTCTGCTAGGCAGACATCAAACAAAGTTGGTTACCAGAAGGAATTAAGGTTACCGTTTGATCTACCGGTCTGCGAACAGACATCAAACAAGGAAGGTGTAAGGGTTTACCGTTTGATCTACCGGTCTGCGAACAGACATCAAACAGGGAGTCACTATTTGATTACCGGTGCGTTTTAGGCCAGCTAAGCAATAAACTTAGAGTCTGTCAAAACACACATCAAATAGGGGTGCGACAGAACTTTAGCCGTCAACTTCCTAAGCTTGCCAGCAGTTTCTGGAGCGAGTCCGGGCTGAAGCGAAACTTGCGGAAGTAGATTGCCAAGTTCGGAAGGAAGTAACTTTAGCCGTCAGTTTCTTAAGCAGACCAGCAATTATGGGAGAACCCTGGCTGAACCGTCTTGCTTTCAGAAACAGATTGCCAAGTTACTGTGAGGATTAGGTAGGGTAGTACTTTGACCGTCAGTTTCCTAAGTCGACCAGCAATTATGGGAGAACCCTGGCTGAGCCATCGAGCTTTCAGAAACAGATTGCCAAGTACTGGGTAAACCAAGGTAGTGAGGTAGGTAACCAAGAGATTGAGTAGGCAGGCCTCCGTAGAGGCAGAGAGGTTTGAAGGCAGAGGGATGGACAACTAGAGACTTCTTCGTGATAAGTTCCTGAACTGAGACGTACCTAACGAATTGCGTACTCCTCGTAGCCTGCACGTCTCTGAGGGGTTCAGGAGAGGGACGTTGTCCGACGAGAGAGGCCAAAACATGCGTTTTTAAGGGCCTCGGTCGGAGGTGCAAGCGGCACCAATTTACGGTCTGTGTGCAAAATAGTAACGTGAGCAAACGTTGCACGAGGACCGTAAGGTCAGAGGTTGAGCATGCGTGGAGATCTAAAAAGTACCTAGGGCGGAGCCCGAGGGGGACCAGTATCCTGAAAAGAAAGATTATTGGCTTTGCACGCGTTTTCGGGTGCAGATGACCTCGGAAGAGTTCCACTCTGAGGGGTGGAGCGACTAACTATTGGAACGAGCCATGCCATTAACATCTAGATTGGCTAGTACAAGGTGCCTTGGGCGGAGCCAGGCAAAAGATAAGATTTTGTGTGTGCGCATGCGTGTGCGTGTGATGTGTAGTCCTTGAGTTTAGGTGTGTGAGCCCCTTTCTCTGGAAGAATGAGATTACATCGAGATATTACAGAGAATGGTACAAATAGTATCTTAAACTATAAACATATACTAAACATAAAAGATTTCAAGTAATAAACTTGAAAGGTTTTATACATAATGAACTCAAGACCCTTCAACAGTTTATCTTACTTGTTTTTCGACCAAAGACACACATATATATTTAATGTTCTGAAGAACGAAAAAGAATCTTCTTTCAGAAGCAAAGACGACATTTTAAAGATACACAAACTATATGGGTTTTCTTAACAGTATTCTACCACTAATAATAATAATATAACTTGTTAAAAGACTACATCAATATAGAAAAAAAACTAAGCTTCTGTATCGAACCAGAAGGGGAGAATGTTTATCTTAACTGCGGTTGACCTACAGGTCAGAAAGGGGGAACTCGGTGAAGGCAGACAGGATGTCTGGTTTCCAGCTAGGAAAAAAAAAAGAACACTCAACACGAATTTGTATTTTAAAAGAAGTAAATGAAATACGAATTCTGTTGCAGTTTTAAAAAAAAATAAAAAGAAAAGAAATAATTATTCGCAAAAAATAGTTTGCGAATTTGCGGCACTACAGTCCTTCCTCCTAGGGAAAGAAAAATTTTAACTGTAAGGCAAAAATTTTTCGTACTAACTACAATCAAAGTAAAAAAAAATTCCAAAATTAAATTTTTAACGATAATTCCTGGACCTAGTAACTCTCTGATTGAGATGAGGTGAATCATCCTCTTGTGATTCCTCGTTAAAAGTTATTTCACCAGAAGCAGCTCGATAAGTAGCATTAAGAGCTGGACTATTTGATTGTACACCTGCAATGATTGTTGGCTTAAAACATATGGTTCTGATACAGTCTGAATTACACCATTTATTTCTATGTCTACAACAATTAAACTTAAAACTACAATACACACAAAGAAATATCAAAATAGTAAACATGATTATATAAGTCAAAATAGAATAAGAAAATACATGATTACTTTGTCTTATCTGCCATTCTTGTTCATTAATTAATTTTTCAACATCCTCAACACGATGGCTGGCATATTGTAAATCTGTAACTTTGTGTATGATATGATTTAACGGCAAAGTAAATTCCATATTCTTAATATTGATCTTTGAGTTTGAGAATATACAACAATCAATGCTATCATTTAGTAGTGGAAGCAAATCTTTACTTGTACTGTTACTTACATATATTTCCTGAGAACTGATTAAGGAATTTGGACCATAAGCTTTACAGTTTTTATCTAAAGTTAATTTTCCAGTTTTATGAATCAAAACAGTTTTCGACACATCATTTCCACAAACTATTGTTAATTTTTCTGAGAATGGCGAAGCAAATAGCCATTCATTATTATCTAATGAAATCCATAAAATATTTCTTAATTCTACTATACGTTTGTTACAATCTGCTGGAATTGATTTAACAAAATCAATAAGTTTTACTTCACAGTCTTCATTACTATGTGTAGGTTTTAACGGAAATGTTTGTTTGCAAACCCTTGAAAATGAAGTTAACTCCTTACAAGTATTAAACATATGTTCATCAATTTTACCATAATATTGTTTCGATACTTCAATAATCAAATACGGATTTTGAGGCTGTATAAAGAAATACTTATTGTCTTTAAGCTCAGTTGGAAATGGAATTAATTTATACATATTAAATCTTAAACCATCAGTCAAAGGTAAACTAATAACATAACCAAGAATTTTCTGATTGATGAAAACAATGGATCTAGATGTTTTTATTAATGTATAACATGGAATTTCATAAATGTCTGACTACAAGTATTGACTACGTTTAATAGACAACACAGTGTCATGAATAGTTTTCAAAAGACTATTTGATAATAATTAACATATGAAATGACATCTGATTTAATTATCGTAAATAATTAAATAAGAGTCATTGATAATTAACATCTGAAATACCAAAATTAGAAATTTTAGATTTCAAACAACCAAATTAAATTTATGAAGTTAATTAAATATTCCTCTTTGGTTTTTCACCATGTATATATTTTTTTGTTTTGCTCAACCTTGTGGAGTTTTCGGGTGTTTACAGTTAATTAAAGTTCTAGATGAGAATACCCAGAACATATAACCAAAAGTTTTTGTATATATATATAATCAAGCAAGCAGACAAGGAGAGAGGATGTCTCATGATGGCTGCGAACAAAAATGGAAACTACACTACCTACTAATAAAGTCTACTAATATTATCTACTAATAATATAACTTTAACCTATTAGCATGAACTACAAATGTTTTTCTTCAATTAGCAATAGTACAGTTAACACCTTTAACTTTAACTACTTTGTATGGACCGATCCACTGTGAACCCAATTTCTTGGATCGTCCTCTTCTAACAGATCCATCTTTAAGTAACACTTGATCGCCTACCTTAAACAATTGTTCTTTATGAGAGGCGGTCTTATCATATTGTTCTTTGTTTTTAACCTTAGCTTGTTTCAGTTTTGTTCTAGCTAACTCGTAACTGTTCTGAAGCTTCTGCTTTAGGGTTTTGATGTAATCATCATACGCGTAATTAATGTCGGTAGTTTGTTTCTGTAATATACCAGGGATGTTAGCCATCCGGCCAAACATCAACTCGTGTGGAGTATAGTTAGTTACTGAATGTGGAGTTGTATTGTAAGCAAAAGCAGCGTATGGCAACCAGACGTCCCAGTCCAGTTGATTTTCAGACACATAATGCCTCAGATACTCAGCAAGAGATCTATGAACTCTTTCAACGAAGTTAGCTTGAGGGTGGAATGCACTAGTATGTAGTTTCTGAATCTGGAACATGCGACACATTTTCTTAAAGGTATCGCTCATAAAATTAGTTCCTTGATCGGTTAAAATAGTTCGAGGTATACCGAAAACACAAACAAATTTCGTCACAAATGCTTCAGCTACGGTTTCTGCATCTTGTTGCTGTAGGGGAATGGTCACTAAATATTTCGATAATTCATCTTGGCACGTTAAGATGTATTTGTTTCCGAGAGAACTCTCAGGAAACGGCCCTACAAGATCTAAAGCACATTTCTCAAATACTACTTCGGGAGTGGTGGTCAAAACCATGGGAAGTTTGACATTAGGTTGGGTGAGTTTGTTCTTTTGACAAGACTCACATTTCTTTATGTATTCTTCGACATCGGTGTTTAGTTTTTTCCAAGATTTCGGATCGATATTGTTCAATTCTAAGTACGTTTTGATTTTAGCTATAGTCCGATGAATGCCTTGGTGTCCACCGACAGGAAGGTTGTGAAACTCTTTCAGAATCCTACTCTTTGTTTCTTCGTCAAGGGTAGAAGGTTGACCTTCTGGATCGGGGTCTAAATATGCAATACGACTCAATGCATCAGCATTGGTATTACGGACACCTGCTTTATAAACAATCTTATAATTATATTCTTCTAACTTAATTCTCCATCTTAAAAGTCTACTACTAGGATCTTTTACACTAAACACCCAAAGCAAAGGTTTATGATCAGTCACAAAGGTTGTTTCCTTTCCAAAGATGTATGGGCGGAATAGTTTGGCAGCCCAAACTATCGCAAGTAATTCACGTTCGGTTGTGGAGTAATTTCTTTCGGCATTATTAAGTGTACGACTAGCATAAGCGATTGGTTTGTCTTGACCAATTTGGCCCTGAGACAAGATAGCTCCAATTGCGACTTCTGAGGCGTCACAGGTAATAATAAAGGGACGGCTCATGTCAGGATATTGAAGGAGAGGTGGTGATGTCAATTTTTCCTTCAGAGTTTGAAACGCTAGTTCTTGCTTAGTTTCCCACTTGAATGGAACATCTTTCTTTAACAAAAGAGTGAGAGGTTTGGCTATATTGCTATAACCTTCAATAAATCTACGGTAATAAGAACTTAATCCTAAAAATCCACGCAATTGCTTGACATTTTTCGGATGCGGAAAATGTAACACTTTCTCAATTAAGCGAGGGTCTGGCTTCAGACCTTGATCTGTTATTTGATGTCCTAAATATGTTACTTCTTTTCTAAGAAATTCACACTTATCAGGCTGAAGTTTGAGGTTGTAGGTTCGAAACCTATCAAATACAAGTTTCAATCTTGACATATGGTCCTTTAAGTCTCTACTATAGATACAACAATCGTCTAAATACGAAAAACACTTTAATCCTTGTAATCCGGATAGAACAATATTCATCATTCTCTGAAATGTTGCGGGGGCACCGCATAATCCAAAGCTCATGCGATTATACTCGTAATGACCATATGGTGTACTGAAGGCGGTCTTACTACGGTCTTCAGGTTTAATTCTAATCTGTTGGTACGAACTGGCTAAATCCAAGGTCGTAAAGTACTTCGATTGCCCTAACTGATCTAGTATTTCTGTAATATTCGGTAAAGGAAAGCTATCTCCAATAGTAATCTGATTAAGCCTACGAAAATCTAAACATATACGAATCTTAGGTTTGCCTGATGCGTCCATCTTTTTCGGCACTATTAATATCGGAAAATTCCAAGGACTCTTGCTTGGGGAAATTATACCTTCATCTAACATCTTGTCGATTTGATTTTGTACTTCTGCCTTATGTACCTCGGGAATACGGTACGGTTTCTGAGTCACGACTGTACCTCGTTTGTCGGGATGAATGGGGATGCTATGTTCAATCACATCAGTATAGGAGAGTTTGTCTCCCTCTAAATAAAATAAATCATGATATTCTTCACAATGCGACAGTATTAACGCTTTCTCTTCTGGATTCAAATGGTCTAATCGCAAGTTCTGCCTAAGTACTTCTAAACGCGATTTTAATCCTTTAGTTTGACTTGCATTGTCAGATTTGCTCAATGCATAAACACTATGAGATTTTGTCATATCAAGAAGTGGTTCAAAATCCAAAGAAATTGGAGGAATTTGTACGTCTACCTCATTTTCAGTCAAATTCAAAATGCTAGTAACACATTTGTTATCGGATGCTTTAACTATAGCGTCTGGCAGGAATACACCGTCTGCCAAAGTACGTTTGGACAAAAATCCTATCCCATTATTTTCAGTCTTAACTTCAATTAGCTTTTCAGTACGTGCTGGGATCTTTACTTTAGTTCCTACATCAATTTTCAATTCAGCTTGTCCGTCATACGAAATTACACAATGATGTTCAAGAAGAAAATCTCTGCCTATTATACCGGCTACATTAGGAGGTAATAAATCACTACGCATTACATGAAAAGTATGAGTCACTCTATTCTTGCCTATTTCTAATCTAAGATCTAATGTACCTAAAGTATGGGCATGAAAATTGTTGAATCCATGCACTGGAGTGGAGTCACATCTATGTATCTTTCTCAACATTGACTCACGTAAATGGCTATACTTAATAAGCGATAGATCTGAGCCTGAATCTAATAACATTTCGTAATTCTTATTTAAATCCATCATTCGCACTTTAATTTTACCCTTTTCATCGATTATACTCTTAGTGGAACATTCGCATAATTGGGCGTAACGTCCAATTGTATCAGACTTAACAGAATTTCGATCAGGTTTCTGAGGTGGGGACACCTTCGTACAATTATTACTCGTTTGTTCAGTGGAACAAAGGAAAATCTTCTTAACATTATCATTCTGATTTCTATTACTATCAACACGTTTCTCTAATTTAACTCTGGAGGAGTTGTGTTTCGATAAACAACATAAAGACTTATTCTTGCTACAAGATTTTGGCTTGGTGCTGTGGTCAGCACGGCATTTCTCTTTCAATTCACAATCATGCGTGTCAAAGGCGGGATGACGACGCGGTGAGACATTATTCGGGTTTGGTCGCGGAGAAGGTTTGCGCGGTGTACGGCGCTGAGGACACACATACACTGGGCGACGCGGCGAAGGACTACGCGCTGGACGTTGCTGAGTGCGATGCGGAGAATGACTATGCGATCGGCGACGCTGAGTGCGACGCGGAGAATGAGTACACGCTGGGCGATGACATTGAGGATGGCGCGGAGAAGAATCTCGCGCTGGGCGACGCTGAATGCGACGCGGGGAACGGCTTCGCGTTTTGCGGCAACGAGAACTACGCGGAGAAGGACTGCGCGTTTGGCGGTGATGAGAACAACGCGGAGAACTCGTGTTCTTTCGGGTACAAACATGGATACGCTTCTTCGCACAAGTATGGTTACGCTTTTCACGACAATGATAGGAGTGTGTACAACGTAAAGCACAACAAGAGTTGGAATCCTCAATTTTGTCACTATTTTCACTACAATGCGGTTCTTCATGCGAGTCTACTGAATGATCACAATCTTCTAAACAATGAACCTTTTTCCTAAAATTTCTTCTATCCTTACGGGAATGAGAAGAGTTATGAGAATCTCTAGATTTACTTTCAGAATGCTTTTTCTCGGAAAATTTCCTATTTCCTTTCTTCTCTGACTTATGGTTATGATTTGAAGAATTTGCCCTATCTTCATTCTTAGAATCTAATGGCTTTCGTCTCTGAGACAATATGTGCGATTCTTCAACTAGAGCGAAATCTACTAATTGAGCGAAACTATCATCTTCTGTACTTTTACCACGAATTACTGTTTGAATGCGGGGATCGCTAATTCCCTGGACAAAAGATGCTTTTGTCAAATGATCAATAAGTGAATGAGCACCAGCTCTTTCAGTTTCACGACATATTTTCGAAGCAGCAGCTTTCAGATCAGCTCGAATTGTATCTAACTTGCTAGCCCATGAGCTAATACCCTCATTTTTGCCTTGCCTGGCAGAAAACAATAAGCAAGCATAATAATCAATAGATCTATGTGTAGCATAGTTCTCTTCTAAAATTGTCTTAACTGCTTCCCAAGTATCTACGTTCAATCTAACTAAAATACGATTTCTAGGTTCTCCTAAAATTTTCGACTTAATAAACTTCAATAATACAGGTTTGTCACGGGGGTTAACTAACCCTTGAGCAATTTCACAACTATCAATAAATTGCCTCAACTTAGAACGATCTCCTGTAAATGGTTCTGCAATAACTTGAATTGCCTGAGAAACTTTAACATATTCTGGCTGTACGTTACTTCCGTCAGCTTCTGCCATGATTAAAATTCAAATTACGTTTCTACGTGGAAACAACAAATTAAATAAATTAATGAACCTCTTAGATTTGCGAAAACTCGAAGGTTTGAGCAATAATGGTTTCTGAGAGGAATTTCTCACTTAACCTAACTAAATCTAAATTCACGATGAGTTTATCACCTGTATGGGGCTTTAAAATGCCTAATTTCAACACTAAAATGCACTGCACTTATTTAAACACTAATGAACTGAAATCACTAATGTGCGTTTGGCGTCACGATACAGTGAGCAGGATGTTTTGCTGATTGATGGCCAGTCAAACAACAAAAGCGTCCTTTTCCCCTTTTCGCTTCCGCCAAGGAGGATGGAATGAAAGTTAAACAGATGGAAAAACTTTCAGCACACAATAAATACCACACATGCAAAATGCACATGCACAAAACACAGTTCACTTAAATAACTTAAACTGGTATCAAAGTTTACGATGTCACAATTATTCCTGATATCCTAAGGCTGTGCAAAAAGTTCACGATATCCTAGGTTGTTCAAGATATCCTAAGTTGTTCAAGATATCCTAGGTTGTTCAAGATATCCCACCACTGCCACCAAATTATGTGGCGGGCCGGCGGTATGCGTTTGCGTAGACCGGCACCCACACAAGAGTTTTGTAATTTACCAAAATACTTCTATTTAGTCAACCAAAGTTTCTGCAAAACACCAACTATAACTCGAGCGGTAAAGTTATACTGGAAACAGGAACTCAGCTAACAAAACAGTTCGAAGAATCTTAGTATTACACGGTAGCGTTGGCCGTGGCCAAGACTTATCTTCTAATGGAAACAATGGAATCGTTATCCTGATTAAGGTTTGATAACCAAACAATCCTTTGGGATATCTCTTGAAACAAAACTCGAAAAGTATATTCCTTGCAGTAAGCCTGCAGTTTATTGGCTCTAAACAAATTACAAGAACCAGAGCCGGGGCGATAGTGTAAGTACTGTGTCTATATATAAGAGAGTTTAACTTACGTGGCGACGTTCCAATAGGTAGTAAAAATAACTCACTGAATGTCACTGAATAAAACAAACTAACTGTAGCACTTTTCACAAATAAAACAAAACTGCACTAGACTGGGAGGGCACGAATCAGTCCTAGTGGGTAGGTAGGTGAGAGGTATACTATTTGATCTACCGGTCTGCGAACAGACATCAAATAGGGTAGGCTACCAGAGGTTAGGAACAGGTTACCGTTTGATCTACCGGTCTGCGAACAGACATCAAACAGGGTAGGTGTAAAGGTTACCGTTTGATCTACCGGTCTGCTAGGCAGACATCAAACAAAGTTGGTTACCAGAAGGAATTAAGGTTACCGTTTGATCTACCGGTCTGCGAACAGACATCAAACAAGGAAGGTGTAAGGGTTTACCGTTTGATCTACCGGTCTGCGAACAGACATCAAACAGGGAGTCACTATTTGATTACCGGTGCGTTTTAGGCCAGCTAAGCAATAAACTTAGAGTCTGTCAAAACACACATCAAATAGGGGTGCGACAGAACTTTAGCCGTCAACTTCCTAAGCTTGCCAGCAGTTTCTGGAGCGAGTCCGGGCTGAAGCGAAACTTGCGGAAGTAGATTGCCAAGTTCGGAAGGAAGTAACTTTAGCCGTCAGTTTCTTAAGCAGACCAGCAATTATGGGAGAACCCTGGCTGAACCGTCTTGCTTTCAGAAACAGATTGCCAAGTTACTGTGAGGATTAGGTAGGGTAGTACTTTGACCGTCAGTTTCCTAAGTCGACCAGCAATTATGGGAGAACCCTGGCTGAGCCATCGAGCTTTCAGAAACAGATTGCCAAGTACTGGGTAAACCAAGGTAGTGAGGTAGGTAACCAAGAGATTGAGTAGGCAGGCCTCCGTAGAGGCAGAGAGGTTTGAAGGCAGAGGGATGGACAACTAGAGACTTCTTCGTGATAAGTTCCTGAACTGAGACGTACCTAACGAATTGCGTACTCCTCGTAGCCTGCACGTCTCTGAGGGGTTCAGGAGAGGGACGTTGTCCGACGAGAGAGGCCAAAACATGCGTTTTTAAGGGCCTCGGTCGGAGGTGCAAGCGGCACCAATTTACGGTCTGTGTGCAAAATAGTAACGTGAGCAAACGTTGCACGAGGACCGTAAGGTCAGAGGTTGAGCATGCGTGGAGATCTAAAAAGTACCTAGGGCGGAGCCCGAGGGGGACCAGTATCCTGAAAAGAAAGATTATTGGCTTTGCACGCGTTTTCGGGTGCAGATGACCTCGGAAGAGTTCCACTCTGAGGGGTGGAGCGACTAACTATTGGAACGAGCCATGCCATTAACATCTAGATTGGCTAGTACAAGGTGCCTTGGGCGGAGCCAGGCAAAAGATAAGATTTTGTGTGTGCGCATGCGTGTGCGTGTGATGTGTAGTCCTTGAGTTTAGGTGTGTGAGCCCCTTTCTCTGGAAGAATGAGATTACATCGAGATATTACAGAGAATGGTACAAATAGTATCTTAAACTATAAACATATACTAAACATAAAAGATTTCAAGTAATAAACTTGAAAGGTTTTATACATAATGAACTCAAGACCCTTCAACAGTTTATCTTACTTGTTTTTCGACCAAAGACACACATATATATTTAATGTTCTGAAGAACGAAAAAGAATCTTCTTTCAGAAGCAAAGACGACATTTTAAAGATACACAAACTATATGGGTTTTCTTAACAGTATTCTACCACTAATAATAATAATATAACTTGTTAAAAGACTACATCAATATAGAAAAAAAACTAAGCTTCTGTATCGAACCAGAAGGGGAGAATGTTTATCTTAACTGCGGTTGACCTACAGGTCAGAAAGGGGGAACTCGGTGAAGGCAGACAGGATGTCTGGTTTCCAGCTAGGAAAAAAAAAAGAACACTCAACACGAATTTGTATTTTAAAAGAAGTAAATGAAATACGAATTCTGTTGCAGTTTTAAAAAAAAATAAAAAGAAAAGAAATAATTATTCGCAAAAAATAGTTTGCGAATTTGCGGCACTACACAACAGTCAGCCCTCTTCTCCAACAGACACATACCACACAAACACAACGATATATATATATATATATATATATATATATATATATATATATATATATATATATATATATATATATATATATATATATATATACAGTGGCGGATCCAGGATAGGCTAAACCATAGTTTGACGTTTTATCCAGTGTAAAGCAGGATTGAAGCCCATTTTATCCAGTGTATACCTGAGCATCAAGGGGGGGCTATAGCCCCTATAGCCCCCCTTGGATCCGCCACTGTATATATATGACGTATTAAAAAAAATAATAATAATTCCCAAATTCTTCAATGGTAAACTTGAAATGTATGAATAACCTTCATTTGTAAATAAAGATATTGCCTGACAATTTCGTAACAATATTGCGATTTTTGTAAAAACCTAATGTTTGTTTTGCTTCGCATCCTCTTATAATTGGTGAAATTAGTGAGAGGGAAAAGAGGAAGAATTACTCTCTTCAACAATAAACACCATCACAAATAATAATAAAGTATTGGCCTTGGTTATTTGTTTATTTATTGACATAAATGCCAAATTATATCCTTGGCATATTTACCTTACAAGACGCATAATAGTAAAACTGTTTATTATTATTATTATTATTATTATTATTATTATTATTATTATTATTATTATTATTATTATTATTATTATTATTATTATTATTATTATTATTATTATTGTACAATTTCGAAAAGTAATCGACTCGTCAAAGCTACAGAGACCAAATCTTGAAATTAAATAAAATATTCAAAATAAATACGATTACATACTATATATTTCACTCAAGAAAATAAGAATATCAGACATTTTTAATGACCTTTAATCACTGGCGCAAATCCCGGTGGGATGAGGAGGACATGCCCCCTGCAATCTTGGAACTGGGGGACTGTCCCCCCAATAATCCGATTTGAAATGTATTTTTTAGGGGGGGGTGTTAGGTTTTGTCAATTAGTTGGGGCAAGATGTTTGCTATTGAATAATCGGATAAGGTGTTAGGAAATTGTGAAAACAAATGAAGGGCGTAACTGGTATAACTATGTAATATAAATAATGTGTAAATGTTTTTAGGTTAGAATGGAGCCATAAGTTTCGGAAGTTATTTGTATATTGGATATGAGCCTTAGGTGGCTGAGTTTGTTATATAATTTTCAAAGTTAGTTGAAGTGTAGTTATCTCTGAACCTTAGTGGTTGTAAAGTGTATGTTAATTACCCAGAGATATACAGGTGCATTAAAGAGTTGAAGTAATCAGGAAGTTACTTTGACATTCATTACAGTAGTTTAGAAGGTTAATTAAAAATAAATACCTTACACTAATTTTTGACTAGCTAACAGGGAAGGGGGGAGTGAATGTGATGAGTTGTGTGAGATTGCCACAAAGGAAAGTGAGATGAAATTGATATTCCTCCAGAATAAGCCTCAAATCTGCCCGCCTCCCAATGTTGAAGACAACTCTGCTCCCTGATCCTCCACAGGATTGTTTTTCAACTCCACAAATATTTTGAGCATCGCTTAACAAAAAGTCTTAAATATCCCCCACCAATGTTGAAGACAGATTTGCGCGGCTGCCTTTAATGAATGTGAATTCTATATATTTTTAGAAAGAATGTATTCGTATGCGCCTGTTTGTCTTCGGCTTACAACATGAATTGTGCTCCAAAGTTATGGATTAAAAGTTTTTTTTTTTTTTTAATGCTATTTATCACAAATACGAAAACGTTATGTAGGATTAAGAATACTGCATGTAAACAACCTTGGAACGCACGTGAAACTGATTCCATTTTAATTTAAAATCTTCAGAAGGTTATGAAACCTAATTGACACGAAATATTAAAGGATTGCATACCTGACAAGGATAAAACTTTACATAGCTACAAAATGGTTTTCAGAGGGCACGGTAGTTCAGTGAAAGAACTCCCCGTTGGTCTAGCGCCTAGCGCATGCGCCTTTGGTGTATGTCGTCCCGGGTTTGATTCCCGGTGGGAGAGCCTTTGAAATTTTAACTATATTTTCTTTCTTCCCCCATTCACTGATAGTGTGATCGCTTAGGGACGTCATTTCTCATACTTAAAAGATTATACACGCAGAAGGCTCACAAATATACTTTCTAATTCCTGGTCCTAGAATTTCATTGTAGACAACATCTGCACACCGATAAATCAGTCTCGTCTCGATCAACATAAACTTGTCTCGAACTCGGTCTCGTCTGGATAGTCTCGAAATACATTATGAGAAATTAAAAATGTATTCGTAATATTATGTTACAGTATAGCGATTCCTCTATTTATTTATTTATTTTGATTGTAGAACTATTTGTAGGTCGACTGCTCCTTCGTAGATAAGTTGCTAATGGTCATGCTTCCTGTGCGTGTGTCCACGGTTTCAATCCTTATTGTGTATATCAAGCTTTGGATGAAACCCGAAGAATGACTCAGATCCCAATTCAAGCAACAAATTTTGTTTTAAATATACTCGGTACCAAAAAGTGATATTAAACTCGAATAAATCAGTTCTTGTACTATATATATATATATATATATTTCATTATGGTCTACTGCTTAGTGCACGCACCTCTGGTGCACGAGGTCCCGTGTTCGATTTCCAGTAGGAGAGTATTGAAACATCTGAATGTATAACGATTGTTTGGCTTCCACGTTAAACTCTAGGTCCACGTCTCATATATCCTCGGTGGTGACAGGGACGCTAAATTCCAGTTGATCCACCAGTTTACATTACCCTACATCTTGGTAGTTATAACCAATCCTCTGGTTTATTATGATGCCTTTCCTCTTTGCATTATTTTGTCCTTTCCTATTCTAGAATTGCTCCTCCTAATCGGCCCCAAACTCAACATTTTATTTTCAGTTTCAGAACAAAATTGGTATATACTGCATAATTACCACACAAGTAGTTGCAATAAAACAGCAAAGAATTTTAAAACGTGTCTTTCCGAGAATAATTCCTAAGCTGTGTGGAAAAATAATGTTGGGAAGTCGAAACTTCATATAATGATTGCTTTACAAAATTAAGTTTCCTAACAATTTTGGCAACCTTGTCTTTAAGCCATTTAAGTGATGGAAATAGAATAAAAAATTTTGAATTTCAACTCAAAATTATGTACTATATAAAACATTTTCGAGATGCCTAAACACTAAGTGATCAATGGTGGCATTTGCCTCTCTCTCTCCCGTGTATACGCCTATGGGTGTGACGATCCAAGGGTAAATGTTTCATTATCTCACATATAATATAACATGCAACAAATTTTGACTTTAAAAAATGTAATATCAGTTAATTCATGTTAATATTCGAGACGATACCAGCACTTTCGAGACAGCTTGGTCCAGAAATAATATAAATAAGTGTCACTGCAATATAGTCCTCTCTGTAAGAAAAGCACTGCTGCACATCCAACACTTTGCGATGTCTTTCCCTCTACCCCAAGGTCTCAGTGACTTCAAACCACATCCGCCTCCGCTTCTCTAGCGCCCTAACAATAACCTTCTACCCTACTCATCCGTCTTCGGTTCTGGCGCTTGCACACGCTTATATATTTCTCACTAAGTTTCGAAGCTAATCCCCTCGAGCAAATATACTCAGTAAAAATGCTAAAACGCTAATCAAATGGGAGATAACTTACCTGAAAATGAGAAGTTTAGGGATGATCCCCTCCCCCCAAATGGATCGAAATATTGCGATCTTGGCCAATGATTAGTTTTTGAATCCACGGGCAACAAAATTTTTGAAAGGCCCCTAAATTGATTTTTCGTGTTTTCTACGGACTAAGCACATCATATTGAGTTAATTGATAGTTTGGGTTCAGTTACACTATATGTAGTTTCTCCAGATATAAGGAGTACAAGAAAATTTTTGTACAAAAAGAAATAAGTTCGTACGTTATTTATGCTGGGGCATTCTCAGTCTAGACGAGCAAATCATTTGCTGTAAATTGAAAAAGCTTCCATATACTACCTTCTAGATCAGGGTTTGTCTATTTTATAAAGTTGATTAATTGTACTTTTTTACCTCTCCCTCTTTCACCTTCCGCCATGCTTTCCAGTACGTCTGCACAATTTCCTCTCAAAGAAAGTGATCTTTCATTTTACTTTTCATACTGTAGAATCGAGATAAATGAAGACACCGCTGACCTTAAAATGAACATTTCCAAATTATATAAGTAAAACGTATTTAACGTTCCAAAAAAATCTTTTTGAACTTTATAAAATTGTTTATATCTAAAAGCTTTTCAATCATAGAACGGTTTATATTGAAGAAAGAAGAAGAAAAAAAAACAGCAGAGAATTTGAAACATCTGAAGTAAATATGGAAGCACTTACTGGACACATATCGTTTCTTCGAAACATTTATATATATCATTTTCTTCATTTAATGCAGATTACTATTTTACTGGATCAAATACTTTTTTTTAATGTTCTAACAGTATATACAAGTTTTTTTAAAAAAATATTTACCATCTCCGAAACAGTTTGACATTACCTATGTGTGTTACTTTTGCCATTCACTAGGAAGAAAGGTAGTTTTCATTCATATCCACGAATATCAAGGAAGCGTAACATATTTTGCTCTTGCTTCTGGCAACACCGATTTTTAGCCTGTGTTTACATTGTGGCGTAGTTTGCTTGCAGCTTGTTTTGGCGCGATTCGTGTCGGCACGGTTAAAGGCCGTTTTCGGTCACAACGGTTTGTGTATACGTTGAATATTTGCAGTGTGTAGTGCATTGAGGAAAGCGGTGGTGTGTGTGTGCTTGTGCATGCAAGTGATGCACAGATTTAGGCACATTGTTTTGCAGATTTTTTTTGCAAAACAACCGAAGAAAACAAAATAATCGCGTTATATAACATATTGGAAATCTTGTGTTTTTATTCAGCAGTAGGCGTGCGCGCTCGGTTGTAAGGCTTTGATACACAATTTGGCAACCTTGCAGAAAGTGCGGATTCGATCACTGGCTTTTTGAGTGACGTAGTGTTTCATTTGTAACAGTGCGTGCGTACGTTTTTCATGTGCACGGTGACCTATTGGTGTGTGTGAAGCTTGACATCTCGTGGCTAAAAATAATTTTGTATACGGACTTATTAAGTGAATGTTGATGTACGTTGAAGCTACATCTTGCGTGTTTTCGTTTGTAAACAAAGTAAGAGGCATCTTAGGTGAGTTTGGCGGCGCGTCTTTGAGTGTCCGGTAGTTTGGGAGTAGAAATTCTAGCAAGGAGAGCTCCGTTGGTGGGTTTGTTTTGGTTTTGTGCGACACGAAATATATAAACAGTAAGCATTGAAAGTATATTTGTACACTTCTCCTAGTAACTTGAATGTTTCAAAAAGATAAACTGTTGTATTTTTTGCTTCTATAACTAAGATAAACATTGAAAAACATTACTGCAAGTAAATTAAACGGTACTTCGATAGTCAGGTTACCAGACATTGTGCAAACGTATCTACTACAAAATAACAGGACAGTTCGCAATATAAAAACCGCGTTATTTTGATTATTATATATATTTTTTTGGAAAGAAACTTTTTGTTTATTTTCTCATTGTCGTGTTTACGTTTTTACCTGTGTGAGCAAGTAGAACACGTTGGATTCCACAAGACCAACAACGTTGTGTGCCTCGTGCAGCGGCTTGTCTACATCTTCGGCAAGCTCCTCGAAGACATGCCACAGTCACAGCATGGATAGTGGATTGCGGATGTTGGCACCGTCTCGCTATACATGTGAGTAGACATGTTCTATAATAATAAATAATTATTTCAAACTAATAGAATAATGTTACTAGAAATTTACTTTTGGGACTTCACAACTAGAAGTATTTCTGGATTAAATGTCATATTTTCGATTTTTATATATGCATTTCATTCAGGCCCTTATCCACGAGGGGCCGGGACCCCAAAATTTTTACTGGCCCACTAAAAATTTTCACTGTAGGCTTGAAAATGAACTATATAATATGGTTGTATCGCCCCTCCCCCCCACATACATTTTTGGGCTGGCTACTGGCCTGATTTCATTATTCATTTCATAGGCGAAACCAGAATTTTTCGCAGGGAGGCGAAAAATTTATATAGTCTTAGCCTATGATTTTCGCTTTGCTTTTTAACATTTGTAACCTTTTGGGATCTAAGGCTCAGCTGGGAGTAATGGAAGGGAAAGGACATGGAACGCTGTCGCCCAGGAGCTGATTTGTATGGTACTATTCCGATATTTACCTGGTGTGACTGAGGAGAAACCTATTTAAGATAGTCGACCGCGGGGTTTGAACCTATAAATTCTTGAATGTGAAGCCAACTCCCCACCACAGAGATAAGAGAATAACGGACTTAAATAAGATAGAAATAAAGGAATTACTGAATTTCATTGAATATTCCAGTGTAGCCTGTATCTAAAATAAATCACAGAAAATTTCACGGCAGTTAACTGCATCTAATTGTTCCAAGAGCCTCAATAGGAAACATAAATAAACAAATAAAATGTTTATGAGAATTAAATGTAGAAGATATTGCTCGTGTCTGCAAACAATTCAAATTATTAATTCACTTGATTTCCAGGAGAGAGGACCATGTTGTGATTCTTTATTATTATTATTATTATTATTATTATTATTATTATTATTATTATTATTATTATTATTATTATTATTATTATTATTATTATTATTATTATTATTATTGATAGTAATATTGATAGTAATATTGAACGTACTTAAAAATAAGCATTCAGTCTTCCGTCCAGTCGATAAATCCCCGTTTCATTATATGCCCCCTCCGTGACCAAGTGGCTAACACGCTTCCTTCCTGAGCAAATGGTTTCTGGTTCGATTCCCGTCGAGTTTACATGCCTCAGATCCCACTTCAAGTAATAAATATAGTTTCACTCTGTCACATCATAATCATGTTGAATTTTTGCTAAAAATAAGTAAACCTACTACTTTAATCGATTTTCTTTCTTTAAGGTACACAGTTAAATGTAATTCCTATTTTGTGTTAGGTATGCTGTTTAGATTAATAACTGTTATTTTGCTGTTGATTTCTTGTGGTGCGGCTTCAAATTTTTACGGGACTTACTCTGTCTTTAAAAAATGTTTAAGACATTGTCCTTTAATTCTTCAATACATTAATTTTCATATTGCTTACAGTTATTTATAACACTATCTTGAATAGACTAGTTCCAACGTAGAAACAACGGGCATATAGTATTAGTTACGGGACCACTTTGGCTCTGTGATAGAGCAATAACCTCTGGTTCATAGGGTCCTTCGTTCGATCCCAATTCGCGCCAAGTGAGCTTTGTGGTGGACAAACACCGTGTTTGTGTGTTTTTCGTTTCCTTTAGCCTAGCCGCAGTGCCGTGCAGTGGAAAATCAGCGCCTAGGGCGAGAGTATACGACGGCGCCCCGGTACATATTGAGTGGGGTCCAGAGACCAGCCGCGAATCGCCACCATGGTTGGCGTGAAACGTAGTATAATTTTTAAAAAATAAACTCTGCATTTCCGTGATTTTGAACACTATTATTTTTTCCTTCTATTTTATATATGTGTACAAGTATAAATTTGACCCTGATCAAATTAAATATTAGATTGAAAAATACTGCTGTTGATCTAAATAACTTCAAGTATTTTTTTCTTTTTTTCTTTTATTCTTTTCTTCTTCTGAATTTTGCGCCCCCGTTTGCGCGCCGTCGTCCCGCTTGCCGCCCCCAAAGACACGACACTGCCTAGCTGGCATAATCGTGGGACGTAAAACTGAAAGAATTCATTTCATTCATCATGAAAACTGATCATCGGAGCTGTAGGAAATTGAATCCCGAAGTATTTTATATACATTTTATTTCATATATACCGGTGAGTAAAAAATGAATAACAAAATTAGTAGGCCAAGACGTTATTTTATGCACTTCATTCTCAAAGGAGTGCCAAACCGGATTTCTCCCTTTGGCTAAGTAGATAGATAACGTTCTCGATTTCCGTGGGGAGACCCGGGTCCGATTCCTGATAAGAGTACAGAAATACGTGCAGTTTGGATTTAATTTTTCAGACATAGGATAGATTCTTTGTCGCATCTACGTGTAGATACTACGTGATGAAACACTAAAGAAACATGCTGATTACAAACTTAGGTTGTAAAACATTGCGAGAATTTTTCAGTATTACAAAGATACAGCTGTTGCTACAATTTCGGTACAATTTTAAATGATAATTTCTCATTAATTTTGCAGTAAAACCATGAGCTGTTTAATTAAAACCAGCTAAATCCATGAAATTACTTTTTAAAAAATATTGTATTGTAAAATTTACGTATCTGTACAAAATTGCAGAGCCTTGCATTTGTTATGAAAGTGATCTTTAAGAGGCCTAATCACTGCGAAATTATAATACCGCTAATTTTACAGTAATTACGTGATATCTTCAAATAGATAAAAGATAATCGAAATGTGGAACAAGAGCGTCCTAGACAAGATTATTTTACATGAGAAACCATTATCACGACTCACTTATTTGCTTTCGATTTCTAGCCATTTAGAAAATCGGCATTTATTTTCTCGTTTGTAAAAGACTGCAAACGGAATGTTACTAGGTGTCTTGTGATAACGGTATCTAATGCAAAATAATATTGTCTAGGGAGCTCTTGTTCCACATTTCGATTATCTTTTATCTATTTGAAGATATCACGTAATTACTGTAAAATTAGCGGTATTTTAATTTCGCCATGATGGGGGCTCTTCTAATTCTAACAAATACAAAAGCATTGTAACGCGTAAGAAAACACCGTAAAAAGTATTAAAAAGAAATTCTCTTTAATCTTACTTTTTGTATTTTCCCTCTTTCTTACGGTTACTGTTCATTCAATCATTAACTACCTTCCTTCCGTTCGGAATATCAAATGTTGACTGTTTATATTAAAGGGCTAAGTGAGTGAAGGGCGTGGCCACGTTAAAACGTTTGGGTTCCAGAATACATTATACGGTCTTCTTCAGAAGTTTTCCCAAAATGACTTGTATACAAATTAGTATTGCATCATGCTATGTTAATCAGAAACAAGGAGCCGGAACCGGATATCTGTTAGAATAAAAAAAGTAAATGACTTTTAACCCTTTGATAGAATAGGTTATAAAGGAGTCTTGTGTACTGAGGTTGATAAAAGAGAATAACGACGTCGTAAATATGACTTTCTAATATTTTGTCCTGTTACGGTCATCTTCACGACGCTCGGCACTATTTTATTTTTCGTTCTCTGTTTTTCTAAGTTACTTGTCACAACAAACAGTAAGATTATTAAGGAGCTTGGTTTACCAGAAACTCTGTCCGTCTGTTGGTCCATCCGGGAAATACTTAATTCTTAACTCTTGACCCTCGATACATCCTGCGTACGTCCGGGAACTACTTATTTCCTAACTCTTTGACTCTATACACCCTGTGTCCGTTCGGGAACTACTTATTTCCTAACTCTTGACCCAAAATTGATGGATGGAGGGAGCGCTAAGAGTTAGAAATCGAGCCTGTCGATGGGCGTGATCCATTAATTTGATCCCAAAGATATGAACAATCAAAAATCGGTTATCCATGTATTCTTATGGGAGTAAGTATTGATATCAACCTTGCTAGTTAGGTTATCCACAATGCTGCTATGATTAGCGGGTTAGTATAATGCGTAGGATAAAAATACTAATCTGTCCATGGCAATAGCTCTAAAATGATTCTGCGTGACAAATATAAAGACTTTCTATTTCAAAGAATTAATTCATCTTACTGGTGTTTCCAGTGGAGAAGGTTAAGTAAGGGAAATGCATAAATTAAAACTTCAGTTTTCACGTTGTGTACACTGACAAACCAAATTCCTTCGCGGGGTTTACACTAAGACACTGCTACATGTTTTGAGAAGAGAGCCATTTAGTACTTTCAGAATGCTTCTCCAGCATCTTTCAAGTAGTGAGGGAATTTGAGTGACTTAGAGTTGTAACGTCATAAATTGCCATTCCAGATTTATGGTCTGTAAAACAAAAGATCTGGGGAAAACTATTAGTTGGTTGGCTGGTTTGAATATATCCACACCGACCCTTCACAACATCAAGGCTGGCTGAAACATGGACCTACAGTTTAATGTGGAATCCAAAACACCGTATTATTATTATTATTATTATTATTATTATTATTATTATTATTATTATTATTATTATTATTATTATTATTATTATTATTATTATTATTATTATTATTATTTCCAGATATAGTCCGCAGATCCAGTTTATACAGGAACATTAGCATTCAAGAACAACGAAAACAAAGGGGTATAGTGTTGATTACGGGACTGGAAGTACATTTTTAAATTGAGACGAGATGAGACGAGAAATATGTCAACCCTCGTCTCGTTTTTGAGACTGAAAATCAGATTAGAAATTTCACGAGTTTCGTCAACACTATTTATCTAAGTCTTAGATCTGAAGCATTGTTTTGGTGTTTCATGATTCATAGTATAAAAAAAAAAAAAAAAAAACTATGCATTGACAAAGCGATTGTACAGTCAGCGACAAAAGTTCTTTCTGTTTGGCAAAATTTATTTTGTGAATAACGGTGGTATGGCTGAAACGTACAACCGTGGTACAACGTAAAATTTATGCAACATTAAATTGTAAAGGAAGTTGAAAGAATTCGCCTAGGGCGTACATACAATCAATGTAGGCTACTATTCCGCCATTCGCCCGTAGAATTGACGAGAAAGTCTATCAATGTGACCAACCACCGGACTCGAACCTGGAACCCGCAATTTTGAAACCAGAATGCCGACAATTAGCCTATAATAATAATAATAATAATAATAATAATAATAATAATAATAATAATAATAATAATAATAATAATAATAATAATAATAATAATAATAATACGTTCCTTTGAAACAAAATGGAAAATTTTAAAACAAGGCTTGTTAGCTATTTTCAGTGTTTTTAGGAAAGTAAATACCCGTTCAAAATCGGCGATATTAGGGCTGTAATGTATAATGAAAAGTGTAAACCGATTCCTTTTTTTAAAAAATAAGTATGTTGTTTAGTACAATATCTGATCAACATATCTCTAGTCTCATCACCTATTGTTACTGGTTTTCTTGACCGGAGTCCGCTTCCTCTTTACTTCTAGCAGCTCTCCAATTTCCCTCACTGTTCTATACTGGATGATCGTTGCAATGTCAACATCAATTGGTTCTACCTAGTGCCATCCATCCAAATTCTAGCCAGACTGCACACTGCTTAACTTTAGTGATCTAACGGGAACCGGTTCTTCAGAGCGGTTAGTGTGTTGGATTCGATTTAAATATACAGTATAATTTAAAATTACTGGAAATTATGTGTGCAGGTGTGTCCACCATGGTATTAGGACTCCAAGTATGTCATTGAGATTTAAAGAGGAGCGAAAAAGGAGATATTTAATTAGATTCCCAGATTCCCTGCGGTTAGCGATCATTCCTGTTTGCGACTAATGTCATTATTTATACATATTTATGGGCATTATCCGTCGGCATCTACAACCTACGATCTCATATGAGGCGTGACGTCTCTCGGCTAGTACACTTTCCGTAAAAGGGGGCAAGGAAGAAAGCACCTTGAGACCTGATGTCAGGTACCATCCCGGCATTTGCCTGGTAGGAATGAGGAAAGTCCAGAATAAAGTCAATCAGGATGACTGCCCTGAAAAAAAAATGTGATATCTTTTCGACTAAGTGTCTCCACTGGAGACTGGTGTTATTATGGATCATGTATCGACCAATTTTTATTGAAAGATTGATAAGAATTTTTAGTCAACAATAATATTTTTAGTCAAACTGCAACATGACATGGGTGGGGAAAGTAATTAGAAATTGGAGCCACTGAAAACATTTCGAAGTAGATATTATTTCTGTGAGAACACATTTCAAAAGAAAGCTCCTTCGTGGCTAAACGGTTAGCGTACGCGCCTTTGGCGTGGGAGACCCAGGTTCACTTCCCGGCGGGAGCTCATGTGGTTCGGATTCCACGTTAATCAGTAGGTTCCGTCTCATAGCCTCGCTGCTGAAAGGGACGTTAAACTCAAAATCAACTCAACTCAGCATTTCAAAACGATATATACAGGTTACCAAAAATCCATGCTAGGCGAAGTTGGACATCTTTACTGTATATAAGAATTGACATTGAACATTTTTTTGAATATGAACATGTTAAAAGCGATACGTGTAACACCTACTATAAGAAATATATTTTCCTAATTATTAGTATAAAGCTGAGTTATTATGGAACATATCTATCTTTTTTTTTAAAAAAAAAAAAAAAGTCTAAATATGTTGTATATTAAATTTTTTCACCTCCAAGTTTTTAACACCAGTTTTATTGAGCAGTACTGTCTTCAATAATGCATTATGAAAGATGAAACGTTATATAATTTGATCTTTTTTGTCAAAGGAAAGATTGGACGAAACATTTCGTAACATTCGTAACATTTTCAAGGAATTTTCCACTTGTAAGCTTTCAACTAAAAGGTTTATATATATCAAATCCGATCGTCACAGTTACACGTCTTTTAAAAATAGTTTTCCCTGACTAATTGTGATGCATCATTTCCTCGTGATGGAAGGCTGAGTAGGCGATATGTGTGCCTGGTCTTCCGTTTGTCGCCAGAAGATGGCGTAGGCTCAGGCGTTAATCTGCTTACAGTATAGTGTCGCATTTCGCTGTTCTTTTGGTCTTCAGAGATTGAGAGGGGGGGAAGAAGAGAAACAGAAAGAGTATCCAAGATGTGGATTTATTTTTAAGCACTGATAAATGGAGTTTCACACATAATTTGGGACCTAGGCCAGGAATCAGT
Source organism: Thermobia domestica (assembly GCF_964235325.1). Classification (NCBI taxonomy): domain Eukaryota; kingdom Metazoa; phylum Arthropoda; class Insecta; order Zygentoma; family Lepismatidae; genus Thermobia; species Thermobia domestica. The sequence continues at coordinate 213,428,871 of NC_137466.1, forward strand.
TTGCATTTGGAAATTGTTGTAGAAAAAAACGAAATATATATAATACAATCCCTATAGAATCGTATTTTGTGAAATGCGACATAACTTGCGTGAAAATACTTGAGAAGATACTTGAGCTACGAAGTAACGAATGGGAGTCGAATCGTTGACCAACAAGTTGAACGTGTCCGTTCTCACTAAACGTATAGTATATTTTTTGAAGTTACCACCCCTTTTCATCAATGAGGCTATATGAGTCGTATTTCTCCAGTTGGAATCCGAGCAATTGTAATGCGTGAAATACCTTCCCACCAGAAATCGGACTCAAGAACTCCATGCACAAAAACCGCACAGGGGTAGCCACTAGCTCCGTCGGTGGATGTTGAGTTGATTTTGAGTTTAACCTCCCTTTCAGCGGCGAAGCAGCGAGATGGGACATACTGATTAACGTGGAATCCGAACTACATGTGCTCCCGCCAGAAATGGAACCCGAGTCTCCCACGCCAAAAGTGCGTACGCGTCGGTGAAGACTGGAATAATAATAATAAGAAGAAAAATTTGAGGTGCGGTTGCTCAGTGTTAAAGTGCTCACCTCTGGCATGATGGAGCTCTAGTTCCATGCGATAACATTTGAGTTTGTAGTATACAGCATCGTATCCGTGGATTTTCTCGCGGTTCTTCCGTTTCCTTCTTTATTCTTGGTATATCCATTGCTTACATTCTCATTAACCATCCGTCTCCTGTAGGCTACAGGGCATAAACATTAGAGGTAAAACTGAATAATAATAATAATAATAATAATAATAATAATAATAATAATAATAATAATAATAATAATAATAATAATAATAATACATTCCACATAAAGCCAATTTGTACAGAAACATTACATTCTAAAAGAATAGGAAAGAAAATGGAAAGAAGTTGGATACTGCTTACATCTAACTGTACCATTCCGGCATTCACCTGTGGAACTGACAAAAGACTGTCAAGATAGCCAGCCACCGAATTCAAACCTGGGACCCCCCGATTGACAAACAAGAACCCCAATCAGTAACCTGTGTCCGCTCGGCAGAGTAATATGTTAATATACAGTAGACTTCCGAGTATCCGACTCGCGACTATCCAGCGTCTGTACTATCCGACCTAGTTTTCTTTTATCGTAATTAAATCTTTTATCGTAACAATGTATAGGCAGCATTGCCAAGGCATTGGAAGCGGGTGTCTGCTACGATCCTTCTACGTGTCGTGTGCAAAATACAAGTTATAACAAGAAAAGAGCGGCGTTATACTCCTTGTTCATTGTTTCGTCAGTGTGTAACGGACCTCAATACAGTACGCTTGCCGCTGTTCCTGATTATACAGAAACTGTATAGTATCTACAGTACTGTATTCGTAAATTGTTCTTGGGATATGCTTAATATTTTTTTTAAGTGTACAACAGTGAAGATTTGAAAATGGATGATAAACGAAAAAAAAAAAAAAAAGTTGTCTTCTTGTATTGGTGGCGAAAGGAATGAGTTCATAGAACTCCGGCCTGTCCGGCCTGCCGTTCCGCCACATTAGGACAGATACTTGGAAGTCTACTGTATTTTTTTTATAGGTGTAACAAATGCACAAAAGCTACTGTATCGGTAGGATGTCATTAATAGAACATTCGTCAGATATAAAGGAAACAGCTTCGACTCCCGAACACGTCGGTGATTCTACCTGCTTCTCCTCTTTCCCCTAACACCTATGACGTCAATGTAATTTGAAATTAATGAACTTTAATTTTCTTTTTTTTAAAAAAAAAAAAGGAAAGAAAGAAGGAAGTTTTCAGTGATTGTTTCATCAAAGGTAACAAAGAGTTTTTTCTACCTTTTATTGGAGATTTTTATTTTTAAAGCAGAAGGTAGCGCCCTAAAATTAGCGAAAACGCTTAAAAGGTTCGGTGACCGAAGCTGCGAAGTTTTTTTTTTTTGGTTAAAACAGAGTTCAGCCGTCACTGGATTTTTTAGCTTTTGCTACACATTATTTACGAGCTCAACACCCGTCACGACGCCCCGCAGACGTATGGGCATAATGGTCTAACTGGATAATTTACAACTGGCGCGCGCGAGCGTCCTGCATGCAAATTGTTCAACGAAACATCACGATTTTTAAGCGAGAGAGAGAAAAAGTATGCATTAACAGTCATAAAATAATTAGGTTTAAGTGTGTCCGCTTTTATATAAATGAAATAAGATTGAAAAGTATATTTGATATACCGTAAACGCTTCAGTAATATTTATTTATGTTGCTGTGTCACAGTATTTTAATTGCATATTGTAAACTTTTTTAAATGTACGTGTTCAACAGCATCATGTTTATACTGTAGCTCAGCGTTTCTCAATTTTTCCGATATCGCGGACCCTTGTAGTGACTGTTGATTCTCGGTGACACCTCATGAAATCAAAAATATATTTCACAAATCATGAGAATAAAGTGATGAATTAGAAATTTTCAACACAAATCGTGTTATTTATGGCATTATAATATTGTTGTAAATATATTTATTCGGTAAAAATACGATCATCATTTAGGCTACAATTATGAATTCAACACTCATCTCTGATAGTTAAGAGGCCCCATCACAGGTAATTTTACAGTAATTATGTGATATCTCCAAATAGATAAAAGATAATTGAAATGTGGAACAAGAGCGTCCTAGACAATATTATTCTACATGAGATATCGTTATCACGGCTCACTTATCTACCTTCGATTTCCAGCCATTTAGAAACCCGGTATTTATTTTCGCGTTTCTGAATGGCTGCAAACGGAAAGCTACTAGGTGACTCGTGATAACGGTACCTCATGCAAAATAATGTTGTCTAGTGCGCTCTTGTTCCACATTTTGATTATCTTTTGTCTATTTGAAGATATCACATAATTACTGTAAAATTAGCGGTATTATAATTTCGCAGTGATTAGGCCTCTTAAAGATCACTTTCATAACAAATATGGCTCTGAAATTTTGTACAGATACGTAAATTGTTTATTGTACATTACATAAGTTCACAAATGTGAACAACACAATAGGATAAAGCTTAATGAAAATAAACTTTTATCTTTATCCCGCCGTGGACCATGTTTAAATCTCTGATACCCCCCAGGGGTTTGTGGACCACAGATTGGAAAACACTGTAACTTGTTGAAAGGCTTAGTTATGCTTCGATATATATATATATATATGTGTGTGTGTGTGTGTGTGTGTACTTGTGCGTATCTTTGCGTGTGAGCATGTGGTGTCAGATCTCACTGATTACTTTGATTCACATTTCATTTATAGGACTAACACCTCGCACTTCCGTTGCTTTTAACTTCTCTCTCATTAAAAAAAAAAAAAAAAAAACCGAAAAGCAAAAAAAGAAAAGAAAAAGACAACAATAATAATAATGAACAGTTATGTAGGGCACAGCCTCTTTCCTGCATCATCGTGCTGCCTGTCGTAAAATCATAGGTATCTGTAGATGACTTTTTAAAAATAAAGCGGAAATATATCCTTTTCTGCTTTAAAAAAATGTAGCAAGAGAAGTTTCTAACAAGCACTGTAGGTGTAGTAAAAAGTTAATTCGTAGAATTATTCTCCTATTTATTTATGGTGCAATGCACAGGAGAACAGATCGTAAAGTTTTTTTTTTTTTTTTTTTTTTTTTTAATTTTTAGTTAGATCTTCAGCAGTAATGTCATGCGTAACCTTTCATATTAGGGCTGAATATGTTCCGTTGTCCGTAACCGACTTCAATTTCTAGAAAATAACTCATTTCTGATGCGAAGTGCCTCTAGTTCGACCCTATTTCAAATGAGTTTGTGGTGGACAAGATCGTGTTCTTTGGTTTTCTCGGAGTTTTCCCTGTTCGTTCCACATTTTGATTGCACCAATGCTTTGATAATTCATTAACAATCCATCTTCTTTAACCTATAGAACATGTTTATGATACGTTTAACTAGATACTTCATTTCATTTCATTCAATTCTAACAATTAAGAGATGGTCAGTTAGGTTCAAGGGCTCCCTGTCGTGGTGATTGCCCGATGTGGTGGGTTTTCCCCGAAAAGAACCTTTCCGAAAGAACTGAGAAGAATCAATCATAGGAGAACAAAATCAATACACTTTGTAATGCAGAGTATTCATTATCACTGCATTTAAATCTTGTACTATTAACCCCCATAGCAGAACATGCCGCGATGTGCCTTGTGATCGCAGAAAATTTACTGCGCCTGTGCAGAAAAATTGCCAGAGGATTAAAAAAAAAAAAAAATAATAATAATAACTAACAGAAAAGTATAGAAACATGTATGTTATGTGTAGATGTTTTAAATGGACGGACCACTCGCATAAATATAGTTTGAACTGTTTTTTACGTCGCGTAAAGCGTATTTTTAAGAATTACAAGTGTTTCTTCTGCAGAAAAATTTTTGCAGAATTTCTGCAGAAAACTTTTGACTTACGAAACTTCATTGCAAAAAGACAAAGAAAGTTTTGCCATTGGGCTATTAACAGGAATACAGGATTGAAAATTACAGCAATAACATATAAATAAATAAATTGTGAATATAGACAATTCCTTAATTATATAAATCACTACTAATGTAAATGCACAAACTTTTTTGTAAATTACTCCAAAAATGTAATACAAAAATTGTCAGTGTTTTAAACTAAAGTTTTCTCACACTTTGCCCAGGTTTGGGACTGTCTTTGGCTTTCTACAGACATAGGCGTGTTTAAAAAGGCGAGAATGAATCTCGTTTTATGTAGGGATGTACCGATACCACTTTTTCATCAATGCCCGATACCGATATTGAAGAGGCCGATACTGTTGATACCGATACCGATACTTTTGGACACATTTCTTAAATATTATCAGGAATTTGCATGATAATGAAATGATCAAAATTGTAATAGGGTATTTAGATATAAGGCCAAAATTTGACATACAAAGACAAAAAGCAGAATTTTATATTAGGTTCCACACACACACACAAAAATACATTTCCTCTAAATTTAATCCAGCTCACATAAAATTAACGAAAAAGCAGCAAATACTTATAGTGTAAACTTAACTTTTAAGAGCCAGTGATTGATATTTAGAGTGATAATGTACTGTGATAGTTACATTGTATTTACTATATATTAAAAAAAAAAAAAAAAAGCCTGTGACAAACATCTTGGCATTTCAGCTAAACGAATAAAACGCAAGCTCTGACGCGACGTTGCCGAATGCTAACGGGTGTGCCTATGGCTAAGCAGACAAACTACAGCGCGATCAGGTGGCAGAGGATAGACGTGGATATGTACAAGATAAACGTGGCAATACCGCTGGCCTCTCATTTGCTAACAGCATTTAAAAGGAACTTCGAGCGCCGCCTTCAAATGCCAAGATGTTTGTCATGCCGTTTAGTCTCTATTATATACATATAATGTAAACGGATACTGCCATTAGAAATTTTTATTGTTTACAAAATTATGCGTACTGAACCAGGTGTTGCTGTATATAGATACCATAAAAAATAAGTGTTGCTGTGTATACCATAAAAAAATAAGAGGGTTATTTAAGCGATGTCGAGAACGATAAAACTATTTAACTTTAGAACTAATTGTTTTTAACCAGTAAGTAGGAGAAAATAATGACAAAGTGAGCTTCTTGTGGGTTTATTCCATAGCATTTTCTTCTGATTCGAAACCTCGTTGTCTCGTTTGGGATTCAAATTACGGGTCTGCTATCTCGACCATGGGCGCCCGAAGGGAGAGGACAAGATGGGACCCCCCTGACTCACGAAAATGTATACGTAATATAGCAAAGCACGTGTATTAAATACCAGATGTAATTTAGCAACCATAGAATGGCTCCTCCTAGAAAATTTTCTTCGGCCGCCCATGATCTTGACTGAGGACCTTTGGCTTTTCTTCACTATTTTGGCATCAATCGACTAAAAATATCAGTTGAGTACGAGTAGTGTAAATGAAAGGCGTACACATGCATAAGGAAATCGATTGTACAATTGATAATAATTTAGATCAACTCTAAATCTAAAAGAAACCGATGAAATATAAGTATCATTGCTAATATTAAAAAAAAAAAATGAAAATAGTTCGGAAAATGTATCGGTAATATCGGTGTCCATTTACCGATACCGATACTCCCAAAAGTGACCGATATCACCGATACCGATACCGATATATCGGTACATCCCCAGTTTTATGTTGTTTTAGTTCATTATTAATCTAATTCAATTTTCATGCGGAGGACTTAACAAACTCCTTTGTTAAAGAAAGAAAGGAATTATTCGTCTCCATGACAAAAATTGGCTTTAAAATATTCGAGATTCAAGACCGAGGCTATTATGAGACATGAACCTACTACTTAACACAAAATACGAAACAAGTTGGAATCCACTTTAAAGAAGAAACCCAACTCTCGTGGTCTAAAAAGGCGAGAACATTTGTAATTTTTAGCCATTTAAAGCAGAAAGTATTAAGTTATTTTGTCCCCTTCTGCTTCGCTATTTTCATTGATAACTAAGCATGTGTCAAATTTCATTCATCTTTCAATACATAGAAAGCTGTCTTCTGTCTCTTTTGTATATTGAAAAATAAAAGAAAGAAAAAAAAGAAAGAAAGAAAAGCTGTATGATTGATGGATCGTCCCGTTGGTTTGTGAAAAATTGATTTGAAAGGTTGTATTTTTTATTTTATTTTTTTTTTAAAGGAAAAAAATCTTCTCGAGTGTCACTCAGCATCCTGTTTCTCTCAAGTCTTTCTCGAAGACATCTCTATAAAAACGATTGTGAATGACACTTTAAAAGAAGTATGAGCTGATTACCTGTATTATTACAAGATGGAGTTTTTTGTTTCGCCTTCAATGATATGATATTGTTATAAGAGGAAGTGTTGTGGTAGATCCTTAGGTGTGCTGGTAACAAGTAAGTACGAAGCCAAAGGTGACATAAACAAGATTTATTAATTTAGGGCAGCTAATTTTAGTACATATGAACAGAATCTCTCACTGTCGCAAACTAACTTGAAGATATTAAAATTTTTATTGAATCCTACAAATACACAGTGGCGGATCCCGTGATCGGAGCGATCGCCCCCCCCCCCAAGAGAAAATTTTCTTATTTTATATATATAAATAAAACCCATCTCAGAGTTTGGAGCTCTTTGAAGTAGCTCTTAAGTAACAGCATTACAACCCACCGTCCCCCCCAGAAGTCCGTCCTGGATCCGCCCCTGCAAATACACAAGAGTAAAGTTATGCTGTGTGTTTGAGAACATTAGATTTGAAAAAAAAAATAAAAAAAAACTTTTCGTGCCACTGCCAAGGTAAAATAATATAGGATGAATACAGAAAATTACATAATCGAGATTTCAAAATATATACCGTAAAAACACCCTCCATCTCTTACACAAAGATTTTAAGAAATCTACAGCACATACTGTAGTATAATAATTTTAGAATTAATAATAATAATAATAATAATAATAATAATAATAATAATAATAATAATAATAATAATAATAATAATAATAATAATAATAATAATAATAATAATAATAGTATTCTGTCATTATTGGCAGGTCCCTTGCCACATCTGAGAAGCTTCCATGTATCACAGTCTTCACCTAACCACTTCATCTTCACAAACGATTTTTCTGTTTTCATATCATCCATCTTCTGTAGCCTTCGCCCTGTCCTTTCCTGCCACCACACTCTCTACTACGTCGCTGATGATATAGTTTCTTGTCAGCCAATGTCTCAATCAGTTTCTTTTCCTCTTCTTAATAGTATTTAAAATTATTGTTTTCTCTCCCTCCATCTAACACTCGCTCGTTTGCTTTCCGTTCGACCCAAGTAATTTTCTCCATTTTTCTCCACATCCACATTTTTGTAGCTTCCAGTCCTTTTACATCGCTTTAGCGTGATGTCTATGTTTCTGCCCTATACAGTACAATACTCCACACGAAGCATTTTATGAGTCTTTTTTTTTCTTCAACTCTTTATTCAAGGTCTCTCAAAATAGTATTTTCCTCTTCCTGGAGAAAGTGAAATAGACGTCGATCTAACATGAGTTTCATTGAAGATAGTGAATCCGAGCTTTATCTAGGTTGGGTGTTATTGAGAATGGTGAATCCGAGGTTTAAATAGGTTGTGTTTCGTTGAAGATAGGGAATCCGAACTCAAGCTATGAATTTCATTGAGGAGGATGGTGAATCCGAGCTTTAACTAGGTTGGGTATCGTTGAGTATAGTGAATCTGAGCTATAGCTAGGTTGAGTTTCATTAAGAATAGTGAACTCGAGCTTTAACTAAGTTGAGTTTCATTGAGGATATTGAATTCAAGCTTTAGCTAGATTGAGCTTCATTGAGGATAGTGAATCCGAGCTTTCTCTAGCTTGAGTGTCATTGAAGATAGTGAATCCGAGCTTTAGCTAGATTCGGTATTATTGAGAATGGTGAATCCGAGGTTTAAATAGGTTGTGTTTCGTTGAAGATAGGGAATCCGAGCTCAAGCTGTGAATTTCATTGAGGAGGATGGTGAATCCGAGCTTTAACTAGGTTGGGTATCGTTGAGTATAGTGAATCTGAGCTATAGCTAGGTTGAGTTTCATTAAGAATAGTGAACCCGAGCTTTAACTAGGTTGAGTTTCATTGTGTACTGAATTCGAGCTTTAGCTAGATTGAGCTTCATTGAGGATAGTGAATCCGAGCTTTCTCTAGCTTGAATGTCATTGAGGATAGTGAATCCGAGCTTTAGTTAGATTGAGCTTCATTGAGGATACTGAATCCGAGCTTTCTCTAGCTTGAGTGTCATTGAGGGTAGTGAATCCGAGCTTTAGCTAGGTTGAGTTTCATTGAGGATAGTGAATCCGAGCTTTCACACAAATTTCTAATGCTTCACAGTCATACTAATGCTTGTCAGTAGCTGCGCTTCCTGTTACTGTGCAAGCAATCCGCAGAAGAGCCGAAGACGTGATCAAACTACTACTACTACTTTTACTACTACTACTACTACTACTACTACTACTACTACTACTACTACTACTACTACTAATAATAATAATAATAATAATAATAATAATAATAACAGGTGGAGGACGCAAGAAATTGATAATTTATGTTTGTGACATGCATGTGTAATTTCAGTGCGTCCTTGATAAATGCAGTTTATAAAAACTCGATCTTACTTACAAATTATATACAATTATTGTTCATCACATATAATGTTGAAGGACACTTATGAAGAAACAGAAAACATTGTAGCAAACACCAGCACAGACGATAAACATATTCCCAATGACTTCAGTGCTAATCACACGTTGAGAGTTTCTGTTATTGCGAAAGGTGCAAAGCGTGCGGAGAATCGTAGATTTCACTGCTTTTTTTTTATTCTTTTTTTCAATTTCTTGCGAAGTAAACAAGCTTAATCAGTGTTTCTCAAAGTGTATACCGCGAGATTTTAGAGGATAACTGCGTATGTTTGCTCAGCTTAAACAATAACTTTTCAAGAAGAAAACAAAAAATAAGGTTTTCTATGTTCAGTGATTTTGTTATTACGAGGGTAAATGAAAAATTATCCGCAATGTAGCGATAGCTTTTCTTACATTTTTCATCCTGACCTGTGTCCTCGTTTGTTTTATTGTTATGCTATTGTTGTCATACTATGAAAGTTTGATCCTAATTCCTCCATTTCTTCTTCCTTCTCTTGTAGATAGATCATGACCGCTCCATTAGAAGTGTGCATCAAAGAGGAGCAACGAGCAGTGAACGTGACATGTTTCTGTTAGACAGATGGGTGACTATTGATGAAGGCACATCGTCTGGAAATTAAGACCTGTGACAAACATCTTGGCATTTTAGCTAAACGAATACTCGTAAAACGCAAGCTCTGGCGCAACGTTGCCAAGTGGTAAAGGGGTGTGTGGCTATGGGTAAGCAGACAAGCTACAGCGCGATCAGGTGGTAGGGGATAGACGTGGATGTGTGCAAAATAAACGTGGCAATACCGCTAGCCTCTCATTTGCTAGCAGCATTTAAAGGGAACTTGGAGCGCCGCCTTCAAATGGCAAGATGTTTGTCACGCCGTTTAGTCATGGTTCTTCGTATGAAATCATCCACAACAGACTTGACTTTCAGAAAGTCACTCGCCCGACTTCTTCTTCGTGTGTAACACTTGTGCGACCATTTTTAAATTTTTTAATCCGTTCGCAGACACTCCGTTGAAGCGATACACTGTTCCGGTATTGTGCCGAAAGCCTTTGATGGATCGCAGGCCCTGATATACACCTTCCGACCACAATAACCGGATCATTACTCGTTGTTTCTCTTTAGTGCAAACTTCTAATGGATCGACCATGATCTACCTGCAATAAAAGAAAGTCCGATTGGAGGAATTAGGATCAAATTTTCATAGCATGACCATAACAGCATATCAATAAAATAAACGAGGACAGAGGTCAGTATGAACCAAGGATGTTATAAAATAGAGGATCTGCCCATACAACAAAATCGTGAAGTCATACGTCACAGCTTCGCCACACCTATTCTGCCCACTCCACGCTACTAAGATCGCAATGTTTCGAGCCAACAATCATGGGAGAAACAAGAGTAGCCAATCAGATGTCGAATTAATATTATTATTATTCACTTGTGATATTGGAACGAAGGGAACTCTCAAATTGGAAATCTTTCAGTTTAACGTCCCACGATTATGCCCTTTAGGTTAAGGGAGATGATTACCAAGCAAGTGAATGGAAGAGCTGGTGGAATGAGAAAGTGGGAGGAAACGGCGATACCTCGAGGAAATCCACGGGTACAACTTTGAATATGGAAATTGGAGGGGAGAAAGAATAGACGACTGGTGAAAGTGAAATTGATGGGTAAAAAGTGGCAAGAACAGGAATGGCGAACAAAAAAAACCTTTAAGAAGACGGAATCATACACTATGGGCTGTTCAACAGACTCGCAGCAAAATACTCTCCAAGTGCGCCATGTGGAGTATTGTACTGTACAGGAGAGAAGCGGGAACATTACGAAAGATAAATTAAAAACGACAAGAAGTATTTCGAAATGTTGATATGGAGGGGGGTGAAGAAAATTATGTAGTTAAAATTGAAAGTCAATGAAATGCTAGCAAAAATGGGAGAAAAAGACCATTACTGGAAAAGGAGTTGCAAAAGGAAAATACTGGGATCATTAACTGGGAAGAAATTGTCCTCGTAGCGAAATGGTGGAAGGTAAGAGAAGGGGGTAAAGAAGTAAACTACTATTGATAGACAATATTATAGAGGCTAGTTCTTACAAAACAATTCTTCAAATGAGATTTTAAGAATTGAACCCTTTTTTTCTGGTTCTTAGACTCCTCTTCCAAGTCTTCAAGTGAGATTTTAAGAATTGAACCCTTTATTTCTGGTTCTTAGACTCCTCTTCCAAGTCTCATGTGGTTCGGATTCCACGTTAATCAGTAGGTCCACGTCTCATATAGCCTCGCTGCTGAAAGGGACGCTAAACTAAAATCAACTCAACTCAACTCCTCTTCCGAGTCCTCCTGCGTTCAGTCTTGTGTATGGCTGGATTTGGTGAAGATGACGGAGAACCCGTAGGACAATCGCATTCACGATAGGGGGCACTAGATTCGAAAAGATTGAGAACAATTGGTCAAACGGATAGCACAATCGCCTATCGTCCCAGATTCAGTTCTTACTGGAAACACCCATTCATCACTTGGTCAAATGTGCACCATCTAGGAGACCAACCATGTTTAACACGTATGTTTTGTGTGTGTGTGTGATTCCAGGTTTGATTCCCGTCGGATTAATTCATCTGCACTTACATCCTTTGTCAGCAGCGATGAGACCTCCAATTTTAAAGTGGAGCCTGAACACAAAAAATCCAATGGGTTCCAAGTCTGGACTTCTCGGTGCCCACTCAACATTTCCGCGACGTCCAATAGCGCGGCCTCGAAAAGCATTGCCAAGCCATTCTTGGGAAATCAACGCAAAATGGCGAGGTGTCCCATCATGCAGTCTCTTTATTGTTTTCACCTCCAGAATCGCGTGTCTTCCGTTCTCCCGTTTCTACTATCTTTGCACCATTACAGGTGACTGCCATACTTCCATCCTCGCTGCAATCTGAGCATGGTCAGCCATATTGTCTCTGCGCCATCTTCACTTAATTACTGGTTAGACCTGCAACAACGTAACAATTACATAAAGACATGTAGTGGCATAGAATAGAGCATAATATAACGGTAGAGTTATTTATATTACATCTTTTGTGATAAAATATCAGTAAAATAAAAATAGGGACATAATAGTGGATCACCCTGTATAAGAAACATTGATTCACTCATGAATGGGAGAAGGAGGGTATATGTTAGAAATAACAGGCAAAAAAATCAACATTTGTATTTCGTTGGAAGTCATCCTACTAACATTAGGAGATAGCGTATATTAAAACTGATGGTTTTAAGTCCATGTGAGTGGCCGCTTTTAAAATTTAATTGTACCAATAAGAGTTGAATTGATGAAACTAGTTAGTCGCGAATGTCAGACTTCAGCTCCTAATACGAACGAAAGGATATCCGAGCAGATGGTGCTATCGTGAAAGCACACTGACTAGAATATTCTTGTTCTTCATGACCTTGGTTAAAAATGACAGTTCTACTCATTGCTATTATTACGTACCCTATAATTTCAACTGCAATGCAATTTGGAAAGAAGAAAGGCACAAGGTTAGTAGGACGTCCAGGAAGAATATAGATTAATATATCAGCATGAGACAAAGAGCATTCTGTTCTCAATCATTGATGCAGGACGGTTATTGTGTGGTTCTTATAACGGGTGTAAGCTGTAAGCTAACAATTACTGTTCTTTCTTTGAAATCCGGAGGTCCTAGGTTTTAATCCGGTGACCGACCATCCTGACAAGCTTATATATTTTATTTTTATTTATCAGAATTTTCTTTCGGATTAAGTTCCTTTTCATTTTCTTTGAAATTGTTGTTATTATTCATTTTTAATTATTTCTGTGTGAAGAGGCGCGCTGGCATAGTTTGTAAGGCGTTTACCTACCGTCTGGAGGTGCTCGGATTCGATTCTCGGGTGGGAGACTTTTCTCGTTGTACGCTCATTCCAATAGCAGCAGCATTATTTCAGATTTTGCTTTGGGGGAGAAGGCAAAGCCCTAGATGCCAAGAAGATTTTCAGATTTTGATTTAGGAGAGGGGCAAAACCTTAGATGCGAGTAGGTTTTCAAGTTTTCTTACGGAAGGGGAAAAACCCTAGATGCGGGTAGATTTTCAGGTTTTGGTTTGGGAGAGGGGAAAACCCTAGATGCCAGTAAATTTTCAGGTTTTCTTGTGGGGAGGGACAAAACGTTAGCTGCGGCTAGATTTTCAGGCTTTGCTTTGGGGAAGGAGAGCGAAACTCTAGATGCCAGTAGTAGTTTTTAGATTTTACTTTGAGAGAGGGGACAAAACCCTAGATGTGAGTAAATTTTTAGGTTTTGCTGTGGGGAGGGAACAAAACTCTAGATGCTAATAGATTTTCAAGTTTTGCTTTTGGGGGAGGATGCAAAATCCTAGATGCTTCTAGATTTTTGCTTCGGGGAAGCAGCGAAACTAGATGCCAGTAGATTTTCTGGTTTTTCATTGTTTTATTATTAACTTACGGACTAAAATGTATACAAATGTCAAACTGATAGTGGGCAATTGCTCCCTCCTGAAGTACTAAATGACGCCCCTTCTTGGGGCCACTTTAGGGGTAAGTTCGCTTGAAGGGTGGTGCTCATTACATTGCGGAAGCATGAGCCGATCTGTAGACGTTCTGTGGCCTGGGGAGACGTTTTGCTTTATTGTTATTTTTTTTTTTAATTATTCATGTATAAAGTGACCATTGATTTTACTGTAAAATAAGTTATTACAACACTACTAGCAACTATTCTCTGTACCTTGATTTTAACGTATATTTCACAATCCAGTTGCTTCTTATCATATCCGTTAGCTACGAAGATGAAATTGTAGGTCATAAATAAAAATTTCATCATTATGTGTGATGACACATTACGAACACAGTAGTTGAGTAATTTTAAGTTAATACTTACAAGTGTTTTGTGTAGTCAGTTTCTCTGGTTACACTTAAGTCTGTATTATGCTGATTGTTTATTTATTTATTTATTCACCCCTAACACAGTTTTTGACCCCAGATTTGTGAGAATCCATTTTGCTGAGAGCTTGTGCATGCCCAAGCCATTATGAATTTTGTTCGCGAGAAATACCCATAATGTCTGTCCCACAGTTTGCTAAGATTCTGCGATTTTCAAGAATAATGTCATGATTTTCATGCACGGTTTTGGTGATAGTCACTGTTTTTCTCTTCCTGCACGTGGAGCATCATCTGTTGAGAAATCAAGACATTTAGACCGTGGCACCCACTTCTTCACCATTGCATATGACGGAGGAGAGTCCCGTAGTGTTTCACTAATTTCCTCATGAATTTGCTTCGGTGACTTTCCTTGGTAGAACAAACATTTGATAACAGCTCTCTATGATATTTCGATGTTTGTGAAATTCGCTGGCTAGGTACAGATGATGACTTCTGGCTTCTGAAAAACACAATATGAATGTCGTTATTAATATGATTTTTTTATTTGTGCATACAGAGATACGTTCTTTAAAACTGTACAATTTCATAATTCTACCTGCATTCCTTCTGGGGGTTGGGCTATGAGTTTTTTTTTTTTTTTTTTTTTTTAAAGCAGCTGTCGTATTTCGAAGGTAATATATGCACAGTTCTATCCAGATTATCGATCTTTATCCAAAGTTTAGTTTGTTTTCTGTATAGGTCTTCCGGGTAAATTCGAGAACTATTACGTAGCAACCTATAACAGCATAGCCCTATCTAACTATTGCTATTTTGTAAACCGTTAACATTGATCTAATGATACTTATTCATTCCGGGTTAACGATCCGATCCGACGACCGATTGACGATCCGATTTTTATTTTTTTTTTTCTTTTAAACGACACAAACAAATATGTGTGTTTGTTCTTAAAATATGTTTCTAGTTATGTAAATGCTTTTAGCTAAAGTTTTTTACTCCTTGTCATTTAATCCGAAGTGTGTTAAATTCAATAGGGCTAAGCACTGAAGCAAGGACAGGCTTATTTCTAGCAATTGAGCTGCCGACTATTGGATTTTTACATGTAACGATGATAAAATTTTTCAAAAGCAAGATAACTATCGTATCTTGCAGCTAAAAATTTTACTTATGGGCTCTTGAATATTTATTTCTACTAATTTACTCACTTTGAAGAGATAACAATTAGAAATTATACATGTCATAATTTTACAAAATAAAAAATAACTCTTGAAACTGCTGAATACTGGTGTATTTACCGCAATGAGAGTTAAAGTATGAGAACCAGCTTGAAAACTGAAGATATTTTGTATGTATAATTAAAAGTAAGTGACCGCAGACAGAACCGTGGGGCACACCAGGACGACCTGAGATCCATATAAGGTAGCTTAATAATTAGGAGCCGAATATGAGACATGTACAGTGTCATCTAAATCATGTGGGGAACGAATCATGTAATTTTTTTTCTGAAGAATTACAGGACAAGATATTCACGCCAGAAGGTAAAGGTAAGTTTACCAGCTGCATAGTTCGTTATGACAATTAAGCCGTAATTCATTGAAAAGTTACACATAAACATCAGACATCTAGGTCATGTTGTCATTTCGTAGTATTTACTACGAGGTATTCCCCCCTCCCATTCATCTATTTCTTTTTCTTTTCTTTTTTTGTGTTCTACTCAGGTTAGAGTAGGGAGTTTGAATGCACCAAATTGGGGCATCGATCCTGGACCTGCGACAAGACAGCTCGTATACGGCGCTTTTCTTTTTCCGTAGTGCGTGAATCGTGTTTGGATGGATTCGGTGCCTTTGGCCCAGCCGCCGTCTAGACCGAGCGGAAAGGGGGAGTGGGTTAAGGGGGGGGGGAACGCGAGCAATAGGGAGATCGGCGAGCAGACATAACTCCAAGCAGGGTTTCCAAATTGAGGCATATTTTTCTCTGCAATGTTACTAACCATGAGATCAGAAAAAATGTATTAAATATAGCTAAATAAAAATCGTTGAGAACTGGTCTATAAAGACTCATTTAATTGTAATACTTAGGTGTTTTGTTTGCGTATTTTTTCCGAAAAAAAATGAAATGAAATTTTACGTCCCACACTTATGCTGGCCAGGTGAAAGAAGACGATGATGATGAGAAATTAATGAAATGGTGAAATGAAGATAGTAGGAGGAAACGGGAGAACCCTGAGAAAACTCACGCACATGATGCTTGTCTACCACTAAGCTCATTTGGCGCGAGCTGCAATCAAACCAAGGACCCCATGCATCAGGGGTGGTATGTTTTCTTCGGAAACCAAATTTACTCTGTCTGCTTTAGTGAGACTTTTACTTAAGCATCACTCCGTTGTCATTAAATGGATCTCTGTGTACAGTGCCGGGTTTTGTTCCCGGGAGAAGTACTTGTTTCGGATATAAACTCGCGTAATAACCCAAATCCTTCTTTGATTTGGGTCCTGTTTCATAGAGCCTCGGTACTGAAAGTAGAAGTTAAAATTCAATCAATCAATCTTTACTTAAGCAATAATCTTTTGATCTAACAAACTGTGTTTAATATTTAAAGAATTAGCATTGTTTGTTATATACTTTATCTTTTAATTGTACTGATACAGCTGAAAAGTGTTTTACACTAAGTGCATTATTATTATTGTTGTTATTATAATTATTATTACGTGGTAAGTAGTGATGTGAGGTGGAAAATTTTCCATTTCGGAAAATTTTCCGTTCTAAAAGAATATCAGTAACAATTCCTCAGCAATCATAAAATTGGTTGAATTCGTGTACAGAAATGTAAAAATGTGAAAGATATTTTAAAGAATCTGAAAATTTTCACGGCTCACAATTTTCAGTACTATGTAGGAACAAGTTAAACCATTTTTCATTAATCGAAATATTTTCTGTCTTATATGGAAAAATTGAAGGACTTTTTATAAGTCGGAAAATTTTCATCATTTTGAAGCAAAAAGTAAAAACTTTTTGTGCATCAGAAAGTTTTATTGCTCTGTAGAAACAAATGAAAGGAATTTTCATAGATCGGAAAATTTTCATCACGATGTAGAAACAAGTGGAAAAAACTTTTCATAAGCCGAAAATTTTGGATATTATGTATAGTGATGTTAGGTGGAAATTTTTCCACTATATTTAACTGCACATTCAGCTACAAAATTGAATTTCTGCAGAGGAGAGTTAGTTAGCAACAAACTATAATTTTCCAATTAGCTTTCGGGAACCGGAAAATTTTCTAATATTTCAAGTTGGGAAGTAAATTTTACACAGTTTCTCTCTCTTTCTTCATCTGCGAGCTCCTTCGTTGCTAAGCAGTTAGCATATGCGTCTTTGGCATGGAAGATCTGGGTTCAATTCCCAGCCGGAGCTCATGTAGTTCGGATTTCACGTTAATCAGTTGATCCCGTCTTATATAGTCTCGCTGCTGAAAGGGACGTTAAACTCAAAATCAACTCAATTCAACTCTCTCTCTCTCTCTCTCTCTCTCTCTCTCTCTCTGTGTGTGTGTGTGTGTGTGTGTGTATGCAAAGCGCAGAGAATGAGTTTGTAGAGTACAAATATCCCATTCTATTACAGTGAAACCTGTCTTTAGCGGAATCGAGCGGGACTTGCAAAAATTTCCGTTAAAGTCAGGTTTCCGCTTAGCGGAGGTAGACCTTAAAAAAAAAAATACATGCTTATAAAGGAGCATACTGAGAAAATATATTGCTGTACGTACATTGTTTGATTACAGTACTTTTTTCTTCTACGAATAAATACACAAAAAATTAAAATGAATACAAAATATATTATGCAGGTTTTCTTTATTTTTCGAATAGCCAAGCAGGGTTTTCTGTGTACATTGCTGCTTGGCTGCTTGACTTTCCACATACACTTTAGCCTGAGAAATTATACTAAGTGAATCAGAATCATTTTTCCGTAAGGCAATTTTTTGCAGTTATTTTAAACTTCTGAGATCTTGATATGTATCTATTCTACACTCTTCTTCGAACTCGGTATCGTATTCCTCTTCTTCCTCTACCTCGTTTTCTTCTTTCCGACATTCCGTATGATTCTTGATTAAGTTGCGGGGATTAAGGACAATTTGTGGGGGTGAATATGAGTAGTGTTTGGGGAAGGTCAACACTGTCCAGAAATATTTAACAAAAGAACGAACATTTTATCGCAGACAGTGTAATATATATGTCTCACAAAATGTCTAAACATCTTCTAAACGCTGTAGTCCAGAACTCAGAATTTTCCGTTAAATGTTTATTTTTCTTTCCGTTGTCCGCGTAACACAGTTTCCGCTTAATGAAGGGACTTTTTACACGTGTTGTTCTCCAAAATTCATGGGACCGTGAAATATTTCCGTTTAAGACAGTTTTCCGTTTAATAAAGGGTCCGTTGAAGACAGGTTTTACTGTATTTAAAATTTCAATTTGTTAAAAGTAATGAATGTTTTCCGATTCATAAAAACATACTCCACTTATTCCTACATCGTTGTTTAGCCGTAAAATTTATTGGTAATAAATAATATCTTAAAAAGTTTCATGAAGTGAAAATCTAATAGTTCTTCATTTCAAGAATGTTTCAAAAACTTCAATGCGTTCTTCCCTCAGAATCCACCTTTGATCGTACAATATTAGATTCGTCAGTTTAATACGCATAAGACGGTTTTCTCATGGCTTTACTACTTTTATAGATTTACATTCTGCAACATTTATAAATAAGTAGATATAATAGAGAGAGAGAGAAAAAAAACACTATGTAAATTTTTACTTCTACTTGAAATATTAGAAAATTTTCTGGTTCCCGAAATCTAATTGGAAAATTATAATTTGTTGCTGTCTAATTTTCCTCTATAGGAATTGTATATCTCAATGTGCAGTTAAATATAGTGGAAAATTTTCCACCTAACATGACTATACATAATATCCAAAACTGTCCGGATTATGAAAAGCGTTTTCACTTGTTTCTACATCGTGAAGAAAATATCCGATTCATGAAAATTCCTTACATTTGTTTCTACAGAGCAATAAAACTTTCCGATTCACAAAAAGTTGTTTTACTTTTTGCTTCAAAATGATGAAAATTTTCCGACTCATAAAACGTTCTTCAATTTTTCCATACAAGACACAAAATATTTCGATTTTTGAAACATTGTTTCACTTGTTCCTACATACTACTGAAAATTGTGTGAGCCAGGAAAATTTTCAGATTCTTTAAATGATCTTTCATTTTTTTTTTTTTTTTTACATTTTTATACATGATTTCAATCAATCTTATGAATACTGAGGAACTGTTACTTGATCACTGATATTTGTTAAGAACGGAATATTTTCCGAAAAAATATAGAAGAAAATTTCCACCTCACATCACGGCTAAACAACGATATAGGAATACGTGGAGTATGTTTTTATAAATTGGAAAATTTTGATAGTGAATACCCTTCTGTAATCCTAAATACAGGATGTTTCAAAATTAATATTGGAGTTTTAAGGCTTTGGAGTATTTATTACATTTAACGTACAATTATGAATAATACATGAAATGAAAGAGCAACTCAAACAGTTTTTGCTACAAGTGTTCAATGTGAGCACACTCGTAACAGGGCACACATCGAATCAATAGACGAGCTCTTCCCAAACCTTGATCAGTGTGTTTGGAGTAATTGTTGCAACCTCTTCAATCCTCTTTCTTAATTAAGTTGGGTAGGTCAGCTGGAACCGAAGACACATGTGCATGATGCTTTATGAATCCCCAAAGGTAAAAATCGCATGGCGACAGATCTGGTGAACGTGGAGGCCCATAAGCTTTCCGCCGGTATATGATACAAAACACATTCAATTTAGGGGAGTCTTGTTGCAACTGTTCGTGGGGATTAGCTGCCCCCAGATGTGAACATTATGAGTTTTCGCATCACCACTTAGAAAAATGTGGATTCATCACTGAAGATGACATGACCAAGAAAGTCTTCACTGCCATGCAGCAATTAGTCGCCATCTTTGCTACTAGCCCTTTCTAACGACAAACAGAGGAACCAGTGCATGTGCATGCTTGCGTACAAAAATGTTTGAGATGCTCTTTCATTTGAGGTATTATTCATAATTGTAAGTTTATTGTAATGAATACTGCAAAACCTTAAAAACACGATATTAATTTTGAAATACCCTGTATTTGTTGCTATCAGTAGCAGGCAAATTATCGGAGCATCGAGGCTTAGAAGTACAGCTCTCACTTTTGGTGTGAGGAAATTATGCTTCGATTCCAGGCCAATTGAGTTTATGGTGGGCTTTATGTTCGTGGATTTTTTTTTTGGGGGGGGAGGTGTTGCCTCGTCTTCCACAGTCTGGGGCAGACTACTAAGTATTTTTCAAAAGCTAACAAATTTTCTTTTGCCTGTTTTTCGTAAGTAAAAAGAGATAATGAAAGGTAACTTACCACAATAACAGATGTTATTCTACACCTGAAAATACGAATCGGAAGAATAATCAGTGTTGCTATCCATAGAAATAACAGTGTGGCCAAAATTTGAATTACCCAAAAATCTTGGTTAAGTCAGAGGCTAGAAAACTAAACCCAACGGTAATTGATGACGTATCATGATAATTGTGTTCCTTGTTAACTACTTTTTAAATATTATTTGTATTTATTTTGTAATAACTTATTTATTTTGTAAAAACTTATGTATGTTATTAGTTATTACAAAATAAATACAAATAATATTTAAAAAGTAGTGTTAGTCTTAGGTCTCTGAGGCGGAAAGTACTAAGTCTATAAAACATGCGTTTTCAGTTATACGTCTGCAGTACGTTAAGTCCAAAAACTACAGGAATTACACATGTAAAGTACCTTTTTAAGCATGCCACCTACATTTTTTTCTCAGTGTAAGTGAACTCAGGTCCGGACAAGAGGATCGCAATAGTTTAAAAAAAAAAAAATCGAAAAAAACTCTCGTTTTCCTAAATTTTCTCATTTCTGTAGTATAATACGGACAACCGAGTGGTACTGTTGGAAAGGTTGTTGTATTCTGAAGGAAACGAGTATGAACCACAATTTTACGATAAATAGAAAGGAAGCAGTAGCTGTTTGAATGAAAGTCTAAAATTTATCTAAAAGTAGTAGAAATCCTAAAAGGGTTAAATATTTCAATGTTTTTTTTTTTTTTTCAGATCAGTAACATACTTTCTGTGTTCTTATGTGGTTATGTTTACATCTGATATGTATGTCATATGACGTAGCGATTTGTGATAAAATTATCGGAACCCAAATCTGTCGCTTTCTGAGAGGAAAGAAAATATAGATAATATTCGGGAAGTATTATTATTATTTTTTTAATTAAAGAAAGTGTTTAGTTTGTAAAAAGCTGCTATAATATCTGAATTGTAAGCGTATTATCCTGTATTATTATTATTATTATTATTATTATTATTATTATTATTATTATTATTATTATTATTATTATTATTATTATTATTATTATTAATGTTATTTCACGTATCGCCAAAATTTTTGTTACTTTATTAGTATGATGTTGAACAAATACTAGTCACTGCAGTTCGCTTTACTTAAAGACGAGTTAATAGACACTAAACGGAATTTGGGAAAATTTAACATTTTTTTTTCTCTCTCTGACGAATATTTATTTCCGCAAAATACGTGTGCGCTGGAACAGATGTGACTGTGTGGTTTATCTAAACTTTGTCATTGTTTCAACATGATTTTCTTCGAATTTTGTAATACGTATGAATGTAAATATGTGTTTAAACGCACGTGATAAGATTGTGTTAGCTGGGAGTATGTGTATGAGATACGTGAGATTCGCGGTGATCTCGTAAAACAGATTCATGATTCTAAATATTTCGACCTTGTTCATTTTTTTTTTTTGCGTTCTTTCTCTGCGTAATGTTAAAGTAAACAATACAAAGAAGGAGTTATATAACTATGGACGGCTGAGATAACAGTTTAAATTTGGAGTGGTCTATTCCTATCTGTAATTTGTCACCAATTTTGGTTTCAAGAGTTGTTCAAATTAAGGTTAGTGTAAAGGGACAAGTTCTGCCGATAGATGTCGCTGCAGTTTTCGTATCTCTCCCATGTATTTTTTATCTTTCACGAAAATTTACAATTTCTTTTACAAATTTCAACCTAGAGACTTCAAATTTTTAGAGAAGGAACTTCATAACTTATTAAAGGGAACAATCCGTGCCGATTTTTTATTTACAATTTTCTTCACAGTTAAAACAGTTCTATTGTTAAAGGTTTAGGTATCCATTTCAACATGAAAGAAAGAAATAAGAGAAATTGTAAATTTTCGTGAAAGGTAAAAAATACATGCGAAAGATACGAAGACTGTAGTGCCATCTATCGGCAAAACTTGTCCCTTTAAACCAACCTTAAAACGAGATTTTCATTAAAAGGGTGGTTTCCGGTAAAGATACACAATCGTCAGTATTAAATGCAGTCTCGATTCTCGAGAGTAGGCAAAACCACAGTTCTTGTTTTATTATCGAGATGGGGGCCGCGGTGGCTCAGTGTAGAGCATTCACCTCTGGTGCGTGTGGACTCGGGTTCGATCCCAGCTCCCGCCAAGCGAACTTTTGTGATGGACAAACACTAGGTTTTCTCGGGGTTCTCTTGTTTCGTTCCACTTTCTTCATTCCACTATTTCATTCATTCCTCATAATCACCGTCTCCTTTAGCCTAGCCGGCATAACCGTGGGACGTAAAACAAGATTTCATTTCATTTTATTATTTTTGATGCGAGAATTGAGAAATTTCTCGTGTCTTGTTGGCAACACTAGTTCATCCAAATCTTATATCTCAAACACTGTTTAGTGATGCATGATTCCGGAGGCGCAGCCACCGGCGTGGCCCACCGGTTTCAGATTCACCAAAACTTCGTCCTCGACAGACATTTCTACATTGAGAAAAAAAATCGTATGTTGCGTACATAAAAACGTAGGTTACATGTGTAAATTCTGTAATTTTTGGACTTAACGTACAGCAAACGTATAACTGAAAAAGTATATATTATAGTATACTGTGCTGAATACGAGTACTTTTCATACGAACGAAAAAACTGTATATAGGCGGCCAGGATTCCACATACAGATGGACGTATGTAACATACAGCTGATGTATGTAACATACGATACGCATGTAATATATGGAAGACTGTTAGATGTCATACATCCTGCATCGGCATAATGTAACATCTAAGCGGGAAAAGTATGTAACATGTGGATAATATATGCTCCGTACTGATTTCCGTAGTAAACATAAAGATTCTGTATATTTGTACAATATACCACTGTCCGGATAACGGATTTTTTTTTTCAGTGTAGGCCTAACTTGTTTTAGCGTCGTAATGAAAACACTCGGTTGCGATATGGCACTCAGGTGTGCGCCCAGAAATATTTGTTGGGAGGGGTCAAAAGTATTTTGGGGAGGATGGTCCAGTACGTTTATACTGAGAAAAATACGTTATCCGGACAGCGGTATATTGTACAAAAGTACAGGATCCTTAGGTTTACAACGGAAATCAGTACGGAGCATACGCTATCCATATGCTACACACATACTGCCTTCTTTGCCGCTTAGATGTTACACCATGCCGTTGCAGATGTCTGACAGTCTTCCGTATACATATGTTACGTACGTCAGCTATATGTTATATACGTCCATTTGTATGTCAGTTGCTGACCGCTTATATACAGTTCTTTCTTTCGTACAGGAAGTAGGCTACGCTTATTCGGAACACTTATAAAACATATTTTTTCAGTTATACGTTTGCTGTACGTTAAGTCCAAAAATTACAGAATTTACACATGTAACCTACGTATTTACGTACGCTACATACGATTTGTTTCTCAGTGTACATGTAATATTAAGCCTGTCTTATTTTGCACCCGAAAAGGCGATAAGTATTTTTTTTTTTAATTTTATTTAACAATCACCAGATACAGCTCAGAGGCCATTTTACACTAGATATCTAACAACACTGGAAATTATTTTGGGAAGGTATCGGCCAGGGCCTGTTTAGTACCATCCCGGCATTTTGCCTGGTAGGACTGAGGAAAACCCCAGTCAGGATGGTCGGCAGCGGGAATCGAACCCGCGACCTCCCGAATGCGAAGCCAACGCTCTACCACTTCAGCTACTGTTAATTACTCTCACCTATATTTTTAGAAAAAAAATGATAGATTACTTTAATAAGAAAAGAAAGAATATAGATGAGGGGTAAAATCAGATCTTTAGCCTATATCTATCATTACTCTGTTAACAAGTATAGTTCTGTTAATAAAGTCTACAAATGGTTACTGGACGTACGAAATTTTGTGTGTCCGACACAGGTGGACTGAACATGGTTTCATCCCTGGAAGGATTGTTTCTAGTATAGAACCCTCGCAAATTTCTTTCTTGGATCCCTTTTTCTTTCGTATATAGCATACTTTAATTTCGCGTTTTAATGTGCGCTGTGCCTTCAAATTTGCAGCCATGGGCTCGGACCCCTGTGGACTCGGACTCGTCACGGGCCTGGTACGGTGTTATGCTGTCGTTGTTAAAATCATGAGCAGTGATGATGAGTAATAACAAGACGAAAGGATCATGTTGAAATAACAACAAATTTATACAAAAATAATGATTAATAACTGTTATTTCCATATCATTCGTATTCATCACGTTAAAATTTATATTCACAGTAATATAACTAATTATTTTTTAAATAATTATTTTGTTGTAACTTTACTTAAAGATCTTAACAGTGTTTTGAAAGGAAGCGATTTGTTCATTTAACAGCATTTTGGATATCTTAAAACATCGCAATTGGTTGAAAATGTTCGTTCAAAAATAGAAATATCATTCATTATGTGAAATGTGGCTACCTTCCAGTGCCAAGCAAGAGCAGGTGAATGTATTCTCACAGTCTCGACGCACACTCTGGGAGAAAGAATATTGTATATTGAGATCTCATCGCCAACGAGAGAATCTTTTCATTATGGCTATGGTATAAAGTTATGTGATTTTTTTTCTTTAAGGGATTCCACGCTATGATATGCATAAGTATGGGAAATCTTATGGAACTGTTATGTCCGTCCGTCTGTCCACAGATATCAGAGCAACAGTTTTATGATACGATTTCCTTCTGTAAAATCTGGATTTCACGGTTTTCTTGGCTTAATGTTTTCAAACTGGTAGTGGTAGTGCATGTCTACCATTTCTAATTTTGATAGAGAGGTAGAAATAAGGTGGAATATGTTAGAGATTGTCAATTCCGCAATTTTTACTTTCCGGAATCCGGACTTCGTTTGTTGCTCTTTCCGTCACAATTTAATTATACATTTTAATTGTTTGAGAGGGTGATTGCCACACCTTCTGTCTAATTGAAAAAGGTATATAGTATCTTGAATAGACTACGAACCTATATGAGAATAGAAAAAGGAATTAAGTTGTACTTAACAACGTTAAGCACCTCTAAATTGTTAAATGTAAGCACGTTTCTATTTTGAGATAAAACTTCTTTTTAAATGCTAAAGCTTCTTTTCATTTCTACAAAGACCAGTGGAGTAAACTTCGTATTCACGCGGAATGGCAGCTCTGTAAGACATTGCAAATTCGACAACATTCGACCTCTTGTGAAGACTAATCTTAAACTTTTCTTTGGCAAAACTATTTGAATTTTTGCCCTGCGGAAGTAGATAGACCATCGATCCTTTTCTTCTTTCAGCGTTTGTTCCAAGATCTTTTTTTCCATGGCAGCCGTCACTTATTTGTAACCGTAGGTACAAGACAGTTCTGTCAGCAAATCTTGAATCTTCTCCGACTGAAGAAGTATCACCTGCGTCATTCGCTTCAGAGGAAGCAGAAACTACTAGATCTTGTGATAATTCTTGCACAAGAAACAGTTCACTCAGTACATGATGACTGGGAAATTTTGGTATAAATTAAGTATAAAAGAGTCTCAGTAAAAGAAGAGGAACAGAGGTTGGTTACAGAATAAGAAAATAATGTGATAAAGGGTGCAAAGAGGAATAAAATATATGCTGGAGAATTATCTCTGATCCTAGTGTAACTGGAAGGAAGATTTAACACAACGGTTACTTTCGGATATCTCATTTTTGCTCTAAAAGTACAATTTTAACCCTAAATATAACTATTTTTCTACTTTACACTTTCTCTGTTCATCCCATTTTTATTCAGTTACTGAAGCAAATGCCCGTTCTTTACACGGGATGAACAGGTTTATGCAACGTATTGGAACCTCTTCCCCTTGTAAGATACACATTCCAATGAAATTTTTACTCCTGTTGTGTAAGCAACCACCATTGTTTAGTTATGAAGTATTGCACCATTTCAATGAAAGTATTGCCCCTGTTGTCTAGGCAACCACTATTGTTTTACATTACGAAGTGTTGCCTAATGTGTTAGGTTTTGTTATAAAGACGTAAGTCCTTTTACACTCTCCTACGGATGCTTGGAGTGTTTTACTCGCACAGTATATATTTTGTTCAGATAGGAAGTCATTTGGGATTCAAGTTTGATTGAAATTATTCGAGGTGTCCCAGAGTTATACTGGAACTAACATACATACATTTTTACATATATGGAAGAAGATAAAAAGAAGATTAATCTTTCATTACAAGGAAAGGTTATAACTCTGGAAACATTAACTGAAAGATATTTGGAGCCGCGGTGGCTCTGGTAGAGCGTTCATCTCTGGTGTTTGGGGCCCATGATTCGATCCCAGCTCGCGCCAAGTGAACTTTGTGGTGGATAAACACCGTGTGTGGGGGTTTTCTCGGAATTCTCCCGTTTCCTCCCACTTTCTTCATTCCACCAGTACATTCATTTCTCATAATCACCGTCACTTTTAGCCTAACCGACATAACCGTAGGACGTAAAACTTAAAGATTTCATTTCATTTCTGAAAGATATTTAACATTAAAGTTTAAAAATAGTGGTAATTTTAATTTTGTCATTGACTATGATGCGTTTTGTGTCCTTTTGCTAGTGGCATAATAAAAGGCATGTTGGACTTATTACTTGAATAAGTAACGTGATTTTGAGAATGACTATAAATACATTTATATTTATCACTGTGAAATTAGTTTTTCTCGAATTTTCCGAAAACTGCGGATGAAAATTTACCATCAAATGTGTCATTTTCTCCATTTCAGTCTGATCCATAGATTGATGAATGTCTCGGGTTTAGACAATGTTACTTTATACTTCAACAATCGTAATTTCCGTACATACCTTATTATCCTACTGATTACTGCCTCACTGTTGCTATGAGGCTATGGTGGGTTGGTGGTTGAGCATTTGCCTCTTATGCGCGGTGTCCCTAGTTTAATCCCTGGCCACGTAAATTTGTAAGTGGACAACATCGGGTCCGTGGGTTTTCTCGGCGTACTTCCATTTTCTCGTACATTTTCATTCCACCAATTCTTCCTTCATAATTCATTGCTTTAATCACCCGTCTTCCTTAGCCTAAAGGGCATAATCTTAGGACATTAAATTGTAACATTTCATTTCCTTTTTCCTATTGGTACTGTCATATTAAAAAGCTTGTTGTGGGTTTACTTTAGCGTAAGTTTTATCTTATTAGGAAATAGGCGGCGTGGATATTGTAGAGTATTAAGTTTTAGATTTAAAAATATTGTTTTTCTCGAAAACTACTCATGAGAATTTACAAGTACCCACATTATGTTCTTCAGCCCAATGAGATCTGTCGATTCATGTTATGTCTTATCTTTAGATAGACCTTTTTTCACGTAAAACACTAAGAATATTATAAAATGTATGTAGTAAGAAGCTTTCTTTGGAATCTTTTAGTTTAACGTCCCACGCTTATGCTTGTTAGGCTGAGGGAGACGGATGATTGAAACAAATGAACGATGATGGAAGAATTGGTGGAATGAAAAAGTGCGAGGAAACGGGAGTACCCCGAGAAAACCCATGGACACAGTGTTCTGAACCACATTTATTTGGCCGGGTATCGAATCAAGTACCCCATGCACCAGAGGTAAGCGCTTCACCACTGAGCCAGTGTGCCCACCCCCACAGGTAAGAAACTTGCAAAATCCGTGTGTTCTAATAAAAAAAAATTGTAGTATCGCTGCGAATAATGCAAAATAATCTAGATTAGAATACCAGTATTTTTTTTTTAAGATGGAGACATGCGATAAAGTATCTCGTAATTGTGTGAATAAACTATGGTTAACTAATGCGATATCTTACATAGGACAAAATTTTCATTTATTCAATAAAATGTTTAATATTAAATATAAATATTAATATTAATACAAATGTTTAATATTAAAACTTTGGAGTTTTTACATTTTTACTTATACAGGGCGTTTCAAAATGAATATCGAGGTTTTAAGGGTTTTTGTAATATTTATTACATTTAACATACAATTATAAATAATGTGTCAAATAAAAGAGCAATTAGTTTTTTCACGCACACATGCGCATGCTTTCTACTACTATTCCTCTGTCTACTGTTAGAAAGCGCTAGTAGCAAAGATGGCGACTAGTGGGTAGAAAGCTTTTTGTGTTTTACATTTTGCAAAGACTGAATTTGTAGTTACAGTGCAACCGTCTATGTGTAGAATTTTAGGAAGACGCTTACAACTACGTCCTTATCGTTTGCAGTTGCTGTAAGTTCACAGACTATGGTTTACGTGCCAACTTTGCAAATAAAATGTTGCTGCATGACGACAAAGACTTTCTAAATCAAGTCATCTTCAGTGATGAATCGACATTTCACCTAAGTGGCAATGTGAACACTCATAATGTTCTCATCTTGGGGTCAGCAAATCCCCACGGGATGGTACAGTTGCAACGAGACTCCCCTGAATTGAATGTGTTTTGATGTCATATCTCGGCAGAAAGTTTATTGGCCTTTCTCGCCTATCGACTCGATCTGTGCCGTGTGACGATTAGTGCTTACATTAAACACTTGTAGCAAAAACTGAGTTACGCTTTCATTTCATACATTATTTATAATTGTATGTTAAATGTAAGAAATGCTGTAAAGCCTTAAAATCTCGATATTCATTTTGAAACACCCTGTAGAATAAAATAGTTTCGTATTTATAGTAGTGTGGAAAGTCTACATTGTATTAAAAGCCAATATACTAAAGTTACCACCCTGTTTTGTTCTAATTGAGTTAATTTGCAAACAATCATAAAAATAGACTGCTGAAAAAGTGGTTACTGTTATTTATTTAAGTTATATAGAACTATATTTAACTATTTATGTAACTACAATATTTATTTATTGAATTTTTAGTTAAACTCCAATTTCCCTGTTTTTATTTTGATAATTTCTTCTTTCTGACGCATTAACTCTTAACTCCCTGTGGGTAACATCACAGTCAATTAATTCTCTTTTGAAGTATGTACCAATTTAATTCTCGCAGTCGAATCATGTTCCTATGTTACTATGTCGTGTTAAGTAAATTACTTATTTTCTTATTTCGTCGTGTTTTTGTGTGATAGCACCAGCATATTGATTAATCGTGTGGGAAACTTATTAGCATTTTATACTCCATATGGTCAGTATGTTGCCTGACCCCTTGCTGACCAATAAAATATGACCGTGATAGTGTACATTCTTTTGACCTCCCGTGGCTGTGGTTTACCTACATAAGAAGAGGGTCAACATTCTTCTGTATGAGACGTAAGTGTCTGGATCCCCAGGTCATCTTGTAACACTTTCTTATTATTATTTTAATCTGTTAATGAAACAATAAGTTTCTGACATAATGTTATTATATTCTTTTAGACTTCCCAAAACAACCCTATACGTAAGCATGGGGAAGTCTTATAAAACGGCCCAGTCCGTCTGTGTGTTCATAGGTATCAGAGAAAAACAGTAGCTTTTTTTAAATGCCTCAAAAATAGGTTTCCCAACTCTTCCCCTTACTCTGTATTCTAACCGGAAGTGGTAGAAATAAACCATTTCCGGTTTCAATATTGATCACCATAAAACAAAAACGGCAATAGATAGCAAGAAATGGTTTGTGACATGGATTCAGTGTTTCCAAATAGGTTCCACTTCAATCTTTATTCCACTAGTAAAATCGGAACTTGTAAAAATCTATCACTTCCGGTTTCAATATTAAACTTCATAGAACATAATTGGTTAGTTATAGTGACAAATGACTTTTTGATATATATTCAGCATAAAAGATAGACTCATAATCAAGAATAGGGCCCATTTAAGAATAGGGCCCATTTAAGAATAGGGCCCATTTAAGAATAGGGCCCATTTAAGAATAGGGCCCATAGATTCCCTCCTAATGTAACAAATAATCATCCGAGATTCATTGCAATTCAATTACAACACTTTAATACTAAGCCGTGGGACACAGTCAATGAGGTTTCAAACGAAGGTTGTGATGCAACGTTACAGTGTGGTAAAAGGGTGTAGCAAAGCAGACATAATGCAGCGTGAGCAAGTGATAGATACGTCTCGTTCTTTGGCAACACTGTAGCCCTTCCATTTGCTAACAGCGTTTATAGGAAACTCTCAGCCCCACCTTCAAATGCTTAAACGCTTTCCCTTAGTATAGTAGCTATACGTGAAGGCTTTTTTTTTTTTTGGTCAAAATTTTCATTTAATCATGTTCTGAATGTCGGTTTTTGGTGGATTAGGATTTAGCAAACTTTTAAATGTTTTTTTTTTTTTTTTTTTTTTTCCCTGCAGCACTAGACTGCCTTTGCACGTTTCATGTACGAACTATATAAGAATATTCCTGACTGAATTCTTACTATCTGTTGAATTATTTTTCCAGAAATGTCAGAAATGATGTAAAAAGCATCAGAATATTCCTGAAGTCTATCAATAAAATGAAGTGTTTCGTTTAATATCCCACGAGTATGACCTTCAGACTAAAAGAGACGGATGATTAGCGATTTGATTTTGATTTTGGGTTTAGCGTCCCTTTCAGCAGCGAGACGTGGAATTACAGCTTAACGTGGTATTAGAACCACATGAGCTGTGCCAAGAATCGAACCCGAGTCTCACACGCCAAAGGCACGTACGCTAACTACGTATCCATGAAGGAGTTCAGATACTTAACGAAAGTGAATGATTATGGAAGAAATAGAAACTGACGGGCGCGCTACTGGACACCACAGACTGTCAGGATCTAGGATCGAACGATTGGATAGTTTATTTGGAGCTTAGCGTTCTTTTAGCACCGAGAGGCTAACTTGGGAATTCGAACTACATGAGCTTTCACAGGGAAATAGTCCCAGGTCTTCCGCACCAAAGACTCATATGCTAACCACATAGCCTTGACGAAGCTTCTGGAATCGAACGAGAAACCATCCGTTCGGCCTTTGGCGTGAGAGACCCGGATTCGATTCCCGGAGGGAGCTTATGTGGTTGGGATTCCACGTTAATCAGTAGATCCCGTGTCATATAGCCTGGCTGCTTAAAGGGACGTTAAACTCAAAATCAACTCAACTTAAGAAACCATTCGTTAGAGAAACTCATTTCGCCAATGAGTCACCATACTCCGGAATTCTAGAACTGTAGGTTTGTATTGTTAAAGAAAGAACTCATTCCAAAAAGATAACTATATGTGGAAATTGTAGCAGCGTACCATTAATAATAATAATAATAATAATAATAATAATAAAAAAACGTGCCTTCGGTGGAATCTTTAGCTTCAGAACTGGAAACCAGATAGAATGGCATCAGAGAGAGACACACAGAGGAAAAATAATGGTAGGAAGAGAAACTATCAAATGGTTGCTTGCGGAAATGAAGTCCCAGCTTCCTCCTATTGATCTTTCTGGTTTGGCGTAGAAAGACAATCAGTGGATGCTAAACACAATTGCACATTACTCAGCTGAAAAGCTCTCGGGAATCAAATGCCAACCTAATGTCTTCGTAAGTAGATTGTAGAAGGCGACGCACGGTGGTTCAGTGGTAAAATGCTCATAGATTCGGTCCGAAAATGTTTCTGTCTCCTCCACATTTCTCGATCTTCAGCTTCCTCTTTCATCTCCCATTATTTTCTTGAAATTTTCAAGTGCGAGCAGTCCCGGATTCGATTCCCAGTGGGGACACTCGGTCGAAAAAGTATAAAAGCTTCTTCAGGCAAGCTACCTTGAGTGAAGTTTTCCTCATTCACATCAAGTAAATGTCAGAATGGTACCTAACATTTAGGTCCCAGGTCACATCTTTCCTTCCCTTTTCTCCGATAGTGTGATCTCCGAGGGACGTCATTCCTCATACATGATGGACTAACATGGCCATAGATGCCGAAGGCCCAGAAATCTAATTCCTAATCCTAATCCTAGTGACTGGCTAACATGGCCATAGATGCCGAAAGCCCAGAAATCTAATTCCTAATCATAATCCTAGTGACGGACTAACATGGCCATAGATGCCGAAAGCCCAGAAATCTAATTCCTAATCCTAATCCTAGTGACGGGCTAACATGGCTATAGATGTCGAAAGCCCACAAATCTAATTCCTAATTCTAATCCTAGTGACGGGCTAACATAGCCATATATGCCGAAAGCCCACAAATCTAATTCCTAATTCTAATCCTAATGACAACATGGCCATATATGCCGAAAGCCTAGAAATCTAATTCCTAATCCTAATCCTAGTGACGGGCTAACGTGGCCATAGATGCCGAAAGCCCAGAAATCTAATTCCTAATCCTAATCCTAGTGACGGACTAACGTGTCCATAGATGCCGAAAGCCAAGAAATCTAATTCCTAATCCTAATCCTAGTGACGGGCTAACATGGCTATAGATATCGAAAGCCCACAAATCTAATTCCTAATTCTAATCCTAGTGACAACATGGCCATAGATGCCGAAAGTCCAGAAATTTAATTCCTAATCCTAATCCTAGTGACGGGCTAACATGGCTATAGATGTCGAAAGCCCACAAATCTAATTCCTAATTCTAATCCTAGTGATGGGCTAACATGACCATATATGCCGAAAGCCCAGAAATCTAATTCCTAATTCTAATCCTAGTGACAACATGGCCATATATGCCTAAAGCCCAGAAATCTAATTCCTAATCCTAATCCTAGTGACGGGCTAACATGGCCATAGATACCGAAAGCCCAGAAATCTAATTCCTAATCCTAATCCTAATGACGGACTAACATGGCCATAGATGCCGAAAGCCCAGAAATCTAATTCCTAATCCTAATCCTAGTGACGGGCTAACATGGCTATAGATGTCGAAAGCCCACAAATCTAATTCCTAATTCTAATCCTAATGACAACATGGCCATATATGCCGAAAGCCTAGAAATCTAATTCCTAATCCTAATCCTAGTGACGGGCTAACATGGCTATAGATATCGAAAGCCCACAAATCTAATTCCTAATTCTAATCCTAGTGACAACATGGCCATAGATGCCGAAAGCCCAGAAATCTAATTCCTAATCCTAATAATAGTGACGGGCTAACATGGCTATAGATGTCGAAAGCCCACAAATCTAATTCCTAATTCTAATCCTAGTGACGGGCTAACATGGCCATATATGCCGAAAGCCCAGAAATCTAATTCCTAATCCTAATCCTAGTGACAACATCGCCATATATGCCGAAAGCCCAGAAATCTAATTCCTAATCCTAATCCTAGTGACTGGCTAACATGGCCATAGATGCCGAAAGCCCAGAAATCTAATTCCTAATCCTAATCCTAGTGACGGACTAACATGGCCATAGATGCCGAAAGCCCAGAAATCTAATTCCTAATCCTAATCCTAGTGACGGGCTAACATGGCTATAGATGTCGACAGCTCACAAATCTAATTCCTAATTCTAATCCTAGTGAGGGACTAACATGGCCATAGATGCCGAAAGCCCAGAAATCTAAATCTTAATCCTAATCCTAGTGACGGGCTAACATGGCCATAGATGCCGAAAGACCAGAAATCTAAATCTTAATCCTAATCCTAGTGACGGGCTAACATGGCCTTAGATGCCAAAAGCCCAGAAATCTAAATCCTAATCCTAATCCTAGTGACGGGCTAACATGGCCATAGATGCCGAAAGCCCAGAAATCTTAATTCCTAATTGCTATTGAATTTTTCAAGTGATAGGTCAGTTGTGTTTTTTCTCCTACTCCCCTCTTTCCTTCTATGACGTTATGAAGAGGACAACATATTTTCAAGATAGGTCCAATCCAAATGGTTTTCCTATGAATTATGCAGACTACAATACTCCTGTTCTACACGTTAAACGTCTTCGTCTTCTGACCATTTTCTCTTCTTCATCTTCCTCCAACACCACATTTCCAAGTTCTCTAAATATTTCTTCTCTAACTTCCGTAATGTCCAAGTCTCCAAACCATACAGTCTATAGCTTAGCTCACGAATCTTTGCCGCGATTGATGACAGCGAAGAATTTCCTACATACTTAAGTTACTTCAATAGTACCACTATACTTAAATTATTTCAATAGTATCTGTCTTGCAGGAAATACTTCGTTGTCGTCAATCGCGGTAGAGATACGTGAACTAAGTTCTCATACTCCATATAGAGCTCTTGGGCAGCTTCTTTAGTCCAATATTAAGCCTGCTAGTTAAAGAGTGATCTTTTCTTGTTGAATTTTTCTTTGGCCGTGATAATTATTGACCTGATTTCTGTAATGTAGTAAGTGTCTGTTGTCAAAAGATTTCCCAGATGTTTGAAATGATTAACTTCTTCACCCTCACCAAAATATAATTTTCACCCTTTTTAGTGTATTTTATAAAAATATTGTTTCTGGAAGATTTCTAACTGTAGATTAAAGACTTTTTAGTCTTTACGTAATATTTTTATTTGCGTTGTGAAAGCAATGATTTCTTTCCACTTTACAAAACTGAGAAATGCTCCAACGTGTTGTTGATATCTTTGAACAGAACGCCTAGTCACCTACAACCAGCCTCATTTTCATGACATGTAGGTTGTATAAGCTGCAGGCGCTTGATAATTGTTTCAGAATACTGTAATTATTCTTTGAGATGATAAGGTTAAACAAAAAATATGTAAAAATATTGAGTTTGTGTATTTGTAAAACATTTCAGAGAGCTCTGCTCAGCATGAATGTACGTGAAATTTAAGTTCCAAGATTTGACTTAAAGAAACCGAGAATAAGATAATAATAGTGAAAGAGAAGAAAAACTTCAAGGCCAATTTACGATATGTCAAATATTGTGCTGTCGTATACTAGGAAGACTACATTTATTTTCTAGTAGAGATGCAAGGGCTGGGAAAAAAACCGGCTTTAAAAAAAAAAAAAAAAAAAAAACTAGGTTTTTTCTGCTTCGCTTTTTTGCTTGGGAAATATTGAGTTTTGGGTTTTTTTCAAAATTCTGCTTTAAATTGACAAAGCAGACTTTGTTTCGCTTCTCTATAACACACAAAATCATTTAATTAGTGGTTGATGCTGATAATAACATAAAACCTCAAAAATAAACCATGAATTTCGAAAAGATATTTCAAACAATTTTACTTCAATATATTTACATTATGAACTCCAAAGGATTAACCAATGTATATAAGAATTTTTTAAGCTCCTATATACAAAAGTAAACAGGGTTGGCAAAGTAAGCAGTGTTGTTTTTGAAAATGCCAAAAACCCGTTTTTTGGGGGAGGTTTAAACCAGGTTTTTGGGTTTAAACTAGGTTTTTGGGGTTTAAACCAGGTTTTTTGATTTAGATATTTTGCTTTATGTATTTATATTACATATTCACAGAAATAAGTTTGTTTCGCCTTAGTGTTATTATCAGTGACGGCGATTGGACGTTAAAAGTGTGTGTGGGGGGGGGGAAGGGGGCAAGACATGATCTGAATATTTGTGTATCAATCTTAGTTTCCCTAGTTGTTTCTAACACTTTGTTTGCCGAAAGGTTGTATAACTAATAGGATACTATCTTTTTCAGTTCAAGTACTGTATATCGTATTTCATATTTTATTAACTAAATTGACAAGAGCAACAGAAGTAGGTACTAGCTATTTGTACTCTTGAACAACAGAGGTGTAAGAAGAAAGTTGATTTCTTGCTCATGAACATCATAAAATTGTGTGATCAGATTATTTAATAACAAATTTGCAAAAGAAATAAACAGAAAGGATAATATTAATCATAGTAATGAATAATGAGGCTTCATTTGTAGAAGTTACATTGAAACGAGGATTAATGAACAACTTAATTTTTAATTCCACACATTCTATTAAATGTATGTTATTACTCTTAGAAAATGAAATACAGTGAATACTACGAACATATGCTACATTTAAAGAAATATTTACTTTCGCAGCTTCCCGAAACATGTTCGTTGGCATTAGATGGTTTTCACTTTTTTTGGACCACATCAAAACAGAATACTTAGAATCACTCCACACTCCAGTTATACAAAATAATCCTAAAACCTAGAATTGTGTTGAATTCACTAAATTTAATTGTATATACACTCGTACACCCAGAACACACCACTTCAGCTGTATATTACACTACAAAACAATGGAAAAGGTAGAAGTTGTTTCATATTACTCCCTTTTTAATTAATATGCCTTACTATTAGCAAGAAGATAAGGTATTTTAGGAACTGTCCATTTTCGTGCAATTAAAGAATAACTTGTGAAGTTTTTTTTTTTTTTTTTTTTTTCGAAATGTTCTCTCAATTAGTTTCAAAGCGGCTAATACATCGAATCCTTGTAAGAAGTAGTGAATGTATCTTGGAATTGTTGTGATCCAATAGGTTAATTTTTGGGTTATTTTCGGTGACAATTAAGACCCAATTCCTGTAGCTTTCTTAACTACACGGAAAGACAACCAATACGTACTCACGCAACAGCAAATATTATATGGCATCATTTTTTTTTCTATAAACCAGTAATACATACAAAAATTTTACATTTCCATATGAAACTATATACCTTAATGGGCTACTTCAAAAAAGTGGGGGGGCAACTGCCCCCCTTTGCCCATCCTAATCACTGCCCATGGTTATTATGCAACAACGGGGTTATGTTGGAAGAGGTCCCATAAGCTTAAAGAAGTCCGGTCAGTAAATTTCTTAAATTGAGAAACTCCCGCCCTAGCCATTGGGAAAATCCCGTCATTACTTTAAATGTAAAACAATAACGGGAAAATCCTGTTATTGCTTTGCATGTAAAATTTAAAGGTCAACGTATCATAATCAGTACGCTAAATCTGAGGTATTAAATTACAAATTTAGTATGTAGATATCATTGAAAGTCCAATCCAAGCTAAGATTGGAAGCTACGTAGGCAATCGATAAATTTTGTCAATTGCTAGCAATATATTTAAGCAACGTTGGCTTGTTTATAAAACAACAGGCATTCACGCATGCAGAAATATACAATTTGGTTTCGTTTCGTATGTTTAGGCTTAACATCCTTACATAATACCGAGGTTATCAAGGAGAAGACTTTCGCTTAAAGTGACATCCGAACTGCTACTTGGTTTACGCATGAAAGAAGGGTTGTGGTTCGACCGAGAATTGAACATGGGACACCTTGATTAAAAGCTGAAAAGGAAATAAAACTAATGCAGATGGTTTGATATGTGGAAACGTCACCATGAAGTTCACACGATTCGCATTTTTCGTTCTTTTTATTTTTTGGTTTAAACCAGTTATTTAAAGAAGAAGAAAAAAGAAAAAAAAAGAAAAAGAAAAAACAACTGGTGTAAACCAGCCAACCCTAAAAGTAAACACTTCTTTAAAAAAATATACAAATAACTAACAAAATTGTATGTAGTATTTTTATTTCAAAATACTCCATACCCTCTGTTTGAAACAAAATAAAATTAAAATAAAACATAAGAGAAATACTTAGATTTATATGATGCACTTAAAGGCTGCACATCTACAACTTTTGGTTCTGTATATTCTTGAAAAGTTTTATATAACCGCCATCATGGGTTTACCCAATCCTCAAGTTTTCTGAATTTTTAACAAGGGGAATTAAACGTATCATTACGGACCCCCCCCCAAAAAAAAAGAGGACTACGGAATATATTTGAGTTAAGCTAAATACAACTGCACAACAAACATGACTGAGTGGTTAGCTTTTGCGCTTCTATCGGGAAGTCCGGGATTCAACCCAGCATTCGACCATTCTGACAAAGCTTTTCTTCATTCCATCTGTGAATGTAGAAATAGTGCGTGTACTGTGAGTTGACTGACTTCCTTTCTTATTGTTTTTAAATCGTTATTGTTACTAATTACCAGCAGTGACGGTTTTACGAAGGTTAGGGGAGCGGTCTTTCGGATTGAAGCCTGTTCCCCAAAGTTACGGAATGTCTAAAACAAACGAAATATCTTTTAGTTATGACGTTAGTCATAAACTTTAAGCTCCCGTCAAATAAAAATTACGAATGTTTAGAAAAACTAAACATTAGTAAGAAAAACCCTTCCCAAAATACTTTTTTCTAAATCCGCCACTGATTTTCAGTATAAAATTATCTTCAAGGTTGTATCTGGAAGATTATTGCTAAACATATAAATGAAACGAAATATTAGTTATGCCTGTACTCATAAACTTCAAGCACCGCCCAAATAAAATTAGGACATTTTAGAAAACGAAACAATCAGAGAAACCCCTCCCAAAGTACTTTTCTAAATCCGCTACTGATTATTTGTGTAAATTGGTATTCAAGATTGTATCCGGAAAATTATTGCTAAATCATTGCACAGCTACAGTATAACAGAAATGTGGAAGTACGGTTTGACGGATATATTGAAAAACGAACGCTTTGACGCATATATAGAAAAACATAATTTTATATTTTGCGTTAGAAGCTAGAGTACTCAGCTCTTAGAAATGAAACACGGATGACAAACTAAAATGATCTCGAGAAGAAAAAAATGTCGTTAACTCAAAGTTAAAATAAAGTTAAATAGCCTCTAAAATTACCCTCAAATACTACATTCTTCATGTTAGCTTTAATTCGTAGAACATGTGCTCCATCCATCTTGATGGTGAATTTCAGAGCAAAATATGGCATTTAGGTCATGGAATTCTTATGTAACTATAGAACATACTATAAGAAAGCTATTTAGATAGAAAAATCATGAAAATGAAAAAAGCCAAAATTTCCAAAATTCTCGTTTTTTTCCCAAAAAAAGCCGGCTTTTTATGTGAAAAAAAAAACATCGATTCAAAAAAGCCGGCTTTTTTGCATCTCTATTTTCTAGAATTATTTTTCTGCACGTGTCATGTTTTGGAACTGTGCATTGCGTGATACTTTATAAATAACAAGTAGTGCATTACATGTAGCTCTCTTTTAGACGTATATGTTGTGTTTGTTTACAAAAAAAAAAAAAAAAAAAAGTATAATACAGGATAGCCTAAAAGTAGGTATACAGTACCGTACTGATCAGAACATTGCATTTTATATAATTTCTTATTGTTATAAATCAGGTAGACTTAGATTCTTTATTTTTTTGTTCTTAATGTGCTTTTACTTACATCTTAAGCTCGGAAGAGCCGAAGCAAACAAACCCATAAGCTAGAATGTTATACTTGATCAATGTAGGGGTACCTACTTACTTTTGGACCACCCTGTGTATTACACGAAGAAAAGTCGACATAGTAAATATAAATAGTATGTGTTTGAGTGTGTGACTTTTCGTACGCAGCCTGCCACCCTAGAATTCATGCCTAAATCAATGGATGAAAATGATATTGATTCTCTTCCGAGAACAACAGAGCGAAAGTTACAAACAAAAACATTAATACGTTTTATGTTGTGTTTACAACGCGCGGTGTTTCGTTCAATGCCACTTCCGCGTGTGTTAGTAAAAAAAAGCAATGAAATAATCAAAACGACGAAGTAGGTTATCACCCACTGTTATTTGCTTTTTTTGCGTTTCAGTTTTTTGTTCTTTGTTTACAAGGTAAAGGAATGCCAGGAAGATTTGTGTAAAGAATATTGGAAGCTAAAACAAATTATGTATGTTATGTACAGACGGGTCATAAGGTTACTTGACGAAAATAAATTTGAAATGAGTTATTAATCAACCACGAAACTGTGAAGTTATTACAAGTTGTATCAAAACATTAAGTTAGATTACTTAAATGTTGAAGGTGTTTATATGGGGATGCGGTGGCTCAGTGGTAGAGCAGAGCGTTCATGTATGGTGCATGGGGTCCCTAGTTCGATCTCAGGTTGCGCCAAGTGGACTTTGTAGTGGATAAACACCATGTGCGTGGCTTTTCTCGTGATTTTCCCGTTTCCTACCACTTTCTTCATTCCACCATTTCATGCATTTCTTATCATCACCGTCTCCTTTAGCCTACATGGCATAATCGTGGGACGTAAAACTGTAAGATTTCATTTTATGTTCAAGGTGTTCATTTAGTGTTGCCCGTAAGACGAGGAAAAACGTGTATTGTGCCGTAGATTCTCTTAAGTCTCGTCTCGTTTTGATTCTCGAAGATTTCTCGTCTCGTTTAGCAAGTTTTGTACAGAATTTATGCCCTGACCTCTATTCTTATTTTAATCTAAAAGTTATCAGAATCATTTCGCGTCATGAGAAGTCCTTAAAGGGTTTGATTTACAGTAACAATATTGAAACCGTATTTATTATTGGAGTATTTTATGTAATCACATGTGTATCTTTAAATGTTGATAAATTCCCTTCCTTATGTTTGTACAATCACTTTATCAGTACTATGAATCATGTAAGCACTAAAACAATGTAGGAAAATAGTTATTCTACTAAATCCGTGAAATGTAAGTTTGACCAAATCCATAAAACTTCAATTTCATGCATTACTAACACAGAAGTATAGTATCGAGGAATCATAGTGGCTCGGTGTTAGAATGGTCACCTCTTTTCTGTCCTTCTCACGAGCAAAATAAGATTGATAAATGTAAATCCGAAAATATAAATAATGTAGAAATTGACTCGTCCCTACCTTCTTTACGAGAGAAATCTCTGAATCACATATTTTTAATTGTAAACCTACCGAATTTTATACTTCCAACTTCCGTGAACCGAAACATTCTTTTTTATTTTATGAATATAAAATTGGATAAATATGAAAAAAAATATATAATTATTTCATTAGTAACATCAATATTAAAAGGATCAAAGAGTTTAAAGACGTCGTGGTCACCTTTAATACCAAACTAACATGTTACAACCACGTTAAAACAATTGTGAGCGAAGCTTATAGAAACTTGTGGTATACAATAAGATCTGGTAGGGATTTCAAGAAACAAGATGCATTAAAAAGGATACATAATGTTATAATCGTTATATCGAATCGTTAAATCGTAATCGTAATCGTTAAATCGAAACTAGAATACGCTGCCGAGTTCTGGAACCTTGCAAGCAAAAAATATAGCCGAAAAATAGAAATGATACGATCAAAATTCGCAAGGTATTTAGTTTTCAAGGAAGCAAGCATATATCCTAAATTTGAAACATATCAATGTTTAATTAAACAACTAAACATTGTATCCCTCGAAAGCAGAAGAAAAGTTCGGATATAATGCCTTATATATAAGATTTTAAACAACAAAATCCAAGTGTCGCAGTTACTTTAACTTCTTAAATTTAAAGTTTCCAACGTTAGAAGACGTCTAAAAGCTGGCTTATTTCACTGTAGAACTTTGATTTGAATAGATTTTCCGTAGTTTTCTTCACTCACATTAGGCGAAGGCCGGGATGATACTTTTTAGAAAGCCAGTTCCAGTTCCTTCTCAAATCCTAGACCCACCTAAAAGACCGATGTGACCCCAGAGTTGGAGGTCCGAACCCTTCTTTGAGTCATTCCCTTGCATAAATAAATAAATAGCAATCGAAACCAATGACAGCGTGCCGACGTACCACCACCAATGGAAGTCCGTGTTCAACTGTGAACGACCAAACCAAAGATGTTATAAATAGAGGACCTGCCTATATGTATCTTCATACTATTAAATCGATGAAGCCAAAAAATAACCGAGCATCGGCACGTCTGATTGGCTACTCTCGTTTCTGCCATCGTCTGATTGGGTACTTTCGTTTCCGCCATGATTGTTGGCTCAAAACATTGCGATCCTATTGGGCGGAGTGGGCAGAGTAGGGGTGGCAAAACTGTGACGTATGGCTTCAAGATTTTGTTGTAAGGGCAGATCCTCTATTTTATAAGATCCTTGGACCAAACTGATGGTCACGCTCATTTGGGACCAACATGGAGTATTACTACTTGCTTTCCAGGCAAACAGACCGCAATTTCCAGGATATACTATGCCTACCGCCCGCTGGAGTCACTGTTCTATGGAGCGGGCGGTGACTATGCCTCACTGTTGCGTGCGTTGAGGGCACAGACTAGAATATTGTAGTCTGTGGTTGAGGGATTCTGTGAAATCCCAGACCGTGGCATGCTGACAAAAGGTGTCTGTCTCCTGGAAAACAATGCACCTGTTCACTGCTCGAATGATGGCCAAACAGATGCACGACCGTGGGTATGAAATCCGTCATAGTTCGCGTTTTCTCTTGACCGACAACCATCTTCATTCCACCTCTTCCCAACCATGCAGTCATTTCCTAGGGACAAGTACTTCTGCTATGTTACCACGCTGCTTTCTGAGGCGCACTACTGGATTTTGGACCACTACATCTTACTTCACATTCGGACCTATAACATAGCAACGGTGCAGCAGAGTTACGGGTTGTACGTTACTTCATGATCTACGTAGGTATCCACAATTACACATGTAAAATTTTATCGCTCTACGGTATGTAAAAGTGGGTCAGAGTAAAATTTTCTCCCGCACCTTTCCTTAGCCGGCAAATTTCAAAGAAATCACAGATGTGCAAACTACTCAGAAACTATTGATTTGCGACCCGTGGTTCATCTAGGTGAAAATGTTCCAAAGTACTTGTAGAGTATCCCTTTGCAAGGAATGCATCGAATTACCAGTCACCCTGTATATATAATGGGTCACTTTCAGACTTTCGAAAAATTCTCCTGACATTAGTTTTCAAATTACAAGATTTAAATTTTGAACACGTATTATATAAGTAAAATGTATTATTATTATTAAAATCAGATCCCTAGGTCAAGCAAGGCCCGGACCAGAGGTGCGCAAAACTTTCGCATTTTTTTCGAAAAATCTTCCGATTTTTCCCGGTTTTCCCGTTTCTGGTGTATAATACGGACAAGCAAATAGCATCTTCGGAGATAATGCTCTATCCGGGAAAAAAACGAGGTATGAACCATGATCCTACGATAAATAGTAAGGAAGCACTAGGTGTTTGAGTGGAGATCTAAAATTTACCTCAGAAAGTGGAAATCCTAAAATGGTTTTCTAATAAGGAATGTTTGCCTTTGCCTTAGTTTTCACCAACAATAAAAAAACAGATCATCGATAGGTATTGAAATATAAACCGTGAAATTATGTGTTTGTCTTTTGGCCTCATTCATCAGTATGCAGAAAACAGATTACACACAAATGTTGTTGTAAAGTCTTTCGCAAAGTTAGATGTATATATTTATCTCAATCGGGGTTAATCCTACACAGATACACACACACACACACATCCAAGTAGGCACCGCTTGTCGTGCTCTTCTGTGCTAATCTCTTCTCGAATTTCTGTTTGACTTTGTGAGCTATGCGATGTTTTCGGCAACTTTCCCATCAGATGGACAGCATCCGCCAACCTTAGGGATTTCGCACACTGAATCTCTTTTCTCAGCAAAGGGTCTTTCTCATCGTCAGTTGTTGGCCGAGTGCCGATTTGAACCCTTTCCACCCAATGCCGCTTTGCTTTATCTTGTCGTGTGACACAACGCCGACACATGGGGAATAAATAATTTTCAGGGGGCTTTAGATCTTACAAAGTGTGTGTGTGAGTGAGAGAGAGAGAGAGAGAGAGAGAGAGAGAGAGAGAAAGAAAGAAAGAAAGACCTCTCTGAAGGCTCTGGTTTAGTAGACGCTGAACACAAGCATTATTTTGGTTACTGTGGCCAACCAGCAACTAAAGATAATTTAATAAAGATATCTTTATATGTAACTAGAAAAAAAAAACTTTCATGTTAGTTCGTTTCGCGTATCGCTCATTTGACTCCCGAAGATAAATTTATTCCACAGAAGAAGCGGCGAGACTCTTTAATTATAGTGCCTCTTTTATGTATGAGCCACTA
Organism: Thermobia domestica; assembly: GCF_964235325.1. Taxonomy (NCBI): domain Eukaryota; kingdom Metazoa; phylum Arthropoda; class Insecta; order Zygentoma; family Lepismatidae; genus Thermobia; species Thermobia domestica. The sequence goes on from NC_137466.1 coordinate 213,473,150, forward strand.
GGATTTTTTTCTTCTTTCCTTTTTGGAAGGAAACAAAACAATTGTCTTCGTTTTGTAATTTCGTGAACACAAATATGCGAACGTTGTACAGAATTTGACACAGTTCAGCATCGGAAGTTTTAATTAACTTGTGATTTTTCTATCAAGTGTTGGAAAGTATATATTTTTAAGAATGCTATTGCTGGTTTGTGTAGTAAAGGTCAGAAACATAGTCCGAAGAGCTGTAAGCGGTTTGCTTAGAATTGAGGACACAAAGTGATACGACAGTAGAAGGTTTCAATGTCAGACCCTCATTCGGGGTATGCGACACCTTAGTGAGGGCACATTGACTCAGTGATCGAGCTATCACCTCTGCTACGAAGTGTCCCTGGTTCAATCCCTGGCCGCCAAGTGGGTTTGTGGTGAACAGCACTGTGTCAGTGGGTTTTCTCTGGGTTCTCCCGTTTCCTCTGACATTCTCATTCCACCAATTCTTTCATTATCAGTAATCATTGTCTTCTGTAGCCCTCACTGAGGGTCGTAAAACTCAATTTCAGTATCTTAGTTCCTCCCATTCCCCTATGAATTATGCTGGATAATGGTCCAAAAGATGATGTGTCCTTTGAAATTTCTTATAATCTGCTCCTACTAATGTTTACTGCTGCCTATGGACCTGGACAACAATGAAAGAAGAGTTATTGCCCCATCACCAGGTCCGTTAACATGGAGTTCGTCAGATTATCATCATTGTGTGTATTCTGCATTATTGGCAGTGGCAGGTCACTTGCCGCAGCTGAGAAGCTTCCATGATCTACGGTCCTCCGCTAATCTCTTCGTCTTCACGTATGATCTTCCTGCTTTTATATCGTCCATTAATTGTAGCCTTCTTCGGTCCCTCCCTCTCTTTTCTGCCACCATATCCTCTAGCACGTCCCTCATGATATAGTTTCTTCTTAGCCAATGTCCCAACCAGTTTCTCTTCCTCTTCTTAATAATACGTAAAATTATTCATTTCTCCCCCACTATTTCTAACACCTTCTCATTCGATTTCCGCTCGACTCAATTAATTCTTTCCATTCTTCTCCACACACCAGTTTCTCTTTCTAATTCTTCGAACGCTTCCAGTCGTTTTTCATCACTTTTGTGTAATGTTCGTGTTTCCGCCCCATACAGTATAACACTCCACTCGAAGCATTTTATGAGTTTTCCTCAACTCTTTATTCAAGGTCCCACAAAAGAGACTTTTCTTCCTTCTAAAGGCTTCTTTCGCCATTCCTATCCTTGCTTTTATTTCACCTTCACACTTCATGTCATTACTAAGAATACTACTCAGATATCGAAAACTATTCACTTGTTCTATTTTCTCCCCTCCCACTTTTATATTTGACACCGATTTAAAAAAACTTATACCAAAATTTACCCATATTTTGTTCAGTTTTGTGCACCTTAAAAAACCGAAAAATTTTCGAATATAAACTCTTTAACTGTATTCCAAAGCTGAGTTCGTCCAACACAAAACTCGATCTAGAGATTGGTATGTTTTTCGATTTTCCCGTTGAACGAACTCAGGACTGGCATACAGTTGGACAATTTAGATTTTTTTTTTAAAGAGGTTTCTTAAGGTGCACAAAACTGCACAAAACTGCACAAAACTCGGTATAAGTATTTCTTTGAATTGGATTCTGACGATGTCCAAGTTAACGAACCTTCATCAGGTCCGTTCTCTCATTCTACTCCAAAGTTCCCTTCCACTTATGAAGACTAGGGTTGCAAGAAGTAAAGTATTAGAAATCACCGTTACGGTAAATCTCAAAATCCTGTAAAATCGAGATTAAAACTACCAGAATTAAGTCTTATTTAGTAAAAAACATTTTAGAACTGTTTCTTTTAATATCCTGACTCACGGCTACGTGTAGCAGCATTCTTATCCTGTAAAATAAGGAGAATAGGGACATTACCGACAGTAGCGAACGCAGAAATTTATTTCGGGGAGGTCCAAACTCAATATGGGGGTATTTTATATTACAATTCGTAAAATTGTTCCTAAAATGAGGCTAAATTTACACAAAAGTCGAAATTTCGGGGGAGTCTGGACCCCCAGGACCCTTCCCGTGCGTACGTCCCTGATTACCGAGTTTCATTAGCGTCTATCAAGGGGAATATGTGAGCTCTTTCTTGCAGGTACTTACCATACGTAATTTTGATTTGGTCTGAAACTGTCTTTTTATTCTTGCACACAAATAAATCACCAATAAACATCTCATTGATTTTGAGCCACTTTTGGGCACTTCTCAGGATGTTAGAAACATGGATGCTCTTTCCACTTTGTCCCAGAGTCTTACACATGATTTCAACCTCACGTATATAAGTCAAAAGTATTGGTAATGCATTACCGTATAAATCTGATAGAATAGCGGATAAGGATACCGGAAATCATATTTATGGTGAAGGAAAGCTTGCATCTCACAACTTTTCGTGCTACAAAGAATCCAAAGGAGAAAGTTGATCGCCAATCACTGCAGTGTTTTTTTTTTCACGCTGTTTCTAGTCAACAGATGTCACTAACTGCGCTGTTGCTGGTAGTTGAATGTTGAATTTTGTTAAATATTTCAAAATAATGCTATTCGTTCCAAATTATTCTATCATATTGCTACGATTATAGAATTATGACTTCTTGAACATTTTAAGTTTTCGCCAGAGGTGTTGTCTCTTTTTCTTCCACAATCTTTGGCAACAGCGCCACCTATGCATCAAAAATATTAAATCTGTCAGTTTTTCGCCCCACGATTATGCCGGCTGGGCCAAAGGAGATGGTGATGACGAGAAATGAATGAAATGGTGGAATGAAGAAAGTGGGAGAAATCGGGCACACCTCCCAAGAAAACCCACGGCGCGAGCTGGGATCAAACCAAGGGCTCCGTGCACCAGAGGTAAAGGCTCTACCACTTAGCCATCGCGGCCTCATCTCTACATCCAATTGCCAGATGCCAGCTTTTCTTAACAGCGCAACAGTTAGTGCAAATAAAATTTTTGGCACCTTTCTAAGCGAACTGGTGATATTGTACTCATGGACAGGACCGTTTCCCTTAGCATCACGCACACAACTTTGGGTTACGGTGACCTGAAAATCTCAGAATCAGTAAATTGCGAATTTACACAAACACTCGTATGTTACGTTACGATTTAGTTTTATTCCTTTGCAGTCCCTATAAATTATAATCTCAAAGACCCAGTCCCGTATCTTTGGACGCTCTGTTAGACGTATTTAAGCGTAAGTATTAGTTTTGGTAATACGTATATGATTTCCAAGTGAAAGGTGTGATATATTATAGTGATATATTCTATCATGGAAGTATTTCCGTATTATTTTTTCTTCCCCATTTTTTTCTCAAGGTTTTCTAACCAGTTTTACTACTTACTAGTTTCCTAACTAGAAAGTGGAAAAAAACTGCGTCCATGAAACAGCATGTACTCTGATTAGCAGGTTAAAGCGAACAAGTCCTTTTGTCGAAAAGTATCAATCAAAACTTCACGCACGACTAAATTAAAAGGTGTATTACATTTGGGTTTTTTTTTTTTGAATCACTATTCTTAATGTAAAATTTTAGTCATTTTATAAAAAATAGTACAGTATATGCATAAAGGAATATACGAGCTTCTTCGTGACTAAGCTGTTAGTGTAGACGCTTGTGGCGTGGGAGACCCGGGTTCGATTCCCAGTGGGAGCTCATGTGGTTCGAATCCTACGTTAAGCTGTAGTTCTACGTCACAGTCGTCTCATATATCCTTGCTGACTGAAAATTAAATCAAATAAAAGAATATGTTAACAACAAATACAATCTGTTAGTTAATGGTGTATTTTGCTATATGCGTATACACACAGAGCACAAAATAAATGACAATTTCTTTCAACAAGGTAAAAATGGTAAACTATTATTGGCAACGAAGACATAGCATCACAAAAGATCTTTTCTCTTTATTTTTCAAAAACTATGCATAAGAATTTAGACACAAGCATGTTATTTTGTTCATTTTGTAGTACTTAAAATAAATTTAAAAAATTACTCAACAAACACAACTTTTATTACTTGTATTACTATATGATTGCTCTAATTATTGTTAATAATAATTACAGTTAAATTTTTCCTTCAAATTTTGTTGTATGATTGCTATTTTGCTTCCTGTCACAAAACCAAACAATTAAACATTCTATATATTATACGTGTTGCTATTTCTGGGATAAATTTGGAACTGGGGGGCCAAAATTAGGTAAAATCACCATATTTAGAGGAGAAATGAGTTGACGTTACTTAAGTGCAATTACTAAGTACTAACCTAACCTAACCTAACTAACCTAACCTAACCTAATCTCACCTAACCTAGCCTAAACCATCAGAAAACGCAGAAAATATAGGAATAAAATACGGATTTTAAGCAAAGAATTCTGCCCCCCCCCCAGTCCAAATATCCTAATCTAACCTAACCTAAACTTACATAAACTAACCTAACCTAACCTACCTAAACCATCAAAAAATACAGAAAATATAGCAAGAAAGTACGAAATTTAAGCAAAATATTCTGGTCCCCCGAGTTCCAAAAATATGCCCTATTTCTACTTCCAAATCATCTATATCAGTTTATATTCTACTGGAATTGCAGGTAAAATTTATTAAATTTACGTATTTCAGATACATTTTAGCTTGCGGGTCAACTTTCTAAAATGAATCAATGAATTGTATATTAGTTTCGATTCGAAAAAGATTTTTCTTCTTATGTTTTGAAATCCTGAGGTACAGACCAAACTACGTGTCACCACTCTTCAAAGTATTGTGTAATGCACTGAGGTGCAAGTGCACAATAGCCGAGCATAACAGATTCGTTGTGGTGTATTGACTGACAGCTGTCATGTCTTTGAACATGTTTTGGTTAAATAGAGATTAATTAAAATTTAAAGAGTTAATGAAAATTCTAGACTCTTATTTCATTAAATATACTACGCACTTTATGCTGTCTTGTTAGTGCCCTAATGAAGAGCGTAATGAGGGTATTTATAAGTGTAGCCTTGTTAGTGCCCTAATGGAGAGCGTAATGAGGGTATTTATAAGTGCAGCCTTTGTTAGTGCCCTAATGGAGAGCGTAATGAGGGTATTTATAAGTGTAGCCTTTGTTAGTGCCCTAATGGAGAGCGTAATGAGGGTATTTATAAGTGTAGCCTTTGTTAGTGCCCTAATGGAGAGCTAATGAGGGTATTTATAAGTGTAGCCTTTGTTAGTGCCCTAATGGAGAGCGTAATGAGGGTATTTATAAGTGTGGCCTTGTTAGTGCCCTAATAGAGAGCGTAATGAGGGTATTTATAAGTGTAGCCTTGTTAGCGCCCTAATGGAGAGCGTAATGAGGGTATTTATAAGTGTAGCCTTTGTTAGTGCCCTAATGGAGAGCTAATGAGGGTATTTATAAGTGTAGCCTTTGTTAGTGCCCTAATGGAGAGCGTAATGAGGGTATTTATAAGTGTGGCCTTGTTAGTGCCCTAATAGAGAGCGTAATGAGGGTATTTATAAGTGTAGCCTTATTAGCGCCCTAATGGAGAGCGTAATGAGGGTATTTATAAGTGCAGCCTTTGTTAGTGCCCTAATGGAGAGCTAATGAGGGTATTTATAAGTGTAGCCTTGTTCGCGCCCTAATGGAGAGCGTAATGAGGGTATTTATAAGTGTAGCCTTTGTTAGCGCCCTAATGGAGAGCTAATGAGGGTATTTATAAGTGTAGCCTTTGTTAGTGCCCTAATGGAGAGCGTAATGAGGGTATTTATAAGTGTGGCCTTGTTAGTGCCCTAATAGCGTAATGAGGGTATTTATAAGTGTAGCCTTGTTCGCGCCCTAATGGAGAGCGTAATGAGGGTATTTATAAGTGTAGCCTTTGCTAGTGCCCTAATGGAGAGCGTAATGAGGGTATTTATAAGTGTAGCCTTTGTTAGTGCCCTAATGGAGAGCTAATGAGGGTATTTATAAGTGTAGCCTTTGTTAGTGCCCTAATGGAGAGCGTAATGAGGGTATTTATAAGTGTGGCCTTGTTAGTGCCCTAATAGAGAGCGTAATGAGGGTATTTATAAGTGTAGCCTTGTTAGCGCCCTAATGGAGAGCGTAATGAGGGTATTTATAAGTGTAGCCTTTGTTAGTACCCTAATAGAGAGCGTAATGAGGGTATTTATAAGTGCAGCCTTTGTTAGTGCCCTAATGGAGAGCGTAATGAGGGTATTTATAAGTGCAGCCTTTGTTAGTGCCCTAATGGAGAGCTAATGAGGGTATTTATAAGTTTAGCCTTGTTCGCGCCCTAATGGAGAGCGTAATGAGGGTATTTATAAGTGTAGCCTTTGTTAGCGCCCTAATGGAGAGCTAATGAGGGTATTTATAAGTGTAGCCTTTGTTAGTGCCCTAATGGAGAGCGTAATGAGGGTATTTATAAGTGTGGCCATGTTAGTGCCCTAATAGAGAGCGTAATGAGGGTATTTGTAAGTATTAGTTTCATCTCAGTAAGTGGTATGGTTCCCCTGTAGAACATCAACGTTCTTTTTAGGTTTACAAACATTTTTTTTTTCTATTTTCTCCGAAAGTACACATGACTTCTTATAGTCACGCATATCAATTTGTCTGCTTCATTAAGTTCTAGCGATCAATATTCATATATTTCATTTATATATATATATATATATATATATATATATATATATATATATATATATATATATATATATATATATATATATATATATATATATATATATATATTGTAAACGGCAAAACTATTATATAATTTTATGTACTCGTTACGTTATACTTTTAACGGTTTGTGTGGATGTACAGTCTTTTACAATTTCATTTTTGCATTTTATCCGGTATGTTTCACTAACATTAGCATGTCCTGTGTGCTTATAACTGGAAGTAATTGTATGTGTGTATATTGGATGTAAATAAAATTGCGCAAATAATGAAGTAAAAAGAATATAATATAATGTCTATTTATGGTTGGAAGAATATTATAACATTTGCTAGATATATATATGTTTTTTCGCGTTTCAGTTGTTTATTTTAGTTCCTCCTTTTCCCTTCTGCGTCATAAGTTGACAAGGATGCAACGTGACTCGAGGCTATATATACGTATATTATTATTATTATTTTCAAAAGCTGCACAGTAGTGCTTACTTTTCAGTTGATTTTGTTGTTGATACGAAAAGGGGAAGAAAAAAATAATGTGTTTGTATTCGTGCCTTTTGAAAGTATGCTTAAGTGTTACGTAAGATTTTTTTTTTTTCATTCTAATATAATTTGTTTTCTCTTCATTATTTTGTTTAAAGAAAAAAAATCTCGTGGTTTTTTGTGTATGGAAATAGGAACCTAACATTAAATCTCTATACAAGAATATTTTTCGAAATATTATAAAAGATTTCCTGTTTATCTTTTACTATTATTATTATTATTATTATTATTATTATTATTATTATTATTATTATTATTATTATTATTATTATTATTATTATTATTATTATTGAACCTATTGAATCAAACACAAACTATTTCGAAAGCTAAAGAATGAAATACAAAATTTTATTTTAATAAATCTGATTATAACTTTTGCTAAAACTGAGACCGTGCCTTTTTAAGAGTTCTAATCACTGCGAAATTAAAATACCGCTAATTTTACAGTAATTATGTGATACGTATCTTCAAATAGATAAAAAGATAAGCTGAAATATGGAACAAGCGCGCGCTAGACAATATTATTTTGCATGAGGTACCGTTATCGTAAGTCACCTTGGACCCTTCCGTTTGCAGCCATTTAGAAACGCGAAAATAAATGCCGGTTTTCTAAATGGCTGGAAGTTGAAAGCAGATAAGTGAATCGTGATCACATTATCTCATGTAAAATAATATTGTCTAGCATGCTCTTGTTCCACATGTTTATCTTTTATCTATTTGAAGATATCACATAATTACTGTAAAATTAGCGATATTTTAATTTCGCTGTGATAAGGCCTCTTAAGTTGTCTCTGTTGAAGTTTTGCTGCTCTTTTCGGCTCCGTGTCGGACGCTAATGAAACATGAACCAACCTTTTAAGGTTACCCAAACCACCATTATAAAATTAAAATTTCATAGCTCTCGGGATTCAAATTCGGAACTCCTGCACAAAAAGGCGCACGTGCTAACCACTAGATCAGCGTGGAGACTACCGTGTCTGAAGAAGGAGAGATGATGTAATCCTCGCTTTCCGAAATATCCAAACGGAATTAATTTATTGATCTAAAGCTCAGGAATATTTTCCAGCAGCGAGAATGAATGAGGTGTGGACGTACAGCTTGACGTGTGATCTGAACTACATGAGCACTGGGAATCGAACTGAGTCCCCTACGCGGAAGGCCATGTTTGACCTGTATGTGTATGAGTGTGCCGAAATGCAGGTACAAGAACCACTGTTGGAGGAGACTGGTTAACTGTTCCATACACTAAGGCTGGGAAGAAACAATTGCGTATCGAAATCAGAGTCGGGCTAAGAAATCAAGAAGGTAAGTTCAAGAAAGTGGAGGGAAAAAGTTATTGAAACAAGTTGGTACTCAGGAAAAGAAAAAAAAAGTGCATAAATTTAACATTACTAATTCGAACCATCAAGGATCCTCATCATCTGTGCGGAAGGATAAATATTTTCTATTCACAATGAGTTGATTAGTTTTTAAAGGATGTTCTACCCTGTCTAGTTATAACCTATCCACAAGAGCAATTTGATTAGATTAAGTACACTTATGCTTAGGCAAGACACGGATATTCACAGGATGTGGAGGTGTTCCTGACGTGATATATTTAGGGGAACTTCTTTTTCTTTCTCCTTGACTCTTCACTCTTGTTGTTGATTTGGCTCCCTGCCTCAGCATCCCACACGCACTTACAAGATCATACACCTGCGCCAGGTGGCCACACAATAACGAATGTTGCCATCTCAGCTATCATTTAGAAAAGTCATGCTAATAGTGTCAGCCGCTAGAAGATGACACAGCGGCACTCAAGCAAAGAATGTGATAAATAAACAGGTATTTATCATGTAAGCTTCACAGCGCTTGATCACTAGAGTTAATTACAAAAGACTTTTTCACAAGAAGCACAGAATAACATATGTTGCTATTTTGGACTTGGCAGCAAACATTATTACTCACGTGCTTGATGAATTAATGTATGCAATAATAAGGTAAAGTCACTTACCAATGTAATGAGTATGTTTCTAAGAATGTATCCCCCCCATTTTCATGTTTGTAGGAAAGAATAGAAAATTAAACACCTTGACCTTCCATTGCACCATGGTCAGCTGAGTGTGTGTAGGTGTGGGTAATACAGTTTGTAGGTTGTTATTTCTGAGGTTTTGTATCAAAGGAGTCCGAACTAATGAGGTAACACTTTGGAACTCACTCTTACCCAACCTCAACCTCACAAAGTCACCATGAGATCGACTAAATGGAATATTGTGATGATCACGAGATAGTATGATGGTAATATTGAGATAACTGTATGAGCGTGAACTTGGTTGAGGGTGATGTTGCAGAAGTGAGTGAGCGTGAGAGTGATTGAGTGTGATGTCGAACAAGTGATGTGAGCATCAAGTGGAGTGACTGTAATGGTTTATTAATGTGAAAGAGGACTGTGATGTAGGACAGGTATTGTAAGCGTCAGGCCGATTGAATGTGATGTTAGATAGATATGAGCATGTGATTGAGTAAAAATGATGTTGGAATGATGTGACCGTGAGGTGGAGCGATCGTGATGTAGGGATAATGATAACAGCGTGAGATAGAATGAGTGATGCAGGACACGTGATGTAGAATGAGATAAAATGAGTGTTGCCGGACTGGTAATATAGCATGAGATAGAATGACTGATGCCAGATAGGTGATGTAGCGTGATATATAATGAGTGATGTCGGGCAGAGTGCTGACCAGGTGATGTAGTGTGAGATAGAATGAGTGATGCTGGGAATATGATGTAGTGTAAGATAGAATGAGTGATGCTGGGCATATGAGTAGCGTGAGATAGAGTGAGTGATGCTGGGCATATGATGTAGCGTGAGATAGAGCGAGTGATACTGGGCATACAGTATGATGTAGGGTGAGATAGAATGAGTAATGCCGACAGGTGATGTAACATGAGATAGGATGAGTGAGGCCGACAGGTTATGTAGTGTGAAATAGAATGAGTGATGCTGAACAGGTGATGTAGCGTGAGATAGAATGAGTGATACCGAACAGGTGATGTAGCGTGAGATAGAATGGGTGATGCCGACAGGTGATGTAGTGTGAAATAGAATGAGTGATACCGAACAGGTGATGTAGCGTGAGATAGAATGAGTGATACCGAACAGGTGATGTAGCGTGAGATAGAATGGGTGATGCCGACAGGTGATGTAGTGTGAAATAGAATGAGTGATGCCGAACAGGTGATGTAGCTTGAGATAGAATGAGTGATACCGAACAGGTGATGTAGCTTGAGATAGAATGAGTGATGCCGACAGGTGATGTAGTGTGAAATATAATGAGTGATGCCGAACAGGTGATGTAGCGTGAGATAGAATGAGTGATACCGAACAGGTGATGTAGCGTGAGATAGAATGAGTGATGCCGAACAGGTGATGTAGCGTGAGATAGAATGAGTGATACCGAACAGGTGATGTACCGTGAGATAGAATGAGTGATACCGAACAGGTGATGTAGCGTGAGATAGAATGAGTGATACCGAACAGGTGATGTAGCGTGAGATAGAATGGGTGATGCCGACAGGTGATGTAGTGTGAAATAGAACGAGTGATGCCGAACAGATGATGTAGCTTGAGATAGAATGAGTGATACCGAACAGGTGATGTAGCTTGAGATAGAATGAGTGATGCCGACAGGTGATGTAGTGTGAAATATAATGAGTGATGCCGAACAGGTGATGTAGCGTGAGATAGAATGAGTGATACCGAACAGGTGATGTAGCGTGAGATAGAATGAGTTATACCGAACAGGTGATGTAGTGTGAGATAGAATGAGTGATACCGAACAGGTGATGTAGCGTGAGATAGAATGGGTGATGCCGACAGGTGATGTAGTGTGAAATAGAATGAGTGATGCCGAACAGGTGATGTAGCGTGAGATGAAGTGACCGAGGTGCCGAGATAATGGCATGAGAGTGACGTTGAATAAGCATGATGTCGTATAAGTGATGTAAGCGTGAAGTCGAGCGAACACGATGTTGGAGTGATGTGAACGTAAAGCTGAGCGAGTGTGATGTCAGACAAGATGAAATGAGCATGATCTTGGGATGATGATATGAGTGTGAAGTTGTATATACGTGATGTCGGAGGGCAAGAAGTGTGAGCGTAAAACTGGATAGATATGAGCATGAAGTTGATTCTGATTTTGCACAGGTAGTGTGAATGTGATATTGGACGTGAGGTCGAGTAAACATGATATTAAGATTGGTATAAGCGTGTGGAGAAGTTATCGTGATGTTGAGGAAATGATATCGGCGTGAATTTCAGTAAGTGTGACGTGAGATAAGTGATGTGAGTGTGAAATATAAGGAGTCTGATGTTGAACAAGTGATGAAAGGAAATGAACTAATCGTATATTGGGCTTATAATATGAACATAAAATTGAATAAGAGCTATGCCAGAAAAATAATATAATCGAGAGGTTTAATAGACATGATGTTCGATAGATGCTGTAACAGTAAGTGTGAGATTGATTGGCATGGTGTCAGGCTAGTGATTGAGAGTGAGATCGGATTAAACTTGTTAGTATGAAGTGGACTGAACTTCATGTCGAAATAGTGTAAGGTTGAGTGAGTATAGGTACAACTGGAAAGCTCACAACTCTACATTGAACTTCAAAAAATTCCGTAATCAACTGGTATTAGTTCAACATCTGAATTCACTGTTCTTTTTGGAAAACGAACATAAGATCAGTCAAGCATAGTAACTAGTCAACCACATGAAAGCTAAAACAAATGCTTCAAGTGATATACTTTTTATTACATTAAGTTTTTCAATTACATTAAAATTTTGGTTCGTGCATGTTTTCAGAGAGACATTAACAAAACTTATTTTGCTTATTTCTTGTTGTAATCATGATAGTAAACGGTTAGACTAGGACTCAACATCCACAGTGCTGCCAGATGGATCTCATTTCCGGTTATTGTACTGCATTTCGTGCAGGCCCGTAGCTAGGGGTACGCAGGGGGCTTAGATCCCCAGTGATCACCTTCAACCTTCTCAAGTTCTCAGTTCTTTGTTCGTAGATTATTATTATTATTGGGTATTCTGCCTTTCGGCAAGTCCTGGAACTAATGATTTTTTATTTTTTTTTATTTTAGATTTGGGCCTGGAAATGTTTCTTCCAGTTTTGTCGATCTTCAGCTTCCACTTTTAACTCCCAATATTTTCTTCTATCTTTCAAATCATCGATCAGCTGTGTACTTCTTCTTCCTACTCCTCGCTTCCCTTCTATCTTTCCTTCTATGGCGGTGTGAAGAAGACAATTTCTTCTCAAGATGTGTCCAATTCAATTGGTCTTTCTACGAATGATGGTGGCTAGAAGTGTCCTCTTCTCTCCTATCCGTTTTAAAACATCTTCGTTTGTTGCTCTCTCTGTCCATTTTATCTTCTCCATCTTCTTCCAGCATCACAAGTTCAATTTAAGTTAGGCCTAACACTAGTTAGACTCCCCCTCTCCGTCTTAGTGTTCCCTGAAAATAAACCCTAATGTGTGTTTTGGGTTAGAAAAAAAATAATATAAGGCTTCTTCTTTCTGCATTTTCAGACTTGAAATTAAACATTTCAGTTTGACGTCACACGATTATGTCCTTTAGGCTAAAGGATATGATGATTAAAGCAAGTGAATAATATGCAAGAATTGGTAGAATGAGAAAGTGGGAGGAAACGGAAGAATCCCGAGGAAACCCACGGACACGATGTTATCTACCACAAGTGTACCTAGACGGGGATCAGTTCAGAGACCCCACGCACCAGAAGTATGCCCTCTACCACTGAGCCACCGTGGAACTTATGGATGTTAATCACTTTTAGAAATTGTGTATATAAAGTTGAATATAGTCTGGGGCTTTTAGCGCGACTGACAGAGGGACAGACTTAAACAGACTTTCTCCAATGCTTTCTATACTTTTGCATAGTACAAGTAGGGGTGTTCGATAAGGCTGAAGACCTATCGAACTTCGGGAGTGAAAATTTATCATGTTGTCATCGGTTACTCGAAACCGTTCGAGTATTTGAAATTATCGAAGTTTCGGGTATTATCGAAATTTCGAGTATTATCGAAGTTTCGGGTGTTATCGAAATTTCGAGTATTATCGACATTTCGAATATCATCGAAGTTTCGGGTGTTATCGAAATTTCGAGTATTATCGACATTTCGAATATCATCGAAGTTTCGGATATTATCGAAGTTTCGAGTATTATCGACATTTCGAATATCATCGAAGTTTCGGATATTATCGAAGTTTCGGGTATTATCGACATTTCGAGTATTATCGAAGTTTCGGGTATTATCAAAAGTAGTGATGAACAGTTCGGTTCTTTCTCCTCTCCAATGATTTCTTCTTGCAGCCAAACTAGTCAAACAACTTTTTTCATCTGATAAGTTATTGCAAAGTTGTATTTGTCGAAATCATATGTAAAATTATTTTTCTGCCTGCCCCGTTATTGGCGCAATCGGCAAAGTGACTATTAGTAGACTAATGTTGTCTTGGATTCCAATTTCAATCGGGTGATGCATGTTTTCTCTTCCTCTTTCTCTCTTCTGACAGACTGCTTAAACCTTGCACAGATCTGCCGGGGGGTGGGGGACTTTTCCTTCACTACATTGCTAAGGAGAGAAGTCTTAAAATGAACACTCTGCATATATGTAATATATAGGTCTATTATATACAACTATGATAACCTCGAATACATCGTTTCTTTCGAACACTCCGATAATCCCTAACTTTTCTAAATGTTCAAGCGACTCGACAAATGCGATCATATTGATATATTTCTGTATTTGCTGTTTTCAAACAGTTCGAGATTCTCGAACAGTTCGAGTGTCTCGAAGTTGTCTAATATTTCTTACATTTCGAGTGCCTCGAACACTTCCAGAGTACCGAACATTTCGGGAGTCTGATCATTTCGAGAGTCTCAAACATTTCGGGAATCTCGAAAGTTAGATAATTCGATAAAATTAAAATTCTTTATCGATGAAACGGTTTTGAAATTTTATCGAATTGTTATCGATTACTCGATTATCGGAACAGCCCTAAGTACAAGTTCGGTAGTCTGTCAAAAGCCTAAGATTCAAGATTGTTTTCAACGTTGAATGATTCGCTATTTATTGCTGTTTCCAAGCACTATCTCCTCTGATACAATATGCGTCCATTTAACACTCCATTAGCACATTGGGTAAACAACCAAACCACTGCGGAAAAGGAAGAAAAAAACTACATACATACATATATGGTACATTGTAAGTATTAAATATACACATTGTACTAATGTATAATAAACCCAACACTCTTAATGTATGATTCACTAGCTGTTGAAATAAGCAAGTATCCATAAACAAAATGTTTCAAGGTCTTGAGGGCAGCGAACAAGAGCATTGCTCCATGCCATGTTTATTGCATGGGTTTTAAAAGCCTCTCAACCGTATATAATTACAACCTATTTGTATGTTGTTGCCTTTCCTTTATCTTCTAACAAGACGCATACTATGTTGCTTTTGCAACGGGAACAAATCGTGTAATTCTCCTAAGCTGCAACAAAACCGCTAAGCAAATGCAACAGTAAGACATTCTTTCTCTTCATTGTCGCACAGTTCAAGTTGCAAGCACTTTTTTTTTTTTTTTTTTTTTTTTGACAACGCAAATTATAACAACTGACTGGCAATTGTTTTGGCATTATGTCATTATTATATTATAGTGATATTAAACACAAGGAATATGTTTAAAATAAAATAATTGGAGTATGTATTACGAAAATATCTAACAATAACGATAAATAGTGTTTTAAAAATATTATTTTTATTATTTACTTCTGCTTGATTATAATTTCACAGCGATAGTGTGACAGCGCATTTGTAGAAATTTCTGTGTAATTGTACAGTAAAATATTACAATATACTAGCGTATATTTTAAGTTTATCGGTATAATAACAATATATCACTGTACAGTATTTTAAAATATAATTGATAGTAACCTATGAAGCACAGAGAAAAAAAGTAACTGAGGCACTATAGAGTATTCCGTTTCGAGTCTTGAAACTAC
The DNA here is from genome assembly GCF_964235325.1 of Thermobia domestica. Classification (NCBI taxonomy): domain Eukaryota; kingdom Metazoa; phylum Arthropoda; class Insecta; order Zygentoma; family Lepismatidae; genus Thermobia; species Thermobia domestica. The sequence goes on from NC_137466.1 coordinate 213,488,455, forward strand.
TGGGGCATATTTTATGGGACATTATTTATGCCTTACAATTGATGGCAATTTAGAATAGATAATTGCTACTTGGTGAAGAGGTTAGTTGAGGATTGTGGAAGGTTCTTAGTTCGTGGCACTTGACCTACCAATGATAGTAAAATATCTGTGATGATAAAATTTTAGTATTGTCAAGCAGCTGCCGCTAGTGTTGAAATCCAAATGTAAGATACAAAAGAAATGTATTTGACAATCTCCATTGCACGCCTTTTTTTTTTTCGTTGCAATCTGCTTCATAATCATTTTATTCAACAAGACATGGAGTGAATGGAAGGAATTGCTTACGTTGCACTTGTCAGCAAAGCAAGCATGAACCACGCGATGCGAATTCCATTCGCTTTACCCCCCCCCCCCCCGTCGTTTTTCTCCTTTTACGTGGTCGTGTGTCCTATTTCAAAGTTAAATGCTTTGACTTTGTTACTTCCTGGTCAGCGCAACATAAAGGTTCCCTCTTCTAATTGACTTCTTGTTTCTCTGTTGATGAAGCTTGCGTCAGCGGGTAACTATCACAACTTGTGTATCGCTTTCGCAATAAGAGAATAATGTGCTCCGTTGTTATTACTGCATAGCTTGGGATCATATTCTGTGGACTCAAATGGTAATTGAACTTGTTACACCTACCAACAAGACTTCATTAGGATTCTCTTTATACAAAGAACGACGCAATAATAAGATTGACAGTATGAAACTACAACAGGAGGGCGGAACGACATTTACAAAAAAGGAAAGTAAAAGAAAAAAAAGAAAAAACAATAACAAAACATAGGGGATGTTAATTTGCTGATAGAATTCCTTCCCTTCGTGGGGGTCCTTTTCAGAAATTTCTTTTGTATGTGGCATCATTTTACTAAATACAAATCATTTTTGGGATGCGGACGAGGCGTCACGAGACAGAACAAAATATGAGACAGTATAGAACTCTTCCAATAATAAACATACATTTTTCGAGACGAATTCCACTTTTACGATATATTTTTGAGACGAGACACCACTTTTACGACATATTTCTGAGCCGAGACACCACTTTCACATATTTTTGAGACGAGACATTACTTTTATGACACATTTTTGAGATAAGATACCACTTTTACGACATTTTTTTTTGAGACGAGACACCACTTTTAAGACAGATTTTTGAGACGAGACGGCACTTTTATGACATTTTTGAGACGAGACGGCTTCAATTCTTTTTGACGTACTCATCCCCACAGACAATATGCATTGTTTAATGAGTGTCCTTATCACAGCACACAGCGGATATTTAGATTCTAAATAAACCTACTGTTATATGTCTGAAATAATGTAGTCGAATGGTTGCAGCGCGTGTGCTTTTCATGGACGAGGTACTGGGTTCGATTTACGATTAAAGTTTATAATTTCCTGTTTTCACCCAGCTATATGAATGACACCATTAAAAGAGCTACTTGAATTAAAATAAATTGAACTCCAGACTAGAAAGCCAGAATTAACGATGTCGATGCGCTAACCCAGTGTCACCCATTTGAACGCGCATCATAGAGCCAATGGAGATCTTCATGGGCTTGGATCGAGCCCGCGGGCTTAAACCCGAACAGGCCCGCGGACCACACTCGGGCTAACAAAGCATATATCACTTCGGACTCGGGCGGGTCGTAATTTTTTAAATATTCAACCATATTTCTTGGGTCTTTTCGGGTCTAACTATGTTAATATACTATACAACGAGAACTTTTAAAGCACAACTGCAAAATTAAACGTCTAATTGCTGTAAATAACTTTGCATTAATTGTTAAGTTTCTGTAATTTGGGCTTATTTGGGCTTCATTTGATTATTACACGAGCTCGGCTGAACTCGGACCTAAATGCTAAAACATATTTCGGACTCGAGTCGGTCCTCACATTATAAATTCACAGACCGGACCGGGCCTGGGCTAAAAATTCCGGCCCGTGCAGACCTCTAAGAGCCAAGGAAGTTTTAGCCTAGAATAATGGTTCTCAACCTAATTCCTATTACGACCCCCATTTTATCACATCCTCTTGCCATCGACTCCCTTATAATTTCTGGTTTGTAATAAGCTTGGGTGGGATTTTTAATATACGTATTGCGGAGATATCATGATATCCATCTATTTCTATAGTAGTAGAATCCCTTTTTTGTATATAGTGGATACAGTAACTTCCCTACAAGCGAATGGATTAAAACCAAATTTGGTCAGTTCATTCATATTACAAATATCGAATCCAATTCGTCATACTGTTTCAATAATAGAGGCTGTTAGAAAATCTTAAAACTTCATAATTCCTTAATATGATTAAAAAAAAAAAAAATAAAGTGATTTTTAATTTTCGTTAAAAAACAACTTGTTACAGAAGAAAGTTATTGAGTATTTTAAATGATTTGATAATGGTTGTCACAAAAGATTTAACAGGACATTTCTGCACTAGTGGTATTTCAATACGCAGTTCTCATTAGTTTCATATCGTACCTCTTTCATTTAAATTGATTTTTAAACAACTCTGCACCTGTTGAAAATGTTTAGTAGACCTATTTTTTTTTTGTTGTTGTTGTTCTTAGCAGTATGTATAAAAATAGAAATTATGCTTATGAGAACAAAATTCAAAATAATATTTAAAAATATTTTCCGGTATTAGATTCTAATTATATTCATTTCTTCCTCTTGTCTTTGCGACCTCCAGGTTGAGAAATCCTGGATTAATCTGATTTTTTTTTTTTTTTTTTTGCTGTTGTAATAACGCTCAGATAATTACGCCATCTTTTCGGTTAGGAGGTGTGTCAGGTATTGTTACAAGGTTCGTTTTATGTATTACCCTGGATAAACAGTTTAAGGGTGGTCCTGGACCATTTTAAATAAAAAAAATGATCGAACCAGCGAACATCCTATTTAACCCGTAAGTACTACGCGGAGATTCCGCGTTCGCCATAACTTCCCGTTCTACCGCCTCTCTAAATTGTCGCTTCCACTACCTTCTTGGTTATATTGAGTGTATATGCGAAAATTAACAACGTGTCGGTAGTTTTCCGCAATATATTGTTCGGAGTCGGACAGACTCCGCGTAGTAATAATGTGACAGAAAAATGCGTAGTATTAAGGGTTAAAGGATTAATAAAAAGATCTCCATTCGTTGATTATTACAATTTTTAAGGAATCTTCTTTCGTTTTAGCACTACCACTAATATATTTTTAATTTTTTCTTTTTTCTTTTATTGTTTTTATTCTCATCGTCAGCAGCTTTTATGCAACCTGGGGAATTGAGTAATTTAATTTCCATTTTTGGAGACTCAACAAAAGCAGTGGATGATGTATTGTATATCTATTTTAAAATGCAAAAACTTCTGTTGTGTATGCAACCTGAACTTGCTTTTGAGTTGTAAAAGTTGTCTAATAAATAGGCAACAAGAAAAGCCCTAACCCAGCCTAATGTTCATGCATTTTCAAAAAGTAAATATACAGTGTCGAACAACTTTTCTTGAATGGTAAGTTGTTTTGTGTATATTTTGCAATGAAAGCAGTTAAAGTTGGATACACTTATTGATCAGATACGTGGACTAGATTAGATATTTAATTGCATGCAATCAAACTTAGTTTTATTCAAGTTTCTGATGAGATCAATCTCGCCCAAAGGTGTCCAAACTCATGAGTTCGGCGCTCACGAGTTCGGAACTCACGCTCACTCGACCTCAACCTCACGAAGTGAGCGTGAGGTCAGGCTGGTTATGTGAGCGTGAGGTCAGGCTGGTTATGTGAGCGTGAGGTCAGACTGGTTATGTAAGCGTGAGGTCGAAATGAGTTTGTGAGCGTGAGGTTAGGTCAAAATGGTCACCCCTGATCTCGTCTGTGCTTTATTCTTTCGTCCAAGACTAAAGAATAGAATTAAAACTAGCGTATCAGCTTGTATGAATATTGTGTTGAGTTTTTAATTAATTACGTGGCACAATTTTACCCTTTAGGCTAATGGAGATGATACGAAGCAGATGATGATAATGAAATAAATTGTGAAATGACAGTACACAAAAACACCGATGTTCTTACCGGAACATGAATTCGCGGTCTTGCAGTCGCCAGATAATGTCAGACGGATCGACTATTACAGCCGGCTTTGAATTATAATTATAGAAGTTCTTTTGCCAAGATCTGGAATAGTTGTTTTATCTTTGGTGACTTCAGCTTATGTACCCTGTATTGAATCTAGTTACTTTGTATCTTTGGTGGCTTCAACCTATATATCCTGTATTGAATTTAGTTACTTTGTATCTTTGGTGGCTTCAGCTTACATATCCTGTATTGAATCTAGTCACTTTGTATCTTTGGTGGCTTCAACTTATATATATCCTGTATTGAATTTAGTACTTTGTATCTTTGGTAGCTTCAACTTATATATCCTGTATTGAATCTAGTTACTTTGTATCTTTGGTGGCTTCAACTTATATATCCTGTATTGAATTTAGTTACTTTGTATCTTTGGTGGCTTCAGCTTACATATCCTGTATTGAATCTAGTCACTTTGTATCTTTGGTGGCTTCAACTAATATATATCCTGTATTGAATTTAGTTACTTTGTATCTTTGGTAGCTTCAACTTATATATCCTGTATTGAATCTAGTTACTTTGTATCTTTGGTGGCTTCAACTTATATATATCCTGTATTGAATCTAGTTACTTTGTATCTTTCGTGGCTTCAACTTATATATATCCTGTATTGAATTTAGTTACTTTGTATCTTTGGTGATTTCAACTTATGTATCATGTATTGAATCTAAACAGCGTGACAAACATCTTGGCATTTGAAGACGGCGCTCCAAATTCCCTTTCAATGCTGCTAGCAAATGAGAGGCCAGTGGTATTGCCACGTTTATTTTGAACACATCCACATCTATCCCCTGTCACCTGATCGCACTGTAGTTTGTCTGCTTAGCCATAGCCACACCCCTTTATCATTTGGCAACGTCGCGCCAGAACTTGCGTTTTATTCGTTTAGCTGAAATGCCAAGATGTTTGTTACAGGCTTTTTAGTTACTTGTATCTTTGGTGGCTTCAACTTATATATCCTGTATTGAATCCAGTTACTTTGTATCTTTGGTGGCTTCAGCTTATATATCCTGTATTGAATGTAGTTACTTTGTATCTTTGATTGCTTCAACTTATATATCATGTATTGAGTCCAGTTATTTTGTATCTTAGGCGACTTCAACTAATATATTGAATCCAGTTACTTTACATCTTTGGTGACTTCAACTCATGTGTCCTGTATTCAATCCAGTTACGTCTCTGCTATGGGGAACACGGTGACTTAGTGCTAGAGCTCTGACCTTTAAGACGAAGGGACTTTGATTCGAATTGCAGCCATGTGTGTTTGTAATGGACAACTTTATGTCCATAGGATTTCTCGAGGTTAGTTGTTTCCCTCCACATTCCCATTCCACCAATTCGTTCATAATCATTTATTTATATTATTTGGTCTAGGAATTAATTCGTGCGGGTGGACAAGAGATGGCGCAACGAACGGAGCGTCCCACAGTTCCGTGTATCCACACATGTGTTGCAAACCTCTGTCATCGCGTATCGTTCGTAGTTAGGGTAGTGGATTAAAGCGTCAACAACACCAGTTTGTAGTTAAGTAAACATGGCGCAATTTGTGCCTGATAAAGTGTTTTTGCGGGGTGTCCTTCTGCATTACTTTAACATGCAGAAAAGTGCGACTGAAAGTCATCGTATTTTGGTGGAAGTGTATGGTGACCATGCTCTAGCTGAGCGAACGTGTCAGAAGTGGTTTGCACGGTTTAGAAGTGGTGATTTCGGCTTGGCAGACCAAGAGCGAGCTGGACAGCCAAAAAAATTTCAAGACGAAGAATTGACAGCATTGCTCGAGCAGGATTCGTGTCAAACGCAGGAACAACTTGCAGCAGCATTAGGCTTTGATCAAACAACAGTCTCCAAACACTTGAAAGCCATGGGAATGATTCAAAAGATGTCACATTGGGTTCCACATGAATTGAAAGACAGAGACGTTGAAAGACGAAAAACCATTTGCGAATTGCTGCTTCAACGACAGAGCAGAAAGCGGTTTCTGCATCGAATTATTACGGGTGATGAGAAGTGGATCCATTACGAGAACCCTAAACGAAAAAAGGCCTGGGTGAAACCAGGTGAACCAGGTCCATCACAACCAAAACGAGATATTCACTGTGCAAAGGTTATGCTGTGCATATGGTGGGATATGAAAGGTGTGGTGTACTATGAGCTGCTGCAACCGGGTGAAACTATGAATGGAGAACGTTATCGACGACAATTAATGCGTTTGAAGCAAGCTCTGGCCAGAACACGACCAGAATGGGAGAACAGACATGATAAACTTATTGTTCAACATGATAACGCTCGCCCACATGTCGCAAAACCGGTCAAAACCTATTTAGAAAATGTCGGATGGGAAGTTTTACCCCACCCGCCGTATTCACCAGACGTTGCTCCTTCGGACTACTACTTGTTCGATTGCATGAACAACGATTTGATTGGACAGCGGTTTACTTCTTCAGAAGATATCGAAACATGGGTCTCTGACTGGATCGCTTCCAAGGATGAGAACTTCTTTCGCCACGGAATCCGTACATTGCCTGACAGATGGGCGAAAGTGGTGGCTAGCGATGGACAATATTTTTCTTAAGGTATTTATGTATTTTGTGTTTGTACTACAGCTTCAATGTGTGCGTACCAACCGCACGAATTAATTCCTGGACCAAATAATCATCCGTCTCTTTTAGCCTAGACAGTATAGTTGTGGAACCGTAAAACTAAAAAATTCATTTCATTTCATGCCTTGTCTCTACCATATTATACTTTTATACAGTGGCGTATCGTGAATGAAGTTTACGGTAGTGCTGTTTAACAATGTATTTTTTATAAAAATATGGAGTACATAAATAAATAAATAATATGCTTCAAAAGGATAAAAAACTATCAATTATTGGCAGGTAATAATACATTTTTTTGCGCCATAGAAATTCAATTTTCTCAAAAACGACGCATGTGAATGTACCCTGTCATTTTGTTCAACTAGACGTGGTCTGTCGATTCATAAATAGAACATCCGGAACACAGGGAAATCAAGTCTCGTTAACGAAGTTCGGGAGGAATGCTTAATTCCAGAGGAATGTTTACGTAAGAGTTATTTACAATATCTGGGTGTGAATCCTTCAAGGTCAGAAAGAAAGAAGGTTCAGTAGAGTTTTTATAGATGAAATATTTCCTAAGTTTCCAAAATAAGCGGCCTTGAGTCTTTTGTACACTCAACACCTCATATGTCTTATCTTTACAGCAAAACATTATATTTAAGCAAAAATTGATTTTTTTTTTTTTTAGAGTTAATCACACTTTAGGGTGATATTTCATTAAGAATGTTTTGTATCGTAAGATTGCTATTGTATTAATGAGGTGCTTGATGGCGTCGTATCTAACTATCAGTCTTATCTTCATGGTGGCATGATTATCGTACAACATTAATGTTAGATTTGCAGAAATAGTTTTTCTCTATTTCTCGAAAATTGCGCATGAGAATTGTTTTGACCTCAAAAAGATCTATCGATTGCTATATGTCTCATCTTGGGACATTGTTTTTTCGTTAAACGGTAATAATGTGGTGGAATTTATAGAGAAACGCTAATAATGTGGTAGAATTTATAGAGAAACGCTAATAATGTGGTAGAATGTATAGAGAAACGCTAATAACGTGGTAGAATTTATAGAGAAACGCTAATAACGTGGTAGAATTTATAGAGAAACGCTAATAATGTGGTAGAATTTATAGAGAAACGCTAATAATGTGGTAGAATTTATAGAGAAACGCTAATAATGTGGTAGAATTTATAGAGAAACGCTAATAATGTGGTAGAATTTATAGAGAAACGCTAATAATGTGGTATAATTTACAGAATAATGCTAATAACATGGAGAATCTATAGAGTAACGCTAATAACGTGATATAATATATAGAGTAGTGCTAATGATGTGGTAGAACTTATAGAGAAATACTAATAATGTGGCAGAATCTATAGAGTAACCCTAATAACGTGGTAGAATTTGTATAGTAACGCTAAGAATACGGTAGAATCTATAGAGAAACGCTAATAATATGGTAGATTTTATAGAGATTTAATGAAAATCGAATTTGGAGCCTTTTTGAATACAACGCACAGCAAGAATAAGCATGCTTTCTGTTTACTAATGATTTCATTTTTTCTTTATTTTCTTTTTCTTCTTTTTTTGCACGAATAAGAAAAAAACTTGTAAACTGCACTGATATCGATTACGTTCCAATAAACCCGTTTCATCTTCAGGAAGAAGAAAAAAGGGTGAAACAGCTACCGCTTCTCACGATGGATGTCCTTGAGAGAGAGAGAGAGAGAGAGAGGAGAAAAGACTTTTGCATCGTTCACACACGTGGTTGGTCTTTCTCATGAGAGAGAAACAAGTTTTTTTTTTCCGTTAACGAAAACTCTTCTGGTTTTTTTGTGTATTCAACACGATACACAGATGTGTAGTAGAGCAGGTCTACCCGTGATAACTTCTTTCCCAAACGACATGATCAAATAAACCTGTGCCAATTCGGAGCTGTACGCTACACATTTGAATCAAAAATATTCTCGGTGATAAATATAAGACGCTGGAATCGTCTTTCCTAGCGTTTCTGCGTATTTCCTGAAACTCAGAAAGAATCAAGTTAAGCCAGAGGTAATTAAACTGTGTATCTACAAGCGATTTGCAAAATGAAAATCAAATTAAATTTTGGGTTTTACGTGTCACGTTTATTTCCTCGAAATTAAAGGAGATAGTTGGTTAGTAAAAGTTAAAATTGATGAAATAGTTGGTGCAGCGAACTTTAATTGTCTATCGAATGAAAATGAAATGAAATGAAATATTTAAGTTTTACGTCCCACGGTTATGCCAGTTAGGCTAAAGGAGACGGTGATGATGAGAGATGAGTGAAATGGTGGAATGAAGAAAGTGGGAGGAAACGGGAGAACCCCGAGAAAACCCACGAGCATGGTGTTTGTCCATCACAAAGTTCACACAGCGCGAGCTGGGATCGAACCAGGGACCCCAAACACCGGAGGTAAACGCTTTACCACTGAGCCACCGGGCCCCCCTATGTCTATCGAATCAGTCGAGTGAGAGGCAACCTGGTGATGACGTCTCGTTCGACATTTTCGTGACTTTTTCCACACAAAAAAGAATGTCGTCGTGGCATTTCCCCTACAGTTGGACATGCTCAAGGGCACAAAATCACACGTGAAATAGTCACGAGTACAAAGTTATTAACAAGAATAGCCACAAAGGCAAAACCCACGCAAGACGCAACAAATATAAATGTCTCTTAATACCTACACATCGCTGCCTACAAAGAAGTTCTCGGTGGCTATTTCCCCGTCGCAGCGACCCTCTAATACAATAAATTGACCAGTACTAGTTTACTTAATTGTTTATTTGTTGTTATTATTCCAGTAACATATAAACATTCTTTTGCTGGAGAAGTTAATTACAGTTTTCCTGTGATATAATTAGTGTGTGTATTTCCTCTTTTAGTAACGACATAGCTAAAATATATCAACAAAAGCAATTGACCAAAACTGAAAAATGCTTATCTCTGATTTGTCCAACGGTTACCCAGAGTGTTTTAAGCGCACTTTAACTAACCGATTCGCGATGGCTCAGTGGTAGAGCGTTCGTCTCTGGTACATGAGGTCCCTTCGATCCCAGCTCCCACTAAGTAGATTTTGTTATGGACATACACTATGTGCGTGGGTTTCCTCGCGGTTCTTCCGTTTTCTCCCACTTTTTCATTGCGCTATTTCCTTAATTTTTCATCATCACCGTGTCCTTTAGCCAATGCGGCATAATCGTTAGACGTAAAAGTGAAATTTCATTTCGTTTAATTTTGCTTTAAAGAACGTTTTTTTTTTTTTTAATGTGCTTTCCTTAATAACTTTGTAATAATTTATTTCCAATATTTACTTATTACTCTTTAAATTCAAATGCATTATTTTTCTTTCTTCGCCAAAATTGACTAGAATTATCCAGATTCGAAGCAGTTTTTCAGTATGATCGATTTAATACAAGATCAGTTACTTCGCTCATAGTTGTTAATGGGTATGAGCAAGTTTAGGAATTTTTGTTCGATTTGATTTGATTTGTAGTTTAGCGTCCCATTTAGCAGCGAGGCTATATGAGACGTGGACCTACAGTTTAACGTCGGATCCGAAGCACATGAGCCCCTGGCGGGAAATATAAATTTTTGTGTCAGATCTGGCTCGGAATATAGACATGAGTTAAAATTGTATAGAATAACAATATGGTGCGAGTGGTCCCGGATTCGATTCCCGGTGAGGGCACTCGATCGAGAAAGTAAAAAAAGTTTTTTTTCGAGTCGCTATCCTGAGTGAGGTTTTCTTGGATTTTCCTCATTTACACCAGGCAAATGCCGGAATGGAACCTAATATAATAGTCCCCGGCCTCTTCTTTCCTTCCCTCGTCATCCCTTATATACGTGACGCGCTAACATGGCCATAGATGCCGAAAGCCCAGAAACCTAATTCCTAATCCTAGTGACGGGCGAACATGGACTTAGATGCCGAAAGCCCAGAAACCTAATTCCTAATCCTAATCCCAGTGACAGGCTAACATGGCCATAGATGCCGGAAGTCCAGAAATCGAATTCCTAATCCTAATCTTAGTGACGGGCTAACATGGACATAGGTGCCGAAAGCCCAGAAACCTAATTCCTAATCCTAGTGACGGGCTAACATGGACTTAGATGCCGAAAGTCCAGAAACCTAATTCCTAATCCTAATCCTAGTGACAGGCTAATATGGCCTTAGATGCCGAAAGCCCAGAAATCTAATTCCTAATCCTAATCTTAGTAACGGGCTAACATGGCCATAGATGCCGAAAGCCCAGAAGCCTAATTCCTAATCCTAATCCTAGTGACTGGCTAACATGGCCATAGATGCCGAAAGCTCAGAAATCGAATTCCTAATCCTAATCCTAGTGACGGGCTAACATGGCCACAGATGCCGAAAGCCCAGAAGCCTAATTCCTAATCCTAATCCTAGTGACTGGCTAACATGGCCATAGATGCCGAAAGCTCAGAAATCGAATTCCTAATCCTAATCCTAGTGACGGGCTAACATGGCCACAGATGCCGAAAGCCCAGAAGCCTAATTCCTAATCCTAATCCTAGTGACTGGCTAACATGGCCATAGATGCCGAAAGCCCAGAAATCTCTAATTCCTAATCCTAATGCTAGTGACAAGCTAACATGGCCTTAGATGCCGAAAGCCCAGAAATCTAATTCCTAATCCTAATCCTAGTGACAGGCTAACATGGCCTTAGATGCCGAAAGTCCAGAAACTTAATTCCTAATCCTAATCCTAGTGACTGGCTAACATGGCCATAGATGCCGAAAGCCCAGAAATCTCTAATTCCTAATCCTAATGCTAGTGACAAGCTAACATGGCCTTAGATGCCGAAAGCCCAGAAATCTAATTCCTAATCCTAATCCTAGTGACAGGCTAACATGGCCTTAGATGCCGAAAGTCCAGAAACTTAATTCCTAATCCTAATCCTAGTGACAGGCTAACATGGCCTTAGATGCCGAAAGTCCAGAAACTTAATTCCTAATCCTAATCCTAGTGACAGGCTAACATGGCCTTAGATGCCGAAAGTCCAGAAACTTAATTCCTAATCCTAATCCTAGTGACAGGCTAACATGGCCTTAGATGCCGAAAGTCCAGAAACTTAATTCCTAATCCTAATCCTAGTGACAGGCTAACATGGCCTTAGATGCCGAAAGTCCAGAAACTTAATTCCTAATCCTAATCTTACAATGCCAATAGAATCACTTATAATGCATAAACAGGACAAAAAAAAGTAATTGAAACTGAAGTGAAAGAGTAGTGAAGAACATTATGAAAGAACTTACGCAACCGCAAAAGAAAAGAAGCACGAACAAAAAGTAAAGTAACAAAAGAAAAAGACAATTCTATCCATATTTCACACAAATATTAGGGGAAAAAAGATACAAATTATGCTTGTCTTTAAAATTACGTAACAAAAAAGAAAAAGAAGCCACACAATCAACAGGGAATAAGTTTCATATCGATGTTACCAACATAAGTAATAAAAAAGTTTTTTTTTTCTCTCATCCCAAATATAATTTTGTAAAATATATAAGCTGTTTATCTAAAATATTTAATACACTATTTTCTCGAGTATGAAGTATCGCCTTGGTTCAGTTAAAGATTGAGAAAAAAAAGAAAAAAAAAGTAAATTCAAATAACTTGTCATCATAATTAGTTTTGCTGTTTTCATTTCCGATTCAGATAAAGCCAATGATTTTCTCATTTTTATACTTTGACTCATTACTTTATGGGAATAGCCACGAGTGAAAAAATCATTTAGAGCTAAAACCAAGCGACGTAGAGAAGGCAGAACCTTCTAAGATCAACTGCAGTTGAGAAAGTCTCAGAATGCTTTGTGTGGAGTATTGTGCTGTACAGATTAGAAACATGGACATTACGCAAAAATGATGGAAAATTACTTCAAATTTTCAAAATGTGGGTCTGGAGAAGAATGGACAGAATTAGCTGGTCGAGGGGGAAACGAGTTGAGTTGATTTTGAGTTTAACGTTCCTTCCAGCAGCGAGGCTATATGAGACGGAACCTACTTATTAACATGGGATCCGAACTACATGAGCTCCCACCGGGAATCGAACCTGGGTCTCCCACGCCAAAGGCGCGTACGTTAACCGCTTAGCCACGAACGAGCTCTCGAGCGGAAAACGAATGAAATGGTGGGGAAGAAAGGAACATTTTAGATATTATGAAGAAGAGGAAGAGAAACTGGTTTGGGACATTGGTTAAGAAAAAACTGTATGATAAGGGACGTTTTAGTGGGTATGATAGCAGGAAAGTGAGGGACAGAGTGAAGAAAACTATACAATTAATGGACAGTATGAAAACAGGAAAATCGTACGTGAAGCCGACGAGGATAGAACTAGACCGTGGAGCATAGAAGCTTCTCAACTGCAGCAAGTGACCAATGACATAATACCTATGATCATTATGATGATGATGATGATAAGAAACAGTAAAATGGAAATAATGTGAAGAAGAACCATGAACAAACTCCTCCTTTTGTCCAACATTATATCGCATGGCTTGTGATCAAACCACGGACCCCTTGCAAAAGAGCTGAGCGCTCTACCACTAAACCGTATGCCCTCTACCAGTGACCTGATACCAGTAATAGCAAATGGTTTGTTCTCCCGTATAGCCATATGGTTAGCAGTCATACGGATGGTACCATGTTCGGTTCTCGGTAGGAACACAATTTTCGGTATTAAGGTGATGGCAAAATTTGGGAGCTAATGAGTTAAGAATAGAAATTTTGATTTAGAAAGCCAAAAGTCACGTTAGTACGATTCAGTACGCTGAGTATTTTTTACATCAGCCAATTGAAAGGCGTGAGGCCGACCAGAGCCCAATATGGTCTATAAAGCAAGTTAGTGTTAATGACGAATGATTTAATACTTGTGCATTCTTTCGTATTTGACGGCTCAGATTTATATTTACCTATCAGTTGCATGACCATGCCATCATCATCTATTCTTAGAACTTAGCTTGGGCTCAACTGCTGTGTTCTTCCGTAGTAAATCAAGAGAACATATCCAATTACAACAATGTAAAGTCGTTAATGGAGAATTTCATCGTGGGCTCTATAGACCATGTCCTTCGCCTGTTATACATAGCAAATCAGAAGATGACCGTGACCTGAATCCAATATATAAACAATTATACTTACACATGTTATTTATTTACAATTATTCACTAACTTCCATTAGTGGCGTAACTAGTTTTACTGCGCCCTGGATCGATCGATCATCGATTTACTCATACCCGCCCCTGCCCCACGCATTTCAGCTGCTGCTACGTTATATATATATATATATATATATATATATATATATATATATATATATATATATATATATATATATATATATATATACACTAACAGTATACATATTTTTTTTTTAAAAAACCTAAAGTTTTTACTTATTTTTTTCCTAACGTATCACTACATCCTTAATATGAATTATGTTCATAGGAAATTAAAAATGTTTTACTCTACGTAATCAAATTTAATAAAAAATAATAATGACTCATTATGCAAAACTTTCACTAGGCAGCTAGCTAGACAGACATTGCAGTGACAATTGTCCGGGTATCGCCCATTGGGGATCCAGAAAGGGGGCTCGCGCGCCCCTCCATGAGGAATAAAATATATAAATTAGTCCCTAATGAAACTCTTGTGGGGGAAAAAATCTATCGAAAGGCAGATTCTGAATGAGTTCTCCACTCATTGCAGATAATACATGCCATGCGTTTCCAGTTCATGGTAATCCTGGATTCTCTCGTGTTGAACAACATGGATTTACTCAATGCCACCTCCAGAAGGGCGGAGATAAATACGTACGTATTTTGAAGCACTGCAGTCCACATTTGTAGTTAGCGAACCAAATATCGAAAAATGTCTCAAGTTTATTTTTCAAACCTACGCCCCCCTCAAAAATTTCTGGATCCGCCCCTGGTATCTGCTGTTGCCAATTAGTTGCTAATAATCATAGCATACCTTTTGAAATTTTTTTCAAACGTTCTATGCATAAGAAACAGTTTTCCGTATTCTTTTTTTCGCCCTTGCGCTCTTGAGTAACTGCTCCACTCGCTCCATTGTAGCTACGCCACTGACTTCCATACGTATCTTCAAGAACAACTTAGACTGGAATAATTAAGATTCGACTATAATAATCAGAATAATAATAATAATAATAATAATAATAATAATAATAATAATAATAATAATAATAATAATAATAATAATAATAATAATAATAATAATAATTGGGAAGAGAAATGGAAGATAATTGGGCAGGACCTATATTAACTGGTAGGTACAATCCCAGCATCCCCCAAATGGAACTGAGGCAAAATTATGGAAAAATCTGTCAAGAAGCCTGACTAACGCGAAGAACCCGGAACCCCGATTACGAAACAAGAACCCTAATTAGTAACCCATGCCCAATTGTATTATTATTATTATTATTATTATTATTATTATTATTATTATTATTATTATTATTATTATTATTATTATTATTATTATTACAATGGTACCCAGATTTTTTCAGTTCATGTTTCCCTTTGTGAATCAGGATTTTCGTTACTCCTGAAAGACGAAGCATAAACCCAACTCGACAACACGTAGTGCGATTTAGCGATAATTACTTTGTAAGCCAATGCGCCGCGACTCAGAATGACGGATCATTTAAAATGATAAGATGATAACGAATGATAAGAACCGTTGTGTATTATATTATTATCATTATTATATTACTAGTAGTAGTAGTATTGTGTTTTATGAGACGCAAAAATTGGCACGAAAACAGACTTCGAAAATAAAATTTCGCAGAAAACATTTGATGCAGGAAATCGACAATAGGTACGGGGGAGATAATATTATATGATACGGACAGGGGCGAGCGCAGGGGGTGAGTCCTGGGGGTCCGGACTCGTCCCGAAATTTCGACTTTTCTGTAAATTTAGCCTAGTTTTAGGGGCAATTTTAGGAATTTTAATATAAAATACACTAATATTGAGTTTGGACCCCCCCTGAAATAAATTCTGCGTACGCTGCTATGGATAGTGATATACGAGACGTCTAAGGTAAGCGCAGTACATTACTTGCCCTTGGAAATACGCGCTCAGCGCATATTGGAAGGCCTCTAAAATAAGCGAAGGTTAAGAATATGACATAACAATATATGCTGAATGGAGTGGCGTAGAAAAGGGGAGGACCGCCTCCCTTCCTTTGGGAATATCTGAAACTATGCTACTGATTGTAATCTTTGACCATTCAATACACTTTTGCATATGTAAAAAAGAAAGAAATTATCTATAGAGAACTATTGCGTATTAAAAGTATTGAGATGACCTAATAAAACAAATAAGAAATTGAAGTTTTGTAAATAGTGTATAAAATAGTACTGTAATTGCCCGTTTTATATTGGAAATATGAATACTATACATTATTGGGTTGCCTAGACGTAATCAAACTTCAATTTCAATATATGAGCTTAGTGTAAATTAAATGTAAAGTCTTCCCTGTGTAATATATGTGTGAATCTTCTTCTAATTTCATTTTTTTTTATTTCTATTTTAGGTAAGTCTGCCTGTATTCAATCCAGCTTCATAACCGGTTTCTGCTTCTTCAAAATATCTTGTTTACATTACTGTGAGTACATCTATGTTACTCTTTGGTATTTATTTTGTAATTATCTATTTTAATAATTTACACATAATTTATCATAGAATTATTTCTAACCTACGAAATAATAATACCTTTCTAAAAGTTTAATTTTTAAATGTTTTGTATGTTTTAGGTGTTATTCTAGGTTGGTCACTGTACATAGTACGAGGCGAGTCCAGAAATTAACTTTCCCACGCGTCCCACAGCTAGGAAACTGTATGTTGCACTAAGCGACTGCATGCACGTGAGAGATTAAGATCCTAGCATGGCGCAAGCGCCTGGGGGACTTTCCTAGTGCTCTCAGTAGCGTCGTGGCAGTTGTTGAAGATGGACGTTCGTATTCGAGCTCGCGCCGCGTGTGAAGTACGAGCGTGATAATGATTTTGAGTGCACAGTGCATAGCGCCGATTGAAATCCATCGTCAGCTGTGCCAGGTCTATGGGCCTAATGTAGGGTGACCAACCGTCCCGTAAAAACGGGATTGTCCCATTTTTTCACTACCATTCCCGGTGTCCCGAAAAATTTTCCTGGGACGCCAAAATGTCCCGTATTTACGTACATTAAATACAAGAAAGCTTTCCAATCTAAAATGTCTTAATTTATATTATTATTTTCTAATCACATAGCTTAGAAAATACTAATATTATTATTTTCTAAGCTATGTGATTACATTAGAATATGTTTAATTACTGAACAACGTCATTTCGACGTTTGCGATATTGTATGTGGTGGCTGCACTGTTTTCCCTCCTAGGCCTCCCGCTCCAAGACTCCCACTCCGCAGACGACAGTGCAAGGGACTGAAAGTCTTATGAAAAACAAAGTTTTTACTCTCTGTTTCGGGCGGTGGAAGACTGAGGCGCTGTCACCAGTACAGTACAGTGTTTCCATGATTTGACTAAGATGTAACATACTGTCATTTACGAAAGGGGAACAAAGGTATAGAAGTATAAAGGGGAAAGTAAAAGGAAAACTAGCTGTAAGTGAAATAATGTTTAAAAGTAAGAAAAAGCAAATAAAGGGAGTTAGAATCCGATGCTCATAGTAGTTTGTTATAAATTCTGCCACTGACAGATTTTGTTGATTGACAGATATTGATGAATTTTTTATATATATTTTAGTACTGTTTTCAAAATTTCATTTTTTGTCAGTTGCTGATAGTTACGTGTTATTTAATTAATTCCACAACCTTATCAATAGGTTTTAAAATGAAAAAGTGTAAATTTGCCCTTTTTTGTGAGAGATACAGAGATAGAGAGAGAGAGAGAGAAAGAGAGAGAGAGAGAAAGAGGAGAGAGAACGGAGAGGCAAAAATATATATTTAGGGGAGTAATCTATCCAAACGTAAAAAATGGTCCCGTTTTTTCTAGTTGAAGATTTGGTCACCCTAGCCTAATGTCATGAGCAAGCAGATGGTACATTGCTGATGTAGACAATTTGCAACAGGGCGCCAAAATGTTAATGATGAGAAGCGCAGTGTGAGATAAGCCATCATCACAAACAACGTACCATCTGCTTGCTCATGACATTAGGCCCATATACCTGGCACGGCTGAAGATGGATTTCAATCAGCGCTATGCCCTGTGCATTCAAAAACTTTATCACTGCTCGCACTTCACATGCGGCGGGAGCTAGAATAGGAACGTCCATCTTCAACCACTGCCATGACGCAACTGAGAGCACTATGGAAGTTCCACTGGCGCATGCGCCATGCTAGGACCTTACTTTCTCACGTGTATGAAGTCACTTCGCGCAGCGTACGTTTTCCTAGCTATGGGACGCGTGGGAAAGTTAATTTCTGGATGCGCCTCGTATTTGGAATCGTATACAAATGTTTGGCACAGTTTTGTAACTGTCAGTGTTGATTTACTTTCTGCACTATGACTACTACCGTTAACTTAGGACTTGATCTATTTCGACCTAGTTTGTTGTCGAAGACTTAGGGTTTATTAAATAAGTAATTGTCTATCTTCAAGGAACTAAGTTAGTTCTGATTCTTCTTTCTTCCTTTTATTTTTTTTAAGTGTACAAGTGTCTTTTACCTGACTAGAGACTCTCTTAGAAAATATCCAAATGTTCTTTTTTTAAAAAAAGCCAAAATTTTAAATTTTGAATTAACTGGATTCAATAATTTTTTTCTAATCTTCATTCTAGAATTTAGGATTTAAATCTCTGGGTTTTCGGCACCCAAAGCCATGTTAGCCCGTCACGCTTTGAAGGATAACGTCTCTCGGCGACACAGTATCCGGGAAAGGGAAGAAAGAAAAGATTGAGGAAGGAAGGAAGCGATCTGGGACCTATATGTTAGGTACCACTCCGACATTTGCCTGGTGTGAATGAGGAAAACCCAGGAAAACCTCATTCAGGGTGGCTGGCCTGAGAAAAGCTTTTTTCGACCGAGTGTCCCCACCGGGAATCGAACCCGGAACCGCTTGTACTAAAGGCGTGAGCGTTAACTACTACGCTACGCGGTCACAATCTTCATTCTAGATAAGAAAGATTCAAGAAATAGATGTTATTAGCATACTCCATAATTTAATATTTTGATTTTGAGAACGAAAAAAAGTCGGTTTCCGTCAAATTTTAATGGGCGTTTGGTTGATTTTGTCAGCGGTTCTTCCCACTAACTCAAAACTATATGGGCCAAAGTTATCGTTCATTGACCATGTTAAAGCATTCGCTAAACTTACCTCATTAAAAAAATAACTTTATGACAATGAATGTAGAAAGTTAGTCACGTAGTATCTACAAAGCAGTAAAATGTCGAAAGTGATCCAGATAGTAGCCTATCTACAAAACGGGAATGTAGAAAGTGAGCCAGGTAGTATTTACAAAACGGTAGAATGTAGAAAGTGAGCCAGCTAGTATCTACAAAACGGTAGAATGTAGAAAGTGAGCCAGCTAGTATCTACAAAACGGTAGAATGTAGAAAGTGAGCTAGGTAGTATCTACAGAACAGTGGACTGTAGAAAGTGAGCCAGGTTATATCTACAAAACGGTAGAATATACAAAGTGAGCCATGTAGTATGTACAAAACAGTGGACTGTAGAAAGTGAGCCAGGTTATATCTACAAAACGGTAGAATATACAAAGTGAGCCATGTAGTATGTACAAAACAGTGGACTGTAGAAAGTGAGCCAGGTAGTATCTACAAAACGGTAGAATATACAAAGTGAGCCATGTAGTATGTACAAAACAGTGGACTGTAGAAAGTGAGCCAGGTTATATCTACAAAACGGTAGAATATACAAAGTGAGCCATGTAGTATGTACAAAACAGTGGACTGTAGAAAGTGAGCCAAGTTATATCTACAAAACGGTAGAATATACAAAGTGAGCCATGTAGTATGTACAAAACAGTGGACTATAGAAAGTGAGCCAGGTAGTATCTACAAAACGGTAGAATATACAAAGTGAGCCATGTAGTATGTACAAAACAGTGGACTGTAGAAAGTGAGCCAGGTTATATCTACAAAACGGTAGAATATACAAAGTGAGCCATGTAGTATGTACAAAACAGTGGACTGTAGAAAGTGAGCCAGGTTATATCTACAAAACGGTAGAATATACAAAGTGAGCCATGTAGTATGTACAAAACAGTGGACTGTAGAAAGTGAGCCAGGTAGTATCTACAAAACGGTAGAATATACAAAGTGAGCCATGTAGTATGTACAAAACAGTGGACTGTAGAAAGTGAGCCAGGTTATATCTACAAAACGGTAGAATGTAGAAAGTGAGCCAGGTTGTATCTACAAAACGGTAGAATGTAGAAAGTGAGCCAGCTAGTATCTACAAAACGGTAGAATGTAGAAAGTGAGCCAGCTAGTATCTACAAAACGGTAGAATGTAGAAAGTGAGCTAGGTAGTATCTACAGAACAGTGGACTGTAGAAAGTGAGCCAGGTTATATCTACAAAACGGTAGAATATACAAAGTGAGCCATGTAGTATGTACAAAACAGTGGACTGTAGAAAGTGAGCCAGGTTATATCTACAAAACGGTAGAATATACAAAGTGAGCCATGTAGTATGTACAAAACAGTGGACTGTAGAAAGTGAGCCAGGTAGTATCTACAAAACGGTAGAATATACAAAGTGAGCCATGTAGTATGTACAAAACAGTGGACTGTAGAAAGTGAGCCAGGTAGTATCTACAAAACGGTAGAATATACAAAGTGAGCCATGTAGTATGTACAAAACAGTGGACTGTAGAAAGTGAGCCAGGTAGTATCTACAAAACGGTAGAATATACAAAGTGAGCCATGTAGTATGTACAAAACAGTGGACTGTAGAAAGTGAGCCAGGTTATATCTACAAAACGGTAGAATATACAAAGTGAGCCATGTAGTATGTACAAAACAGTGGACTGTAGAAAGTGAGCCAAGTTATATCTACAAAACGGTAGAATATACAAAGTGAGCCATGTAGTATGTACAAAGAAGTGGACTGTAGAAAGTGAGCCAGGTAGTATCTACAAAACGGTAGAATATACAAAGTGAGCCATGTAGTATGTACAAAACAGTGGACTGTAGAAAGTGAGCCAGGTTATATCTACAAAACGGTAGATTGTAGAAAGTGAGCCAGGTTGTATCTACAAAACGGTAGAATGTAGAAAGTGAGCCAGCTAGTATCTACAAAACGGTAGAATGTAGAAAGTGAGCCAGCTAGTATCTACAAAACGGTAGAATGTAGAAAGTGAGCTAGGTAGTATCTACAGAACAGTGGACTGTAGAAAGTGAGCCAGGTTATATCTACAAAACGGTAGAATATACAAAGTGAGCCATGTAGTATGTACAAAACAGTGGACTGTAGAAAGTGAGCCAGGTTATATCTACAAAACGGTAGAATATACAAAGTGAGCCATGTAGTATGTACAAAACAGTGGACTGTAGAAAGTGAGCCAGGTAGTATCTACAAAACGGTAGAATATACAAAGTGAGCCATGTAGTATGTACAAAACAGTGGACTGTAGAAAGTGAGCCAGGTTATATCTACAAAACGGTAGAATATACAAAGTGAGCCATGTAGTATGTACAAAACAGTGGACTGTAGAAAGTGAGCCAGGTAGTATCTACAAAACGGTAGAATATACAAAGTGAGCCATGTAGTATGTACAAAACAGTGGACTGTAGAAAGTAAGCCAGGTAGTATCTACAAAACGGTAGAGTGTAGAAAGTGAGCCAGGTTGTATCTACAAAACGGTAGAATGTAGAAAGTGAGCCAGCTAGTATCTACAAAACGGTAGAATGTAGAAAGTGAGCCAGCTAGTATCTACAAAACGGTAGAATGTAGAAAGTGAGCTAGGTAGTATCTTCAAAACGGTAGAATGTAGAAAGTGAGCCAGGTTATATCTACAAAACGGTAGAATATACAAAGTGAGCCATGTAGTATGTACAAAACAGTGGACTGTAGAAAGTGAGCCAGGTAGTATCTACAAAACGGTAGAATGTAGAAAGTGAGCCAGCTAGTATCTACAAAACGGTAGAATGTAGAAAGTGAGCCAGGTAGTATCTACAAAACGGTAGAATGTAGAAAGTGAGCCAGCTAGTATCTACAAAACGGTAGAATGTAGAAAGTGAGCCAGCTAGTATCTACAAAACGGTAGAATGTAGAAAGTGAGCTAGGTAGTATCTACAGAACAGTGGACTGTAGAAAGTGAGCCAGGTTATATCTACAAAACGGTAGAATATACAAAGTGAGCCATGTAGTATGTACAAAACAGTGGACTGTAGAAAGTGAGCCAGGTTATATCTACAAAACGGTAGAGTGTAGAAAGTGAGCCAGGTTGTATCTACAAAACGGTAGAATGTAGAAAGTGAGCTAGGTAGTATCTTCAAAACGGTAGAATGTAGAAAGTGAGCCAGGTAGTATTTACAAAACGGTAGAATGTAGAAAGTGAGCCAGGTAGTATCCACAAAACAGTAGAGTGTAGAAAGTGAGTCAGGTTATATCTACAAAAGGTAGAATGTAGAAAGTGAGCCAGGTTATATCTACAAAACGGTAGAATATACAAAGTGAGCCAGGTAGTATATACAAAACAGAGGACTGTAGAAAGTGAGCCAGGTAGTATCTACAAAACGGTAGAGTGTAGAAAGTGAGCCAGCTAGTATCTACAAAACGGTAGAATGTAAAAAGTGAGCCAGGTTATATCTGCAAAACGGTAGAATGTAGAAAGTGAGCCAGGTTATATCTGCAAAACGGTAGAATGTAGAAAGTGAGCCAGGTTATATCTACAAAACGGTAGGATGTAGAAAGTTAGTCACGTAGTATCTACAAAGCGGTAAAATGTAGAAAGTAAGCCAGTTAGTATCTACAAAACGGTAGAATGTAGAAAGTGAGCCAGTTAGTATCTACAAAACGATGGAATGTAGAAAATGAGCTTGGTATTATTTTCAAAACTGTATCATAGAATGGAGAAAGTGAGCCATGTAGTAACGACACGAGGAATGTAAAAAGTGAGACAGATAGTATCTATAAAACGATAGAATGTAGAAAGTGAGCCGGGTTGCATTAAATTATTGAAAGCATAATTGTTTCGTTCGTCATTATCTGACAATATGCCTTTACGACTTGTCTGTTCATTTTCTTGGTATGGGTTAGACGACATGTCTCGGAGACAAGTATATGGAGTAGAAAGTTACGGGTGCAGATTATTATAGCTTCATTAGCAGTCACTCAAATATCTCGGAAACTTTCGGAAACACGAAATATGTATTTACTGTAATTATCTTTTTACTCAAAATTGTCAGGACTTATTATTATTATTATTATTATTATTATTATTATTATTATTATTATTATTATTATTATTATTATTATTATTATTGGGACCGCGGTGGCTCAGTGGTAGAGCGTTCATCTCTGGTTATGGGATCCTTGGTTCGATCCCAGCTCGCACCAAGTGAGCTTTCTGGTGGTTCTCCCGTTTCCTTCCACTTTCTTCATTCCACCATTCCATTCATTTTATCATCACTGTTTCCTTTAACCTAGTCGGTATAATCGTGGGACGTAAAACATAAAGATTTCATTTATTATTATTATTACTATTATTATTATTATTATTATTATTATTATTATTATTATTATTATTATTATTATTATTAATCTAGTGTATACTGCTTACACGAAGTATTCGTTTCAGAATCTTTATTCTCCACCTTCAAGGGGAAGAGAGAACCCTGCAGTTCAGTCAACCATTTAGGGGGAGAAAAATGTTTAGGAATTCACGGTATCTGATCAAACAGTGGTCGTATACTGTGTAATGCTTCATCTCTTGGGATATCACTCACTCCGTTCCCTTCCTTATGTGTGGTAAGGGCGTGTTTTCTGTCACGTATGCCGAGCGCTACTGAAGGAGAGGGGAAAGAGGGAACGAACGAATCTTCAGGTCATGGAAGAATTTCTTTGAAGACAGTGGATAAAAAGGTGTGTACATATAGAGAGGAATACGTGAAACTGAGCACACACTACTATTATTATTAGTGGCGGGGCCGCGGCACAGGTTTCAAATTACGTAATTATGTTATGGAGCATTTGTGTGTTCAGTTTGACAAGGAATTGTATCATATGATTAGATCTGAAATAACTGACACATTGATTCCAAGGTCTATATTTACCACAACTTCAACTACAAATAGTAGTATGGATCAGACAACACACTGTATGTACTTGATCATTATCATCAATACTGTGGTATGAACATATCCTATCCTAAACCTAACTATATATAAAACTAGATGAACTGACAAAATAAAGGGGTACTTCCGGTTGACGTGGAAAGTTAAAATATGGCATGATTGTAGCTTTCCGGGACTAATCAACAGGAAAATTGGGAAAAGTGAATATTTTAATTTGGGGGGGGGGGAGTCTAAAGGGGAGATGAAGAAATTCCGCATGTTATTTAAATGGGCCTTTTTGGGGACCTATAATCTCATGTTTTAGGTACTTGGAGTTAGAATAAAAACTTGAAATTCGGTATGCTTGTACGTTTTTGTTAGCATTACCTAAGTAAATCAGTAAAAACAAAAATTTCCAACTTTAGAGTGGATTCATGGGGAACTGAAAAATCTTGCCCATGTTATTTATATGGGACATCTTTTATACCCTAAAATTATCGGGAAATTCCTGTAGGGCTACAATGATTAAATTTGACATGATTGTAGCTTTTAGGGACTAACTGACAGGAAAATTGCAAAAAGTGAATATTTTTAATTTTTAGGGGGTCTAAAGGGGAGATGAAGAAATTCCCCATGTTATTTCAATGGGCCTTTTTTGACTTATAATCTCATGTTTTAGGTATTTGGAATTGGAATACAGACTTGAAATTCGGTATGCTTGTATGTTTTCGTTATCGTTGCCTAAGTAAACCAGTAAAAATAAAAAAATTCCAACTTTAGAGTGGTTTTATGGGGAACTGAATAACCTTTCCCATGTTAATTATATGGAACATCATATAATTATTGTTTAATTTTAACAACTGTATGCAAAAACTATTTTGTTTCTTGAAAACTAAATACAACTATTATTTTAAAAGTAATTCCAAGGCTACCAAAACAAAATGATACGTAATCAAATACAGTTGAGTTAGTTCCTCTAGTCTCTACCTTAACTTAGATTTTTGGGAAAATGTTATTCTGGCAACACTGTAATTCCTATTTATGGTAACACTGAAAATTCTTCAGGTTCATATTTTGTGTTGTAGAATAACATTATCTATGATTGTGATAAGTTGTATTTCATTATCTCCTTTCACTTATGAAAAACAAGCAAAAGAAAAATGGTAAATTTTGTATTATTTTTAATATGTTAGGCAATGAAATTTTGTGTTTGCATTTTTGATTTAAAATTATTAAGTAGATGTTTCGATATTTTTTTTGAAGCTTAATGTAAAAAGCAAGAAAATGAGTAAGAGTGTTTTATTAAGATACTAAATATTCAAATTTCGTTCGAGATTTCGAATTTAGAGCAGAATGAGGAAATATTGCCTAGAAACACGCGGGGTGAAGGAAGACTATTGTTAGCATAATATATATATAAAAAAGATATTTATTCATATTGCCAATGCAGTGGTTACTCAGGAAGTTGGATGCCCTATACGCAGAGTTTTTATAAATGTACGTTTGCCTCCTTCTTAACATATTGTGGAGTTTGTGCCTTTCATATTCAGAAGCTTCCTATAGACGGGCGAAAGATGTAGGAAGAGGTGGGTGACTGGCAGACAGCCCCGTAATGGCTTCGGGAAGTTCGATAATGGATCTTGGTCTGCGTGACAAGACTTCGATGCTTATACGAAGTTTGGGCCTCACTGTGAAGAGTGAGGGTGGAAGTCATTTAAATAGAACCGCCGTCGCCCCTTTTGATTCCCTGTGGTTTCCAATGAAATGAACTCCCTCGCCCTTTCCTCCACGCCTACACACGAGGCAGGAAATGGAGTCAATCATGGATCACACATGGAAACATCACATCACGTTCATGTGTGTACGTTTCCATCATACACTTTAGTATGTGATTCTTCACGACAATTCACATTACATAGTACACTATTTATATTGTTTTGTCATCTAAATTTCCAGCAGGTTAACCCTTTTAAATTAAATATAATATTTTTAGTATATGGGGTAGTGTCTTAATTATTCGATTAAAAAAGAACCAATAAAGCTTTTTACTTCGGTTTTTTTTTTGGTTTTTTCATGCATGGAAGCATTGTAGAACACGTTACGTATGGTTTCACGCCTTTCTGCTTCGAGACATAGGAAGTGATGACGTCATAATTTAAAATGTTAGGTCTCTATAATTTTTAGGCGGGCTTACTTTTGCACCTAGAAGACTGAAATTTTGCACACGGGTTTCAGTACACCCCTTAGTATTTTCCAGATCTTTTTTTCAGATTTCTGCGTTAACAAAAAAAGGGGGGGGATCCAGAGGGGAAAAGGTAGAAAAAAAGGGATATTCTTAACAAAAAATCCTTCTTTCGCGATTTTCCCGCCTCAATACATGATGGAGACGTGAATAGTACCGTTTGAAAGGTGTTCCATTCGCAAGAGAATGGTTGAGTTGAGTTGATTTTAGTTTAGCGTCCCTTTCAGCAGCGAGGCTATATGAGACGTGGACCTACTGATTAACGTGGAATCCGAACCACATGAACTCCCGCCGGGAATCGAACCCGGGTCTCCCACGCCAAAGGTTTGTACGCTAACCGCTTAGCCATGGAGGAGCTCACAAGAGAATGGTGTACGAACAATGATCCTAGGTACGATAGGATAAATGGGCTATAACCTGCCGCGTGAACAAGACAAGATAAATGAGATAAAGGATTGTTTCGCGATATGAAAGAAATCGCTGTAATGAATTAAGAAAGAATCGATTGAATTCGAAAGTATTCTTCAAGGTACGTACTTCCTGAATGGTTTGACGTTTCATTACCCAATTACTCGATAGTTTCAGTTACACCAGTGTCATCTCTGTGTGTCAATTCTATGAAATGCTTCGAATAAGTTTTGTGCGTCTGGGTTATCTGTGGTGCTATTTAACCAATTTAACCAACGTTGTTACACCTTCAATCCAACGTTCACTGGCCTAAATGTAAATATAAGCCATCCCGCATGGCGGATACATTCTGTAGACAAAAAACACAGGAAAATCTATTTCCGATTTCTATGTATCTTGAGCGTGTGTAACTGTAGGTGCTGAAGCTTTTTATTAAATAAAGACTTGAATTTGTATCAAGTAGGGATGCAAGGGCTCGGGGGAAAAGGGTTTTATAAAACCGTAGTTTTTTTTTTTTTTTTTTTTTTTTACCACGGGTTATACGTGTTTTTTGGAAAACTACGAAGAAGCTCACCCCAACAGTAACATCCCCTATGTACATTTTTTCAGTCATATCAAATTGTAGGGATATTAATGAAATATTGAGCTCTCCTCCCGTTGGTCTAGAGCAGCGTTTCCCAACCGGTGTGCCACGAGGAAATCGAAACAGAATTATTAATTCTATAGCAACCAAATTGCAATACATAGGGGGAAAAAATGTATTTCACATTACTATGAGTTTCTACCATGGAAAAAAATTACTGTAATTGTACTATATTATTCTACATCTATTGCTGTGTAGCAGACAGTATTTCGGCTCGTACACATTTCCACGGTTAGCTGCTATGTTACGTTTCAATTGGGAATTATACTAACACCGAGAAATGGAAGCATTTGTACGGTACGCGTCAAGTGAACGTTCGTAGAGCACTCATTCGCACGTGAATGACAGAACAATACTTTGTTCAATAGCTGTGGTTTGACTTCGACGCATCGCAAGCTGTGTGATTGCAATAATATGCACCGGTTTTGGTTAAAACAGCAAAATTAAAAGTACAAGACATTTATTTGTTCGTTCGTTATTTAGTGATCTTCGTTCTTAGTGAAAGGTTGGATACAGTTTTCGAAAAAGAAAGCGTGTTTTTTTAAAAAAAAATTGAGTCCTATATTTCATTGCAATTGTTTTCTATTTTAAAATTAGAATAAAAAAATAAGAATAGGGGAAAACCAATGATCGAGCTTTCACCTCTGTGAGAAGATGATCAGTAATCAGAGAAAAAAATTACCATGGTGTTTTATATTAGTAAATAATAATAATAATAATAATAATAATAATAATAATAATAATAATAATAATAATAATAATAAGAAGAAGAAGAAGAAGAAGAAGAAGAAGAAGTGTGCCGCGAGAATTCAAGTTACACCCGTAGTGTGCCGCAAGTTGAAAAAGGTTGGGAAACTCTGGTCTAGAGACTAGCGAGTGTGCCTTTGAAGCACAGCACGTGGTCCCGGGTTCGATTCACGGTCGCAGGGCACAAAAAATTAATTTCACAGTCATTCACTTTATTCAATCATCCGTCGCCTTTAGCCTAAATGGTGTAACTGTGGGACGTTAAACTAAAAATGTTTATTACGGTTCATTTTAATAAAATATTAAGATATATATATATGAAATAATACTAATTCATTAGATCCATTTTCAAGAAAATCACAATTTTGATTTTTCACTCTCTAGAAAATTACCTTTATTTTGGATGCTGAGAAGAAAATTCGAACTTCCTTCTATACAGGGTGTTATAAAATGTGGCACAATATTTTGGGAGGAGATTCCTCACACCAAAATAAGAAAAAAAAGTTCAAAAGTTGTGCTCAAAAGTGGATAGTTTTGGAGTTATAGAGTGCCGGAAACGTGAAACAAGTGAACCCTTTTGAGTTCTAGTACCTATTTTTAGGTACTAAAGTAGTGTCTTCATTATTCGATTAAAAGACAACCAATAAAGCTTTTTACTTCGTTTTTTTTTCAAGTCTAGAGGCATTGTAGAGCAAGTTACGTATGGTTTCATGCCTTTCTGCGTCGAGACATAGAGGTGATGACGTCATAACTTAAAAAAATGTTTTGTTTGTTAGATCTATTTTTATTATTTTTTTGGTTGGCTTACTTTTGCACCTAGAAGAATGAAATTTTGCACTACATTCAGTCCACCGAGTAGTATTTATCAAGATTTTTTTCAGAACTCTGCGTTAACACAGGCGGTTCCAGAGGGGCAAAAAGTTTCAAAAAGGAATATTTTAACCAAAAAATCCCTTTCTTCGCGATTTTCCCGCCTCAGATACATGAGAGGGACATGTGAATGGTACCGTTTGAAAGGCAGTTCTATTCTGAAGAGAATGATCGGCGAACCATGATCTTATAGGATAAATAGGGATGTGTCAGGAAATTTTTACCTGAGATCCTGAAATTTTTTTTTTTGGTTATTTTTATTATTTTATGGCAGGCTTACTTATGCATCTAGAATATTGAAATTTACCACAAACATTCAGTGCACCGAGTAGTATTTATCA
This sequence comes from Thermobia domestica, assembly GCF_964235325.1. Lineage (NCBI taxonomy): Eukaryota > Metazoa > Arthropoda > Insecta > Zygentoma > Lepismatidae > Thermobia > Thermobia domestica. The sequence continues at coordinate 213,517,713 of NC_137466.1, forward strand.
GATTTTTTCAGATCTCTGAGTTAAAACAGCGGTTGGTCCAAAGGGGCAAAAAGTTGAAAAAGGGATATTTTAACCAAAAAATCCCTTTCTTCGCGATTTTCCCGCTTCAAATACATGATGGGGACGTTTGAAAGTCGGTTGTATTCTGAAGAGAATAATCGGCGAGCCATTATCCTAGGGTGAATATGGATGTCTCAGGATTTTTTTTTTTTTTTTACCTGAGATCAGAGTCTTTTGTAGTAATCTGGGGCATTGTGGGGATTATTGATAAATATTTTCCCGCCCTTACTATTCAAGATAGAAGCTTGAAATTTGGTACACACATTCAGTACACCCCTTATTATTTTTTGAGTTGATTTTCAGGTGTCTCTGCGTTAACACAGAGGGGGTCCAGGAGAGTTCAAAGTTTACAAAAAAAATCAGAGAAAGGTCCCGATTTCTCTGAAAATTCCCCGCCTCAGGGACATGATAGCGATATGTGAATGTACCATTTGAAAGGTTTGCTCTATTATAAAAAAAAGAGATATGAACCATGATCCTATGATAAATAAAGATGATGCTGTAGCCAGTTGACTGAAAGTCTATAATTTACCTTTAAAAGCCGGAATTTAAAAGGGTTAAAAGTCTATAGCTCCACTACTATAGAACCTATCGTTGTCGGTCAAGACATCCCTGAGGAACTGGTGTGTAAACTATCCAAATATCCATGTTTAACAATTCTCCAGTACTTGCACATCAATTTTTAGAGACGTAGGTGGAGAGTGATCAAGTACTTCCAAACAGCCTCTCTAAAAATGATAGCACAAGTACCGGAGGTTCTGGAAGATGGATATTTGGATAGTTCACATACTAGTAGTTCCTCAGTGATGTCTTGACTCGACTACGATCAGTCCTATAGCAGTGGAAGTATGAATCTTTAAAGTTCATTTTTTTTCACGTTTTCGGCACGCTATAACTACGAAACCAGAGGTGCCCACAAAGGGGGGCTATGACGCAAACTGCGTCATTGAAATATTTGGGGGGGTTAAAATCTATATAAATATGTTTGAGGGGGTGTAAAAATTAATCGAAAAGATTTTTTTTTTCATGGAAGAACATCTACGGATAGACAATTGAGGGAGGGGTGCGTCATGGACATGAAGGGGAATGGGCACCACTGACGAAACTATGCACTTCCGACCACAGGTCTATATTTTGATGGAAGGAATCTATTTCCAAAATATTGTGACAAATTTTAGTAGCACCCTGTATAATCGTATAAAAACCTATCCTGGTTTAGAATCTGGTCTGGAGACACGTATAGGGACGACCAGGAATCCATAAATTACTTTTCTTTCGGCATGTAAGGGCCCATGAAACATGTATAACCTTTGAAATCTCGAATTCGATTTTGTTCACGATCACCATACTTTTTTTTCTCGTCACTCAGACATAAAAAAAGAGAAAAAACTAATAATAAAAATAATAATAACAATAATAATAAAAGCAGTAAAAGAGTGATAGAGAACGGATAAAGTCAAAAGGTAAACCCGCCCTATTGACCATGGAGATCGGGAGTGACGCTGGAGTGGAATCTGGAATGTATGTAAGTGCGCAGGCGGACTGAGGGAGGGAACAGAGAGAGATAACTAAAAAAAAAATAACCAGAGGGTAAAAAAAACTTACTCCCACGCAGACACGCCCTTCCAAATCATGAGGGTGCTTTGGTCGAAGTGTAGAGAGGAGAGTGGTATATGGCGTATTCTGAGAGACGTGGGTGGAACTCCCACACTTTTGATCCAGACATTCCGCGCTGGAGAAAGAAAGCAAGTTTCTTTTTACTCTTTTAAATCTAACGAGATGGAAAGATAAATTCCCTGTGGATAAAAGCAAAATTATGTTATTAAAGAACATCCAGAACTCAGAAGTATATACAGGGTGTTTTAGATTAGATTGTGCTTGGAAAGTAATGTGGCTTAGTGGTACACTACTCACTTCTTGTGCTATGCGTCAGAGGTTCGATCCTAGGGTATGCAAACTTCCATTGGACAAGATCGTCCTGTGGGAAATTGAGTCTATAAGTGTGAATTCGAGTTGGATAATAAGCACGATGTCTCGGTACTAGTGTGAGGGGTCCTAGTTCAATCCCAGCCCATGCGAATTTGTATTGGTTGGTTATTTGCACTGGAATTTAGTGTTTCTTTCAGTACCGAGACTATATGAGACGTAAACCTACGATTTCAAGTAGGATACGACCATCGTAATAATGCATTCTGATTGCAAGATTTTCCCACCGGGAATCGAACCCAAACCCTATGCACCATACTAGACTAGCAGTAGAACATTACACCATTAACTCTGCAAACGATTCATTTCTGATAGCTCTGCAAACAATTCGTTTCTAATAGCTCTACAAACAATCCGTTTCTAATATATCAACAAATAATTCGTTTCTAATAGCTAAGTGCAACAAAACATGCATATTAAAATACAATTAAAAGTGAAAGCTAATGAGATACCTGAGTATGATGTGATTTCATTAGTGCTGCTATGTCCGGTTCATCTTCGTGACGCACATTATCAAGTCATTTAGAATACTCAATAACTTCTTTTAACAACTTTCAAATTTTTTTAAAACCAAACTTAGAAATCACTATTTTTTTATCATGTGACCCAAAATTAAGGGATTTATAAACTTTTTTAAAATTTCAAATGGCCTCAATTTTGAAACAGTATGATGGATCGGATTCGATATTTGTAATATGAATGAACAGACCAAATTTAGTTTTGATCCTTTCCCTTTTAGAGATATTATTGTATCCACTATATACAAGAAATGGATTCTACTAATATACAAATAGATGGATATCGCGAGATCTCCGCAATAGATATATTAAAATTCTCACAAACCAGAAATTATAAGGAGATCGCTAGGGATGTGCAAGAGACAAGTCGAGACAGGATTTTGCTGACAAAATTCAAGTCGAGACACGGCTCTTCCAGTAGTGAAATATACATTTTTCGAGTCGAGACATCAGTTTTACAGCACATTTTCGAGACGAGACAGCCACAAATCTTGTCTCGTGCGCATCCCTAGGGATCGCTGGCAAGAGAATGTGATAAAATGGGGGTCGTGATAGGAATTAGGTTGAGAACCACTGCTCTAGGTTAACATCTTATCGTTATACCAGTGTGCTAAGGGATGGATGATTATGGAGGAAGTAAGTGATCGTGAAAAACTTGGCATCGAACTAAGAACCGCTCGCATTAGAAGTGAGTACTTCATTACTGCGCCACTGTGTCCTAATTATTCTATTTACTTCCAACTGCGATGGCTCAGTGGTAGCGCGTTTGCCTCGGTGCGAGAGGTCTCCGGCTGTGGTGGACAACAGCGTGTCCGTGAATGATATTTTATTTTACTGAGGTTCTCTCGTTTCCTCTTACATTATCGTTCCACCGATTGTCTCATAATGGTTCACTTTAGTTTAAAGAGCATAACGTAGGGACATAAAATGAAATTTCACATTTTTTCACTTGTTATAAAGATTATCTTGAAACTTGAATATAAGGTATATAACTTACTTTCGGAAAATAACTTTTCCTTTTTTAAAAAAAACATAATAATCTATGTATTAATATGCTAGGTTGATACGTCAAGAAAAGTTTATGCTTGTGGTCAAGGGCGCCCATCAGGGGGCAAGGTGGGGCGCTCGCCCCCCCCACCTAAGAGGAAATTGTACTTGGGAATATAGAAAACCCAATTGAATTTTTACATTAGTTACAGCAAAATTTGAAACTATATTTGAAACGTTGCCTTGCCTTACACTTGCCCCCCCCCCTTGGAAACCACAACATGGGCGCCGTTGCTTCTGGTCAATTCTTTTTGACAATGAGAGCTCGGAAAGCACAAACTCTAGAAACGTTCTCACTGGTCTGCTTCAAATTTTGTGTAGACCTTCCAGTTCTCAAGCAAATTTTCAAAATCGTGCAATTTGTTCTATTCAATATTTTAGGGACCTTTTCGAACCTATAGTAACTAGAGCAAAGGTAAGGTTAAATCCTTGTTAGGCAGCCAGTAGAAGAGTTCCGTACAGCGGGTTGACGAACATTGCAGGCGCTTTGCTTAAATCTGATTGGCAAAACCTATTGTATTGAGCCGCAATGAGGCATACTCGGATGGATATAGATTTATATATATATATATATATATATATATATATATATATATATATATATATATATATATATATATATATATATATATATATATATATATATATATATATATGATATCATGTCACTTCTACAAATCTGCCGCAAATTCACTCCAATATCTACACATGAAATGCTATGTTTGTATGTTTATCTATAGCTATTCACTCCCTTTGTGAGTCGTCCTGTCCTGTCCACTTGTATTTGAGGAGACACGCACAGTGGAAAAGAGATTCATAGTCATAACAGAACGATGTGCTGAGTAGAGAGCGCAGGTTCAGTAATAATAATAATAATAGTAGTAGTAGTAGACAAGTATTTTCAAAAAAAAAAAATCTTTGATTTGTATAGATTTTAAGAGGAAAATATTAAAATACTCTGAAGGACTTTTTACGCTGTGCAATTTTTAATTTTAAGTTGCATGCAATATGGGCATCCGTAGACAATATTTAACACAAAAAGCTTGTAAACCAGATAAATCAGGACAATACAGAATAGTGTTGAGACACGTTATGTATAATGATTATATAATGCATCAAGGCCTTAATAAATTCAGCAGCTTTTTCTTCGCTGCTGATTGATTAGTTTTTTTTTTTTTTTTCGTTAATGTGGATAATCCGGTTTTGATTCCGGGTAGGGAATTCTCACGTTTCAAATCCTGTGTTCTCATGTCTCATGTAGACTTTATGTTGAAACCAGTGTTTCTTTCAGAAAAAATGTTTCCGGGCACACTTAGTATACGGAGTATCCCTATTAGACCCTATTCTATTTATTACTATTTTATAGATGCATTATTTTGATCTCCTCCGGGGGCCACTCTCATCAGAGCTCCGGAGGTAGTGCCCCAGCAAAAAGAGAGAGACATGGCTAGAAGAAACACTGGTTGAAACAGGACATTAAACTCAAAAAAAAAAAAAAAAAAAGACTGAATTTGAACGGAACTTCACCTGTCTACCATGTGGACCAATCAACTAATCGAGTAAAACCTTGCTCACCTTCAAACCAAATATTATTATAACTAAATATTGTGTTCTAACTAAACCACATGTTTGTAATTATTTTTTTTTTTATTCCTTTGTTTGTTTAGTTAGAGGACATCTTTTGTTTCTGACAATGAGACAGACACATTGTTACTTTGATTTCTTGGAAGAGGCACGTTGCTTTTGCTCAACCATAACAACTGGTTTTAAATTGAGCGATTGCCGACAACCTTGAAAACGATTCTCTCTTCTTATTATATATATATATATATATATATATATATATATATATATATATATATATATATATATATATATTTTAGACGCCGTCAACTTATTAAAAGTTGCCAATGGCATGGGTGCATGTTTAATCATGGCAGAATTTTTCTCCTACTCTCCGCCCCCAAAAGGCTGTACCACGCGTTGATGTATGGAGATTTCCAATTGCATGTCCACACTCAAGGCAATCTGCATTGACTTTGCTGAATTGCACCTGCAACATACACTGACCGACTCAGGCTTTTTCTTAGGTGATTGTTTTTTTAATCTATAAAACAAGGTATTTGCAACAGTATTTCATTTGATCATAATTCATTTCTGAAATGTTTTAAAGAGCTTCTTCTCCTAACCAACGTAAGTTCTTTAAGTATGTATCCTGTATATGGGCGCCCGAAGAAAATTTTCTAGGGGGGGAGAGGTCTCAAATCCCTGGTTGTTATATTACGTTTGGTATTTTTTTAATTTGTATTAAGAAAAATCTTCAGAAATTTAATACTTTTTCGTGAGCCAGGGGGGGGGGGCTCGGGCCCCACCCTATTCTTCCCTTTGAGTGCCCATGATTCTGTATGTCTGTGCTTCGGGAGTCAGATCTCTAGTCAGTATTGCCACAGTGGGCTGAAAAGTAGTACCAAATTGAAACAAAAGGGGCTGAATTCATTATTTTATACGAGTGTAATGCATGGCTCTGTAAAACAAATCTAAACGGGGTAAAATTCTAGAACACTCCCCCTACTTTTCCAAGAGTTCAAATCAAGAAAATGCTCTTTTTAAAAATTACTTTAAAAAAAGAAAAACTCCAAATAGGAGGACCCCGAACAACCGTGGAAGTAGATGAAACTTGTCTTGCACGTAAGAAGTATGAGAGATGCCGCAAATTAAAAGGGAAAACAGTTATCATCTTCGATAAGGAAATGAAACGCACCTCTATTTCAAAGTGACCAATAAACCAAAACGGTATGGTTTTCAATAAACCATATATGAAAAATATATAAAATGAGAATCAAATCAATTATCTCACGAGTTCAGGTGTAAACAGTACGACACTTTTGAAAATGTGAGAGGTATTTAGTAAATGGTGCTGAATTTGGTAGAGTTGTACAATTTTTTCCACAAAGGGGGCTGAAAATGTCAGGATGGTACCAACAGGCCGATTAATGACAAAAAAGGGCTGAACTTAGGGATGGCCACATTTTTTTCGAAAAATGAAGAACGAAAAATTTTTCGAAAAATGAAATTTTTTTCGGAAAACGAAGAATGAAAATTTTTTCGAGAAAACGAAGAATGAAATTTCCGAAAATCGAAAAACAGATTTTTCGAAAAAGGCCATCCCTAGCTGAATTTGGTACAGTTGTACCAAGTAGGGCAACACTGTCTCTAGTACTACTTGATGGATGACCATAAATTTTGGCCAGGTTGTAAAAAGAAATGAAAATGAAATGAAATATTTTCAATTTAACGTCCAATGCTTATGCCTTTTAGGCAAAGAAGGACAGATTATTAAGGTAATGAAATGATGATGGAATAATTGGTGGAATGAACATGTGGGAGGAAAAAGAAGTACCCGAGAAAACCCACGGATATGATGTTACCCACCACTTGACCGGGGCGTACGCGCCTTTGACTTGGGAGACCCGGGTTGAATTCCCGGTGAGAGCTCATGTGGTTCACATTTCATGTTAATAAGTAAGTCCCGTCTCATATAGCCTCGGTGCTGAGAGGCGTTAAACTCAAAATCAACTCAATTCAATTTACTTGACTGCGGATCGAACCAATGACTCTACACAGAACAAGTTAGCGCTCTATCACTGAGCCACCGTTTTTTACTTTCCTTGTTTATATTTATGTATTAAAATGTATACCCTGATCTTTTTTTTCTTAAGAGTCTTCATCCCGGCGAAATTAAAATACCGCTAATTTTATAGTAATTATGTGATATCTTCAAATAGATAAAAGATAATCGAAATGTGGAACAAGAGCGCCCTAGACAATATTATTTTACATGAGAAACCGTTATCACGACTCACTTATCTGCTTTCGATTTCGAGCCATTTAGAAAATCGGCATTTATTTTCGCGTTTCTAAACGGCTGAAAACGGAAAGCCACTAGGTGACTTGTGGTAACGGTACCTCATGCAAAATAATATTGTCTAAGGCGCTCTTGTTCCACATTTCGATTATCTTTTATCTATTTGAAGATATCACATAATTACTGTAAAATTAGCGGTATTTTAATTTCGAAGGGATGAAGACTCTTAATTTCATCTAAAAGTTATCAAAATCCTTGCACGTCTCGAGAGGTCCACGATAAATATGATTTAACAAGATTTAAACCATATTCATTATTGAAGAGTATTGTGTAATGAGTTGTGTATCTTTAAACGTTGATAAATCCTCTTCATTGTGTTCGTACAATCCCTTTATCAATTTATCGTTTTTATATTATGAATTATGTAACATTGACACTGTGTTTGCGAGCTAAGTCTTGGGTGAGCAAGTGTTGTCCATGAGACTTGGGAAACTTCTCGTCCCGTCTCGTCTCGAATTTACGAAACATATTTCTCGTCTCGTTTGCAATACAAGAATCGAGACTAGATGAGAAGTATCTCATCGCGTGGACACCCTACAACGATACATGTATTTCAATGTCTTTTATTATATCTTTATTTGTATTAGTTGGCAGAATTTACTTTGAAATTATGCACAAGATGTTTAAAAAAGAAAGAAGAATATGCAAAAAAAAAAAAAAAAAAAAGGATATAGATCAAGGATGTTATAAAATAGAGGATGTGCCCTTACAACAAAATCTTGAAGTCATACGTCACAGTTTAGCCACCCCTACTCTGCCCACTCCGCCCAATAGGATGGCAATGTTTTGAGCCAACAATCATGGCGGAAACGAAAGTAGCCAATCAGACGATGGTAGAAACGAGAGTAGCCAATCAGACGTGCCAATGCTCGGTTGCTTTTTGGCTTCAACGATTTAATAGGATGAAGATACATATGGGCAGATCCTCTATTTATAACATCCTTGATATAGATGTACTTTCTTTTCATTTAATTCGGCGATGTAAAAATAGTTATCACAGCAATAAATAAGTTATAATTACGAATTCATCTTGTAAAAGACTACATGCACAATTCTACGAAGTGTATTTGTTTAATTTGTTAAGTGCTATAATAAAAAGGTAATGTTTAAATACAATATATAAAATGTTTTATGGTTTGATTTTCATAGCCTGGTTTATATAAAAAGTACAAACTGAGAACCTTAGAAATAACAACGATATATATATAAAATTGGGTGTTCATCATAGAACTTTATTTTGCTTTGAATAAGTGTCGTTATAACCCAGGGGCATAAATAAGGGCCCCGCAGACCCCGTATTGCGAGAGGGGCTAGGGCATCAAGGGGTCCTCAAATCGTGAAGTGAGACGTAGAGAAGAGGTTGCCTCAACGCTGTCTGACTTTAGTTACACAACTATGGACACCACTACTTGATGATTCAGACCCCGCTTCGAATGTAGATATTGCTGCTGTTAGTGGCCTCTTAAGGACAAAGCAGCCAAAAAGATTAAATCTACTTCCAATGATTTTTAGCAGAAATGCCCACCTGCACAAGTTTCCTGATATCCCCTCGTAAGTTATTTTGAAGATGTGTCCCACAAGAGCAACATTTTCTGCACATACTTTCTGAACAATTCTCATCTTATTACCCCATCTGCTGCCCTCATAGTGCATCTTGACTAAAACTGTCGTCCCTCTTATAAATTATCTTTTTTTTTTTTCGCAAATCTTTAGTTGAAACTTTGTTTAAATGTCTTATTTTTGCGTTTCTTGGAAATTTCAATGACGCATTTTGCGTCGGGATGCTCTGCTGTAGGCTCAATAGATTTTACTTTAAAATTATCAAAGATTACCATCAAATCTGCTAGGATGTATACCCTGCTGTCGTGTGCCGCGCTGTCTAGAATACCATTCTTGCAGTTTTTATTTCTATGAAAGTAAAGGGGAGAAAAAAATGTTCTCATTTTTCTAAACGTCCGCTTTGGCTTTAGCTCCCATTCTTTTCAAAGGAAAACAAAAGAAAAAAAAACTCCATCAAGAATTTCAGAGCCACTCGGTTAGCTTATTCCTGTAACCTCTGCGTTCATTTCCTTCCCGTCGTTTCCCTCGGGGGCTCCCAGATACAAGCTACAGGAAACTGGAATTTAGGTGAAGAATGTGAACTGCTACAGGCGTCTTCTTTCTTTCCTTCTTTTAATTTTTTCTTTTGCTATTATTTCTTTTTTTCAGAGAAAAGAATTGTCATTTTCTTAAGTGTCACACACAAACATTTTTTTTTTTTGTTTTGGCTTCATTATTCATTCGTACACTATTTATACCATTAGCGCACCCACAGAGGGGGATCCATCGGGTACAGACCCCCCCAAACTTGCTAATTCAACATACATTTGTACGCTTTTTCAATAAAACTATTGTTGTTTAACAGGGAAATGACTGACGTAGCATGAAAATTTGATCTTACACTTCATCTGCATGCTTTCTCTCGTAAAAATTGGCTAGTTTTGTCGTTTTCTAAAAATTTAGGTGGAAGTATTCTACAATTACTTACCATCTTTAAGGTGCAGAATAATATCCATTCAATACTACATAGACGTAGTGACTTGAAGTATTGGACTCCGCCCCCCCAACAACAATTTCTGGATGCACCCCTAATTCACACTATATGTAGTCTATAACTAACAATAAGTAAGAATCTAACGTGAGCAGTATCTTGTACTGAAAATACCGCGTGTTTTAACAGTAAAACCTTCCTCAACGGATGCCTTTGGCACAGGAGACCCGGGTTTGATTGTAGTGGAAACTGATGCGGTTCGGATTCCATGGTAGGCTGTAGGTCCATGTCTTATTTAGCCTCGCTGCTGAAAGGGACGTTACACTCTAATTGAACCAATTAATCCCTCGACGGACACTTTCATAGTATGAACATTTTTTATTTCAGTATTATTATTATACTTTGACGTCTACCGAGCGTCGTGAGGCAAACTGGGGAGTCAAATGAATATAAGGCGTGATGACCACTAGGTCTAGAAACTCCTGATACGTCTCGTTCGTCGTTAGGCTCACCTAGCTCAGCCGGTCGCTAACAGATGGCGTTGAAACAGCTCAGGCCCATAAGGGCTGTCATGCCAGTGGCTAGTTTTTATTATTATGAGTCTCCTACCTGCTACGGACAGTCAGTCTCCTTCCCCCGCCCCCCAAACATTTCAGTAACCTCTTTATAACAGAGAAATTACTGTCATTTCATAGTATTCAGTATAACGAGTATTTTCTGCAGTTTGAAAATAAATATGTGATACAATATAATAGATAGAAAATTCCTTTCTCAGAAGGCACCATATCTATTTTATAAGTCGTTTATGTTCTGAACCACCTCACAGAAGAGTTGCAAACTGAATTTGAAAATTCTTCTCTGTATCCACAATAAATTTCTTTCCAGGTTGGAATTCTAGAAAACCCTTAATAAATGAAAACAGTTGAATGGCAAAGAATTCTGTGCCAAAACTCCTTCTCTCCCCCTGACAAATTCACACCTCTTCCTCTTGGACTTACGCCCTCCCTGAAACTTCAAAGATATACTCTACAGTCTTAAACATATATCGTTTTTCGATTATATATATATATATATATATTCAACCAGAAATATTTCTTCTCTCACCCTCTATTTGAAAATACCACCAGTAATTCGAATATTAAGTGCAGTATTTGAACAATAACTATTCTCTCAGACCTTGTTTGTATTTTGTATTAAAACACACACTAAGCAAGGCTATGTGGTAAGACTATTCATGGCTTTGGATTGATTATTTTAACAAAAGAGACACTGACCAAAGCTTAAAACCCACTTTATTTTAAATTATAATTTGTATAAAATAAAGTGGGTTTTAATCTTTGGTCAGTGTCTCTTTTGTTAAAAGGCTATGTGATAATATGTAACAAAACACACAATCACGTAACAGTTTCGACACAATAACTGTGTCTTCATCAGACTTCCACTTCTTCTGGCTGCTTGGGAGTTGGCCAAGAAGAAGAAATGAAAAGGAAGAAGAAAGAAAGAGAAAAATTAATAAGGATAATTAGAGGACAGAAGGTATCCAGCGAAAAAAGTAAACTTTTAATTGGACACGTGTGCAGTTAAAAAGTGAAAGTGAAAGCCACACAAATGTTACTTTTAAATGAAGGAGCGGAGCCTAATTAAAAGTTGATCTCCGGAGACTATATAAGTGATGACCAATTCCCAGCAGCCAGAAGGAGTGGAAGTCTGATGAAGACACAGTTATTGTGTCGAAACTGTTACGTGATAGTGTTGTTTTTTTTTTTAAAAAACATATTATCACATATCCTTGCTCAGTGTGTTATTGTGTATTAGTATTTGAACAGTAGCCAGGAACTAAGATTACTTACAGCCACGGTAATTGCATGCAGTATATGGTAAATACGTTTCTTGATACAGTAGACTCCCGAGTACCCGGCCTAATGTGGCGGACGGGCAGGCCGGATAACATAAAACCCGGATAGGCCAGAGTTTTATGAAATCTTCACCGTAGTACACTTAAAAAAAATACACCCGAAACAGTTTACGAATATAGTACTGTACATATTGTACAGTTATAATCAGAAACAGCAGAAAACCGTACCGTATTGAGGTCCGTCACACATTGCAGAAACAATGAACAAGGAGCAGAACGCTGTTTTTTTTTTTTTTCCTGTGACAACTTGTATTTTGCACACGACACGTAGGAGGATCGTAGCAGACGCTCATTTCCAATGCCTTGGCAATGTTGCCAATGCAGCACCTTGCCTATCTCGTTTAATTATGATAAAATAAAACTCGGCGGATATAGTGCTACCAAAATGTCTTGAACCGTGGCAGAAATGTGAACTAAAGCTCACACCCGCTACACACCCATGTGTTGAGCCAATAGGGTTTAGCTGTTGCTAAGCGAGAGCGAAATGGAGTGGAATTCCTTCAGCCGATAGCAGCGCTTGGAATGGAAGACTAGGTGTCAACTCAATGCGGTATATCTATAGTCGCGAGCCGGTTACTCGGGAGTCTAGTGTAAATGTAAATATAATAACGTCTCTGTAACGGATAACTCTCATTTATAGACAGATAATCATGTCCCATTGGCACTCATTATGTAGAAGTTTTACTGTACTATCATATGATTGTTGCTGTCGTCAGATTTTACTATTTATTCGTACAGAGGGATATCCACAGACGGGTTTTAGGGCACAAGTTGCGTCCATGAGAATATGTGGGGATAAAAGGATAATCATGCGTCTTGTTCTGTATGGTTGCGAAACATTGGTCACTTACTCTGTTGGGAAAATGTAGGCTGAAAATATTTGAGAATAAGATCCTGACAAGGGCGCCGATTTCTCTGTAACTTTGAGGGGGCCCATTCAGATGCAGAAGGTATATATACAGTATATGAGGATTTTAAGACAAATTCAATTCAAATTATCCCAAATATTGTATATTCATAAATACAATTGGGGGGCCCACATGAGCTGTGGGGGAGGGGGTCAGGATCGGGCGCCCTTGAATCCTGAGACGAATATTCAGATCCAAGAGGAACGGGAATGGGGAAGGGCGGAAACTTCATAACGAGGAACTTCATAATTTATACTGTTTACTAAACATTTGTTAGGATCATCAAATCTAGGAGGCTCAGGTGGGCAGGTCATGTAGCCAGGATGGAAGAAAGTAGAAACGCATCCAAAGTCTTAACTGGAAGATCAATCAGAAAACGACCATTAGGAACACCTAGGCGCAGATGGGAGGATGATATTAAGATGGATCTCGCAGAAATAGGAATAAAAAGTACAAACTGGATCCAGTAGGCTAAGGGTAGAAGTCAAAGGAGAGCTTTTGTGGACGCGGCATTGAACCTCCGGTTTCCATAAGCCATAGAGTTAGTTAATTCTTTCGCCATTTCTGTCCGTACTTTTATTCCCCGTTCGCATTTCCAAACTTCACTAATGATGCTCTATACGTACCTAAAAGTAGTTGCCTGTTTTCCGCAGTTTTTGCTTCCTCAAGGAAGCACCGAGAAAATGATTTTGTTTTTATTAATTACTCAAGAATGCTTTGCGAAATATTGTGAATCTGCCGTGGAACACCCTCTATTGCATAATTTTACATACATCGGGTTGCAGGTACGTCTGAAAAAGTTTGCAGTATTGTGGAACTTAGTTGATAACAGCTGTTCCCAGAAGCTCCACGTGTTTCGAAACAACACCCTTTATCCAGTACACGACACCACCCGCCCTTACTACCATTCCGCAGCGTTGTAAAATGGATCGTAATCCAGGTACAAATTCAATTTTACGTCAGACCATAAAAGACTGCCTTGTTTTTACGACTTCGCGTCGCACGGCCTATAAAACGCCGACTCAATAAGACACAGAACGACGGCGAACAAAATCGAAAACATTTTGACGGCGTCTTTCCGCGGAATTGTTAATCATAAAAACCACGCGTGTCCTTATTCTTTCGTCAGAATAACAGCCATACACGGATTGATATTAAATACACATTAATGGTCTGCGGCGATGAGAGGGAAGTAAATAACTCGGCTGCCGTGGTAACTAGATGGAGTTTTGAATCAACACATACAGCGCTAGACTTGTTTTTATAGGCAGAATATGAAATGCACAACATAGGCTTTCATAGGCGAGAATATAATAATGTCAGTTGCAGTTTATTGCTAAAATTAACTTATTCTTATTACTTACCCAACTTGAAAATTAAGTAAGGAAAAATGGGAAGTAGGGTGCTACTAGGAAACACGAGGGCAACATTTTAGTACAGGGTATGCCAATAATAGATGCCATAAAGCTAGGAGCATGTTTGGCAAGTATGTTCAAATGTGCACATACATGACCTGGATGCAATCCCATACCGACGTCTTAGAGACCCATTAGTTGTTGAAATCAGGTGTATGTGGCGGCCCGATCGCAGATCCTTATAACGTAGCCAAATTAACAATAGAACTATAAATGTATAACTATAATAGCACTTAAGCTGAGTGACATGCTGCAAGAATCTTGTAGCTGTCATTAAAAAATCTTGCAATCCTACAATATTTCTCCATGTAAACATAGTCTTGAAAGGGATATGCAACAATTGTTTTGATCTTGCAAGGAGTCAAACCATGTGCAACTTTCTGGGTCGTCTTGCTTGCCACCTGCTAGAGTACGTTTGTTTTATCTTGGTACGCTTCCCGCCTAAAGGATGGATCTGTCTGCAACGTGTTCTCGCCATTTCACGATTAAGTTGACAGTTACAATACGCTAAGAAACAGCAAAACGGCACGCCACTCAAAATCACTGTACCTCTTTTGATGGGCTGGCTGACAACTAACGTAACCTACACGATAAAGCCAATAAGACTTTATTGGATTAAAACATCCACGTGAGTGCTAGCAGAAAATCTTTAAAAGCCAACCAAGTGTACTGGCGGGTAGTGTGCCAAGATAAAACAAACATACTCTATCGCCCTCCCACTGACATAAAGTTAAAACTAGTTTCGCCGCTTCCAAAACGACGGATTCTTCACTATTTGTCCACTAGAGTGCAGTGCTGCATGGGTGGAGATATATTTCTTGCTTTCAGAAAGTTGTACGTGCAAACAGTAAATAGAAAGATGAGGTTGCAAGATTTTTAATGGAAGCTAAAAGATATTGCAGCATGGCATTATCTTTCGCAAGTTATCGCGAAACAAGCATTGACACTAGCTTGTATGTTGTCAGTCTGCCGCGAGAAAAGCAGTATTTTACTGGGGTAGACTGGCATGTTTCGACTTGAATATTTAACTTTAAAATCAAGTGTTGGATGTTTGTTCTTTCCGTGTGGATAGACTTATCTGCTGCTCGTCATTTCTAGGTTTTTAGAGCTGAAGTCTCAACTTCTTAATTACGTAGTGTCTAATAGTTTCATGGTATCGATTTTTTAAAATTTTACCTAGAATCACACCTCGAATCACACTTTTTTTTTTTTTTTTTTTTTTTTTTTGCAAATAACTACCAGAGCAATATTGTGTTTCATTGGACATTTCTTTGCTTTTGAAACACAATTATGTGAAGTGCTATTATGATTTTCTGCTTATTTGTCTGAGGTTATTTATTCTTCCTTTCTCAAGGACCAAGGATTTTATTGCATTTTTTAGTGCATAAAAACTTACAATCAGAAGGGATTGTATTTCATATTGAGCTTAAAGGTGCAGTAGAAAAGCTTGTGGAAACAAATGGAAAATGATTGCAATCAAATCATTCGATTCACAAGACTACAGGGAGGTACGATATCACAATATGTTAAGAATATCTTTGAAACCTTAATTCTTACAGAACAAATAAGTTGTCTGTATCTATTATCTCATTATTTGCCGATGCGGATATGGATACAAATGCTACGTATGCGATATTGTGTATCCGCGCAGATTTCTAGCCATAGTCTTATCGGCTCACCTCAGGGCACAAACGCGTCGCGGGGAGTTAACTTCAGACCACATGTAAAATATAAGCAGTATGGGAACTTCGTTCGGTAGCCTACCTATTCCCTAGACATTTGTCCTTGCGTGATCGACATAGAGGGAACTGTAACGAGTTTCCATGTCATGTTAGAGGTTTCCACTTAAAACGAACAGACTATAATCAGATCAAAAAAAAAAAAATAATCATTGGATTGAACCTCATGGATCACTATGTCAGTTGTCTCTGACGTCAAACTATGTATTTTTATTTTTTGAAAAGACATATTGATTTTGTATATTCAGGGCTGGATTCAGAATTTTCTGACAAGGGTGCACCAATAACTACCACCTACATTTGAATTTTTAAAATTCCTTTAGGCATCTGTGATTGTGAATGTGGAATTGCCCTGGAAGAATTCAGTTTCGGGAATCGAACCCATTACTTTCTGAATGCAAAGCCAACGCTTTACCAACTGAGCCACGGCCGATTTGTATCGGTATAATCTTTTAGTATATAATTAGCTTGCTGCTTTAGATCAGGAGTTTCTTTAATCATGGACACTGTGGATGTGACGGATATTTGCATTGTACAGAATTCTTATGAAAATGTTGCTATTTTCACTGCTAGCTTCTCATTTTAGATAGTGTATATTTACAACGAAGGGGAGGTAGATTTGCACCCCCGTAAATCTGCCTCTGTGTATACTTATATATTCGGTTTGTGGGGAGTTTTTCTAGATCAATATTAACAGACGAAAACCATATTCACGAAGAAGTTAAATGTCGACTAAAAGCAGGGAATTCGTGTTATTACTCAGTTCAAGATCTCTTGTCGTCGTGAATCCTGTCGAGAAATTTGAAGCTTAAAATATACAAAACGATAATCATGCCTGTTGTTCTGTATGGTTGCGAAACATGGTCACTTACTCTGAGGGAAGAACATAGACTGAAAGTATTTGAGAACAAGATCCTGACACGAATATTCGGATCCAAGGGGAACGGGAATGGAGAATGGCAGAAACTTCATAACGAGGAACTACATAATTTGTACGGTTCACCAAACATTGCTAGGGTCATCGAGTCTAGGAGGCTTAGGTGGGCAGGTCATGTAGCTAGGATGGAAGAAAGTAGGAACTCTTTCAAAGATTTAACTGGAAATCCAATCTGAAAACGACCATTAGGAAAACCTAGGCGCAGATGGGAGGGCAATATTAAGATGGATCTCGCAGAAATAGGAATTGGATCCAGTTGGCTAAGGATAGAAGTCAGTGGAGAGCTTTTGTGAACGCGACATTGAAATTCCGGGTTCCATAGGCCATAGAGTTAGTTTAGTTAGGCAGTTTTTTCTATTTGTTGAATGTTATCGAAACTCATTCAGTAGGTGTACCGCCATTTCTCTTGCAGACCTGCAATAAAATTATTCAATTAAATATTGTCAACGAAAGATAATATTAGCATTAGATATGGCAAATAACGCAAAAATGAATAAATACTGGTACAGCTTATGCAAATGTGTTTAGAAAGTGCAATAAGTTTTTATAGGCTATGAGTTTTCAGACTTCTACGTCGATACCGTCACTAAAGAGGAAAAGAAAATGGTAGATAATTACTTGGTTGTAAGTCAGTGTGGGCTATTTACTAAAAAGTTTGTTTCCCCATTCGTGAGTTTTGTCATTGACGTCAATCAATCGTTGTATAAAAGCATAAAATAACAGCAAGTGCTTAACCAAGTGAAGAATGAAAAGCGAAATAGCTGCCATCTGGAAAAGCATTTCGCTTGACGTAAATTAGTTTTCGTCGTTTCTTATTTAGGGAGAGAAAATAACGTTAATTATGTACGTAAACGCTAGCTAATATTGTGACACATTTGCCAAGAAGGAAACAAACCAATATTTACTCTAAAAGTTTGCGCAAACACTAATGAATAAATTGTAGAAAAAAAAAGTTAACAGAGCAATAAATTTGTCAATGGTTCGTTTATTGAATGTGTAGGTGAATTGTGAGGCTGCTTTATATTTTTACTTACCCGTGATTAAACAATTTTATTAGCAGTCGAAAGAGCAAATTGCAACATACATCAGAAAAGTGGGAAGTTGCTGAGGAAATGAAATGCCCTATATTTTGTTTTGAAGACGACAAAAAGAGAGAAAGAACAGAGAGAGAGAGAGAGAAGTAGAAAGGGAAGAAAACAAAATAAATCTTGTAAGATTATTCAGTGCGTTCACTATATTTGTTGACCTTTATATGAGATTATATACAGGGTGATTCAGGAGGAGTGTCACATAATTAGTGGGGTGATTCTACATGTGAAAATAAACCGAAAAAGTCCTATGAACATGTGTCCGATTTTCGATTGTCCATGTTACGGTACTGGAGCGAGTTAAAGACTACACACATCCATTAATGATGACAAATGTGACCGAAATGCTGTGATGGACAGATTAATGGTGGGCCAGATGACTGGCCTATCCTACTAGAAGTGTTCAAAAAGCCCCACCCATCTCAATGCACTTGTCAACGTGTTGAAGGATGAGCTGCGTTGCCTATCGAACACCATCTCGACAGACTTTAATGCGGGCAACAGCGTCGGTGATGCGAGCAATAAGCTCTTCACGTGTATCCACCTTCGTAGCGTACCGTACACATCCTCTTTTAACCATCCCCATAAACGGAAGTGTAATGAGGTTAGGTCGGGTGATCTGGGAGGCCAGTTAATGGGTCCGCCGAGGCCAATCCACCATTGAGAGAATGTGTTATTCAGATGCTGGGATACTTGTCTGGCAGTGAATCGGTGCAACACTTAAGCACTACATGCACACGACCTCACGACTGCTCACTGATCCAACCTCCGATTGCACACTGGGTACGCTTGCAGCAGTTGCCTCGGTGCGACGTCATAGTGCTGCCATCTGTTGGAGAACTCTCACACCTCTTGTAGATGGATCAGTCATCTGTCCCCCCATTATTCTGACCACCACAGCGCCTGCACAGCATTTCGGTCACATTTGTCATCATTAATGGATGTGTGTAGTCTTCAACCCGCTCCAGTTCCGTAACGATCGAAATTCGGACGCATGTTCATAGGACTTTTCCGGTTTATTTTCACATGTAGAATCACCTCACAAATTATGTGGCATTCCTCCTGAATCACCCTGTATATACGGTGGTCCTTATTTTTCGACCTCCGAGAAATTTTTGATTCTCAGCCCATGATAATAGACCTGTACTATTTACAGAACAAAAATTAAAAGAAATTAATTTTTCTTATTAACTTCTACAGCAGTGGTTCTCAATGAATTAGTCCCAGAAGCGACACTCCTATTAGCGACAGAAACTGTTATCTGTCCTATGACCGACCGATTCATTTACATTGAGATGATGGAAGATGATATGATTCCCTCTCGTGAACTATGTTTGCCTCTGGCGTTATTAGCGCCTGAACAACCTTGCTACGGAAAATATACGTGCCAGTAATACAGTTCATCAAATATATTTTCCCTCTACAGTGAGTGCAAATAAAACTTATTTTAATTTTGAGTTAGATTTGACATAAAACATATCAAATAACTTAACGAGACAACAGGGATATTTCCATGAAAAGTATATTCCTATGTAATTATTGAAAATCCAGTTGTAATATCTCCTTTCTTCAAAAGCTCTGTTTTCTGTACTTAATTTGATTCAAAGCTAATTACTCACTAAACACAGTAAAATATTTTATTTTGAAAAACTTAAACGTGTAACAGTTTCGCCAACTATCTACTTTTTAGACTTTCTAAGACTCTATGAATAAAATGAAAAAAAAAAAAGTCAATGACAAAAGATAGCTTTTGAGATCCCTTACATCTGATTGGCTATTCTCAACCAATCCCACCAATTACAATACAGTTCACTCTAAACAATCCAAAAAGTAAACAAACTCTTTAAACTACCTCCCCCCTATTGTAAACTACTAAAACGTAAACTAGTTGCTTGATTTGCCTTCCTTCCTTGTTTTGATTTATACATAAAAGCTTGTCGTGTAGCAATCTGAAATAATCCCTTATAACTAGACGAACTGTTAAGTCCTGCGAAAGATTTGTAACTTGTGTAATAATTTCTTCGAATACACCATGTTTTTTGGATTTCTTTAATGTCCTCATATGGTGAACACCGTTTTTCCATGGGCGAATGATGGGAAGGCAGGATCGCCCTCTGGCTCACAAAAATGTATACGTAATATTGCAAACCTCGTATATTAAATACCAGATATACCAGATGTGATACAGGAACCATGGAGATGCACCTCCCTAGAAAATTATCTTCGGACACCCCTACCTCTTTCTGATTGCTTTCTTATACCATAAACATATTCAATCTAAACTTATGCTCCATATCATTTTAACATGACATTTTTAATTATATTAGAATCATAGACAAAGGCGGAGCTACTCGAAATATTTAGTTAGTTTTCCCCTTGATAGAGTCAATATATTCATAGAAATTAATTCAAAAATATAATATTAGGAAAACCGTATAAAAGATTGTTAATGTGATGAGAACATTCTCACGTATTAAATTCACGTAGAGCGAAATTTTTCATAGTACATTTTGTTAGGTTCTAAATCACATTAGCATAAAACAAGTTAAAGAAGAGAGAACCTTAACTTCTTCCATTATCTTAGTATGAGTGAATCAGTGACTCATAGGGCAGTTAAAAGATCGAATCGGTCGCTCATGGGACAGTTAACAGTTCCTGTCGCTAATAGGAATGTCGCAAGTGGGAAGACACCGTTCTCAACCTAATTCCTATAAAGATCCCCATTTTATCACGTCTCTTTCAAGCGACCCCCTTATAATTTCTGGTTTGTAATAAAGCTTGTGTGGGATTTCTAATATACCTATTGCAGAGATCTTACGATATCCATCTATTTCTATAATAGTAGAATCCATTTCTTGTATTAGTGTATACAGTAACTTCCCTACAAGCGAATGGATTAAAACCAATCTCTTTCATTTCAGTTGATTTTTAAACAACTCTCCACTTGTTGAAAATGTTTAGTAGACCTATCTTTTCTTGTTCTTAACAGTATATAAAAGTTAAAATATGCCTGTTGGAACAACATTTAAACTAATATTGAAAAATATTTTCCGGTATTAGATTTTAATTATATTTATCTCTTCCGCTTATCTTCGCGACCCCCAGGTTGAGAAACCCTGTTCTACCGGCTTTATGCTAATTGTTCTATGCACAATACTCATTAAGAAATTCTTGTAATACATCTATCCATTTATAATTTCCTTCTATACTCATTTTTTTAAGGCAGAATATCATCTCTCTATGACTTAACGGTTCCCGAAATATGGCTCCTTAAATCTCCCGAAATCGGAACAAATTTTTGGCCAATATCTCAGAAACGGTAAGTCATAGAGAAGTCACATTGCTGTTGATCAATACCTAAGAGGATGATAAACATTTGGGTAGCAATACTAACCGGTGGCACTGCCCAACTGGCCACTGGTCAAATCAGTGGCCAGTTGGACAGTGGCCACTAGTTACTATTTGGCACCAAAATGTTCACCATCCTGTTAAATATTGATCAACACCAACATCATCTCTCTATAGCTTATGGTTACCGAGATATGGCTCCTTAAATCTAGCGAAATCGGAACTTTTTTTTTGGGGGGGGGGGCAATATCTCCGGAATGATAAGAGTGACGCGAAAAATTTCATCACTTTCTCAGATAGGTTTTGATGCTCTATCCAGTGGAGGGCTCAAAATTGAAAATTTTGCAAATAACAGACAGTCATACACACATACACACACACACACTCTCTCTCTCTGTCTCTCACTCACACACAAACACACACACACACACACACACACACACAGAGAGAGAGAGAGAGAGAGAGAGAGAGAGAGAGAGAGAGAGAGAGAGGATTCAGCAGCGAACATTTTATGTTCGTTAATTAGCTGTGGGTGCTTAGAATAGTAAGTTCTTTAGGCAATTTTAGTGTAATTCCCTAAAACTTAAATTAAGACAGTCGAATGCCGAAAACGGAAGATGCAACCATTCTTTTCTCTTAACAACGTAAGTTAGAAATGAATGAATGAAAGAAGGGAAAGAATTCTTTTATTTTAAGTTCACGTGCTTCTGTAACAGAACAATACTCGAGACGTGAAAGCGTTCATTTCAACGTGTTGTTGTTCGTTTTCCCAGACCATATTGAATTTTCAACAGACACACTACAGTGTAGTATATACATAGCTCTTGGCGGAGAATGTATTATTTTTGTTTCACGAAGTCAATTATAAGTTACGGTTTAGCGGAACATTCTCATAGGAAACTCAAAGCAAAAATATTTACAACGCTTGAGGTTTGAAGGTAAAAGGGGAAAGAAGTAAATTATTAATTGTTCTTTTGTGAATGTCTGATCAATCCATTAAGAAACATGTAATTATTTGTATCAATATATTGACTTTTGTCGTATGTTTTAAATTTATACGGTCCTTTTGTAGGACACTCACATATTGGATATCTAGAGCAGTGGTTCTGAACCTAATTCCTATCACGACCTCCATTTTATCACATCATCTTGCCAGCCATCCCCTTATAATTTCTGGTTTGTATTAAGCTTGTGTGGGATTTTTAATATACCTATTGCGGAGATATCACGATGTCCATCTATTTCTATAATAGTAGAATCCGTTTCTTGTATAGAGTGAATACAATAACTTCCCTAAAAGTGAATGGATTAAAACCAAATTTAGTCAGTTCATTTATATTACAAATATCGAATCCGATCCGACATACTGTTTTAAAATCGAGGCCGTTTGAAAATTTTAAAACTTTAGAACTCCCTTAATTTTGGGTCATATGTTAAAAATTTAAATTGATTTCTATTTTAGGTTTACAAAATCTTGGACAGTTGTTAAAAAAGTTATTGAGTATTTTAAATGACTAGATAATGTGCGTCACGAAGATTGAACCGGACATTGCAGCATTAGTGAAATCATACCATGCTCAGGTATTTAATTAGCTTTCAATTTTAATTGTATTTCGATATACAAGTTTTGTTGCATTTGTATTTTTCTGGTATTTCAATATGCAGTTCTAAATTGATTTTTAAACAACTTTGCATCTGTTGAAAATGTTTAGTAGACCTATTTTTTGTTCTTAACAGTATGTATAAAAATTGAAATGTGCTTCTCAGAACAAAATTTAAAAATATTTTCCGGCATTTGATTCTAATTATATTTACCTCTTTTACTTGTGTTCGCGACCCCCAGGTTGAGAAATCCTGAGACTGTAGTCACCAACGGCAGATCCGTGAGAAGTGGTTTCTAACGTTTTAACAATTTCTGGAAATCTGCTTGAAATTGTCATCTGTTAGCTTGTAATATATACGTATAAAAGCCTTTATGTGAGATTTTGCCGTTTGCTTACTAAACTGATAATAATCAAAATTACATTTTCATAAGCAATTTTTAAGTTCTGTGTAATATTTCGGTAATGAAGGAAATTATTATGTATTTTATACAGACATGAAATAATAAAAATAATCGATGTCTCAAGTTTCTATATAATAAAATGCTAGGTTTATGTTTGTGGCCATTTTTTTTGGGGGGGGGGGGCAATGATATCTCGGAAACCACAACCTCTAGAAAGATGCCGTTTTCACTGATCGATTGCAAATTTTGTGTAGATTGTTCACTTATAATTGAATATTTAAAGAAAAATACATGGGCGTTATTTCTTTATTACATTTTTTAGCAGTACACTGGAAGTATTGAAAATTTAAAAAAAAATCATATCCTGCGATTTATACATTCCAACACCACACATTTGTATACGGGGTTAGTATATCTCTAGCGTTTGTTTCATGGCCAAATGTTAATGAAAAACGAAGGATAAGGTGAAATGTCCTCCAAAATGTAGTCTAAAATGCATCTTTATAGTTTGGAAGTGTTTTGACCAATGAAAACCATATATCACTGAAATTATAATTACTTGTGTGTGTAATATATTTGCTTATTACATACTGCATGCAAAAAGAAAGAAAACACTGATCATACATGAATTAGAAACTCCAACCGGAAGTAGGTTCAAAACTTGCAAACGGTGCGAGATATTGAAAAAAAATAATCGAAAAAAATTCCCCTTTATGGTACCCCTCGCCGATTTTTATCAAGACGTCCTTCACTTGTGTCTGTAAAGGAACATGTACAGATGTGAGGAATGACAACGAAATATATTGTAGTGTGCCACACGCGCCATCTCAATTGGCGCCAAAATTTTTGCCACACTCCACAATTACTCAAACAATTAACGACAATTATTTTTCTAATTGCGTAGACAAGTTTATTTTTTTCCTTAAATCTTAAAACAAGGAAGAACGAGAGAGCAGGGAAATGTTAGTCATTCTCTTCGCGCATTCAAGTTCCTTCCAGCTGTCTTTATTTTTTTTTGTTGGATGAAATACTATGTCTGCTTCATCCCTCCCAGCCAGCTGACTGTCTGCTCAGGAATCAGTTAAACTATAACCTTTCTCGTCTAGAGAAGATAATATTTTTCTTATACAGGAAAGTAATAGATTCCTACTTTTTGGTTATCAAAATCTTAAATAAATAGAAACGACAGAATTAATATGAAATTCGTTTAGTTAACTTAAAGGTTAAAAAGGTTATTTTGTTAGTCAACCATATATTCAATAACTATGACACAGAGTCTCATCTTCCCGTAATACGACCACAAGTGTTCGATTATAAATTTGATTATTCACTCTGTTTTGGACGTTTTAGTAATATAAATTGTCACAGACATAAGTCGTTAATTTTTAAAGCACACTTGCAAAGTTTGAACTTTTGAACTCTTGAAATTTTATTGAAAATATAATGTGTCTGGAGAGTCACGGTGTAATTAAAATTGTCTCAGTAAATTGTACTATCTGTAACTAAAATTGACTCTTTGTACACATGAGGTCAAATGTTAACCTTCTCAGGTTATCAGGGTTTTTGTATCAGTAAATTTTTCCATGTACAGGAAGCTTTTAGGATACGCCCTCCGCCTGCTTACGCAGTCGCAGAAACTTAAATTCGTTTAATAAATAATTCGAAATCCAATCAGGTAAAACCCTGACTTACCCCTGCCTTCACACGTCCCTACCCTAGTGCCGTGTGAAAATGATAAGGTCAAACAAAAAGTGAGTACATCTCTCTTGAGAGAGTAGAATTAGTCAATTCGTCAATTCGGGGGATCATCATCGAGTTTTCGAAGAGGCGCGGGCCTCCGCCCGTTGCCCCCTTCGGGGGAATTCCGATCACCTTTAGAAGTGGCACAAGTTCCCGCTTGTTGCTTCCTTCGGGTAAAGTTCCATCAAACTCCACGACATGGACTTATCGTCCACAGTCTAACTTGGAACTACGCCGGAACGTTGACACTCTTGTTATAGCCCGTTCTTCGGTCGGGAGAAACTTTGTTACATCCCTCACCGACTTGTGCTATTGTGTCAGCAGTGACTGTTAACTTCCATCATACGGCGTAAGGACGGTATTCCTTCCACCACGGACATTTCATAAAGATCCATCATTGGAGACGAGCAGTGTGTGTTATCACTAATTCCATCTTAAGTGCTCAACTGGACAGTACTTCAGTTCTCACTGTGAGTATACAGTCAACCTACAAACTTAGTTATTACTATTCAGATTCTGCTTACCTAATCTGAACATTGGCTCTACAAGGATCTCTTTAAGATCTCTCAGTAATTCCACTTTTGTGTACCTAAATGCTTCCTAACACCATATTCGTTAACCTGTGCTAACGCTGAGTTACGTAGAAGACCTCATGTAGGAAAGTCACCCTGTAATGTATTCAGTCTACGGACTTATTCGAGCCAGCCAATAAAATTCTTCCTAACTCGAACTTGCATTGTTTACGTCATTCCAAAAACATTCTCAATACTTCCCTTTTGGTGAACGTTTCATAATTCTTTCTCAATATCTATATTAACGCCTCGTATCGACGTGCCCATGTTGTAGTCTACTGGAGAAGGCAGATGACCTGTGGAATGAAATCCTGTTGGACGTAGTTCGAATCTGGGAACTGCATTCACCATTCGTCTCACCTCTATTCCATCATCCATCCAGGAGAAGACCAGCCTGTGCGAAGTCCCAAACATTCCGAAGACTTCTAATCCCGTACGAAGCTCAGTGACGACATCGTCTTACATGAAGTCCTGATCATCGTCCGTCTATCCTGTTCTTGTATTTCAGCCGCTCGAAGTACAAGTAAGTTTCTCGTAATAGTGTTTTCAGTGCTTTTAAGTGATTGTGCTACCTGGTGCGTACGAAACGGCTACAGCTGCGTCGAAGATAGCCCCGGAGTCTTCCCATCTCGACTTAGAGTGCCTGGAGGTAGGACCACGGACCTCAGGTGGGTTATCACTGTTTATTTAATGTTTTCATGTAACTGTCATTTGCATTATCTTTTCATAAAGTCGCTTAACTGTAAAGGGGATCACCTCCCAAGTAGTTTCAAAATTACTTTGAAACCTTTTGTTGCTTAAATATCGTTTGTGTGAATTGCTAATTACTTTTGATTTCCTAGATCTCTTTCAATTCGAGCAGCAATCTCGTGTCTAGTTATAATGATATAATATGTCTTTGATATGCTAATTTACTAAGTATTCTGAACTGGCTGATAGCAGTGGTATTCCAACTCGCTGACGCCTTCTCGCTAATATCGTAATACTCGTAATTATTGTTCTTTTGCGTACTGACCTCACTCGTCCTCATTCTGACCAAAAACCGCCTTGCTTTTGTTATCTGTATTGTTCCGGGACCCTAAAGCCGTCCCCTTGACGAGTGGTCATCCGATAGCCTGTTTGCTTGAGATGGACATCTGCGCCTTTGCGCCTTCACTCGGTTGTTATTGAAATTGTATGTTATTTAACCATCTATCACCCGAGCCGCATAGCTCTTCTTGACACGGACTAATTTAAAGTCCCTATATAAACAGCCTTTTTCAAGGCTACCTCTCGCTATTGTTCATTATTATTGTACTAATAACAACCTCCTCCACCAAGACATACTTTGGTGACAGATTGGTGGAATGTGCACGCGCGACATAATTGTTGTCGGCCTGTGACATGCGATACCTCGCGTCACGCACATAATTTGATAACTGAATCGTTGGGATATGTACCCGCCGACATAAATTGGCGGCTACATTGAGATTCGAACCCTGGCCCACATAAATAGTGGCCCTTACATGAATTATTCTTGTTGTGATATAACTATCCTCTGGCGGTATATAAATACTTGTTTGTCTTGGCTATCGTTCTCTATATCGGTGTCTTCACACCCTGTCAATACGCCCATAAATTAGTTAAGCGCTCGTGTATATAAAACCTATATTTTGACTTATACCAGAGCTTACTTGGGAGCGTGAACAAACTATTCATTGTTCTTTAAATGCAAATGATAGAATCGGTGTTTACAACTTTCTAACACTGAGAATCCTACCAGTCCACCACGAAGGTCTAAGATATCCCCTTGAGACCGTTCGTGGCCGCGACAAAATTGGTGGCAAGCGGTAAGGATCTGTAACCAAAATTGGTGGCAAGCGGAGGAATATGTCACCGCTGCGACATAATTGATGGCAGCGCGTGACATGCGAACCTGCATCACAAGTGTAAATTCTGTTAATTTTGGTAAATTTTGGTAACAGCTTGTGATAGCGAAAAATTTAATCTATCTTGTAAATTGTTACACTGTATTGATTTAATCTTGTAATTTTAGTTAAAATTTAAGGAAAGTGTGTTTCAAAGTAAATCAAGTTAATTTGTGTGTTTTGAATAGTTTGCACACCTCATTCAAAAGATTTTGTTCATTTTTAAATCACAAGATAGTTGTTTGGTAGAGACACAACAAATCTCTCATTTTGCTTTGTTGACGTAAACGTAATCTTACATTCTTTTACAAATTTAAAAAGAGAGTTAGGTATAGTTTCATTGCAGAACTTATTGTTCCAATCTTTTTAAGCTAAGATAACACTCACAGAAACATCTTGTTCGTTTATTCTCCAACCCCCCCCCCCCCGTGGTAGTTGTAAATAAAGAAAAAAAACAAGATCAAAGAAGGTTCACACCTAGAAAGAAAATAGGATAGAAAATTGACCGCGACAGGAAGTTTTCAATCTTTTGGACAGAAAGCCTCTCCTTTTGCGCTCGCCGTCAACCCACGGCTGTAAAAAAAAAAAAGAAGCGAAAATAGCGGAACGAAATACTTGTTTCCCTCCGCAACCTTTCGAAGAACGATCTGTTTTCTTTCAACTGGTGAAGTTTCTTTCTTCTTCCTAGTAACATTAATAAGAAGGTATAATAGTAGTAGTAAAGAAAAACGGAGGCGTGAGAATTCTTAACTCATCAAGTTAATTGCAGTTATTTGATTCATGTAAAACTTAATTACTTAAGTCATTGATCATTGAGAGAAAGTCAATTTGTTTTATGTATGTGACGATATCCACTCGTTCGTTCATTTATTCGTCACTCGTTCGTATTTCAGTAGTTTAGTAGAGAGAGAGAGAAAGGAAAATTAGTTGTCAAAATGTTTGGACATCATAAATTGTATTATCCTGTCTATAAAGAAGACAAAGTTCTCATGCAAGATTCTTCATTTAAGTACCTACTTGCGCAACGTTCAGTTTTGCCTAAATTTGAATTGTTTAATCCCACTTACGGATTAACAGAACAAGAGGAAATTGTTCAAAATCTAAGCGGCTTAAGATTCCGAAAATGGTATGAATTACATTTCCAGACTAGCCTAGCGAATAGTTCAAAAATTATATTTCACGGCATCAAAACCATGTCTTTACATTATCTCTCCAATTTAATTGAGTATCATGAAGAGTTACGACCTTCAGTTCTTTTCGCATTCTCTGGTCCGAATCCGAGAATACAAATTGTTGCTTTATTACCGCTAGTCGACAAAAATCTTGTTGTCAAACACCTAGAATCAACTCTTATTGATTTGCGTTTAGTTAAATGTGTCAAAACGGATGACCCTTTGAAATCTTTGAAGTTGTACAACGATTTAGCGTTTTTAATCGTTTCCAAAAACAGAAGTTATCTAAACCTTGCGGCAAACGTAGAACTTTTCAAGGAAAATGTCTCCATTTATGAGTATTATTAGACATGAAATGAGAAATTGCGTGCATTCATGTATGTTTGTTCAGGAATATTGAAACCTATTAATTAATGAAAATGTAGTATACCGTTCTAGTTAAATCTCTTTGTATTGCAAAGGCCGTATAGTATCAAAGTAATGTGGAAAGTATCAATTCGAAAATCTAATTGCAACTGTGTCGGACGTAAAAATGTCGTCAGCCCATGTGACATAATTATCAAACTCAGGTGTTTCCGCTCAATTTATAATCTCGCTCATTTTCAATTGTAGTGTTTTGGGTTAAGTAGTAATCCCCTCGCATCTTGTTGAAATTCTTATAGATTGCATTTGATATGTAGAATACATATCTCCCTGTTGTGCTAAATTGCTATCGACAGTGCCTTCAAACTGTCCTCGAAATAGCGATTGCGAATTGCTGCCTACTCGCGTAAAACAGCTGTCGTCATCTTTTCGGAGTGACCACACCTCTTTGCGTCAGTCTAGGTCCAGCCATGCTTATGTTGATTCAATAGGTCCGTAAATTTACCGACCTGGGCGCATCTTCTTGCAGCCCCTCTGTCTTCTCCCAGAAGGCAAAAATGCGATTAAAAGGCGAATAAAAGCAAGGGAAAAGGAGGCCAAGTGTCTTGTTTCCTTTGCAGAAATATGTAAATGTGGTAAAAGTGCGAATTAGCGGCCCTTCTGAACAGGCCTGCTATACTGAGTAAGTTTGCTGTTGTATGAAAGTAATTCCGAGCGCCATCCGCTCCAAGGTTAGTGTCAAGCGAGAAAATCTTCCAGGTATATTGAAGTTAGTATTATGTGTTATTTCATTACGTAGTAGTTATCTAAGGAGCACCAATGACCAGTTCCATTAATTCTTCCTTGAGTAAAAGGTTGTCCGCACCAGAAAGCCTAGTAAAGTTGCCCACGGCCGAGTTAATTGTGTATTTGTCTAAATGTTCTACTAAATTAAGCCATTATTATCTTTTTCTGCGTTAAAATCAGACGCCTCAAAATTGCTAATGAAATTCATGCAATTATTACTAAACGTAACAAGTCATCCAATCTCATTCAAAAAAGCCAAGCCGCCCCTCTCAAAAAGGAAAATCTTAATGTAAAACTCTCTCATTCGAAGTTTAATTATCGTTAATTTGTTATTTGAAGATCAATTGTTTGATCTACAGCAGTGACTTAAGGATTCTCGAGATCTCGCCATATGTAATTGAAAATCATTTAATCTAGAGGTTAATTGTAAAGCGAATTTTAGTAAGAAATTCAAGTGTAGTGATATAATTGTGCCCTTAAACAAGGATGAAAAATGTATGAATTCAGTAAGATTAAGTACCCATATCTGATGCCGATTAATTGAAAACCTCATATTGATTCAAATAATCGTCTATGCTTGTTAACAATGTAGTTATAATGTGTTGAAAAAGCTTTTAAGGTAATCTGTATACTTATTTATAGGCAATACATATAGAAATATTATGATAGTTTAAAGGTCTTCTAACCGCTCATCTAGTCCAGTAGCGTGGACGAGCTCACATTAATTAGCTATTAGCGAATTAAAAACATTAGTATTTTATCGTTAATTGTAAATGTTCAATTATAACTCGAATATTCCTATTTCAAGCGAGAATTGTCTATGAATTGCCTAATCATTAAATTTTAGTAGATTTATTTATGTTGAGTCATTAGTACGAAAGGCATCATCATCCCTTTCTAGAATACTCTATTTAAACAAAAATTGTGCAACTTGCGTCCCACGCGCAAAGAATATAATTATTTCAACCATACTAGAAGTCAGTATGTTAATTAATTTTAGAGCTATCTATTGTTTGTTGTTCAAAAATCTCCTTAATGACTCGTAAGCTAACATAATTGAAGTAACAAGTAACTTACTTAACTTACTTATGCATCATTTAACGGATTCATAAGATCCTAACGCATAAATAGCTTATATTTTTCATATCTGTAATTTCTTGCTCTGTATCTTCATAATATCATTGTGGCATAGTGATTTTATATTTCCCATATAAATGTACAAAAGGTCTTTTACCTGTACTCTAAAACTCTTTCTGTGAGAGAATTAATTTTCATGTTATTTCGTAAGCTTTGCCATTTTGTAAACCAATTATAAAGGATTCATTATCCATTTCTATAACAATTGATACAAACTGATAAAACTAACGCTTGTAGCTATAAATTCGAAATAATTAAAGTAACAAAATGCATAAGAAATAGCCACCATAACATTGTTGCTAGTAATAATAGTATTAATACTGATGTTGCCAACAACATCCATGCTAATAATAATCGTATTGAAAACGATAATGTTTCAAATCAGGAGGTCTATAATACCTCGTACGTTTATATTAATTATATAAGAATAAAAGTGTGACAATAGTATTCTGTCTAATTCAAGGCAATGATAATCTGCATCATTAATTGGTTAAACGTACATCTAAAAGGTAGCTATAATTTACGATTACAATATATTAGTCATATGTGTAAAAGGTACAATCTCGAAACATCTGTTTCCAAATAGAATGGTTCCGTTAACGTAAGGACAAGAAACAGTTTAAAAAAAAAAAAATCTCAAAGGTTAGTTGTGTAGCTGAAGAATATATATATATACGTCTATATACAGATTCTTGAATTCTTTCATCTTCTGTGGTTTCACCCCTCTGTAGAAAATATTATATTTCAGCTCGAGGCCAAGCTGAATGTGTTAATGGTTTAGGGTAGTTCTTTTTTTTTTAAAAAAAAAAAGAAAAAGAAAAAGTTAAAAAGAAAAATGTACCGTTAGAGTCTAAAAAGTAGGTCAAGTTCATCTCTTATCCCTTAATGGTTTGTTTGGGTTCAGTAAGGTCAACTATGTGTCTACTTCCTTATTATGGTTCTGTAGATAAACAAGAATTTGGTAATTCTGTTTCCTTTTGTTTTTGTATCTTTGCGAATACAATTCGATATTGCTATCGCATACAAATTATTTGGTCTCATATTATTTTTATTCTATAAGCACATTTGTCAGAAAATCTTAATAATTTTGGAAATTATTCTTAAAAGGAATATCATTTAAATTTACATGTAAAATTTTAAGGTACATATGGAGAAAAGTTATAAAGGTTTAAAGAATTAATGCATTTAGTTTAAGCTCATATACATACTTTGTAAATGTCTATAGGTATAGCGTATTGATTAGTATCCTTGATTTTATGATTCAATCCTGTAGTTTAAAGCTCACTAATCGTGTCATTTCTTAGTTTTATGTACTTATTATGAAATTGTCACTACATACTTATATGAGTTCTCTTATATTGAGTTAGGGTATGTTCTATTTCAATTTTAATTAACTTTAGTATGTAGTATTGCTCGAACATACAACAGTGTTGCAACCTACCATAGGTTAAGTCAATGTTGCCAACCCAAAGTAAAAACTCATTTAACATGAAAGTGTTGCCAACTCTCAAATTTAATTTGCCATTAGCCCTAAGTAAAAAAAAAATGTTTAGATTTGTCGGAGCAAACTAAAATTTTTTTTTCCTTAAGGGGCGTCGACTGTAGTGTGCCACACGCGCCATCTCAATTGGCGCCAAAATTTTTGCCACACTCCACAATTACTCAAACAATTAACGACAATTATTTTTCTAATTGCGTAGACAAGTTTATTTTTTTCCTTAAATCTTAAAACAAGGAAGAACGAGAGAGCAGGGAAATGTTAGTCATTCTCTTCGCGCATTCAAGTTCCTTCCAGCTGTCTTTATTTTTTTTTGTTGGATGAAATACTATGTCTGCTTCATCCCTCCCAGCCAGCTGACTGTCTGCTCAGGAATCAGTTAAACTATAACCTTTCTCGTCTAGAGAAGATAATATTTTTCTTATACAGGAAAGTAATAGATTCCTACTTTTTGGTTATCAAAATCTTAAATAAATAGAAACGACAGAATTAATATGAAATTCGTTTAGTTAACTTAAAGGTTAAAAAGGTTATTTTGTTAGTCAACCATATATTCAATAACTATGACACAGAGTCTCATCTTCCCGTAATACGACCACAAGTGTTCGATTATAAATTTGATTATTCACTCTGTTTTGGACGTTTTAGTAATATAAATTGTCACAGACATAAGTCGTTAATTTTTAAAGCACACTTGCAAAGTTTGAACTTTTGAACTCTTGAAATTTTATTGAAAATATAATGTGTCTGGAGAGTCACGGTGTAATTAAAATTGTCTCAGTAAATTGTACTATCTGTAACTAAAATTGACTCTTTGT
Organism: Thermobia domestica; assembly: GCF_964235325.1. Taxonomy (NCBI): domain Eukaryota; kingdom Metazoa; phylum Arthropoda; class Insecta; order Zygentoma; family Lepismatidae; genus Thermobia; species Thermobia domestica. The sequence continues at coordinate 213,551,127 of NC_137466.1, forward strand.
ACACATGAGGTCAAATGTTAACCTTCTCAGGTTATCAGGGTTTTTGTATCAGTAAATTTTTCCATGTACAGGAAGCTTTTAGGATACGCCCTCCGCCTGCTTACGCAGTCGCAGAAACTTAAATTCGTTTAATAAATAATTCGAAATCCAATCAGGTAAAACCCTGACTTACCCCTGCCTTCACACGTCCCTACCCTAGTGCCGTGTGAAAATGATAAGGTCAAACAAAAAGTGAGTACATCTCTCTTGAGAGAGTAGAATTAGTCAATTCGTCAATTCGGGGGATCATCATCGAGTTTTCGAAGAGGCGCGGGCCTCCGCCCGTTGCCCCCTTCGGGGGAATTCCGATCACCTTTAGAAGTGGCACAAGTTCCCGCTTGTTGCTTCCTTCGGGTAAAGTTCCATCAAACTCCACGACATGGACTTATCGTCCACAGTCTAACTTGGAACTACGCCGGAACGTTGACACTCTTGTTATAGCCCGTTCTTCGGTCGGGAGAAACTTTGTTACATCCCTCACCGACTTGTGCTATTGTGTCAGCAGTGACTGTTAACTTCCATCATACGGCGTAAGGACGGTATTCCTTCCACCACGGACATTTCATAAAGATCCATCATTGGAGACGAGCAGTGTGTGTTATCACTAATTCCATCTTAAGTGCTCAACTGGACAGTACTTCAGTTCTCACTGTGAGTATACAGTCAACCTACAAACTTAGTTATTACTATTCAGATTCTGCTTACCTAATCTGAACATTGGCTCTACAAGGATCTCTTTAAGATCTCTCAGTAATTCCACTTTTGTGTACCTAAATGCTTCCTAACACCATATTCGTTAACCTGTGCTAACGCTGAGTTACGTAGAAGACCTCATGTAGGAAAGTCACCCTGTAATGTATTCAGTCTACGGACTTATTCGAGCCAGCCAATAAAATTCTTCCTAACTCGAACTTGCATTGTTTACGTCATTCCAAAAACATTCTCAATACTTCCCTTTTGGTGAACGTTTCATAATTCTTTCTCAATATCTATATTAACGCCTCGTATCGACGTGCCCATGTTGTAGTCTACTGGAGAAGGCAGATGACCTGTGGAATGAAATCCTGTTGGACGTAGTTCGAATCTGGGAACTGCATTCACCATTCGTCTCACCTCTATTCCATCATCCATCCAGGAGAAGACCAGCCTGTGCGAAGTCCCAAACATTCCGAAGACTTCTAATCCCGTACGAAGCTCAGTGACGACATCGTCTTACATGAAGTCCTGATCATCGTCCGTCTATCCTGTTCTTGTATTTCAGCCGCTCGAAGTACAAGTAAGTTTCTCGTAATAGTGTTTTCAGTGCTTTTAAGTGATTGTGCTACCTGGTGCGTACGAAACGGCTACAGCTGCGTCGAAGATAGCCCCGGAGTCTTCCCATCTCGACTTAGAGTGCCTGGAGGTAGGACCACGGACCTCAGGTGGGTTATCACTGTTTATTTAATGTTTTCATGTAACTGTCATTTGCATTATCTTTTCATAAAGTCGCTTAACTGTAAAGGGGATCACCTCCCAAGTAGTTTCAAAATTACTTTGAAACCTTTTGTTGCTTAAATATCGTTTGTGTGAATTGCTAATTACTTTTGATTTCCTAGATCTCTTTCAATTCGAGCAGCAATCTCGTGTCTAGTTATAATGATATAATATGTCTTTGATATGCTAATTTACTAAGTATTCTGAACTGGCTGATAGCAGTGGTATTCCAACTCGCTGACGCCTTCTCGCTAATATCGTAATACTCGTAATTATTGTTCTTTTGCGTACTGACCTCACTCGTCCTCATTCTGACCAAAAACCGCCTTGCTTTTGTTATCTGTATTGTTCCGGGACCCTAAAGCCGTCCCCTTGACGAGTGGTCATCCGATAGCCTGTTTGCTTGAGATGGACATCTGCGCCTTTGCGCCTTCACTCGGTTGTTATTGAAATTGTATGTTATTTAACCATCTATCACCCGAGCCGCATAGCTCTTCTTGACACGGACTAATTTAAAGTCCCTATATAAACAGCCTTTTTCAAGGCTACCTCTCGCTATTGTTCATTATTATTGTACTAATAACAACCTCCTCCACCAAGACATACTTTGGTGACAGATTGGTGGAATGTGCACGCGCGACATAATTGTTGTCGGCCTGTGACATGCGATACCTCGCGTCACGCACATAATTTGATAACTGAATCGTTGGGATATGTACCCGCCGACATAAATTGGCGGCTACATTGAGATTCGAACCCTGGCCCACATAAATAGTGGCCCTTACATGAATTATTCTTGTTGTGATATAACTATCCTCTGGCGGTATATAAATACTTGTTTGTCTTGGCTATCGTTCTCTATATCGGTGTCTTCACACCCTGTCAATACGCCCATAAATTAGTTAAGCGCTCGTGTATATAAAACCTATATTTTGACTTATACCAGAGCTTACTTGGGAGCGTGAACAAACTATTCATTGTTCTTTAAATGCAAATGATAGAATCGGTGTTTACAACTTTCTAACACTGAGAATCCTACCAGTCCACCACGAAGGTCTAAGATATCCCCTTGAGACCGTTCGTGGCCGCGACAATATGCTCATATGTGAATATTGCGCTGTATAGAGAGCGCAGGTTCAGCTAGTGAGAATGAAAAGCAAAGTGTAGTATATATACTGTATACATTAACTTTGTCATTCAAGAGTTGAGTTTGAATCCGTAATGCCGTGAAAAACACCGGAGAATTGGAATTGACACAGTGGACCTCTGTGTTAAAAACAAATTACGGTAATTTAATTTCACACAAATGTCCATTTCCTAATTCGTATCGTAGAGAAATGCTAGTCTAATTCAATATGTTTCTCCATTTTTTGAAAAAAAGAGCATTTTAAATAAAATAGTACAACGTACTTTTTTTGCTATTGCAACGAAGAATACAAGGATGTGGCTAGTTCTTCATTATGGTACTAGCAAGACGACAGTGCACAATTTGGTTAATGAGGTACGAGGGGGATTTATAAGTTCTCGACCCGACCCAGAAGAACTTTAACTACAGATCGAAAGTTCCAGGCTATTCAATGTATTCTCCCCGAAGGTCAACGCACTTGCCACTTGGTTACTCCAGTTTCTCTAACCCCCCTCCAAAAATCTTTTACAGCTGCCATAACCTCGTTACCACTGCTAAATTTCTGTCCTTTTAGTCTAGGGAAGAGATAATAATCAGAGGGCACAAGGTCTGGTGAGTAAGGAGGGTAATCAATGCACTGAAACCCTAGATCCTGCAGAAAAGCCATTGTTCTTCCAGCCCTATGAAGCATTGTCTTGCAGAAACAGCACGCCTCTTCTTAACTTTCCCAGCACTTTTATTTAATGGCATCGTTTAATTTAGCCAGAAGACTGCAATAACAGTCTAATGTTACGGTTTGTCCCTTTGGAGGTAATTTGATAACAAAACACTATCCTTATCCCAGAATATTCAGGAAAGCACCTTGCCTGCAGACCTGTGTGGTTTGAATTTCTTTGGCCTTGGAAATCCTGAGTGACGCACTCGCATGACTACTCTTTGGTCTGAGGATCAAAATAATAAAACTAACTTTCATCCTGGGTAACAAAGCCGATTCCAAAAATCGTCCTTAGAATTGGCAAAATCAACTGAGAAGATGTCACACGGTGGGGTTGCTTATCGGCATTTAAACGCTTAGTCACTCATTTCGCGAAAAGCTTGTGCAAGTCCAGTGTAATCCTAGCAGTGATATCTATACTTTTAACGTGACACGCGTTTTATATTTGTAATAAAGTTCGTAACAAACAAAATTTCAGTGATTTCTGTCCTATCTAACACTTAAATACTGCCACTTCTTCCACAACTTTAATAATAATAATAATAAAAAAAAATCTCCATATCGGCTTCTTTATCAATGTAGCTGTTGCGGATTCCTGATAAGCAAACATTAGTAAACAGAACATCTTTTCCATACCAGTGTGGATAATGCTGATTTGCATAAGGGGAATGTGGAATTCCAGCCACAAATATCTCCGAGAGAATTGAAGCAAGGAAAGGTCAATTTTGCAATATGGTATCCAGCCAGACTAGACCAAGTATCAATTTTTGCGAAATTGAGTTACTCATACAAAATTCCTGGCAATATGTGAATTTTTATCAGGCAAAGTAGACCAGCTATACTGTTATTCAAATAGACACAATTTGATATAATTCACTCGGCCAAACTTAGTTTGTTCAATTGTCCGACATGCTATAGTAGACCAATTCAATACATGAACAAAACTTTAAAAGTGGCGGATCCAGGATATGATCAAGGGAGGGGCGAAACCATAGTTTGCCGTTTTATCTAGTATAAAGCAGGATTGAAGCCCATTTTATCTAGTGTATACCTAAGCATCAATGGGGGGGCTATAGCCTCTATAGCCCCCCTGGATCCGCTACTGTATAAATATGCGAAATATTTTGCGTAAATTATTATAGAATATATATATATATATATATATATATATATATATATATATATATTCCATAATAATTTACGCAAAATATTTCGCATATTTATAGAAGAGAATGTAGCGTAATGGATTAATTATGTTATAATCTGTTAGACGTGTTGAGTAACCTCTATTGACAAATTCTCTACATTGTATTCGTACAATCAATTTATCGTTTTTAAACTACAAATCGTGTAGCACTAGAAAAGTGTTCAAGATCTAACTTCGGTGAACTAGCGTTGCCCATGAGGCTCGAAATATGTGTCAAATTTAAAAAGGTTCTTCTCGTCTCTTAGTTGAGACTAGATGAAAATTTACTACTTTCTTAGACAACACTATTTATCAGCTACAATAACAAATCAAAAATTGCAATACATTAGCTGCACTGAATTATTAACTAACTATATAGCCTATGGAACCTGGAGATTCAATACCGCTTTCAGAAAAGGTTTTCATTTACTTCTGTTCTTAGCCAGCTGGATCCAGTTTCTACTTTATATTCCTATTTTTGCGAGATCCTTCCTAATATTGTCATCCCATCTGCGCCTACGTTTTCCTAATGGCCGTTTTCCGTTTGGATTTCCAGTTGAAACTTTGAAAGCGTTCCTACTTTCTTCCATTCTAGCTATAGGACCTGCCAACCTGAGCCTCCTAGATTTGATGACCCTAACAATATTTGGTAAACGGTATAAATTATGTTGTTCCTCGTTATGAAGTTTCCGTCATTCACCATTTCCATTTCTTTTGCGTCTGAATATTCGTCTCAAGATATTGTTCTCAGATACTTTTAGTCTACGTTATTCTTGCAGAGTAAGCGACCATGTTTCACAACCATACAGCACAACAGGCATCATTATCTTTTTATATATTTCAAGTTTCAAATTCTTCTACAGAATTCACAACTACAAAAGATTTTGAACTGAATAGTAACACGAATTTCTGCTTTTATTCGACATTTAATGTCTTCGTAAATATGATTTTGGTCTGTTAATATTGATCCTAGATATTTGAAAGTATCCACTTTGTTAAAAGTATTATTTGATATTTTAACTGATCCATAATTTGTAGTATTTCGATCCCGACGAACTTCCATGTGTTTCTACATTATGTTTTTGAATTCTTTCTATATTTAAACTTAGATCAGATCAACACCTTCAACGGAAGGTAATTTTTAATATAACCATTCCACTTCGACCAGACTTTCAAACAAGGCATTTGCACTTGCACCGAGCAAAATAGCTGCTGTAGGTAATATCTGTATAACCTTCATGCCTCTTGGCTTTTTACCAGCACATAAATTTTCCCAACTTTTTCACACTGGTCTGCTAATTGGTGAAGCGCCTAGTAAGGATGTTAATTGTTCCTATTTCCATTAAACGTGGTGGAAGTTTCCATTCCGCCATTTTCTGTTCTATTGCTCTTCCAATGTAACTCATGTTAAGGCAGGACTGGGCCGTAAAAGTTAACATAAAATGAATAAGTCTTGCTTTTTTGCTTTGATGAAATAAAAATGTATGTTTACAATATATCTTTAGATCTCTGTAGTAGCCCTACATTCTTTCTTTTTTTCATTCTGTAGTGCTTATTATGCTAACCACGCAGCGGCATTTTCTTTTCTTTTAAATAAAAAAGATATTTATTTTCCCAGGAAGAATCTTTTATGGTTGAGGTCACCAAAGAATGTGTTGCGTAGGTCGTGGTTGTAAATAGTTGTTTACTTCTGTCCTCTTTGATCTTCACAGAAGATAAATCTTTTTCTATTTAGTGCTAGTTTATGTACAGTCTTAGTGAAAAAAATGAACACTACTAAATTCATGCTTGTATAATTTTTCATGTCTTCCTATTTCGCCTAACACTATCAGTTGTCATTCACAGATAAAAGCGATATCCTCCATTTTAGACGAAATGCGAATTCGCATTTGGCCTATTTCTCATTACGCCAAGGAAAAAAGGGGCAGCGGTGACTCTGTGTTAGAGCGTTCGCCTCTGCTGCATGAGGTTCTTGGTTCGATCCCAGCTCGCGCCTAGTGAGCTTTGTGGTGGACAGACATCCTGTGCAATGACGTAACTAGAGAGGACAAACGGGGCTTGTACCCCGAGCGCCGGATTGGGAGGACGCAAAATTGGGCAAATATGTGGGGGAGCGTTTTCGTTTGGTTGGTCAGGGGAAGGCGAGTTCTTGACCCGAGCGACAACTAGTGTAGTTGCGTCACTGCCCATGTGCGTGGGTTTTCTCAGGGTTCTTCCATTTCCTTCCACTTTCTTCATTCCACCATTTCATTTATTTCTCATTACCGTCTCCTAGCCTAGCCGGCATAACTGTGGGAACGTAAAACTTAAAGATTTCATTTCATTTTGTGGTGTATTTCCATTTCGCCTAATTCCAATTTCGCCTAACTGTATCAGGTGTGATTCACAGATAAACCGACATCTTCCCATGTAGACACAATGTGAATTCGAATTTCGCGTATTTCTCACTCCGCCAACGAGATAATACCCTTTATATGGAAGACCTGACAGAGTTTCGAACAACCACTGAAATGCTTTATGCATGAAATACAAATATGACCTTCTTTTGTATAAGTTTGTGATGTCCCAGTGTGTTCTTGACAGAGGCTGATTACGTCAATATCTTTTGCTGAAAGGCTGTGTGTTCCTTACATGTATTCATACTGTTGACTTTAGAATACACATATTCGAGGCATGGTTTATTTGTTCATTTTGACGAGTAACTAATTAGTATGTTTATAATGATTTCATTAACTTTTAGAGATGTGCCTGGCATATAAACACAACAGTTATAATGATTTCTTGAACTTTTAGAAACAGGCGTGGCATATAAACACAATATTTATGATTTCTTTAACTTTAGAGTGGCATATATATACAACATTTATAATGATTTCTTTAACTTTTACAGACGAGCATGAGATATAAATACAGCGGACTGTTTTGTAGAGGAAGGGCGTGGTGTTTAAACACAGTCGGTGTAATAGTTTCTGTGATTTAAAGAACAGCAACAAAATTCCAAGACCTCTTGATCACTTTTCCCCCTTTTAGGGGTTGAAAAAACTCGTCTTACCTGTAACTCAGGAGCATATTATTTGACAAAATTTTAAAGTTCTACTCTTAACAGTTTCACAGATATGGAAAATGCCAGAAATTACTAGATTCTTCTTCTTCTTTTTTAAGCCTATTTTGGAGTCGAGAAAAAATGAAATGAAGTTTTGAGTTTTACGTCCCACGGTTATGCCGGTTAGGCTAAAGGAGACGGTGATAATGAGTAATGAATGAAATGGTGGAATGAAGAAAGTGGGAGGAAACGGGAGAACCCCGAGAAAACCCACGCACACGGTGTTTGTCCACCACGAAGTTCACTTGGCGGGAGCAGGGTTTGAACCCGAGACCCCTAGCACCAGAGGTGAACGCTCTACCACTGAGCCACCGCGGCCCCTTTTTTTTTGGAGTCGAATCTCGCAAACTCCCGTCATGCAATCTCAGTAGCCTACAAGGATATTATTTCTACAAAATTTCAAGGATCTGCTTTTAATAATTTCGGAAATCTAGTAATGAGCGAATCAGTGAGTCAATAGCTTTACTCTTATAAATCTGAAAGTTGAATCAAGATCATTTTTTCTTCATTCAATTTCATTAATTATTGGCTAAGAGCGTTGCAATTATCATTTGATGTCGAATTTGAAACATCAAATATTAATTTTTTAAAGTTTCTTAGAGGTGATATATTTTGAGAGAAATAAAACTTTTTTTAAAAAAATCCAATCTTTCTGAAGGAAACAGGAAAAATACTTTTTTTTTCTCGGTAGTTCAATACTTGCGGAAGCTTTACAACATTACACGTAACGGTCACTAGTTAGTTTTGGTTGAGCAATTACCATCATGTGAGAACAGTGGTGAATAGTATTATAGATAAAAATAAATAAAATACGAGGAAGTTAAATACACATGGTGTGCACTAGGTGTATGAATTAGGTGAATGATATTGATCAAGCTGTTAGGTGCAATACACTCATCATTACAGGTGACTAGTTAGTACGTAACTGACTCTCATCTTTATTTTTAAGCTTTCCTATTATTATTATTAAATTAATGTTTCGTGTATTCTTTCATGTAGAACTCCCTTGTTCCTATATTATTGACGTGTGTGCATTCTACGTGGGAGATAGGTTTGATTTTAGGTGCGAGCTCATTTGGTACAGATCCAGCTTAAGTCTACGTTCATAGGGCTCGATGCTAAAAAGGGAGCAAGCATGGCGGTACAGTGATAGATCGTTCACTTTCTGGTTCGATCTCAGACCAGGGGTGTATCCACGGGGGGTCCACCGGTCCGGACCCCTCGAAATTTCTTAACTCAATGTACATTTGTACACTCCCTGAATCAGTAGCGTACTCAGGAATTTATTTCGGGAGTAGTCCAAACTCAAAATGAGGGTATTTTATATTAAAATTTCTAAAATTGCCCCTAAAATTAGGCTAAATTTACGCAAAAATCGAAATTTCGGGGGGTTCCGGACACCCAGGATCCACCCCCTGCGTACGTCCCTGCCCTCAATAAAACTATACTTGTTTTAAGAGGGAAATGATTGATGTAGCATGAACATATATATTACACTTCATCTGTACTCTTTCTCTTATAAAAATAATTAAATCAAGTTTTATCGTTTTTTTCTTGAAAATATAGCTGGAAGTATTTTACAATCACTTATCGTCTTTTCTGGTGTAGAATAATATTCGTTCAATATTACATAGACGTACCGGTAGTGGTTTAGGTTGGACCTATATCAACAAAAAAATTCCCAGGCCGTGTTAGTAGTTTTGGTGGACAACATCGTGCCCGTGGGTTTTCTGAGGTTCTTCCGTTTCCACCACCAATTCTTTCATAATACTTCACTTTTATTAATCATCTGTCTTTTTTTTTTTTTTTTTTTTAGCCTACAGCAGGTAATTGTGGGACGTAAAAACTAGAAATTTCATTCAGTTTCTGAAAAGAGACAAACTCCAAAACCAACCAATATTCTTTTCTGTTCATTTCAAGTTATTCTTATCAAAATTTTATGTATATTGCAAGTATGCTTAAAGATGAAGTTTCCATACTCGACAGTTGGAGATTTACAACTCTTGAAATTACAAATAAGTGACCTTTGTATTTACAAATATTTGTATCGAAAATTATACACAATGAGAATAGCTATGCAGGTTTCTTTATGTTTTTTTCAGCAAGTACGTAAGTATGTTGTAAAACTCATACTAAAGGAAGATGTAACTTTTTGTTTGGTTTTAGTTGAAAGGAAAAAAAATTATCGCGTAATTATTTGTTTAATTAGGGTGATAAGTAATGAGTTCAAATGCTTGACCTCTTTCGTGCTTCTGTAAAAATAAATCATATACATAAAGTCATTAATTACTACTAACCGCTTTACTTTTAATGTATTGAATGGTAGTACCCCCTGGCCTATTGAAGGAGAATTTATAATTTAGGTTTTGAGATCATTCTAAGACAGCGTCATTTCTAAGTCTATAAAAGATAAAAAGTTTGTCACTCACTAGGTGTACATTAATGACGATACTTTTCACGTAATAAAGCCAGGGGCGTCATTTAGGGGGGGCAGGAGGAGGCAATTGCATCCCCAAGAGTTTGAGAAATACATATACTTTAATGGATTGCTTACTAATATACTAGTACAAAACGTAAAAGTGTTTATGTCGGTGGCTCAGTGGTAGAGCCTTCACTTCCGGTGTTTGAGGTCCCTGGTTCGATCCCAGCACGCGCCGTGTGGACTTTGTGGTGCACAAACACCGTGCTCGTGGGTTTTCTCGGGGTTCTCCCATTTTCTTCATTCCACCATTTCATTCATTTCTCATAATCACAGTCTCCTTTAGCCTAACCGGCATAACCGTGGGACGTAAAACTCAAAGATATCATTTCATTTCTTTATGTCGGTTGTGCTCTTGCTCCCCTCAAGTAAAGTCTGAAACGACGCCTCTGAATAAAGCCCTTGAGGTTTTACGTAAAAATAACTACTTCACTATTGTAACTGTTGCGGTTCGCCGCTAGGAGGCGACACGAGGGAGATTAGATAAATTACATAGATCATCCAGGAACCAATAATGCGGTGACTGAACCGGGACTTCATTACGAATCGGTAAATGTCAATATCGTGTAACATAAAACTTACGTTTTACTTTGCGACAATCGGCACAGCAATTATAATTGAGTTGTCCCGTGTAGTGTAAGTCAATGACGCTCAGAGCCGTAAATTAAGATTTTATTCTCAGGGGGTAAGTATTAATACGCGTATTTGGGCCCCCTAGAAAAAGTTGTTTTTCTAATTCTTGGGCCCCCTCTTTCTATCTTTCTATTACTCTTTATGGGCCCTCCCGCACGGCAAGGTCTGCGGGGACGTTAGTTACGCCCTGGGCCCGTTCCATACATGACAAATTAATAAAGGGGACCATATTGACAAAAAAAAAATACGAATAAATATTATTTCTAGGGTCCCTAATAGTAGACATTTTTAACTGAAATGAACCCACGACTCATTTTTGTTTTATTTAATTTACCTTTTGTGTGTTGTTTTGTTTATGTAATGTAGTGAACTTGTTTGGTGTTCCATTTATAATTTCATGTTCGTATCGTATATGGAGTAAGAAAATTTTGTATTAAAGTGGGGCCCCCTCGAACGGCGGAGAGCTTCCCTGGGGACAGTTGCCCTCCCTGCCCCCACAAGTTACGGCCCTACTGACGCTCTCGCCTGTGATGTAAGCAGCTTCAATTCTCGGTGGTGATACTTTGTGGGAAAAAAAATGGAAAAGCTTTTTGAGGCCCGCCATTTTAAGTGAGATCTCTCCTGGACTTTCCTCATTCACATCAGGCAGATTCCGAGATGGTACCTTGCATAATTCCTCAAGGACTCTTTCTTCCTTTCCTTTCCTCGGATAGTGTGATCGCCGAGGGATTCATTCCTCATACATGACGGGCTAACATAGCCATATATACAGAAATTTCTAATATCTAATTCCTAATCATAGTTATACAGAAATTGGTTGTTGCATTTTTGCGTTTCATTTGTATTGGTATCTAAATTTTGCGATGACTGATACGTCAGGATGACCCGGCCGGTCGATAGATTTATATAAGGCTGTGCGACTGTATCTTTTGAGTAATATTCTTATTTCGTAGTACATTGAACAACTTTCTTAGAACAGCTTTTTATTTAATTTTAAGGAGGGCAAATTATTGTGTGCGGGGACAATGAAAACGACATAACCAGACTTCTGAATGTTGACTTTCTAGTACCATGACGAGTTGAATAAAATGAAAATGAAATGAAATGAAATCTTAGAGTTTTACGTCCCACAGTAATGCCGGTTAGGCTAAAGGAGACGATGATGATGAGAAATGAATGAAATGGTGCAATGAAGAAAGTGGGAGGAAACGGGAGAATTCCGAGAAAACCCACGAGCATGGTGTTTGTTCACCACAAAGTCCACACGGCGCGAGCTGTGGTCGAACCAGGGACTCCAAGCACCGGAGGTGAACGCTCTACCACTGAGCCACCGCGCGCCCCTTGAATAAAATGAGAACTAGATGGATACTAACAGGATTTTCGACACCACTGTTCAATAATTTTGTTCACAAGCAATGAGAACACGTCTGCACTGTTCGAAGTGGAAAAAGGCAGAGGCGGTATGCCTTATTACGATTTTGACTCGACATACCGGCTACCTAAATGTTGAAATACAATGAGGGTATATTGCCTAAAAGATTGCATTTCTATTAACATAATGACCCAAAACCATTGAAGAGTTTCTCTGTAATACCGGCGGGGGGTGGGGGGAGAAAGACATAGAGACCTTGATCTCCTACCAACAACTTTCTGAAAAGAAAATTTAAAATATCTTCTTATGTTGTATTATAGAGAATTATACACGAAAATAATCAAAAACACGGTTTTTATATTAACAATTTCCTGCGGGAAAACTCCCGGATCCCCTACTCGACTGAATGGTATTCTAATCCCCTGAAGATCCATCTCTACAATAGACAACACCTAAATTCACCCATGCTCTAAACACGATATTTACATGCATAAAGGCAAGAAGAGAAGACACACACATACATAGGAAAGAAAGAATTCAATATGGCACATCAAAATATAAACTAGATGAATTTCTTTGATGACACCTTATTTTAAAAACAAAAGATAGAAAAAATAACGAAAATGTCGTGTTGTCAACCTAGAAATTATTTCTATATAAGAAATAAAATCTTTTTAAGTGCAAAGGTATTCATCATATTAAGCATAAAAATGCATAATTATGCATAAAAATGGATGTATTGAAGATATTTAGCATCTACTTTCCAGTGACGGTATGTCTTGATCATTGAAAAGCCAAAGGTGGTATGCCTTCATCACAGTAAAACCACGGCGGTATGGCATACCACCGCATACCATCTCACTTCGACCACTCCACGTCTGCCACATTTTGTTGAAACAAAACAGTTACTCATCATCTGGAACATAACAACGGGGAAGGGTCCACCGGGACCGGACCCCCGCAAAAGCGTCCTAACTCAACATAAATTTGTACGTCAATAAAACTATATTTGTTTAACAGGGAAATAATTGATGTAGTAGGAAACATTGATCTTACACTTCAACTGTACTCTTTCTCTTATAAAAACAATCTAGTTCTATCAATTTTTCCCCCTGAAAATGTAGGTGGAAGTATTTTACAATTACTTATCGTCTTTTCGGGTGCAGAATAGTGGCGCAAATCTGTCTTGAACATTGGGGGGACGGGTAAGACCGCTCCCTTTTTTTTATTTTTATTTTTAAGGGATGTTCAAAATATTTATGAAGTTGAAAAATAATGCTGTGTAGGATCAGAGAAGCAGAGTTGTCTTCAACATTGAGATGCGTGCAGATTTGAGTCTTACTCTCGGGAGACGTCAATTTCATCTCACTTTCCTTTGTGGCAATCGGACACAAATCATCACATTTCTCCCCAAAAAACATATATCAAATCGAATTATTTGGGAGGACAGCTCTTCTCAGTTCCAAGATTGGAGGGGACATGTCTCCCTCATTCCCCCAGGATTTGCGCCAGTAGTGTTAGAATAGTACCTAGACATGGTGGCTTGTAGTATTAACTCCTCCCCCTTCCCAAATCTTAGACTTCTACCAAGCAAGAATTTGTCGATGCACGCCTGCTAGCCATGATATATCTCAGTAATGGTGGTTCTAAAATATTTGAAAAGTTCATCCTCTCTACGTTAGTTAGGTCCAGTTGCGTAGCCAGGATGTGTGTTTGGGGGTGGGCAAGTGCTGTTATAGGTATATATAGAGAAATTACAAACAAAAAAACATATAAACATAAAAATATATTTAAAAAATTACAAATATCAAAGTACCAAAGTACTTTGTCTGACCTCTTTGGCGGATCCTCTGCCCCCCCTCCCTACGCCACTGGTTAAGTCTACATTTCGAAAAGATAAGAGTCGATGTCAATGAATTAACTTTTTTTTAATTAAAAATGAAATATGTCCTCTTTTGACGATAAACCAAATGTTGAGTCGACTTTTAAAAGCTTTCTGCCCAGCTGTACTTGTTCTTAAAGACTCTCAAAACAAATATACAATATTAATTAAAATGTGAAAGACGCATACAATAATGTACGTGCCACTTGGTAATTATGAATCAAAGTAAGTACTTTCATAAATTTTAATTAATAATAAACTATTTGTAGGATACGTGAGCCATATTTTTATGTGCATAATGGAAAAGGATACTTATTCTTTCTCTTAAATAACTGTCACAATATAGAAATCATAAATTATACATTCAGTATGGGAGACAGGATTATGTAGATGAAGAGAACGGCAAATTTTACTGTCCTTAATATGGTGAAGAGCCTTTTCTTTTGGAAGTGGATAGGATTTAAAGCTTTTTTTTTTCTTTTTAATGTCATCAATATGATCGTGAGCTCCCGTTTTACGTTTTATGACAATTCCTTTCTTTAGAGCGTAAGTTATTGCTTTACATATATATATAAATCATAAGATATATCACATTAACTGTCTCATGTTTATTGCATAATGCTCAAGAAGTTCTTCGTATACTTCGTAGTATTAAAATTAGAATGACCTTTTAATTTTCTGTTGTGCAGTCAGAGCAGGGGCGGATCCAGGGGGGGCGATCGGGGCGATCGTCCCACAGAAGAGGAAACTTTTTTATTTTATATATATATAAATAAAACCCATCCCAAAGTTTGAAGCCCTTAAAAGTAGCAGTATGACAACCCACCGCCCCCCCCAGAAGTCGGTCCTGGATCCGCCCCTGAGTCAGAGGCGGCGTTAACAGGCACGGACCTACCCAAACATTTTCAAAAATATATAAACGCTAAAAGATACAATAAAGAGTAAATATATTTTCCACTATTTATATTAATGGTAGATAATTATTTAACAAATAGCATCAACCACTACTGTAAAAGTATCGTAATTTCCTACTATCATTAATCAGTCAAATGTGTATATGTATCCATAGGCGAGGGAGCGGGCTTACCCAAAATTAAAATCCTAGAGCCACCTCTGTGTGCAGTATATGTGTACTGTAGTTTTTTTTCTGTTTGTTTGTTGTTAGTATGCACAGTTTTGGAGTGGTTATTATTAGCAATGCCCAAAACAGTATTTTTTTTGGGTTAGAAAACCGAAAACCGGTTTGTAGGAAAACCAAAAACAGGCATTTCGGGTTTCCAGCGAAACCGGTTTGTAGGAAAACCAGAAACAGACATTTCGGTTTTTCACCGCAACGACTCTAATGCCCTCTACAGGAAATAGAACGATTTGTTCTCAGAATTGCTCACAAAGCGTATACTATAAGTCTATTTTTACAATGTATTACTAATCAGATATTTCGAAATACGAGTGTTACTCGATATTTTCTGGAAAGAAGTATGATATCTTGAAATGACATAGTGCTTACTGATGCTGACGTCAATATTTAGAGTACGTTTTCCTCATGCGTGTTTAATCTTATCTTCGGAATGAGTGTTAATACAGCAACGTATCTTAAAGGGACCTTGGCTCTCTGCCTAGTTATTTGAGAAGGAAAATAAAATATTTTAGTTATCTAAACGAAAAAATTGTTAAAGAGTTCATGTTCTCATTACTTCTAATACCAACGTAAAAAGTTGTATTACTAGAATATCAAAACAATACTCTTTGTTTCCACAGGCTGTGAGGTATGCAACAAATCCACTGTGGTCCTGCGTTCAATTTTCAATATTTATCTCTTTGATCTTCCAAAACATATGTCAACACCTATACGCTTACACCACGCCCTGTCTAAAATTGTCATATACATTCAACATTATAAGTCAATTGAGAAGCTCTCCGATTTAAGATGTGTCGAATTTCACTCTGGAAAGCCAAGAATAATAGCACTGACAGCTGTATATGTGCCATGTATTACTTAGTTGAATATGTGCCGTTTATCCGCCATAACTGAGAAGTAGTTTCGTTAGTTTAGTTAGGTATGTAATCATCGTGAATTAGGTGTTTTAAATTATTATGTTACAAAAAGAATTGAGGTCTCCGTGCTAATATTGTGACTGGCGCGCTTCTTTGGTGTACGAGACCCGGGTTATATTCCCGGTGGGACAGCCTAGAAATTTGAACACGTTACAGTGGTTCGTATTCTACCATAAACTATAGGCTCTGTGCTGAAAACAGATGCTCAGCTCCGACAAACCAAGAAACGAAAAAAAAAAAATAATAACTATATTGAGTCCTGCCTATGGCTTAACTGCACGAAAGTATGACGATAAATGGGTATTTTTTTAACTAGTAAAAACATCATTATAATTCAGGTGGGGTTTGATACACTGAACGCTCGAATATTCCATCAGGTAACGTCTCAGTCTGGGCGTCACGATGGTTTCTAATAAACTGTCACGTTCATAGATGTCTCTATCTTGTCATCGAGCGTTACATTGTGCAGCTTGTTTGCCAATATTTAAAACTATTGTGACGTTTTACTTGCAACTTCAGGCTTGATTTGATTTTAAGTTTAGCGTCCCTTTCAACAGCGAGGCTATATGAGACGTGAACCTACAGCTTAAAGTGGGATCCGAACCACATGAGCTCTAGCCGCGAATAGTTACGATTTGAGAAGTTATTGAAAGGAAGTTAGTATAATGAAAGAAATCCTAAGAAACGCGACGCTGATTGATTCGTGGTTACGTTCTTTGCCAAACAGTGGGGATACGTAAGGCAATATCTACAATTTAAAATGGGATCTCAAACACCGTAGTGCGTTCGATGCTCTCCCACCTGGAATCAACCTCGAGAACTGATGTATTAAAAGCTCACGCGCTAGCCACTAGACCAATGACGGAATGACATTCCTACCACAACCTGACAAGACCTGAGATTGAATAAGCGATTCTGTCAGCAGAGATAAGTGAGTGCTTTATCGCAGAACCATCGTGCCCCGCATGTGAGACAATACGGAGTCTAGAAAGTCACAATAAGCATCAGAAGTGGATCTAGAGCTGACCACACATTAACCAGTTGAAACCGCTCTAATCTGACCGGCCATAACTTTATTCATGGACTTTACTGACAACAGGTTTAGCGTACTTTGTTTTACCGTGATACAAGGAACATACTATTAACGTTGCGATTCTGTATGGTATTAAGCTAAAAATAGGATTTAATTATAGTGAAATATTGAGTGTCGTATGTGTTTATTCACACGACGTATTCGTAGGAGGAGGATTCGCTTTCTGCTTTTCTCATACACTTTGTTGTTCGTGAGTGAACAGGTTGCTTTATTGTTGTTGTTTGTTGTGTGTGTGTTTTTTTCTTTTCCTTGTTTGTGATTGTCGTTAAGATTCGTGACCTTGAAAATAAAAAGGGTGAGTGACGTGCCATAAACAAACTGCGCAGTTTCCTCGTCGTCAGTATACTCAGCGTACAACCCGGTCATTGACCCACTAGCATGATGCAAAAACGTTGTGTTTCGTATCGTTTCACCTGCCTTACGTGTCCAGCTGTGGAAATATTCTTTCGTTCACTTTTTCGTCTTCTTCTTCTTCTAGTTTCTTATTTAACGATAAGTGAAGTAACGATACTTAACCAATGTTGTAAACAAATATTAAATTAGGATTGTAATTACAGTAGTACAGCTATAAATATTATATAATTAGTACTGTCTTTTCTTTATCTTCTAATTTTATACTTTTTCGTGTTAGATAATGAGCAATTTGTAACCAGAAGACATTTTTACAAGTTCGCGTTCTTTTATTTTGCTAGTAGACAGGAAACCTCTATATTGGTTGTTCTTCTTTAATAACGTTTCTGATAGACTAAGATTTTTTCTTTTTTGCTTGTACGTTCTGGGATTATTCCCTGTAGATTAGTAATATAGATATGGAATCCTGAGGGAATTGATTGCGGTGTTATTCACATCAAAGGCAAGCGTTTTAATTATCATAATTAGCTTCGCAAACATTATGTCCCTCATACACCGTATAACTAGACCACTTAAATATATTAATATACATGATTTTGCTATCTACAAGGTGACGAGTATTTTGTCTATCAATATGAGGAAGCAATAATAAAATAACTGTAAAAAAACTTGGAACTATATTATTAGGATATAATATGAAATGTTATATATCAGAGTTTAATACATTACACAGAAATTATCATACTTAGTTAATAATTTTTCTTGTTTTTCTTTTCTTTTTTCTTGTTTTGAAAAAGTCGTGAATTTATCTGAAATATTACTATCAAGGCAACAAGAATTTAGGTAGGCCTATTGTTATATAATAGTATAGACATTAGTTTTCCAATTCGGATGTCGCGTGGTAGCATCAAAGAGTGTCGCGAGATTTTTTTGTTATACATTCAAGAAATGAAACAAATGAGGAACATGTGACAAAATTTCCTTCTTTTCGAAAATGATATGAAATCTTTTGTTTTATGTCCCACGCTTATGCTGACTAGGCTAAAGAAGACGGTGATGATGAGAAATGATTGAAATGGTGGAATGAAGAAAGTTGGAGGAAACGGAAAACCATGCACACTGTGTTTGTCCACCACAAATCTCACTTGGCGCGAACTGGGATTGAACCATGGACCTCATACACCAGAGGTGAACACTCTACCACTGAGCCACCGCGGCCCCCTTTTTATTCAGTCTATTAATTGCGTGATCAAAATATTGATTTTTTACGGTTCTCAGCGAGTAACATTCAGAGATGGTACTTTATGTTTCTATTCGTAGTGCTGTACATTGGTGGTATCAATCGGGTCATGTTTCAGCTTTACGAGTCTTGACTCTTTATTGGCTCAACGGTAGAGCGCTCATCTTTGGTGTATGAGTCCCTGGTTCGATCCCAGCTCGCGGCACGTACGCTTCGTGGTGGACAAATACCATGTTGGTGGGTTTTATCTGTTTTTTCTTTTTTCTCACCGCTTTCTTAATTGCATCATTTCGTTCATTATCATCAATGTCTCTCGTAGCCTGGTTGGAAGTGAACGGTGGCTCAGTGGCAGAGCGCTTATCTCTGGTGCGTGGAGTTCTTATTCGATCCCCGCCCAATTAAATTTGTGGTGGACAACATCGTCTCTGTAGGTTTTCTCGGGTTTCTCCCGTTTCCTCTCACATTCTCATTCCATGAATTCTTGCATTATCATTCACTTGCCTTAATCACTAATCTTCCTTAGGCTAATGGACATAATCGTGCGATATTAAGCTGAAGGATTCAATTTCTTTTTTCTCTTAGCCTGGGAGCATACATATACTCAAAATAAATAAAGGATTAAGCCATCTTTCTTTCAGTAGAATGTATATTCTATAAATAACATCAATTAATGAATATCCTGTAAAATTATGTTTACTAATAGAGTCATCGTAAGGATAGGTTGGAAAGCAGTGCTATAGACTCTTCGTTGTCCGTTGAGTTCTCAAAAAGTGGATATATGGCGCTAATGGATCTTTCAAAAGCTTTTTTTTTTTTAATTTCGAGCGAGATACAAGACAAAGAAGTATGGTGATCGCTAAAGAGAGAGAGAGAGAGAGAGAGAGAGAGAGAAATAGAGATTTGAACGGATTTATACATTCCATTGTCACTATATATCGAAAAAGTGATATTTTAAAAACATATCCTAAACACTTTCAAACTTAAAAGTTTATATGTGATTGTTCAGGGAAAGTTTTCCGACTTTGTATCTGCTGCTCAAAACAAAAACAAAAAATTTTTTTTTTTTTCGAAAACGGCTACAAGATTTTATTTATTTTTCATCAATCGATTTTTCATTAGCAGCCCTTTAATATGATGTATAAGTATTTTTTCTGGAAAACACAGAAGTGGTAGTTTACTCGTGGAGCTAAATTCTTTGTGAACTGTTTTTTTAAGAAACGACATGCTCGTGTTTGATCTCATATCATAAATAGCGGTTTTATTAACAACTTTACAATGGGCTATAAGCAATTTCTCTTGGCATAAATCCACAATATGTAATTTACTCTTGAGACGGATTTTTCGGACAAGCTATTCCGAAAAAGCTTATTATAATTTTGTGCATATATCGTAATAATAATAATAATAATAAGGTTTCTTCAATAACTACAGCGTGACATGATTCAAGATATGAGAGCGAGGTAGTTTATTTAGTGCATTGACCCGCATCCTTTGTTCTTTTGCATCATGTAAAATTTTGCTTGACTTTGTTAAAAATGTCCCCCTGGATAGTAGATAACGCCGCTCAACTTAGGAGTAGCCCTGGTTTCATAAACAAAGGCTTACATCGACTTAAAATCGAAGGTAAAAAAAACGAACAAAACTGATTGGATTTGAAAAATACTGATATTAAAAATTCCTTTTATACTAAATATGGTCATTTCCGTGGGGGAAAAGTACGTAAAGATATAAATTTTCTTCAAATTAAAATTTTCACAAATAAAAACTTTACATAGAATTATTACTATGACATACGCAGGTTAAAAAATAAAACCAAATACAACATGAGACCTGTTGCTGATTACAGATACATCCGCAGAATTAAAGGTTTGAGTTGAGTTGATTTTGAGTTTAACGTCCCTTTGAGCATCGTGGCTATATGAGACGGGACCTACTGATTAATGTGAAATCCGAACCATATGAGCTACCCCTGGGAATCGAACCCGGGTCTCCCACGCCAAAGGCGTGTACACTAACTGCTTAGCCACGAAGGAGCTCCAAAAAATGAAGATTTGTTTTTGTCTGAAAACAAAACAATATTTTTTTTTTTCAATTCGATATCAAATTTTGTGGAAAATTGTCAATAAACATTTCTCATATAACCAAATTCACTATAAATATCATGAAGTTATTACAAAAGAAATAAATAACAGCGGAAGAAAATTCTTTAAACAATCCGATTCAAATTTTATAGAAAAAATCATTAGCGGGTCTATATATAACATTGACATCTAATGATTCCCTCTCCTAGAGTTTCAATGTTTCCCCTGGGAAAGAACTCAATTCAAAACTGCATTTTTGTGCCAAACAATACATATTATGTGTTTTACGGGATAAACAGTAAGCAAGGTTTCTTATTTTTTTAAAAAATATGAATTGTTGCTCAAAATCAACCCAAATGAATTACGAGCATAAAGGAATTCACGAGGGAATGGTGGAATCCCCTCCCCCGAGATTCAAAGTTCTGTAGATGCGGAGTAATTAAAGCATTGAAACGTTCAGTAATCCAAAATATTTTTGTTCTGAAAGAAATTAAGATTTTACTACACACATGATGTACGTACTAAAGCCAATATATAGTTTTGTTAAAAAAAAAAAATCCTGGCCATTTATGTGTTTGTAGATACGTATATTCTCACAATCGTACGTAGAATATTTCAGTGTTGTGTCTTGAAATATGATAAACTAGCAGCGTTCACCCCGCTTCGCTGCGGTCACCCGGAACGCAATAAACTTTGTTACTTAGATAATTTTTACTTTTTCGCTTTCAAGTGATATGATAAAAACCATAGAAGATTGCACTAATGTTAACATTATATCGCCTGTCATTTATGTTAACCCGCCCCGCTTCGCTGCGGTCACCCCAACCCGCCCCGCTTCGCTGCGGTCGTCCCGGAACGCAATAAACTTTGTTACTTAGATAATTTGTTACTTTTTCGCTTTCAAGTGATTTATAGCGCCTGTCAGTTATGTTAACCCGCCGAGTCACAGGGTCATGCGGGTTGCATATAAATACGTTTATTTTTATACCTATGATGAACTAATAACAAAGGATTTGTACGTATGGACACCTGAATGGTCAATTATCTCAAGACACTGGTAATTGAAAATTAAAGTGATATGATAAAAACCATCTAGGGTCCACATCCTAACAACCCCCCAAAAATTAAAGAAATCGGTTCAGCCGTATTAGCGTGATGAGCGGACAAAGGATTTTTTGTACGTATTGACACCTGATTGGTCAATTATCTCAAGACACTGGTAATTGAAAATTAAAGTGATATGATAAAAACCATCTAGGGTCCAAATCCTAACAACCCCCCAAAAATGAAAGAAATCGGTTCAGCCGTATTAGCGTGATGAGCGGACAAAGGATTTTGTGCGTTCTCTTTTATATATATAGATAGATATCTTTAAAAGTTAAAAAAGATTTCATACTTCCAATTATGGATAAATCCACAAGATTTTTAACAGAGGGATTAGAAGTGAGAATTTTTGAAGTAGGCTGTAGTAGTAGGAAAATTGTCTTCCTATCTCAGTGCTACTATTTATAGAAGTATGTTCGAATTCTACAGGGGTAAAATTTAATAAAAATATGTTCTTGCGCAAATCGCATGCATTGTTTGTGTGTTTGTTGAAATTTTAACAACCCTTTTCAGCAGCGAGGCTATATGAGACGTGAACCTATAGGACAACGTGAAATCCAAGCTATTATAATACCTTCAAACTTCAATTTTTCCCAGCGGGACACGATCCCGTGACCATAACCGCGAGATGTAAAAGTACAAATATACCTATATGCCATATGAATTTGATGTAGACCTACTGACTTAATGTTGTCCACATCAGACTTAATGTTTAACCAGAGACCCCTCGCACTAATATACAGGGTGAACCTGAAAGATATGCACAAATTCCGGGAGGTGATTCGTGACATCAAAAGAAGACAGAAACTCCTCTTGCATGTTGTCGAATTCCGCGTCGTGTACAAGTGATAGGGGTGCCAACTTGGAACAGACAATCGAATCCTGATCATTGGAACGGAACAGAAATATGTGCACAATCTATCTCTGTCTGCGCAACTGCCTAGTGTACCGTTTTGCTGATGTTCATAGCCACATTTAACTAGTTTTAATGTCACGAATCACTTCCCGCAGTTTGTGCATATCTTTCTGTTCCGTTCCAATTGTCAGGTCTTCTTTTAATGTCACGAATCATCTCCCGGAACCTTAGTAGCAAAATCGGTTAGCCCAACGTTGGGAAAATGGTGGCAGTGCGACATATCAACGATGTTGCAAGGTGAAGTTTGGCCACTTTCACAATCATTTCCCAACCAAAAGAGCAGTCCCCCCTACATTTAGCCAACGCAAAGTAACGTATTTCGTGGTTGGGGAAACAGTCAACTCTAGTGTCGTTGCGTGAAGGTCGGAAGAGTAGTTGGTTGGCCAACCATACATTTAACTAACTTTGGGTCAACGTAAGTTTTTCCGATCTAGGCCTGCACCGACCATTACCCACCGTTTTGACCTACCCCTTCTCAATCCCCAACGGTGGGCCAACCAACCTTTCTACTTGAGAGTTTGTGCGCATCTTTCAGGTTCACCCTATATATCCAGTTCCCGCTTTATTTATAATTCTATTACTGAACTCTACCATGTGTTGACAAGTTTGGAAAAAAGTTACGGTGTTCGAGATCAGGAAATGAACTCTAGGTTTCTTGAAATTAAAACAAAACAAGTAACAGTTTACGTCATATCTATCACTATATTTAACTCTTCTACCGTATGTGGTAAAAGAAAGGAATAAGTGAAAGTATGAACAGATGTTTTTGTAGGTGAAGGTATCTATGCTTATATGGTTCCATGAGACCTAATAAATAAATACATTGTGTATTAAATATGATTGGTTCGTTGTTATAATACATTCATGTTTTGTAACATGTGTGTGTGTGTAAGCTTTCGCGGTGAACCAGGTGGGATGATGTAAAAAAATAGGAAATTGTCACCATCTGTCATACTGAAGAAGTAGGTGTGATCAGGAATTTCATGAACAGTAAGAAAAAACAAACAGTATTTGTTATGTGACGTGATGAGGAAAGTACAGTAGCAATATGTACGCCTCAGTGCAGAGGGAAGTGAAGAAGGGAAAGGGGAGAGGAGGATTAGAAACTAAACCAGCGCTCAATCACGATCCACAACATCTTTTTCATTTCCCTTGCATGTTAGATCTTGGCATTCATTCACACGTAAAGATTTTTTTCTTAAGATGTAGAGTATATCGGAGCGGAGTTGTGTTTGGGTGTATTACATATCTAGGTTAACTGTCACTAAGAAAGAGTAGTAGCGTGATCTACGTTTTCAGCATGGATGACCTATATTAAGGGGGCAGACTACTAAATATTTTTCAAAAGTTAACAATTTTTCTTTTGTCAGTTTTTCGTAAGTGGAAAGAGATAACGAAATGTAACTTACCTCAATAATACGTAAATAGTGTTATTCTACACCCGAAAATACGAATCGGAAGAATTTTCAGTGTTGCCGTCCATAGAAATTACACTGTGACCAGAATTTGAATTACCCAAAAATCTAGGTTAAGGCAACGACTAAGAAAATGAACTAAACGGTAATTGATGACTTATCATGCTGTCTGTGTTCCTTATTTACTACTTTTTAAATAGTATTTGTATTTATTTTGTACTAACTTATTTATTTTGTAATAACGTATGTAAGTTATTACAGAATAAATACAAATATTATTTAAAAAGTAATTAACAAGAAACACAGACAGTGTGATAAGTAATGAATTACCGTTGAGTTCATTTTTCTAGTCGTTGCCTTAACCTAGATTTTTGGGTAATTGAAATTCTGATCACACTGTCATTTCTATGGATGACAACACTGAAAATTCTTCCGATTCGTATTTTCGAGTGTAGAATAACATATCTATTATTGAGGTAAGTTACATTTCGATATCACTTTTCATTTACGAAAAACTGGCAAAGGAAAAATTGTTAGCTTTTGAAAAATATTTAGCAGTCTGCCCCCTTAATTTTTTATTTTTATTATTGTTATTATGATTATTGCTGGAGCCATAGTGGTTGTTTATCACAACATTGCAACTCTTTCTAATCTTTTTGAGTCGTCCGTGGGGGGAGGCATTGTGGCTCAGTGGTAGAATGCTTACCTCTGGTGCGTCGGGTTCGATCTCCGTTCAAGTAAATTTGTGGTGGACAACATCGTGTCCGAGGGTTTTCTCGGAATACTCCCACTTTCTCATTCCACCAAGTTTTCCATCATCATTCACTTGCTTGAATCATCGTCTTCCTTAGCCTAACACGCATAAACGTTGGACGTTAAACTAAAATATTTTATTTCATTTCATTTGTGAGTCTTTATACTTTTGAAAATATTGATAACCTGTGGTGATCCTAAGTTGAAAATTATGATTTTTTTTTTCGGAAGTGGCTACAAGAGCCAGTATATTGGGAATAAAATTATAGGTTGTAGTAGAAAATCACTAAAAAGATAGATATTCTGTTTTCGTTTATAACAATAAAACAAAGAGGAATTTCTACAAAATGTTATTGATACAGAGATACAGTACATATCTATGAAATAGTGACGTATTTAACCTATAGACGCTCATAGCGCTGTTTGATAGTTCTGTATATCAATCAATATCTTAATGTACGGTATTTCGATGTTTTTCAGCGTTTAAGTGTATTGGTAGACTATTGTGATAGTTTTGAACATTTTTCTGTATTTTGACATCCACTATTTCGATATTTCCTTACTTTTATATTTCCATATTCGATGTTTTCGATATTGCGTTGTTTCGATTTACCGATTTCCGATACTTCAATATTTTTTCGATATTTTAATGCTTTACGATATTTTGATATTTTAAACTTTTATTTAGTACTTTAGTATCCAATATTTCGATACGTTTTCTCTGTTTTGATATCGTCCATTAATTGTAGTCTCCTTCGTTCCCTCCATCTCTTTCCCGCTACCATATCCTCTGGCACGCCACAAGTAAGCTGCATCTGTAAAACCATCGATAACGCTATTGACGTTGTTTGACTGTTGTCAGTATATTTTTAATTAACGCCAGGTCACTGTTTGCTCCTATCCCTCTCTGTGCGGTGTATAGAGAAGGAGAGTAAACTGTGACGTCACATAGCATTCAATTAAAAAAAAAACACTTTTAAAGACTGGGGACTTTTACTGGTCCACGGGACGAGAAGTACGTTTCTAAATTCTGAACGAGATGTAAAATAAGACAAGTCACGTCTCGTTTTCGAGACGGAGACTCAAAATGAGACGAGACTTAGAGTATTGTGAGCATCACTGGTTCACCTAAGTCTTACAGTTTGATCTGAGACACTGTTTTATTGTAACATCACTCATAGTATAAAATCTATAGATTGATAAAGTAATTTTACGAACAAAATAAAGAGCATTTATCAACTTTTAAATATACGCAAGTCTAAAATTGAAAGTCACTATGTTTGCGAATTCATACCTTTGGAACCACCCAACCGATCTCGACCAAATTTGCCACATGGATCAGGTTCGAGCCTGGGATGGTCTTTATCATTTCACTTTGACGGTGCAACATAAGAAAGGGGATATATATATATATATATTTTTAAATGATCGAAAATAATGAAATTAGTTTATAATCCATAGTGTTCGGATCGCTGAGATGAGCAGTGACACTTCTGATCCTATCTAAACTCAAACTCAGTTTCGCAACTTGGGGAAGGGAAGATATATAAAAATTATCGAAAATGATCGATATTAGGGCCGAATCTCCTATTTTTGGGGTCGCTGAGATGAGCATTCCCGCTTAAATCCAAATTCAGCTCCGTAACTTGGGGGTGGAGGAAGGGAAAGATATATAAAATGATCGAAAATGACCGATATCAGTCTCTATTACATAATTTGCGGGATGTTTGAGACGAACAGTGACACTTCCGATGCCAATTAAATCCAAATTCACCTCTTTATGTCCAAAATGAAACGTATTCACCCCGTGCGAGGAACGGGCATTCTGCTAGTATGGTATAAATCTTGTTATAGTTCACTTTTCGTGACACGGAAGGACTCTGGAAAATTCTATACGAAATAAACAAAGAATCAGGACATAAATTTTGTAAGTAAAAATACAAAACGAGGCGCGATTCACTCCGAGACGAGATGACAAAAGCTTTTTTCGAGAATCGGGACGAGACGAGATAACTTTATTTCTTGTCTCGTCTACAATGTATTCGTTATTGATATCCGGAAATAAATTTTGGCTCATCCTGCTCTGATAGTCTAAGGAACAGGAAGAATTTTGCACTTTCCTAGAATAAGTGATTTTGTTAAGTGCAGCGGGGTGGAAAAAGAAGAATTTGCTCGTATAATAAAGAATCTCATTTTTTTTTTCTGTCGGCGCTTTGTATGTTAAAACAAATATTTAGGTTGTAACACCTCCACTCGACATAATCTTTTGTCTTATTTTAGGTTTGCGTGAAGCATGACAGGCGAAAAAAAGCGATGCACAACTGTGTCTTGACACAGTTTTAAATTTAGTGTGCGATCACTTTTCATTTGGTGTTGCAAGAACACACTTATGTTGGATCCTAGTTTGGTCATTCAAAGCGGGGATCATCATTTATAATTATCATGTGTTGTTGTTTTCCAGTCTTTTCAGTGGATTTTACATGATTTTTTATTCTAAATAATCCAGAAGTTTCTACTTGTTGGGAACTGTGCTTGTAAAATAATATGGCGTCGTGGTAACGTAATTTTATCTTCTGTGAAACACTGTCAACTTTAATTTATAGCATTTTGTAAGCAAGGTAAATGAGTTGAGCTATTAACCAGTCTTTTAGCTTTCTATGCGGAGGCAGTGAGTTCGAACCTCGTAGCCTACTAACCAAAGACGGCTTGAATAAATGAAAACTTGACCCATGCTGCACTGTGACTCACCACCCTCCAAAACCCATCGCCATTAACTCTGACTCATGATCCACGCCCTCCTCCTCTCCACTGACTAAAGAGTTTACACTTATAATAAAACCAGGTTGTGAAATTATCACTAATCGAAGTTTGAAATTCTACGGTCAATCACTCAAGCATCGCTCTGTTACAATACCGATGGACCTGACTTTTGCGATATAATATGCTAAAGAGTTTGTCATGGGTCAAATTACGATAAATTTCAATTTAGTTATCAAGTTATCATATATAATTATTTCCCTGTTGAATTACAGATACACTAT
Source organism: Thermobia domestica (assembly GCF_964235325.1). Lineage (NCBI taxonomy): Eukaryota > Metazoa > Arthropoda > Insecta > Zygentoma > Lepismatidae > Thermobia > Thermobia domestica. Next base: position 213,579,184 of record NC_137466.1, read on the forward strand.
GTGATCAAAAGTATCCGGACACCTGGCTGAAAATGACTTACAAGTTCGTGGCGCCCTCCAACGGTACTGCTGAAATTCAATATGGTGTTGGCCCACTCTTAGCCTTGATGACAGCTTCTACTTTCGCAGGCATACTTTCAATCAGGTGCTGGAAGGTTTCTTGGGGAATGGTAGCCCATTCTTCACGGAGTGCTGAACTGAGGAGAGCTATCGATGTAGGTCAGCGAGGCCTAGGAAGAAGTCGGCATTCCAAATCATCCCAAAGGTGTTATATAGTATTCAAGTCAGGACTTTGTGCAGGCCAGTCCATTACAGGGATGTTATGATTGTGTAACCACTCCGCCACAGACCGTGTAGTATGGACAGGTGCTCGATCGTGTTGAAAGATGCAATCGCCATCCCCGAATTGCTCTTCAACAATGCGAAGCAAGAAGGTGCTTAAAACATCAATGTAGGCGTGCGCTGTGAGAGTGCCACGCAAAACAACAAGGGCTGCAAGCCCTCTCCAAGAAAAACACGACCACACCCTAACATCACCACCTCCGAATTTTACTGTTGGCACTACACACACTGACAGATGACGTTCACCGGGCATTCACCATACCCACACTCTGCCATCGGATCGCCACATTGTGTACCATGATTCATCACTCTTCACAACGTTTTTCCACTGTTCAATCGTCCAATGTTTACTCTCCTTACACCAAGCGAGGTATTTATTTGCATGATGTGTGGCTTATGAGCAGCCACTCACCATGAAATCCAAGTTTTCTCACCTCACGCCTAACTGTCGTAGTACTTGGAGTGGATCCTGATGCAGTTTGGAATTGATGTGTGATGGTTTGGATAGATATCTGCCTACTGCCTATTACACTTTACGACCCTCTTCAACTGTCGGCGGTATCTGTCAGTCAACAAACGAGGTCGGCCTGTACGCTTTTGTGCTGTACGTGTCCCTTCACGTTTCCACTTCACTATCACATCAGACACAGTAGACCTAGGGATGTTTAGGAATGTGGAAATCTTGCGTACAGACTTCTGACACAAGTGACACCCAATCACCTGACCACGTTCGAAGTCCGTGAGTTCCGCGGAGCGCCCCGTTCTGCTTTCTCACGTTGTCTAATGACTGCTGAGGTTACTGATAATGAGTACCTGGCAGTAGGTGAATATGAAAAATGTATGTATTTGGGGGTGTCCGGATACTTTTGATCACATAGTGTGCTTTTCAGTGGAAAATAGGACGAAATTTGAAAGAATATATATTGATGAGGAGTTAGGTTAAAATAAAATTACAATTTTAAAATTTATTAAATTTAATTAAAATAAAAATAAAAAATATAAAATTAAAAACAAGAAATTATAAAATTAAAATTAAGTAAAAAAATATTAATAAGTTATTTTAAATTGTAATCAAATTGTAATGTTGTTTAAGTTATTGTTTTTGTTTTATGTAAAATAGTAAATATAAATCTGTAAATTTGTAATGGTTGTAATAATAAAACATAATAAACAATTAAATTATAATATAAAAGTTATTGTAAAATTTATTATAAAATTTGTTTATTAATATTAATATAATTTTTAAAATATAATAAAATTATTAAATTATAAAAATAAATATTTAAAAATTTTATTTATTTAATAATTATTGTAGAAATATAAATTTTGATAATGAAATAAACAAATATGTATAATATAAATTAAAATAATAATTTAAAAATTAATATATATATATATATATATATATATATATATATATATATATATATATAAATATATATATATATATATATATATATATATATATATATATATATATATATATATATATATATATATATATATATATATAGAGAGAGAGAGAGAGAGAGAGAGAGAGATAGTGTTTAACGTCCCACGATCATACATGTTAGGCTAAGGGAGACGATGGTTAAAGCAAGTGAATGATGATGGAAGAATTGGTGGAATGAGAAAGTGGGAGGAAACGGGAGAACCCCGAGAAAATCCACGAGCACAATATTGTTCACCACAAACTTACTTGGCCGGAAATCGAACAAGAGACCCCATGCATTAGAGATAAGCGCTCTTACCACTGAGCCACCCAGCGCTGTAGCTTTTTTTTTTTTTTTTTTTTTGGAATGGAGTCAGTGTTCCAAGAACAAATTCTGTCTTCGCCCTTATATCTATACTAAAACCAGAAGTAGTAGAAATTCACTACAATTTTCTGTTTACCATATTGTTCTCCATAAAGCAGTGACAGTAGACGATAGTGAGAAATGACTTTTTGAAATGGACTCAGTTCCGAAAGATTTTCTCCCTATATTCAAAGCGGAATCAGCGATCAAATCAACCGGTATCAAAATCAAAATCTACGATTTCCACTTTCAACAGTGATCGCCGTACTGAAAAATAAAAACGGTGAAAACGAGATGTTAGGTAAAGATTTAGTACCACGAGAACAAATTCTGTCTCTTGATTACATTCCTCCATTGGAAACGAAAGTGGTAGAAATATATTACCACTTCTAGTTTCAGTGTTGATTCCCATAGACCGATTATTGTGACCCAAGACAAACGGGAATAGGGAATGGTGGAAACTTCATAGCGAGGAACTGTATAATTTATACCGCTTACCCAGTGGTCGAGGTGAGACGGTATGAGGTGGTATACCATACCGCCTCTGTTTTTTCAATGATAAGGCATACCGTCTCTGATTTTTCAGTGATCAAGACATACCGTCACTGGAGAGTAAGTGCTAAATACCTTTAATAAATGTACTTTTATACACGGTAATTGAAGAATAGCTTTGTACGTAAAAAATATTTTATTTCTTATGTAGAAATGATTTCTAAGTTGACAACACCGACATTTTTGTTATCTTTTTCCTACTTTTTGTTTTTAAAATGAGGTTTCTTCAAACAAGTTAATCTAGTTTATATTTCTATATGCCATATTGAATTGTTTCTTTCTTTGTATGTGTGCCTTTTTGCCGTAATGCATATAAACGTCGTGTTTTGAACATGGACGAATTTAGGGGTTGCCTGCTGTGGGGATGGATCTTCCAGAGGTTTGGAATACCACTGAATCGAGTAGGGGATCCGGGAGTTTACCCACAAGAAATTGTTAATATAAAAACTCGTTTTTGTTCATTTTCGTGTATAGTGCTCCATAATACAACATAAGGGGACATGTTTTTTTAATTTTTTTTTCAGAGTTGGTGGTACGTGATGAAGGTCTCTCCATGTCCTCCCTCTGACTACAGAAAAGCTCTCCAATGATTTTCAGTCATTATATAAATAGAAAATACAATCTTTTAGGCAACATACCCTCACTGTATTTCAACATTTAGATAGCCTCCTGTAGCTACAGAGAAGCTCTCCAATGATTTTCAGTCATTATATAAATAGAAAATACAATCTTTTAGGCAACATACCCTCACTGTATTTCAACATTTAGATAGCCTCCTGTAGCTACAGAGAAGCTCTCCAATGATTTTCAGTCATTATATAAATAGAAAATACAATCTTTTAGGCAACATACCCTCACTGTATTTCAACATTTAGATAGCCTCCTGTAGCTACAGAGAAGCTCTCCAATGATTTTCAGTCATTATATAAATAGAAAATACAATCTTTTAGGCAACATACCCTCACTGTATTTCAACATTTAGATAGCCTCCTGTAGCTACAGAGAAGCTCTCCAATGATTTTCAGTCATTATATAAATAGAAAATACAATCTTTTAGGCAACATACCCTCACTGTATTTCAACATTTAGATAGCCTCCTGTAGCTACAGAGAAGCTCTCCAATGATTTTCAGTCATTATATAAATAGAAAATACAATCTTTTAGGCAACATACCCTCACTGTATTTCAACATTTAGATAGCCTCCTGTAGCTACAGAGAAGCTCTCCAATGATTTTCAGTCATTATATAAATAGAAAATACAATCTTTTAGGCAACATACCCTCACTGTATTTCAACATTTAGATAGCCTCCTGTAGCTACAGAGAAGCTCTCCAATGATTTTCAGTCATTATATAAATAGAAAATACAATCTTTTAGGCAACATACCCTCACTGTATTTCAACATTTAGATAGCCTCCTGTAGCTACAGAGAAGCTCTCCAATGATTTTCAGTCATTATATAAATAGAAAATACAATCTTTTAGGCAACATACCCTCACTGTATTTCAACATTTAGATAGCCTCCTGTAGCTACAGAGAAGCTCTCCAATGATTTTCAGTCATTATATAAATAGAAAATACAATCTTTTAGGCACCATACCCTCACTGTATTTCAACATTTAGATAGCCTCCTGTAGCTACAGAGAAGCTCTCCAATGATTTTCAGTCATTATATAAATAGAAAATGCAATCTTTTAGGCACCATACCCTCACTGTATTTCAACATTTAGATAGCCTCCTGTAGCTACAGAGAAGCTCTCCAATGATTTTCAGTCATTATATAAATAGAAAATACAATCTTTTAGGCACCATACCCTCACTGTATTTCAACATTTAGATAGCCTCCTGTAGCTACAGAGAAGCTCTCCAATGATTTTCAGTCATTATATAAATAGAAAATACAATCTTTTAGGCAACATACCCTCACTGTATTTCAACATTTAGATAGCCTCCTGTAGCTACAGAGAAGCTCTCCAATGATTTTCAGTCATTATATAAATAGAAAATACAATCTTTTAGGCAACATACCCTCACTGTATTTCAACATTTAGATAGCCTCCTGTAGCTACAGAGAAGCTCTCCAATGATTTTCAGTCATTATATAAATAGAAAATACAATCTTTTAGGCAACATACCCTCACTGTATTTCAACATTTAGATAGCCTCCTGTAGCTACAGAGAAGCTCTCCAATGATTTTCAGTCATTATATAAATAGAAAATACAATCTTTTAGGCAACATACCCTCACTGTATTTCAACATTTAGATAGCCTCCTGTAGCTACAGAGAAGCTCTCCAATGATTTTCAGTCATTATATAAATAGAAAATACAATCTTTTAGGCAACATACCCTCACTGTATTTCAACATTTAGATAGCCTCCTGTAGCTACAGAGAAGCTCTCCAATGATTTTCAGTCATTATATAAATAGAAAATACAATCTTTTAGGCAACATACCCTCACTGTATTTCAACATTTAGATAGCCTCCTGTAGCTACAGAGAAGCTCTCCAATGATTTTCAGTCATTATATAAATAGAAAATACAATCTTTTAGGCAACATACCCTCACTGTATTTCAACATTTAGATAGCCTCCTGTAGCTACAGAGAAGCTCTCCAATGATTTTCAGTCATTATATAAATAGAAAATACAATCTTTTAGGCAACATACCCTCACTGTATTTCAACATTTAGATAGCCTCCTGTAGCTACAGAGAAGCTCTCCAATGATTTTCAGTCATTATATAAATAGAAAATACAATCTTTTAGGCAACATACCCTCACTGTATTTCAACATTTAGATAGCCTCCTGTAGCTACAGAGAAGCTCTCCAATGATTTTCAGTCATTATATAAATAGAAAATACAATCTTTTAGGCAACATACCCTCACTGTATTTCAACATTTAGATAGCCTCCTGTAGCTACAGAGAAGCTCTCCAATGATTTTCAGTCATTATATAAATAGAAAATACAATCTTTTAGGCAACATACCCTCACTGTATTTCAACATTTAGATAGCCTCCTGTAGCTACAGAGAAGCTCTCCAATGATTTTCAGTCATTATATAAATAGAAAATACAATCTTTTAGGCAACATACCCTCACTGTATTTCAACATTTAGATAGCCTCCTGTAGCTACAGAGAAGCTCTCCAATGATTTTCAGTCATTATATAAATAGAAAATACAATCTTTTAGGCAACATACCCTCACTGTATTTCAACATTTAGATAGCCTCCTGTAGCTACAGAGAAGCTCTCCAATGATTTTCAGTCATTATATAAATAGAAAATACAATCTTTTAGGCAACATACCCTCACTGTATTTCAACATTTAGATAGCCTCCTGTAGCTACAGAGAAGCTCTCCAATGATTTTCAGTCATTATATAAATAGAAAATACAATCTTTTAGGCAACATACCCTCACTGTATTTCAACATTTAGATAGCCTCCTGTAGCTACAGAGAAGCTCTCCAATGATTTTCAGTCATTATATAAATAGAAAATACAATCTTTTAGGCAACATACCCTCACTGTATTTCAACATTTAGATAGCCTCCTGTAGCTACAGAGAAGCTCTCCAATGATTTTCAGTCATTATATAAATAGAAAATACAATCTTTTAGGCAACATACCCTCACTGTATTTCAACATTTAGATAGCCTCCTGTAGCTACAGAGAAGCTCTCCAATGATTTTCAGTCATTATATAAATAGAAAATACAATCTTTTAGGCAACATACCCTCACTGTATTTCAACATTTAGATAGCCTCCTGTAGCTACAGAGAAGCTCTCCAATGATTTTCAGTCATTATATAAATAGAAAATACAATCTTTTAGGCAACATACCCTCACTGTATTTCAACATTTAGATAGCCTCCTGTAGCTACAGAGAAGCTCTCCAATGATTTTCAGTCATTATATAAATAGAAAATACAATCTTTTAGGCAACATACCCTCACTGTATTTCAACATTTAGATAGCCTCCTGTAGCTACAGAGAAGCTCTCCAATGATTTTCAGTCATTATATAAATAGAAAATACAATCTTTTAGGCAACATACCCTCACTGTATTTCAACATTTAGATAGCCTCCTGTAGCTACAGAGAAGCTCTCCAATGATTTTCAGTCATTATATAAATAGAAAATACAATCTTTTAGGCAACATACCCTCACTGTATTTCAACATTTAGATAGCCTCCTGTAGCTACAGAGAAGCTCTCCAATGATTTTCAGTCATTATATAAATAGAAAATACAATCTTTTAGGCAACATACCCTCACTGTATTTCAACATTTAGATAGCCTCCTGTAGCTACAGAGAAGCTCTCCAATGATTTTCAGTCATTATATAAATAGAAAATACAATCTTTTAGGCAACATACCCTCACTGTATTTCAACATTTAGATAGCCTCCTGTAGCTACAGAGAAGCTCTCCAATGATTTTCAGTCATTATATAAATAGAAAATACAATCTTTTAGGCAACATACCCTCACTGTATTTCAACATTTAGATAGCCTCCTGTAGCTACAGAGAAGCTCTCCAATGATTTTCAGTCATTATATAAATAGAAAATACAATCTTTTAGGCAACATACCCTCACTGTATTTCAACATTTAGATAGCCTCCTGTAGCTACAGAGAAGCTCTCCAATGATTTTCAGTCATTATATAAATAGAAAATACAATCTTTTAGGCAACATACCCTCACTGTATTTCAACATTTAGATAGCCTCCTGTAGCTACAGAGAAGCTCTCCAATGATTTTCAGTCATTATATAAATAGAAAATACAATCTTTTAGGCAACATACCCTCACTGTATTTCAACATTTAGATAGCCTCCTGTAGCTACAGAGAAGCTCTCCAATGATTTTCAGTCATTATATAAATAGAAAATACAATCTTTTAGGCAACATACCCTCACTGTATTTCAACATTTAGATAGCCTCCTGTAGCTACAGAGAAGCTCTCCAATGATTTTCAGTCATTATATAAATAGAAAATACAATCTTTTAGGCAACATACCCTCACTGTATTTCAACATTTAGATAGCCTCCTGTAGCTACAGAGAAGCTCTCCAATGATTTTCAGTCATTATATAAATAGAAAATACAATCTTTTAGGCAACATACCCTCACTGTATTTCAACATTTAGATAGCCTCCTGTAGCTACAGAGAAGCTCTCCAATGATTTTCAGTCATTATATAAATAGAAAATACAATCTTTTAGGCAACATACCCTCACTGTATTTCAACATTTAGATAGCCTCCTGTAGCTACAGAGAAGCTCTCCAATGATTTTCAGTCATTATATAAATAGAAAATACAATCTTTTAGGCAACATACCCTCACTGTATTTCAACATTTAGATAGCCTCCTGTAGCTACAGAGAAGCTCTCCAATGATTTTCAGTCATTATATAAATAGAAAATACAATCTTTTAGGCAACATACCCTCACTGTATTTCAACATTTAGATAGCCTCCTGTAGCTACAGAGAAGCTCTCCAATGATTTTCAGTCATTATATAAATAGAAAATACAATCTTTTAGGCAACATACCCTCACTGTATTTCAACATTTAGATAGCCTCCTGTAGCTACAGAGAAGCTCTCCAATGATTTTCAGTCATTATATAAATAGAAAATACAATCTTTTAGGCAACATACCCTCACTGTATTTCAACATTTAGATAGCCTCCTGTAGCTACAGAGAAGCTCTCCAATGATTTTCAGTCATTATATAAATAGAAAATACAATCTTTTAGGCAACATACCCTCACTGTATTTCAACATTTAGATAGCCTCCTGTAGCTACAGAGAAGCTCTCCAATGATTTTCAGTCATTATATAAATAGAAAATACAATCTTTTAGGCAACATACCCTCACTGTATTTCAACATTTAGATAGCCTCCTGTAGCTACAGAGAAGCTCTCCAATGATTTTCAGTCATTATATAAATAGAAAATACAATCTTTTAGGCAACATACCCTCACTGTATTTCAACATTTAGATAGCCTCCTGTAGCTACAGAGAAGCTCTCCAATGATTTTCAGTCATTATATAAATAGAAAATACAATCTTTTAGGCAACATACCCTCACTGTATTTCAACATTTAGATAGCCTCCTGTAGCTACAGAGAAGCTCTCCAATGATTTTCAGTCATTATATAAATAGAAAATACAATCTTTTAGGCAACATACCCTCACTGTATTTCAACATTTAGATAGCCTCCTGTAGCTACAGAGAAGCTCTCCAATGATTTTCAGTCATTATATAAATAGAAAATACAATCTTTTAGGCAACATACCCTCACTGTATTTCAACATTTAGATAGCCTCCTGTAGCTACAGAGAAGCTCTCCAATGATTTTCAGTCATTATATAAATAGAAAATACAATCTTTTAGGCAACATACCCTCACTGTATTTCAACATTTAGATAGCCTCCTGTAGCTACAGAGAAGCTCTCCAATGATTTTCAGTCATTATATAAATAGAAAATACAATCTTTTAGGCAACATACCCTCACTGTATTTCAACATTTAGATAGCCTCCTGTAGCTACAGAGAAGCTCTCCAATGATTTTCAGTCATTATATAAATAGAAAATACAATCTTTTAGGCAACATACCCTCACTGTATTTCAACATTTAGATAGCCTCCTGTAGCTACAGAGAAGCTCTCCAATGATTTCAGTCATTATATAAATAGAAAATACAATCTTTTAGGCAACATACCCTCACTGTATTTCAACATTTAGATAGCCTCCTGTAGCTACAGAGAAGCTCTCCAATGATTTTCAGTCATTATATAAATAGAAAATACAATCTTTTAGGCAACATACCCTCACTGTATTTCAACATTTAGATAGCCTCCTGTAGCTACAGAGAAGCTCTCCAATGATTTTCAGTCATTATATAAATAGAAAATACAATCTTTTAGGCAACATACCCTCACTGTATTTCAACATTTAGATAGCCTCCTGTAGCTACAGAGAAGCTCTCCAATGATTTTCAGTCATTATATAAATAGAAAATACAATCTTTTAGGCAACATACCCTCACTGTATTTCAACATTTAGATAGCCTCCTGTAGCTACAGAGAAGCTCTCCAATGATTTTCAGTCATTATATAAATAGAAAATACAATCTTTTAGGCAACATACCCTCACTGTATTTCAACATTTAGATAGCCTCCTGTAGCTACAGAGAAGCTCTCCAATGATTTTCAGTCATTATATAAATAGAAAATACAATCTTTTAGGCAACATACCCTCACTGTATTTCAACATTTAGATAGCCTCCTGTAGCTACAGAGAAGCTCTCCAATGATTTTCAGTCATTATATAAATAGAAAATACAATCTTTTAGGCAACATACCCTCACTGTATTTCAACATTTAGATAGCCTCCTGTAGCTACAGAGAAGCTCTCCAATGATTTTCAGTCATTATATAAATAGAAAATACAATCTTTTAGGCAACATACCCTCACTGTATTTCAACATTTAGATAGCCTCCTGTAGCTACAGAGAAGCTCTCCAATGATTTTCAGTCATTATATAAATAGAAAATACAATCTTTTAGGCAACCATACCCTCACTGTATTTCAACATTTAGATAGCCTCCTGTAGCTACAGAGAAGCTCTCCAATGATTTTCAGTCATTATATAAATAGAAAATACAATCTTTTAGGCAACATACCCTCACTGTATTTCAACATTTAGATAGCCTCCTGTAGCTACAGAGAAGCTCTCCAATGATTTTCAGTCATTATATAAATAGAAAATACAATCTTTTAGGCAACATACCCTCACTGTATTTCAACATTTAGATAGCCTCCTGTAGCTACAGAGAAGCTCTCCAATGATTTTCAGTCATTATATAAATAGAAAATACAATCTTTTAGGCAACATACCCTCACTGTATTTCAACATTTAGATAGCCTCCTGTAGCTACAGAGAAGCTCTCCAATGATTTTCAGTCATTATATAAATAGAAAATACAATCTTTTAGGCAACATACCCTCACTGTATTTCAACATTTAGATAGCCTCCTGTAGCTACAGAGAAGCTCTCCAATGATTTTCAGTCATTATATAAATAGAAAATACAATCTTTTAGGCAACATACCCTCACTGTATTTCAACATTTAGATAGCCTCCTGTAGCTACAGAGAAGCTCTCCAATGATTTTCAGTCATTATATAAATAGAAAATACAATCTTTTAGGCAACATACCCTCACTGTATTTCAACATTTAGATAGCCTCCTGTAGCTACAGAGAAGCTCTCCAATGATTTTCAGTCATTATATAAATAGAAAATACAATCTTTTAGGCAACATACCCTCACTGTATTTCAACATTTAGATAGCCTCCTGTAGCTACAGAGAAGCTCTCCAATGATTTTCAGTCATTATATAAATAGAAAATACAATCTTTTAGGCAACATACCCTCACTGTATTTCAACATTTAGATAGCCTCCTGTAGCTACAGAGAAGCTCTCCAATGATTTTCAGTCATTATATAAATAGAAAATACAATCTTTTAGGCAACATACCCTCACTGTATTTCAACATTTAGATAGCCTCCTGTAGCTACAGAGAAGCTCTCCAATGATTTTCAGTCATTATATAAATAGAAAATACAATCTTTTAGGCAACATACCCTCACTGTATTTCAACATTTAGATAGCCTCCTGTAGCTACAGAGAAGCTCTCCAATGATTTTCAGTCATTATATAAATAGAAAATACAATCTTTTAGGCAACATACCCTCACTGTATTTCAACATTTAGATAGCCTCCTGTAGCTACAGAGAAGCTCTCCAATGATTTTCAGTCATTATATAAATAGAAAATACAATCTTTTAGGCAACATACCCTCACTGTATTTCAACATTTAGATAGCCTCCTGTAGCTACAGAGAAGCTCTCCAATGATTTTCAGTCATTATATAAATAGAAAATACAATCTTTTAGGCAACATACCCTCACTGTATTTCAACATTTAGATAGCCTCCTGTAGCTACAGAGAAGCTCTCCAATGATTTTCAGTCATTATATAAATAGAAAATACAATCTTTTAGGCAACATACCCTCACTGTATTTCAACATTTAGATAGCCTCCTGTAGCTACAGAGAAGCTCTCCAATGATTTTCAGTCATTATATAAATAGAAAATACAATCTTTTAGGCAACATACCCTCACTGTATTTCAACATTTAGATAGCCTCCTGTAGCTACAGAGAAGCTCTCCAATGATTTTCAGTCATTATATAAATAGAAAATACAATCTTTTAGGCAACATACCCTCACTGTATTTCAACATTTAGATAGCCTCCTGTAGCTACAGAGAAGCTCTCCAATGATTTTCAGTCATTATATAAATAGAAAATACAATCTTTTAGGCAACATACCCTCACTGTATTTCAACATTTAGATAGCCTCCTGTAGCTACAGAGAAGCTCTCCAATGATTTTCAGTCATTATATAAATAGAAAATACAATCTTTTAGGCAACATACCCTCACTGTATTTCAACATTTAGATAGCCTCCTGTAGCTACAGAGAAGCTCTCCAATGATTTTCAGTCATTATATAAATAGAAAATACAATCTTTTAGGCAACATACCCTCACTGTATTTCAACATTTAGATAGCCTCCTGTAGCTACAGAGAAGCTCTCCAATGATTTTCAGTCATTATATAAATAGAAAATACAATCTTTTAGGCAACATACCCTCACTGTATTTCAACATTTAGATAGCCTCCTGTAGCTACAGAGAAGCTCTCCAATGATTTTCAGTCATTATATAAATAGAAAATACAATCTTTTAGGCAACATACCCTCACTGTATTTCAACATTTAGATAGCCTCCTGTAGCTACAGAGAAGCTCTCCAATGATTTTCAGTCATTATATAAATAGAAAATACAATCTTTTAGGCAACATACCCTCACTGTATTTCAACATTTAGATAGCCTCCTGTAGCTACAGAGAAGCTCTCCAATGATTTTCAGTCATTATATAAATAGAAAATACAATCTTTTAGGCAACATACCCTCACTGTATTTCAACATTTAGATAGCCTCCTGTAGCTACAGAGAAGCTCTCCAATGATTTTCAGTCATTATATAAATAGAAAATACAATCTTTTAGGCAACATACCCTCACTGTATTTCAACATTTAGATAGCCTCCTGTAGCTACAGAGAAGCTCTCCAATGATTTTCAGTCATTATATAAATAGAAAATACAATCTTTTAGGCAACATACCCTCACTGTATTTCAACATTTAGATAGCCTCCTGTAGCTACAGAGAAGCTCTCCAATGATTTTCAGTCATTATATAAATAGAAAATACAATCTTTTAGGCAACATACCCTCACTGTATTTCAACATTTAGATAGCCTCCTGTAGCTACAGAGAAGCTCTCCAATGATTTTCAGTCATTATATAAATAGAAAATACAATCTTTTAGGCAACATACCCTCACTGTATTTCAACATTTAGATAGCCTCCTGTAGCTACAGAGAAGCTCTCCAATGATTTTCAGTCATTATATAAATAGAAAATACAATCTTTTAGGCAACATACCCTCACTGTATTTCAACATTTAGATAGCCTCCTGTAGCTACAGAGAAGCTCTCCAATGATTTTCAGTCATTATATAAATAGAAAATACAATCTTTTAGGCAACATACCCTCACTGTATTTCAACATTTAGATAGCCTCCTGTAGCTACAGAGAAGCTCTCCAATGGTTTTTAGTCATTATATAAATAGAAAATACAATCTTTTAGGCAACATACCCTCACTGTATTTCAACATTTACGTAGCCGGAATGTCGAGTCAAAATCGTAATAAAATGCCTCTGCTTTTTTCCCCACTTCGAACACTGCTCTTATCTAACATTGTTAGGGTCATTAAGTCTAGGAGGCTGAGATGCGTAAGTCATGTAGCCAGAATAGGAAAGAATAGGAACGCTTTCCTAGACGTGGGTGGGAGAACAGTATTAAGGTGGATCCACAGAAATAGAAATAGAAACTAGAAACTGAAGACAGTTGGCTAAGGACAGAAGTCAATTCAAAAAGAAGAGTTTTTGTGAATATGCTATTGAACGTTTAGGTCCCATAGCCCATAGAGTTAGTTTAAACAGCGCTCAATTTTACAGTAGCTTGAATCCACCGAATGTCATAAGAATGATCAAGTCTAAGACGAAATGTCTAAGAGGAATGTACACGTCACTCACGTGGGTAATGGGTACGAGGTACAGAAACCTAGTGGAAAGTATAGACGAAGAAGAGGGTGAGAGGATAGAATAAAACACGATCTTAGGAAAATGGATGTTAAGAATCCACATTGAATTCAATTGACACATAATCCAATCCAATGGAAAATTTAGTTTCTGCGGCGATGAACCATGAGGTTTATTGAGCCATATTTTTGTTAGGTAGTAAAATTTTAGTATGAAAAATAAGACTAAGTTAAAATATGTGCGTTTCGAGTAAAAGAAAGTAGAAGATGTTAAAATGTTCCTGTATTTAGGAGTGGGTTTACTCTAATAGAAGGAATGCAAGAAATGTAATAATATGAATAGCCCAGGAGAAGCAATGATCGGTTTCTAGCAGAAGCATTTCGACGGAAACAAAGAAACCCATCGCCAACCTTTATTTGGAGTTTTGCCTGTGAAGATCAAAGACGTACGAGTATATACTGAGAAAGGCAGTAATTGGAACCTCTTCAGAAGTAGTGTTGGAAACCACAAGAAGAATGTCGAAACTTTGAGGACAAATTGATAGAAGGCAGGCTGTAGCAACTGTAGAAAGCAGAACAAACTGAATGATTGCCCATCAATAGTATATACGAAAAGATTAATATTCTGTTTGAAGAGAAAGTAGAAAGGAATGTGGAACGAAGAAGACCTTTATTAAGAGTCCCTATCACTGCGAAATTAAAATACCGCTATTTTTACAGTGATTATATGATATCTTCAAATAGATAAAAGATAATCGAAAAGTGGATCAAGACCTCCCTAGACGATGTTCTTTTGCATGAGGTACCGTTATCACGAGTCACCTAGTAGCTTTGCGTTTGCAGTTATTTAGAAACGCGAAAATAAATGTCGATTTTCTATATGGCTGGAAATCGAAAGCAGATAAATGAATCATGATAACGGTATCTCACGCAAAATAATATTGTCTAGGGAGGTCTTGTTCCACTTTTCGATTATCTTTTATCTATTTGAAGATGTCACATAATTACTGTAAAATTAGCGGTATTTTAATTTCGCAGTAATAAGGCCTCTTAAAGAGTTTCTGCATAACATATTAAAATATACACGCCTAGCATAAATTATTCATTCATTTTTAAAAAGCTATATTTTCAAAAGTATTACATACACATGAAAGGAGCATTTAAAGAAAAAAATCTTTGAATTTTTTGTCCGCACAGTTATGCCGGTTAGGCTAAAAGAAACGGTAATGATGAGTAATGAATGAAATAGTGGAATGAAGAAAGTGGGAGAAAACGGGAGCACCCCGGGGAAACCGACGCACATGGTGTTTGTTCACCACAAAGTTCACTTGGCGAAGGCTGGGATCAAACCCGGGACCCCGAGCACCAGAGGTGAACGCTCTACCACTGAGCCACCACGGCCGAGATATATGAAAAGAACCATAAACTCACCAAGTTTATACACCCTCTACAAAGGTTCAATATGTGCCCCTTTGGTGACACGACACACGTCCAGACAATACTCAAGCTTATTCCATACATTTTGTAGCATAGTCCTGTCAATTGTCTGCACTGCAGCACTCATGCATTCTTTCAACTCGACTAAGGTAGTGGGGGTACGTAAACAAGGTCCTTAACGTACCCCCACAGGAAGAAGTCTCAGGGCATTAAATCAGGAGAGCTGGGAGGCCAGATGCTTTTTCCTGTACGCAAGCAACCAGTGTCCTTGAATTACCGATACCACCGCAAAATGCTTTGTTTACATGGCGGTTCTTTTCCATACTCCCTTCTGAAACACACAGCTATAACAGACAAACATCTGGCAGATTTAAGAGTCTTCATCCCGGTGAAATTAAAATACCGCTAATTTTACAGTAATTATGTGATATCTTCAAATAGATAAAAGATAATTGAAATATGGAACAAGAGCGCCCTAGACAATATTATTCTGCATGAGGTACCGTTACCACAAGTCATCTAGTAGCTTTCCGTTTTCAGCCGTTTAGAAACGCGAAAATAAATGCCGATTTTCAAAATGGCTCGAAATCGAAAGCAGATAAGTGAGTCGTTATAACGGTTTCTCATGTAAAATAATGTTGTCTAGGGCGCTCTTGTTCCACATTTCGATTACCTTTTATCTATTTGAAGATATCACATAATTACTGTAAAATAAGCGGTATTTTAATTTCGCCGGAATGAAGAGTCTTAAGCACACAAAAACTTTTTTCTTGCTTTTCCTCCATTTTCGACAAGTACTGGCCTCGAACTGCTACATTGCACACCGCCTCGTCTGATTAGAAAGACAACGGACTCGTACACACAGTAAAAACTTGGTGAGTTTGTGTTTCTTTTCATATATATCTTTCATGTGTGTATGTGATGTACTTTGAAAATACAGCCTTTTCAAAATGAACGAATCATTTATGCTAATCCTGTATATTTCATAGCAATAAATAAAATACCTATTATCAAAATTTGAAAAGGTAAGGAAAGAATCTTGTGTTTTGTACTATTAAATAGGAAAGTAAAATCATTCTATAAATCCCCGCAAGTAAACGTTCTTTCCCAACAATCCGGAAACTGCGAATATATTGCGGTAGAGGGGGATCAGGCGGGAATACAAACAAGAGTTTGCCGAGCAAACGCAAAGGGCTGGGGAGATTTAGTTACGAAGAGCTGGAATCATTAAAAATTAATCACTATCCTTAGTTTACCTAGGTAGTATAAATTAAAGTTACAAAGACAGAGAAACCTTGGTGATTGGAACAAATCGGTCACTGTCAAATATAGAAGTATGAGGGGGAAAAATAGAACAAGTGACTAGTTTTTGATACCTGGGTAGTGTTACTAGTGATTGTGTGAAATAAGAACAAGAATAGGAATGGCGAAAGAAGCATTTAGGAGGAAGAAAAGTTTGTTTTATGCGACCCCGAATAAAGAGTTGAGAGAAAGACCCATAATATGCTTCGTATGGAGTGTTACTGTATGGAAAGGAAACATAGACATACGCAAAAATAATGAAAAAACGAATGGAAGCTTCCTAAATATGGGTGTGGAGAAGAATGGAGAGAATTAGGTCGAGCGGAAAACGAATTAAACGATGTTAGAATTGGTGGAGGAGAAAAGAACAATTTTAGACATTATTAAGAGTAGGAAGAGAAACTGGTTGGGACATTGGCTAAAAAGGAACTGTATCATAAGGGACGTGCTAGAGGGTACGGTGGAAGGAAAGAGAGGGAGGGGACGAAGGAGTTTATAATGAATGGACGATATCAAAACAGAAAACTTGTACGTGAAGAGGAAGAGATTAGCTAAAGACTGTCGAGAGTAGAAGCTTCTTAGTTGCGTCAAGTGACCTGTTAATAATGGCAGAAAACCTGCAATGATGATAATGATGATGATGAGTTTATTATTACTTGAGTCATTGATAATTAAATGCAGGACATTTTCTGTAGGTTTCTTTTTTCTTTCCTTTTTCTCTTGTTGTACCTGGTGACCCGTTCTAAAGCCTGCAAATTCCAGAGTCGTCTCCGTAGAGTAGTTCCAGGTATGGTTTGGGATTTAGGATTTATATTTTTGGAGTTTCGGCATGTATGGCCATGTTAGCCCGTCACGCATGAGGATGACGTCCCTCGGCGAGCACACTATCCGAGGAAAGGGACGGAAGGAAGCGGCCTGGGATCTATCAGTTAGGTACCACCCCGGCATTTGCATAGTGTGAATGTGGAAAATCTCATTCAGGGTGGCTGGCCTAAAAAAAAAAACTTTTTACACTTTTTCGATCTAATGCCCCCACCGGAAATAGAACCTGGGACCGCTCGCACCGAACCCGGTATGGTATTGGTGTGTATGATTCAGAGTTCGATCCTACATTTCTGGATGTGGAAGCATTGAATAAGTATGTCCCATAATGTAATTCAGCATTTGCCTCAATAAACTTGCTGGCCTTTCACTCTCTAATGTCCCCAAGGAATGTACCGCTGACCTCAGCCGTTTATTTACGAGTGCTAAGCATTTGTTGGCCACTCCTCATCCGTTTTTCCGGATTGTTTGCTTGCCAAAGTATTCCATTCCTAAGATGTTGCTTAGACACGGAACAAAAAATAGAGATGTTAACCATTGCAAGTTGTTTGAACATTCCTGCGTCTTCTAAGACTTTGTAGCCACTAATATTGTTCAAAAAAAGAAAAGAAATGTTCCAAGTATGACGTGTACAACAATTGTTAATTGTGCTGTTTTTTTTCTTTTGTTGTTTCAGATGCTCCAGCGTCTTTGGAGAGAATGAATTGTTCGTGTTTCGAGAGCAGCGCCAGCTACGAAAGGCTTCCCTCTGTACCATCTCTCTTTGATTTGGGAACATTTTGTAAAAGTGGGGAGGCAGCCAAGGATTCGGAAGAGAAGGACGTCTCCAATGAAAAAGAGGTAATAATAATAATAATAATAATAATAATAATAATAATAATAATAATAATAATAATAATAATAATAATAATAATAATAATAATAATAATAATAATAGTACAGTCTAAAGCATGTAGGGTGATTCGGAAAGTAATGGCTCCAAGCTGATACCTTTTTTTGTGTTTGACAGATGGCACCGATACAGGTATGAGTGGAAAGTTTACAATACAGCTACAAATGGTGGTGGCATTTTTCAACATAATCCCCATTACGGGTAACACACTTAAGCCAATGCGAAATAAGGTTTTTCATCACGTTGACAAAGAGTTGTGGTGGCTTCTGGCTACACCATGGCCGAACTACTGCTTCTACCTCCGTGTCACAACCATAACGTTTGCCCTTAAGGTGATCCTGAAGTTTGGGGAAGATCCAAAACTCGCAGGACGCAAGATCCAGACTATAGACAGGATGAGGTACAATGTCAACAACACTGTGCCAGCAAATGGGACAACTGTGAATTTTTTTTTTTTTTTTTTGGCGGAGGAGAGGACCTGTGGTGGTACTCCATCGTCTGACGCTTCGTTTCTGGATCGTAATGGGGTATCCACGACTCGTTGCCGGCGATGAATGTTCGTGGGCTCACAACCTTCCACAGTCAGAAATTCAATGACAACCCGCTGTATCAACTGGACGTCACTACGGGATGCCATGGATTGTTCCATTTCTCTGGAACGAGAAGGGATATACAATTAAAACAAGTGACATTCTATCACTTAAACATCAGTGCATTAATGATAAACAGTTCAGAATGTTTGCAGTACTATTGGTCAAGTAGTTTGCTTGGTGGCATTACTTTCTGAATCACCCTCGTAGAGGAATCAGAGGCATAAGATTCATTAAAATAAATTCTAAATAATAGACTTTCTATATGCTGTGCATGGTAACGAAATACTACTGCTGCTATCTAGCGGTTCGAGATATCTTATTCTGATATACATGAAACGTATACATATTATCATTGGATATATTTTTTTAAAAGAACAAATTTAATTGGCTCAATTTTAATAATGGAACATTTTTCTTACAAGTATATTTTGTATTGATCACAGTGGCTTCTTCTTTGTAGGGAATATATCAACTTAATTGGTTAAATCTTGTTATTTATTATTTCAAGAGAATTTTAAAAGAAAGAATATCATATGTAAGATGAACGGTTTTAAAACTGATTTTTGTAATTGATAATTGTATTTTTTTTCCTTTTATGCTATTACGAAATTAAAAATTGAAGCGACATTTAAAGAAATTACTGGACGAGATTTCAATATTGCCTACACATTCTTCATATTCTATGCGTCGATGTGTATATATACAAACGTCTAGCGAACTGAAATTTAGAAGTAATAAAGATAATCCACTGAGCCGCATGATGGCGCTACTGTCGATAGTAAACACAGGTAGTCAGGAATTACAATTTCTGTTCTGTTTGATTATTGTCACCTAATGTCACTGATGATAACAACAGATAGCATAACTGATAGATCTGTTGTTACCGTTGTTGAACCATTTGATTTTTTTAATACAGTAAAACCTGTCTTTAGCGGAATCGAGCGGGACTTGCAAAAATTTCCGTTAAAGTCAGGTTTCCGCTCAATGAAGGTAGACTTTTCCTTTTAAAAATGCATACTTATAACGGACATACTGTGAAAAGTAATGCTGCACGTACCTTGTTCAATTACAATATGTCTTTCCTCTATAATTAATACACCAAATCTTAAAATTAACACAAAATATGCTTTCCAGAAGTTTTTTTTTTTAAATTTATTTTTTTTCCATTAGTCAAGCAGATTGCTGCTTGGCTGCTCGATTCTCCGCACACACACATTTAGCCTGAGATACTACACTAAGTAAACATTGTGGTGGACAAACACCGCGCTCGTGGGTTTTCTCAGGGTTCTCCCGTTTCCTCCCACTTGCTTCATTCCACCATTTCATTCATTTCTCATCATCACCGTCTCCTTTAACCTAACCGGCATAAACGTGGGACGTAAAACTCAAAGATTTCATTTCATTTTTTCCCCCAAAATTTATGATACCGTGAAATATTTGTTTAAGAGGGTTTTCCGTTTAATAAATGGTTCGTTATTATTAATGGTTCTGTATTATTATTGTTTCAATCTAATTAAATCCTATTCCCTTGGTTTCTTCCTGTTTTGATTGGTAAACCAATTTCTGGATTAGATAGAAACTAGCAAACCTTCTTTTATATATATTTTATTTATCGTGTCTCTCTGTGTATACCCGGACACACACACAAAAAATGTGTACCTTTCCGTCCGGGATACATAAATCTCAAGAATCACTTTAATCGATTGCCATCAATTTTGACCTGGATGTGAAGGCTCAGTCAGTCACAGAAGTTCTTCCCGTTCAATGAAATTACTTTCGTAAATAACTTCAGAATGAAAAGACAATTTGAGTACAGTTTTCAGTAAATTAAAAAGAATGTAATTATCTGTACGTTCCAACCATACCACCGTTATTTCCAAAATAAATTTGACGAGATGGAAAGAACTTTTGTCGCTGACTGTACGTCCCACAACAATGTATTTTTCCCCTTTAACCTTGTGTTTTATATTAAAGAGTAAAACATATCAAATGGTATTACATGATCATTAAAAATAAAAACACGCTTTTATAAGATCTTTTTGAATTAACCACTAAAGAAGTACGTGCACTCGAACTCTGTCCCTGCAGCCGCACTTAAATATAGTGTGACGACTGTAAGAACTATTACGTTTAGGTATGTTATGCGAGACGTGTACTTCCATCTCTGCTTTCAACTATGAAAAACCTGTCATCTATGAACAATTAATTATGTATTTTTTGCGTTATTTTAATGAATTTGAGAGATTTATTATCATTATTATAATTTTTTGTCAGAAATTCGAGTGTTTGGCTCCACTGTGCAGCGCCCTTGTTTCTCTGCTAAAACCGGAAATAGTAGGAAGTATTACGTCCGGTTTTAATATTGGATCTCAATGGAGCAAAAACAATAGAAGATACGTATATAACAATAGAATAATCCTTTGATATGGATTTAACCCTTTAAGTTCTGGCTTTTTTTTTTTTTAAAAAAAAAAAAGGTAAATTATAAACTTTCAGTCATGTAGCTACAGCATCATCCCTATTTATCCTAGGATTATGGTTCGTACCTCATTCTCTTCAGATTAAAACAGCCTTTCAAAAGGTATCATTTGCATTTCCCTATTATGTCCCTGAGGCGGGAAATGTTAAGAGAAATCGGAATTTTTTCTGAATTCTTTTCAAATTTTGAACCCCTGTGGATCTCCCCTGTCTTAAATTACAGATCTCAAAATCAACTGAAAAATATTAAGGAGTGTACTAAAATGTGCGTACAAAATTTCAAGCTTCTATTTTGAATATAAAGGTGGAGAAACATATTTACCAGTGAGTCTCACAATGCCCCAGATTACTCCAAAAGACCTGGATGTAGAGATGCAAGGGCTCGGAAAAAAACCGGCTTTTTTGGAAAATAACTCGTTTTTTTTCTGCTTCGCTTTTTTGCTTGGAAAATTTTGGGCTTTTTTGAAAATTCTGCTTTAAATTGATAAACCAGATTTTGTTTCGCTTCTCTACAACACAAAAAGTCATTTAATTAGTGGTTGATGCCGATAATAATATAAAACCTCGAAAATAAACCATGAATTTCGAAAAGATATTTCAAACAGTTTTACTTCTCAACATATTTACATTATGAATTCCAAAGGATTAACCAATGTATATAATAAGATTTTTTTTTAACCTCCTACATACAAAAGTAAGCAGGGTTGGCAAGAGCCATGGTTGTTTTTGAAAATGCCAAAAACTCGTTTTTTGGGGGGAGTTTAAACTAGGCTTTTTTGGTTTAAACCAGTTTTTTATGGGGTTTAGATATTTTGCTTTATGTATTTATATTACATATTGACAGAAATAAGTTTGTTTCGCCTTGGTGTTATTATGCAACAACGGGGTTATGCTGGAAGAGGTCACATAAGCTTAAAGAAGTCCGGTCAGTAAATTTCTTAAATTGAGAAACTCCCGCCCTAGCCATCGGGAAAATCCCGTCATTACTCTAAATGTAAAACAATAACGGAAAAAATCCTGTTATTGCTTTGCATGTAAAATTTAAAGGTCAACGTATCATAATCAGTACGCTAAAACTGAGGTATTAAATTACAAATTTAGTGCGTACATATCATTGAAAGTACAATCCAAGCTAATGTTGGAAGCTACGTAGGCAATCGATAAATTTTGTCAATTTATATCAGTATATTTAAGCAACCTTGGCTTCTTTATAAAACAACAGGCATTCAGGCATGCAGAAATATACAATTTAGTTTCGTTTCGTATGTTCAGGCTTAACATCCTTACGTAATACCGAGGTTATCAAAGAGAAGACTTTCGCTTAAAGTGACATTCGAACCGCTACTTTGTTTACGCATGAAAGAAGGGTTGTAGCTCGACCGAGAATTGAACATGGGACACCTTGATTAAAAGGTGAAAAGGAAATAAAACTAATGCAGATGGTTTGATGTATGGAAACGTCACCATGAAGTTCACACGATTCGCATTTTTCGTACCTTTTATTTTTTTCGGTTTAAACCAGTTGTTTATTTTAAAAAAAGAAGAAAAACAGCCGGTGTAAACCAGCCAACCCTAAATACTTCTTTTTAAAAAATACTCAAATAAGTAGCAAAATTCTATGTAGTATTTTTACTTCAAAATATTCCATACCCTCTTTTTGGAACAAAATAAAATTAAAATAAACCATAAGAAAAATACTTAGATTTATATGATACACTTAAAGGCTGCACACCTAGAGCTTTTAGTTTTGTATATTCTTGAAATTCTACAGTTTTATATAAGCACAATCACGGTTTATTCAGTCCTCAAGTTTTCTGTATTTTTAACAAGACGGATTGAACATGAAGGGTGTGAGATAAGAACATGGTAACCCATAATTTTACTATTTTAAGAAATTAGAAATTTTCTGCTGCACAATCCATTTTGAAAGTCGGAAAGCTGATTTTTCACATAAGTCTATACATGAGGGATTAAACGAAGCGGTATGCGTTGCTGCCTATCTGATGCTGCGTAACTCAGCAATTGAAAATTTGTTAGTTACCATGTTCTTGGCTCACACCCTTCATATCATTATGGAACTCTCCCCACCCCCAGGGCCGGATTTAGCATTTTGGCGCCCCTAGGCCCAATAATTTTTTCCGCCCCCTAGTCTGGTTAAAGTTACTTTCCTAAAAACCTTTATTAAAAATTTATATCAGGTCTATATGTTAATTGCTTAAACACCACTCCACGATGCAATTTTATCTTTAACTTTACCAACAATTATTTGTTCCAATGAACTTCAAAATCAGAATGCTTTATTTGCCTGATTTTTAAAAATCAATTCAAAAAGTATGTTAAGTTATGGCTACTTATTTTTATTTCTAAATATTTTTTTATTTTTTTCTCTCGGCCTTGCGCCCCCTGGGAGCTTGCGCCCATAGGCCCGGGCTTACCGGGCCTATTGGATAATCCGGCCCTGCCCACCCCACCAACACACACACACACACAAAAGGACTACGGAATATATTTAAGTTAAGATAAATACAACTGCACAACAAACATGATTGACTGGAGCTTTTGCGCTTCTATCGAGAAGTCCGGAATTCAACTCAGCATTCGACCATTCTGACAAAACTTTTCTTCATTCCATCTATGAAGTAGAAATAGTGCGTGTACTGTGAGTTGGCTGACTTCATTTCTTATTGTTTTTAAATCGTTATTATTACTAATTACCAGCAGGGACGGTTTTGCGAGGGTTAGGGGGGGCGGTCTTTCGGACTGAAGCCTGTTCCCCAAAATTACGGAATGTCTAAAACAAACGAAATATCTATTAGTTATGCCTTTACTCATTAACTTTAAGCTGCCGTCAAATAAAAATTACGAATGTTTAGAAAAACTAAACATTAGTAAGAAAAAAAACTCTCCCAAAATACTTTTCTAAATCCGCCACTGATTCTCAGTATAAAATGATCTTCAAGGTTGTATCCGGAAGATTATCGCTAAATATATAAACGAAACGAAATACAGTATTAGTTATACCTGTACTCATAAACTTCAAGCTCCTCCCAAATAAAATTAGGAGATTTTAGAAAATGAAACAATCAGAGAAACCCGTCCCAAAGTACGTTTCTAAATCCGCTACTGATTATTTGTATAAATTATTATTCAAGGTTGTATCCGGAAAATTATTGCTAATCGTTGCACAGCTACAGTATAACAGAAATGTGGAAGTACGGTTAGACGGATATATTGAAAAACGTACGCTTTGACGGATATATAGAAAAACGTAAGTTTAACTTCTGCGTTAGAAGCTAGAGTACTAAGCTCTTAGAAATGAAACAGACGACAAACTGAAATGATATCGAGAAGAAAAAATATCGATAACTCAAAAGTTAAAATAAAGTTAAATAGCCTCTAAAATTACCCTCAAATACTACATTCTTCATGTTAGCTTTAATTCGTAAAACACGTGCTCCATCCATCTTGATGGTGAATTTTAGAGCGAAATATGGCATTTAGGTCTTGGAATTCTAAGTATAGAATATACTATAAGAAAGCTATTTAGATAGAAAAATCATGAAAATGAAAAAAGCCAAAATTTCCAAAATTCTCGTTTTTTTCCCCAAAAAGCCGTTTTTTTTATGTGAAAAAAAAACCGATTCAAAAAAGCCAGCTTTTTTGCATCTCTACCTGGATGTAATACAAAAATTTCCTGAGACATCCCTAATTATTCTAGGGTCATGGTTCGTACACCATTCTCTTAAGAATAGAACAGTCTCTGAAACGGTACCATTCACTTATCTCCATCGTGTATCTGAAGCGGGAAAATAACGAAAAAAGGGATTTTTGGGTTAAAAATATCCCCCCTTTTTACGTTTTTTGCCCCTTTAGACCCTCCTATTTTAACGCAGAGATCTGTAAAAGTCTGAAAAATTCTACGAGGTGCACTGAATGTGTGTACAAAATTTCAGTCTTCTGGGTGCAAGGCAAAAAAATATCCCCACAATACCCCAGATTTCCGTATAAAACAAGATCTCAGGTTTTCCTGAGACATCCCTATTTACCCTACGATCATAGTTCGAACATTATTCTCTTCAAAATAGAAGAGCCTTCAAACGGTACCATTCACATGTCTCCATCATGTATCTGAGGCGGGAAAATCGTAAAAAAAACAAAAAAGAAGATATTTTTTGGTAAAAATACGCCATTTTTTCCTTTTCGCCCGTCTGGACCACCCTGTGTTAGCGGAGAAATCTGAATAAATCTGAAAAATATTAATCGCGGCTTGTGCAAAATTTTAATCTACTAGGTGCAAAGGTAAGCCCGCCAAAAAAATAATGAAAATAGCTCATTTCCGGTTTTATTTGTGAGTCTCTGTAGTGTAGGTCTCTCAAAGTTTCAGAAATGTGAAACGGAAGTCACTTGTTATGATATAACATTTCGTTTTCCTTTGACGGAAGAAAAGTTTCTCTCTTTGACATTTGTCAAAGCATGCGTGTACATGAACTATTTCGTCAACTTGTTTCTGTGAACGTGGGATAGAATTTTTTTTTTTAAAAAAAGAGCAAACATAACCGTGGACAATAGGAGAGTAAACAAAGTTGTTTATGCGAAGAGAGTAACTAAGGAGAACCAGGAAGCGACACGGTCTCTGCTGCATTCATGCATGAAGAGTACCAGAGACACAGAGAAAGACAAACGACTTCAGAATTCCGTTGAAGCTTATGATTGATCTACATATTGTAAGTGTATGACTAGACGAAGATGCGTTTTCGCTGCTTTACTCCCCGCCGCGAACGCGACCTAGGTGGCTTCTTGGTATTTAATTTTACTTTCACCAAAGTTATAAATCGTACTATGAGGGAGTCAGAGTTTCCAGGCCTTACTGTCACACCTTTATTCTTATTCATGCGAATCACGAGAAATAACCCTATTGTGTTACATAGATTTTTCTGTGATTAGCTAATTTTTTGAAATTTCCTTGTATTTTAGTGAATTTTCTTTTGTTATACACGCACATACTTTATAGTAGTAGAGTGTAATACTCTGCGCAAAGCAGTTCTTTCTTGCTAAAATCCCCTTATTTTCCTTCCTGTAGACAACTCTTACTGATTCCGAAACAGCAGGCGGTCTATTGTTCCAAAACGCACAAAATACGCTCGAGCCGATGTATTCTGCGCGTTTTTATTTTTTATTGCTTTCGCGTTTGGAGCGCATTGGGATTAACCATTCATATTTAAATACAATGGTCAGCGTATGCCAAGCGTACGCATGAGCCATAACATCATGTTGCGAGCGCATCGAATAGCCGTGCTCTAAGAATGAAAAATTGATGACAAGATAATATGACAGGGAAGAAGGGAGACATGACGGCTGAGTGATATTAGAAGAAAAGAAAATAGGAGGACCACTGACTGATTAAACGTGATGGGAAGACCGTTTTTTTTCTTACTATTATTTCTTCCTTATTGTAGTGAACTTGCTTCGTTAACTCCTCTTCTTCAATAACCTAATTTCTTTTTTTTCCTTAGCATAGTGTACGATGTCATTGCACTTTTAACATTTTGTGAACAAAAGCGAATCGGAGATAATTATTTCGTGTGGCTAGAACGAAAGTAAGGCGTCTGTCAAACATTCTTGATTCGCCTTTAACATAACTTCATTATTAAAGCTAACGATGCCCATTCAAAGAATAAATTAGTCAAGATATTGTGCTTCCTCCTTTAGCAACTAAAGAGTCATAATTAGGAGTTGTTATATACTGTTAGATTTTCGCAGTTAAAATTACATCTAATGTTTAGTAGATGAATTGCCATAAAATCATTGTAAAATAGCAATGAATTATCAAGATTAGGATTAGGAAGTAGATTTCTGGGATTTTGGCAACTATGGCCATATTACACATCACAGATATGAGGGATGACATCCCTGAGCGATTACACTGCCCAGGATTTTGGACAGGGAGAC
The DNA here is from genome assembly GCF_964235325.1 of Thermobia domestica. Lineage (NCBI taxonomy): Eukaryota > Metazoa > Arthropoda > Insecta > Zygentoma > Lepismatidae > Thermobia > Thermobia domestica. The sequence continues at coordinate 213,606,595 of NC_137466.1, forward strand.
GGGAATAGGGAAGGAAGGTAGCGCCCTGAGACCTGTATGTTAGGTACCATCCCGGCATTTGTCTGGTGTGAATGAGGAAAACCCAAGGAAACTGTTACGCCCTTTCGACGAGTATTCCCATCTGGAATCTGACGTGGGACCAATCGCATCAAATGCGTGAGCGAGCAATGAATTTATCAGTGGTGTCCACCCCCCTTATGACCATGACGCGTCCCACCCCAATTGTCTATCAATAGGTGTTCTTCCATGAAAAAAATATTTTCGATTAATTTTTACACCCCCTCGAACATATTTATATAGATTTTTACCCCCCCCCCAATCTTTCAATGACGCAGTTTGCGTCATAGCCTACCTTTATGGGCACGCCTGAATTTATAACGATATTGTGTAATTTTTAATATCATTACTTATATTTTTATCATCTTTACTTGTATTTACGGGCAATAATCTACATGATGTATGTTATTTAAAAGGAGTAAATATTTACTTCATTACGCATTATAATAAAAGGTAATATTATGATGCAATGTTTAAGTGGATTTTGGTTAAATAGTAGACTAGATTTTAGACATATTCGAACTGTGGGCTATAGTGTAACGCTAAAAATATAGACAAAAATACGTTTCATACAAATTGGTGGTTTCAGCCACAAATTGGTGCGTTACAAATTATCGTTGCGTTTGTTGATATAACATTCTTAACATTAAAATAACATTGTAGTAGTTGGGTTTTAATTATAAGGTAAAAATTACAATGAATTATTGGGAAGTTGATTGAATCAAGGTCAACTTACAAAGGATAATATTCAAGGCTATTTACAATGTTGATTGATTGGATTTTACCGTCGCCATTCAGCACCGAAGCTATAAAAAAGGGGATCTGTCGGTTAAAAGTGTTTTCAAGATTAACAGATTTTTTTTTGTTAAAAGTGTTCTAAGGTTAGCAGATCTTTTTGGTTAAAAGTGTTCTAAGGTTAGCAGATTTTTTGGTTAAAAGTGTTTTTACGGTTAACAGTTTTTTGGTTAAAATTGTTTTAAGGTTAAGAGATTTTTGGCTTAAAATGTTCTAAGATTAACAGATGTTTGGATTAAAAGTATTTTTAACTTAACGATTTTTTGGTTAAAAGTGTTTTTTAAGGTTAACTGATTTTTTTGTTAAATCGCAATATATATATATATATATATATATATATATATATATATATATATATATATATATATATATATATATATTTATTTATTGACGAGGTTCAATCCTCACATACTTGAAGTGTGAGAGGGTATATAACACTGACTCCTTCAATTACCAGCATAGATTCATTTATAAATGTAAGTTTGTGTTAGTTTACTAAAATCTACAAAGATACACACTTCCGTATTTTTACTCTTAATCTGTGCCGTTCTATAGTACATCTATCTATCTAAATGATACTCCACAAGTACACTAATCTTGTTACAGATCAATCTCATAATCTATTTATCTCTTCAAAAACTATATATCATAATAACTACAATTATAATCTGACTTGTATTATAATCTGACTCCTATCATATTCTAACTTCCATCATAATCAAACTTTCTTTTCACATGCTATATCACTTAACTACCGTAACAGCCTGCAAGGGCGGCGATTCTGGGGAAGCCGAGGGGGCCCGGGCCTCCCCAAAGCTCATGTGGGTCCCCCTATTTATTTATGAATATACAATATTTGGCATAATTTGAATGCAATTTGTGTTAACATCCTCATATATATACCTTCTGCGTCCCCCCAAATTCTGAGTGGGTCCCCCCAAATTTACAGAGAAATCGGCGCCCTTGACAGCCTGTGTTTTATTTTTAAACACTTTGTGTCCTGTTCCCATATCCTACAATTTGCGAGACCCTCTTTTGTGTCAACTCAGAGTTTATTTAATATTATAGTTATAGGTAAATGCGATTTTAGATAATGTAAACTTATTATTGAGTACAAGGAAATGCAAATCATGCGAAGATGAGCAAAGTATTAAGTTTTGTAATAAATTAATTGTCGCTGTCTTTGTTTATAGGAGGAGCTAGTGTTTTTCAATGATGATGGTAGCTACCAGACAGTTGTGGTGGAGAGGAATCTTCGTGCAAGCGATTTGTGTCAGCTGCTGGCGTTGAAGAATCGCGTATCTAAAGATGTTAATTGGACCATTGTGGAACATTGGTTAGAACTTGGTCTAGGTAAGATTTACATATAATTACTATTTTAACTTCAATATTGCAACTCTGTAGCCTATGACGTTGTACTATAAAAAGAGTTCATTAATACTTTTCTCCTATACTGTTCTCTCTCCAATAGATTTCGAAATAGATCTGGTAGTTGGTCGTGTACAGAATCGCCCATAACTCTGTATATGATGTTCCAAAAACTTCTGTAAAGAAACTAGCAACATAACTTGAACATAAAATTGAACATAAACACATAAAGAAACTAGGAACATAACTTGAACATAAAATTGAACATAAACACATAAAGAAACTAATCTTTGTTTCACCCTAGGAAGAATATAAAACGGAAGTACGTCAAACGCGTCAAACCAGTGTAGCCAGTAGCAAACCAGTGTAGTGTCTGTTAGAAAGGATGAAATACTATTGTCCCTTTATACATGTGCATATAGTCTCATACAACAAGGTTACAGACCCTACAGTTGCCTCTATTCGCAGAATATGAGGGAAGTGAACAACATAAGTGACTTTATGTAGTTATTTATAACAATATCTTTACTTAAATAACTTAATAGTGTTTGTAATCCAATTTTACGTATGGCCAAACGACAAAGCAGAATGAAAAGATTTTCGGTTTATATTAGACCCCAATAACAAGTGAGATGTTATCATATCACATTAATTATAATAATGTACCAAAGAGGAGTGGGGGGGAGTCTCATCAGCCTCTCAACTTAGAAAGCTGAAATTTGACATTTTTAAACAATAAGCAGACAGTCGAGCAATTTTAGCGTTTTTGATAATTCCCTTCAGATTCTAGACCCTTCTAACATTCAATTTTTTACACATTCTTGGATAGAAAAGGACATCAATTAAAAAAAAAGTTTTGCTGATTTATTTGTTTCCTTTCAAAATACGAAGTAAAGACATGCTCATGTCTGGTTTTGTAAAGCACATTATTTCATTGTTTCGGAGTTTGGATCAAGACAATCAACAAGATGGACATGCTTAATCCTTTTCCTCTGGGCGCCGCAGTTCCTTCCACGAAATAATTAAGAGCGTAAGTTTTTTTTAAGCAAATTGATACATATAAATGAAAGTTGAGGGGGAGGAGACCATTAAATCAGTTATCACTAATAGCTGCGTTACATAATATATTGTTTTGTGAATACACCCCCTTTTATTTTGAACATCCCCCTAAGTACAAATATTGATTCCCTTTCTAGTGGGAGGTCACGCTTTTGGTACATTACGAGTTGGTAGTGGGTTGATATCTAAAAATAATCGGAAACGATTTATATTAGTGTCGAATTCATAGTTTGGGGGTCACTGAGATGAATAGTAACTTTCCCGAAGCTGTTCAAGTCTAAACTTAGCCCCATCCACATGGTGGGGATGAAAATTAAAATGTTCAAACTCATTAAGATTAGTGTAGAATTCATAGTTTTTGGGGTCGCTAGATGAATAGTGACAATCTCCAATCTCTCCAAATAGTGTTACTCACGAGACGAGAAATAAGGTTTTCTCCCCTCGTCTCGATTATGGAAGACTCTTCTCGTCTCAATTATCGAAGGATTAGTTATCATCTTATCTCAAAATTTATTCGGACTGTTTTGTAAATTTATTTATGCCCGGATATTTCTTAATTTCATTCACAATTTATGAGATTCCCTCCTCATCACGAGAGGTTTACGAAAGGTGTAGTATAACAAAAAATTAAGCTATGTTAATTTTTGTAGCAGTAGTGTGGCCAGGGAGGATCCGGGCCTATACACCCCTAAAAGTTCTTTTCTTTTCTTTTTTTTTAATTATTTAATTTTCCTGCATTATTATTTTTGTCAAAGCTATAGGTAGCCAATTTTAAAACTGTCAAAGTTAATAGCCTATGCTATTCTTATTTTCAGTACATTGTATTTTTTTATGTATTTTATTATTATTTATGATGTAAAACCTGTTTAAATGCGCTTGCCCTTTCTCTATTGAAAGTATTTAAGCAAAACTAAATTTGCTTGAACAAGTCATTGAAGCGGTGGGGGAATATAAATTTGTAAAAAAATGAAGCCTAAAACAATTTTTACGGGGGAGCGTTCCGGGCCACCCACTGTCCTGTGTGGTATTCCATACTATTGGTGCGAAAAGAAATAACGGTTTTGCGGTTTTTAAAAGAACCGACAGAGATTTTTCAAAAACCGGGAAGATTATAAAACAGTTCCGATTTTCAGAGAAAATTGTGTCGAATTTAAAAACTGTTGCGTTTGGACTGGAGCCGATTTTTAATAGAAAACCGAACCGGTTTTTTAGTAGAAAAACGAGACGGTTTAAAACCAAAAACGGTTTTGGTGAATTCGGTTAGTGACAGAATTTAAAATGTTTTTGAAGATTATGGTAAAAACAAATTAAACTTCAGAGTTGACTTGCGCGGCAGTTTATAATTGTTCGTGTGTCCAGAATAGCTGGTAAGTTCATCTAGTATATTAATATAAGTGCTTGCAACCCTAACTGTAGCCGACATCAACAGCAGAAGCATGACACAAGTAAGATTGTCAGATTTACTCTCACTCAAATATTAGTTTATCGACAAACTTTTTTAAATGGAGCTACTTTTGCAGTAGATACACAAAGAAAGTAAGACAGACTGTTAGAATAACAATAGAGGATGCAAACTCATTCTTTATCAGTTAAACTTCTTACGATAAGGTAAGTTTGGCAACATGAGCTCAGTTGTTGCCACGTCGGCGGAAGCGGGATGACAGTTTTCATTCATTGTGTTCTGTGATAGTTCAGTGAATTTTTTTGTGCGCGTTTCTTGTTTTGTTTTATTTTATTTTCTTGTTATAGTTATTCCGTGTATCTGTGTTATTATTAGTGCTGTTAGTAGCTAATTTTGTGTTTAACTGCTGTAGTGGTATTTTTGGAGACAGTCGCTGAAAATTCCCACATTGTTCTAAGAAGCAAAGAAAGAAGAAAAACCTCTTTCTACTGGTGAAAAAATCATGTTATTAAACATTTATTCATATTTTCGAAAACAGACAGTGAACCTGGAGAGAGGATTTGTGCTTAGGCGTCAAGGCATCTCCGGAAAGGGGTGGGAGTAATAGTGTGATTCATACCATGACAGAGGGGGTAAATTCCTGGGACTGACCTCGTTTTTCACGGCACAAAAACAGATTATTATCACGGGGATTTGAGCAGCAGAATATGGACATTTCCAAGAAATACTCCTTCCGAATGTAGCACCAAATTCCGTGATTGTTATAGATAATGACCACAGACACTCAATAAAAGACGAAAAAATCCCTACGAAATCGTGTTCCAAAAAAGAAATTGTAGAGTGGTTAAAAAATTAAAGTGTTGAATGTGATTCAAGCTCCTACAAATTTGAATCAATAGAAATGTTAAATAAAATTGCTTCCAACATAGAAGTCTCCTACAGAATAGACTGCATTGCAAAGGGAGCCGAACATTAAGTTCTTTGTCTCCCCCTTATCAATGCGAACTCCCTCCCACTGAACTCTGAACTTGTGTGGAGTAAAGATTTGGGTGCTTCTTGCCTCCAGGAATAGATTACGTAAGTTAAGTAATTACAATTCCTCTTTATTATTATTATTATTATTATTATTATTATTATTATTATTATTATTATTATTATTATTATTATTATTATTATTATTATTATTATTATTATTATTATTATTGAGTCGCTTACTGCTGTGCAGTTTGGTTTGTGTTCTTTTATTTTCTCAAATCGGCTTCCTCCTACTCATAATAAGTGGCAACGTTGCGCTCGTTGAACGTCATTTCCGTTTAATATTCTTCCTAGGGTGGGACAGAGATTAGCAACATAACTTGAACATAAAATTGAACATAAACACATAAAGAAACTAGCAACATAACTTGAACATAAAATTGAACATAAACACATAAAGAAACTAGCAACATAACTTGAACATAAACACATAAAGAAACTAGCAACATAACTTGAACATAAACACATAAAGAAAATAGCAACATAACTTGAACATAAACACATAAAGAAAATAGCAACATAACTTGAACATAAACACATAAAGAAACTAGCAACATAACTTGAACATAAAATTGAATATAAACACATAAAGAAACTAGCAACATAACTTGAACATAAACACATTAGTCTTATACCTTTCCGTACAAGAATTTTAATCTCTGTTCTTCATGGCATGGTCCGCCAATATACCATCCACATCTATACATGCCTGGAGACAAAGAGCAACGTTATCACAAGCAGTTTGACAGATCCGTATTGGCATACTATGGAACTCTTCTGTGATAGCTTCCCGTAGTTTGGCCAAATTGCGGATGTGATGTTGATACACTTTGTCCTTTAAAACACCCCAGAAGAAATATTCAGGTGGTGTTAAATCAGGAGATCCAGCTGGCCACCCCACAGACCCACGTCGACCGATCCAACGGTTCGGGAATGTTTCGTTCAGCCACTCTTGCACTGGTATGGCACACTAACGGTTCGAAGTTCAGTGACTGTTATCAGGGTACACAGTGTTGCCATATCGGAATTTTTTGTCCAGGATTACAAATACTACAGTCAGTCAAACATCATATACATAAGTATGGGTCACCCTGTATATATTGATGACTAAGTTTTTTATATTGACCATCAACCACCCAAAACTCCATCTTATGCAGTTATCTTAGGATATTGTTGTATACAACGTGGTATTGATGTAAATAATATGAGGGACAATAGATTCAATATTATCTGAGGTGTAACTCGAAATGATGCAAATGGAATTATTTTATAGGTGCCTGAACATACGGTTACACAAATAGTAACGTTTATATCTAAATATGGTTACAAGCATAGGCCTATTTTGACACAGACCTGCCAAGATTTTCCCGGCATGAAGCAAGATAAGTCAAGTTTAATATTCTGATTACAAGACCATAACTTATTTCGTTGTATCACGTGCAGATTTTATGGAATTGATGCATGTATTTATAGTACGTAACGTAGCATATATTTTACAATTACTACTTTCATCAACATCGGAACGATATTTTAAATCTATGAACATCTCCAAATGTGCATGTTTTTTTTTCTGTGTTTCCTTATGAATGTAAGTTGGTTCCTTGGAGACCATAACCTGATACCTTGTTTTGTTTTGTGCGATAAGAACATATCTACTTGTTCTTCTATTCATATCGTATCGAGACCTTGAAAAATGCTACGTCATCTACTTTTTAGTGTGTCTCAGATAGGAGATGGCGCTTGTGTCTGCGTGACTATACATTCTACTGTTGTGACTTCATGAATAACATGCCAAACTTGAGTGGAATCAGAAAACGGTACGTAAACAACCCGAACAGTGTTTGTTATACGTACAAGTAACTCAGAGGGTGTGATTGGCCGCTGAGCAACAATCTATGAACCAAAAGACAGGCGTCTATTTATTGACCGTCTAGATAACTGGTCAGGTTGTACAAGAAAAATAGTATGCAGAAAGCTTTATCAGCCTTCCATTTGTTACAGGAGGACTATGTAAAACAAAGACTTTTACTGTACTTAACTTCAAACCATGTAACCACATGATACCTTACTGAGAACAATTATTATTATTATTATTATTATTATTATTATTATTATTATTATTATTATTATTATTATTATTATTATTATTATTATTATTATTATTGTTATTATTATTATTATTTTAATTTGGAAAACATGCAAGTTACGTATTAAAATGGTTGAGTGTAAGACCATGTAAAATGCCTTAACTTTACTATTTAAATTAAAATGAGAGTCAATAAAACAAATAAATTGATTAAAAATTATTATTAAGATACTAACCTCCAAATTTTAATTTTGCACTACATTGTTTTTTTAGAGTTATTACAGAAAAACTAAAAATTAACCGGATTTGATGTTCAAATAGTTCTTTTACCTTTTTAACGTATCAGGATGTGCTTCAATATTTTTGTTAGTCACGCTTCGCCACTGAGTATTTTTATTCGAAGCTCATTTTTTCTTTTTTTTTCTTTTTATGTGTGTGTGTTGTTAATACAGATTGTAGTAGTACAAGAAGCGTTGTCATTAAATGTAAATGCGATCCTTGTGTCTCTGTGTGTATGTGTTTGTGTGTGTGTGGTAGCTCCCTGAACCGAAAATGAGAAACCGACTCACCAGTGTTGCATACATTACGACGGAGCTGCTCCATATGTATTCACACAAGGCTTGTTCCTCCCTTTCATTCTGTATTCCTCAATTTGCATTCATTTGCATTTCCTGTAAAAAGAAAAGAAAGAAAAAAGCATTCAATTGTCAGTAAATTACAACAGTTTTGTCGTTTCAAAAAGAATCTTGTAAGTAGTTTTAATTAAAAAGTATTTTTTATTGGTTTATAAAGAGGCAATGCGTGAGGTATTTTAAGAACCTTTCTATCTTGTTCTTAACGAGATGTATTTTGAGACATACTTGAATATTTATGTGTATGAAATGAATATGTATATACCTCTTTAGCATTGAGGGGTTATGCTAATTGTCAGAGTATGATTAGTGAGATTTCGAAGAAAATTCTGTAAACAATATAGTATGTTCTGATATTTCATTCAGGAATGCTGGAAGTAAGGATCTTATGTGCCTACACATGGAGTAAGAATCTCTACATATTCTTGTATATGTTCATTCAAATTGATGTGTTTAGGGGAAGGGGGGCACGGTGACAGTAATAGAGCGCTTACCTCTGGTGTGTGATGTCCCTGGTTCGATTCCCCCTGGCCAAGTAATTTGTGGTGGGACAACACCGTACACAGAGAAAAATCCGTTCTCCGGACAGCGGTATATTGTACAAATATACGGTATCCTCTTGCGTACTACAGAAATCAATACGGAGCATACGTTATCCGTATGCTACATAGGCACTGTCCTTAGATGTTACATCATGCCGTTGCAGGATGTCTGACATTTAACAGTTTTCCGTATATCACATGCATATGTTTATGTTACCTTCGTCAGCTATATGTTATATACGTCCATTTGTATGTGAGATCCTGACCGCCTACATTGTTTCATACAGAAAGTACGTATAGATGGAACACTTATACAGAAGGTATTATAAAACATGCGTTTTCAGTTATACGCCTGGTGTACGTTGTCCAAAAACTACAGGAATTACGCATGTAACCTATCTTTTTAAGCACACCACCTACAATTTTTTTCTCAGTGCACTCGTGGGTTTTCTCGGGGTACTTCCATCTCCTTCCACTTTCTCATTCCACTAATCCTTCCATCATCATTCACTTGCTTTAATGGTCGTCTCCCTTAACCTCACGGGCATAATCGTGGGACGTTAAACTCCAAGATTTAATTTTTATCTGAGCAGGTATATTTTTTGTTCCTACCACAAGAATAAGTGTGTCGAGTACCCACGTCATTTTTTTTTTTTTTTTTTTTTTTTTTGTAGTCCATTGATTCAGATAAGGAGATTCCTAATTTCAATATTTATACAACAGCTATATTATTAACTGGAGCCAGGCCCGTACTTATATATTGTGCGCCACTGTGCTCTAAATAATTTGCTCCGCCCCTCCCCTACACAAACTTACACCGGAAACATGGAAACAAGCCATGATTTTGCAAACATCCCAGCTTTTGTTGAGTAGCAAGCAGTTTAGGTCAGTGTTCGAAATGGGAAAAAAGGGGAGGCGGTATGTTTTACTATGATTTTGACTCAACATACCGGCTTTTTAAATATTGTCTTGATCACTAAAAAAAATGAAATCTTTGAGTTTTACGTTTTACGGTTATGCCGATTAGGCTAAAGGAGACGGTGATGATGAGTAATGAATGAAATGGTAGAATGAAGAAAATGGGAGAAAACGGGAGAACCCCGAGAAAACCCACGCACACGGTGTTTGTCCACCACAAAGTTCACTTGGCGTCACTGAAAAAACAGAGATGGTATGTCCTCATTACTGAAAAACCAGAGGCGGTATGGTATACCACCACATACCGTCTCACTTCGACCACTGATTTAAATATTACAAAAGTTACAACGTAATTTTAAATGGTCTAATTTTCAGTGATCATTATGAGTGGTGTTAGAAAGATGAATTAAAATGGATAGAAACATGAAATTTTAATTTGTTTTAAAGCTCTCAGAGGAATAATCCAAATGACCTGTTCCAGATATCTAGGTTACACCTGAGCTTAGATATGGAGGTGCAAAGTCCTCATAAGAATAACATGGGGCCATTTTAAAAATAATCAAAAACGACCCAATGTTAGAGTTGAATTCATAGATTTTGGGGTCGCTGAGATAAATAGTGACACTTTTAATGCAATTCAACTTCAAGGTCTTACTCCACTCCCCAGGGAGGGGGCGAGATTTTAAAAGTAATCGAAAACGACAAATATTAGTGTTGAATTCATAGTTTTCGAAGTTGTTGAGTTTAACGGTATCAGTTTTCATGATGTTAGAGTTTATCCTCACCCCTTGGGATAGGGATGGGAGAGGATGTTTTTTTAAAAATAATCAGATAAGCTAGCTACTTAGTAACTACTGTAACTAGATCGAATTAAACACATTTACATGTTTTCTCACGGTTGCGCGGGATTCTTCAGGTTCTTAGTTTTAAATATTACTTTATTGTAAATCTTTTTAAAAAAATCCAAAAAATTTTCGCCCCCTAAATTCTGCCGCCCTGTGCTCGAGCACAGAATAGCACTTACCCAAATATGGGTCTGAATGGAGCATGACATTATTCAACTTAAGACGTGAATGAGCGAGGAAAAGTTCTTTAGTTGCAATCAGGAAATCTGAATTTTGTAATGTCAACTTCCCTCAAGTCATCTCATGAAACAATACACATTTTAATAAGCTTGTACTTGCCAACACTTGTACAAATTCGCATGTACTGAACGTAAGTGTGGAGATAGCTATCCCCACTGAGACATTTTCTCTTCGGGTTTGGCATGCTTAACACGTCTCGTTCTCTTGCATTCTTTTTCTTTCTTTCTTTTTTTTTTTTTTTTTAATGCTTTGGTTGCAATTCTGGTTTGACTTGGTTTAAGTTGAATAAATAACCAAAGACTGCTTCTTATCGGATAATGCCACACATGCACAACTAGTGTGACTAGACTCGTTCTTTCGTGCATTGGACATGGAGATTGTGTCACTTTCATATGTAAATGATTGCGTCCAGTGACAAATAGCCCTTCAAACGACTCTGAGCACGCGAACTATGGCTTGTTAATAAGAGGAGAACAACTTTTATTGTGAATTGCAATGCGATTTCTTTCGTTAGTATCGTTAAGAACTGTAGTAGGAAAAGTGCTGAAGACTTGATGACGTTTGTATATATGGCAAATACAAGATATAAAGTAACATACATAGACTCGCCAATAAGCTCTGTTATGTAATCAGTGATATCATCATTATAATAAGTACTTTCTATTATTATTATTATTATTATTATTATTATTATTATTATTATTATTATTATTATTATTATTATTATTATTATTATTATTATTATTATTATTAAGTGCAAAAGTGTTTTATTAGAATAATTTGTTTTAAGTTAGGATTTGACTATTATTCTAGCACGTATGAACATTGGATAACGTATTTTAATTTGGAACGATTGGCTGACAGGAGAAAATTGATTGAATCTGTATTTGTAGAAAAGTTACTTGACGACCAATATACCTCAGCCTATATTTAAAAAAAAAATGTTTATTTTAAACTTCCAACATGTGGTACAAGGGTAAAAATTTTATTGCAACCGCATAATAGAAAACATATTTTAATCTGTAGGATTTTAGAAAGCTATAATGAATGCATATCTTAAAATATGACTTTACTTTAGAATTTTAAATATAACTTAGTAGTTTTTATTTTTTACTTTTAATTTTTGACACTTCTTTGCTTTAATAATTGACGTACACTACACTGTCAGTGTTTTTATTATTAATAATTTATGTTATAGATGTAACCATAATTTTATCACTTGTACTATATATTCATTGCTAAAATAATATAGAATAAGACAAAGTGCTGTATTTTAGCTGTTCTCAGCACGTAAAAATAAAGTTTATTATTATTATTATTATTATTATTATTAAGGAAATGGTCCCTATACTCAGTATATAATGAATTTGTTATTACAGTAACTCCCACACTGTTAACTTACTCCGATATGTTGTCTCCGTTACTCCGACAACTAGAATTCCCCACGATTCGTGAGAAATTTCTTGTCTTCAATGGCGGATCCAGGCCGAAGTCTAGGCCCCTCAGTTTTTTGAGTGACAAAAATTATATACATATACATATATATATATATATATATATATATATATATATATATATATATATATATATATATATATATATATATATATATATATATATATACAGGGGCGGCTCCAGGATATGGCCAAGGGTGGGGCTAAACCATACTTTACCGTTTTATCCAGTGTATACTTGAGCGTCAAGGGGGGGCTATAGCCCCTAAAGCCCCCCTTGGATCCGTCACTGTATATATAAAGTTTCTAGTAAACTCATGATATGCCTATCATAATCTGGGTCTGGCTGCCCTTCCTTCCCCAGTTGTTACCTTCGAGATCCGCCTCTGCTTGTCTTGTCTTCAAAACGAGACGAGACGTATATTTTTAAATTCCAGTCGAGACAAGAAACATAAAAATTCTCGTCTCGAATCTCGTGGTCAATGCTGCTTCACCCATGTCGTAGATCAGAAACACTGCTTTCGTGTTACGTGCCTTAGCATAAAAACTACATACATTGATTAAGTGATTGTATGAATAAAGTGAAAAGCATATATCAACTATTAAAATTATGTAAGTCATTACAAAATTTATTTTAGAATAAATATGGTTTGAATGTTGTTATATCACACCCTTCGGGGACCTCTTGTGACGCGGAAGGATTCTGTTAGCTTCTGGATCAAAATCAGGGCATACATTTGTAGGGTGTAAGTTTGCAAAACAAAACTCGTCTCGGAAAATGCGTCTCCACTGAAAGAGTCTTGTACGTCCTTATCTTGTCTCGTCTCCATGCGTGTCCCTAAAGGGAAATAAGGAAACAATTTCGTGACGCAGTGCAATTTAATACGCAAGCATGGTAGGATATTGTGTTTAAAAAATCCAATTATTTCTCTTTTAGAAACCCTGTAATCTTCTTCTCTTTATATGTAAATATTTTAATATGGATATCTTAGAATGTTTATTTTTTATGTTAATACAAGGCTATTTCGTGGCTAATCGGTTAGCGTAAGCGCCTTTGACGTGGGAGTCCCGAGTTCGATTTCCGGCGGGAGCTCATGTGGTTTGGATTCCACGGTAATCAGTAGGTACACGTCTCATATGGCCTTACTACTGAACGGGACGCTAACTCCAAATCAACTCAACTCTATATGTTAATACAAAATATTGGATAGTCCTCCCCTGTAGCATGGCTGAGAGGGTACAGCCTTTTGTAAGAGATGGATGGCCAGGTGCTTTTTTAACCAGACTATACATATAGAATTGCATAAATAAATACTTCCCTTCACCCACTAGTCGTCTAATGTTTTGAAATATATGCATTTACAGTATCATGAGTTTATTCAATCGATTCTACTGTAAGCAATGTTCTTTTCTGTTTACAGAACGAAGCGTGGAGGATCATGAAGACATATTATCTGTTCACCATGACATGGAGACGTTCGGGAAGTACACCGAAAAAAGATTCGTCTTCAGAAAAGACTTCAGGAAATACGAGTTTTTTCGGAATCCACAGGTACGTTACCAAATTCTATTCTTGTTATTTTATTAGTGTTCTTGAATTCTAGCAATGATTCTAAAATAATAGGTTCACTGGCGTACGCAAGGGGAGTTTCGGGGCTTAGCACTCGTTGAGAAAGGCATTAGACAATATTAATATATATTATAGAACGGCCTTTCCCAACCTTTTCCACACTGCGGTACTGCGGCTATAACGTCGTAAAAGGTCCTCAGTTTGTATTATTTATATATAACTAAGGCTACTGATTTATCAAAAATCCATTTTACACACTGCGTTAGGATATTACCTTTTATTGTAGTGCGTAACAAATTAATCGTTTACACACTTTAAAATTGTACATACAGTCTTCACAATATGGATCCTCTATTATATAATATTTATTTTTCGTTGCTATGACAACTAAACTCACATTGTCGAATCATTGTTATAACAAAATATCATCACATAACAACAGAAAAGTAATTACATCTATTTCTCTTTTCATATTCGTCTTCTTCTTCCTTTTTTAGAACAGCTTGTGCATAGTTTTAAAGTACATTTTGCCCATAAATACAAATAAAGAGGTTAAAAATACAAGTATCATTGTACGTCCCCCGTAAAGAGTCTACAATACAAGTGAAGGACCCCTTGTAATATATACGGTCAGTATTTATATTTTTTCCCCATCCTGGGAAACCCAGGTTCGATTCCCGGCGGAAGCTTATGTGGTTCGGACTCCACGTTAATCAGTTGGTCCCGTCTCATATAGTCTCGTTGCTGGAAGGGACCTTGTTAAACTCGAATGGGAGTGGGTGTGTATGTTTTTGTTTTTTCTTTGCAGTGGTATAATCATGTTAGAGTGGAATGATGCCTGATCCATAATCGGGTAGTCCTGGGTTTTAAACCTGGGGCCGGACACCTTGACTAAGATGTTGCAAATATATATAAATAAGTCCAGTACGTAAACAAAACTAAAACACAGTAGCCTATCCACCAGATATATAAAAAAGTATTTTTTTTAAAAAAAATAAAATAAAATGTATTAACTTAAGCAAGTTAAGATGGTATTAAGTGTATGACTCCCCGAGGTACACAACTTCAGTCAATGTGATGGTTGGTGTTGTCTTTGAGCCACTAATTTGGAAATGTCAGGATCCACCGAAGAAACTTTTAAGCGAAGATCCGCCTCTGCATCAAGTCTATACCTGTAATTATTTCTCAGATAAGAAAGAACCGAAAACGTGTTTTCCTTTCCCAGATTAGCTTGCGGACTTCATGAGATTGTCTTGCGAATCCCTGGAGGTCCGCGGACTCCAGGCTGGGAAAGGCTGTTATAGAATATATTAATATATACAGAAATCACTCTTGTCCTAAAGGCAAATGAGATTGGGGCCTTTGAAAACCCGTTGACGAAATTCCTGGCACGCAACTGAATACAGTATGTTAGTAAGCAACTCACCGTGTTTGCTCACATATTTTTTTAAAAAAATCAATTTTGTCACTGAAAAATCAGAGTACGTAAAGTATATGAATTTTAAGTAGAGGTTATGATCTGGGTTTTATCACAGTATACGGAAATTAAGACTACATCACTTTTGTCAGTATGTTACAGTATTATAATTTTGTAACATAAGACTAATCTGCAGTGGCGTAGCACGATTTTGCGGGCTCCCCCCGCAAAGTATAGAGAAGGGGCCCTACTTGTAAAGCCGATAGAAGTAAGGTTGATGTTCTACTTTATTCATCGCAAGACTTCGGGGCCCCATATACCTCGGCGCCCCCCCGCACTGCCGGAGTTGCAGGGGCAGCTGCTACGCCACTGCTAATCTGGAATTATCAATAATGAACTGTATGGCAATCATAATGAACACAAAGTAATGATATAAACCTAGCATTCTCTATTAGTAGATTTTTAATTAATGAGAACATTGTATGGGTAACTGGTAGTTGATCGATGCGTCCCTGTCACATCTGGTTATTGCGGTGTCAACTATACGAAATTTAGGATATACAATGAGTTACCTTTGAGAACCCAAAGACGCAAAGATAACTTGATTTATTCTAAATACTTGACAGAGAAGAAACTGTAAATTTTATATTGTGTAAATCCATCTGACCTTACCTCAATGATATATATACAGGATGATTGTTTTAAAACTCACGGATTTCATTTGGATCTAGAATTTCTAACTGAAGTCCGATTTTCATGTGGTTTGTGGCAAATTATCAAATAAGGATGGGGCATTTTTATGGGACTATGGATGGTTTAAATTCATCCGGGGTAATATCGGCCACGCCTCTAGAAAAGCAGCCAATATTCACCAGTGTACCTTGCAATTGGAATGAGGTTTTGGATTTTTGAAGCGAAATTGCAGAATACAAATTAAGTGCTAGAGGTAACACCCCAAAATCCCATGTTGAATAGCTACAGCCGATTTCTTGCGACAAACAACGGAGAGATTCCGTGGGGCGACCTAAGGAGTCGATAAATGACATTTTCCACAAGAGCTGCCTACAGGATCCGATGCTTCCCTCTCTCACTCAGAAGCGATCCTGTGTCTTCCAGTTTATTCATTAACGACCATAGATATATTATTTTGTAATCGGGGGCAGAACGTGAGGCAAATTTGTTTCTAAATGCCTTTCGCGAAGCAACAACAGATTCCGTTACCAAAAACTTTTAACGATAAACTCATGTTGCTCCAAAGACTACACTATTCTCACTTTGTCCTGATCATACTCACACAGTAGCACATAATTGTACAGCGCAATTCCCAATACAAGGGCCCAGTTTCCTATTTCTTATTCTTATTGACCTTGGCGAGATTTCCATGTACGAAGAAAACTCAAATCTTCACACCGCATCGAAGTATCTTCATCTTGATACCAGTTGTATGGTACACTGGCGAATATTTGCAGTTTTTCTTGAGGCGTGGCCGATATTACCCCGGATGAATTTACACCAGTAAACATGGTCCCATAAATCTCCCAGCCTTCCTTGATTATTTGCCACAAACCGCATGAATATCAGACTTCTGTTAGAAATTCTAGATCCAAATGAAATCAGTGAGTTTTAAAACAATCATCCTGTATATATATATATATATATATATATATATATATATATATATATATATATATATATATATATATATATATATATATATATATATATATATATATATATATATATATATATATATATATACACCAAGAAAAGACAAAAGGTGTAGACCAACCAGGGTGCACATATGCTTCCTTTCGGAGTTATAGGCTGCCGAAATCTTGAAAAAAAAAAGTGAAATTTAAAGATCCATAGCTCCAAAACTATGGAACCTTCCGTAGTCGGGTCAAGACTTCAGTTAGGAACTAGCATGTGCACTATTCAAATATCCAAGTTTCAGACTTCTGTGATACTTCGGCAACAATTTTTATAGAGGTGGTTGGTGAGTACTTTAGATTATATGCCCTAGCAAAATTTCCTCTATAAAAATGGTTGCATGAGTACATTAGGATTCTGAAACATGTATTTTTGGAAAGCGCACATATTAGTTTCTAAGTGAAGTCTTGACAAGACTACGGTGGGTCCCATAGTTTTGGAGCCATGGACGTTTAAAGTTCAATTTTTCATGTTTTCGACAGTCTGTAACTCCGTAAGGAAGTATATGTGTACCCAGGTTCGTCTGCACTTTTTGGCTTATCTTGGTATCAGGAACCACCTTTCAAGTGTTGTCGGTGTGTTTTAAAACACCCTGTATATTAATAATAAATCTCTCTCTCGTGTAATAGGTATTGTACTCACAAATTTGAATGATATATCCATAATTATGGTTACGTTGATCACAAAATATTCCGCCATTCCCCATTACTTCTAGTTCATTGTTTCCCCACATTTCATTTCGGATCATAATAAGCTTTTAATACCTATTTTAAATATTGTATGTGAAAGGTTTTTTAATGACTTCAATACAGAGTCTTTTTTATTTATTTATTTATTTTTCATTTTTGCTTTAAACGTAAAGCGGTCTGTAGTAACAGAGTTGCATTAGAGCCAATTACAGCAATGTGAAGGGCATCATTTAACTGATGACTCCCAATATTGGATTTCTCTTCCGATCAAAGCATCTGGGGAGGATTGCGGGGAGATTTAATAATAAGCCATACACCATGTGTTTGTCGATAACATTCTCCCCTTGATACGCTTTGCTTGTCAGCTTCTAATGAAAACACACACATACATATATATATATACATACACTTGGACACAATAACAATGGTCAGGTTTAACTAAGTGCGTATGTTGCAGATATGGTGTTAAATAAAACTTTCATCATGATATATCTATCCGGATTTTTTTTTAATAAGAAAGATTTTTTTAAAAAAAGATTCACTTTTCCTGTGTCCTCTCACATTCTCCATATCTAATTGCACAGATTCTCTTGTAATCTTTCATTTTCAGTAACATCCATCTCGTTTAGGTCAAAAGGCACAAGCGTAGGACGTTAAATAAAAGAGCCCTTTTGATCCTTACATTTTTTTCCTTTATATTTTCTACCATTCTTCTCGTTTTCGTGTCTGATTAACTATAAAAGCTACACGTAATTCCCTTGTCATTCCCCGGAATACAAAGGGTGTTCAAAAAGTTTTGCACAGTGGTCTATATTTTTTCATTTGTTGCAGGAGGAGAATGATTTTTTTGTGAACATACTTGGAACATTTAGCTATACACTGAGCCTACTCAATGTAGCCTCCATCAGCTGTGTAACCTCCATCTGGTCCAACGTTCTTTCCATGATGTAAATGCACTTTGGTAAAATTCTTGGGATTGACTTCTACACCATTGCTTGACACAGGAAATAAGGTCTTTCTTACTATCAAATCTTTTACCGCGCAGATGGGCCTTCAGACGTGTTTTGCTCTCAGGTTCGGACAAAAACAACCATGTTTCATCCTGGGTAATGGTGCCATCAAAACACTGTTTCCACTCTTCAGTAAAGGTCGTCATGAGACCCTCGCACACATCCTTCCTCATCTTTCTCATTTCTCTTGTCAATAATCTAGGCACCCAACGTGTACAGATATTTCTGTGCCCTAGTGACTGTACCATTGATATCACACTACTCAATGGCAAACCAGTCATTTTAGCAAGCTGTCGTGTCGTCACACATCTGTCATTTTGGATGATTTGATTAATGGTCTCCTTATTCGCATCACTCACTACTGTCGATGATCTACCGCATCGTGGATTGTCCAGTAGAGAGAAATCACCTTCTTTAAACCCCTGCAACCACCGCTGGATACTGCTGCGATCCAATGTGTCCTCCCCATAAACAGGGAGCAACTTTCTGTGAATCGATGTGGCAGATTCATCGCCGGTCGTGAACTCCATCACCGACCGTTGTCACAACCTGACATCTACTTCACGGTGCATTATGGCTCACCTGTAAATAAAAGAAAATACTTTTATATACCAACTTATAGCTAAATGTTCCAAGTAAGTTCACAAAAAATTTCATTCTTCTCCTGCAACAAATAAAAAAATTAGAGACCACTGTGCAAAACTTTTTGAACACCCTTTGTAATACCATCTTCCCTAAGTAGTCCTTTTTTCAGTGACATTTTAAAAATAAACATAAAATAAAATGTGGTGAAGAGAGTAAAGAAGATCCATGAAACTTAACGAACAAATGAAATGAAATCTTTCAGTTTAACGTCGTACGTTTATGCCCTTTAGGCTAAGGGAGATTGTGATTACAGTAAACGAATGATGATGGAATCATTGGTGGATTGAGAATGTGGGAGGAAAGAGAGTGCCCCAAGGAAACTCACGGACACGATGTTGTTCACCACAAACTACTTGGCCGGGGATCGAACCAGGAAACACACGTACCAGAAGTAAGCGCTGTACCAATGAGCTACCCCGCCCCTAACCTAGATTTGTGAATCAGTCTGTGAAAATGGAATGAAATTTTTGAGTTTTACGTCCCACGGTTATGCCGGTTAGGCTAAAGGAGACGGTGAAGATGAGAAATGAAAAGGTGGAATGAAGAAAGTGGGAGGAAACGGGAGAACCCCGAGAAAACCCACGCACACGGTGTTTGTCCACCGCAAAGTTCACTTCGCGTGAGCAGGGTTTGAACCCGGAACCCCATACACCAGAGATGAACGCTCTAGCACTGAGCCATGAATCAGTCTTTCTTCGGAGTTAAAGCGGACAGTATTATATAACCTCTTCATACCTCAAGTATGTGAGGTGTTAACCTCATTAATACTTTTTTTTTTTTTTTTTTTTGAGATTTTATCAAAAATCTGTTAACCTCGAAAACACTTTTTAATGTCACCCATTCGTGCGTACTAAGATTACAACCTTATAAGAACCAGTAGGGTGATGTTATGTTAGAGAAACGTTCACACGTTCTTTCCTCTGTTACTTCCTCTTTTCTGACTCTACCTGTTGGTCGATAAATAACGGTTGGTTTATTTACTTAAACGTATGTCAAACAACCAACACTCTTGGTACAGACCACTGCGCCTATCCTTCCCGCTACTGTTTCTTAAATTAAGGCCTAAATGATATCGTAATACCTTTACTTACTAATGAACTATTTATTCACTAAATATAAACAAGGGTTTCCTTGTGGAGCGTACGTGTCTTTGGCGCGGGAGACAAGGATTCGATTCCTGGCTGCAGCTCATGTAGTTCGGATTCTACGTTAAACCGTAAGTGCACGTGTCATATTGCCTCGCCGCTGAAAGAGGACACTAAATTCAACCAATCAAATATGGATAAAATCGCCCGAGTTGCTTTTTGAGTTGATTTTATCCAGTGTAACGTCAAGAGGGGCTATAGCCCCCCTTGGATCCGCCCCTGTATATATATAAACACAGCCTCAAATATGAAGTAGGGGCACGGTGGCTGAGTGGTAGAGCGCTTACTTCTGGTGTGTGGGGTCCGTGGTTCGATCCTCGGCTCGTAAGTTTGTGGTGGACAACATCGTGCCCGTGGGTTTTCTCAGGGTACTCCCGTTTCCATCTACTTTCTCATTCCACCCATTCTTTCATCATCATTCACTTGCTTTAATCTTCGTCTCCCTTAGCATATCAGCCATAATCGCAGGATGTTTAACTGAAAGATTTCATTTTTTTTTTAAAAAATATAAAGTAGCCCTTCTGGTTTTGTTTTTCTTTATTCAGAAAAATGACTTACAGCTAGAGATGCGCACGAGACGAGTCGAGACAGGATTTTCCTGAAAAAATCGAGTCGAGAGACGGCTCTTCCAATAGAAAAATATATATTTTTCGAGTCGAGACATCATTTTTACATCACATTTTCGAGTCGAGATAGCCACAAATCTTGTCTCGTGCGCATCCCTAACTTACACCATAATTTATAGTTTTGAGAATGAAACATGAACAAAATCGTTAGCTTGCTCTTTTCTAAAAATTCACAATTTTCATTCTCAGTTAATTATCTTTATTTTTGAGAATAGGAAGATGGTTGGAATCCCCTCGAGTGGAGAATCTTATAAAAGGTTTAAGAGTCTTCATCCCGGCGAAATTAAAATACCGCTAATTTTACAGTAATTATGTGATATCTTCAAATAGATAAAAGATAATTGAAATATGGAACAAGAGCGCCCTAGACAATATTATTTTGCGTGAGGTACCGTTATTACAAGTCACCTAGTGGCTTTCTGTTTTCAGCTGTTTAGAAACACGAAAATAAAAGCCGATTTTCAAAATGGCTCGAAATCGAAAGCAGATAAGTGAGTCGTGATAACGGTTTCTCATGTAAACTAATATTGTCTCGGGCGCTCTTGTTCCACATTTCGATTATCTTTTATCTATTTGAAGATATCACATAATTACTGTAAAATTAGCGGTATTTTAATTTCGCCGGGATGAAGACTCTTAAGTTTAAAATTTGGTTGCGATACTTCAACGATATGGCTCCTAGCCGCGATACATATAAATCGTCACAGGCGAACACAGGGATCATCATCATCATCATCCTCATACGTTTTCTGCCATTATTGACAGGTCATTTGCCGCAACTGAGAAGCTTCCATGCTCCATTTGTCTTCACGTACGATTTTTCTGCTTTGATATCGTGCATTAATTGTAGTTTCTTCGTCCCCTCCCTTTCCCCCGCCACCACATCTAGCATGTTGCTTATGATCAGTGGCGTATTTAGGGGGGCTTCCGGGCTTAAGCCCCCCGAAACAAAATCGTAAATACGCCACTGCTTATGATACAGTTCCGTCTCAGCTAATGTCCCAACCAGTTCCGTTTCTTTCTCATTTCAATCATATTTAGAATTGTTTTTTTTTTTTCTCCTCCAGCATTTCTAACACCCTTTCATTCGTTTTCTACCCGACCCAGCTAATTCTCTCCATTCTTGTCGACGCCCAAATTTCGAAAATTTCTAGTTGTTTTTTAACATTTTTATGTACCTAATGAGTATGTAGATATCCAAACAGAGGGGATAGACATCAAAAAATCACTATTTTGGCACTATTTTGGACCCGTGTAAATCCCTTAAAATCTATATTACCATGTCTTCTATTAAACACTTGCAGGGAAATGGGTTTAGAAGTAAATGCAGAAAAAAACTAAATACCTGGAAGTGCGTCGGGACCATAATACAGCAAATTATGGATGCGTTAAAATATTAAATAATACTTTCGATAAAGTGGATAGTTTCAAATATCTAGGATCAATATTAAAAGACGAAAATCATATTCAGGAAGAAATTAAATGTCGACTAAAAGCAGGGAATTCTTGTTATTATTCAGTTCAAAATCTCTTGTCTTCGCGAATTCTGTCGATGAATTTGAAGCTTAAAATATATAAAACAATAACCATGCCTGTTGCTCTGTATGGTTGCGAAACATGGTCGCTTACTCTGAGGGAAGAATATAGACTGAAAGTATTTGAGAACAAGATTCTGAGAAGAATATTCGGACCCAAGAGGAACGGGAATGGGAATGGCGGAAACTTCATAACGAGGAACTACATAATTTATATGGTTTACCCAACATTGTTAGGGTCATCAAGTCTAGGAGGCTTAGGTGGGCAGGTCATGAAGCTAGGATGGAAGAAAGTAGAAACGCTTTCAAAGTCTTGTCTGAAAGACCAATCGGAAAACGACCATTAGGAAGTCCTAGGCGCATATGGGAGGAGTATATTAAGATGGATCTCGCAGAGATTGGAATACAAAGTAGAAACTAGATCCAGTTAGCTAACGATAGAAGTCAGTGGAGAACTTTTGTGAACGCGGCATTGAACCTCCGAGTTCCATAGGCCATAGACTTAGTTAGTTAGTTATTACCATGTATTCTTCACGACCACCATATTTCTTCTTTTCTATCGCGGATAGAAAATTTAATAATAATAATAATAATAATAATAATAATAATAATAATAATAATAATAATAATAATAATAATAATAATAATAATAATAATAATAATGCAGAATTTTTCATTATCCAAATGTCTTTATTCATACTTCGGAGGCTGATCACAAAGACAATGGGTAAAAGAATAAATAAAAGGCAGTACAATGTAGATACTTTAATAAATTAATCACATAACAGTTTTAAAGATTGTCAGTAAATTCGCGACAAAACGTAAATACTATGTCCGTACAAAAGTAAAACAATGTATTGTGACACGGTATAACTTGAAAAACCCAACCTTGTCCAAGGTAAAAGCAATTTTCCCCTGCTCGCATCATTCTTAGCTGGTGACTCATGTGTTTCCCATTCAAGAGACATCCACTGTAAAACATTGTTTCATTTAACTAAATATTGTGGCATACAAGGAAAGCCACCAAGCAGAAAGATAATGGCATTAGCTCCGATTGTCACGCGCTGCGATGTCCTTCACACATTCAAAGAAACATAAACGATCGCATTCAAGGACAAACATTACTATATCAGGATAAAGAATCCCAGCAATGATTCCGCCAGGTATCTCAGATACCTCCCCCAATCTAATGAACACATTTTCCTGGTCAAATGAACCCTCATTAGTAGAATGTACACTCATGTCCAAAATTATTGTCGCATGTCTTCTATAACTATGTTTTTGTAGGAATATAATTTGATAACGAATTCGCCCGGTATTTCTTATAATATTAGTATACGTATAATCGGCAAAGACATGTATGTGGCAAATTTTATGTCAAAAGAGCAGTAAATAAGAACAATAAAACGAAAATGAAATTTTCTTGTCCGTTTAGCAACATTTTGTTTTACTCATTCTAATTTTCGTATTTATAATTCTTTTCCTATGAAATTTACCACAAATATACATCTCTCGCCTGCAAAATCATTATCAAATTATATTCTTACAAGAAAACAGTTACAGATATTCGACAATCATTTTGGACATGAGTGTACATGGCGGGTGTTACATGCATGCAAGATTAAATTAATTATAAAGTCTATGAATGAATGATATTCGAAGTTTTTATGTTTCCTTTGTTGAACTAGCTGATGTTCCACTTTCAACTGGAGTTTAATGGGCATTTTGGTCTCCAATGATTTCAGGTAAGGACAATGCGATCGCCAAAGTGAATGTATACAGTATAATTAAAAGCATGTACAGTCTAAGATTACATCCGTTGTTTTTTTTAGCAGACGATTTAATTAAATATCATAAACAGTGTCATCACCATCGTCATCGTGGATATTCTGCCATTATTGGCAGGTCACTTGCCGCAACTGAGAAGCTTCCATGCTCCACGGTCTTCCGCTAACCTCTTCGTTTTTACACACGATTTTTTTTTTTTTTTTTTTTTGATTTTGATATCGTCCATTAATTGAAATCTTCTTCTCCCTTTCCTGCCACCATACCCTCCAGCACGTCCATCATGATACGAGGGGGGACCCAAAAGAAACCGGATTGAAAGAGCGCTGCCGTTCCTAGGCGTAGTAGAGAGTTCTCCTGCTAGGTGGGTCTATACCCTGGCCGGTGAACGATGATTTCTGACAGCTTTGCACAAGGCCACGGCGAGCGAGTAGAAGACAGCAGGTCAACCAACCTTAGGCTCAGAACCTGTCGCGTCTCCATGGTGACCACCGCACTTTGCCAAACTTTCACCCTCAACGAGGAAGCAGACGATTCTCCCCTTGCGCGAGAAGCAAATGGCAACACCGCACTCCTCAGTCGTCCTCGCGAGCTGAGCTGTCAGAAATCATCGTTCACCGGCCAGGGTATAGTAGAGACCTTCCCAGATCAGTTGGCCAAGCAGCGTCTGCGTAGGAGGTTAACGTTTGATCGTGTTATTGTTTTTCTCAACTGTTCTCGTTTGCCGCCTGCGAAATCGTTATGGCAGATTCAAAGGAACAAGGAGTATGTTTGCTTCCTACTTGGAAAATCGGAAACGAAAACTTACCAAATGCTTCAACAGGCTTTCAAGAAGGATACTATGAACAGCACACAATTTTTTGAGTGATTTGGGCGCTTTAAGTGTGGTGAGATGAGTGTTGAAGATTATGATCGTTCTGAGTGCTCTTCATCATTTCGAAACGACGAAAACATCCAACAGATCTGCCCCAAAATCAGCGAGGATCGTCGATTCATGATCGATGAAATTTCAAAACAGACAGGAGTGAGTTGGAGCTCGTGCCAGCGTGAGGTTTTGCAAATGAAACATGTTGCCGCTAAGTTTGTTTCTCGCCTGCTCACACAAGAGCAAATCATTCGTCTGAATTTGAGCCAGGACTTGAAAAATCAGATTGAAAGTGATCCAAACTTTTTGACCAACATGATGACATTTTCCGAGAATTAAACAAAATCTAAAAGGAAAATGTTTCGATGATGTAGAGGCTGTAAAAAGAACTTAGCAGAGCGCATTGGACGATATAAAAGTTCCAGAGTTCCAGAGGTGCTTCAAACAGTGGGAAAGAAGATGGGAGAAATGAATCACATTTAATGGAGAGTACTGTGGAGGAGACTGAAAGAATTTTGTAAAAAATGTAATAAATTATTATTATTATTATTATTATTATTATTATTATTATTATTATTATTATTATTATTATTATTATTATTTTAGAACTTAAGTCCGGTTTCTTTTGGGTCCTCCCTCGTACAGTTCCTTCTTAGCCAATGTCCCAACCAGTTTCTCTTCCTATTCTTAATAATGTCTAAAATTGTTCTTTTAAGAACTTGAAATCGCGAAATCTTTTTTCTACGTCTATTTCGGTAGATAAAGCTGGAAGATTCCCTCTAAATCTGGCTTGGAACTATCATCTTGCCTTCCTTTGCGTAGGTCGATTATGTAAGACAGGTCATATGATGCACTTGTGCCTCTTACAGATCAAGACTTTCTTTGAGGAAACCATGTTAAAGTCACTGACTCGAGTTTCACAATAAGCATTTTTAACAATTACTTATTCAACTGTGAGAAACATCACTAGCTTTTCATTAGACCAATTCTTATACTTGTGTGACAGCTTCCGAGACGAGAAAGCACTTTCTGTATACCTTTTCGAGGCGAGAGAGCATTTTCCCCACACTTTCTCGATACGAGAGAGCATTTTCAACACTTTCTCGAGACGAGAGTATTTTTACTATACTTGTTCCAGACTATAGCACGTTTTCTCTACACTTTTTCGAGACGAGAGCGTTTTCGATACATCTTTTCGAGACCAGAAAGCATTTTCACCACAGTTTCTCGAGACGAGAGAGCATTTTCACCACACTTTTTCGAGACGAGAGTATTTTCACCACACTTTCCTTTAGAAATCAGGAAAACATTTTCATCACACATTTCAATAGGAGAGATAATTTTTACTACACTTTTTCGATACCATAGAGCATTTTCATAACACATTTTCGAGACGAGAGAGCATTTTCACTATACTTTTTCGAGACGAGAGCGCATTTTCACTGCATTTTGGGGGGCAAGATAACATTTTCTCCTCGCTTATTCGAGGTGAGAGAGCATTTTCAGTACGCTATTTCAAGACGAGAGAGCATTTTCAGTACAATTTTTCGATATGAGAGCATTTTTACTACACCTTTTCAGGACGAGAGAATCTTTTCACTACATTTTTCGAGATGAGAGAATCTTTTCACTACATTTTCCAGTCGAGAGAACCTTTTCACCACTCTTCCGATAAGAGATCATTTTCACCACACTTTTTTCGAGACGAGGGAAATTTTCACCACGTTTTTTCGAGGCGAGAGCATTTTCACTACACTATTTCGAGACGAGAACATTTTCCTTACCCTTTTTCAAGACGAGAGACGATTTTCACCACACTTTTTCGAGACGAGACTATTTCACTACACCTTTTCAGGACGAGAGAACCTCTTCACTACACTTTTTCGAGACGAGAGAACCTTTTTCCACACTTCTCAGAGGCGAGAAAGCGTTTTAATCACACTTTTTCGAGACGAGAATATATTTACTAAAAGTTTTCGAGACAAGAGAAGCTTTTATCTACACTTTTTTGAGACGAGCATTTTTCACTCTTTTCTAGACGAGAGCATTTTCACCAAAAAAAATTCGAGACGAGAGAAGCTTTTCATTACATCTTTTCGAGAAAAGAGAGTATTTTCACTACACTTTTTCGAGATAAGAGCAGTTTCACCACTCTTTCGAAACAAGAGAATTTACTGCACTTTTTTGGGACGAGAGAATCTTTTCACTACATTTTTTGAGACGAGAGAACATTTTGAGAGAGCATTTCACCTATTTTTTTTTTGAGACGAGAAAGAATTTTCACTACAGTTTTTTAGACGAACGATCATCAGTTTCTTGACACTTTTTCGAGATGAGAGAGCATTTTCAGATTTTCAGCACACACTGTTGAGACAAGAGCATTTTCACTATATTTTTCGAGAAGAGAACAATTTAACTACACTCTTTCGAGGCGAGAGAACATTTTCACCACACTTCTTCGAGACGGAAGAGCCTTTTCACCACTTTCCGAGACGAGAACATTTTCAGTACACATTTCGAGACGAAAAATTTTTCACTACATTTTTCGAGATGAGACAGCACTTTCATCACATTTTTTTCCGGACGAGAGAATCTTTTCACTACAATTTTTAAAGACAAAAGAGCATTTTCATTACTTTTTAGAGAAAAGAGAGCATTTTAACTATACTTTTTCGAGACGATACAACCCCAAATCTAATTTTGTATTCTACACTAATTGTCTCAGAGAGGATAACAAAAAGTTCATCTTTAAATTGACCGTAAGTTAATCTTCCTTTTATGCATCATATTCTATGAAATTAGTTTTCCGCCTCTGCGGTTCTTCAGTCGCTCATACCCTTCTATTTTCTTTGTAAGTAACTGTTTATGACATTGTCCTGTCGGAATAAGAACTATTTGAACGCTAGAGAAGTTGAATTTGTAGAGGAACAGTTGCATATGAAATGGAATGGGTTTATGTTATTCAAGGAAACGCATGAACGAGGGGGGGGGGGGCAGAAAAAGGAGAGTAGAGAACTAGAAAGGAGATAAATTAGATCAGAGCCGGGAATTAATTTTGCTTTTCTCATCTACAAAGACAATTGGCATCGCTTGTAATTTAACCTAGGCTTCTGTCGTTTTTGTTACATTTCTTTTTTTTTCTTTTTTCTTTCTTTTTCTTTTTTTTTGTGTGTGTGTGTGTTAGTTGAACCTCCGTTTTCGTTGGAAAAGCCACAACAGGCTTTAAGAGATCGCATATGGAGCAACCATTACTAGTTTTATTTTGTGTATTCCACGATGGAAACTTCCTTGTTGAGACAGAGCATAAACGTTGTATAAGTACAAATTTTTTGAACAATTCAATACTAGGATAAACAGCGAGCGCATGTATCAAACGAGGTATGATCTCACACAGTGGCGTATTTAGAATTTTGTTTCGGGTGGGAGGCTGTGCAAAACACGGGGAAGCAGGGGAGGGCAATTGCCCACCTGAACTTGAGAATTAAATATATTTTATGCATAAAGTGGTTTCAATGGCAAAAATTGCAGACTTGTAAATCATATGTGCTATGGTACACACAAGAATTTAGCAATGAACAGTGGCGTATTTACGATTTTGTTTCGGGGAGGGCTTTGCTAACTTTCGGTGGGGCGGCTTTGCCTGAAAATGTGAAAATTCTGCAAGATATTTCGTATACTTTACTATAGTAAGTAAAATTTCGGGGGGGGGGGCTTAAGCCCGGAAGCCCCCCCTAAATACGCCACTGGCAATGAATCTAAACTTTTCAAAGAGAAAAAGGCATCCTCTTGGCCTACCTAATTTCCCAGGCGACTTACTCCCTCCTCTTGATTTTCTTTAATTCAAACATTTACCTTCCTTTACAACAAAACAATGTAAATATTCCTTTGCTATAATAACTAAAGTCCTGTCATGTTGGTATCCGTGCAAGTTGATGTGGAACACCAACCAGTTTTGCTTATCAGCGCCTCTTAGTGACGGCGGCCGACTTGAATCACAACTAACAACGGTCGAAAGTATGATAGGAGAAACGAAAGAAAGTAACAACTAAGAAAAAGAAACAGAAGAGTAGAACAGACGAAAGAAAGAAAAAAAAAGAACGCAGTTCTTACCTGGAATGAAATTTGACAATTACAGTATTATTTCTGAGCAAAGAGCATAACAAAATGGAAAGTCAATGAAATTCTTAGAAATGGTAAGGATTATTATTGTACGTGCAATGCAAAAAACTAACAAATCTATTTCGGGAAAGGGAAGCACCTTGAGCCCAATAGCCATCCCGCTAACTACGTTACTGGCCTCACATATATGGTCTCACATATCCTACACATCAGATAATACACTCTTCCATTCATAAAATATATGTTAGTGGTATTCCCCTTTGAAGAAAACTTGAAGTATTGGACTATACACTTTTGTGAATTTAATACGAAATACAGTATGTGAAAAGGCTTTTATGTGACAGAATTTTATTCTAAAATAAAATAAAATGCCCTAGAAAATATTGTTATGTGTTCTAAATTTCGTGTTTGAAAGAAGTTGTTATGTGGTAATAGGATTTTTTTTATTGAAAAAGGCACTAAAACGTTAAACAATAATGTTAAAACGTTAAACAAAAATGTTCGCAATATTGTGTTACATTCATACTAAATAAAGTTTGTGAAAAATATTTATATATAAAATCCGAGTGTGCACATACTTTCTCTAATAAACCAATTGAGAAAAATGAAGTCTTTCGTTCATCGTCCCACGATTATGCATTTTAGGCTAAGGAAGGTGATGATTAAGGCAAGTGAGTGATGAGGGAATATTTGGTGGAATGAGAGTGTGGGAGGAAATTGGAGTAACCCGAGAAAGCTTCCGGACACGATGTTGTCCGCCACAAACTTGACCGGGAATCGAAACAGGGACC
Source organism: Thermobia domestica (assembly GCF_964235325.1). NCBI lineage: Eukaryota > Metazoa > Arthropoda > Insecta > Zygentoma > Lepismatidae > Thermobia > Thermobia domestica. The sequence continues at coordinate 213,636,935 of NC_137466.1, forward strand.
GCACACACCAGAGATAAGCGTTCTAACACTGAGCCAATGTGTCCCAATAAATCAATTCGCTGAAAAAACAAAATGGTGTTAATATTCAACAGTCTTAATAAATTAGTCGAAAATAGCCTTTTTTAAAACAAAATTTCAAAAGAGGATTCATTGTCATGATTATTAAACGGAATTCGATCCTAGCTCGCGCCGTGTGGACTTTGTGGTGGACAAACACCGTGCTCGTGGGTTTTCTCGGGGTTCTCCCGTTTCCTCTCACTTTCTTCATTCCACCATTTCACTCATCTCTCATCATCACCGTCTCCTTTAGCCTAACCGCCATAATCGTGGGACGTAAAACAAAGATTTCATTTCATTGTTATTAAACGGAAAGAATCAGGAATTGGGGGTTTACATTCAGAGGTTCGATCCCATGACCCTCTTCCCGATATTGATCGATTTGTTTATATTTTTCTGAATATATAATATCGAGGACAATTTCTTTATAACCTTTCGTTTCGTGGAGGAACCAGTGCGAAAGCAGACGGAATTTTTTTTTGAAGTAGATGAAGCCAAAATTTTTCCATGTTAAAGAATTTTTATTAATGCTCACGGTACAAACATCTGTTGCATTTTAAAATTGTGGACTATTTGGCGCAGCGAAATTAGGGCTAAAATTAATTCATGAGGTGTTCAAAAAGATTTAGTTCTCGTTAAACTACCACGTAAGTTGAGTACCTTGTTATATATAGCGTAAGGATTTAGGACAACCCATCTAGTATGTCTTCAGAACTTTCTGTGAGAGGACTATGGTAAATATGTTCCATTTTATTAAGCTGTAAAATCTGTATCTATATCGCATAAGCTACACTTAACCCACATTCGGTTTTATTATGAAAGCGTAAGTGCAGTTTATTCTTTTTTTTCCCTCAAATAAATGGGTCTGTTGTAATTTCGGCTTGCAGTACTCTTATGCGTCCATTGAACCTCACAATAAGTGTTGCAAGGACTCTTTTGACGAAAAGAAAGCAGAAAAAAAAATAGCTGTGATCTGACGAGGAACGAATATCCGCCTGGGCTGTTCCTTGACGTATCTTTACCACTCTTTTATGCGTTGTTTTATAGCCTCATTCGCAAATTTAAACGAGCATGCCATATTGATTACATCTCTTGACGTAGTACATACTTCCAACGTTAGATGTCTCTGTAAATCAGCGATGCGCTCATGACACCTAGTGATCGATGGTGGATATACGCTGGCAGTTGTGCCAAACCACAGGCTTTTTTTGTTTGAGCCTGGAATAATGAAAATACAGTTTGACACGCAGTGTTTTGATTTAATTAACGCTCTGTCAGAGATGTTCTTCAGGGATAGTGATGTGAGATAATTAGAATTCACCGAAAAAAATGAAGATTGCATTTTGTACAGGGTTTAATCAATGTTTTATGCTTTTCATTGTCGAATTTTACATGCAAGTCCATCCATATTCATTTGTACATGGCGAGCCTGCAGTCTTAATTATCTCTTGTAGTTTGTTTATCAGTATTTCACCAGTGAACCATAGCAGCATGTTTTATGAAAACATTTTGAAATATAAGGATCAAAGTATTATAAGGAAATTTATCAGCTCTTTATTCCAGTCTATTAATTTTCTTCTATAGGGTGTTCGAGAAGTCCCAGTATTCTAGATTTGAGTTGAGTTGAGTTTTAGTTTAGCGTCCCTTTCAGCAGCGAGGCTATATGAGACGTGGACCTACTGATTAACGTGGAATCTGAACCACATGAGCTCCCGCCGAGAATCGAACCCGGGTATTCCACGCCAAATGCGCGTACGCTAACCGCTTAGCCACGAGGGAGCTCTATATTCTAGATTTGAGTATCATAGAAAACAATGCCAATGTAATTTTGGTTTATTTATTTCGTTACAGATGTATGCGTCTTCTTATTTCTATTTCGCGGTCTGTATTTGACACATCCTGAAGCATATATATGTTTCTCCAAATCAAGCAAAGTTCCTGCCGCGATCGGTCCTTGCCATACCGAACTCTAAATATCTATGTCATTATTTGCCCAATATGGGAGTTCGTGTATCGATACACATGCTACTAACTGTAACTGCAACTATTTACACAAGCCATGGCTTCACAACTGAAATACTCCACATGTCCTTGAACGCAGGGATTTCAGATAATGCTGTCTGTGATCATGAAGGTAATGTTACCTATACCGCAACTAAAAATTACGCCTTGATCTCTTGATACTCTATCCTAGGGGTACAAAGACTTCTCACACACCATGTACAGCATTCTGTGATGCTGTTATAAAAGTATTAACAGTGTATTGTAGTCCATAAAACACAAATAGTTAGGGATACGGACGAGACAAGAGTTCAGACTGTCTTGTCTAGAAAATATGTCTTAAAAGTGATGTCGTCTTGGAAAATGTATTTGTAATGGAGTAACCGCACTTACACTAGCAGGCAGGTGAAGACGCCAACCCCTAGAGCTCAGGAGTATGGTGGCCAGTTCCTTTTCTTGTATTCTCAAAGGGTAAAAATTATGAGCTGGACGTCACGTCCCGAAAACGGGACAAGAGGTACATTTTGAAATTCACTAGGAGAAGAAAACTGTAACACTTAATTGTCGTGACATTTTACAATTTAGATGAGGCGGGCAAGTTTTCATTTTCGTAGCCAAGACTAGTTCACCCAAGTCTTAGATCTGAAACACTGTTTAGTATAAAAACTATAGATTGATAAAGTAATTATATGAATGTAATAAAGAGCATTTATCAACATGTCAAGATACGGAAGTTATCACGTCAAGTACTCCAGCAAAAAAAAAAAAAAAAAAAAATATGATTTAAGTATTGTTATGTCATATCTTTTGTTGACCTCTTGTGACACTGAAGGATTTTTCTTTCTTTCTTTCTTTCTTTCTTTCTTTCTTTTTCTTTCTTTCTTTCTTTCTTTCTTTCTTTTTTTCTTTTTCTTTCTTTCTTTCTTTCTTTCTTTCTTTCTTTCTTTCTTTCTTTCTTTCTTTCTTTCTTTCTTTCTTTCTTTCTTTCTTTCTTTTCTTTCTTTCTTTCTTTCTTTCTTTCTTTCTTTCTTTCTTTCTTTCTTTCTTTCTTTCTTTCTTTCTTTCTTTCTTTCTTTCTTTTTCTTTCTTTCTTTCTTTCTTTCTTTCTTTCTTTCTTTCTTTTTCTTTCTTTCTTTCTTTCTTTCTTTCTTTCTTTCTTTCTTTCTTTCTTTCTTTCTTTCTTTCTTTCTTTCTTTCTTTCTTTCTTTCTTTCTTTCTTTCTTTCTTTCTTTTTCTTTCTTTCTTTTTTTCTTTTTTTCTTTCTTTCTTTCTTTCTTTCTTTCTTTCTTTTCTTTTTTCTTTCTTTCTTTTTTTCTTTCTTTCTTTCTTTTTTCTTTCTTTCTTTCTTTTTCTTTCTTTCTTTTTTCTTTCTTTCTTTCTTTCTTTCTTTCTTTCTTTCTTTCTTTCTTTCTTTCTTTCTTTCTTTCTTTCTTTCTTTCTTTCTTTCTTTCTTTCTTTCTTTCTTTTTCTTTCTTTCTTTCTTTCTTTCTTTCTTTCTTTCTTTCTTTCTTTCTTTCTTTCTTTCTTTCTTTCTTTCTTTCTTTCTTTCTTTCTTTCTTTCTTTCTTTCTTTCTTTCTTTCTTTCTTTCTTTCTTTCTTTCTTTTCTTTCTTTCTTTCTTTCTTTCTCTTTCTTTCTTTCTTTCTTTCTTTCTCTTTCTTTCTTTCTTTCTTTCTTTCTTTCTTTCTTTCTTTCTTTCTTTCTTTCTTTCTTTCTTTCTTTCTTTTTCTTTCTTTCTTTCTTTCTTTCTTTCTTTCTTTCTTTTTTCTTTCTTTCTTTCTTTCTTTTTTCTTTCTTTCTTTCTTTCTTTCTTTCTTTCTTTTTCTTTCTTTCTTTCTTTTTTCTTTCTTTCTTTTTTCTTTCTTTCTTTTTCTTTTTCTTTCTTTCTTTCTTTTTTCTTTCTTTCTTTCTTTTTTTCTTTCTTTCTTTCTTTCTTTCTTTCTTTCTTCCTTTCTTTCTTTCATTCATTCAAGTTTTAAAAGGAAATCAGGCCATATATTCTGTACATGAATTGAGAAAACGAGACAAGATGAGAAAACCTTTCCGAGTATCGAGACGAGACTCAAAAGAACTATTCGTAACGAGACGACACACTTTGCAAGACGAGACGAGGAACTCGTTCAGTTTAACGTCCTACGATTATGCTCGTTAGACTAAGGGAGAACATGATTACAGCAAGTGAATAATATTGGAACAATTTGTGAAATGATAATGTGACAGGAAAAGTACTTCGAGGAGATCCACGGCCACGATATTCTATTACATACACTTGAGCAGGGATCGAACCAGGGACCCTATGCACTAGAGGTAAGTGTTCTATACTTCTGAGCCACCGTGCTGCTCCTCACGACACGGTACAATTCGAGAAACTTACGTCGAGTATCGTCTCGTATTCTATACTAGGTAGAGTAGAATGGGTTGAGAATTAGGATCAACGGTTCCACATTTATAAGACAAGAACAGTGTAATTATGTCCTAATTACACGGATAATAATCACTTGTACACGCTTCTCCAAAATAAAGCCTTAGGATTCCTATAGTATCAAGAAAACAAACCTTAACAGAGATTGTGGCTGGGATAGTGTCTAAAAATATGGTTTGAGGCCATCTTCCTTTGAAATTTCTCTTTCATATTTCGTTGTATCGCTTATGAAATGGGTTCACAGTTATATTTGAAACTTCTTTGTAACAAGTAAATAACAAATAAAAGGCATTCTCCCCGATGCTGTGGGAGACCTGGTTTCAAGCTCCAATGGAGGTTCATATAATTTCAAAGGCTCCCTTCAACTCTAGCGATTACATGTTAGTCTTATGCAGGACACATCTTTTAGTAAAGTGCCCCAGTACAGTCTCCCATGATTTGATTTACACTCCCTCCTCCGAGACGGAATCTTTTGGAAGAAATCCTACCCCGGAATCTACATTAAACTGTAGGTTCTAGGGATGGCCAATTCTGGAATTTTTACTTTTCGGAATCCAGAAAGTAAATTCGGAAAAATTGTGGAATTCGGAAAATTCTGGAATTTTTCCAAATTCCGCAATTTTTCCGATTTTACTTCCCAGATTCCAGAAAGTAAAAATTCCGGATTCCGAAAAATTTTGGCCATTCCTAGTAAGTTAACGTCATCTATAATAGTCAAATTTTTATTTAGCCAAAATGGATTCTCTAAAATGGGGTATTAAACCCAAAACAAATATAGGCCTACATATTAGAGGTTGTAAGATTCAAGTTTTCAGCATCCATATAGTTTTAAAACAAAACAAAACAAAACAACAACAACAACAACAACAACAACAATAATAATAATAATAATAATAATAATAATAATAATAATAATAATAATAATAATAAGTAGCTGGCAACACTGCCTGGTTTGAGATAATTTCCGTTGGTCACGGAACCACAAAGTTTCTTTCATGTTTTTTAATCCTTCCTCGTTTGGTACAAAGATGAAAAATTTGCTCGAAAAAGAAAAAAAAAGGAAAAAGAAAGAAAAATCAACAACACATACACGTCATACAAACGTTTAAATTCGCATTATGACATCTGAATCGGGGTGACATCTGAATCGGGGGGGGGGGGATGGGAGGGAAGGAGAGTCGAAAGTTGGGTGGAGTTTCGTAGCACATACAGCAAAGCAACTAGTAATGATTAATGTGGTGAAAGAGAGTTAGCGTGCTCTGAAATTCCAACATTGTTATTGATTATTCCCATAAATATAGGCTAGATGTATACACGAAAGAAGTTTAAACATTTTCAACACGGTTTGACATTATTAGCATTTGTAAAGAAAGTTTGTGTTACAGTTTGTGTAAGCATTGGTATTCTTTTTAATCATAATATAATATTAGATGCACGTTACTTAATCTGTAAAATAATCTATATATTAAAATTCTAGTTTTATATGTTTGTGGTCAAGAAAAGTGTATATGTTTGTAGCCACTTTTCGACAATGATATTTCGGAAACGAAACATTCTGTTCTCACTGATCTGTTTCAAATTCTGTGTAGACCTGCCAGTTTTTGATTTAAAGTTTCAAAGATCGTACCGTTATTATTTTATTCAACATTTTAGGGGCCTTTTTGAGCCCATAAGATTAATATTGTAGTTAGGGCGATACATGGGCGGCGATTAGGGGGGGCAAAGGGGGGCAGTTGCCCCCCCCCCCTCACTTTTTTGAAATGACCCATTAATGTATATAGTTCCATTCTACATGAATTGCTTTTTAATTGCCACGAAAAATGGCCCCAAAATTAACCTATTGGAGTGCCGTAATTCGAGTGTATTTTCATTCTTCTTACAAGGGCTCAATATGTTAGTCAGCCGCTTTGGTACAAATTGAGACAACATTTCGTACAAAAAAGAAGTCCTTCAAAACCTGTAAATTACAAGTTATTCTTTAATTGCACAAAAATCGAAAGCTCCTAAAATGTCTTTTCATCTTTCTAATACTAAGGAATATTTTGATTTGATTTTTTTAGTTTAACATCCCGTTCAGCAGCGAGGCTATATGAGACGAGGACCTACTGATTAACGTGGAATACGAACCACATGAGCTCCCGCCAGGAATCGAACTCGGGTTTCCCACGTCAAAGACGCGGCAATGTTTGCAGTGTAATATACGAGTTTAGGAGTGTACATATACAATTTTGTATATACAATTAAATTTAGTGAATTCAACATAATTCTATGTTTTAGGATTATTTTGTATAACTGGAGTGATTCTAAGTATTGTTGAGTTTTGATGTACGTATTCCAAGAAAGTGAAAACTGTACATACAACGAACATGCTTCGGGAAGCTGCAAAAGTACTTCTTTAAATGTCGCAGCATATGCTTCTAGTATTTACTATCTTTCTAAGAGTAATAACATACATTTAATAGCATGTGTGGAATTAAAAATATAAGTTGTCCATTAATCCCCGGTTTCAATGTAACTTTTGCAAAACAAGCCTCATTTTTCATTACTATTCGATTAATATTGTTTTTTCTGTTTATTTGTTTTGCAAATTTGTTATTAAATAGGCCCCTAATCTGATCACACAATTTTCCAGACAGAATTTTAAAATGTTCATGAGCAAGGAATCAAATCTCTTCTTACACTTTCGTTGTTTAAGAGTAAAAAGAGCTAGTATCTACTTGCGTTGCTCTTGCCAATTTACTTTTAAAAATATGAAACACCATATACGGTATTTTAACTGAAAAAGAGAGTATCCTAATAGTTATACAACCTTTCGTCAAACAAAATGTTAGAAGAAACCAGGAAAATTAACATTGATATACAAATATTGCGATCAAGTCTTTTCCCCCCCCCCCCCCCACTTTTAATGTCCAACCGCCGCTATTGAGGGCGAAGATAATTTTAATACCTTTGTTAGGCAACCAGTAGAAGAGTTACGGGTTGACGGACATTGCAGGCGCTTTTCTACAAATTTGCTACAAACTTACTCCAATATCTATACATTATTAAATGCTTGTATGTTTGTATATAGTACAGCACTTCCTTTGTGAGTCTCCTGTCCTTTACTTGTGTGTGTAAGGAGACATGCACAGTGGGAAGGAGATTAATGTCATAACAAAACGATGCACTGAGTAGACAGCGCAGGTTCAGCTAGTTTAGTTAGAAAATTCTACACACAACAAAAAGTGTACAGTCTACATGTATATGAAATGAAATGAAATCTTTAAGTTTTACGTCCCACGGTTATGCCGGTCAGGCTAAAGGAGATGGTGATTATGAGAAATGAAATGGTGGAATGAAGAAAGTGGGAGGAAATGGGAGAACCCCGAAAATTGCAAGCATTGGGATGTTTGTTAATCCATAAACAAGCTATACGCTTTATTATGTAAAAATCCTGCAATTTAGCGAACGTCTTCACAGAAAATTATTTTCTTATTATATTATTTAAAATATGGAAATCCCAAAGTCTGGGATATTTGTTCCCGTTTAGCCTACTATTTTCAATCGCAACAAGTGAGGATTGTTTGAGTGCGATAAAGAGAAGATAATTGTACACATATTTTAATAAAATCGAATAATTTATTCGGTAGGTTTCATTGGAAAATTATTTTGTATGAGAATGTTCAAACGTGCAACATGGGGTAGAATTTACCCCTTTTACCTCACGTAAACTTGATGCGTTGCAACCCCAAACAACAGAGTTAGTTCTGCAAGTTCAAGGAAGTATCAATAAGGTCGCATGTCATATTAGAGAAAATTTTTAAAAAATCAGCTTCAAGAGAAAACTACTTTTCCTGCATATTTTTTAAATATAATAATTTGTTTTACACATTATTCTTGGGTTACTGAATTTAAATATTTATGAAATATAAGCAGAATCAGAAACCCCGAGAAAACCCACGAGTACGGTGTTTGTCCACCACAAAGTACACATGGCGCGAGCTGGGATCGAACCAGGGACCCCAAGCACCGGAGGTGAACGCTATACCACTGAACCCCCAGGCTACATGTACAGTGCGCTCCTAAGGTTATTTGATTTCTTTTATACCCCTACAGAGGGAGTTTACGTAAACCAGATTTAATGTTCCTTGCCTCGTATATACTGTTGGTACGAAACGAGACGAGGCGAGAAGTTAGGATTCTCGTTTCATCTCGTGTCGACTTTCGAAGAATTATTTCTCGTCTTGTTCTGTAAATTTATATAAAACATTTGTGGCCTGATTGGTTTCTTAATTTAATCTAGAAGTTAACAGAATCCTTGTGCGCCACGAGACGTCAACGAAGGGTGTGAGATAACAACATTTAAACCATATTTATTATTGAAATATATTGTGTAGTGACTTGCGTATGTTTAAACGGTACTAAATGTTCTTCATTGTATTCGTACAATCAATTTATCAATTTATAGTTTTTATGCTATGAATTATTAACACTAATACAATGTTACAGATCTGAGACTTGGTTGATGGGTGAACTAGTGACAACCCACTAGACTCGTGAAGTTTCTTGTTTCATTTTCCAGACGTAGATGAGAACCTTATCGTCTCGTGGATAGCACTAGCTAATATACAATAGAAACAACCAAACTTATCATCTTTGCACATGTATTATGCGTATCCTAATGCTTAAAGAAATATTTTAAATATATGTTTTTGCTCCGTGTATTCTACGAATGAAATTGTTCTCGTTGCAACGTGGCTAAGGGAGGCTTCGTAATATAATTAACTGATTACAGTTTAACGTCCCTTTCAGTAGCGAGGCTTTATGAGACGCGGACCTACAGCTTAACGTGGGATTTGAATCATAAGAGCTCCCCCTAAGAATAGAACTCGGGTATCCTGCGCGAAAGAAGCATGTGACCAGCATATAGTTACAAAGAAGCTTTTTTCTGTAGAATGGATACCTGGAGAAAACTGAAGGATAAAAGAGGGAAAGTAGAAAGTATTTCTATGGTCATCAAACTCTTGATTAAAGCACTAAGAAGACGACAGTGTACAATGTAGTTAGCGATTGATTGATTGATTTTAACTTCTCTTTCAGCAGCAAAGTTATATGAGACGTGGACCTACAAATTAAGGTGGGTTCCGAACCACGTGAGCTGCCGCCAGGAATCGAACCCAGACGTGTACACTAACCGCTTAGCTACAAGGGAGCTCAGTGTGGCTAATGAGCTAGCGTAACGGGGTAACGTTTAACTTTTAACTTTTGTTTTGCCCAGAGATATTCCATATATATATCAATGGAAAAATCTCATTCAGCTGAACAGAATAACGTGCTTAAATGGTTGATTCTTATGCGTAGTTTTCGAGAAAAGTGAATTTAGTGTGGATTAAAAAGTATGTTGTTCGTTCCTAATAATAACTGACGGTTTTACTTCTAACAGTGACATACATACGAGCCGAGACGAGAGGAGAAAAGTTTTTTCCAAAATTAAAATGAAATAAAATCTTCTAAGTTTTACGTTCAATGGTTATGCTGACTAGACTAAAGGAGACGGTGGTTATGAGAAATGACTGAAATGATAGAATGAAGAAAGTGAGAGGAAACGGGAGAATCTCGAGAAAACTCACGCACACAGTGTTTGTCCACCACAAAGAGCACTTGGCGCGAGATAAGATCAAATCTAGGACCTCATGCACTTGAGTTGAACGCTCTACAACTGAGCCACAGCGACCAAGAGCTTTTTTGTTTTTCAGAATCGAGATCAGACAAGAAATAATTCTTTGGTATTCGAGACGAGACAAGAAAATTCTCATATCTCGTCTCGTGAGTGACATAACTTGTGTGCTCACACTGACTGATCTCATTAGAGCTCGCACTTGTACAAAATCGAGCTTCGGCTGGCTATTCACTTCTGTAGCTTCCACTTAACTATTGAGCTCGAATCGCGAGTTTGGAGATCTTTGTGGTTTAACTGTCACTGCAATGAAATAATAATAATAATAATAATAATAATAATAATAATAATAATAATAATAATAATAATAATAATAATAATAATAATAATAATAATAATAATAATAATAATAATGTTTGAAATATGTTTATTGGAAGCAAATTTGCATTACAGCCACAAGTGTCCCAAAGAAACAAAATGTTTTTACAAGCATAGTGTGTATCAACATATAACTGATTATACAAAAATAGGTGAAATGGATAAAATGTTAGTTCAGAAAAATAACATAAAAACATGCACTATCTGTTACAAACTGGGAAATACAAAAATAACAATAGTAAAAAAGTAAGCATAATTAACATGCATATAGGGAAGGTATGCCATGTAGAATAAGTATACAGTATAAAATACAAAAATAGATAATTATTTACCATTTAGTTGTAACAGTTTACATAATACTAAAACAAAAAAAGTTCAGAAAGAGACTATATAGCTGCTATTACAAATTGAAAATAAATATTTCTAAGTAAGTAAAATACACTAATTCATAAGGCTAGTAATAATGACGAAAATAAAATAAGCATAGGAAAAAGTGAAGATTACATATGACACAAATAAAAAATCTGTGACCAAGATAAAAAAAAGTGCAGTGTCCGTAGTAAAGAAGGAATTAAGCATAGAAGAAAAGAAAAGATGATAGAAAAATAAAAGACGAGAGAATAAGAACCTAACAAAACATAAAAGAATCATTCAAATGGCACCTTTCAAACTTTACAAAAATGACCTCCAGAAATACAATAAAAATAAGAAATAAAACATGTGTATCTGTTTAGAATTAAAAAGGTTCTTACAATTTGATTTTTAAATAAATACAATATATATATATATATATATAAACAAATCTATACAGTATTTAGTGCAAATACAAAACAAAATTAAGACAATTAGGTGCAAGCCTCAAAGTACTGAGACATTTCATACTTTATTTAAAAAAAATTAAAAATAATTCACGCGCCTTCTTGAAACTCTTATGAAACACATCAAGAACAGATTAAAAGTTATTAGCTATACTTTTATAGATTGAAGACCTAATTAGATATTTACTAATAAACGGAACAAATTTCCTAATGTCTCTGTGAGGAATTTTTAAAGAGAAAAAATTCTCCAGCACAAAATCTCCGTGCAGAATTACATGAAAAAATTTCAAGTCAAAGAGCCGACGCCTGTCAGCCAGAAGGATAAGATTAAGATCCACCCTTATGTCTGACAAGCTCGCCCCTCCTATTTCTTTAAACTTCCATTTTAACCAGGTTAGGAATGAATTTTGAACTGGTTCTATCGAAAAACTATAATATTTTGTTTCACTATTCCAAATTACCGTACAATATTCAAGATAAGACCTAACATTGCACATACAGAGAATTTTGCAGGTGTTAATATTAGTAAAATTTCGACATAACCATTTGAACATTGTTAAATTCCTCCTAGCTTTGTAGAGTACAACCTGAAGATTTTTCTGAAAAAGCAATTTTTCATCTAATATTACTCCTAAATCTCTAACATGCTTAACGAATTGGATATGTTGATTTTCTATCCTGTAGTTGTAGATGGAATGTTTAACGTTCCTCGAAATAATAATAATAATAATAATAATAATAATAATAATAATAATAATAATAATAATAATAATAATAATAATAATAATAATAATAATAATAATAATAATAATAATAATACAGTAATAATAATAGTGTTCCAGTTAAAGGAGAGTTATTTATTTAAAAAAAATCTTTGACGATGATAAGTATGTGTAATATTAATAAAACTGAAGTGGACATCTCCATTGCATAGCAACGATAAGTGATTTGCTACAGACGAACAGGATAAAAGAAGGCAAACGAAGCGTGTAAAAACCTGAACAGAAATGATGCATAGAGAGCTTCTTACAAGAGAGCCTGTGTTGGAAAGGAGAAACAGAAAAAGAACTCAGGAGTTGATGTTTTTCTGCCTCTCCAATGTACGAGATGCAGAAACTATTTCAAGAGGCCTTCTTTTAATACTAAAAAGCACTCGGGTTATTTTTTTTTCTTTCTTGCAGAAACATGTAATAGGGTAGAAATTCTGGGAACTCTTTTTAAAGGCCTTTGTTGATAGTGGGCTGATAGTATTACAAAAGGGTCTTTGTAGATTTTGAAGTGGCCGCAATTTCATTCCGTCCTGTATTAACTTCCTAAGAGCTTTATTTTTAAGTACGACGTATGCTGGATGGCTACAAAATAGGAAAATATTATTTTCTAATTTTCAAGTGAGTTATTGGAGATCGATGACAACTGTCTGGAGGTAATTTTTGTTTTGAAGCGAAAATATGGACGAAATAATAATGTCTATGTTCAGGGTAGGATCTAGGATTTTCTGAGAGGGGGTGAACCAATAACTAACGAAACAATCAATCACATTGAAAGTCTTCAAAGTGACATGCGGCGATATTGTTTATCCCTGACAATGCTGATACATAGAACGAAGGAGGGGGGAAGCAAGTATTTGAAAGAGGGTCATAAGTGATATATAGGAAAAAATATTCTCTCCTCCTGGTTTCTGTTTTTTTTCTTTTTTCTCTACTTGACAAATGTTATTTTGTTTTGGTTTGTGAACCCTTTTCCTTCAACGTTAAGAAAATTGACATCAACTATTGGTTTTGCAAAGCTCTGCTTTCTCTACAGAAAAATAATAGCAGAAAGTTTCGGAAAGTGTTGTTATTTTCACTTCTAGACTGTCATTTTAAATAGTGTATATTTACAACGAAGGGGGGTGCATACACCGGTGCACTCCCCTAAATCCGGCCCTGCCTATGTCCTTTATCAGGAGTGGAGCATAGTGGATCAATGGTAGAGCGCCTACTTCTGGCACATGGAATCCCTGATTCGATCCCCGGCCAAGTAATTTTGTGGTGAACAACAAGATGTCCGTAGGTTTTCTTGGGGTACTCTCGTTTCCTCCTAATTTCTCATTCCACCAATTCTCCCATCATCATTCACTTGCTTTAACCATCAGTCTTCCTAAGCCTAACAGGTATAAACGTGGGACGTTAAACTAAAAGATTTCATTTCATTATTCGTAACAAGTCAATCGAATTAAAGAATGCAGGTTAATAAATAACGATTGAGCGAAAATTTAATTTTAAAGACTTCCCAATATTATTATATTAATGGCGTCCTCTTGAAGAGAATTAAAATGTTTTGGTATTCTCATAAAAAAAATGATATTCTTTTCTTCTATCCTGACCTGACAAAATTTTGCAGATCAATATTTATTTTTAATTAAGACGTATTCGTGTAAACCTTCCTGAAGAGCCGGGCAACGAACGACTTACATATGAAGGATGATGTGTGGTCAGGATTTTCTTGATCTGACGTTGTTTCCTCTTTAAAATTGTCCACGAAACGAAGTACATTTTTAAATTTTGAAGGGAGACGAGACGAAAGATTTCTCCAAGTCCTGCGGGTAGCACTCACTACGTCATTAATCAGGTCGCAAACACTGTTTTTAGTGTTACATAATTCATAGTATAAAAACTATAAATTGATCAAGGGATTGTACGAATACAATGAAGAGGATTCATCAATGTTTTGAAATACGCAAGTCGTTACATAATATACTCTAATAATGAATGTGGCTTAGATATTGTTACGTCACATTCGTGGACCTCTCGTGCAGTCGTTCTTTCAGCAAAAAGTTCCGGGGGGGGGGACACTGCTGGTACTTTTCTTTTCATTATTATATTGGAGACGTATTATTTTGGTCTCCTCCGGGAGGGCAGTCTCAGAGCTTCAGGGGGGCAGTGCTCTCCAAAAAACAGGTCTGGAAGAATCAGTGCTCTCGTGACGCAGAAGAATTCCGATAACTTCTAGATGAAATTAACAATAACAAAAAGCAGGTCATAAATTTTGCACATAAATATACAAAGCGAGACGACATGAAAAAGAGGGGCACGGTGCCTCAGTGATTAGGGATGCATTCGAGTCGAGTCGAGTCGAGATTTAAGCCTGTCTCGACTCGTCTCGAGAAAATGTTGTCTCGACTCGTGTCTCGACTCGAAAATATGTTTCTGTCTCGACTCGTGTCTCGACTCGACAGTCTCTGTCTCGACTCGACTCGAATTCGAGTCGAGACGTCTCGAAATTCGAGTCGAGACAAAATGTACGAGTTAAAATATACGCACACATCAGCCAGACCATCATGACTACCTACCTAATTGTCAGTATGTCGACTTTTGTCATGGATAAAAATGGCGACACGTCTTGGCATACACGCAATGATCCTTGATAGGTCGCTGGAGAGAGCTGGCACCACATGTGCTCACTCAGGTCACCTAATTCCCGTAAATTCCGGGAAGGGGGGCGATGTGTTCTGACGTCACGTTCAATCACATCCCACAAGGGACATCACTCAAATGTCCGGCTCCAATCTCAATGAAACTTTTTTTGCTGATAGAAGGCATGTATGCATCATTACTTGTGATGACAAATTTTTGCCATGGTGCATGTTTTCTATTTTTTTTAAAAAAATAACTTTTAAGAGTTGTGATGTGGTTATTAGAGATTACTACAGAAGTCCCTTACTACCCTTTGTAAACGGAGCGTTAACGAAGAAAAGTGAAGAAAAACCATGTGGATACATACAAGTCCTGGGGGGAAGTAGTATGGTAGATATGACCTTGATGGCAGCCATCTTGAAATCCGCCATTTTGAATTAAGGTCAAGTTTTCAAAATGGGAATAGGGTAATATGATACATAATTTCGGGCTAGAATTTAATTAGAAAAATAATGGTGAGGTTAGTTTTAAGATACACCCATTTGGGGGAAAGTTACAGGCATATTAATTGTTTTTACTTACTGTGTGCGTAAGTCCCTTCTTACTTTCGTCTCAAGACCTGTAAATCGATCGCAACGGCAGAGCCCGGTTTCGCACTAGTGTTTAGAAATCTTTAAACTCACTTGAGGCAATATTTGTGGATTATTGTATTGTATTTTGCCTTTATTTAAATTTAAACCCACTTCATGATCTTGTGTAAAGTATCACTAAAACAGAATTTCTGTTTTTATGGAGAACGTAAGCATGGCAATTATAAAAGGTGAGTAAGGTGCGTATGTATTTATAAGAAAGTTTATTTTACGAGTCTTTTGTGGTTCCGCCAACCTATTCTTTAGTTGTTGATTTTTTCAAAATACTCATATCTCATAAATAAAAGAGCTATTATAAAATCTCTTACCACTATTCTTTAATACTTATACAATTTTATTTATTGTAATAGCACTGGCGAGATATTTCTTATCGCCCACTAAAATTATGGTGGAGCTCCTTCGTGGCTAACGGTTAGCATACTTGCCTTTGGCGTGGGAAACCTGGGCTTGATTCCCGGTGGGAGTTCATGTGCTTCGGATTCCACGTTAATCAGTAGGTCCACGTCTCACATAGCCTCGCTGCTGAACGGGACGTTAAACTCAGAATCAATTCAACTCAAAATTATGGTTTTGACTTTATTATGATGTTATTAGTTTAAACGCCCAACTGCCCAGTAATTATAAACATTGACTACATTATAAAATTGTAATTTGTGACGACTAAAATATCAGAAATTAAAGATTATTCTTTGGGTTTTGGAACATTTTGAAAAACGTGAAAAACTGGTACTGCACCGATACAATACACCTTTTGGATTTGTCATAACATGTCTTACATAGCTTTGGTTCGATTCTCAACACGGACTGCAACTACCCGTTAAATTGTGCATCCGAAAGGCACTCTTTGTTAAACCTCGCTTATCACCGCTTATCTTAATAATATATATAACTTCACAGCGAAGCAAATGTTGCATTTCTTTCTTTCATCCTAACACAAAACAAAACTAACCACAGCTGTGATACGAAGGAGCTATTTCGAAAAGAAACAAGCTGTGCTTCATAGAGATGTGTACCAAATGATAGAAGTATAAAGTATTGTTTTCTTTCCTGTTTATTGATATCAGTTGGTGTTCTTAATGAATTTACTCACTAGTTTAGAAAGAGTATATATGGAATTTGGACATATGTTGTACGTATTCTCCTGAGAAATTGATGAGACCAGAAAAGTTATAAGGACAGATAGAATAGGTTTAAGCGCATCTACGTGACTTTATCAAATATTTATTCTCCATAATGGTACCACGCGGAAAACTTGGTATAGGCCTACTTTTATCTTTACCTCCCTCTGTTAGCTGTTTCGTATCATATATATCGGATGGTTTTGATATTTCTTCTGATCATTAAAACAACAATGGTACCTGTGTGCGTGCAGAAATGCAAAAGCACAAGGTAACTTCCTATTTGTTTTGGAAACAACAAACCCATTTCACGTGTGCGAGAGAAATTGAGCACAGCGAGATCGAATGTTTACTCACGGTCAGTTCGCAGCAGGAGTCCATGGTAAAAGATTTGACTATCTCAAAAACGCTCGCTAAACCTTACAAATACAAAAGACTGCGCTTCAAAGAAAGTTTTGACACAGATGTTTCAATTTTCTTTTAGCATCTTTCTTCAGCAAAAGAGTCGGTTCATTGTATTCGAAAAAGGGAAGGGAGAAAGGGCGAATTTATATTTTATGTGGAGGGTAACGTTGTAAGTAGTATAAACAATACATACCGCTTCCGACTCTGTACTGAAGCACTTCCTTTAGCGGTATATCACTAGATCTATCCTGACCCTCATCCCACCTCAAGTTGTAAAGTAGAAAGGGACAGAAGTATTCAACATGACTGCGCACTTGAGTTTCAGTTCACAATACGAAAACCAGTGAGCAAGTAAACAGTCTTTTGTAGGATCGTGTTTTACTTCTTGAATTTATTTTTGAACATTTCTGTGAATTCAACAACAGAACGCAGTAGAAATACGGACTAGTTTTTACTCCAACCATTACTTTCGCTCCAACCCAGGGATGCCACATTTATGATTTCGTACTAGATTTAGTGATTTTACTATTGAACTAGTGATCTAGTACGTACTTTGGGTAAATAGGCACATTCTAGTGATTTTTTTTGCATTTTTTTCTGATGCAGAGAAATGAGAAGGAAATGGTTCTTAAAATAAAAGGAAGAAGTATATTGCAGTTCAAAACAAATGTAGAAACCTTAAATTATTTTTTCTTTTCCCTCTGACTGAATGAAACCCCTGCTGTGTAACGACCTTAGGTAAACAACGGCTATCTTTGGTCCGCTACCTCCTTTTGTTAACGTGGAATCCGTTAATTTCTCAGGGTTACATGAGATGGGTTACTTTTTTTTTCTGGAAGAAAGTGAAGAAATAATTATCAGTACATTTACGTTTTGTCAGGCACACAGGCGCAGTCTGTACTTGTTTCCTAACGAATTTTAGCAACATAACATAAATGAAACATATGTACCAGAAAATAGAGGCAGTACAAACGGAAATTTTCATCTGTGACACATTTGATGAGAAATATAGTTAGATGTCACGTGCAAGCACTCTAAACATGTCCTATCATGTAATTCTAATCGTATGTTTATGTAGGTGAGACTGAGAAATCAAGAAACAATAATAACTGGTTTTCTTCCAGGGGAAAAATTTAAATGTGAAGGGGTGTTACACTGGGACTTTAATTGCGTGCTTTGTACAAGATTAACAAGTAATAGGAATTTTTTAATTTATTTTAGTTCTTGGGGAGAGGAAGATGGAAGCGAACCCTCGTAAGGACCTCTGCAAGGAAACATGAATACTATCCGCCACTGTTTGTTACATTACACAAAATAGTTATATATATATATATATTGAGTTTTAGTCAGGGTTTTCATTCTTGAGAAGAGGGGGGGGGATAGTAATACCTGACGAACATTTTCTATTCTCAGAGTGTTGTAATGATAGCATTTCCTCCATTATAACTTGGCCAAGCTAGTTGCATTATATGTAAGGATTAAGTTAGCCTAAAAAGCTTAAATTTCTATGGCTGTTTTACTCTGTACCCATGTTTCTCATTTTCGGTCTACGGGACTCTGTGTCCGGAAATTTTCGATGGCTTCCAAGTCGGAAAATAAGTGTATCAAAGGCATATATATTATATCTATGGTTATATGAGGCATGGATCTACTGTTTAAAGTGGGATACCGGTAACAACTCCATTAGCTTCCACCGTAAATCGAACCAGAGTCTCCCGCGATCAAGGTGTATGTGTTAACCATACAGCCACGAGGAAATTCACATAAGCACACACACATATATATTGTTGAGTTGATTTTGACTTTACTGTCTCTTTCAGCAGCGAGGATATATGAAATGTAGACCTACTGATTAACGTGGAATCCGAACTACATGAGCTTGCGGCGGGAATTGAACCCGAGTCTTCCACGGCAAAGACGCGTACACTAGCCGCGGAGTTCACACACACACACACAGAATCAGAGTCCTCACACACCAAGGGTGAGAGCTGTGCCACTGAGTCACAGCGGCCACGGGGCTAGGTCGAGTCCACTTTACGTTCATAGTTTCTTAGTACATAAATGTTACGATTATGAAATAGATTTTCCTTAATGAGCTGCATAAAAACAAAAGCTTTCGAAATGCATTAAACAATTAGCTCGATTTGAGTGTGAACTTAAAGTTATATCAGAGTGTAAATACGGATACGCACCAAAGGTCGAAAACTTAATACACTATTTATCCTATATAGTCAGCATGTATCAAGCAATCGTTCAGCTTTCATTTGAGAGGATGGAAATCGAAGGCCCCTGAACAACTATGTTACTAATGTGCGGAATGTATTTATCTTACAGTGAACTGCTTTGATGCCAAGTGGCCTAACTCCAAAATTGAAATTTTCCAGGAGTGAAAGTTGAAGTTCAATATCTCATGAACAATCCATATTTCTTTTATGTTGGGAACCAAAACCGTAACTACTGTATGTAGTTCATTGTTTTATAACTTAGTGTTTACAAAAATCCTTTAAAAAATACCTATTCATAGAAGTGAATGGTACTTATCTGTACTAGTTCTTGGCATCCAAGCAGTCCATTTATTGTAATACTATAGTACTCGCGCCGAGTCGTGAAGCTTGGGCTCTACACCAATTAGGGATGGTACCGAGACCGAGACTAGTCTCGGTCTCGTCTCGGTCTCGTCTCGAATTATCGAGACGAGACCGAGACCGAGACGGACTTTTATATACCGAGACGAGACCGAGACGGACTTTTAAATACCGAGACGAGACCGAGACCGAGACAGACCTCTATAAATCGAGACGAGACCGAGACGAGACTTAGGTCAGTCTCGAAAGTCTCGGTCTCGTCTCGAATATTGATATTGATAGATACTAAAATTGCTATCATTCAAAACTTGTTTCGTTGCTGTGTTAGATAATATGAGAACGGTTGACTGATGTACATTGGCGTATTTAGGGGGTGGTTATCGGGCTCAAACCCCTCCCGAAATAAATTTGTGATAATTTTTTGCATTGCACGTACAACGCAAATGTTTCTTAATCGTTCCTCAAGCCTCTCCAGAAACAAAAACCACTGCTGATGCGAATAGAATTCTCTCTCTCTCTCTCTCTCTCTCTATATATATATATATATATATATATATATATATATATATATATATATATATATGGTCGCGGTGCCACCCAGGTCCGCCCTGCATGGGATCCCGGGGCCCAACTTTAATTTTAAATGGAAGCAAGGGGTGAGTGGTACCTCGTTCGATAGACCTTGAAAAACTAAAAAGCGTTGTGGCAAAAGATGTTTCATATCGGGCACTGGCCGACAAGACATGTTGCCTCTATCAGATACAGTAAAACGTGCAGTACCACTAATATGAAAACGGTTGAACATAAATTAACCGAACAAAACCTCAAATAGAAAATGTCATGTGGCACATAGATTGATATTGTCGCGGAGGTTCCCAGGGCTACCCTTCATCCTCAAAATTGTAAATGGAAACATGGAGTGACTGATACCTCGTTCAACATATCTTTAAAAACTAAATAGTGCTGTTTCAAAAGATTGTTCATACGGGTCACCGTTTTCAAAATGACCACCAAGACATGGTACCTACATCAGGTAAAACGTCCAGTATCACTAATATGAAAACACCAGAACAAATATTCGAATAGGAAATCACAGAGGGTATTTATCATTCTATAGCTCGGGAATGTTGCAACAGTCGAAAAGATGATTAGAGTGAAAGTGCCATAATGGAAAGGAAGAAATCTAACTCCTAGAAATTTATCCTAACCTCACTCCGTAAGTGAGTGAAGCAGGAAGGATCGGTGAAATTGCAAATGAAAGCCTTAGTTTTTGCAAATTGTATCTAAGAAACAAAGTTATTTGAAATGTGTTTTTATAAGAGATAAATGTCTCTGTAATGGGATAAAGTATGTAAAATTCTTGATAATGGTACCTTCCATTTTGATTGCAGGCAATGGTTTTATGCAAAAATGAATCAACTGAAATGCGAAACCAATTTGTCGAACAATGTTTACAAACGTTGGTTTTGTTCAACAGTCGTCTGCATGATATTGGTTCGCTTCTTTTCCTTCTATGTCTTCTTGCATGTGATAGAATATGAGTTTCACTGAGATGTTATCAGTTACATTCCGAATAACTTTCAACGGTAATTTCAGCTGTGATCCTTAGTAACGAAACGGTACATACTGATGCAGATGTGTCCCAAAAATCTTGCACGCATTGCGTTAAATTATCAGGGACGAAGGGGCGGGCAAAATGTTGTTAAACTTGAATTTCACCTTATTTTTATTCACCTTATTTCACTTTATTTTTATTCATTATAGTACCAGTCATTTGTACACAAATGTTTCAGACAAACCATATCTATTGCAAATAAAAGTGAGGTTCTCATTTGAGATTTTACCATTCATTCCCGCTTCACCCACTTATGGACAGAGATCGGAAAGATAATTTTCTATCATTTCCTCTTTTGCATCATGTCAATTATACTTTAATAATCTTTTTCTCCGTTGCATTATACTCGAGCCGTGGAATGATAAATACCCTCTTTGCTTTCCTATACGAGTTTTATTCTGTTCATTTATCTCCAACTATTTTCATATTAAGGGTCTAGTGGTACTGGACGTTTTATCTGATACAGGCACCATGTCTTGGCGGCCATTTTGAAAAAGGTGACCCATATGAAAAATCTTTTGCTACAATACTGTTTAGTGTTTCAAAATTTATCCAACAACGTGCCACTTGACCCATATTTCGGTTCAAAATTTCTAAGTTTGGCCCCCTTGAAAGGCAGCCGTGGATCACTGCGAGAACATCATTCGTCGCGCCCCATGCCTTTCCTGTTTCACTTTCTGACTGTTCGTTTATCTCCAACTGTTTTCATATTAGTGGTACTGGACGTTTTAACAGATACAGGCACCATGTCATGGCGGCCATCTTGAATACGGTGACCAATATGAAAAATCTTTTTCCACAACGCTTTTTACTTTTTAAAGATCTATGGAACGAGATATTACTCGCCCCATGTTTCCATTTAAAATTTTAAAGTTTGATCCTGGTACACCATGAAGGGCGGCCCCGGGAGGCGCCGCGACAACACCATTCGGTGTGTCCCATGGCATTTCCTATTTGAGTTTTTGTTCGGTTCATTTATGTTCAACCGTTTTCGAGATATCTCCGTGGAAAGATTAAAATGGGCCATCCTGTAAATATATATATATATATATATATATATATATATATATATATATATATATATATATATAGCCGCGGACCCAGTATATGATCAAGGGAGGGGCTAAACCATGGTTTGCCGCTTTATCCGGTGTAAAGAAAGTAGGATTGAAACCCATTTTATCCAGTGTATACTTGAGCGTTAAGGGGGGCTATAGTCCCTATAGCCCTCCCCTATGATCTGCGATATATATATATTAAAAATGCTGAAATTTTGTACCAAGTTGGGAAATTCTTCTAGATACTCTGCGATATCACTAGATAAACGATGTTGCTAATAGCCAAATAAAGTTGTATTTTCTCAAATTGCGCTACGTAAAGTATTACATATTTCTAATTTAGTTATTTAACAAAACCACAATAGCCCATACATTATTTAGGGTAACAAAGGACAACACAGTACCATTAACATGAACACTTGGGAAATCTCTAATAACTCAAATGGCATGGACGGTGCAATGCGCGTCAAAGGTATCTTAGCGTCAAATACTGTGATCATGGTATAATATATTTCGAATGAATGAGGGAACAAAGTTACAAGAAACGGAAAATTTAAATGTTTCTAAACACTTTACTTCGAAAACGCGCTGACATATCACGTCTCATCATGCAGATGCTTCCAAAAGACTTAAATGCTTATAACGCCATTTACAACAATTGTTATTACAAGTCATTTCAGAGATACCAAACACATTGGTAGTGATTGTTAAGCTGCTTAAAATGACGTATTTGTATTAAATTTTTATAATGATTATTGCTTTCCTTTGCTTCTATAACATTACAATAATAGTTTTTGGTGGTTTTAATTACAACAAATTCAGTTACATTATTTTAAGCAGCGTTGCCCACTTAAATAAATTGCTAAATATTATTCTAAATATATGCAAATAACGTAGATGAACTGCAAGATATTTTAAAATTACTCGTAGTTTGCTTTATGGTGCAAGAATGCTTTCAAGAGAAGACGTTTTTCATAGTCTTTGGGCTACTTATAATGTTAATGTTTGTCTTCGTTCCAGCAATACATGTAAATGCAAATTGTAACTGAAATTAAATGTAACTGATACATTTTCAGTAACACTAGTTGTTTCCCCTAAGCCTTAGGCCTGGTGTACACTTTAGATTAAGACCGTGCTTAATTAAAAGTTCTAATTACACACTAATTACATTTCACTTGCTTTAGTTTGACCACCGATCACATCAAACTCGATCCACACCATATAGCTATATGCAATTATTCAAGGACTTACAGTTAGTAATACACAGTGTTCATTTTTGTTTTGTTTTGTTTTAGTTTAACGTCCCACAGTTATGCTCGGGCGGCTAAAAGAAACGTGGAGCTAATGATTATAGTGGAATCCGAACCACTTCGGTCGTTCAACTTTACCCCTACCGGAAATCGAACTCGAGACCACGTGAACCGAAATCAAGAGTGCTATCCGCTAGACCAAATGGGGGTTCTCACATTATGTTGATTTAAATCATTCAGTCAGTGTTGCCAGATCCGAAGATTAAAAAGTAGCGTGTCTGTACTCGGAAAGTAGCGAATTCCAACTATTTGTATCCCAAATATATAGAATTGAATACTGATTATGCTAATGAAATAATTTAATATGAGCTGGAAAATGTGCTGGACGTATTGCAAGAAGAAATTATGATCGACGGACGAAAACAATTCTAGACTGGACACCACAAGACAAAAACAGCCTAGGAAACTTCCGCATAGAAGAAGGTGTGATGAAATCAAGAGCCACTGAGGAGTAACCTGGAAAAGAATTGCCCAAGTTAGATAGTTGTGAAGACTTGGAAAGACTTTCATCCAGCAATGGATTGATAATGGTTGATTATGATGATGGTGATGATTTTATTATATCTAAACATCGGTGGTAAACTAAACCAAGTCATAATTTCGTAATTTTATAGAAGCGAAATACTGGTTCCTCAACTAAGACTATATATATAACTTTTACTAGGTAAGGTAGGGTAAAAATGGATCCAAAATTTAATGAAAGTCATAGAGCGAAAAAAGTATTTTTGACTATTCAATCCATCATGTTGCAGCAAAACTACGAAAATTAATACAAAAGAAAACTAGAAAGTTAAGAATCACTTGTTTTGGCGAGTGAGAAAAAAATAGATACAGATAACTCGAATTACCTATATACTTATATAATAATTATGTCCATGCTTCGCAAGTAAATTTTAATCAATATAAAATTTCAACGTAATGAATGCAAGATTAGTTTTCTCGAATAGAGATTGCATGCACCGTTGAGAGCTCAGGAATAAGATTAATCTATGTTACGGCACTGGATATGTGCTTACGTAATGCATTACGACCTTATGAACTTGTATAAGAAACAGAATGCACTTAAAATGAGACGCGAATTATACGAAACATCAGACTTTGAATCTAACTTGTTTTGTGATCCAACTCAAGACCTCACATAGCAAAGATGAGTGTAGTAGCTCCCACCACAAGGTTCAGGACGTTCGTGTTATAAAGTGTCAATTAAACACGGAGATGTGAAATGGTAATAAAGCATTTCATCAATTTCAAACAAAATACGTATATTGTAGTAATAATTTACCCTACTTGTTAAGATAATGAACGTTATATTCTGTTTTTAAAATGACAGTCCAAGCAGAATGTATTGAATAATAAATGAGAAATTGTAAAAAGTTTCAATTTCGACACGATTAAATACATTCGTGCTGCTATGTGTTGCGTTATCCGTTAGGAGGTATTGAACAATTCTGATTCAAAAGAAGGAAATATACTACTGTATAGTACTGGAGTTAATTTAATAGAGTTTAATTGTATAGGCAGTTCTGAGGCTATATGAGACAAAGTCTATTGCTGAAAGTGAAATATGGGTTCTATTAGGGTTTTAGGGTGATATACCCACTGATCATTGAACCTGGAATACGCGCATGGAAAGCATTAGCACTAGCAAATTAGCTATGAAGAGGTACACCATACCATAATTCTAAGTCAAAATGAAAGGAAAAAAGAAGCGGAAACGACAGACTGCACGAGAATAATACTTTCACTATTTTAATTTCACACTATTTATTTCGAGACTTTCGAGACTTTCGAGACGAGACCGAGACTTGGTACTCGAGACCGAGACCGAGATCGAGACAAGCATCTGTTGACCGAGACGAGACCGAGACCGAGACGGTGATTTTTCACTCGAGACGAGACCGAGACCGAGACCGTTATTTATCAACCGAGACGAGACCGAGACTGTGCAAAGTCTCGTCTCGTCTCGTCTCGATACCATCCCTAACACCAATCATAGAAATATTTTGCTTGAGCTCCAACACATCGGAAAACTTCGGTCCCCAAGTGTGCGCTCGGGAAGCAGCTCCACGAATTTTACCGAAGTTTTCCGATGTGTTGGAGCTCAAGCAAAATATTTCTATGATTGGTTTAGAGCCCAAGCTTCACGACTCGGCGCGAGTACTATAGCTTAATATACCCATTCTTCGCATGGGGGCTGTATTTGGAAGTCAACACCTGTGGAAGTATCACCATTCATTTCAGTGACCGCGAAAACTATGGCTTTGACACTAGTATCAATCAATATGGGCTATTTATACATGTCTCGGTATTCCTCACCCGCTGACACCCGGCCCGCATACAGTAGTAGCTGAATTTGCAAGTCATCGCTGATGGAAGTGTCACCATTGATCTCAGCGACCGTGAAAACTATAGATTTGACACTAATGTCGATCAATTTGGATTACTTTTACAACATGTCTCGCTAAACGCCCCCCTGAGACCCCCTGGTTCCAATTTTGACAAAAACGCTTCGCCTTAGACTGGTACCTGGACCAAGGTATCCGTGACCAAAATTTGGTAACTCTCGGTCAACTTGTCTGGTCCCCAGGTCGGTCCCAGTAAACGTCCCCCCCGAGACCCCCCTGGTTCGAAATAAAAAAACGCTTCGTCTTGATCTGGGGCCTGGACTAAGGTACCCGTGACCAAATTTTGGGAACTCTCGGTCCACTCGTCTGGTCCCCAGGTCGCACACAGACAGACAGACAAACACACAAACAAACTCTTTATTTTATTTATATTAAATAAGATATACTATGTAAAATAGTCTCGTATCATAATATGTGATTTACAACAAATGTTACATTATATATTATCCGTAGCTCGTGATATGCTGCAACATATTAAAGCCTCAGAATAGTTGGGCAAGCGAATAATCCAGAAGTTACGTAACCCTATTGCGTTCATGGGAACGAAAACACAATAATTATAACTATGCTAAATTACTATAGACTACCAACTGCTCATTCAGAGAATTTATGAAGTTCACTTTATCACAATAGTTTTATACAAACTAGATTTAGACTACGGATAATAGTTTTATACAAACTAGATAATCAATTATTATTATTATTATCATTATATTTGCAGTACAACCAAATACAACGACATTAACTATTAGTTCTAATTAACTGAATTGAGCTGAAAATTAAATCTTGATCTTTAAAGATTAACTATTAATTTTATGCGTTCTGTACCTTTCTGAAGGAATAAAAGCTGGAATTGGTTTCAAGGCTGTTTCTGAGTGAATACTTTCTTCAAAATAATATTAAAAATTATAGAAAGATTTTCGAGACATTCGAGTCGAGTCGAGATTTTTAAGAGCCGTCTCGACTCGACTCGTGTCTCGACTCGAAAATTCGAGTCGAGAAATACGTTTGTCTCGACTCGTCTCGAATTTTACAAAGTGTGTCTCGACTCGAATCTCGACTCGAATTCGAGTCGAGTCGAGTCGAGATTCGAGACATGTCTCGACTCGAGCGCATCCCTATCAGTCATTGAGCCCTTATCTCTGGTGTATGGGGTCCTTGTTTGATCCTTATCCAAGTAAGCTTGTGGTGGACAACACCGTGTCCGTGGCTTTTCTCGGGATACTACTGTTTCCTCCCTCATTCTCATTCCATCAATTCTTCCATCATTATTCACCTACGTTAATAATCGTCTTTCTTAGACTTAAGAGTCTTCATCCCGGCGAAATTAAAATACCGCTAATTTTACAGTAATTATGTGATATCTTCAAATAGATAAAAGATAATTGAAATGTGGAACAAGAGCGCCCTAGACAATATTATTTTACATGAGAAACCGTTATCACGATTCACTTTTCTGCTTTCGATTTCGAGCCATTTTGAAAATCGGCATTTATTTTCGCGTTTCTAAACAGCTGAAAACGGAAAGCCACTAGGTGACTTGTGATGATGGTACCTTACGCAAAATGATATTGTCTAGGGCGCTCTTGTTCCATATTTCAATTATCTTTTATCTATTTGAATATATCACATAATTACTGTAAAATTAGCGGTATTTTAATTTCACCGGGGTGAAGACTCTTAACGGGCATAATCATAGGACGTTAAACTGAAAGATTTTTACGAGATGAATTTTTTTTTTTTCGAGAATCGAGATGAGACGAGAATTTTAGAAAATTTATGATCTTCGTATCATAACGTGGGTTACACTATTCTTCTTTCGTTCCAGCAACTTGTCCTCTCGATGATGGGTGAATGTTGCGTTACCAGCAGCATGTAGTTTCCCAGTTATCACAGAACGAAGTATTGATCAGACTCCATAGTGTTTAAATTTGGGAATCTGTAAAAGAGCGCCACTATTGTGATAAGAACATAGAGCTATCTTATATGGGGACAGTCAATTGGTTCAGATCACCATATGAGAGGCTAAAGCCTTCTAAAGACTAGATTTTTCGTTGATCTTTATATTTAATATCCGACGATTATGCTCCGAGGTTATGGGAAAGAGTGATATTGGTGCTAACAAAATAGTGGAATGAAGAAAGTGCAAGAAAACGGGAGAACCCCGAGGAAACCCATGAACAAGATGTTTATCCATCACAAACCTACCTAACGAAAGCGGGAATCGAACCAGGGACCCCACACAGCTTCTAACTCATAACAGAGATGTTCTAACTCATGAGCCCAGGGTCTCGACTGTTAGTTGGCCTCGAGATCAGTACTTGGGTGTGAGCACGAGCGAGTGTGAACCCTATTGAAAATAGAGCCCAAGTGAGGTAATTGGGCTCGAGCACACTGACGATAGCGAGCACGAGCTTGAGCGAGTCAGAGTCTGAGACGAGCATGAGACCTTTTCAGCATACTGAGCCTCAACTCGAGTGAATCCCGAGTATGTTCTGGGCTCTTATGTGAGGAACAGTTGTTGTTCAGAACTGTAATATAATTGTTAATATGCGTTGATGTGTAAACAACTTGTATAATATAAAGTTCAAGTTCGTGGGGCTGTAGGGCATTTGTTAAAAAAAAAAAATAATAATAAAAAAAAAAATGTATCCTTTGAATTGATTATAGACGTATATACAATAAAATGGTGAACAGAACTTGTCAAAGCTATGGCAGCAAAGATGTAATTGGTCGTAGTTTCACGAAGAACTTGGAAAAACTTTGTATTCTATCGCACGCAAAGGTCAGGCAAAGAGAGTCCATAGCCACGCCCCCTACACAGTTGCCATTCTTCAACTGTCACGTTCCTAGCTTTTTTTGTTAGGTAAAAAAAAGAAAAAACTGGACACATCAGGTAAAAAAAGTGACTTCGTGACAAACGTGTAAAAGAGTTTTTTCATTTTTTTAAAATATCTACTATCCTGGCGTTTTGTACTGTCCTCAGTTAACGAGTAGTTATATCCTGACTTTATACTTGAAAATGTTTTATTAATAAGTTTTTCGACCCTAAAAAAATTGACGATCGATCGTCCTGAGGTTTTGAAATTTGGATTCTGTGTAACAAAATACAATGAATCTATACCTTGGAGTCCGGCATACAGAGTTTTTATTTGTGTGTGTGGTGGTGGTGGGGGGGGGGGGCTGTGTTATTTGAGCAGTTTATTCAGATGTCGAAAATTGTTCCATTAACTACTCAAATATGGGTTGATCTTAATTAAGCACCCCAGAAAGTTTTACCGGGTTTCCAGATACTGCATGCTATCCCTACGTCTTTTGACAGTACACTTCGTGTAAGAGGACTATCAGTCCAGATAGAAAAACTACGGACCGGGTACCGAAGTTGGTGTAATCAGTCCATTAAATAGGTGAGCGGCCGCAGGACGTTATGTTAGCGTGCATGAAGAGTCTTCATCCCGGCGAGATTAAAATACCACTAATTTTACAGTAATTATGTGATATCTTCAAATAGATAAAAGATAATCGAAATGTGGAACAAGAGCACCCAAGACAATATCATTTTACATGGGATACCGTTATCAAGACTCACTTATCTGCTTTCGATTTCGAGCCATTTTGAAAATCGGCATTTATTTTCGCGTTTCTAAACAGCTAAAATCGGAAAGCCACTAGGTTACTTGTGATAACGGTACCTCACGCAAAATAATATTGTCTAGGGCACTCTTGTTCCATATTTCAATTATTTATTATCTATTTGAAGATATCACATAATTAATGTAAAATTAGCGGTATTTTAATTTCGCCGGGATGAAGACTCTTAAGCGTGGTAAGTAGACAACTAGCTCCTAATGTGGTGGTGAACTTACGTGGTGGTGAACTTTCTTCATGGAAACATTACGATTTACATCCCTAAAAATAATTTCACGACCGCACATAATTTCAACCTGTTTCAATGTTAAACTTTTATTAAGTCCTAGCTATTTAACGAATCAGCTTGTATTTGTAAGTTTTGTAGTGGATGTTCCCAGGGTTATGTGTCTAAGCCAACTTAATTTTTACTTTTGAGCTACTAAAGGGGTGAAGAACTTGTACGTTGTGCAAAAATCAAATTGGAGATTTCAACTTGAGTCACATACTGTGTGATCCCCAAATGATCTTCCTTTCAATATCCATTTGTGCATGGGGACTATTGGCCACGCATTCGACGTATCAAGAACAAATTTTAAAGTCATCCCCATAAAATTAGGGTGGGGTCGTATTTCTTCTACAGTTAGAAATAAGGGTAAGTTTTTGGCGAGTGAAAGTCGAGAATTACTACTTTTTCATAAGATGGCGCTCATGAATGCATGCATGTTTCATAAATATTTCATCACTAACTATGATTAGTATACTAGTTCCCAAGGGCGCCCATGTTGTGGTTTCCAAGGGGGGGGCAAGTATAAGCGACGTTTCAAAAATAGTTTCAAATTTTGCTATAACTAATGTAAAAATTCTATTGGATTTTCGATATTCTGAAGTACAATTTCGTTTAGGGGGGGGGGACGAGCGCCCCACCTTGCCCCCCTGATGGGCACCCTTGGTAGTTCCATTAGTTTTTCTCGGAAAAATTGAGAAAATTAGTCTACTGAATGAATAATTTATTCCGAATGAATTTTTCGAAAACACCATTAACGTTTTACTTCATGTATCGCTAGACAACGCTCACCATTCTTTCTTTCAGAAAAAAAAATCATAAATAGTGGTTTTGTTTCTATATAAGTTATTTAATAATAAAATCAACTGTGTCGATTTACTACAAGAATTTAAGATACACATTCCTACAAATGTAACTCGCCTTGAAAATTTCAATTTATTTTACTGCAACGGATTACACACGAATGCAAACAAGAGGTGACCAGTATGGAGAATCAGTACAACCTACAATAGGTTAACAAAATACAGAATAGATTTGGATATTAATATTAGCGACATAAGTCAATTCAAGGCAGTTCTTTGTAATGTAATAAGAAATAATTGTAGATAAAGCAACATTAATGATATTGCAACCACATTATAACTATATAAGTGTATTATAATATGAATGTACGAATGTGTTATAATTACTTAATACCTGTAACACACACTGTAATTCGTTTATGTAGCCTGTTATATCTAGAAATAACTAAATAAACAGACAGATATAGAGATGGCTTATGCGAACTTCTTTATTTCATTTTATATCTTTTTCCTTTCTTTCTTCTCTTTTCTTTCTTTCTTTTTTCTTTTTTTTGAAAACGTCAGTAATTATTGTGATCATATTCCATAAATAAATACTGCAATTACAGTCTCACAGTATACCATATTTATCTCGGGAGTATCAATATAGAATAAGGTGATAGTGGGGAGTAAGTAATCTTTTTAACGATCGAATGATATAGAAAGTTAACTCAGGGTTTCCGTACATTTCGATCAGACTTTTGTTGAATTTGAAAAGATGTTATGTTTTTCTGCTGTCAAAGTTATATTTGCGTGTTTAATTATAGTTTATAGGCATATATATATATACGTATATGCAGAAGCAAGGAAGTTTTCTGTGTACATGTATTTTCATAATCGACGTTGAAAGAAGAGAATTTCAGGGATGGGAACCAGAAAATGAGGGTGGAGGCGGGGAGAATATGAAAAAGGCTTTTTATGCGAAAGATTAAAATCTCTGGCAGAAATTCTCTCTCTCTCTTTCTCTCTTTTGGGATTAAATTTTGTTTGGAGGAGATTATGAAGTTAGAAGCGCTCATACGTCAATACCTGGAAATTTACATTTGAGATTTTCTTTTCCTTTTTGAGATTTTTTTCTAAAAAAAAGAAAGATAATCTTTATTGATTAGCTGGGCGCTGTTGATAAAGCAGAATAATCTTTGTATTTCTCGCTCTGGATGATCAGATGAATGTAGAAACAAAAGCCAAGCCATTGCTCATATAAGGGGGGGGGGCATGGTGGCTCAGTGGTAGGGTTCGGTTCTTTGGTGCGTGAGGTTCTTGGTTCGATCTCCGTACAAGCAAGTTTGTGCTGGACAACATTCTGTCCGTGAGTTTTCTCGAGATACTCTCCTTTCCTTCAACTTTATTATTCCACCAATTTTTCCATTATCATTAAATTGCTTAGATCATCCATCTCCTTTAGCCTAACAGACATAATCGTGGGATGTTAAACCGAAGGATTTCACAACTAATATTAAAAATGATTTAATACTTAAACCAATGGCGTGTGGCAAGTGTTTCCAAGAACTTTAAGTATTACAGTTCATAATCTTACTCATACAGATAAAGTTGTTATTATTATTATTATTATTATTATTATTATTATTATTATTATTATTATTATTATTATTATTATTTCTAGTTCGTTTTCCTTTATGTTGATTCTTTGTAACTCATTGTGTTATATTCCCATTGTGTTCCAACATTAAATGATTACTTTTCATTGTTTTATGTAAATGTGTAACTTGATTCATCTCTGATTAATCGATATGTTGTCTTGCAGCAGTTTTTTCCGGCCGACATGGTTGACTTAAATGGATATGACGAGCTGTTGGCTGGGGACTGCTCCGAACTAGGAAAGACAGTTGCGTTACAGGTAGGTGGATTGAAATGTCGTAAAATGTCTCAGTGTAATAACATTTTATGTATCATCATTATTATGACGTCTAGGCTGAATAATGAAAGGCAATGATTTATCAATTAATTGGTGGAATGAGAATGTGGATCGGGAGACGAAACGAGAAAAATCCACAAACAGTTTGCTGTCCACCACAAATTCACGTGTCTTGCATCGAGCCAGGACTCTCTTGCACCGGAGCTGAACACTGTCCCAGTTACAAGTATGTGTTCTTGTCTTTTGTATGTAAATACATTATTTCGAGAATATTGTATAAAACCAGGGGCGGATCCAGGACGGATTTCTGGGGGTGGGTGGGTTGTAACACTGCTATTTAGAGCTCCAAACTCTGGGATGGGCTTTATTTAACAATATATATAAAATAAGAAAGTTTTCTCTGGATCCGCCCCTGTATAAAACTGGAGGAAATTTAATTCTGTAACCACAGAATAGCCAAATTCTTAACTACATTTGGACATTTGTATACAGGCTTCATGTATTTGGTGGGGTTTTCATAAAGAGGTTACTAGTGTGGAAATTACTACTGTATATTTTCAAAAACTTGGAACTTCTTTGAGAATTCAGAAAAATTGGTATAATTTTAGATTCCGTTAACAAATATGGTCTTTAAAAATATTGAAACAAATTAAGCGTTGAAGAATAATTAATTTTTCAGTCCGTCTCTCCAACTAATAGTCGGTGTTATTTTCCGTTGACACTAACACCATCTGTAGGAAATTCTATAAACTATCTGAAGTCTGCGCCAAACAGCAGTTGTTCATCTGCATTGTTTGTGGTAATCATAAATCTGGAATACGTTTCTTCACATATTTTTGATTATATATTTTTATAACTCATTATAAGGGATATGGAAAGTGGTTTTTAGGTAAAGTCATCACTGTCATCATCATTATCAGTATTTTTTTCCAATACTGGTTGATCAATTATTGCACATTCAGAATGTTTCGTGCTCATGTTATTCTATGTCCTTTTTGTGATTGGATCAAATATTTTCGGTGCTGATGTCCTCATTAACCCCACTCCCAATCAATCAATCAATCCTTTACGTGAAATCTAAATATTATTCTGTAATTTCTCCAAAATATTTTGGTAGTTCGGTGAAGAGCTTTAATATTGATACGGATAGTAGTGGTAGGGATTGAAGGAAGCTACATCGGTAAAAACTTAAAATTTTATCGCTACGATTTAAAGCAAGAAGGTGGCTGTGCGACTTGTAATGATAATATTTAAATTCTTACCCAAAATACTTTCCTGAAGACCCGCCATTAATGTATCGTTGCCAGCAAAAGATCACTTTACTATATCATTGATAGTAAAGTTTGCTGTAGCTTCAATGAAAAGTACACCAGTCCTATTTAACTTACATCAGTATATACTCAAAAGATTTCGGGTTAACTGCTGGACCAATTTTAGAAAAATTACCAGATGGATTGGAGAATATATTTTGGTTTGTGAGAAAGAGTGAGTGTAAGTCATGTGTTGGGAATAGTTGAACTTAAGGTGATGCTTATTGTTGTTGTTAAGTTATTTTTGATGTTGTAACTGGCACTATATATGGAGGCGGAAGGGGCAATTTGATAGCGGAGGTTATACGGATAGGGATACATTTGTTATGAATTATGGGAAATATAGTGTGGAAGTGGTGCGTAAATGTCAAGAGTGTGTTATATCGTGTTTGAGTTTTATCGAGTTATACAAAAATAAGGAGTGTCAATTGTTGAAATTGTGTGAAAGGCATGGTCTACTAAAAAGACGAACAGTTTATCGTAAGTGTGGAAACGCATTGAAACTACAGAAAAGAAGATGAACATCTAACCTAACCTATTCGAATCTTAACCTAATTTCGTACAATTTGGTACTTTTTTGGATGGCATTTAATATCTCTTCCAAACCTTTGCAACACATAAGCCATGCACTTTTTATTTATGTTTGAATGTAAATACAATTTAAATTATTTAATATTGTTAAAAAAAAAAGAGTAGTTTGAAAGGGTAGGTGAAAAGAATAAGGTTATGAGAATAAAGGATGAGCAGTACCCTGGGCAATTTTTGGGTGACTGGCGTTGTTTTTGTCGTCTGGAATGACAAATGTATTTTTCCGGCGTTTTCTACTTTCTAGATGGTAACTGGAGAAATTAAAACTAGTTGACAACTGGAATTAAATCCTGTCAAACCGCTAACGGCATTGAATCAAATCTGCTATGAGTGTTGTCTTTTATTTCTGCTTAATAAATCTTGTACTCTGTCAAACTGTTTCTGTGGTGATGAACCTGCAGAATGGTATTTTAAAAGATACGGAGCTGGACCGTCTCCAATGCATTACAATGGTATAATGTTTTCTTTACTTGATGTAACCTTTATTAAATTTTTATGCTGAAAACCCCTTGTAAACGTGTTGTCTATGGTTTTGTTTAATCAGAAAACGATGACTTTTGCGATCAATGAACGAGGAAGCACTAACTAAGCTACGCGGAAAGGAATTTTATTTTAGGAAGCAAGGGAAACTAGTCTGGCATTTATTGGTAGCTTTTGTAATGGCAATAAGGGAATACACTTTTACTTGAGCTGTTTGAAAATAAGAGCTTTGTTTTGATTCAATTGAAGATTTTGTTAATTTTAATAAAATATCTAGCATAATTGATTTTCCGTCGTTTAGAGGGGCTGATTGTTACACTGATCACTACCTGGTAGCAGCAATAATAAGACAGAGAGACAAAGCGTTGAATAAAGGAAATATCCATTGTCCGAAAATGGAGAGATTCAATTTAAAGAAATTAGAAGAGAGCCGGGTAAGAGAGGAATACCAGATTGAAGTTTCGAACAGATTCTCGATTTTAGAAGATTCGGAGTGCACTAGTGTTGAGAATACTTTGATTGAAATTAGAGACAGCATTAACATGTCAGTAAAAGAGGAAATGGGGACACGCGGAAATACGTAGGAAGAAACCATGGTTCGACCAGGAACGCATGAAACTAGCAGAGAAGAGAAAAACAGACAAAATTACGTTGGCTACAAAATTCGAATGCAATAACTACACAAAACTTCGTAGACATCTGACGAAAAACTTCCAAAACTTTTAGAACAAAGAAACGCGATTTTTTGAAAGCTAAAATTAAGGAACTTCAAAATAATAGTAAAAATAAAAACATTCGGGACATGTATAAGGGGATCAACTAATTTAAGAAAGGCTATCAACCTCGTGCTTATATATTAATGAAATCTGAAGGTACAGTTCTCACTGACACGGATAGCATCTTAAATAGATGGAAAGATTTCTTTAACGATTTGCTTAACACGCAACCAAAGAGTAATATGTGTAGAGAAACTGAGATATACACCGCAGAACCGTATATTCCAGAACCTAAGCAAATAGAAGTAGAAATCGCTTTAAAGAAATTTAAGAAACACAAATGTCCGGATGTAGACGAAATACCGGCTGAGTTAATTTTAGCTGGAAGCGAAAAATTGCGGAACAGCATACGCAAACTCATTCTCCTTATTTGAAACAAGGAAGAATTGCCACAAGAGTGGAAAGAATCATCATTGTTTCAATTCACAAGAAAGGCGACAAAACTGACTGTAATAATTATCGAGGCATTTCTCTTCTATCAACATCCTATAAAATCTTTTCAAATATTCTATTAGCAAGACTGACCCCATACGCAGATGAAATTATTGGAGATTATCAGTGCGGATTTAGACGAAATCGATCAACTATCGACCAAATATTTACCATTCGCCAAATACTCGAAAAAAAGTGGGAATACAATACCCCGGTGCATCAACTATTTATTGATTTTAGAAACGCTTACGACTTGGTTAGGAGAGAAGCATCCGCAGGATTTGGAATATCGAAAAAGCTAATTAGATTAATTAAGATATGTTTAAGTGAATCCCAAAGTAAAGTCCGGGTAGGAAAATTTTTGTCCACGAGCTTCCACGTTGAAAATGGCCTGAAACAAGGAGATGCGTTGTCGCCATTATTATTTAACTTTGTGCTGGAATACGCCATAAGGAAAATCAAAGATAGCAACCAGGGCCTAGAGTTGAACGGCATTCACCAGGTTATGGCATATGCTGATGATGTAAATTTAATAGGGGATGATAGGAGAACAGTAGAAATAAATGCAGAGATCTTATTAAACGCTTGCAGGGACATGGGTTTAGACGTAAATGCAGAGAAAACTAAATACATGGAATTCGTCGGGATCGTAATACGGCAAATAATGGATGCGTACATGCGTTAAAATATCAAATAGTACTTTTGATAAAGTGAATACTTTCAAATATCAATATTAACAGACGAAAACTATATTCACGAAGAAATTAAATGTCGACTAAAAGCAGGGAATTCGTGTTATCATTCAGTTCAAAATCTCTTGTTTTCGCGAATTCTGTCGAGGAATTTAAAGCTTAAAATATGTAAAACGACAATCATGTATTTTGTTCTGTATGGTTGCGAAAGATGGTAGCTTACTTGGAGGGAAGAACATAGACTGAAAGTATTTGAGAAGATCCTGAGACGAATATTCGGACCCAAGAGGAACGGGGATGGAGAATGGCAGAAACTTCATAACGGGGAACTACATAATTTGTACGGTTTACCAAGCATTGTTAGGGTCATCAAGTCTAGGAGGCTTAGGTGGGCAGGTCATGTAGGCAGGATGGAAGAAAGTAGAAACGCTTTCGAAGTCTTGACTGTCTTGAAGACCAATCGAAAAACGACCATTAGGAAGACCTAGGCGTAGATGGGAGGACAATATTAAGATGGATCTCGCAGAAACAGGAATACAAAGTAGAAACTGGATCCAGTTGGCTAAGGAGAGAAGTCAGTGGAGAGCTTTTGTGAACGCGGCATTGAACCTCTGGATTCCATAAGTCATAAAGTTAGTTAGTTAATTTTGTAGAATGAAAATAAAATGATTAAGTGATTATTATTGAATTTAACAATTTGTAACAGAAGTACACATAATTATAGGTCACTTTACAATACGTAGAACGATCACTACCCATTTATTACGGGAATCGCTGCACAGTAAATTGGCATCGCAGGCTTAATTGGTTTATTAAATAAGATTAAAAAGTAAAATATTTACTTTTGCTGACGATTCGTTGTACCTGGATCTTTTTGTTGATTTATTTATTTATTTATTTATTTATTTATTTATTTATTTATTTATTTATTTTGTTTTCAGTTTTCTCAGTAGTGCTTTTTATTTTCTCACCAATAACCTCCCATCTCAAAGTTTATTTTCTTTATCAATGAAAAAGAAATAATGTTCGATATGGGTCCTTTTTTCGTCTTTTCTTTTCTCACGACATTTTGGTTCTTTTGAAATGAAAAGTAATATTTTTTTTGTCATTCCTTCCCTTGTGAGATTTACGGTCTCAATATTTTCTTTCTGCTCCCTCCCTGTGCGCACATCTAATCCAATCAACTTTTTTTTTTTTCAACTAGAAAAAAGATGGATTTTTTCAAAAGATGACAGAATTCTGCCTCTCTTTTTTTGATTTTTTAAAAAAAGAACTTTAAAAACTTGACTCAAAAATTTCCAGCTTCTCTATGTTTCTTCGTTCTTAATAGTCTTGGATATTATTTCTAGCCATCTTTTAGTTTAAAAATGAGCTAATGATGATACATCAAATAGAAGTTTTTCTTTTTCGCTCTAAAGAATTGAGCTAATTTTAATAAACCACCTAACACGAAAGGAAGTGTGCATTTTTTACTTTTATTTCATTCTTTTTTCTTTGTTGTCAGACATGTTTAGCCATTGAAACTTTTTTTTCTTGCCGCCTGTGAAACGAAACGTATTTGTACTTCATTACCTTGAGTTAATATTTGCATAACGAATCTTTTGTATACTTAATTTTCCGTAGTCCTGTTTCTTTAAACAATGTACTTTGTTCTATGTTCTCATGATTCGTATGTAAATTCATTAATTCAGGATGCGTTAATTCGTAGCGCGCCATTTTAGAAAAGAGATCACACATTTTGATGTAAAACAATTGAGTTCCGTTTTTCATTACTATCATCATCATAGGTCTTCTGCCATTATTGGCAGGTCACTTACTGCAGCTGAGAAGCTTCCATGCTACATGGTGTTCCGCTAACCTTTGTCTTCACGTACGATTGTTCTGTTTTAATATCGTCCATCAATTGTAGTCTCCTTAGCCTCTTCCCTCTTTTTCCTGTCACCATATCCTCTAAAACGTCCCTCATAACACAGTTCTTTCTTAGCCTATGTCCGAACTAGTTTCTCTTCCTCTTCTTAATAATATTCAAAATTGTTCTCTTTTCTCCCCCACAATTCCTAACACTTTCTCATTCGTTTTCCACTCGACCAAGCTAACTTTCTCCATTCTTTTCCATACCCACATTTCGGAAGCTTTCAGTTATTTTTCGTAATTTTTACGTAATGTCCATGTTTCTGCCTCATATAGTACAATATTCCACACGAAGTATTTTATGAGTTTCTTTCTCAACTCTTCATTCAGGGACTCACAAAACAGTATTTTCTTCCTCCTAAAGGCTTCTTTCCCTATTCCTATCCTTGTTTTTATTTCACGTTCACATTCCATATCATTACTAGTAATACTACTTAAGTATCGAAAACTAATCACCTTTTCTATTTTCTCCCCTCCTACTTATATATTTGACACCGACCCCTTCGTTCCAATCACCATGGCTTCTGTCTTTTCAACATTTATTTTCATCCCATATTGTTCACAGCCCTTCTTCACGTTTTCTAACATCTTACTGATTTTCTCTTCAGATTCTGCAACAAGCGCCAGATCATCAGAGCCTGAACGATAAGGGCTCAATACTCTAATCACAAGATATGTGTTTGTTAGTTCTAGCTTCCATAGCCGGATAAGAAGAGAGAGTGAACGGGCTCGTGGGATGTTCAATCTGTATCAAAAACCATTTTTCTAAACCAGTGGTTCTCAACCTAATTCCTATCACGATCCCCATTTTATCACATCCTCTTGCCAGCGACCCCATTATAATTTCTGGTTTGTAATGAGCTTGTGTGGGATTTTTAATTTACTATTGTGGAGATTACTACTATATTTATAATAGTAGAATCCACTTCTTGTATATAGTGGATACAGTAACTTCCCTAGAAGTAAATGAATTAAAACCAAATTTGGTCAGTTCTTTATATTACAAATATCGAATCCGATCCATCATACTGTTTCCAAATAAAGGTCGTTTCAAAATGTTAAAACTTCATAACTTCCTTAATTTTGGGTTATATGATAAAATAAAGTAATTTCTAATTTTGGTTTTAAAAAACTTGGACAGTTGTTAAAAAAGTTACTGCGTATTTTAAATGACGTGATAATGTGCGTCACGAAGATTGAACAGGTCATTGCCGCACTAGTGAAATCACACCATGCTGAGGTATCTCATTAGCTTACAATTTTAATTGCATTTCAATATGCGGTTCCCATTCGTTTCATATCGTAACTCTTTCATTTAAATTGATTTTTAAACAACTCTGCTCCTGTTGAAAATATTTAGTAGGCCTATTTTTTGTTCTTAACACTATGTATAAAAATAAAAATATGCCTATCAGAATAATATTTAAAAATATTTTCCGGTATTACATTATATTTATCTCTTCCGCTTATCTTCACGACCCCATAAAATCCTCTCGCGACCCCCTAGGAATCACGACCTCCAGGTTGAGAATACCTGTTCTAAACGTATATCAAAAACAAATTTCTCTGCTATCTTTTACCACTCTTGCTCTTTGAAAATCTGATATTCATTCCAAATTATCTCACTTTCCTCATTCCACCATTTTCATTCATTTCTCATCATCACC
Organism: Thermobia domestica; assembly: GCF_964235325.1. Lineage (NCBI taxonomy): Eukaryota > Metazoa > Arthropoda > Insecta > Zygentoma > Lepismatidae > Thermobia > Thermobia domestica. Next base: position 213,677,294 of record NC_137466.1, read on the forward strand.
GTCGTCTCCTTTATACTATACGGCATAATCGTGGGACGTAAAATTGAAAAAGATTTTTTTCTTAATTTGTTATGACACTTCCGCGTTATCAATTGACTGCCTAATGAACTGACAGGTTACATAAATCTTTGTATATATAACAAGAAACGCAATAAGAGACGCCCTTGAGGGAACACCTCTGAAGATTTGAGGAAGAAAAGGAGTCTCTTTTTTAAAAAAATGAGAATGTCCTCTAACAAATTGACAGAAAATTAGTGGGTGAATGGGGTGTTTTAAAAGACGCCGTTTCAAGGTCGTAGACAATTATGGATAAGCAGGGTTTTCAAGTGAAGTTTTTACGAAACTCCAAGGTCATTGAAAAGGCAATACGTGTTACCATACGTAACACACGTATATACATTAAGAGCGAAGGCCATAATCTTAGTATTTACTAGTTCACACACTATAAATTTTGAATTAACATGAAATTAAGCTAATTGCTTTGGTTACATGGAGTCATTCTTTGAGACGTGTCACCTTTAGGTTTAAACGAGGAAAATACGCCGTCACGCCTTTTGGGAACAATGGTTAAAAGTCCAACTCTTTGGCCGGACTTTCCGCTTTCGTGGTGCAGTTTTATCCTCTTTAATTTCTGATTCTATATCCTTCCTTTGTAATGTAAAAACTTCCTTGTAATACAGAAGTTAGCGCGCTAGTTTTCTTTACATATCGTCCTAGGTTCTATTCCCAGTGGAAACTGAAAAAAAAAATTTGAGGATGTACTAGAGGGTTACAATAAGAAAGAAGGAGGAGATTGTGGGTTAGAATCTGCCATCAGAAAAAATGATGGCAGATTATGTTCTGACCATCCAGTTGAGTGAACATAATCTGAATAGCTAGAGTTCGTTATTGGGTACAATTTCCTTGCTTGATTGATTGATTCACGGCTTTATATCTTTTGGCACCAGTAAGACCGGAAAATAGGAAAATGATAGGAAAATGAATTCAGCTTAATGCATTTATGCATCCCCTTCGGTGATCGAACCCGGGACCTCGTATATCAAATACATGAGCTGGTCATTGGCCCAGCGATGGAAAATAGAACGACTGATACGCTTCGCTATAGATGAAATGTAAAGGACATGGTACGGAGCAGCCACAGTGCAAAAACGAGAAGTTGCACCTCTGTGGCAGGGCAGTAGTTTGTGATGTAATGAAGTGAAATCCTTCAGTTTAACGTCCGAAAGTTATGCCTTTCATCCTAAGGAGAACGATAATTAATGCAAGTGAATTGTGATGGAAGAATTAGTAGAATGATTATGTGAGAGGAAACGGGACTACCCCGAGAAAACCCACGGACACGATGTTGTCCACCATAAACTTACTTGGCCGGGGGCCAGGGACCCCACACACTAGAGGTAAGCGCTCTGTTAGAGAGCCACCGTTCCCCCACTTGTAATTTGAGATGTGTCTGCTAGCAAATTAATGGTCTAATATAAAATCTAAAGGCACCAAAAGTGGGTTCCAATTTAATTGCAAGGATCTATATATTAACATGCTAGAAAAGTTTGTGTTTGTGGCCAATCCTTTCGACAATGAGATCTCGATTATTTTTTATTCCACATTTTAGTCGTCGTTTTGCCCCCATTAGTTTAATATTGCCACTAGGTTGATACCCTTGTGGAAGGCAACCAGTAGAGGATCTACGTATAGCGGGTTGATGGACATTGCAGGCGTTTTGGTTTAATTTGAATGACAAAATCTATTACAAGCTGGCAAATTCGAAGGCTTGTGGACCCACAATGAGGCATATTCGAATATGGAATTAAAAGAAAAACATTTGGATTTGATATCATCTATCACTTATCCAAATTTGCCACAAACTCTCCCCCAACATTCTATATATTAAAATACTAAATTTATGTGTTTGTCTATAGCAGCGTTTCCCAACCTTTTCCAACTTGCGGCACACTACAGGTGTAACTTGAATTCTTGCAGCACACTCATATAGATATTATTATTATTATTATTATTATTATTATTATTATTATTATTATTATTATTATTATTATTATTATTATTATTATTATTATTATTATTATTTGCAAATATAAAAGACAGTGGTATTATTTTCTTTGTGATTACTGATCTCCTCACAGAGAAGAAAGCTCGATCACTGGTTTTCCTCCGTGATAAATCATTAGGCATATTTTCCATTCTAATTTAAAACTTGACAAAAATTGCAACGAAATATAGGACTGGGGTTTCTAAGAAATACAATTCCTTTTTCGAAAACTATATCCAACCTTTCACAAAGAAGGAAGATCACTAAATAATGAACGAACAAACAAATCTCTTTTACTTTTAAAACACAAATGTAGGTAATTTGTATGCACGTTTGTTTTATCGAAAGGATTGAATGATATTTTAAAATTTCAAGTTACGAAATTATCTGCAATAATAAAGAAGCAATAATGGTCATAATAGTGATAACAAATACATTTTTCAACATTTAAAATGTACAGAAAAGTAACGCAGTATGAAACTTAAAATTGTGGATTCATAGTAGAAGTTCATAATAATGTGAAATACAAATATACATTTTCCCCTATGTTTTGCAATTCGATTGCTATAAAATTAATAATTTTGTTTCAATTTCCTCGCGGCACACCGGTTGGGAAGCTCTGGTCTATAGCAATTCACTCTCTTTACTTGTCTTCCTGTCCTTTACTTGTGTTCGTAAAATGACTTGCACAGATATAGTGAGAAATAGGAAGGAGATTGACGCTTATATTAGAACTGTGCGCTGTGTAAATAGCGGAATTCAGTTAGTGTACCTTTAAAAAATGAAAAGTATTCGTACATTAACAGCTGTTACCGTCTTCGTACTTGGTCTCTCATAAATCTATAACATGTTTGTATGTTATCGTTTCGACAGTGTTTCTGTTCCTGGGAATAGGACTACGAACTCTATTTTCGGGCTTGGGGCCGCGGTGGCTCAGTGGTAGAGCGTTCACCTCTGGTGCATGGGGTCCCGGGTTCAAACCCTGCTCCCGCCAATTGAACTTTGTGGTGGACAAACACCGTGTGCGTGGGTTTTCTCGGGGTTTTCCCGTTTCCTCCCACTTTCTTCATTCCACCATTTCATTCATTTCTCATAATCACCGTCTCCTTTAGCCTAACCGGCATAACCGTGGGACGTAAAACTCAAAGATTTCATTTCATTTTTCTATTTTCGGGCTACCCGTGAGTATCTTTCCCACATGATAATGGCTCTCGACAATACCAAAGTATAATTGTTCTGTAGCGTACTTTATTATTGTTATTATTATTATAAGAATAATCAGAAGTCGTAGCTCTTCCGCTGGTCTAGTGGCAAGCGCGTTCGCCTTTGGTGCACTGGGCTCTGGATTTGATTCTCGATTAGAGGACCTTGAAATTTGAATGCATTAAGATGGTTTGTAATTCTCCTTAAACTGTAGGTCAATTATATATATACGAGGAAAAGTCGAAAAGTAAAGCAACGAGAAAAGGCACATTTATTCTAATGATAGAAAACTGAAACATATATTATTTTTCTACATAATCTCCCTGCACTTCAACACACTTGAGAAGAGGTACATTTATTCTAATGATAGAAAACTGAAACATACATTATTTTTCTACATAATCTCCCTGCACTTCAACACACTTGAGAAAAGGTACATTTATTCTAATGATAGAAAACTGAAACATACGTTATTTTTCTACATAATCTCCCTGCACTTCAACACACTTGAGAAAAGGTACATTTATTCTAATGATAGAAAACTGAAACATATATTATTTTTCTACATAATCTCCCTGCACTTCAACACACTTGAGAAAAGGTACATTTATTCTAATGATAGAAAACTGAAACATACATTATTTTTCTACATAATCTCCCTGCACTTCAACACACTTGAGAAAAGGTACATTTATTCTAATGATAGAAAACTGAAACATACATTATTTTTCTACATATTCTCCCTACACTGTAACGCACTTGAGAAAAGGTACATTTATTCTAATGATAGAAAACTGAAACATACATTATTTTTCTACATAATCTCCCTGCACTTCAACACACTTGAGAAAAGGTACATTTATTCTAATGATAGAAAACTGAAACATACATTATTTTTCTACATAATCTCCCTGCACTTCAACACACTTGAGAAAAGGTACATTTATTCTAATGATAGAAAACTGAAACATACATTATTTTTCTACATATTCTCCCTACACTGTAACGCACTTGAGAAAAGGTACATTTATTCTAATGATAGAAAACTGAAACATATATTATTTTTCTACATAATCTCCCTGCACTTCAACACACTTGAGAAAAGGTACATTTATTCTAATGATAGAAAACTGAAACATACATTATTTTTCTACATATTCTCCCTACACTGTAACGCACTTGAGAAAAGGTACATTTATTCTAATGATAGAAAACTGAAACATATATTATTTTTCTACATAATCTCCCTGCACTTCAACACACTTGAGAAAAGGTACATTTATTCTAATGATAGAAAACTGAAACATATATTATTTTTCTACATAATCTCCCTGCACTTCAACACACTTGAGAAAAGGTACATTTATTCTAATGATAGAAAACTGAAACATACATTATTTTTCTACATATTCTCCCTACACTGTAACGCACTTGAGAAAAGGTACATTTATTCTAATGATAGAAAACTGAAACATATATTATTTTTCTACATAATCTCCCTGCACTTCAACACACTTGAGAAAAGGTACATTTATTCTAATGATAGAAAACTGAAACATACGTTATTTTTCTACATAATCTCCCTGCACTTCAACACACTTGAGAAAAGGTACATTTATTCTAATGATAGAAAACTGAAACATACGTTATTTTTCTACATAATCTCCCTGCACTTCAACACACTTGAGAAAAGGTACATTTATTCTAATGATAGAAAACTGAAACATATATTATTTTTCTACATAATCTCCCTGCACTTCAACACACTTGAGAAAAGGTACATTTATTCTAATGATAGAAAACTGAAACATACATTATTTTTCTACATATTCTCCCTGCACTTCAACACACTTGAGAAAAGGTACATTTATTCTAATGATAGAAATCTGAAACATACATTATTTTTCTACATATTCTCCCTACACTGTAACGCACTTGAGAAAAGGTACATTTATTCTAATGATAGAAAACTGAAACATACATTATTTTTCTACATATTCTCCCTACACTGTAACGCACTTGAGAAAAGGTACATTTATTCTAATGATAGAAAACTGAAACATATATTATTTTTCTACATAATCTCCCTGCACTTCAACACACTTGAGAAAAGGTACATTTATTCTAATGATAGAAAACTGAAACATACGTTATTTTTCTACATAATCTCCCTGCACTTCAACACACTTGAGAAAAGGTACATTTATTCTAATGATAGAAAACTGAAACATACATTATTTTTCTACATAATCTCCCTGCACTTCAACACACTTGAGAAAAGGTACATTTATTCTAATGATAGAAAACTGAAACATATATTATTTTTCTACATAATCTCCCTGCACTTCAACACACTTGAGAAAAGGTACATTTATTCCAATGATAGAAAACTGAAACATACATTATTTTTCTACATAATCTCCCTGCACTTCAACACACTTGAGAAAAGGTACATTTATTCTAATGATAGAAAACTGAAACATACATTATTTTTCTACATAATCTCCCTGCACTTCAACACACTTGAGAAAAGGTACATTTATTCTAATGATAGAAAACTGAAACATACGTTATTTTTCTACATAATCTCCCTGCACTTCAACACACTTGAGAAAAGGTACATTTATTCTAATGATAGAAAACTGAAACATATATTATTTTTCTACATAATCTCCCTGCACTTCAACGCAGTCTTCACAACGTTTCACAAGTTTTTTTGATTCCATTGATAAAAAGTTTTCGGTTGCACCTGTAACCAATTTTCCACCGAATCAATGATTTCTGCATCGGTTGCAAAGCTTCTTCCCCTGAGAGCTTCAATGGTGCAAACGTATGAAAATCGTTTTTAGCCAGGTTTGGGACTATATGGCGGGTGTTCCAGCAATTCGAATCCCAACACCTTTCTTGTTTCGGCAGTCCATTTGGCAGAATGTGGCCGAGCGTTATCTTACTGGAGGATAATACTTTTTCGCAGTTTTCAACGACGTTTTTTGGGTCTGGTTGCAGGTTTCAGCTTAGTACTCAACACATCACAATAGTTCTCACTGTTCACAGTTTCGCCTCTTGGGATGAAATGAACGGCTACCGCACCTTCTATGTTTCAGAATAGTGTTAGCTTAATCTCACCAGCTGATGGTTGATGTTTAAATTTCTTAATTTCTGGTAATGATGGGTGTTACCAAACAATGCCAGCAGCCTTACCTTCCGGTTCGTGATTTTGTACCCAAGTTTCATTTACAGTAGCAATTTGCTGTAAAAATCCGTCCCTCGTGATGATAACGGGGTTACGAGAGATGTCCAACCTTTGTGCCTTATGCTGCACTGACAATTTTCGGAACCCATCTTTCACACATTTTCCGAAAATTTAACGTGTCATGTAAGATAGAATACGCTGAACCAAGACTGATACTGTATGTAAAGTATTGGCGACTTTGTCAACTGTGATTCGTCAACTGTTTTCCATCACCACATCCTCAACGATTTACAAATTGTCCTCAGTCGTTGATGTCGATGGCCTACCCGATCTTTCCTCGTCACATAAAGAAATTCTTTCCTATCAGAAACGCTTTATCCATTCTTAGATCTTGCTTCACGATAAACAGCTGTCACCATACTGTGCTTGCATTCGACGAATAATTTCCGTAGGTTTAACACCTTCCGCAAACAAAAAATGACTCACTGTCCTCATTTCCTCTTTGGTACAGATCGACAATTGAGCCGCCATGTTTAACGGTCTGCTACACTCCAACGACTAACGCGGGAATAAGAGTGACACGTTGCAGAGAAGTGTTACAGATGACACTAATTCAGCGCTGGATACTAGCAAGTGTTACCAAACCCTAGTGCGAGAAATTGCAAGCGGTGCTACCAAACCCTAGTGCGAGAAATTGCAAGCAGTGCTACCAAACCCTAGTGCGAGAAATTGCAAGCAGTGCTACCAAACCCTAGTGCGAGAAATTGCAAGCGGTGCTACCAAACCCTAGTGCGAGAAATTCCAAGCAGTGGTACCAAACCCTAGTGCGAGAAATTGCAAGCAGTGCTATTAAACCATAGTGCGAGAAATTGCAAGCGGTGCTACCAAAACCTATTGCGAGAAATTGCAAGCAGTGCTACCAAACCCTAGTGCGAGAAATTGCAAGCAGTGCTATCAAACCCTAGTGCGAGAAATTGCAAGCTGTGCTACCAATCCCTAGTGCGAGTAATTGTCCCTTTACTTTTTCACTTCCCTTCGTATAACCGATAGGCTTCGATGCTGAAACGGACGCTGCACTGGAATCAATGAACCAATATTTTTTTTAAAAAAGAAAATAATTCAATAGCTTTGTCATTTTCCTTTAGTTTAGCTAAGGAAGGTTAGACTTTCTGCATCAAAAGTAATAAAAATATAAAATATTGACGCGGAAGGATGTCAATACAATACTATCATATCAAATTCTCAATTCTTTACATAGAAGGAACTTTTTTCCCATGATTTCCCTCCATTAACGTTTTTTTTTCATTATCCTCCACTTTAGGTATAACAAGGTTTAGGCAAAATGTGGATCCTTATTTCATCTATAAAATGATGGACACATATCTTATCATTATCAAGCTACAAGGCCGATCGTATCCTTCTGTTGAAACTAATAATGGTAGAAGTACTCACTTCCGGTTTGAATATTGAGTCCTCATAGTAGTTTGGAAGTCTACTGTAATTTCGCAATTTGCAACGAAACCTATTCATTTATGTAGACACTGAGTTTTAGAAATGTAAATAAACGTTTCATTTTCGTCCAAATGTTGTTTACAAACCTGAACATTTTCCAAATGCTGTATAAGTGTGTGTGTGTGTGTGTGATGTTAGGAGATAACTAGCTATAAAAACATGGAATGGCAGATGGACGTCTGTGTGCGTGTTTCTGCCCTATTTTTGGATTATAACAGTCTGTGATGGATGGAGGATATTAAAATAGATTATTGGATGTGGTAATAGCTTTTTCGACCGTCTAATAATAACAAAAATAACAAAGTTACTGTCGTAAACAATCTTAAAAGGGTTACCATGCGCTCGCTTCTTCTAAACTACAGGTTACTTAAACAACTATATTCTTGCTCCATATTAATCGCTGTCATAAAATTTCTTATATTTTCACTCAACCCAAAACTTTATTTCTCTCTCTTTCTCTCTTTCTTTCTTTTTCTGAGAAGAAAAGGACCATACAGCATTCGAAGATCACTGAACAGGTGTAATAAAATTTGCGTACTTTTAAAAATGGGGTTTTATTTTTCTTTTGTTTATTCTGTAATAATAATAATAATAATAATAATAATAATAATAATAATAATAATAATAATAATAATAATAATAATAATAATAATAACGGACTTCGTAATCTAATGGTTAGATCTTAGTAGACTCATATTCGCATGGTGCTGGGTTCGATTCTCAGCCGGGGTATACCTATTTTGCGACGTCTAGCCAGTGTCGTGAGGCAAACTGAGGATTTCTTGAATAAAAAAAGTTGTGACGGACATTCAGTCCAGAAAATTCTCGATACGCCTGTTAGAGCCAGAGCGGAGAAACGCCACGCATTTGTTGCTAGTTTGCTCGTAGTTGCACCAGTCGCTCGATCGGCGTTCGAGCAGGCTCAAGTCCGATAAGGACTGTTACACCGATGGTTAGGTTAGGTTAGTTAATTTTATCAACTTATTGTGAGCCCTAATGAACAGCTCTTCTCTTGTGGGTATATGGTTAGGTGTACCGGCCATTGATGGCAGCTCATAGAGTTTGGATCTCATGTAAAAATATAGCGCGATGGTGTATCATTTAGCCTTGGAGCTGAAGGGAAAACTATACATACAAGGAGTATATTCTCATGTAAAATAATATTGTCTAGCGATCTCTTGTTCCACATTTCGATTATGTTTTATATATTTGAAAATATCACATAAGTATTGTAAAATTAGCGGTAGTTTAATTTCGCAGTGATGGGGCCTCTTAAATGACGTGGTCAGCTCGTGTTAGCATTATTTCTTACTTTTTTTTTTTTTTTTTTTTACCGGAGCGTACTATTCCACTGTTCTACACTGAAAATGTTATGGAAATGAGACTACCTAATCGTTATGAATTCAGTGCCGCTGAGTTTGAAAATGGCATTAAAATTTCAAAATTAGCTCAAGTTTTAAAGTTACAGCCATGTCAAAATTTCAGCCTTTCAATGTTTTTTTTTTTTTTTTGTTGTTGTTGTTGTTGTTCAGCAGTTGGCAGCATTGTTAGTTGGCGCTGTACCGGTAATTGTCAAACAATGAAATCGCCTGATTTGCAGATATTGTTAAAATTATTATTGTCAGTGTGATTATTGATATTACTCCCTTTGTTAGTCTGAAATGAAACTAATTCCTGTGGAAGTTTTCAAAGGTTTGTGGAGAGAAAACCGTGTTGTGATGATGTACTAGGCCTATTTCATACGAGAACTGTGCATAGTGTACCTATAAATATGTCACGAAAGTGTGTAAACAGTGCGGATAACTTTTGCTATATTTGTGGTGAGGTGACATTTGCAAATAGGAAATGTGCTATAACCCCCACGACAAGAAAAGCATATTTTTTGTAATTCGGATGTAAGGTAGGCGATCAGGATAAAAAGTGTGCTCCACACGTGTGCTGTAGTTCATACATCCAACCTAAATGCTTGGATGAACAAAAAAAGGACGTTGTATGCCGTTTGGTGTGTCCATGATTTGGAGGGAGCCAACAAATCATGTCACTGATTGTTATTTTTGTATGGTACCTTCTATTGCAAGTGGTATTTCAAATAAAAAGAAACCAAAGTTAGTTTATCCTAATATACCATCCCCAATTCGTCCTGTACCCTATAGCGATGAACTTCCTGTTCCTGTTCCCCCAGCAGATATTAAAGAGTCTTCATCCCGGCGAAATTAAAATACCGCTACTTTTACAGTAATTATGTGATATTTTCAAATAGATAAAAGATAATTGAAATATGGAACAAGAGCGCCCTAGACAATATTATCTTGCATGAGGTACCGTTATCACAAGTCACCTAGTGGCTTTCCGTTTTCAGCTGTTTAGAAACGCGAAAATAAATGCCGATTTTCAAAATGGCTCGAAATCGAAAGCAGATAAGTGAGTCGTGATAACGGTTTCTCATGTAAAATAATATTGTCTAGGGCGCTCTTGTTCCACATTTCGATTATCTTTTATCTATTTGAAGATATCACATAATTACTGTAAAAATAGCGGTATTTTAATTTCGCCAGGATGAAGACTCTTAATTCAGTCTCGCTTGATGATGACAGTACTTCTTCAACCAATGAAGAAGAAGGGCAACAGGAGTCATTAACATCAAAGGATACAGACTACTCGCCCAGAAGTTCAAATTACTCCATTCATAAAATCACAGAAGGGGAGCTTAACGACCTCGTCAGGGATTAGGAACTTTCAAAAAGCAAAGCTGAACTGTTGGCATCAAGGTTGCATGAGTGGAATCTACTACACTGATGATTCTGTGTGTTTATGATTTTGTGAAAGTGACATCATACCGCACCAGAAACAAAAGTTTCCAGCAGTTCTTCGAGACTGAAGGTTAATTCTCATACTGTAAAGATATTGAAGGTCTGATGGGAGAACTTAATATTAAACACAGTGCTGATGGCCATACTTAATATTAAACACAGTGCTAATGAGTGGCGTCTATTCATTGGTTCCTCCAAGAGTAGTTTAAAAGCCGTACTCTTACACAATGGATGAGGGCCGCGGTGGCTCAGTGGTAGAGCGTTCACCTCTGGTGCTTGGGGTCCCGGGTTCGATCTCAGCCCCCGCCAAGTGAACTTTGTGGTGGACAAACACCGTGTGCGTGGGTTTTCTCGGGGTTCTCCCGTTTCCTCCCACTTCCTTCATTCCACCATTTCATTCATTATTCATCATCACTGTCTCAACCGGCATAACCGTGGGGCGTAAAACTCAAAGATTTAATTTTTCTTACACAATGGAAATGTTTTACCTTCCATTCCTGTGGCGTATGCTACTAGTGCAAAGGAAACTTACACGAACATGGGAAAAATTTTGGAGGGAATAGATTACAAGAAAATATCAGTGGGACGTGTGTGGTGACTTTAAAGTGATTACTATGTTATTACAACTTCAGTCTGGCTATACAAAGTTTTCGTGCTTCCTATGCGAGTGGGATAGCCGTGCAAGAGGTTCACACTATTCCAGGATGATTTGGCCCCAAGAAAGTCATTAACACCCGGTACGAAAAATGTAATACACAAGCCTTTGATAGAATCTGCTAAAGTTTTGCTCTCCCCTTCATATTAAGTTGGGTTTGATGAAAAACTTTGTAAAGGCATTAGAAGCAGTCTTAAGTGACAAGGAAATGGCAGCTTGGAGTTCATTTTAAAATGTAGCCAGTAGTTTTTGTGGCAATTTCAGAGCTGAAAATTACAGAGAACTTATTCAAGATCTAATGAACACTTATGAACAGCTTGGATGCAATGTGTCAATAAAAATGCACTTTTTGTTTTCATATTTGGATTTCTTCCCGCCTAATTGTAGGAGTGTCAGTGACGAGAATGGAGAACGCTTCCATCAGGACATTTCAGTGATGGAGCACAGGTATAAAGCAGCGGCGGCTGGTACTATATGTTGCATGGTTGTGCAACCGAATATTTTTTAATACTAAAACTATTTTTAAGTATTAAAGTAGTGTATCAGTAAAAAAAATAAACCTCTGCTCTTGAGCGCAAAACAGTATTGATGCATTTCTGAAAAAAGTCAACTAAAAAAACGGAAAGAAAGAGAGAGATTTACATTTCCGGTGGCAGCGAACGTTGCCACTGGAAGCAGTAACATTGAGTATATGGCAGCGAGCTCCTCTCTCTTAACATGGAGAAGTGGATTTATTCTTGCATCGCTCCTATCTTCCCGTATTGGTCTCATGCGGTTGCCTTTTTTCCGCAACTGGTCAGCTTCTGTAATAGTTACGAATTCCTCCGCTTAGCAGCGCTTGACTCAATTGGTAGGGTGAGCGAGATACAGACGCCTGGAAGAAAGAAGTTATTCACAAAACATAAACTCGCAAAGAACAAATATAAGTCTGGTGGTAGCAGGGACGGATCCAGGCTGAAAGTTTGGGGGGCGGTCGTTCGAAGTCAATAGATTTTATTTAACATTTATAATACAAAGGTGAAAATTCTTGGGATAAGATTTATTTTTAAAAAAATCCTATTCTGGGGGGTAGATCGAGTCTCGAAGAAGAAAATGTCTTACTACTGGTCTAATTCCTAGCTCTGTGTCTTTCGTGCACATGATTCTGTGTTCGATTTCCAGCGGAGAGCATAAATTAATATCAAATCATTCACTTCCAATACTCATCTGTCTTCTTTAGCCTAATTTGCTGGAATGTTAAACTACTTTATTATTATTATTATTATTATTATTATTATTATTATTATTATTATTATTATTATTATTATTATTATTATTATTATTATTATTATTATTATTATTCATTTTCGAAGGAAAACATCTTAGATTTCATGCTTTTTTACAGACAAAAATACGTGGTTTCTGAAAATGGACTTTTTGTACCGTATATTTATACAAAGAAATGCTAACAAAATGCATATTGTCGGAGGAGAGAGGTGTTTCTGGATCCTAAAGAAAATAAAGCGGAAAATATTTGCGGTAGCGATGCTTTCTATTCAGAGAAACTTGGCGAGCAGCATTTCAGATTTCAATAGTCATAGAAAAATTTGAAGCCTAAAAGATGGAAGAAAGACCTTCCATTCTAAAATAATGCATAGTTCATATAATTAAATACTTTTGTTTAACTGCGTGCATGCAATTTTCTTGCTTTTTTTCTTCTTTTCGGATTAACGCCATCATTCATGGTTTATAGCACATACTATATATTCGATTTATCTCGTGTTAAATAACACGAGTGTAGAGGTTTTGTATATAAATAGTGTATAAACGTACATTGATAGTGGTTGTTTGAAAAAAAAGGAAATAGCTTATATATTAAATCAATATTAGAGAAATAATTTAATCAATAACATACAAATAGAGCTTAAAAGACTTTCCTCTTCATATTTCCTGAATATTTTTTGGATAAGAATCAAGAATGCTGGGGGAGGGGAACACTTGCGCGTACCTACATACCTTTATATTGCAACATTGCAACCGGTGCTTGTACAGACTACGAGCCGCTACTGGTATAAAGGAAAATGGAGTGCAGCAATGTTAAGTGATTTTTGTTGGATGATAAAAAAAAAAGGGATACTAACGAAACAGAATACAGGAGACAGGCAAAGAAGAGACGTTATTAAGATTGACATTTATATTAATATGTATTGTGTACATAGGTAATTATTCAAGTCTTGGTATATCATAAATAAAAGAGGTAACTTTTGATTGTGAATGTCATTTTCGTGTTTGGCAACCCAAAAACAACAAAGAAAATGTATTCATTAACCCATAACATTAAATCACAAAAATTTTCTAGAAGAGGGGGACTGGGCCCCCCTTAGATGCTTCAGGTTATGGGCGTGTGTTTCGGTTATACTTCGACACCAATGGTGACGTAATATACATAGAATGCAACGTTGCCAGACCTTCCGAGGTGTTGCCTCATGAATGAGAAAGTGAGAAACTTGGATATCACCTCCCCTCCCCCCCGTTACACCGAAACGAGAGCCAATCGAAAACATTTTAATTATCATTTTCGGATTCAGCACCTCAAAATTAGTTAAGAACGGGTGTTTTCATTTCTATAACAGAAAAAAAAAGTTAAAATTTGTAGAACAGTGTTATTTCAAGTCATTGTCCAATTGCTTCACGATGCTTCACGCCAGACATTCTGAGCATTTATCGGCATTCGAAATCGAGACCACGCACAAGAACGTTTCGTATACTGAGTGTGTTACTATCTGGGAACACAAATCAACAGAAAGAAGAAGAAGAAGAAGAAGAAGGAACAAGTTTTTATTGCCAACTGAGGAAGGCACTAGGGATCCGTGAAATAGAGTCGTGGGCATCTCTCCAACGTGTCTTCTGCAGGTGGATTGTGTCGTTATGTAAAAGCACAACTTTCCATGTTCGTTTAATTGGAACTAATACTTGCTGCTCATAGGGCTGGTGTCATAATTTTAGAGGTGGCTTCAGAAAAGTGGAGAGAGAGAGAGAGAGAGAGAAAGAGATGAAATTTTAAAAAGGAAAGGAAGAGACAAGTATAAAGGATTTAAAGCTAGCTTCTTTCTCGTGGTGTCTTGGCGAGTTTTCTATTTTGATCGCATCTCAAGTGAAGAGCATATAGGATGTCAGACGAAGTGAGTTGCTAGAGAAGAAGCAAATCCTTCCTTGTTAACTAAATTGACAGCTCGCAGATGGCTTTGAAGCGCCATATTCTCACTCAGCTGGAGGAGCTATGATTAATGAATCGGTCTTTCAGTTGCGATGCAATGGAGGTGAGAGAATTTTTCAGTTTCCTGCTGTGAGGTAAGGGTTCTATGAGGGGACGACTTTTGATATCAGCCTGCTTTTTTATTGCCTCCTTTTTTTTGTCAAGCATGTCTTAATTGTTGTTCATGGAGAACTTAATATACATTTTGGAGGCCTCATTAGATGGTGCTACGTACTTTTTACTTTTATAGTATTCAACCTGTATGGTTTAATTTGTCAAAATTGCCCATTTTTGATGTTTATTCCTTCTGGGCAATTGAATAAATAGGTCTTCTTGTTGTTCACCTCAACCATAGGTTGGTGGACAACATAGAAATAAACTTTTCTCTCCCTTAGGAGAGCTGTTTTATACTTTGATAAGGTCACTTCTTCGTAACTCCATCTAGATATTATATCCTTGGTCTTCCTATTCCTGGTTTTCCTTCTGCCTTTCCCTTTATCCACACTGTGATCCAATAAGAGTGCCGAAAAAGATGGTCAGGCATGCTGTTTCTTCTTTTTCCTATCATCTTCATGATCTGTCGTCCTTCATTAGCTTCCTTTAGTACGTCTTCATTCCTTTTCCTTTCGGTCCATGATATGTGCAGCATTCTGCGCCAACACCACATTTCAAATACATCCAGCTTGGATATTTCAGCTTTTCTCAATGTCCACGTCTCTTGATCTGTAAAACGCCACGCTCCATACCAGGGTCTTAATAAATAGTTTATGAATGTCCAACGACACATCTTTTGATGTTAGCAGTCCTCTTTTTCCTATTGAATGCTTGTTTAGCCTGCACTATTCTGTAGGTAACTTGTTATTGTTCTGAATGGAGGATCAGTTAATTTCAGTTGGCTGGTAGAGCTCCCTAGTGGCTATATTGTTAGCGTACCAGGTTTGATTCCCGCCGACAGCTCAGGTGATTCGGATTGGGTTGTGAAATGAAATGAAATCTTTAAGTTTAACGTCCCACGATTATGCCCTTTAGGCTAAGGGAGAAGGATGATTAAGGCAAGTGAATGATGATAGAAAAATTGGTGGAATGACAAAGTGAGAGGGGACGGGACAAACCAAAAAAAAACATGGATACGATGTTATCCATTACAAGCTTACTTGGCCGGGGATCGAATAAGGGATCCCAAGCACAGAAGTAAGCACTCTATTACTAAGCCGCCATTCCTCCCTATATCCCCTACGTCAAGTTGTAGGTCTACGTCTTATATAGTCTCGGTGTTAAAGAGCTTCTAAATTCCAGTCCAAGCAATGAAGCAAGTGGTTGGCATATGACTTCACATTATCTGAGTGTTCTGTACAAAGACAAGTTCTAGCACATGTAATTGAACATAGCTAGGTAGTACCACTAAGGTAGTATAATAAGGGTAGGATCACCAGTTTCTTTCCCTGGAGTTTTCAAAGGGAATTGACAAACTGAACATTAAGGGTCTTCACTACAGTGAAATTCAACTACCGCTAATTTTAGAGGTTTTTTTTTCTCTAACATCTTCAAAACAAATAAAATTATTCGAAAAGCAGAAACGTAGTAAACTAGACAATACCATTGTGCACGTGCCACCTTTACCACAATTCACCTATCTGTTTCTGGTATGCCGCTATTTACATAACCAGCAAAAAATGCTAAACTTATCTACAGTTGCAAATGAAAAGCAGATAGATGAGTTTGTGATACCGGTATCAAATGCAAAATCGTATTGTCTAGTTCACTACGTTTCTGCTTTTCGAATATTTTTATTTATTTTGAAGATATTAGAGAAAAACTCTAAAATTAGCGGTAGTTTAATTTCGCTGTAGTGAAGACGCTTAAGAGCTTCAGTAGAGGGCTAGATTCAGAAGGAGACTTAAGATTAGGGTTACCACACTTGTAATTGAATTACTGAATTGAGAAAGAAAGAAATTCCAATTTTTGTGAAACTGAGTTGAGATATACAAATTGTTCATTTTGCATAAATACATCATATGGTGTAAAAAAAAAAAGGATAAACATCCGGGCATTATACAGCGTACAGCAGAAATTAACTAAAACAAAACAATACACTGAGCAATGCTATGTGATAATATGTAACAAAACACAATCACGTAACAGTTTCGACACAATAACTGTCTTCATCAGACTTCCACTCCTGTTGAAGTGGGAGTCTAAGACACAGGAGTGGAAGTGTGATGAAGACATAGTTATTGTGTCGAAACTGTTACGTCATTGTGTATTTTGTTACATATTATCGCATAGCCTTGCTCAGTGTATTGTTGTGTTTTAGTACAAAATGGAAACAAGGTCAAATAGAATAGCAGAAATTAAGTTTATGTTGAGTGAAAGAAAGGAAGAATTTCCGAAGGTTCTCGAATACAGAGGTGATAAAGATTTTGTCCTTTTCAACTCAGCGATTCGGATTATGAGTTCATTTGGCAGTCACTTGCATACGTCAATATTGATAATAATATTGGCGGTAGTTACTGGTCACTTGACTATTTGAAAAGACATTATCTTACGGCAGAATGTTAAAAAAAAAAAAAAAAAAAAAAAAAAAACCTGATGGACATGGACGGCACTGAAAAAGTTTAGAGATACTTTAACCTAACCTTAAAACGAAGACATTAGAGGAGGACCTTAGCGCGGAAAAGTTTCTAGATACTTTCGAGTAAGGTTGGTTGAGTTGGGGTTTAGTATTTCGTTCAGCAGTAAGCCTATATGAGACGGGGACCTACATCTTAACGTGTGATCAGAATCACATGAGATTCCACTGTGAATACAACTCTGGTCTCTTACACCGAAGATGCGTATGAGAGTAACCATATAACTTCCGCGTAAAAATTAGATTAGAAGTGACCTAGGAAAGTTCTTATACAAGATGAAATTACGAAACAAACAAACAAACAAACAAAGAAAACCATTGTGGAGTAGGGTATAAGAGAACTGGCGAACATAGATGGGTATGGAGAAGAAATGTAAAAAAAAAAATGTAATCTTTAAGCTTTAAGTCCCACTATTATGGAGACTAGGATAAAGGAGAAGGTGATGATGAGAAATGAGGGAAACTGTGGAATGAAGAAAGTGGAAGGAAACGGGAGAATTCCTAGAAAACCCACGCACACGGAGTTTGTCAACCACATAGCTCACTTGGCGCGAGCCGGGATCGAACCAAGGATCCCAGTCACCAGAGGTGAACGCTCTACCACTGAGCCACCGCGGCCCCGGAGAAGGGATGAGGAGACCTTCATCCAGCACTGGAATGACAATAATGATGAAAGGTAGATTATATATGACGGTGATTACGAGATGAATGTAGCCGGATGGGAATAGGTGAATTTTTCGTATCAAGTGAACACAAAGTAACTGTAGTACGAGAAGCTAAAAGTAGTAACCGGCACAGAAGAAAGAAAAGATAAACCTGATTAAAGCGTGTCATTTCTCGCAAGTCGACGACAGCAAGCGCCATATGAGAGCGTTAAAAAAAGAAGTCAGTTAACTGAGATGCGCAAATGTAGGATAAATAACCAGTGATCCGTTCTATCTCTCTGGCAAGTGCTGAAGCATCCGCCAGAGAAATACGGTGTTTTTCAAATGACGTTTATGACTGTGTTTATTAGAATCTTACTTCAACTCTCCCATTTATTAGCCTGTAGTTACGTCCACTTGGGAGCCTTCGGACGGTTCAACAGAGAAGGCTGGGAGCGACCGTTTAATATGCGTGCGTGCAACAGCTATTTCCATTCTGTTAGTTTATTTTACGCTCTTTGCTCCCTCCCAGCTCCTCAGAGTCTTTGAATAAATAACTCTTCTTCCTCCTGTGAGCTCTTCACAAAATGTAATGGCCGTATCAACAGCTTTCGTGAGATTGTAACATTTCAGAGACACTTTGTAAGAAAAACAAGACATTTTAACATGGTTTAACACGGGATAAAATTACAATAAAAATTCTGCCGTCACACTTTATGCACCTTAAGCTTTTTTTTACTTGCTCTTTCTAAAAGATGGAGATGGTAATATGAAGAAAACGGCCTCCCAGGATGATTGTCGTCGTTCACAGAGGTCGATTGGTAGGAGAAAATTGCAAGTGTCTGGAATGCGTCTCTAGTAAGGTTTCTATTTTGTTTTGTTCATATATTAAGAATCTCCATATGCATCCACGGGGTCATTTTTCATTGAAAAAAAAAAAGGATTTTTTAAAAATGTTTTATCCCACACTAACGCCTTTTAGGCTAAAAGAGACGTATTGTTAATGAAAATGCATGATTATGAAGAACTTAGTAGAATGATAATATTGAAGGAAACTGGAAAACCCTGAGAGGGCCCTTGGATTTATTACACTGTCCACCACGAACTTTTATACCGTGGGATCGAACCAGGGACTCCTCGCACCAGAGGTGAGAGCTGTACCACTTATATATACGAGGTGAAGTCAAAAAGTAAAGGGACGAAATTTCTCGAACTGCTGTAGTGCTGCCAAAATGTCTTGAGCCGTGACAAAAATGCAAACTAAACTTCACACCCACGTGTTCAGCCAATAAGTCGTTGAGGGTGACAAAATCGCGATTTTCATATGTTTGGACCATTGAAGGAATCACTCAGGGCAAGAAGATTTGCTACCTATGCAGAAGTCATTGATGCGGTGCAAGATTGGTTACAGGTGCAACCGATTTTTTTTTTTTTTTTTTTTGACGGAATCAAAAACTTGTGAAACGTTGAGAAAAGTGCGTTGAAGTGCAGGGAGATTATGTAGCAAAATAATGTGCATTTCAGTTTTCTATTATTAGAATACATGTACCTTTTTCGAAGTCCCTTTACTTTTTGACATCTCCTCGTATATATATGATTTTAAGAGCAAAGTAAGTGGTCATCAACAGTTTCCTGGTGGTTTCAACGAGAATACCAAACAAATACTGGTTTCGTAGATATTGGTCTAAACTAGCTCCAAAGTCACAATATGCAGTTTGATTTCGTAACTGGAGGACAAACTGCATTACTGGCTATCTCTCAACGTTGTTGATCATCGTACCAAACCGGTAATGTTCTGCCAGAAAATTAACCTTGGTGTTACTTGTCCATCGAACGAACGCCGGCGACCGGTTTTATAAAATAAAATACATACAAACATCAGTGTTGCCAAGGTTATAACTTTTTAATTAATCAGGCACATGATGTAGTTTTTATTGTCCTATTCACTCCAGAACTATTAAATGGGGATGGGAAACAGAAAGTCATGTTGTCTTTTGTAGGACGGAGGGGAAAGTGTGAGGAACAGGGAGCGAAAACAGGTAAACCTATTCAAATCAAGTAAAAGCCACTGTAGTTGTTTGTGCAGTTACTGAGGAACTGAGTGTGGATCGTATTGACCTATCACCTCCGTTGACAGAAGCTCTCACTCTTGAGCAATCCGAACAAAATGTGGGAGGACACAAGTGCAGCCTTCACTACATTTTCCAGTTGCTCCTTCCCATAGGAGAATGTGCTACACACAATAGTACAGAAGTCGAAATCGATTAATACGTAGCTCTGTCACAACCTTCAGACTGTGGCTAAACTGTCTGGAACGGGAATGTCTCTGATAGCCTGCACGTGTGGTGACTCAGTTCCAGAGTCTTTCGAACGACTCTTAAAGGGAACTGGACTGGAAGCTTTCGGGATACCTCCCAAATGTGCGAGTAAAAATAGTACGAGTATGCTGTTCCTATGCCGTGCTTTGTCCGTGCCGGGTCCATAAAGTACAAGACTGTACAACATTCAATACTAGGTTCGATTTGGGATTGACTTCTTGGTTTTCTAGCTGGCATTCCAAGTTCAGTTATGCAATACTGCTTATGCTTTATGTTATTTTGGTTGCCTAACCAACTTATGCTGGAAGTTATATTTTTTTGTCATTTAAAATTCTTAGGTTGTCTCAATTCAAAGTTGCAAGTAATCCTACATTGGAGACATAAATGCGCGAAAACCAATTTAAAAATACGAAAGTACTGTTAGGCTACGTTGTGTGTTACCGTTTTTGCTCTTATATTAAAAACGGTGAACAGTATTGACAACGGAAATAATAGAAGACTTCCATCATTTCAGGTTTTAGTATAGAGGCAAAAGTAAAGATGGAATATATAATATATTTGGAATGCCGAATCGATTATATAAATACAAAGAGAAAAATCCGTTCTCCGGACAGTGGTATATTGTACAAATATACAGTATTCTCTTGCTTACTATAGAAATCAGTACGGAGCATACGTTATCCGTATGCTACATAGGCACTGTCCTTAGATGTTACATCATGCCGTTGCAGGATGTCTGACATTTAACAGTTTTCCGTATATCACATGCATATATTTATGTTACCTTCGTCAGCTATATGTTATATACGTCCATTTGTATGTGAGATCCTGACCGCCTACATTGTTTCACACAGAAAGTACGTATAGATGGAACACTTATACAAAAAGTATTATAAAACATGCATTTTCAGTTATACGTCTGTTGTACGTTAAGTCCAAAAACTACAGGAATTACGCATGTAACCTATCTTTTTAAGTACGCCACCTACAATTTTTTTCTCAGTGTACGCCACTCGCTTTCTATTATCGGTTTTGCTCGATGATGGTCAACGTTGAAACCGGAAATGGTTGATTTCTACCACTTCCGGTTTGAATAAGCGGTGGAAATAGAGCGTGAAATGTATTTTTTTAAATGCTAAATTGATTCCAATGAAACTTTTCTCGCCGTTTCTGTTTTGATATCTGTCGATAGATAGAGGAACGGACAAAATCGTATACTTATCCATACCATAATTGGGAAATCTAAAATCAATCAGGATTTACTTGTTAATCGCACTGTTAAGTCCTGTGTTCTTTTTGCAATAGTGTTAACACTGTAATCATATTCATTTACTTGTTTATAAATCTGTGTGAATTGGGTTAGGTACTGACAACTTGGCAATTACCTCGAAAATAAACTTAGTGATAAGTGAAACAATCGCCATCAAAGATGCGTGCTTTAATGGCTGGCCTTCGTGACAGGCTTTCCCCGCCCTCTTTAGTTCTCCTCCTTTGTGCTGTAGTGGAGATAAATATTTGATGCCTGTGTTTAGAGGCCGCAGTGTCCATCTGCACCAAGCACAGCCGAGAGATCAAAGGCGCATGAAGCCACTCAAATTATTGATAAAGAACACAGCGAGACTAATCCTTTTCTTTTTCTTTTAGCATGGGGATGGGAAGGGAGAAAGGAAAGCTAATGGATGGTTTCGAGGCTTTAATCAATTGTGCGGTGGTTGCGTCGTGACCGAAAATACTAATTCATTTGAAGTATGGATTAACAGTCCCTTAATAAGGGTGTATTCACTTCTTGCTTCGCAATCCACATATGTTGAGATCAAAACCAGAGGAATTTTTCTTCAGTTCCACTAGCTCAGCGTTTCCCAACCGATGTGCCGTGAATGGGCCGCTGGTGTGCCGCGAATAAATCGAAACAAAATTATTAATTCTATAGCAATTAAATTGCAGGACATAAGGGAAAATGTATATTTGTATTTCACATTACTATGAATCTCTAATATGAATCTACAATTTTAAGCTTCATACCGCGTTACTTTTCTGTACATTTCTAATACTGAAAAAGGTATTTGTTATCATTGTTATGACGTTATGATCATTATTGCTTCTTTATTGTTGCAGACTATTTCGTAACTTCAAATTTTAAAATACTCAATGCTTTCGACAAAACAAACATGCATACGAGTTACCTACATTTGTGTTTTAAACGTAAAAGAGATTTGTTTGTTCGTTCGTTATTTAGTGATCTTCCTTGTTAGTGAAAGTTTGGATGCAGTTTTCGAAAAAGAAAGCGTATTTTTAAAAACCTAAGTTCAATATTTCATTGCAATTGTTTTCTATTTTTAAATTAGAATGAAAAATAAGCATAATAGTTTACCGTGGTTGAAAACCAGTGATCGAGCTTTCCTCTCTGTGAGGAGATCAGTAATCACAGAAAAAGATATCATGTAATTTTATATTTAAATATAATAAAATCTACGAGTGTGCCGCGAGAATTCAAGTTACACCCATAGTGTGCCGCAAGTTGAAAAAGGTTGGGAAACCCGCACTAGCTGAAGGTCGGTGGGGTATCTTTAAATTAAAGGCTATGGCGGATTTCCTTCTCCATTGATTGTGATGTTTATTGTTGAAGATTCGAATATTGATTCGTCACACAGTCAGTGTAAGGAAGTTCTTTAAACAAAGAACTAACGTTAATGGTACTGATAAAAAGTGCCCACGTTTGGATGGATTTGTAATTGCGTTTTTTACACTAATTTGAGGACTCTGAAATCAGTTAACTGCCATAATTATATATATCATGTTTCAAAGACTGCGGTAAAGAAACTAGCAACATAACTTGAACATAAAATTGAACATAAACACATTACTCTTATACTTTTCCTTACAAGAATTTTAATCTCTGTTCTTCATGGCATGGTCCACCAATGCACCATCCAAATCGGAGACGAAGCGCAACGTTGTCACAAGCAGCTTGTCCGACTCGTATTGCTATCCTGTGGAACTCTTCTGTGATAGGTTCCCGTAGTTCGGCAAAAAAGGGTATGTGATAATGTCCTTTAAAACATCTCATAAGAAAAAATCAGGTGGTGTTAAATCAGGAGATCCAGCTGGCCACTCCATAGACTCACGTCGACCGATCCAGCGGTTCGGGAATGTTTCGTTCAGCCTCACTATTCGGACATTCTGTCTGGCATACACTAACGGTTCTTAGTTTAGTCATCGTTATCCCCACTCTAAGGCTTCACAGTGTTGCCATATAAAAACATTTTGTCCAGAATTACAAATACTACAGTCTCCAAATATATATACATGATTATGGGCCACCCTGTATTTTTAAACATATCCGTTCATGAGGTCATGAGAAAAACGACCTGTAGGTTTGATTTTTGAAATATGCCAATGGTGAAAGTACCTGCTCTTGGATTCAGTTCTACTTGTGCTTTTTATATTAATTTGAAGACGCTAAATCCAAAGGAACTTACGTATTTTAAAACAATGTCCATCCCTGGAATCAGGAGAGAAATCGCTTCAAAATTGGGATATTTATTTTTATTTATATGTCAACTTTGAAATCATTTCTCTTGTGACTCCGTACAGGGGTGTATTTCAAAAAATGAAGGATTCTCAAATTAGTGTAAAAAAAAAAACTACAATTAGAAATATATCTTAGCGTGGACACTTTTTAGGGTTAGAAATTAGATTTCTGGGCTTTCGGCATCTCTGGTCATGTTAGTCCGTCACACATATGAGGGATGACGTCCTTTGGCGATCACACAGTCTGGGGAATTGGAGACGAAGAAAGGAATGAGGATCGAAGGGAATGGCCTGAGGCTAGTGTGTTAGGTACCATTCCGGTATTTGTCTGGTGTGAATGAGGAAAACTCAGTAAAAAAGTTCACTCAGGATGGCTGTCCTGAAAATGATGTTACACCTTTCCGATAGTGTCCCCACCGGGAATCGAACCCAGGACTGCTCGCACTAAAGGCGAGAGGGTTAGCGACTATCCTACGCGGGACCATTGGACACTCTTTTTCTTTTAACCTGTGGAATGAGCGAAATAATATCTTTCGAATAGAGTAGAATAAAACAGAAAATTTTGAAAGTCTAAGGGGGTGGTTTCCAACTAGGCGGTGTGTGACGTAAGAGAATATTTTTGTGATCAGAGAAACGGCAGAGAGAGTAAGTAGAGCAAAGGTAGGGTTTGGACGAGGTAGGGGAATGTACGAGTAGTCATGAGTTCGTGGGTAACGTATCTGCAGAACTATTTGACTATGGCACTTCCCTATCACCACTTTTTTTTTTTATCAACGCGAGGTCTCCTTGTTCTCTCCGTGTGATTTACTGAGAATATGAGCAGTAGGTGTGTGACGTCACAGAGAATAGCGATTAAAATGGGTAAGACTAAAGGAAAATGGGTATTCTTTGTTACAAGATCCCAAATTATACTTCGGATCGTTAATTGTAGGTTTGAAGTTGATTTCATCACCTGTACTTTGAACATTTGAGATTAGTATTAGGAATTAGATTTCTGGGCTTTCGGCATTTGCGGGCATGTTAGCCTGTCACGTATGAGGAGATGACGTCTCGGCGATCACACTATCTGAGGAAACGGAAGGAAGAAACTGGCCTGGAACTTATATGTTAGGTACTATTCCGGCATTTGCCTAATGTGAATGAGGTAAAGCCAGTAAAAACCTTACTCAGGATTGCCGTCCTGGAAAAACTTTTACACTTTTTCGACCGAGTGTGTCTACTGGAAATCGAACCCAGAACTGCTCGCACAATTTGAACGTTTCGAACATCAATCATTATTCATTTTGTTACATCTCCTCATTTCCATTGGTGTATTCCTTACACAAATGTTGTGCCAGCCTAACATCCTAATACGAAGCATACACTGTGGATTATAACGTGTTAGTGTGCCGTATCCGATGGTTCACTAGTTAGTGCGCCCGCTGTGTACATTGGGTCCCGGGTTCGATCCTCGCGGTGGAAGAACATTAAAATCTGAACGCAGTACGTTGGTACGGATTCCATCTTAAAACTGTAGATTCACGTCTTACATGGTTTCGCTGCTAAGAAAAGGATGCTAAACTTAAACAAAAAATAGACCCTAACATTAGTGGTAACATGCATAGTAGAAGCAAACTGTATTAAAAAAAAAAAGTTGGAGTTTATTTTCTTACCTTTAACTCCTGCTAATTAAACCCAAAGGAAATGTAAAATATGTTCCAAGAAAGTTGGTTTGAATTAAAGGCTTCAAACGTTTTGAGTATTCTATTTAAATTTTTCGGTTTTACGTCCAACGGTTATGCCGGCTAGGCTAAAAGAAACAGTGATGATGAGAAATGAATGCAATGGTAGAATGAATAAAGTGGGAAGAAACGGGAGAACTCTGAGAAAACCCATGTACACGGTGTGTGTCTATCGCAAAGCGCAGTTGGCGGGAGTTGAGATCGAACCAGGGGCCCCACACACTAGTGGTCAATGCTATACCACTTTTTTTTTTTTTTTAATTAACTGACTTACCGAACGTTTCTCAGTAACTTACTTGAACTAGTTATTACTAATTTTTGTTGCTTTGTTCGTTTAACTTGTTTTTCCAAACACGAACACTCAAATATCGAGCACAGTTTAAATTCCAAAAGCTCTCTTACTGGAACCCAGGATTCCGTACACCAAAGGCGCACGTGCTAGCCACTAGACTAGCGGGGAAGGCTACCAGTGAGCCAGCACGGCTGCGTATTGTATTTAAGTATATGTTCATGGATGGGGACCCCGTAGTCTAGTGGTTGGAGCGTTGGATTCATGTCCGCGTGGTCCCGAGTTCGATTCCCGACCGGTACATCTCCAATTTTCGGCGTCCACCCAGCGTCGTGAGGTAAACTGAGTAGTCACGTGACTAAAAGACGTGACGGCTACTAGGTCTAGATATCGATACCCCGGTTACTATCGATACCCCGGTTAGCGATAGGGCGATGCGTCACTAGGCTGAACGTAGTTCCACCAATCGCTAACAGATGGCGTGGAGCGGCTCAGGCCCAGAAATTTGGGCTGTTACGCCAAATAGTTAGTTAGTTATGTGTTCATGGAGAGAAATTAACGAATGTCTATTAATGAATGAATATTATGAAGCTATAAATGGCTAATGTTTTCTGTTTTAATTATTTAATTTATTATGACTGAATTTTGTGTTGATCAGATCGAAGATAAATTAAGAGACCCCTGATATGCAGAAACTCGTTATACTGTATAATGGTTTTTCATAGTAATCGAATACTAGATTACAAACACAAACTATTCTCTGATTTATGTTTTTAAATTATTCGACCACATTTCCTCATTTTCGTCCTTCATGTGAAATACAATGAAAAGAAACAACAAAAAGGAAAGAAAAACAAAAATCAATGGCAGAGGATAATAGGGTCTATACTGTACCAGATCGATCAAAATAATCCAATTCTGACGAGCTTGGTAAACATGATATACGGGGATGGTTTAATAAGTAATTTTGTTTGGCATAAAAGAAAACAGTTTGATTTCTTTAATTGTCCCCTTGACATTCAATCCATTTGCTCCAGCTTGGTTTTCTTCAGCTTCGCAACTTCTTCGCGAGTCTCTTCAAACTTTCAAAATAATCATTTATCTCCTGTATAATACCTTCATTTGACTCAAATTTTCGTCCTGCCAGGAAAGCATTTGAGTTTCGGGAATAGTTAGTAACTCGAAGAGCTAGATCTGTTGAATAGGCAGAATGCGGAAAAATTTCAAATTGCAGCACGGCTCTTTTTTTTCTCAGCGACACGGCCTTTTCTCTGCTCTGGAGTGAGTAATCGCGGCACCTGTCTTGCGCGAAGTTCTATCATGTGAAGTTCATTATGTAAAGTGAAGTGACCCGTTTAATTGAGATGCTTGTGGCTGCTGGTAACTCATACATTTTCACTCGTCTGTCGCGTAAAACCAAATCATGGATCTGATCTAGGGATGCGCACGAGACAGGATGTGTGGCTGTCTCGTCTCGAAAATGTGCTGTAAAAGTGATGTCTCGACTCGAAAAATATATATTTCTCTATTGGAAGAGTTGTGTCTCGACTCAAATTTTGTCAGAAAAATCATGTCTCGACTCGTCTCGTGCGCATCCCTAATCTGATCGATGATTTCAGGGTTCCAAGACATGGTGCATCTTCAACGCATGTTCTGTTACGGTTAAATTCGTTTACCCAAAGTCACTAGCAGACGCAAAAGGGTCGTGTCAAGTGTGCAGGTTATTTTCAGGGCGATTAATGTTGGGTTATACTAAATAAACTAATATATGTTCTAAACCTTTCGTTATAGATCAGAAATTTGGGTGCGTAGTTTATTTATAACGTTATAATTGTTACAAATTGGTTTGGAGGCAGTTATTTGAAATATCCATTATAACTGCTTTCTGTGTTATAATATAATGAAATAATCACTGAGCAAAGCTAATCGATTTTTTAAAATTATAAATCTAATATATCACGGAACAGTTTCTCCAACGAAACACTTTCGCTTCAACAGTCACTAACAGTGAAGTCACTGTGTTTAGTTGCTGACACTGGTACATGATATTAGTTTTATGAACCTGAAAGTGAAATGAAGTATTTCAGTTTAACATCTGACGATTATGCACTTTTTAGGCTAACGGAGTTAATGATTATGCACATTTTAGGCTAACGAAGATAATGATTATGCACTTTTTAGGTTAACGGAGATAATGATTATGCACTTTTTAGGCTAACGGAGATAATGATTATGCACTTTTTAGGCTAACGGAGATAATGATTATGCACTTTTTAGGCTAACGGAGACAATGATTATGCACTTTTTAGGCTAACGGAGATAATCATTATGCACTTTTTAGGCTGACGGAGATAATGATTAAGGCAAATGAATGATGATAGAAGAATTGGTGGAATGAGAAAGTTGACGAAAACGGGAGTACCCCTCTTTAAAATACACGGACAAGATGTTTCCTACCACAAACTTACTCGGCCGGGGATCGAGTCAGGAACCCCACGCACCAGAGGTAAGCACTGTAGCACTGTGCCCTCCATATTAATTTTATAATAATAATCGATTTGCTTTGCTTCAATGATTAGTTGCTTATTTAAGTTAGTTTTATTAGTTCTTTGTAGTTTCTACCGGACTCATTTTCTGCATTTTTATGTCCTTCATTGTTGGGTACAAAACCTCGCGGCGACAACCTCGCGGACCAAAACCTCGCCTGGCCAAAACCTCGTGGCCCAAAATCTCGTAGGGCCGAAACCTCGCCGCCCAAAACCTCGCGGGACAAAATCTCGCCTGGCCAAAACCTCGCCGCCCAAAACGTCGCGGGACAAAATCTCGCGGGGACAAAACCTCGTCACCCAAAACCTCGCGGGCCAAAATCTCGCCTTGCCAAAACCTCGTCTTCCAAAACCTCGCGCCCCAAAATATCGCTATACCCAAAATCTTGCCTGACCAAAACCTCGTTGTAATGATCTCGCGACACAGAATCTCGCCTGGTCTAAATTAAGCGAGACGTAGTGTTGCCTGGGAAGAAATGTCGTCAGGATAAAACCTCTTCACGACGACGATTTCTTCACAGTAGAATGTTCTATATATATATATATATATATATATATATATATATATATATATATATATATATATATATATATATGTATATATATATATTTAGTAATAACACATAATTACATTAAAATAATGACAAGAAAAACTCTAATGCATGCTTTGGAAATTATATATATAAAAATTAAATGACTATGTTTGTTACCTTATACCTCTTGAGCCATCCTACCGATCTCAATCAAATTTTCAACATAGATGATGTTCGAGCCTAGGATGTCTTTTATAATTTCACTTTGTCGGAACAACAAGAGGGAGGGGGAGTGGGATATATATATATATACAGAGCCATAGCTAAAGATTTCGGCGCCCCTACTCTCATCATACCAAGCTCTTCCTTCCTTTTTTTCTTTTTACTTATAAGAAAAGCAGCAGATATTGTTATACTACACTGAATTTTTATTAAGCTGCAGGCGAGATTTTGACCCACAAGGTTTTGGCGGCGAGATTTTGTCCCGCGAGGTTTTGGGCGGCGAGGTTTTGGCCCGGCGAGATTTTGTCCCGGGAGGTTTTGGGCGGCGAGGGTTTGGCCACGCGAGGTTTTGGCCGGCGAGATTTTGGTCGGCGATGTTTCGGCCGCGAGATTTTGTCCGTATCCCCCCATAAGTTATACACTAGCATTAAAAAATAAAAAAAAAGTAGATGAGTGTAGCAAAGAACTGTGAATTTATAATATAAATTAATTTTCATAAAGGACAGGACATGTGAGCATACACCGGCGGATCTTAAGGGGAGGCTTCGTGGACAGAAACTTGAATTTTATTTATATAAGCTAAGAAAACGAGAAATTTAGAAATGATTCAAAAAGGGATCAAAAGATTACAATCTTGGTCAGGGATTAGTTTTTGGATCAGGGGCCACAAAATTTTTGAACGGCCCCTAAATCGAGTTTTTTTTTTTTTTTTTTTTTTTATGGAATAAACATATGATACTCAGTTAAGTGATTCACTATATGTAATTCTTCAGATATAAGGCCTACAAGAAAATTTTTGCCTGAAATGTATTGGATATTTTGATAAAAAAAAAAAAAAAAATCATACAGCTTCGGAAAACCGTATACAAGAATTTGTACATTAGGTATGCCTTCTTATCTTAGATTGTAACGAATAAAACGTTAAATATTTACCGTTGTGACTTCCCTTGAAGAGCCGCCACTGAAAAATCATGAAAAGTGAAACAATTTAAAATCAAAGAAAGAGAAGAAGAAACAGAAAAAATACTCATATAAATCAATGGCGTGGAAAATCAAAGGTGTTCAACCAGCATGAAACAAGGTTTATCGTTTCTAACTTAGATACATTGTGCAATTTTGTACGAAACTTGGCAACGCTGCAGCAAAGAGAAGTCAGCGAACGATGAAGACAAGGCACGAACCCACGTAGCAGAGGAGGATTCAGTAGCACGCTTGTCTGTTTCTTTTTTCTTCCCCGAAATAACCTTGAAAAGCCGATGAGGACGTATCTCTTTTTCTTTTCTTACATGATAAATAGTTTGAATCGAAGCAACAGCATTTCGTAGATGGTGAAACGAGAGGGTTGGTACTGGTACCTTTGCAATTTTTCTCTGTCGACGTCTTCTCGTTCTCTCCTCCACTTTACCCCACCCACTCCCCGTCCCCACGACGGGCATCGATCTCGTTTAAATTGTGAAAGTTGTTGTCACAAAGGAGTTTTATAGACATTTGTGTATAATGCTTATATGAGTTCACATACCGTAGACCCAGATAAAAAGCTTTTTGAAAGATTTCTCAACAGAAAAGAATAAAGTTTACGATGCTGTTTGCTATTGTCGTTGGGACACCTGCAAACTGTGCAACACTCTCTGTTGTTTCCTGCTGCACGTTTTAGACTATAACTACCCTTGTGAGAAATGTCCATGCATTATGCTTATAGCATCTCCACACCTTTGTTCGTATTAATTAACGAGAGAGGGCAGACCAAACATAAGGTGGGACTCAGTGCATAAGTTACTTTTGTATTAGGAGAGTCATTTCGGGTGTCGTTTTGAGTTCCGAACAGGGCTGGATTAATCCATCTAGAGGCCGGGGCTAGGAAAAATATATGGCCCCTGCTGACTTCGCCTAATGCATTTCTGTGAAAGTACAGTAGGAAACTTAAGGGAATATGTTTCATATTTTTGGTCATATTTTACTCTATGATGATGATTGTATCTTCATGATTCTTTTTAGATAGCCAGTTGAAATCTTGATCAGAGTGGAGGCCTGGGGCTATAGCCCCCTAAGCTCCTCCTTAATTCGGCCCTGGTTCAGAGATTCCCGATCGGAGTTTCACGCTTTCTGTTGGTATGTTATTATTATCCTGTTTCACTCTCGTTCGTATTGTTGTAGACAGTTCCAGTATAAATTGCTTTGTTCTAGTGGCGTATACAGCAGGGGACAGGGAGGTCTAGGCGCCCAGTTTTTCAATGAAAAAATAATTTAAGCTATTACTTTGAAACCTCTCAATAGCGGACACCAATGGGACGTGAAGTTTTGTCCGTTACTGAGAGATGTCCGTTATAGAGAGGTTACAGAAATTTAATTTCTCATAAGGGTAATTGTATGCAGTAATATCAGTAAATACATTATGTATGGGCGTAAATACGTAAAATTCAATATGAAAATAGTCTTATTTAGTACAATTTGAATTACTGGGAGGGATGAAGGAGAAATTCATTTCTATTAAATCATAGCCTGTTATTGCTGGGCAATGTTTAACGAAAAAGGCATGCTTTTTCTTCTACAATGCTAATAAAACTCATTAGCAAGTGTCCTCTAAAAATCCTCAATACGATTGCAGAAGAAACAAGTGTCTGTGTGTGTGTGTGTTTGTGTATTTTTTCTACTGGCGCGGCATCTTCGTTGACAGAATGGATGAAATGGCAAGCTATGGGGGGGTGCATATTTATTGACCCAGGGCCAATCACAAAGAATATCCTTTTAGAGAAAATGAAAAGGAAGCCGGGAAAACTCCAACCCAGACTTGTTCCAGTATCATGAGTAGATTTTTTTTTTTCAAAAAAGTAAGAGAGGTAGCATTGCTCGTTGAAAATGTTATTGTAAAACAATGTTTGTTTTGTTATCTATGAAATTGTCGGTAAAGATGCAAGGTTCAGACGAAAAGGATTAAATTTGTTAGGGAAGGAAAGATCTTTCGCATACAATTCCGGGCCTTACGACTAACCCTGCATGAGTGTTATTGCTTATTGAAAATTTTCTAGGATTTCCGTCAGAAAACAGTTTCTTACGGAAAAAATTTCAAGTTCAGCTGTTCTGTTTGATGGTTCACCAGGTCTGGACTCATGAGAGATACTTATGGGGAAAATACTTTTCTGTATACTGTAATATATCGCAGAATCGAGAACAATTCCTGTCCGTTATGAAGAGATTATTCAAACGTTTGGGGGGAAAAGGACTGCCCGCGTCCGTATCTGAGAGTGTCCGTAAAAGAGAGGGTTTTGTTCCGCAAGAGAACATATATTTTTGCCGAGACAAAAAAATCTGTCCGTATTATAGAGGTGTCCGTTATTGGGAGGTGTCCGTTAAGGGAGGTTTCACTGTAATAATCTCATGATATATCTGCCATAGTCTGGATTCTTTTTGTCCCCGTAAGTTTTCACTTTCCAGATCCGCCTCTGCGTTGTTTGTTTGAATTAGCTTCCTTTCGGCACCAAAACGGACTACTGCTTGGATAGGGTTGCCAACTCTGATATATTAAATTACCGGAAGTTGTTGATAATCCTCAAAACATATGAAAAGTAATTGCATTTTAAACCTTGAAATGTAAGTTTAGTTTGACAGAAATGTGGCTCATCTGGATAAATAACTGTCAGTTGACAAACCTAGGCAAATACCCTTACCGAGAATTGACCCCAGGACCATGTGAGTTAACTAACTACTCTGATGAGGTAAGAAAAACATCAAAAAATTTTCAACTTCAAAAAATTGTATAATGTTTAGTTTTGAACATACATCCACTAGATTTTATAGTTGCATGGCAGAATATATTCTACTTGCACAGAAAATTTGAGAACATCGAAACTATTGTGCTTTTCTCCAGAATTTAAAATTTCCAAACACTAAACTTTTGTTGCAACACATAAATATACATATGAAAATATGAATGTGAAACACATTTGTATAACAAATAATACCAAAGAAACAATATAAATATTGTTTTACACTGTTCAGCATATGCTGACATTGTAGGTAACGCCTACAGCGAAAATTGTCTTTTTGTAAATTACAAATTGTCTGTTTAAATCGACCTAGACCTAGAAGTTTCATAAGCTGTTTGTAAATTACAAATATAGGACTGAAAAAATAATAATATATAAACAAACAAACAAACAAACAAAAATAACTTCGAATCTCGGAAACAATGATGACAAACATAAAACTGATATCTTTAGCACATTTCTTAGATTGAGCTCACCCGTCACACTCCAAGCACTGTACTCACTGCCTTCCGTCATCTTCATATGGTTTGAGACATACTAAACAAAAGTACTCTTCATCATCCAATGAACTATCAGTACTCTTATTATGTGATGTTTTCTGTCTTGTTTCTCTTGAGAGTATCTTCCCATTTCCTTTGGATTCTTCACAATTCTTCTTATTTAACTCTTGTTTCAGCATCAGGACATGTTTCGACACCTGTTGCAACTTACCCCTTATCCATTTCACTTCACAAAATGAAGAAAATATATTCGACGTAAATCTCATTGTAAACATGCCTGTTATTATTTTACAACTGAAAGTACGTGTCTCATTGTAAGGTTATAGTTAATTTATTTTTAGTAGTTGCCAGTCACTTCAAAATAAATTCCACAAATTTTACTCACCTGGTCTGAAAATGACAATTCTTCTTTCTGTCAATAATTACAAGTTTGCGGTTAACCATATTTGTTACTCCACAAAATGCGCGTGCGTGAAGGGCAGGTTCGTTCTCATAACTGTTCGCATTAAGAAGATGTTAACAGTGTTGCAACCTGCCCCTGTTGCAACTAGCCCCCTCTTCCCCTCTGAATACAAAATTAAGTCATTTTACAGATATATAAATAGTTTTGGAATCTAAAACAAATTAATGGGATCTCTATTATTTTATATGAGAAATTTTAATATAACAATTTCATATTTTCATAATGTTAATACAGGAACGAATTATTCTTGTACGTGGAGGTACTACAAGTTACGGTCCCTCAGTGGTAAAATGCCTACCTCTGGTGTGAGGGGTTGATGGTTCAATCCCAGCCATGTGAGGTTTTGAAAGACAACATCGTGCCTGTGGATTTTGACGTCATACCACGTGATCAGGTCCCGTAACGTCTGTCAGCGACTCAGAGAAAAGTTTCCTCAACCCTCCCTCATACTACTGATACGAAAATCGCGTATGTCCAGGAATGGCATAAACTTGGGTGCTTGAAGTCCCCATGATAAAATTCTGTGTATGCCACGGTATTATATTATAATTTAAAGATCAAACTACATTTCGGTAGCTCTATAGAGTTGGAAGAACAGCTCAAGAATATTTGTTTCTGAACCAGAACAGCTCAAGAATATTTGTTTCTGAACCAGAACGGCTCAAGAAGTATGTGTTTCTGACACAATAAAATCTTAATTGTCATGCTTTTAATTATTGTAGATTTTCTCTAATTTATTATAAATTTCCAGTTTATTCTGACAAATAATTCCAACCGCTGAAGGAAATGAGTAAGCAACACATTTATAATGATTGTTAAGTTCTTAAACGCCATGGTAATTGAACATTGTTCAATCACACATTATTCAATTATATATGACTTATTCTTTTGTGTTAGGTAAGAGATGCTGCAAATATTTAATAACGCTTGTGTAATCATGCATTACATTAGGTTTTTATTAACATAAGAACACAATAATGAATAGTTACACGCTTAGTAATACTTCCTTATGGGAATATGGAAAACAGTAATAATACGAATTCTGCTATCATTGCAAGGTCACCTGACAAAAATTGAAAAGCTTCCACTCATTTGGTTGCGGCTATTAAGGAGAAGTCACATAAGTAAAAACCTAAGTTCTATCAGTGGCGGATCTAGCTCCGGGCGTAAGCCCCTTAGTTTTTTAAGGGACAAAAATAATTGAAACCGTTATTTATATAATTTTGAAATTTTATAGTAAACTCATACTATACCTCTCATAGTCTGGAGTCTGGCTGCCCCCCCCCCCTTTCCCATTTTTACTTTATATCTGCCACTGAGTTTTATTGCTACAAGCTAAAGGAAGGGAGCTTTACACAGCTTCAAAAACTTTATACAAGAAATAGCAGATTATGCTACCTTTCTTCCCGTAGCTTGCGATAAATGTTTTATCGATGGGATTTCCTTCAAGAGCCGCTACTGGATACACTACGATCCCCAGGTTAACGGCTTCGACTTAGCAATTTTCTGTGTTAGCAATTAGTTTCTTCATCCCGGCGAAATTAAAATACCGCTAATTTTGCAGTAACTATGTGATATCTTCAAATAGATAAAAGATAATCGAAATGTGGAACAAGAGCGCCCTAGACAATATTATTTTGCATGAGAAACCGTTATCACGACTCACTTATCTGCTTTCGATTTCGAGCCATTTTGAAAATCGGCATTTATTTTCGCGTTTCTAAACAGCTGAAAACGGAAAGCCACTAGGGGACTTGTGATAACGGTACCTCACGCAAAATAATATTGTCTAGGGCGCTCTTGTTTCATATTTCAATTATCTTTTATCTATTAGAAGATATCACATAATTACTGTAAAATTAGCGGTATTTTAATTTCGCCGGGATGAAGACTCTTAATACCGGCTTTGCGGCCTCTGTTGTCCTTCCTTCTTTTTGCTTCCATTGTGCCTTTCAGTACAAGGTAGCCAAAGAAGTTCTTGCCGTTCTAAAGCAGAGATAAAAAAACAAAACAGTGGGCGGTACGTACCTTTAGGTTTCGAAGTAATCTCCAAAAGTATCCAATACCTTTAGCCAACGTTCCTGCACCTGCACAATACTCTAGTGATAAAACTTGGCAGTCGTGGATGCAAAGAATTCGTAGTGTGTTCCGCAGGTCTCCCTCATTTGCGAAGAATCTCCCACTGTGGTGTTTGTCAAGGGGATGAAACAGCTGGTAATATATTGGTGCAAGGTATGGTGAATATGGTGCATGGCACAGTGAACCCCAGCCAAGTTGCTGAAGGATCGCTCGGGTCATCCTTGTCACGTGTAGCTTGAGATTGTCGTGCAGGAACAGAACACCCTTGCGATTCGTCAATGCCTGTTACTTCTTCCGCAATGCACGGCGCACCCTTTGCAGCTGTTGAGAGTAAAGATTAGTAGTAATGAGTCTTACCAGGTGGAAGGGATTCGTAATGCCCTTGCCGAGAAACCTTTCTCGGGTGAAGATTTGGTCTTGAGGTGTGAGGAGCAGGGTCACGTGGCAACAACCAATGTCTTTTACGTTTGGGAGTGTCATAGGGAACCTACTTTTCGTCTACAATGAGAAAGCGATGAAAGATGGGTCTGCTCAGGAGCCGAGTGACCAACGAAAAACAAACTGTCATTCATTGTTGGCTGCCGACAATGTGCGAGAGTACCCACTTGCTTAACTTGTATGATTTCCCTATCCCATGCAAGTGCAGTCTGACTGTTTCAGCAGAAACATGGAACCTTTCTGCTAGTTTATCACACTTAGACTACTGTCCTCCTCAATGGCTGCTCTCAGGGCCTCGTCATGCAAACAGTTATGTGGTCGTCCACTGCGAAGTTCATTCGAAAAGTTCACATGTCCCGAACGGAATGTTTGGAACCAATGCGTGGCGGTGCGTTCTTTCACAGCGTTCTTCCGATATGCCTGGTATATGCGGCGACTGCATGTGACAGTACCTACGTGCGGAAAGTCTCTAATCCTTTTTAATCGTTTTTCTGTAGTGTCTATTGTTCTGCGCGCAGAATGGTAGAACATAACAATTCACTTTACACGGATTAGTAAATCTTTTTCTTCTCCCTTTTCTCAAAGAGCCAGAAATCTTTTGAATTTAACTTCCCATGATTATGCCGTTTAGGCTAAAGCCACATTGTCACGTTAGAAGAACTTGTAGCTGTCATTAAAAAAAAAAAAAATATCTTGAAACCCTACTATATTTCACCATGTACACATAGTCTTGAAAGGGTCATAAAACTTTTTTTTTTTTTTTTTTTTTTTTATCTTGCAAGGAGTTGAACGATGCGCAACTTTCTGGGACGTCTTGCTTGCTACCTGCTATCGCCCTCCCGCTGACATAAAAGAAAAACCAGTTTCGCCGCTTCCGAAACAGTGGATTCTTTTGGACAGGGAGGGGAAGTGCGCCAAAATACACGTTTTTAATGAGAAGGTTCACTGTTTGTCCACTAGAGTGCAGTGCTGCATCTATGGAGAAACCTTTCTTGCTTTCAAGAAGTTGTGACATGTAAAGAGTAAATAGAAAGATCGGGTTGCAAGGTTTTTTATATGACAGCTACAAGATTCATTTAACGTGGCAATGTGGCTTAAGGAAGACGGATGATTAATATAGGTGAGTGATTGAAGAAATGGTGGAATGAGAATTTTAGAGGAAATGGGAGTATCGCGAGAAAACCAAGAACACGATGTTGTCCGGTAGAAACTTACTTGGCAGGGGCTCGAATCAGGGATCCCACGCACCAGAGGTAAACGCTCTACCACTAAGCCATCATGCCCCCCTCAAAACTTGGAAAATAGATGTTTTTTTCCTGAATCCTTTTGTCGCCATTCCTTCCGACTTTTGTCACGTTTGAATTTTATGTCTTCATTACTAGTACTATCTAGACACGGAAAAGCTGTCACCTTCTATATTCGATACATGTTACGCATTACGTTCTCTACTGACATGCCGACTAACATTGGTACTTCACGAAGAACACACAAAAGATTTTTTTTTTTTTGTTATACAGTGTCAGATATATCTTCACACACAGAAAAGTACGCGCCCGTATTTTTTTCATTGACCACACGTTTCGCTATAAAGAGGTTCTACTGTATAATTCAAGAAAAGAGTTTCGATAAAGGGGAAATCCGGATTTGCTAAAAAAAAAAAAAATCCATTCTAATCTCGTTAAGCGTGTTAAGCAAGTTATTATCATTTTTTTTTTTTTTTTTTTGTTAACTGACAGCACACTACTGAGTAGGGATGCGCACGAGTCGAATCAAGACAGAATTTTCCTGAGAAAATTCGAATTGAGACAAAGCTCTTCCAATAAAAAAATATATGTTTTTCGAGTCGAGACATCACTTTTACAGCACATTTTCGAGACGAGACAGCCTCAAATCTTGTCTCGTGCGCATTCCTATTACTGAGCATCCAGGGTATCGTGACAGAGTTGTTTGATATTTTATTATTATTATTATTATTATTATTATTATTATTATTATTATTATTATTATTATTATTATTATTATTATTATTATTATTATTATTATTATTATTATAGTAATGATACATATTTGTTATAATGACCCTATATAGCATTGAGCATTATTCCTACCTCTGGAGGTGTTTACTGCAGTCTGTCTCGATTTTAAACTAATTATTATTAATTTCTTCATGATTAAATACTAAAATTTCGCAACACACCTTAGGGGGGCTTTCGCGATACATCGGTTGAGAACCATGCAGTTGTTCCTAGAATACTGTAATTGCAACTTAAAAAAAAATATATATGCTTTAATGAGACAGCATATTACTAATTTTCCGTTGCAGGTGTATCGCTGCATGTTTTGTACAGAAGTTCATTCTTTCGTTCTGTCATAATTATTTATTTTAAAATTCAGAAGAGCACACATTTGTTAAGAGCTCGTCATATATATATTTTTTTGTTTAGTTCCCTCGAAGGTCACAAGATGGTAGCAGTGATCTCCTAACGCGTAATTGCATCATTTACTATTTCTCTCAGGTCTTCTCTCTTGGTTTCCAAGTCTGACTGAGACGAATGATGTAACAAAGCAATAGTAAGCGTTAATAAGCAATGAAAGAAGAATAAGTACTTTGTCACGAGAGGATTATTATCATTTATTAAAAAAAAAAATCAGCGTAACGATGTGGCAACCATGTTTTTTTTTTGAAAAAGAAACCTTGCAAGTAATTTGCCTGGAGAAGAGTTGAAGAGTGGTTCCAGACGGGGTTTTGCAATTGACACAGATTGAAACAGGTTATTTCATCCAACAATATCTTGACTGCTTCGCATGTTCAGAGGCAACAGACAGCAAAAGAAGAAACAAAAAGCACGAAACGTGCGATTAGTTTCGGACGGAACGAACGATGCCTTCCACTTGGATAAATTCTCCTTTTTCTTCTGTCGTGGATCATCATTGAAACAGTATTGCCAAGTCATATTTTAAAATTGTAAACAGTAGGAAACGTTTGTCCATCTTTACAAGATATTTCATGTTATATCAAACAGTAAGAGATTCCTCTGAAACCAGTGGCGCCGATTGGACGTTGTGTGTGTGGGGGGGGGGACAGGATCAAGAAATGATCTGAATACTTGTATATCAATTTCAGTTTTCCTGGTTGTATATATTTAGGAAAAACCAAAACACTTCTAAATAACACTTTGATCAAGGTTGCATAACTAATAGGATACTATGTTTTCCAGTTAAAATACCGTATATCGTATTTCATATTTCTTTACGTAAATTGAAAAGAGCAACAACGCAAGTAGGTACTAGCCCTTTGTACTCTTTAACAATGAAAGTGTAAGAAGAGATTTGATTCCTTACT
This sequence comes from Thermobia domestica, assembly GCF_964235325.1. Lineage (NCBI taxonomy): Eukaryota > Metazoa > Arthropoda > Insecta > Zygentoma > Lepismatidae > Thermobia > Thermobia domestica. Next base: position 213,716,966 of record NC_137466.1, read on the forward strand.
CATGAACATCTTAAAATTCTGTCTGGAAAATTGTGTGAACATATTATTTAACAACAAATTTGCAAAACAAATAAATAGAAAGGATAATATTAATCATAGAAATGAATAATGACATATTAGGAACTGTCGATTTTTGTGCAATTAAATAACTTGTGAATTACTTTTTTCTTTTTCTTTTTTATTTTATTTTCTTTTCTTCTTTTTTCTTTTTTTCTTTTTTTTTGCGCTCGAAATGTTCTCTCAATTAGTTTCAAAGCGGTTGACTGATATATCGAGCCCTTGTAAGAAGAAATGAAAGTATGCTGGAATTGCTGCGCCCCAATAGGTAATTTTTCGGCTATTTTCCGTGGCAAATAAAATGCAATTCCTGTAGCTTTCTTAACTCCAGGGAAGACAAATAACCAATACGTAATCACGCAACGGCAAATATTATATGGAACCATTTTTTTCTATGAACAAGTAATACATACAAAAACGTTACATTTCCAAATGAAACGATATACATTAAGGGGTCACTTAAAAAAAAGTGGGCAACTGCCCCTCTTATCTCTCTAATCGCCGCCATTACTGAAAGCTCAGTTTTCAGACAGGTTACTTCACAGTTCAAATTTTTAAATAAAGCATCGATTCATTTATTTCTTTTTTCCCCTTCCTTTATCTTCTTCCTTCCTTTCTTTCATTATTTCTTTATTTATTCCTTTCATTTCTTCCATCTCTTCTGTTTCTCTTTTCTTCTCTTTCTTCCTTCTTCTCTGTATTCTTTTATTTATTTATTCTTTCCTTTCTTCCTTTATTTTCTCTCATTTTCTTTCTTTCCTTTCTCTCATTTTTCCTTTTCTTCATTCCCTTATTTATTTATTTTCTATCCTTTCTTCCTTTATTTTCTCTCAGTTTGTTTCTTTTCCCTTCCTTTTAATTCTTAATCCTTTCTGCTTTCTTCATTTCTTTAATTTTTATTTTCTTCTTTCCTTCATTTATTTAATTTACTTCTTCCTTTACTTTCTTCCATCCCTTCTGCTTTTCTTTTCTTCTTTAATCTCTTTATTCCCTTATTTACTTATTTTCATTCTTTTTCTGGTTTTCGTTTCTTTATTTTTCCTCATTTCCTTTCTTCCCGTTCTCTCTTCTTTTCCGTGCTTAAGACCTTTCTACTTTCTCCATTTTCTTTCTGACTTTCATCCTTTATTTTTTATTTCCCTCTTTCCTTTCATTTCTTTCCGTATTTATTTCCTATTTTCTTTTTTCCTTCATTTCTGTTTTCTTCCTTCATTTTCCCGCATTTCTTGTCTTTCCTTTTCGTTCTTAATTCCTTTCTGCTTTCTTCATTTCCTTTATTTTTTATTTTCCTCTTTCCTTTTCTTTCTTTCTTCCGCTCTTTATTTATTTACTTTTTCCTTTCCTATCTTCTATACCTTCTTTTCTTTCCTTTTATTTCTTTCTTCCTCTCTTCATTTCCTTATTTATTTATTTATTTATTTATTTATTTATTTATTTATTTATTTATTTATTTACTTCTTCCTTTCCTTTCTTCCATCCTTTCTGCTTTTCTTTCTTTTTCTTTCATTCTTCCTCCATTCCTTTACTTATTTAGTTTTCTTTCTTTTATATCTTCTTTCTCTTTCCTTCCTTTATTTTCCCCTATTGTCTTTTATCTTTCTCCATTCCTTTCCGTACTTAATTCCTTTCTGTTTTATGCATTTCCTTCCTGACTTTTTTCTTTTTATTTTCCTCTTTCCTTTCCTTTCTTTCTTACATTCTTTCTTTCTTTCTTTCTTTCTTTCTTTCTTTCTTTCTTTATTTATTTAATCCTTTTCTTTCTTCCATCCTTTCTGCTTCTCTTTTCTTCTTTCTCTTCATTTCCTTATTTATTTATTTACTCTTTTCTTCTTGTATTTTACCTCATTGTCTTTCTTTCCTTTCTCCCGTCCTTTCCGTTCGTAATTCCTTTCTGCTTTCTCCATTTCGTTTCTGACTCCGTGTATTTTTAATTTTCCTCTTTCCTTTTTTCGTTATTTATTTACTTATTTATTTATTTACTTCTTCCTTTCTTTTCTTCCTTCCTTTCTGGTTCTCTTTTCTTTTCTTCATTCCGTTGTTTATTTATGTATTTATTTTATTTTTTTCTTTTATGTTCCTTCCTTTATTTTCTTTCATTTTTCTGTCGTTTTCCCCTTCCTTTCATTTCTGCTTTCTCTATTTTTCCTTTATTTTTTATTATCTTTCCTTTCTTTTCTTCCCTATTTTCTTTTAATCTTTATTTCCTTTTTCCATTTACTTATATATTTTATCTTTTTCATTTTATTTATTTATTTATTTTTTATTCCTTTCGTCTTTTCGTTTCCTAATTTTCTTTTCCTTTCTCGATTTCTTTCCGTTCTTAATTCCTTTGTACTTTCTCCAATTCCTTTCTGACTTTTTCCTTTATTATTTAATTTTTCTCCTTTCTTTTATTTCCTTTCTTTTCTTCCCTGTTTTATTTATGTTCTTTCTTTCTATCTTTATTTTCTTTTTCTTTTTCCATTTATTTATATATTTTACCTTCCTTTTTCATTTTCATTCTTTTTTTCTTGTGTTATTTTCTTCTTCCGTTATTTTCTAATATAGAATGTTTCGATAGTGACACCACTTTCTTCAAACAGGAAATCATATAAGTAAGTCGCGTGTGCGAGCTGAAACAGAAAATTACTACTATTAGATGTACATTGGGTCTACAATTAGCTCTGAAAATCCGTATCCCAAGTGGCTGTGGGGCTTTAGACTCCCAGTTTTTTTAAGTAACAAAAATAATTTAAGCTATTATTTATATACTTTTAAAAGTTTATAGTAAACTGATTATATACTTTTCATAGTCTGGGTTTTGGATGCCTCCCCTCTTTTAACCTTCTAAATCCGCCACTGCATTTTCAAGTAGTAATCATCATCTTCTCTAGAAATACTAACGACACTACAATCGCTGTTATGGTTAACTCATTGTGAATAGTATTACACTAAAAGAGGCCACCAGATATAAAGAGGAAACTATAATTGCAAGCAAAACACGAGACAAATAACAACAAACAGTAGGAGAGTGACGTGTTTGTATCTCTTATCCTTCAGAACCAATGGAAAACTTCAATTTTTACTGCGCTATTGTTTTCTCTGAAACCTTAGTTAAGGAGGTTTCTTTCCTTTTTCATTGACCTCTCTCCTTGCCCCCGAAGTAGGTTGACTTCTTTCCTTGGAGAAACCAAGTAACAGGCTGATATTAACACATTGGAAAAGCGTATAGGTTGCTATAGACATATTCTCTAGAGATGCCTATCTCTTACACACACATACAGGGTGTCTCAAAACTACGCCTGACATAGGGTAACTCTGTTATTATCAGAGTTGCAACAAAATGTAAGAGGGGGAAACCGTCTCCAAATATGAAGTTTCTAATCTAAAGTGAAGGAATGTTTTTTTTTTTTTTTTTTTTTTTTTTTTAATCGGGCGAGCCGTTTGGGCTGTACATTCTTTATGTGCAAAATGTTAAATGGAAATGCAACACATTTATTTACCCGGACCCATAACATAAGTGAATGAAATTACTGTCTTTTGCGCTAACGTGTCGATGGCCAGTCCCTATTTCAAGTATGCCCCCATGCACCATACTCTTACAAAATTTATGTTTATTTTCATTTAACAATGAACGCATAGAATGTACAGCCCAAACGGCTCGTCCGATTAAAATAAAAAAAATCCTTCACTTTAAATTGAAAACATCATATTTGGAGACGGTTTCCCCTCTTACATTTTGTAACTCTGATAATAACAGATTTACCCTATGTCAGGGAACTTTTGAGACACCCTGTGTTACATTGGAAATCTTACCTGTCAAGAACATTGTCGTGGTTTCTGTGTTGTACTAAAAATCGCTATAGGATATTGATGTTTAGGTATAATAACTTGAGAACTGATTGTGATCTGAAAGTAAGGTATCGTAGAGGCGTGTAAGGTCCCTTGTCTATTCAACAATGTGCGATAGACTCCGATTATATGTTGAATTTCCATTTCCAAATTGTGCTTGATAATTTTTTAATTTGTTTTTTCTTTTTATTCTTTACTTGTTTATTTCTTCCTTTCTCTTCTTTTCTTTATTTCTTTTTCTTTCTTTCTTTTCCTATATTTTGTGAAGAACCCATGACTAGCTGCCTTAAATATATGCAAAATCCTCAGATTGCATGTAAAATTGCAGGATATGTAAAGACGATATTACTTATACAAGGAATGATCAGAAAGTGAGGTTACTAAACCTGCAGTGAAACGTGTATATATATTATTTCATACAACCAATACAGCCACCAGATAATACCTACATTAGGTTATTTTTCGATATAATCCCCATATCGATTAAGGCACTTGTGGCATCGTAGGATGAGTTTGAATATTCCTTCCTGATAACAATCCTGTCCTTGCGTGTTCATTCACGTTGTCACGACGTGTTTCACCTCTTCGTCTGAAGCGAATCGACGGCCTCTTAGGTGCTCCTTCAAGTGCACGAACAGGTGAAAGTCTCTTGGAGCGAGATCTGGACTGTAGGGAGGGTAGTGGATGTTGTCTCAGCGAAACTGCTTGAACAGCGTGGTGGTCTTCTGGGTTGCGCTCCTCGTCGGTTACGTTTTACTTACCAATCTCGTTGTTGCAATAATAAATATTTTATAATATCCAGTTGGTTAAATGGATTCAACTTAGTCTTTACAGAATAACAAGTTGAAAATTAAAATCAAGATAAGTACAGTCATCTGTAGTCAATCATTTATACTACGTAAGTGTTGCACAAATATAAGCAAAAAAAAAAAAAAAATAAGTATTGATAGAAAAATTTCCTGGATTTATGTTTTGATATGCAAATTCAACTGCAGTAAAATATTGATTTGCCAAATACTGTAGAACCCCTCTAATCCGTCACCCTTGGGACTGGAAGTATGGTCGGAACGCAGAAAAGGTTAGATTATCAGGAAAATATAGGAAAATGCGTACTTACAGTAAAATAAGCACTAAAAACTGCACAGAACAGTACAGAAAACATGCACAACGAAAGAAACGGTACGAGATGACGGAGCTCTAAAGCGGACAAGCGGTAACAGCAAGTAAGCAACAATGCCGCGACGGCAGTAAAAGACTATGAGCCTCGTGAGTCACCGACTAATCGGGACAAGTTCGGCTCGAGCACGGTCCGATCAACCGAAGTGACTGACCAGTCGATGGCGGACAAGAGGGGTTTTACTGTAAGTTTATAGTGAAATCTGCACGCCATAGTCTCCTTTTCTTTCCTTCTGTCTTCCTTTAATTTACTTCTTTGTTTCTTTCCTTCCTTTCGTTTTCTTTTTCCTTCTCTTCTTTCTTTCTTACTTTTCTTTGTATGCTTCCTTTTGTTCTTTTTATTTTTTTTTACTTTCGTTCCTTTCATGTGTTTGGTAAGTCTGATTTTTACAATTTCACCTGATTTGAAATCATCTTGTGTATTAATAGGTTTTGTTACTTGATTAAATTCTTAATAGCAGATGTGTGCTTTCAGGTAAGATCGTTCTTTTGATCTACTTTGAAGACTCAGCTTCTTCTATAATGGTAATTTTATTACGTTTTAATATACTGTATTATTAGTTCTTCCTATTAGCAGTAACTTGTATTGTTGGGGATCGATGTTTCCCCAATTTTTTACCCTACGCAGAAACGTCAGAAATCAGATCAAAAAAAAAAAAAAAAAAAAACATACGGCAAAGCAAAATCTCCAAATTTTATAGGAATTAACAATAAGCGATTGCATAGTATAACTCGGTTTCCTGAAAAGATAGGTTGTTACCTGACTTCTTAGGCAACCCACATTACCTCTTTGTGAGATAGTACAGCATAAGTATAACGTACTTCCAAGTGCTGCAAATAATGAATTAATAACTAACAGATGTAAATTAGCGAGTGCTGTAACGAAGATGTTTTGCTTGTTGTGTTTATTATTATTATTATTATTATTATTATTATTATTATTATTATTATTATTATTATTATTATTATTATTATTATTATTATTATTATTTAATTTAACGTTTAAAATTTATGCACCGAGCTTAAAGGAAAAGGTGATAATGGGATGATGCAATGAAGAAAGTGGCCAGAAACAGGAGAATCCCGAGAAAACTCACGAAGACAATCCACTGCAAAGCCCACTTGGTGGAAGCATGTGATATCGGACAGTGTAGTACGAAAAGTCTATCTATGTTGAATGAAAAACCAGCGTTACCAGTTCTTCAGACTGGTCGCTTGGGCCCTTACCGTAGCAACAATACGAATTGTTACGAAAAGGATTAGATGTTTTCCGGGTTGTCTCACATGTCATTCTGCACGTTCCCCGTGTCATTTTTATGTGCCTGAACGATCCGTTGTGAACGTCCCTGTAGATACACGTATGGGTTCTGAGTTACAGCGGCAGATATCTGGCCCTCCTCATTGAAAAATTGTAGAACAATAAGGGCCAAGGGCGCCCATGTTGTAGTTTCCAAGGGAGGGCAAGTATAAGCGACGTTTCAAATATAGTTTCAAATTTTGCTGTAACTAATGTAAAAATTCTATTGGGTTTTCGATATTCTGAAGTGCAATTTCTTCTAGGGAGGCGAGCGCCTCACCTTGCCCCCTTAATGGGCGTCCTTGATAAGGGCGCCATGAACCGAAAAACTGGAAATCACCGGGCTAGACCATGTCGAATCTGAGAAGAAATATAAAGAAAAATCTTTGAGAGAAGACTTGATTGGCTTATAACACAAGATAACATCCAATAGCAAGCTGTTTACTTCAGCGATGATGAACATTTGATATAAGTCATAAAGCATAGGATTTCGATTTTATCTTCCTACCTAGTGCCTTGCTTTATATATTCTACAAATTCAACACCCTCTTCTCGATACGTGCATTGTGGGCATATGTGGTCCCGGTCGTTTTCACATAGAGACGCGAGCTTTCTTGTAGTTAAGAGTCTTCATTCCGGCGAAATTAAAATACCGCTAATTTTACAGTAATTATGTGATATCTTCAAATAGATAAAAGATAATCGAAATGTGGAACAAGAGGGTCCTAGACAATATTATTTTGCATGAGATACCGTTATCACGACTCACTTATCTGCTTTCAATTTCGAGCCATTTTGAAAATCTGCGTTTATTTTCGCGTTTCTAAACAGCTGAAAACGGAAAGCCACTAGGTGACTTGTGATAATGGTACCTCACGCAAAATAATATTGTCTAGGGCGCTCTTGTTCCATATTTCAATTATCTTTTATTTATTTGAAGATATCACATAATTACTGTAAAATTAGCGGTATTTTAATTTCGCCGGGATGAAGACTCTTAAGCAGTTAGCGTATGCAAGTTTGGCGCAGAAGACTCGGTGGGAGTTCACGTTGTTCGGATTCCATGTTAAGCTGTTAGTTCACGCTCCTTATATTGCCTCACCACTGGAAGGGACCTTAAACTGAAATCAACAATAACAGATAGAGATGCATTGGAAAATAATTTAAAACAGAAAAAGAAGAAAAGAAAAGAAAAAAAGAAACACTTGCAACAACACTGGAAACATGAACTGAAAATATCTTAAATTAAAATTTAAAATATCTCATTAGATATAGCATCTATATAGTCCGTGTCATCTAAATTTCCGTATGGCGTCAGCCAATAAGCTCGCAGTGCGCTGATTCCAAAGGAATTTAATCTTCCGTAATTGATTTTGTTCATATTTATGGTCATTTACGAATGATAAGATACCACACTGAAGGTTTGGCAACAGCGCACTGCAGGCTTATTGGTTGACGCCATACGCCAATTCTAGTGATGCAGACTATAGTGTCCTTTTGCTAGTAACATAATGAAAGGCTTGATACAGGGTGTTTTTGTATTAGTTTCGCCGTAGTTGTGACGTGTTACTGAGGCTATTATTATTATTTTGGTGTGTTGAAATTTATCGTCTCTTTTCAGCACCGATGCTCTATAAGACATGGATTCACAGTTTAAAGTGAAGTCTAATCCGACATAATGCGTTCAATTTTCAACATTCACCCACCGGGAATCGAACTCGGAACTTCGTTTGAATCTGTTGTTGTCTTACATTGTTGTTATTAGCGCAATAAAAATGAGTTTTTCTAAGTGGATTTTCTCGTAAACGGCACATGAGAATTTATGCAATTTTTTTCCGCTTAATGATATTTATAGATTGATATTGGTGCATCTCATCACATGAGAGATCCGTCTCATTATGCATTAATATATTATAAATTCATAATACTCTTTACTCAGGGCCAACCCTAGGCAATTTCCTGCTCCCCTTTCTCCAGAAAGAACAAATATTAAAAGCCAGGATTTTAATTATGCTACCCCATCATGAACAACGAATAGGAGGGGAAAGACACTCGCACTCAGAAAGACCTAAACACTACGAACACAATCTCGTAGTCAGAGCTCCTCCGTGGCTAAGCTTTTAACGTACGCGCCTTTGGCGTGGGAGACCCGGGTTCGATTCCCGGCGGGAGCTTATGTGGTTCGGATTCCACGTTAATCAGTAGGTCCAAGTCTCATATAGCCTCGCTGCTGAACGGGACGTTAAACTCAAAATCAACTCAACTCAACTCAACAATCTCGTTGTCAATTTTCTTTTAAATAATGATTTATTATGTTAGTAAAAGATAAAGTAAACACACCTGCAGAGGAAAGATGGCAATCCTGTCTATAGAATTGAATATCGAGCTTCAGAGCTCCTTCGTGGCTAAGCGGTTAGCGTATGCGCCTTTGGCGTGGAAGACCCGGGTTCGATTCCCGGCGGGAGCTCAAGTGGTTCGGAGTCCACGTTAATCAGTAGCTCCACGTCTCATATAGCCTCGCTGCTGAACGGGACGTTAAACTCTAAATCAACTCAACTCAATATCGAGCTTCCAGTGTGCAATTCCAGTGCAACTAGTTCTTTTACCTTTATTTCTTGATTTGTTTCCACCTTCAATGATAAGAAATTCCTGTAATGATAGCTTACTTGTAACAAAGACAAAACTAGTTTTCAAGTCAAAACTATGATAACTAACTAAATGGAACAGGTGTTCGCTACTGTTAGAGAATTGAGTTCTCGTATTGACAACAATCAAACAATTCATGCTGGGATTTGTTTGATCATTTGCCTTAGCACTGTCCATATGATCTTAAACTAATGCGACCTAAACATGGTTTATGAATGTAGTATTCAAATAGGCCAGCTTAGTAAATTCAACTACCATCATGAAGTATGTTTCCAACAAGAAATATTTATTTTAAATAATATAGATATGACAGATTTTACCGTCCCGTGAAAATGCACGTGTAGCACATATTGTAGAGCAAGCTCCGTCTTTACCGTATACGTGTGGTAAGAGCTACCTTTTTTTTTTTTTTTTTTGCCGCTTCAAGTCATTTTGTTACACGGCGACTTTCAGTCTGGGAATTTTTCGCACAGAATGTTGCGTTATTATTTTTAATAAATAGTTATGAAAATTCATAGAAGAGTCTTGTTTCCAGTTGATAGCGGACAAGATGAAGTTATAATTATTTAACTTTAAAAAAAAAAAAAAAAAGCCGCAAAAGTCGTGCTAATTATATGCATTCCAAGTTAGCACTAACGTTCAATTTTTCGTCATATACAATACGCTGTGTAAATTTCTTTCCCGCACAATGATAGGCGATAAATTTTGTTGTACCCTGTTACGCGTGTTTGGTCATAAACATCGAGTCGTTCGAGTGATATAATTAAAGGGTTTCTTTTAAAAAGAGACTTTAAAAACAACAGTGCGTAAAGGACTTGGCAAGGTTTACAGGGGAGGAGGACAGCGATTTGTCTTTCGAAAGGAGGGGGAGGGGAAATGAGTCATCGCTAGAAAGAGGAACATCTTTCCGCGCTCCTACCTTTTGTTTTTCTTTTTTTTTTAGAAAAAAAGAAAAATAGGTGTGTGTAGGGGGGAGTTTTCGTGCCAATTGCACTCGTAGTAGCAACAGCTGTTCTTCATATGCTCTGGGGACAAGGGCATGCACAAATGCCTCTGCTTAAGAACTTCCACTATTGGTCGGCGTGGCAACCAATAAGCATAGCTTGAAATCATCAGTCGCAGGAAATGACGTCATAATCGCTCATCAGCTGCTAGGAGGCTCCACCAGCACTTACCGAAGCGCCAGCCAGTGCACAATTTGAACTTCTTCTACAAACACGAAATCCGAGTTAGCGAAGTGGTACTTTAAAAAAGAGAAAAGAAAAAGAAAGAAAAAAGAAAATTCTGCCGGTCGGTTGGGCAAATTTTTTCTGTTTTTGTTCCCCCTCCCCCCTTTGTTACTGTGAGATTGACACATCACATTATTTCTTTGTGTATTATTTGTGTTAAATTCTATTTTGTCTTCACTAAAAAAAGCAAGCATTCAAAAGACTTATTAGTGATTTTTTTTTCTTCCGGTGCTACTTACAGACACTTTTGGCTTCCGGTGAGGATTCTCCACCGATTTTTAGCCACGTTTGGGTGCGAGAGGCCAATAAACAAGTGTGGAGAAAGGCGTTTTTGCTTCTTCGGGATAAAACTGTCTATCTGTCATACAAGGTAAGTAGATAGCTATTGATAGAGATAATTATTGTCATTTGAAGATTATGATTCATGTAGTAAAAATGGTAACACTGTCAGATTTGATTTATGCGTCCTCTGTATCAATTATTTTTTTAGATTTTAAAAACTCATATTAACAATCTTTTGCTGTATTGTATTTGTAAGTCTTCTTGAAAATGTTTGTTATTGTTTGTTTAAATAACATTTTCCTACGTTTCCTACGTTATGGAACAAACTTATATATATTTATATATAAACACATCCGAATAGCTTAAACGTATATAGAACAGTGGTTCCCAACCTTCTTTACCTGGCGTCCCCTTCCTGAACCCTGCATACTTAACACCACCTTTTCTTGCTGCTCGTTGGTCTGATCTTTTTACGATTTCAGATTTCAGTACGGAATTCTCAAATCTTCAGTAATAATGATAATAATTCTCATAAATGTATATTTAGTCCAGAAACACTTCTGCATATCGTTGTAATTTATTATGATAATGATTATTATTATCTTTGTTGTTAATTGAACCACGGTACTTACTTAATAGCTATTTTGTGTTTGTGCTGTATTTAATTTAACGCTTATTTGTTATAACATTCTTAAAATTTATAATTACCAATGTAATTTACATCTCTGTCTCTCAGTACCTATCACCTCCCCTACTTGCTCTTCACCTCTCCTAGGGTAGGAACCACTGGCTTAAACGAAGATGTGTTGAACTTAGTGATTTCCAGGACCTCTTTGATATGTTATGCATTTTATTGGACTTCTAAGCATTTCCTTAACACGTTCGCTGCTGAGGACACCCATCGGCGTCCAATACTGAATTTGGCATATGCGCCGGACGCCTCTCGGCGGTTGTCCCTGTAGCTGATTCACTTTACCACCAGCGCTAGTGCAGGTATTGACGGGAAAGTGAATCAACTGCAGGGACAAGGCAGGGACATGCGCCGAACGGCGTCCGGCGCATATGCCAAATTCAGTACTGGACGCCGATGGGCGTCCTCAGCAGCGAACGTGTTAATAGAAGATGAGGAAGCATTTACATGTACGTGATATATTTAGTACAAATTGGTTAAAATGTTAATTTTAATGCTTACATTACAAAAATTACCAAAACCAGCATCATTAATAACAAAATAAGTATATTCTAATTATATTGCACAACATAAATAGTACTGTATACTCGTGATTTCCATAACCATGTCGGTCCCGGCGTCCCCCACAGGGGACATAAAATATAACAACGATATTACTCTTTATAATTTACAACATTAAAATAAGACTGGCAACATTGAAAACTGTTTACAGGGGATGATTGTAAATGGATCATGCCCTGCAAACAGTTTTCAATGTTAACAGTCTGATTTTAAAGTTGTAAAGAAATAATAATGTCGTCATATTTTATGTCCCCTATGAGGGACGACAGGACCGTGATGGATAATGGAGTTAAATTAAATTTAGTTTGACTTGCCGACCCCCGATTATACGTTAACGGATCTCCAGGAGTTTGCAGACCACAGTTCAAGAATCGTCGGTTTACACGGTTATTTGTATAATTATTGTACGAACAACTAATATTCAAAGTGTTCTTCAGGGACGCACCTAAAGGAGGGTCAACTGGTCCGAATCTCCCCCAAAAACTTCCTAACTCAACATACATTTGTACATTTTCTCAGTAAAACTATACTTGTGTTGTAGGGAAATGATTGATATTGCATAATAATACCTTCATCTGTACTCTTTCCCGTATAAAAAAAACAATCTAGTTCTATCATTTTTTTTCTGAAAATATAAGTGGAAGTATTTTATAATCACTTATCGTCTTTTCGCTTGCAGAATAATACAAGTGCTCATACATTAAACACTATACTAGAGTACTGTATTATACTTACTTTAGTTAATAAAGTTACGAAAGATGGGTAAATAATTTGTTGTGTTACTTCAAGTAATATGTACACTCATGTCCAAAATCATTGTTGCATGTCTATAAATATGTTGTTGTAGGAATATAATTTGATAACGAATTCGCCTGGTATTTCTTATAACGTTAGTATGTATAAGTCGGAAAGACATGTATGTGGCAAATTTCATGTCAAAAGAGCAGTAAATAAGAACAATAAAACGAAAATAAAACCTTCTTGTCTATTTAGCAACATTTTATTTTACTCATTATAATTTCCGTATTTGTAATTCTTTTCCTATGAAATATACCACAAATATATATATTTCCCGATTATACACATAGTATTAAAAGTACCCTGCAAAATCATTATCAAATTATATTCTTGCAAGAAGACAGTTGTAGATATACGACAATCATTTTTGACATGAGTGTACACGCGTGGATCAAGGTGTGTGTTTATGCGACTGGACTTGTGTGTCAGTCTTTTGTCATCCCATTGAAAAAAGTTCTGCAAGTGTCACTGGGTCCATGTCTTTCTAATGTCTTTATTACTTTTTCATTTGATTACTCATTCTTAAGAACAATCGACGGTTCAAATTCTATGACAGTTAAAACACGCTGTCCGTATAAGAGAGCGACTACACTGCTTCATAGTTGTTTCTAAGCACTAGTGTTACTCCTCTTTTTTTTACCTTGAAGCAGCGAATCTACGTATATTTCCTAATTATCCAAGACCAGACTTCCAAAAGTAAATCCCGCTTTTCAAAGAAGTCTCTTGATTTATGTACTTTTGAATATTACACTTAGGCCTATTTCTCATGTACGACAATTGATTACATAATTAATTGGTGATTTACATACACAAGTTACACATATTACACGTACGGAAAAGGCGGATTTAACTTCCGTGTTCTGGTAATAATCACTGTATCCTAAATGTTATACAACCGAGCAGAAACCAGGAGTATAGTTGGTTGTATAATTTCAGGCGTAATTTATTATCATTTGCAACTCAATGCTCTCTAACGTAACAGTTTCATGCTCCCGTTCTTAGCAAACCACACAGAGAAGGGAGGAGCTGAGACTTAACCTGACGAAGATCAAATACATTAGTGACAGGTAAATAAGAAGACCGATAGTGTAGTCAATGGTTTTCCTGGTGTACTATTCGTGACTCCATGACTACATGTACACTGGTAATACTTGCTTTCCTACGTCATCTGTTCTCCGTACCTCATTGGATTCCTCTCTGCCTCCCTCAGATTGTAAACTCCGCGCTTTTACGCTATACATCCAGTTGCAAAGAACTGATTAATTAGTTATAAAACATTCAGAAATATTGAGATACAGTGCCACCAGCATGACTTTGTATCTAAACAAAAGTACTTCCTATCGTTGTTAATTGTTTAGATTCCCTCCCACCCACTTACCGTGATAACTAACACTGCAGTGCACTAATTCTGCGAGGAGCCATTAATTTGTAGTTTTCAGGTGTAAAGCCATTTTCATGCTGCTCTTAATGGGCTAAATTAAATTTAATTACAGTTTTTATACGAGGGTCGTTCATTTTTTCTGTGGATTGGGGGCACATATTTGTCACAATCATTACCAATTGCTTTATTCAGTTGCGAATATCCGCTTTGTAGTTCTCAGGAAACTGGCACTGAAGGCCATGATTGCACCTCAATAATCAATGTGTCATCATATGGAAGTGGTTGCTTTCATAACTAACTAAATGGAGGAAAGAGGTGGGTGCCAGATAGTGCAAGATCAAGTGAATATGGTTAATGATATAAACTTTGTTACCACCATTTATGGTAGTTTCACACGTTACCTTCTAAAAGAAAGACATTTATGGAAACCATCCAATCTTTTATTGTATTGCGTGTCATTGTTTCACTAGTAAATTAGGGAATACCGCAATATGTCCTGTTATAAGACCCTTTTGCCAGAACATTATCATAATTCCGTTCTGGGTCCGATTAAAAGTGAGTCAGAAAAAATATTCTAAGAACGTCCCTTAAACATAAAAATATTGTTATGCATAGTGGCCTAAAAGAGACATATGCATTGAGGTTTAAAGGAGTCATATGACTAAAGAAATTAGATGATTATGAAATAATTGGTGGAATGAGTATGTAAAAGGAAACGGGACAATCCCGAGAAAACTCATGGACGCAATGTTCCTTACCACAAACTTACCTGGTTTGGTAGCGAAGAAGGGAAGAGACACCTCGCATTGAGTAAGGGCTGTATCACTCAATCATTGTGTACTTTAGATGTAACTTCAGCCTCTTACACTGAGAACACTTATATTTAAAGATTGCATGGTATCTTTGGAAGAAATTCGTTAGAGTCTATATTTACAAGATTCATCCCAGCATTTGTCTTCTGAAACTGAGGGAGAAAGCGACTGGCGTAGGCTAATGTTTTGTTTCGTAATCGGGAAAGCCTACGTTTTATTTCACTGCTCAACTGTTGTGACTTTTTAAAAAATAGATTCTTTTTTGAGCTCTGTCGGAAGAATCCTGGGGACGTTCTTCCAGTTTCTTTCCCCGTGTAATTAGTCTCTCATTCTTTAGGAGGCATTGGAGACTCGGGTTCGATTTCCGGCGAAAGCTTATATGGTTCGGATTCCGCGTTAATCAGTAGGTTCACGTCTCATATAGCCTCGCTGCTGAACAGAACGTTAAACTCTAAAATCAACTCAACTCAACTCAACTCTTTGTTTTAGGAATTTGTTAAATGAATTCTCAGTCAAGAGCGCCAGCTGTGAGATTTGAATTCGGCTTCAGAGACCACAATCCATCGACTTTCACTACAAACAAATGGGTTAAACTATTCGACTCTAGATGTCAAGATGAGAATTTTGTTAATTGATGTATCTGATTCTTCAGACCCTTAGAGAGACAGAAATCCCAAATCAGCAAGTAATGTTTACGGAAGGACCAAAGCTACGGTGAAATGATTTTGCAGTTTTGTAAATAAGGATTTTCCGTTTAGCGTGATGTCCCTATCGCTGTTGGAAAATATCCCACATAGTTGACCTTGAACGTCTGTCTAGCAACTGAGAAACGATGTGTACGGAAATACTTAATCTCTTCTGTATTAATTAATTAGGGCCAGATTTACATAACAAGTTTGTTTAAAATTTAGTCTCCAAGATCTTCGTCTTTGCCAAATACTCTCTCTTTTATTAAAAAGAAAAGAAAGAAAAAGTATTAAAAAAAAAAAGAAATACTGGTTGGGTATTAATCATACTTTAGATCGTGGCTTCTCGAGGATGCGTTTCCGATGTGTTACCCCCCGCAATGAACGCGACCTAGGTGGTTACTCTGTAATTTTACTTTCGCCAAAGTTATACCAGTCAGTTTTTTCAGGCCTTACTGCTACACCCTTATTTGTCATTCATGCAAAACACGAGAAATAAGTCTATTGTGTTACATAGATTTTTCTGTGATTAGCTAATTTTTCGGAATTTCCTTGTATTTTTGCGAATTTTCTTTTGTTATACATGTACATACTTTGTAATAGCAGAGTTCCAATACTCTGCACAAAGCACCTTCCAAGACGTTCTTTCTTGCTAAAATCCCCTTGCCTGGCAACACGTCTTGCCTATTTTTTAAAACCTTCCTTTAGATATCTTTTACTGATTCCAAAACAGCAGGCGGTCTAAACGCACCAAATACGCTCGAGCCGAGGTATTCAGCGCGTTTTTTTTATTGTTTTCGCGTTTGCAGTGGTTAGCCTTCCACATTTAAATATATAGTCAACGTATTCCAAGCGCACGCATGAGCCATAAAAACGCGTTGCGAACGCATCGAATAGCCGTGCACTAAGACTTCGAAATAGAGCGTAAAATTTTCCTCTTTTTAAATTTACTTTTTCTAGGTTGGCAGTAAGTGGCTAAAGGCTAGCCAATATCTGCCGTGACAACGCTCTTGAACGTCGAAATTAAAATTTACCAATTTAAAAAATCTACTTCGTACGTTTGAATGATATCAGTAGACGAGTTATGCTTACGCCTAACCAGCGAAGTAGGATTGCGTATGGGACAAGAGTTATATCTCGTGCCTCATCTCGGAAAGCATGTATCTGTTTGTATTAGAAGAGTTCTATCTCGTCCAGTGATAGAACGGGACACTGAGTCACTTGGGTCACAAGTTTTGTGCCGATTCTCTTACCTGTGATGCGAGGGTCCCTTATTTCGATCCCAGACCTTGTGAGTTTGTACTGGAAAGAAAACGTGTCCGTCAATTTTATCGTGGTTCTCTCGTGTTCTTTTTTCCTCTTACATAGTCATTTCATCAATTATTTCACCATGATTCACTTTTAGTAATCACTTCTCTCGTATAGCCTAAAGCACTGCTATTCAACCCTTTGTTTTTCGCATACCCATAGACACAGTTCGCCATCCAATTGTGTACCCCTGAACCTGTTTAAAAGAATCGAAACGAACTTAAGAGTCTTCATCCCGGCGAAATTAAAATACCGCTAATTTTACAGTAATTATGTGATATCTTCAAATAGATAAAAGATAATTGAAATGTGGAACAAGAGCGCCCTAGACAATATTATTTTGAGTGAGGTACCATTATCACAAGTCACCTAGTGGCTTTCCGTTTTCATCTGTTTAGAAACGCGAAAATAAATGCCGATTTTCAAAATGGCTCGAAATCGAAAGCAGATAAGTGAGTCATGATAACGGTTTCTTATGTAAAATAATATTGTCTAGGGCGCTCTTGTTCCACAGTTCGATTATCTTTTATCTATTTGAAGATATCACATAATTACTGTAAAATTAGCGGTATTTAATTTCGCCGGGATGAAGACTCTTAATACACATGTTCTGTTGATTAAAAAGGGATACAAATAGAGACCCAACAAAAGGTCAATCAGTGGACCAACCAAAAGACTATTTATAGAATGGATAAAGTGCACATCCAAAAAAAGAAAATAAACATGGGAAATTTCAAAATATATATGGCAAACATCCAGCTCTACTGAAGGGGATTTCCTCCAACTATGATCATTCAATAGATATTGGAAATATGCTTATTTTAGGGTTGCGTACTCCCAGGGGTACGCGCACCCCCGGTTGAATAGCACTGGTCTAAAGAACATACGCGTGGAATGTAACACTAGAAATTTAATTTAATTTTTATTTCGTTTCTTGTCAGGAGAGTTATGTCTCGTCTCGTAACGTATCGCAGCGACCAGTTTAATCCAAAATACACGACCAATTTGGTCGACTTACTTGTTTCCAATAAGCATTTGATGCTTATTTTATGTTATAAATACCAATGAACATTTTATGGACACTCAGACCATCTGAAAATTTTTATGAAATGCCCTTCTCCCTTTTGGTGTCTCCTCCAACCAGTGGCGTATTTACGATTTTGTTTCGGGGGAAGCTTTGCTATAACTTTATTCCTGGAAATGTGAAAATTCTGCAAGATATTTCATGTACTTCAAAATAGTAAATAAAATTTCGGAGGGGGGCTTACGCCCCGGAAGCTCCCCTTTAAATACGCCACTGCTTCCAACACTGTTTAGGACTTTGGAACATTGTTGTCTGTAGCTTTTTTTTTAAAAAAAAAAAAAAAACTCGAAAGTTGTTTGCTGTGGATAAAACCAGTTTTACTTGATGTCTATCGGCTCTTTTCTCATCTTTTTTTTCTTTTATTTTCGTCATAAACACACGAAATTTTATTTTAGAAGGCCACTTCTATTGATTTTTGCAAAGGTTTGATCATTCTTGTTCTATTACCGGATATCCTTTCAATTCTGTTAAATATCCTCATTAAGCACAGGATACGAATCCTGTTTGAACTCTTTTTGACCTTCCATTAGCTTCTGTTAACAGACGTATTATGTTGTAAGCTGTCGCAAAATTATTTATTTTTCTTTCTTTTTTTTATAATATAAAATTAAACTCTAGACAAGTATGTTGAAAGGTAATTGCTCTTTTAAAAACTTGTTATGTAACGATTTTCTTTGAACAGGTAATTAATAAAACAATACTTGAAGAATGGTAGATATGGTTATTAACGCTTTATTATATTTGAAGAAGCTTAGTAAGTCGTTTTTGGAAAAATTTCATTATTGTACTGTGAAGGCTAATCTCTCTCGTTGCTATACTACCTTTTCATGTGAGGTAACTTGGGTTCAATTCCCGCTGGGAGCTCATATTGTTCACGTCGTAGGTTAAAGTATAGCTTGACATGTCATTTACCAATTCGCTCGAAGTTACAAAGAAATGCTAAACTCCAAATCTGTATAAATAAAAATAGGGATGCGCACGAGACAAGATTTGTGGCTGTCTCGTCTCGAAAATGTGCTGTAAAAGTGATGTCTTGACTCGAAAAATGTATATTTCTCTATTGGAAGAGCCGTGTCTCGACTCGAATTTTGTCAGGAAAATCTTGTCTCGACTCGTCTCGTGCGCATCCCTAAATAAAAAGGAAAATGACTGTGTTTGTGATGTAATAACTCTTCAATCACCCGAGTGATCTCTATCAAAATTTCAGCATAGATAAGTTTCGGACCGGGCCTGGGATGCTTTTTTATCATTTTAATTTGACGGTGCAACTTTAGGGGAGGGGGAGGAGGATATATATATAAATGATCGAAAATCTATGATATTACAGTGGAATCCATAGGATTCGGGGTCGCTGAGATGAACAGTGACACTTCCGATGCCGTTTAAACCCAACTTCACCCCTAAAACGTGGGGAGGGGAGATACATAAAATGATCGAAATTGACCGATATTAGTGTCAAATTCATATTTTTCGGGGTCGCTGAGATGAACAGTGACACTTCCGATGCCGTTTAAATCCAAATTTAGCCCTGCAACTTGGGGGAGGGCGAGATACATAAAATGATCGAAAATGGCCGATATTAGTGTCAAATTCATAATTTTCAGGATGGCTGAGATGAACAGTGATACTTCCGATGCCGTTTAAATCCAAATTCAGCCCTGCAACTTGGAGGAGGACGAGATACATAAAATGATCGAAAATGGCCGATATTAGTATCAAATTCATAATTTTCGGGGTCACTGAGATGAATAGTGACACTTCCGATACCGTTTAAATCCAAATTCAGCCCTGCAACTTGGGGGAGGGCGAGATACATAAAAATGATCTTAAATGACAGATATTAGTGTCAAATTCATAATTTTCGGGATCGCTGAGATGAACAGTGACACTTCCGATTCCGTTTAAATCCAGCTTCACCCCTAGAACTTGGGGGAGTGGGAGATACATAAAAATGATCGAAAATGGCGGATATTAGTGTTGAATCCATTGTGACATTTACGCCGTTTAAATCCAACTTCAGCCCCGACACTTCCGATGTCGTTTATATCCACATTCAGCCCACAATAGTAATATTTAATTTTTAAGGTGACTGACTAACGGAACATGTTATTATTTTTTATTTATTTATTTATTTATTTTTATCCAAGCGAAGCAAGTAATTGACACTAGCAACTAACTAAAAGCAACCAAAGCTTTAAGAGTTGTCAGTAGTAGAGTTGCCAGACCTTAAGTTTTTTCCCGTAATTTATGTCTTTCTGACACGTTTTACTATGTGAAACCATATACAAACAGTCAGTTCTCGATTTATGTAGATAGATCATTCCAGGACTCTTTGCATAAGTAAAATTTACGTAAATTTCGCAGACACAACGTACCGCAGCGTGTTTCGCACAATTTATGACAGATGCAGGGTTGCCAAATTAGCACGTAGTTCATGTCTCACTTACTAGATATCTCTCAAAATAGATTTTATACATTTAATAAAAATATTACTTCTTATCTTAGATGTAAGTATCGTTTGCAAATTTTACTTATTTCAGAAATTTCTTACGGAAGTATGAAGCAGTTCGGGTAGTTCCGTTCATGTTGTAATGCTGTATAGTGGACATAATATTTTATTCTTTGAATTCAGTCTAAATAGATAGTACTGTGTTATTGTCAATTTTTCAACTTTGACACAATTCATTATTGCTTGATTTGAAGTTTAATGTCACTTTCAGCAGCGGGGCTATATGAGATATAGATCTACAACTTAACGTGAGATCCAAATACGTGAGCTCCCACCGGGAATCGAACCTGGGTCTTCTGCAACGGATGCGTGTACGGTAATCATAGACCGAGTATCCACGAAAGACCTCTTCAACATCGTGTTCTAGCATTGTGTAAAAACACAATATCATGTATAATCATATATTTAATGTTGCAATTTGTTTCGTTAAGTGGATATAATGCATTACAGGAAAGTTGCATAAAATGGTTTCGCGCGTTCTGTGTACTCATCCGGTAATTTTACACTGAAGCGTGTGCTCTGAATGGGCGGTTATGCTTTGAATAATGCAACTCTTGTGCAATTTTTAATGATTATGATAACGTCTTGTGTTTCCTTTCATTTGTAGAAAATCAAATTTCCTTATCTGCAGATCTTTTTTCCCGTTTTCCTGTGTTCGCATTATTGTGTTTGTGTTGAGGATAAACATGATACGTTCAACAATACGTTTCGCTCACATTGTAAGAACTACGGTAATCTTTCAAAAGTCCCGTCTCATATACTCGCGCTGCTGAAAGGGAGTTAAACTCAAAATCAACTCAATCCAATATTAAACCTGGAATGGATGTTTTACGAATCTGGTTCCAATATTAGCATAAAAGTAGATTAGAAACCTATTCTTGGGGCCTACATCTTTTTTTTTTTTTTTTTTTTTTAATTAGATATCTGTTACAGTGGCGGATCTAGGCCAGGGTCGGGCAGCCCGGATCTAGCAGTTTTTTGAGTGACAAAAATAATTTAAGGTATATTTTTGAAAGTTTATAGTAAACTCATGATATATCTATCATAGTGTGGGTTCTGCCTGCCCCCCCCTCAGTTTTTACCTTTTAGCCCTGCTATTGATCTCTCGCTCAATAGGAAGCCAACATTGAAACCGGAAATTACTGGTCTATAAGTTCCGGTTTCAATAAGGGATAAGGGGAAAGTTGAGCACCTATTCATGGGACGTTAAATCCGACCAATTAATTCCGTTATTAAAACCGATTAATCTGCTTATTACCGTTTTACTTTGACTGCTGAAAAATGAAATTTCTAAGGGGAAAAAGAAAATTCTGGTGTAACGTCCCATGTTTATGCCCGTAGTCTAAAATTAAAATGAAATGAAATAAGGTAACTGTAGGTATATACGCCAGTGCAGCTAAATACGCCAAGTGTTCAGTACTGGGACATTTCCGATGAAATACGCTAGAATGCACCTGCAATATGTGCCACGGGCTTGGACAAGTCCGATTTGACGAATACTCCGGGAGACAGCGCAGAGACCGCCACGTTGCGCAGTGTTGTTTGCTTCGGGAAGGTTCTGTGAAAGGACGTTATTATTTCAATAGAGGTCACAGAGCATTGTCGATTGTTTACAGCAATGGACACCTTATTTCGTGTCTGTGTAGGAACACTTTGTTTTGTAAGTGTAATTTCAGTATTTTCGATTCCATGGATACTAAATTAATACCAAGCACGGTGCAGCAAAATACGCCAGAGCTTGTGCAGGACTGACTGCAGAAGACAAAGAGGTTTTCATTTGTCCCAAATGTTCCATCTAATATCTGTGTTGTTTTTTTAAGTCACAGCACAGTGACACTATTTGTTTATCTTCTTATGGACTAAAACTTTGCAGTTTGGAACTTCATTTCAACTTTGGAAATAATCGTTTTTACATTTTATCTTTTTATCTTCATCTTGCACTTTGGTTATTCTATTTTTGCTTCAGCCATGTTGTGTAGTAATATTTGAGTTATTATAATACAGACGATGTAAGCAGTTGTAAGATTTATTACAGGTTTCTAGTAGAATCCTAGACTTGGCGTAATTAACTGCACGTGCTGGTAAATACGCCAGTTTGTAACAATTTTTTCTTTTATCTTGGATACAAAACAGAAGTGACTGGCATCATTGGTACATTTTTTCTGCACTCGGAAAAGGCTACTCTGCAACGCACATGTAATGTTCTTTGTGTTTCATGAAAATTAAGGCCGTAAAAAATCCAACAACCTTAACATGGCGTATTTACCTGCACGTACCTTATTTTAGTTTAACATTCCACTATTATGTCCTTTATGCTAAGGGAGACTATGACTAAGGCAGGATTGGTAAAATGAGAATGTACGAGGAAACGGAATACCCTGAGGGAACATGATATCCACTACAAACTTATTGACCGGGGATCGAACCAGGGATCCCCCGCACCAGAGGTAAGCACTTTACCACTGAGCCACCATTCCTCGTGCTCGTAGTCTAAATGAGACGCACATGAAAGTGAATGATCTTATGAAACAATCGAATGAAATTAGGATATGTGGAGGGAAACGAGGAGAACCTCGAGAAAGCCCACAGACATCGCTCCTCAAAACTCGTTTGGGTGGGGTTTGAACTAGAGACCCATCGCACCAGAGGCGAGCGCTCTTCTGCTGAGTCACGGTGCCTTCCAAAATTGTTTTAAGTCTGTCCTCTATGCGTACAAGTAAGTTCAGCTGTTGTTGATAATTGTGAATAAGTAACACGTTCAAACAATAAGTTAATGTAATGGGATAAAGGAAATACCAGTAAACCTTGTTCAAAATTTAGGTGGGAGGCCTGGGTTCGATTCCCGGTGGGAGGTCATGTGGTTCAGATTCCACGTAAAGCTGTAGGTCCATGTCTCATATAGCCTCGTTGCTGAAAGGGACACTAAAATGAAAATTAATCAATAAAAATTTAGGAGGGTAACACTGTCACCCTGGAGTCCTGTTTCTTTGCGCTTCTGTCAACGAATAACATGCTACTGTCATTACAAAGTAAGGAAAGAAGTAATATATATTACTGTATGTTAACCTATTACTTATAGCGTGTTAAAAAAAAAAATGTGTCACAATATTTTGGGAAGAGGCTCCTCACATCAAAGTAAGAAAAAAAGTTCATATGGATCTGTGCTCAGAAGTGGATAGTTTCGGAGTTATAGAGTGCCGAAAATATGAAACAAGTGAACTATCGTAATCGGGCCAAGACAACACTGAGGAACTGGTACGTGAACTGTCCAAATATTCGTGTGAATGTTCCAGTACTCGCACAATCATTTCTAGAGAGACTCCGTTTTTTTTTTTTTTTTTGAGTCTCTCTAAAAATGATTGTGCAAGTACCGGAGGTTCTGCAAACTGGATATTTGGATAGTTCACAAACTATTGTGCTGCCAAAATGTCTTGAGCCGTGGCAAAAATGCGAACTAACGCTCACACCCACGCTTTGAGCCAATAAGGGTTCAGCTGTTGCTAAGCGAGAGAAAAGCGAGTGGAATTCCTTCAGCCGATACCAGCGCTTGTAACGGAAGACTAGGGATCAAGTCAATGTAGCATATCTATAGTTCCTCGGTGATGTCTTGACTCAACTGCAATCGGTTCTATAGTAGTGGAATTATGGACCTTTCTACGTTTTCGGCATCCTGTAACTACGAAACTATGCACTTCTGACCACAGGTCCATATGAACTTTTTTTAAATTTTTATTTTAATGTGAGAAATCTTTTCCCAAAATTTTTATAACACCCTGTATAAAGTAATTCAGTATTTTGAGCTCCGCTGTAACCGGTTATGCTTCCCTTTATTCTATGGACAAATGCAACTCGAAACTTTTTTTTTCTTTCTTTAAAAACGTACGTAGCAGATGTGTTGTAAAGATGTCTTTCATTTGAGCACCTATTTTTTTTTCCATTCTCATACAGATTTATTTACCACAATGTCGCTTTGTAGTAGCAATAATAATAATAATAATAGCAATAAAGAAACAGGAATCGTGACCTCTCCTAATGAGGGAGCGATTGATGTAGGTGATGAGAAATGAACAAAGAAGACAAAAGAAAATTGCAGTCATCTGTTGTGTGCCACGAGCTCTTTTTCAGCGAGTTTGCAATTTTCTTAAACGGACCGATGACAAAAGAATAGATACCGTCACGGGTAGGTGGCGCTGGTTTCTCTTCTCCAAGCCAATGAACTCACATTCATATTGTTACGAAACCACTTTGTCTGTTTCCCCTCAATATTCTTCCGCCTTGCACTTCTGAATGAAAAGAAAGGAAAAAAAATGAATATCAGTACCTGAAACACGGAACGCACAAATCTCATCGAGTTCATGAAGTCTGATGGTTGTTACTGAGCCAATGTAAGAAGCGTATTAATCTAGCAATAGCAAAGTCCTAGGTTCGAATCGCGAGACTGGCCACATCAAAGCTACGTAAACTCATAATGTCGGCACTGGCGAGTACGGAACTCATATTTATTCGACATCACCCTCACAAACTAAGCGTGAGAGCAAGTTCGAGGTTATAATGTAAGTGTGAGGTTGAAATGATATTGGAGCATGAAATTGAGTGTGCATGATGCCATGCTTATGATGCGAGCGTGAGGTCGAAATAATATTCTGAGTTTGAGCGTAATTGATGACGTGAGTGCGAAATTGAGTGGGGTTAAGTCTAAGTAACCAGCTTGGACAGTACTAAATGAGGGTTTTCCGTGTTTATCTTAACATTACCACGTAAATATCGGGACAACATCTTTAGTAATCCCTACCCAAAGTTTTCCCAATAATTTGTTCACATTTTCCATTGTTAGTTTTACTTATGTAAAGAGCCTTTCAGCTCTACCTTCAGCACAATAAGAAAAAAAAATACAATTCAGTCGATGGTCCTATTTAATTCATAGGGTCATCAAATCTAAGAGCCTCAGTTTGGCAGGTCATGTAGCCAGGATGGAAGAAAGTGTGAATGCTTTCAAAGTTTTAATTGAAAATCCAATCGGAAAATGACCATTAGGAAGACCTAGGGTGCAGATGGGAGGATAATATTAAAATGGATCTCGCAAAGATAGGAATACAAAGTAGAAACTGGGTTCAGTTGGCTAAGGATAGAAGTCAGTGCAAAGCTTTTGTGAACGCGGCATTGAACCTCCGGGTTCCATAGGATAGGCCATAGAGTTAGTTAGTTTAGAAATTCAGTTGGTACAACTGGTAAGCACAAACAACAAAAATGACCACGATGTACACCTCTGACTTCTCTGAAAGATTCATTCCTATTTCGCCTACGGGCTTACTGGTATCTTTATCTCTGTTTGGTCTTAGATGTAAGCGAAACAAGATCTTGATAAGCCTCCGGGAAAGCAAAACTTAGATTATTTATTTCGCCCCTAACTTTTATCATTTAGTTTCTAAGGGGAGAAAATGCAAAAGGAGAGAAACTTATTTTTTGAACATCCTTCTGTAAATCTCGAAGGAATTAGTCCCAGAAGCGACAGTCCTATTAGCGACAGGAACTGTTATCTGTCCTATGAGCGACCGATTCATTTACATTGAGATGATGGGAGATGATATGATTCCATCTCGTAAAACATGTTTGCCTCTGGCGTTATTAGCGCCCGAACAACCTTGGTATGAAATATGTACGTGCCAGTGATACTGTTCGTCAAATATATTTTCCTTGTAGTATGAGTGCATATAAAACTTATTTTAATCTTCGAGTTAGATTTGACATAAAACATATCAAATAACTTAACGAGACAACAGGGATATTTCCATGAAAAGTATATTCCTAAAGGTAAAACAATCCAAAAGGTAAACAAACTCTTTAAACTACTGTCCCCCCTATTGTAAGCTACTAAAACGTAAACTAGTTGCTTAATTTACCTTCCTCCCTTGTTTTGACTTATACATAAAAGCTTGTCGTGAAGCAATCTGAAATAATTCCTTATAACTAGACGAACTGTAAAGTCCTGCGAGAGATTTGTAACTTGTGTAGTAATTTCTTCGAATAGCCTACACCGTGTTTTTAGATTTCTTTGATATTCTCAAATGGTGAACACCTTTTTTCCTTGGGCACCCGATAGGAAGGCAAGGGTCGTCTCCCTGGCTCACAAAAATGTATAGGTAATATAACAAACCACGCATATTAAATACCAGATATACCAGACGTGATACAGCAACCATGGAGATGCCCCTCCCTAGAAAATTTTCTTTGGGCGCCCATATCTCTTTCTGATTTCTTTTTTATGCCATAAACATATTCAATCTAAACTTATGCTCCGTATCATTTTAACATGAAATTTTTAATTATATTAGAATCATAGACAAAGGCGGAGCTACTCTAAATATTTACTTAGTTTTCCCCTTGATAGAGTCAATGTATTCATATAAATTAATTCAAAAATATAATATTAGGAAAAACGTGTAAAAGATTGATAATGTAACGAGAGCATTTTCACGTATTAAATTCAGGTGGAGCGAAGTTTTTCATAGTACATTTTGTTAGGTTCTAAATCATATTAGCATAAAACAACTTAAAGAAGAGATAACCTTATCTTCTTCCATTATCTTAGTATGAACGAATCGGTGACTCATAGGGCAGTTAATAGATCGAATCTGTCGCTCGTAGAACAGTTAACAGTTCCTGTCGCTAATAGGACTGTCGCAAGTGGGAAGACACCATCTCGAAGCTAATAGGGAAGCTTATTTTTTGAACATCCTTCTGTAAATCTCGAAGCTAATAGGGAAACTTATTTTTGGACGTCCTTCTGTAAATCTCAAAGCTAATAGGGAAACTTATTTTTTGAACATCCTTCTGTAAACCTCGAAGCTAATAAGGAAACTTTATTTTTTGAACATTCTTTTGTAAGTCTCGAAGCTAGTAGGGAAACTTATTTTTTGAACATTCTTTTGTAAATCTCGAAGCTAGTAGGGAAACTTATTTTTGGAACAATTTTTTAACATCCTTCTGCAAATCTCAAAGCTAGTAGGGAAACTTATTTTTTTAACATTCCTCTGTAAATCCCGAAGCTAATTGGGAAACTTATTTTTTTAACATCCTTCTGTAAATCTCGAAACTAATAGGATAACTTATTTTTGAACACATTCTTCTGTAAATCTCGAAGCTAATAGGGAAACTTATTTTTTGAATATCCTTCTGTAAATCTCGAAGCTGGTAAGGAAACTTATTTTTTGAACATTCTTCTGTAAATCTTGAAGCTAATAGGGAAACTTATTTTGTGAAGATTTTTCTGTAAATCTCGAAGCTAGTAGGAAAATTTATTTTTTGAACATCCTTCTGTAAATCTCGAAGCTAATGGTCACTTGTTTTTAGGAAAGCTGACTTCCGTATTTGTACATTGAAGTAACATCATAATGTGACTGGTGTGATACAGTCCGTTTCGTTTGTGCTTTTGACAACTCACTCAGACGGCGCTCTTTTGTTTTGTTAAAGCTATGTCATCGTTATTATAAAGCACGAAATGGATTGGCTCGTTTGAGCATGACATGGAAGGCTCAAAGGATGTCTGTCACACAACGATGACCTTGATAACTGAAGAGTAGTGCAAATAATGACCACACCTGAATATCATTAATTTTGATCTCCTGCAAGAGTCACGCACACAATTAGATCATCCCACTTTATCATAATATCTACAAGAGGCGTAAGCAAGACACACCTTAAATCTCATTTTGCTATGGAACAGCTATGGAACATAAACTATACCATGAAAGTTATTCAAACTATACACGTGTATGTGTATATATATATATATATACTCCAGTGTGTTTGAAAGGAAAGGGTGTAGACCGTAGAATGTTGTTAATGAAAATAATAGTAGGACATACAAGATAATAGAACTCATTGTGGCACGGAATATATAAATTACTAGTGTAGCTTTAATAAATAATTATTTTATGATGTATATGTGGTGTTTCAGGATGAATTTCAAATGAAATGAAATGAAATGAAAATGTCTTTATTGAAGCGGGCGAGGTTCAGCCATGGCTGCTCTACCACCTAACCCTTGTCAAAAGAATACAATATTAAACATTACACATCAAAAGGAACAGAAAAAAAACTTTAAAAAAAATACAAGTAAAAGAATAAATCAGAAAATAAACAAGTGACATATGCAATAAAAAGTATCGATATTGTTGGATTTAGCTAAGCTCTTCCATAAAACTGTACATGTCGTAAGTGCCAGAGGCCAGTCGCTGGGATTTCATCAAATGTGATTTTAATGAATTTCGAAATGAATTAAATGACTTTATTTCCGTGAGAGCTTTTGGTATCGCATTCCATACTCTCGGACCTGCTCTAGAAAATGATCCTTGCACTATCTTCAGTTTAAGTCTTTGTACATTGAATTTCTCACTGGTACGCGTAACGTGAGAGTGAATTTGTGACCGCTTTGTAAATTTACAATATAAATATTGTGGGGATTGAGTTTTAAGGATTTTATATATCAGACAACTATAGCGTAGGTATCTTCTTCTCGACATTGTTAAAATGTCGTTTCTATTTAGCACTGGTAGGATATGTTCCAATTTCTTTAAGTTAAAGGCAAACCTAATGCACGAGTTCTGTATTTTCTGTATAGTTTTAGAATTGTAAACAGAGAGAGATGGTCCATATACAGCGTCACAGTAGTCTAATAACGGTAAAACAAGAACTTGTATGAGATATAATTTCATAGACTGAGATAGAAAGTCTTTGGCTTTGTAAAGTCGACGTAATAAAGTAATAGCTTTATTACACTGAGTAGATATATGATTATTATAGTTTAGTTCCTTATCCAATATGAGTCCTAAGCTTTTCACATGGGTAGAGTAAGAAATACTTGGTTAGTACTTTCAGTACGCCAATTACTTCATTAAGGCGTAATGTATCCTTACACGATATGAGCTACGTATATGTACAGGGTTTCCAAGAAGTCTCCATCGCTTAGCTTTAAGTATCACAGAGCAATACAAACAGAAAGAAATGGCAGAGATTTTATTAAACGCATGCAGAGGCATGTGTTTAGAAGTATATACAGAGAAAACTAAATCTTGTAA
Source organism: Thermobia domestica (assembly GCF_964235325.1). Lineage (NCBI taxonomy): Eukaryota > Metazoa > Arthropoda > Insecta > Zygentoma > Lepismatidae > Thermobia > Thermobia domestica. The sequence continues at coordinate 213,746,391 of NC_137466.1, forward strand.
ATTATTCATTGTAACTTTGGAAAATTCAAATTTACTAATAAAACTCCAACTGGACAAAACAGTATATATATTTTAAGATTTTAAGATTGAAGACAAATATAATCTTCAAATATACATACTGCTTTGGTCAGTTGGAGTTTTATTAGAAAACTAAATACGTGGAATTTTGCCATAACCGTTATACTTCACAATATCGAGACGTTAAAATATCGAGTAATACTTTCGACAAAGTGAATACTTTTAAATATCTTGAATCGACATTAACAAAGCAAAAATCATATCCATGAAGAAATTAAATGCTAATAAAAAGCACGAAATTCATGTTATTATTCAATTCATGGTCGCGTACTTTTGAGGGAAAAACGCAGCCTGAAAATACTTGAAATTAAAATTTTGAGGCGAATATTTGGACCAAAGAGAGATGCGAGTGTGGAAGTTTCATAACGAAAAACTGTATCATTTTAAGACGACACTTATATAAAGGTCTTCAGTTATATTTATATCTACACTAGGCTACTAAAACCACCGTAACACATTTTATATTGCGTTTAATATTTCCTTTTTTTTATTATGGCACATAATTACTCAAATAAATACACACCTCAAAGATTATGCTTGCAGCTTTTTATAAGATGGTTCCGGAATTATATATATTGATACTTTGTCGCTATGACAACGGATCTCTGTTTTTGAACACAAAATAGCAACGTATATCAACAGCAAAGCAAGTACAATTATTTTCTTTTTATCTATATCGTTTAAATATATTCTTCATTTTCTTAAATAGCTTGTGTATCAATTGAAAGTACATTCTGTCCAAAGATGTTGAAATACAAGTATAAAATACAACTAAAAATACACGAATCGTTGCGTATGTGTCGTCCGAAAAAGGGGACTTTTTTATTTAAAAATATAAAAAAAGAAATCCTGGACCGTTGGATATAACATGTTGTTTATTTGAATTTTCGAATAACCCTCGTATATGCAATAAATACAATTCATACAACCATATACCACTGCGCCATTCTGTATTAAATGCTTCATGATTTTTAAATACTAAAATTTCGCGACACACCGGTTGGGAACCACTGGTTTAATGAAGTAGCTGTGGGAACCTGGTCAATTCTGTACAGACAAACCACTTGGTATAACGGCCCGATTTGTGGGCCTAAGCTGCTCCACGCCATCTGTTAGCGATTGGTGGAACTACGTCCAGCCTAGCGGCTCGATTTGTGGTCAGCGCGCCGCGTTACCCTATCGCTAACCAGCGTATCGGGAGCTTTCACGTCACGCCTTTTATTCACGTGACTTCACAGTTTGCCTCACGACCAGTGCCGTGCCGTGGGTAAATCAGCGCCCCGCTCGCCCCCACCACGGCACGGTCCTTCTCACGACACTGGGTGAATGCCGAAAATTGGAGAAGCACCGGCCGGGAATCGAATCTAGGACCATGCGGACATCAATCCGACGCTCTAACCTTTTACACAGACAGACATGGCTATTTTATTTATAATCGAGGCTCAAGTTCACTAATATCATTGAGGCTGACGGTGTCTCAGGCTCTCCATCCTGAACAAGGCTTTCACTCACTCGATTTTAGGGCCACTAACTTCATTGGGGCTGACCCTCACTCGTACTCACGCTCTGGCTCGCAATTGGGCTTACGCTCAATTGTTGAGCTTGATTTCTGCCATGCAAGTTTGGACAATATCTCTGCTTCTGCATATACAACTGCAAATAGACCAAGTTCTATTTGTTTCTGTCCAAGATTGAGAAAGGACAATGCAGGCGGAACTTCAGTCAATCCATTGTAAAGGGCGCATTGCTCTTAGTCCCGGCTATTTGTAGCGTTTACAAAGCGTTTTTATTGCTAAATGCGTACGCATGGAATACGCTGACCATGTATTTAAATGTGGATGGCTAATCACAAACGCGAAAGCAATGAAAACGCGGAGAAAACGTCAGCTCGAGGGTATTTGGTGCGTTTCGGAACAATAGACCGCCTGCTGTTTAAAAGATGTCAAAATTAAAGAAAGAAAGGAAACACGTGTTGCCAGGTAAGGGGATTTAAAAAAAAAAAGCAAGAAACAGCTACTTTGAAAATGCTTTGTGCAGAATACTGGAACTCTGCTATTATAGACCTGGACTTGACAAAAAGGACCTGGAAACCCTGACTGGCTCACACTATGATTTATAACTCTGGTGAAAGTAGTTACCAAATAGCCACCTTGGTCGCGTTTGCTCTAGGGGATAACGCTTCGAAACGCATTCTCAAATAGCCACAGACTTAAAGAAAATGGAAAAATTCCCAGCGAGGCTTGTGCATTAAAGCATGAGGGATATTAACTAAATAGGATTTTTAAGTTCATTCTTTTTAAGTGGCTTACATATTATCACCTCTTTCAATCTTCATCAAGCTACCATCTCCTTGTCTTCTCTGTGCTCAGTGAACCGAAGAATATTGCAGGCGATCAAATAAGCAGGTGTCCATTTAGCCGGGGGCCCAGCACCTTTCTTTCAATCAGCATTTTTCTTCAAGATCAGTACAAAGTTTCTTCAACCCTGTGAAGCGATTCCTTGCCATAGATTGAAAAGTTATCAAAGATCGTTAACTAAAGTTTGTTTCTGAAGCTTCGAAGTTCTGATTCCCTCTCGCTGATGTTTGTTGGATAATACGTGGTCTTTCACATCGACTCCTTTCGTTGGAATTTCTGACTTCGCAAACTTGAGTTCGTTATCTCTTAATTGAGTTTTATTCCAAAGTGCTTCGTAGTGCTGGCTCCCACTTACGGTAGTCATTCGGCTACCTGAAAACATCACAAACTTCCATGTACACTCATGTCCAAAATTATTGTCGCATGTCTATAAACATGTTGATCTAGGAATAAAATTTGATAACGAATTCCCCCGGTATTTCTTACAATGTTAGTATGCCTATAATCGGCAAAAACATGTATGTGACAAATTTCTTGTCAAAAGAGCAGTAAATAAGAACAATAAAACGAAAATAAACTTTCTTGTCAATTTAGCAACATTTTATTTTACTCATTCTAATTTTCGTATTTATAATCCTTTTCCTATGAAATTTACGACAAATATACATTTCCCGATTATACACATAGTATCAGTAATAAAAGTACCCTGCAAAATCATTATCAAAGTATACTTTTACAAGAAGACAGTACCTACTCAGGAGAAATTTAGTATTCTTTTTGACTTAGGAATCTTTTTTTAAAATGCGTAAATCTTTGGGGGTGAGTGGATAATGGGTACCATGGATTCTCTGCTATATAGGGAAAATATATAAGTTTGCTTCAGATTTTTACTCTAGCTTAATCGTATTTACTTTTTTTTTCTTTGCATTGTTTGAAATCTTTAAGTATTGAAAGAAACGGTTTTGTGATTTTAAAAATTCAGTCTAGACCTTTTCTTTTTTTTTTCTTTAATTGTGACTCAGAATTATCATGAAACCTTGGATTATTCTCAGAAAGTAGAAGTAAGTTTTTTTTTTTTTTTGTAAAAATGTTTTGAAAACTAGAAACTTGATTGACAAGACATTACAAATCCTGATTAAAACTTGACTACGTGACAATTGTCAGCGTTTTGCACTTTCCATTCATTACTCGAACTACATAATGTAATATGGATAAGGTGAAAATAATTTTCCAACTTAAACTAAAATTATAAAACATATTTTTATCGCACGAACACGGAAAATTCCACATTTCGTTCAAGGAAAACTTGTTACGAGGTGATTAGCACTCAGACAGAAATAGCATAGACACAGGTACTTTTTTTTTTTTTTTAGAAAAAATCCTAATAATCATTTAAAAAGAAAGAGAGAACTTACGAAGTTAAAATGTCTTCTAAAGGCAAAAGAAATTATTTCAAATTTCTACGGTTAGGGTAGGAGACAAAGGTTTAGCCATGGAGCGATTGAGTGTAGTACGAGGGATTGCTGTCTTTTCCTAAGCCATGTGAGCTTGTGATAGGCAATATTGGGTCTGTTTCCTCCCTCATTCTCATTCTATTAATTCTTTCATAACGATCACTTTCGCATGGTGGCTCAGTGGTTAGGTGCTTACCTCTGGTGTGTGGGGTTCCTGGCTCGAGCCCTGGCCAAGTAAGTTTGTGGTGGACAACATCGTATCAATGGGTTTTCTAGAGATACTTCGTTTCCTCCTACTTTTTCATTCCACCAATTCTTCCATCATCATTCAAACCATCTCACTCCCATTTCTTCTATCACCACTTGCTTTAATCATCGTCTCCCTTGACCTTAAGGACATATCCGTGGGACGTTAGACTCAAAGATTTCATGTCATTTTTCGATCATTTTCCTTCGTCTCATATAGCTTAACGGACACAATCGCGGGACGTTAAAAATTTCACTTCTTTTTTCCATATTTTAAGGAATTTACACGTTTTATACATAACCTCAACTATGTCACAAAAATGTCTTATCAGTGTTATCGGTTTGTATACGTGAGTGAGGCCTTCTGTTCAATTTATCGAGATCAATTTTAAGCTTCAAGATTTTGCTTATTTTGCCCAAAGTTTGTTTTAAACTATTCTGCAACACGAATGGTGAGCTTAGTTTGTTTAAATTAGTATTCTTTATCAGCACCGGGTCTATGAGACATGTACTTACAAAATTAAAAGATGGAATCCGAACCAACAGGTAGTTCATTAGTACTTCAAATTATATGCCCAAAGCCAAGTTCCTTGTATAAAAATCATTGCGTGAGTACCTTAGGATTTTGAAACATATATTTTTGGATAGCGCACATGTTAGTTCCTAAGTGAAATCTTGACCCGATTACGGTAGGTCGAATAGCTTTTTAGCTATGGACCTTTAAAGTTCATTTCTTCATGTTTTCGGCAGCCTATAACTCCGAAAGGAAACATTTGTGCACCCAGGTTGGTCTATACTTTTCTTCGTATCTTTGTGTCAGGAATCATGTCCCAAACGTTGTTGCTGTTGTTTTGAAACACCCTGCGCATGTAAACGTAATTGTCGTTAAAATCTATCGAGTATCAAGGTGGGATGCAGTGTTATCATTGTGTATACTGGCCACACGCAAATAATATGTGTTGAGGTTTGTCTGTGGGTAAAGAAAGAAAGAACATTGTATAACTCTTTAGAGGCGTTCTTTGTAATGAGAAGGGAAGGTGGCTTTCCAACTGCGGAAGTTATTAAAAAGGAAGAAGAAGAAGAAGAAGGAGTTGTAGTGAGTGACCAGGATAGGCAAGACACATATCATTGTCACGATAGGAGAGAGAGGCCGCATGCAATGTAGAATTGCGCGAGTCGTGAGTTGAATATTGATGCGTTGCTGAACGTGTGAAGATTTGTTGTCCAGGCAAGAAACGAAAAGCAAAGGCAAAAGGGAGCTAATGACAGAAGATTACTTCTCCATCTGGCTTGGGTCACGTGACGTGACGAACCACCGATTCTCAGGAGCGGGCGGGGTATCGAACTCCCTCAGTGTTGCCAGCTGCCAGTAATAGTTAGCACTTATAATTGCAGCAATTGTTCGCTGACTTCGGATGTTGCTGGGCTTTTCAGACTTCCTGTTGAATATAGTATGCTTAAATTACTTTTGTAGTTTTATATCGTTTCAACGTTTAATAAATTAAAAATTTACGTTGTCTTTTAGGTTTTATAATATCATATAATAAATAACGGAAAGTTTAACTTACAATAATTGTCATGCTGAGAAGGACTTTCCTCTCAGTGCAGGAACGTCATTTCAGGTTTTGCATAGGTGCCGGGGAGATACAAATCTCTACAGTAATAAATAAATTTTTACATTTTAAATTAGTATATTACTAACCATATCATCATCATCATCATAGGTATTCTGCCATTATTGGCAGGTCACTTGCCGCATCTGAGAAGCTTCCATGATCCACGTTCTTTAATTAACCTCTTCGTCCTTCCGTACGATTGTGTTTTAATATCGTCTATTAATTGTAGTCTCCTTCGCCTCCTCCCTCTCTTTCTTGCCACCATACCCTCTAGCACGTTCCTCATGATACACTGCCTCCTTGGCCAATGTCCCATTGTCATCTTCTCAATAATATCTAAAATTGTTCATTTCTCCCTCACCATTTTCTTACCCTTTCATTCGTTTCCCGTTCATCCCAGCTAATTCTCTCCATTCTTCTCCATACCCTCATTTCGAAAGCTTCAAGTCGTTTTTCATCGTTTTTGCGTGATGTCCATGTTTCTACATCATACAGTACAATGCTCCACATAGAACATCTTATGAGTGATTTTGTCAACTATTTGTGAGTATGAAACCATACATGTAAACCCAGTAAGAGCAGTACTTGTGTACTTTGGTATTTGTGTGCTTGAGGAATTATTATCGTTGTTGGTAGGCTGGTAGGTTGCTTACTATTAAGTGGGAATAGTGTGTACGGCTTAAGGATGGCCAAAATTTTCCGGAATCAGGATTCCGGAAAACTTATTTTCCGGAATCGGAAATTTCACTTTCCGAAATCGAGAATGTTTCTGATTCTGGAATTTCTAAATTCCGATATTTTTCCAAATTCCGAAAGTTTTCCAAAACCCGGAATTTTTCCGATTTTACTTTCCGGATTCCACAATGTAAAAATTCTAGAATTGGCCGTCCCTAGTATGGCTGTTGGTCCTTTTAAGAAAAGATGTCAAATAAATGAATTGCTACAATGCTTGTTTTATATTTGCAGTTTTTATGCAACAAAAACTTCTACGCAAAAGTATATCGTTTTCGGTATGTGCAGTTTTAATACTTGTTTACCCTTTCTGATAGCACTAGTAGATAGTGTTAACCGAAAGGAAAAACTAAGTAGGCAAGAAACCGAAAGAATGATTTAGGGTACTTTAGGCAAGCGAGCGACGATAATTCTTACTGAACTCATTTGGTACAGGTTTGTGGTGGACAAACACCGTGTGCGTGGGTTTTCTCGGGGTTCTCCCGTTTCCTCCCACTTTCTTCATTCCACCATTTAATTCATTATTCATCATCACCGTCTCCTTTAGCCTAACCGGCATAACCGTGGGACGTAAAACTCAAAGATTTCATTTCATTTTTTCATTTGGTACAGGATGCGATTTACCTGAGTTCTTGTTTCTGTGGCTATGAATAGTATATATATATATATATATATATATATATGTATATATATATATATATATATATATATATATATATATATATATATATATATATATATATATATATATAAAGAGAGAGAGAGGCGCATCCAAGGGGTGGCTATAGGGGCTATAGTCCCCCTTGACGCTCAGGTATACACTACATTAAATGGACTTCAATCCTGTTTTACACTGGATAATGTGGTAAACTATGGTTTAGCCCATCCCTTGATCATATCCTATATCAGGGGCGTCATTTTGGAGAGGCAGGAGAGGCCAGTTGCCCCCCCCTAGAATTTGAGGAATATATCTATACTTTAATTGATTATCTACTAATATACAAGTAAAAAACGATTAAGTCTTATGTCGGTTGTGCTCTTGCCCCTACTAAGCGTAGTCTGAAATGACGCCGCTGCTGATATATATATATATATATATATATATATATATATATATATATATATATATATATATATATATATATATATATATATTCCTTTTTAGCTCTTTAAACCACGAATTTTTAATGTTTTCAAATCCGATGTCTAATTACAGTAAAACCTATCCCACATCCCCCAGTTTCTCATACAAAATTTTCCCATATGTAAATGGCTAGCATACTCGTACAAAGTAAAATGGTACACTCATATAACTTTATGGCTCCACAGATATGAAGTTAAAATGAGGTGTTGCCCACGAGAATACTCGTCTCGTCTCGAAAACGGGACAAGAGTCGAGGCGAGACGTACACTTTTTTAAAATTCGAGACGAGACTATAAATTTCTCGAACATCGTGGGGGAACACTTGTTAAAATATACAAGTGAACATTTTTTTACGTTTTATTGTAGAAGTGACCAATGTACAGATTAACACTGGCATACGCATAAAACTTAATTCCACAGATATGTAGTTAATATACCTAAGAAACGACCAAATTGGCGAACACGATGGGTCAGTGGTAGAGCGCTCACTGGTGTTCCGAGAGGTCTCTGATTCGATCCGCGGCCACGTGAATTTATGACCACCCCGTTTCCTCCCGCTTTCTCCTTCCACCAATTCGTTCATAATCATTAATTCCATAATCAACCGTCTTCTTTAGCCTACAGAGGATACACGTGGGACGTAACACTAGAAATTTCATTTGATTTTATTTCAAGTGACCAAATTGATAGGTTTTACTGTAACAGCTTCATGATTCCACTGACTTGTGACGAATATACAGTTTTTACTGTATATATGGTGAACATGCAGATGAGTACTAATAATATAAATGGTTATAACCTTGTGATTCCCTGCGGCCGAATTATAGAAATGGCCAAAATGGCGTGCTTCATTGCAGAGACACTCAACAGGAAAGAGAATAAAGACCCGAAAATATCTTGACAACTTCTGCTCCCCTTTGTTCAGTTAGTTATAAGGGCAGACACAACCCTTTTAACAGGGGAAGCGTGCCATAAATGCACGGGGACCGGCTAAGTTGCCATATCTTTGCTCTGTGTGATGAATGACTTCCATGGGGCATTGTATATGCGTGTTGTGTGCTTGCCGTAAAATATCGTGATTGTTAGGTTGGCAACCGTGTTCTTCGTGTGGCAGGCCTCCACCTTGTCTGTGGAGAGCGTGCAGTGTGTGAGTGAGGATCAGTCCAGCCGTGTTTCTTCGGGACGTCGGTTCGTAGAGGGAGGGCCGCTGCAGGAACAGCTGAGAGAAGAGAAAACCCATCCAGCGAGCGATCAGGTGATTGATACAAAGCTTGTTGGCAGCTGGGCCGGCGTTTCTATCGCGCCCAGTTTTCACATCAACAAAAAGAGGTTAACTTCTTACATATAACTGGAGGTCATTTAAAAAAAAAAAAATCACATAACGTTTGTCGACATCTTGTGTGAGGATATCGCCTGATGAAAACTGCTTTCTTGAAAAAGGTAAGAGGCTTTTTTAGATGTTACACGTCGTATAAATGATTGTTCTTTATTTAATGACTTTTGTGGTGATTCATACTTGGCCATCACAGCACTGCTCGATATTCACTCTCCTCCCTCCCCGCCGCTTTGCATCCCATGCGAAGCGAATATCAGCTGATGTTGTAATAGGTTAGGGAAGGTTATTATTATTATTATTATTATTATTATTATTATTATTATTATTATTATTATTATTATTATTATTATTATTATTATTATTATTTTAGGTATTTTATTTTATTTTATTGTACAACAGAACCGAAGTGACCTCAGAATAATTAGTTAACCTGTGATTTTTCTTAATGTGATTGCGGATTCTAATTTTAACAAGCACGCGTCTGCATGTCTTTAGATTGTATAATCGTGAGGCAAACGTAATCATGAAAGTTTTAATTTAATCTCTGCGGGACTATGCCTATAAGGGGCGTCACCAGAATCTTTTAGGGGGGATCATTTGTTGAATTAAGAAATTAAGGAAACGTGTTAATTTGAACACAAATACAAGAATGAATGATGACTGACCTATTTTATTTTGATTGATAGGCCCTATGTATAAATTGAGAGCCCAAAATAGATTTGTAGATCATGTTACAGGTTTGAACGTTGTGTTCTCAGATAACTACGTATAGCATAATATTTCTTCTACTTAAAATGTGGATGGTAAAGGTAATGTTTAATTTTTAAAATGTTAATATTAGTAATAATAATAATAATAAACCAAAAACTGTTTGTATTCATAACTCCACGGAAGCTGAACTCCTGGTGACGCCATTGGGTATAAAGTAGGCCTGTCAGAAGTCTTCGTTGTGTTGCTGATTTATGATGAGGTTTCTGGTTTTCAAAATCGGAGGTTTTCTTCTTACTTCAGTGGCGTATAAAGAATTTCCTCAAGAGGGGGTTGAAGCTCTCAAGTTCATATTGTTTCATATGTTTGTGTACGTATCTTACTATCATAAATGTTTGTGTTTGCATAAAAACTTGATCTAAAAGGAAGGGTTAAAACCCGGATTCCCCTTATGTACTCCACGGGTCTCAATCATACGTTGTGATGCTGTATACGCATTAAAAATCCTGACTGATTAATGTCGGACCTAGCCTGGAGCCCTAGGCCCCTCAGATGTTTGAGTGAGAAAAATGATTTAAGCTATTATTGATATATTTTTTGGAAATTTACAGTAAACTCATAATATAGCTACCATAGTCTGGGGTCTGGCTGGCCCCCAGTGTTTAGCTTCTAGATCCGCCACTGTGGCTGATTACCAGGAATTGAGTTACGAATTGGTACACTATATATAATCCTGTATATTTGTACAATATAATTACAGATTTTTTTTCTTTTAATTTGAACGCCTACTTCTCTTTCAAAACTCTGCTGTTGTTATTCATAAAATAACTTTAGACCACTCGATGTTTTTAATTCAAGGCACAATATTTAAATTTCTGTGTGCTGTTCTGAGCATTTGATATCAGAAAATTTGTCTTAAAAAAAAGAGAGAGAGCGAGAGAGAGAGAGGAGAGAATGTTTTTTAATACATAGAGCTTGAATGTTACGAAAATAGTGACAAGCCACACTGACCATGAATGGATGGAATATGGCAGTAGGTGGAGGGGGATTAGTAGTTTCGGGCACCGCCTTACCTGTGAAATCATCATTGCATGTAAGAACATGTTCTATAAGAAAAGGTCATTGGCCATGTTATTTCGTTTTTGAATTCAGGACCAGGCTTCTTGGCTTCAATTTCCTGCCCCAATATATGTTTGTCCCGGCGGGAGCTCATGTGGTTCGGATTCCAAGTTAATTAGTAGGTCCACGTCTCATATAGCCTCGCTGCTGAAAGGGACGCTAAACTAAAATCAACTCAACTCAACAAAATATGTTTGCTTTCCCCGATATATGTGGAGTTCTTGTTTATTGAACGGAGGTCATGTTGGATTCAGAAACGTATTTTAAAATATTGTTTCTGTTCTGTAATGTAATCCCGTGCATCCGAATGGTAAGTGACCATGCTTTTGGAGTGTTTGGTTTCGTGTTTGAATTCCGTTGTGAACATACATTTTTGGTGTTAACCCAGCATCGTGAGTTAGGGATCTACTTAAATTACGAAGTAGCCAACTCCGGTCTAGGACGCTAGAAATAATAGCAATGAAAGAAAGCAATATGGCAATTACCGCCACACACGAAATTTAAAGTCACCTCGCTAGCCATGACTTCTCAGAGAGTTTAGTTCAGTTGTTTAGTCAAGGGATGGAATTTAATGTTAGTGTAAAGGGATACGTTTTGCCGATAGATGCCACTACAGTGTTCGTATTTCTCCCATGTATTTTTCACCTTTCACGAAAATTGACAATTTCTTTTATAAATTTCAACCTAGAGACTTCAAATTTTTAAAGAGGGAACTTCATAACCTATTGAAGGGAACAGTCCGTGCCGAATTTTTATGTACAATTTCATTCCATTGTTAAAGGTTTGAATATCCATTTCAACAATCAAGCCATTTCAACAACGAAGAAAATTCTAAATAAAAAATCGGCACGGATTATTGTCTTTGATAGATTATGAAGTTCCTTTTCTAAAAAATTGAAGTCTGTAGGTTGAAATTTGTAAGAGAAATCGTGAATTTTTGTGATAAATAAAAAATACATGGGTGAGATACGAAGACTGCAGTGCCATCTATCGGCAAAACTTGTCCCTTTAAACCAACCTTAATCAGTCTTGGATTTGTCACGTTGAAACTGACGTGAATAAAGTAATTTTTATTGAAACGAAAAACAGAAGGCTTGATGGATAGAACAAGTTTTCGGTACCTTGGTGGTATTATTAGTGATGATATGAAGTGCGGACGTGGGACCTTGAATAAAAGAGCTAAGAAAAAGGCTCACAAAATGCTTCGTATGGAGTATTGTACTGTATGGGGCTTTCGGAATGTTGATATGGAGAAGAATGGAAAGAATTAGCTGGGTCGAGCGGGAAACGAATGAAAGGGTGTTAAAAATGGTAGGGGAGAAAAGAACAATTTTAGATATTATTAAGAAGAGAAAAAGAAACTGGTTGGGACATTGGACGTGAAGGAACTGTATCATGAGGACGAGCTAGAGGGTATGGTGGCAGGAAAGAGAGGAAGGGGGTGAAGGAGACTACAATTAATGTTGATATCAAAACAGAAAAATCGTACGGGAAGACGAAGAGGTTGGCGGAAGACCTTGGATCATTGAAGCTTCTTAGTTGCGGTAAGGAACCTGCCAATAATGGCAGAATAGGTCTACCTATGATGATGATGATAATGACAATGAAATTAATCCCAACTCTGTCTGGTTTGTACGTACAGTTCTGTTTCAAAATTTGGAAATTTTTTTATACCGGTTATCTACAGATTGTTCCATCTTCAATTTTACCCCTTTCAAACTGGTTTACCCTCTATTTTATAGTGCCTTGAGAATGGAATTTCTTTTCGACTTGTAACACCTCTATCACGAACTTTTCTCTGCCTTTGTGTCTGAAAACAGTTTTCCCTCACATCTTGTAGATATTTTTATTTCCGACACAAACACACTTTTAGCACATTCCCTTCACCTCTTCAACTCTGCATCTGCGAAATTTCTTTGAGCTCTGCTAAAAGGATTCAAGATTTCCGTGTTGCCACGTACAGCACCATTATAAATAACCCTGTTCTTTCCATATTTTAGTGCTATTATTCTGGACAAAGCTCATATCAATATACAGTATTTGGGAGAAAGTATTTCTAAAACAAGCGAGTAAATACATACAGTGGCTCAATAAAGAAGTCGGACATATGCATACTTACACATTGCAAGGGAGAATAAACTTTCCAAGAGTATCCTTCAGAGAACAAAAAATATATTTTAATTACTCTATATTATTTCCTTCTGAAAAATAGAAACATCAATGACAAAACTCAATTTGATGGCTATAAAAAATACCAAAAGTGAAAACATGGCGTAAATCCATGTCAAAAAAGAACTCGGACACTTTATTTCTAACAAAATTTTAGACTGTTATTAGATATTTTTAATATTTTGTTGTAAATCCTTAATTTTTCGCGATTGCTTTCAATCTTCCGGGTATCAATTTTACAAGTTTTGTGCTGAAGGAAGGATAATTTTTTGCCCATTCAGTCTGAAGTGCTGATTCCAAGTCTTCCTTTGTTCTAATAGTATGATATTTTAACTGCTTTTCCAAATGAGCCCATAAGTGCTCAATAACATTAATATCAGGAGATTGCGGAGGTATTTCCAGCACGTACGGACAATTATACAGGAGCCACAAACACACATTGAGTGCTTTGTGCTTGGGATCGTTATCCTGGTAGTACTGGAAGTTCTCTGTTATTCCCAACGTTTCAGCACTTTGTATCAAATTTTGCTTCAGAATGTTTAAATACTTCGTTTGGTTCATAATTCCATCGATTACACACAGTTTTCCTGGACGAACACCGGACATACCGCTTCAAACCATTACTCAGCCATCTCCATTTTTCACAGTGGATCGTAGATTACGCTGTCGGAAAACTTCATTAGGTTTTCGCCAGATATAACATTGATAATCTAAGCGGAACAAATTAAATTTGCTTTAGTCCGCGAATAACACAGTACTCCTAAACGAAAAATCTTTATTTTTATAAGTTTTTGCAAAACTAAGTCTCTTTTGTCTATTGCACTTGCTCACGAATGGTTTTCTACGGGCTACTCTTCCATGTAAAATGCTTCTTCTTAAAACCAATCTTATTGTTTCCGGATGCACACTTTTATTAAGATATTCTGATAGATCTTTGGCCAGTTTAGGACACTTAATTTGAAGTTTTTATTAGCCTATAGTACAATCCATCGCTCATCTGACTTTGAAAACACTCTAGGTCTACCACTTTTTGGTTTATTTTCCAGTGATTTTGTTGATTTGAAACGTCTAATAATGTCATAAACTTTGGAGTGTGACCTATTTACTATTTCTACAGTATCACAAACTGATTTTCCCTCTTTATAATATTTTAAAATAAGTTCTCTTATTGCTAAAGAAGTTTGCGCAAGTTGACTTCCCAGTTTGAATTTTAAACACACAGTTTTACCTACGCACGAACAGTGTGGCTTCAACTCGTTTCAATTGGACACTTGACACTGTCAAGTAGACAAATTCTTGGAATTTTTCCTATTAAGCCCAAAAAGAAAGAGAGGTGTGCTACCTGTCCGAGTTCTTTTTTGACATGGATTTTAGCTGTATTTTCACTTTTTTGTATTTTTTATAGTCATGAAATTGAGTTTTGTTAATGATATTTCTATTTTCCATAAGTAAATAATATAGAGTAATTGAAATATATATTTTATTTTCTGAAACATACTCTTGGAATGTCTATTCTCTCTCAGAATGCTTGAATATGTATATGTCCGACTTCTTTATTGAGCCACTGTATGTCTAAGCGATTAGAATTCATAGTTTCGTAGTAAACTCATGTTTTGTTTTTCTGTTGAAGAATGTAACCAATAATTCTTTATCTGCAACATCAGATTTTAAGTAATTTTCATTGAAATAACTGATTGTAAGTATTGGCGCAAATCTCGGGGGGATGAGGGGAACATTTCCCCTCCAATCCTGGAACAGGGGGACTGTTCCCCCCAATAATCCGATTTGAAATGTGTTTTTTTGGGGGGGCGAAATGTGTTGATTTGTGACCGAATGCCACAAAGAAAGTGAGATGAAATAGATGCCCCCCCCCCCCAGAATAAACTTCAAATCTGCCCGCCTCCCAATATTGAAGATAGCTCTGCTCCTGTGATCCTCCACAGCATTGTTTTTCAACCTCATAAATATTTTGAACATCCCTAAAAGAAACTAAAAAAGAAATTATGGGAACGGTCTTTTTCCAGTCCCCCTCAATGTTGAAGACGGATTTGCGCCACTGTTCGTAAAGAAGGAACAGGGCACCATGGTCTAGTGGTTAGAGCGATGGAGTAGCGTTCGCGTGGTCTCGAGTTCCATTCCCGGCCGGCGCTTCCCAATTTTCGACGTCCATCCAGCGTCGTGAAGCAAACTGAGGTGTAACGTGAATAAAAGACGTTATGGCCACTAGGCCCAGAAAGCTCCTGATACTTCTGTTACAGACAGAGCCATCTAGCGCGCTGACCACATGTTAGTCGCTAGACTGGACATAGTTCAACCGGTCGCTGACAGATGGCGTTGGAACGGCTGAAACCCACAATGGGCTGTCACGCCAAAAGGTTTTTTTTTTTTTTTTTTTTTTTTAAGGAAGAGATACCTGCCACCCCACCAAATTTCCTTGGAGTGTGTTTCAATTGAAAGGCTTAAGAGATGACATGGTAATTGATAGGGGCAGGAGTTTTTCGCAATTTGAAATTAAACATTTCGCATTTGAAATTTAAAATTTCGCATTTTGAAATCTTAAATTTCTCATTTTGTCGCTAAGTAAGTTATTTTATAAGCTCTAATATATAAACTCTAATATAAATTATACAAACTCTAATATAGGCCCAATATAAGTAATAAATAATAATACTATTTATATTACTTAGGTACCTCCGGTGCTTGGGGTCCCTGGTTCGATCCCAGCTCGCGCCGTGTGGACTTTGTGATAGACAAACACCGTGCTCGTGGGTTTTCTCGGAGTTCTCCCGTTTCCTCCCACTTTCTTCATTCCACCATTTCACTCATTTCTCATTATCACCGTCTCCTTTAACCTACCCGGCATAACCGTGGGACGTTAAACTTAAAGATTTCATTTCATTTTATATTACTTAGGACAATGAACTTTTCCGTTATGCAGTTACTAACAATAAATTTTTCTTTCTTCTTTTACAAGTCCAAAAACTTAAAATACACTAGCACAGTATCTTTACGATTCCCATCAAAAAACAACATACATTGTATTAGCTATACAATAGGAATGGCCAACATTTTCCGGATTTCGGAAAAATTCCGGAATTCAGAAAAATCCGGATTTTGGAAAAATTCCGGAATTCAGAAAATATCCGATATTTAGAATATTCCAGAATTCGGAAAAATTCCGGAGCTTTTTGAAATCGGATTTCTTTAAATTTCGGAATTTTTCCGAAATCGTAATTTTTCGATTCTACTTTCCGGCTTCCGGAATTTCCAACTTTACCATATAGCAAAAACACATATACATGCAAAAAAGGGGAAAACATACATACAATACATTAGTGCAGTGTCTTCTTATATATATCTCGTCTGCAAATTATTATTCTGATGAAAAGAGAAGCATATTGCACTGTATTATAACAACTAAAACTGAAGTTCTAAGGAAATTCGTAATTTGTCCCGTTTTGCGGCATATTTCGCTTAAATCGCGTTTTGTCGCGACTTCAAAAATACCTATTTCCTTACTCAATCTGACGGAGTTCGTTGAAAAACCAACTCTCGGCTTTGTCGGAAAACTTTCGCGATTTCGCAACTTGCGAAAAACTTCTGTCTGTTTTAGTTGGTAACTGACAGCTTTCCACTAGTTAGTTCTGTGTAGAAGAAAAAAAAAAGAAAGAAAGAAACACCGAGGCCTGTAGAAAACAAATCACATAGAAGTTTCGTTTTCATAAGACACTAAATTTACATATGAATCATGAAAATTGTATATAATTTAGGAATCTGTTGAAAATGTCTCTTGTCAGAATAGACACTCCAGGTCTTTGAACCGGGAATCCTACATCAAGAGAGGAGAGCATTTACCATTCACGTACTCAAGGTTTTAAATTTGTTTTTCGTCTCCGGAGATCAGACAAAGTTATTTAACATTGTGAAAATTTAACTTTGTTCGGAACCACATACAGACATCATATAACTAATGTAATTATATAAATGTAACATACATCAACAAGCACAATTGTAGCATTATATTGTTGCTCATTTTCAATGTATGTAAAACAAACAGTTTCCTCCCTCCATTCAAACCTGTATTAGTGGCTAACAACGCATTGGTGATACTCTGAGAGGCATTACGCTCCCTGGTGTGTATTACCAGAATATGTGTTGAGAGGGCATTATGGTTTAATGGTATATGTGTGCTGCAGGAAAATGTATTTGTTTGCGTGTGTATATATGTATATACGCGCGTGTATGTGTTGCTATATCTGGCTAATTAGGTATATATACCTTATCTCAATGTTGCAGTAATTTTGAGGTAAATATTTTTGGCCGTTAACAACTAGGATAACTGGAAATATTGATTCGTGTTTGAGAAGTGCTTTTTATTTGTTTTTATGTTGAATAATAAATAGAACTTTGGTGGTGACTGTTACATTAGATTAGGGATGGACTATTTATTTATTTATTTGTTTAGAACGTGCTTAGAATAATAATTATACGTTATTATCCGTAATTTTGACATAACTCTTATGACATTGTTCAAATTGACCTCTGTCCTCGTGCATTTTATTGTTATGCTGTTGTGGTCATGCTATGAAAGTTTGTTCCTAATTCCTCTGTTTGTCTTCCTTTCATCGTAGACAGATCATGGCCGCTCTGTTAGAAATTTAGACCAAAGAGGAACAAACAAGCAGTGATCTGGTTTTTGTGGTCGGAAGATGTATCAGGGCCCGCAACCTATCAAAGACTTTCGGCACAATTGTAGTTTGTAGCCGTAGATGGTCGTCTGGCTCCCCGCGGCGACCATTTTTGAATTTTTCAATCCATTCGTAGATACTTCGTTGCGGCAAGACACTGTTCCCGTATTGTGCCGAAGGTTTTTAATGGATTGCGGTCCCTGGTACACCTTCCGACCACAAAAACCGGATGATCATTGCTCGTTGTTTCTCTTTGGTGCAAACTTCTAATGGAGCGACCATGATCTATTTGCGGTACAGGGGACAAGGGCACCCATGTTGTGGTTTCCACGGGGGGGGGGAGTACAAGCGAAGTTTCAAATATAGTTTCAAATTTTGCTGTAACTAATGTAAAAATTCTATTGGGTTTTCGATATTCCCAAGTGCAATTTCCTCTTAGGGGGCGAGCGCCCCACCTTGCTCCCCCTGATGGGCACCCTTGACAGGGGATAATTATTTTTTTTATTATTATTGTTATTTTGTCTTTATAAATTGTTCGCCATATCCAACGAAAAGTATGCAATTGGTACATTTCAACACCACATGAAGTTGCTATGAAATTGACCGTGTTGTAGGGGTGATATTATATCATTATAGTTCATTGTGCATTTTTTTTTCCTTTCTTAAATATGCAAGAGTATGTCATTACAAGCAGCACAACGCCCATTGTTATCTAGAGTGCGACCACCACCATTTCCTTTGCGAATGTAATCACTGTATGTCTAATTACCTATATGTCACAGACCTGTACGAGATTATTGCAAAACAGGTCAACGCGGAAGTCATTAGGAATTGGCTGTCACACACTTATCATTTTTGCAATATATACAGCCTGTCGAATGCTTGACCTGTGTGAGTGAGTACACCGCACATTTCTTTTTCTTTTTTTTTAATGTATATTATTTATTTCGATTTCACGATATCATTATGAATTAAATTGTGTCGTGAGTTCATAATTAAAGGGAAAAAAAAGAAAGTTAAAGAGATTATCATAATATAATAATAACGAAGATATTTTTGCAAAACCTTCACGCATTTACACACTTGCGTAACTAATGGAAAGTTGTGTTAGGACATGAAAGTAACGAGTTTCTGCATGCATTGTGCGAAGAAGAAACAACTTCGTATTTGGTATGAGTAGGACAGATCGTCTTTTGTTATGGAAATCAGTTGGTTGCGCGAAGGATTTTTAGATAAAAAAAAGACGGCTTTCATAGTAGTAGCAATAATAATATCAATAATAATAAAACCCTGACTGTTGTTGTAGTGACTAGCGCACGCTCCTTTGGAGCATGGCTTGCCGGTAGTAGAGCCTTGAAAATGAACGCATTACAGTGGTTCAGATTCCACCATGAACTGAAGGTCCACATCGCATGTAGTGTCAGTGTTGAAAAGAAAAGCAAAAATTAGTGCTAACCGCTCGAAAATCACTAATCTCGACTTTTCTGTAAATCTAGTCGAACTGTAAGACTAATTTTACAAATTTTCATGCAATATAGCCTCACATTGAATTGGGATGGGATCCATCCCGTAATCAATTCCATCGTTCTTGCCTTATATATATATATATATATATATATATATATATATATATATATATATATATATATATATATATATATATATAGTGGCGAATCCAGGATATGATCAAGGGAGGGGCTAAAACCATAGTTTGCAGGCTTATCCAGTTTAAAGCAGGATTGAAGCCCATTTTTTCCAGTATATACCTGAGCGTCAAGGGGAGCTATAGCCCCCCTTGGATCCGCGCGCATATATATATATATATATATATATATATATATATATATATATAAGACGAAAGATAAGACGAAAAGTATAGACCAACCTGGGTGTACAAATGCTTACTTTCGGAGTTATAGGCCCCGAAAACATGAAAAAATTAACTTTAAAAATACATAGCTCCGAAACCATGGGAACTACCGTAGTCGGTTCAAGGCTTCACATAGGAATTCTAAGGTACTCACGCAATGATTTTTATAGAGGCAGTTTGGCTACGAGCATATAATTTGAAGTGCTCACCAACTACCTCTATAAAAGTGTTGCAGAAGTACCGCAGGATTCTGAAACAAGGATATTTGAATAGGGCACATACTAGTTCCTAAGTGAAGTCTTGACAGGACTACGATAGGTCCCATACGACTGGAGGTATGGACCTTTAAATTTTATTTTTTCTTGTTTTCGGGAGCATATAACTGCGAAAGAAAGCATTTGTCCACCCAGGTTGATCTATGCTTTTCGTCTTATCTTGTTGTCAGGAATCACCTCCCAAACTTGTCGGTGTTGTTTTGAAACCCCCTGTATACACACACACACACAGAGAGAGAGAGAGAGAGAGAGAGAGAAATAAAAATTAAATGAACGATATTACAGAACACTCCCAACTCATCTTCCCCTTATAACAATACTGCATTGTCAACCACAGCTGCAAGTTTGGTTGCCTACAACCTAAGGATACTTTCAATAAAATTTTAAATCTCTTGACTTGAGAAAGAGTGTGATACTGATTTTAAAATGTTTCTTTTTGCACACAAGTAAAAACATAACGTTGCTAGATATTTTACACTTAATGCCATTTGACAGTTAGGAAATTTGGAAATTAGTAAAAAAAATCTATTCTATTACTTAAAGTAATTTCTATTTAATTGCCGAAACGCTCTTTTATGATTACGCGTCGTAAAAGCTTGTATCAAAGCTATAGATACAATTGAAGTTGCAAATATGGGATTAGAAGCGAATCTTAATTCGACTTGATACAGAAAATATCCATGCATAACGGTATTAAAGAAATTAACAAACGCATTATACTGTATATAAAGCATTATTAGGGTCATCAAATCT
Organism: Thermobia domestica; assembly: GCF_964235325.1. Taxonomy (NCBI): domain Eukaryota; kingdom Metazoa; phylum Arthropoda; class Insecta; order Zygentoma; family Lepismatidae; genus Thermobia; species Thermobia domestica. The sequence goes on from NC_137466.1 coordinate 213,766,936, forward strand.
ACGAGACTCAGGTGGGCGGGTTATGTAGCCAGAATGGAAGAAAGTAGAAACGCTTTCAAAGTCTTAACTGGAAGACCAATCGGAAAACGAGCATTAGGAAGACCTAGGGTGCAGATGGGAGGACAATATTAAGATGGATCTCACAGAAATAGGAATACAAAGTAGAAACTTGATGCAGATGGCTAAGGAGAGAAGTTAGTGAGATATTTTGTGAACGCGGCATTGAACCTCCTGACTCCATAGGGCATAGAGCTAGTTAGTTATTAAGCTAGGCTATAGCGCAACCGAAGAGAAGTTTTATATAGATAAGTAAAATGCCAATCAATCTTAAGCATAAGATCTTCAGTGATTGTAGTCTGCGTGTTTTGACATGTGGATCCGAGACACACACACACGCACATACATAGACATTCGCCGTCTGCAAACTAACTACACACGAGATGATGTACGAAACCAAGCATTTGGAAAATAATTGGCCAAGATAGATAGATGGTTGTTGATCAGAGACAGCTTTCTCTTGATTCCAGTAACGCATTAATTATCTTTCAGTGTTGCATGAACACCGAAAAATACGTGAAAATACTAAAAACGCATGACAACCATTCAAACTCCTTTTATTAAAAATTAATTTCTTGTCACTCAGTTAGTCCCTTGCGTTTGATGACTTCCTCCTTCGGACGTTAAAATTTCGTCTGAAAGAGTTGGAGTGCTGTCATCACCGAAATGGCGTAGGCGTAGTTAGTACTTTGTAAGCGATAGGCCTCAGGTTCGATTAAGGATTTAGGATTTAGATTTCTGCACTTTCGACATCTATGGCTATGCTAGCCCGCCATGTTTGAGGGATGACGTCCCTCGGGGAGCACACTACCTGGGGAAAGGAAACGGCCTGAGACCTATATGTGAGGTACCACCCCGGCATTTGCCTGGTGTGAATGAGGAAAACCCAGGAAAGCCTCATTCAGAATCGCTGGCCTGGAAACGTTTTTTTTACTCTTTTTCGACCGAGTGTTCCCACCGGGAATCGAACCCAGAACCGCTCGCACCAAAGGCGAGAGCTCAGCGACTATGCTATGCGGGGCCACATGTTCGAGTCCACTAATCGATCATCCTCAGTGAAGTACCCCCAGTTCCACCAAGCGAATACCAGAATAGTACGGTACCTTTAAATAAGATCGTGTGTGTTGCTGCCATTTGTTTTTCCTTATTGTTGTGGTTGTTAATTATTCTAGTACAAATTGACCTCAGATAGTGTATTTGGAACTTGGTTATGATAAATAAATACATCTTATTTATACATTTCTTTGGACTTTGTTGGTTTTTGGTCCTTATCCTTCAAACGGCTCATGCTGAGCCTTGTGTATTATGAGCTCTTGCTCTCAACAGTGAGTATGATTGCGCAAAAAATACCATGTGTAGAGAGAGAGAGAGAGAGAGAGAGAGAGAGAGAGAGAAAGTGAGGAGATAAAGAGACGATCGTTTGTAAAGTGTAGACAAGCGCAGTGGATGGACTGAAATTACCAAGAATTATTTGAGAAGACGCTAAGAAAGAAAAGCGTTGGCAGTGACCCAGTGGCGAAATATGTCCTTCACTCAGCTTTCGAAAGATGTTAGCTAGAGAGAGAGAGAGAAAAAATGAAGAGTTTGTGAACACAACACACACACATACGTCATTTATATGTATAAAACGTAGAGCTCGTATGAGGTGAAGAAGGGCTGTTGACTTGTAAACCTTAAGCTACGAAAGGCGAAGAAGGAAAAGTATGATGAACTTGTTTTTTAAGAGAACGAACCAACAATCCTTTTAACTCCACTTGTCTGTTAAACTAGTTGACAGCTGACACAACCATTCCATTCGCTTTCAGATGTTCGTTTGTTTGTTTTTCTTATTTTGTTCTTTCTTATATAAGAACTAATAATAGAAGTTATAATTAAAAAGGGAAGCCACTAAGGTAAACGTGGTTGTAGAGTATATGTAATTGGGTTCGGTTCTGAGTCATATGTTTCTATCTCTGTTTCTCTCTTATCGCTCACATTGGGTATAGTGGAAAATAGACTGCATGGATACAAACCCTACAGTAATTAAACACAAAGCATTAGTTTACGTGCTAGAAGACTTCGGTGCACAGAATTTTTCGGCGTTGACCAGTATCGCAATGATGCAATTTGGGAAAGTATTTTAATTAGTAGGTTTGCGAATTCCGGTCTAGAATGCCAGACTCTTAAGATGATTAGAACGTATGCGCTGACTGATCCCTTCGTGGACCAAAGCCAGGCATTTTAGAAGATGCTCACCTGTATAGACAATGGTTATAGCACTGAGTGTCTGTGGTGCGAGTTGTCTCGCGTTTGATTGTCGCTTTCCTTGTTGTCATAGCATTGTCAGGAGTTGCGAACCAACTAGAATAAAGAACCAGCAATCTGTGGTCTAGAAAGCCAGAAGGAAATGATTGATCTGATTTGTTGACAACTCAATTGGAAGGTCATTTGGTCAGCCCTACACTGAGAAAAATCCGTTCTCCGGACAGCGGTATATTGTACAAATATACGTTATCCTCTTGCTTACTACAGAAATCAGTACGGAGCACACGTTATCCATATGCTACATAGGCACTGCCCTTCGATGTTACATGATGCCGTTGCAGGATGTCTGACATGTAACAGTTTTCCGTAGTTCACATGCATATACTTATGTTACATTCCTCAGCTGTATGTTATATACGTATATTTGTATGTGAGATGCTGACCGTCTATATTGTTTCATACGGAAAGTACGTATTGATGGAACACTTATACAGAAAGTATTATAAAACATGCGTTTTCAGTTATACGTCTGCTGTACGTTAAGTCCAAAAACTACAGGAATTATGCATGTAACCTATCTTTTTAAGTATGTCACCTACAATTTTTTTTCTCAGTGTAGAACGGATGAAAAGTTTAATTTAGTAGAATTTTTTTCATTAGCTTCTAACCCTGAGCATTTGGAATAAAATCTACCTTGTCTTCTTGGACATTCTCAAAGTAATTTTGGAAAACGATTTGGTTGATTCGTGTTAAATTTAGCATGCCTTTCAACACCCAGGCTATACGTAATAAAACTTACAAGTTAAAGTGAGGCTCGATACACATGAGCTTCTACTAGGAATTCAACCCAGATCTCCCACAGAGAAGTCAGTAACAGTATAACCACGAGTGAACTTAGGAAACAATATAAAAGTATCATTTCCAACTGAGCAACATATGCCTTTCTGCTCGGAGAATCAGTAAAAGCCAAGAACTGATAAGGCGAGACGAGGTTGTTTGGCAGGGTGCGAGTAGTCATGAAGTCTGCGTGATGCGCTTGCAAAATGATGGCTGCCTCCACTGCTTCGGTAGCATCAAATTGCTTTGCCTATTCTGTTTATTGCTTATTTGATTGTACTGAAACAAAACACACTGAGCTTCGAAGACTATTGACTTAGAAAATAATGATGTCAAATCTTAAAACAGAATTATTAGTATCATTAAAACTTCTGACAGATGGTGGGTTGCATCGAGTTAAATTGTTCATTGGAAATTTATAGCTTTTGTCAAATACGTATCATGATAAAATAATAATAATAATAATAATAATAATAATAATAATAATAATAATAATAATAATAATAATAATAATAATAATAATGTAGAAAATGTTTTATATATATGTCACCGTGGTTTTAGAGACTTCCACTTCTGCTCTATTGACTTAGAAGATTAAACCTTTCAATGTAACGTCCCACGATTATGCCATTTTGGGTAAGGGAGACATATGATTAAGATAAGTGAATGATGATGGAAAAATTGGTAGAATGAGAGTGTGGGAGGAAACGAGAATACCCCGAGAAAACCCACAGACGTGATGTTGTCCACTATAAACTTACTTGGCAGGGACTCGAACCATGGACCCGGCGCACCAGAAGTAAATGCTCTTCCATTGAGCCACCATGCCCTCTTCTATTGACTTAGAATCCCTGACTACCTAATGGGCTAGAACATTACAACAATTCTGCTTCTCTGCTAATATATTACTCAAGTTACACATGTCCACTTCCCTCGTACAATACTCCTCCATTTGCTGTTCCTGTTTGCTTAAGCGTTGAGCTGATGTAGAAATAATGTAAACATGGTCTCTGTAACTTTCACGAGATTTCTTCACGGACCTACGGAGCATCTTCACCTTTATTGAAATAAAATTGTAAAATGTAGCACAGTTTTACGGGAAGTTCACTCGTCTTTACGGTACAATACCTTACGACTAAGTATAATAATTCCAACACTATTTTCCACATTTAATAGCTTCAACTGTCAGCGTAAAATGACGTTAAGCGTGACCTGCTGCGACTTATATACCATGATATCTGAGATATTAACGCCATCTCGTGCGCATAAGGTGCAGTATTTCTCACTGTTAGACGACCTGATATATACTTTAAATATTACATTTCTAGTATGTGATCTATCTTTTGCCTCACATCGGTAAATGTTAAAAATGTTAGGTTCAGTTATAGAAATTTCCTCTTAAAATTGCATCTTGATACAGTATTTTCAAGGGGTTGATTTCTCAAGGACTTTTTCCTCTGTGGAAGGAACTCGAATTAGGAATTAGATTTCTAGGCTTTCGGCATCTATGGCCATGTTAGGCCGTCACTAGGATTAGGATTAGGAATTAGGTTTCTGGGCTTTCGGCATCTGTGGCCATGTAGCCTGTCACTAGGATTAGGATTAGGAATTAGATTTGTAGGCTTTCGGCATCTATGGCCATGTTACCCCGTCACTAGGATTAGGTTTAGGAATTAGATTTCTAGGCTTTCGGCATCTATGGCCACGTTAGCCCGTCACTAGGATTAGGAATTATATTTCTAGGCTTTCGGCATTTATGGCCATGCTAGCCCGTCACCAGGATTAGTATTAGAAATTAGATTTCTAGGCTTTCGGTATCTATGGCCATGTTAGCCCGTCACTAGGATTAGGATTAGATTTCTGGGCTTTCGGCATATATGGCCGTGTTAGCCCGTCACTAGGATTAGGTTTAGGAATTAGATTTCTGAGCTTTCGACATATATAGCCATGTTAGCCCGTCACTAGGATTAGGTTTAGGAATTAGATTTCTAGGCTTTCGGCATCTATGGCCACGTTAGCCCGTCACTAGGAGTAGGATTAGGAATTAGATTTCTAGGCTTTCGGCATCTATGGCCATGCTAGCCCGTCACTAGGATTAGTATTAGAAATTAGATTTCTAGGCTTTCGGCATCTATGGCCATGTAAGTCCGTCACATATGAGGGATGACGTCCCTCGGCGAGCACACTATCCGAAGAAAGGGAAGGAAGGAAGCGAACTGGAACCTGTATGTTGAGTACCATCTCGGCATTTGTCTGGTGTGAATGAGGAAAACTTCACTCAGTATGACTGACCTGAAGGAAGGAACTCGAGACAAATGCTTCATTATGCTTGGTGCAGAATATCTCTGTTCCCAAGTCGTTTTCAAAAGTTTTCGAATTGCAGATCGGTTTGGGGAGAAGTATGCCACTAATTACTTCCTTGTGGAGTGAGGTTGTTTTGTTGCCAGATGACTGGAGTGCTTGTCTTCTGTGTGTGTGGTGCAAGGTTCGAATTCTACGTAGAGTAGAAAGGTGTGAAGAGTATGAGTTCGGGAGTATGAGAATGAGTTCTGGTTTAATAGAGAGTCTTAATCTTCATAATTCCACTGTTGGATAAGGACATAAAAAAAGTCATATAAACATTTTCTTAGTTGTTCTGTCTTAAACAGATCTTGCATCCTTGCCTCCTGCCGTAAGAATATATTTTTGTACCTCCTGCGTGTGTTTAAATCCCCTCTCCTGCAGAGACAAACATTTCCAGGAGGTAGACAAGTTAAGATTATTCGTTTTGCTTGATATAGGGATTTTATAGGGGAAAAATATTATGAAAGAGCTTTGAAGAATGCATTGAAAATACGTACTGAAAGCAGTGTGGATTGTAATCAAACTCTTTATGAACAACTGTTTTTGGAGGGACATAGTAGGTCGGGAACTAGTTCTGGCTGTCTAGGACAGACACGTACGGAGAGCAATTTATTTCGGCGAGGTCCAGAGGTTTTCGGAGAGACCAAGTTCAGTATGAGTATAAATGTAAATATACTGTACATATATATCCTCCGATTATTATTTATTCCATTTGTTTTGGGGTAAGAATTTGGAAATCCATCTTTTGAATTTGACAGAATTTGTTGCTAATATTGTTAGTTCCGTCCAAAATACATTGAAAAGGTAGGGAAAGACGCCGTCAACTGTTGGGAATAGTCATCGTTTAAACTCATCTTAATTATCCATCTACTAAGCCTACAAGCCACCACCATGGGACGTTAAATGCAATATTTCATTTCTCTTCTTAAATCATGTCTAAATGTTCTACCATTCATGTCAACTCATGAGTCATAGGTTGACAATCTTTCATGCATTACAATTATTAGATAAAACCTTTCGTCCCTTTTAATACTATTAAGTCAATTATAGTCTTCCTCTTTCCCTCTGCCTTTCTTCTTCCACCATTCACCTGTCATACGACAGTTTCTTTTACTTCTAAAAGGATGAATTACGTAAATTTGACTTCTTTGTACATGCACCTTCGTGCGAAATAAGAAACATTATAGTTGATGTGAGAACCAGCTGAAATGCAGCTAGTAAATATTTTATTATAGCCGGTTGGCCATGACTTCCATATCCAGAAGAGAGTAGAGGCCTCTTTTCGTATCGTTTGATGCATAATTGCAGAGAATACACATGTGGGTAATGTTTTGTAAGAAGGAAAAGGAGAACAGAGAAGAGTAGCATTTTATATTCATATACATATATCTTGAAGGTGGATATATAGTTAACAAGTGTCAAACTCACGTGTACACCACGTGAAGGGTTTTGGTTTGTATGGCGTGATATTTTCTCAGTTAATATTGAAGCAGGCCCGTAGCCAGTCCAAAAATGTAGGGGAGGCCCGGGTGAAGTTAGGGGGAGGCCGATCCAACCATATTATAGTTCATCACCATATTATAGTACATTTAAAAGCCTACCGTATAAATTTTAGGAGGGCAGCCCCCCAGACCCTCCTGGATATGGGCCTGTATTGAAGTCAGAAATGGTAGAAGAGTTGTATGATCACTTTCGGTTTTAGTAGAGAGATTGAATATGTGGAGATAGAATATATTCTACGGACGCCTAAGTGACTGCAGAAAACCCTTCTATTAACGTTTTTGGTCTATAGGAGTGGTTCTCAACCTAATTCCTATCACGACCCCCCATTTTATCACATCCTCCTGCCAGCGACTCCCATATAATTTCTGGTTTGTAATAAGCTTGTGTGGGAATTTTAATATACCTATTGCGGAGATCTCACGATATCCATCTATTTCTACAATAGTAGAATCTATTTCTTGTACATAGTAGATATAGTAACTTCCCTAAAAGCAAATGGATTAAAACCAACTTTGGTCACTTCATTCATATTCATTCCTAAAATTCTTGGCCAAGATCGATCTTTTGATTCATTTTTTTGATCATTCCTAAAATTCTTGTTGAAGAAAGAAGACGTTTTAAAAATTCAGTTTTTGTTTCAGAACCAACAAGTGCAGCCAGTTTCAACTAGTGGATATTTCGAGAACTAATAGAAGGACCTATGGGAGGAAAAGGGAATAAACAGAAAAATACAACAAAACCCCGAATTTGGAGCTAATTTCTTATAGCCGAAAGCTTCTTAAGAGTCTTCATCCCGGCGAAATTAAAATACCGCTAATTTTACAGTAATTATGTGATATCTTCAAATAGATAAAATATAATCGAAATGTGGAACAAGAGCGCCATAGACAATATTATTTTACATAAGAAACCGTTATCACGACTCACTTATCTGCTTTCGATTTCAAACCATTTTGAAAATTGGCATTTATTTTCGCGTTTCTAAACAGTTGAAAATGGAAAGCCACTAGGTGACTTGTGATAACGGTACCTCACGCAAAATAATATTGTCTAGGGCGCTCTTGTTCCACATTTCAATTATATTTTATCATTTTGAAGATATCACATAATTATTGTAAAATTAGCGGTATTTTAATTTCGCCGGGATGAAGACTCTTAACTGTTAAAAAATGTGATTAGAGTTTCACAAAAACGCATGTAAGAAACATACTTATATGAGTGCATACCTATTGACGATATTATCTATATAGATACTACAAATCTGTTTACATGGACACTAATGCAATGAGAGTACGTGGGACATGGTAGCTCAGTGGTAGAGCACTTGGGTTCTTGGTTCGATTCCCGTCCAAGTAAGTTTGCGGTGAACAATATCGTGTCCGTGGGTTTTCTCAGGGGATATTTCCGTTTCCTCCCACATTTCATTCCACCAATTCTTCCTTGATCATTCACTTTCCTTAGTCATCCGTCTCCCGTAGCCTAAAGGGAATAATCGTGGGACGTTAAACCAGGCCGGTAGCCAGCCCAAAAATGTAGGGGGGGCGACTGAAGTTACGGGGGCTGATCCAACCATACTATAGTTTATCATCGTATTATAGTTCATTTGCAAGCCCACCGTGAAAATGTTAGTAGGGCCAGCGAAAATTTAGGAGGGGCCCGGCCCCCTAGACCCCCCTTGATATGTGCCTGCGTTAAACTGAAAGATAGAATGAGAATAAAATGCTCGTGTGATTGCTCTCAAACTGGTCTGAGGCATATTAATGGGGGATATCAAAAATCCATGTTTTTCCCAATGATGATATGCCAGCAATCTTGTTGTAAAGTACACAGATAGATACACCTCATTTCTGTCAATCTAATAATGACATGTTTAAAGAGAAATGGCGAAAGTTCATAGTTATAGGGAAAAGTAAATTATCCATACCTGGAAATCTAAATATCAAGTGCAGTGTGAATACAAGGAAATATCAATGGTTTGAGTACGTAAATTTATCGAAACATGTCAAAAGGTAGCAATTTCAGTATGTGTCAGAAAGGATTCTGGTTTCCTTATACTTCACATTCACATTACATTTGATATTATATATTGAATATTAATAATTATATGGTTTATGCACGTGAAAAAAAAAAAACTATTTCTTCGCCTGATGTTAATCTTATTTGCTGTAACATGTCTGCAGGGTATATATACAATGTATTTCGCTAGTAGGATAAGTACTTAAAGCAACAGGTTTTGACATTTAAGTTACCAAGTATTTATGATGTATGAATGTATTTTTTTGCCCCTTAGAACGTTTATCGTTTATCTTGAAGTATGGCATTATTACATTGACAGAAGGTAGAACACACCTGTTAGTGACACCTGGCATCAACAGCATTGCTATTTCGAATAGAGGGAGCACCGTGGCTGGCTCAGTGGTGAAGTGCTTACCTGTGGTGCAGGGGATCCCTGATCTAAACTCCGGCCAAGTAAGTTTGTGGTGGACAACATCGTGCCCATGGATTTCAAGGGGTTCTCCCGTTTCCTCCAAATTTCTCATTCCACCAATTCTTCCATCATAATTCACTTGTTTTAATCATCGTTACCCCTTAGCTTACAGAGCATAATCGTGGGGCGTTAAACTCAAAGATTTCATTTTCATTTTTTTTTCTGTAATGGCGAAATATGTTGTCATGTATTTCATTGTTTTTGTTTCGATTTTCCATTGATATTAAAAAAAGAAAAAGATAAGAAAAGGTCAGATTCGTACATGAAACCTATTGTAAAAAAATGAAATGAAATGAGTTTTACGTCCCACGCTTATGCCGCTTAGGCTAAAGGAGACGGTGTTTATAAGAAATGAATGAAATGGTGGAATGAAGAAAGTGGGAGGAAATGGAAGAACCCCGAGAAAACCCACGCACACGGTGTTTGTCCACCACAAAGTTCACTTGGCGGGATCAGGGTTTGAACCAGGGACCCCAAGCACCAGAGGTGAACGCTCTATCACTGAGCCACCACGGCCCCCGAAACCTATTGTAAAGTGAACGAATAATTGCAAGTGGGTTGTGTTGGAACATAGCGGGAACACACTGCGCAATACATAGTCTTGCATTTGCTAGTCTCTAGCATCGGTTCTCCAGCTATCTTTGGAAATGGAACACTGGATCACGTATCGAACTCTGGTGTGTGAATCACTGCTTTTCTGTAGCTGAGGTGATCAGGTCCGCAACCAGAGGGGCTAGGGGTACCTGCCCAATCTAAGCTTTTCATAGTCCCTCCAGACTTCAATACGAAATGCTATTATTAAAGGAAAAACAATTTAGATATTTGCAAGAGAATGTTTAAAGACTTGCTCCCCTAACATATTCATGCCGCCCTTAAACCTCTGTGGCTGGTTTCGGTGCCTGGAGGTGATTGACGTGAAATTTTCGATTGAATGAATCATCGATGAACGACATAGAAAGATGTATATTAGTATCAGCATAATTTTTAAAATATGTAAAACCAAAAACGTGCGAAAGAGCAGTATTTCTGGCCTTTAACCTCCTCCTCTCCAACAGGACATTAAAAAATAAACATTAACTATATTAAGGTTAAAGAAATGTTCGTCTCGTAAAAGATGAGCATGCGTGCTTGAAACATACCCCTTGACGTGACTCTGTCTACGCCATTAAAGGGACGTATGCATTAATTTCTGTTTAGGGGTTCCACATTCAATATGAGGATAAATTGTATTGAAATTGTTAAAAAAAAAAAAAAAACTAAATTTAACCTATACATATGGGGAAGTCGGGATTTCGTGATAGATCCAGACCTCAGAACCCAACCCCTATGTACTTACGTCCCTGCACCATTATTTAAAACATCGGCATATGTTTTTGTTGAGTGAAAGAAATAGGCCAAGGCTTAGAAAGAGACCACGTGTTTAATAATGTCGTTCGCATAGTGTTTTATTTAAAGATTCACAGAGCGTTTAAAGTTATATTTGGTAGCTCGCCCTGGATTCGAACTGAGGTTTTGCTGAGTATTGATCCAACAGCAGGAAATAGTGGACCACCCTTCCTGGTTATTTTAGCTCACATGGCGTTAGTTCGCGAAAGAGATTCTTCCGCAGGTCGCGTGTTTACCCTCTATAAATCTAAACGAGGAAAGAACACTGTTTAGAAACTCCTGAGAAGAGAAGACGACTGTTTTAACGCAGCGTTTAACAGTTAAAGCTTTCATATGGTAGATTTTGTTGCATATATTTGAAACGCGACTCGTGGTGAAGAGAGATGCTTTGTTTTGTGTGTGAAAGGAACTGCAATAATAAAAGAAAAACAACATAATACGAAAATCAGAGAGGTTCCATTAAAATTAGGGTACTCTCAAATTTGTTCTGTTCTACTCCACAAAAATTAAAAGAATTAAAACATATCACTACAAAGTAAATCGAAATGATTTAGATTTTGTTTTAATTCCTACGACAGAACTGGTAAAAAGAAATAAAAATCATTGGTAATTCATACAGGGTGCGGAAAAAGTCCCGGAACTGAACAATATCTCGCGAAATGTACAGATCAGCAAAACAAATAAAAACACGTGTTAAATAGTTTTGTAAAAGCTATTCAATGATACCAAATGCAACCCCCTTTCCCCACCCCGCTTCGGTTATAACTTTTAACATTTTAAATGGGAACTCTCATTTCTTATTGTACATTTGGATTCACCACAAAAAGGGACAGTTGATTTGATCTAGAATTGAAAACAGTGCCCTCAGAGATGACGCTTGAATCGACACAAAAAAGGGGGTTTACCAAATCGTTATGAAAATGCGAATTATGATTTCCGTACTCTGTGGCCACACGGCTAGTGTACTGGCTTGCGGAGGCAGAGATCCTGAGTTCGATTCCCGCAGAGTAACATTTTTATGTGTATTTTTTGTACCCAAGTAATGAATTTACACATTTTAAGTTCGATAAAAATAATGTATTTATCCATAATTTATTAACTTGCAAAAAAATACAAATTGTGACTTTTTTTTCTAAATAACCCCATGAACGCTAACCCTAATAACCCTGTTACTAAGAACCACTTCATAAAATTAGTTTGCTAAAAAGTTATCCGAATTTGTGTTGTATGTAACTTGAATAAAGTACTAATTGAAGATAAAATGTATTAACTTATTAATTTGGAAAATAACAAAAGAAGAGAAGGTGCCTTGAGCGGGAATCGAATTCAGGACCCCTGACTCCGCAGTCCAGCACGCTAAGTGTATGGCCACAGAATGCAGGACCGATAATTCGCATTTTCGTAGTTTTGGTATCCCCTCCTCTGTTTGTGTGTCGATTCAAGCGCCATCTGTGAAGGCACTGTTTTCGGTTCTGGGTCAAATCACTGTCCCTTTTTCTGGAGGATTCGAATGTGTAATAAGAAATGTGGATTCCCATTTAAAATTTTAAAATTACCCCCCCCCCCATACCCCCGAACGAGGCGGGGATTGCGTTTGGTATCGTTGGATAGCTTTTTCAAAATTATTTAACATGTGTTTTTGTTGTTTTGCTGATCTGTATATTTCGTGAGATACTGGACTTTTTCCGCACCCTGTACAGGGACTATAGTTCATTAAAATAGCAATGACTGTGTTTAGTAATAGGATTATTGTATTGTTCTGTTCACAGTTCACAGACCTCTATGTGCTTCGAGGTATAACAGTGGTTGATTGTTATTGAGTTCAACGTTGCACGATTATGCTCTGAGGGAGGGACGGTGATGATACGATATAATGAACATAGTGGTGGAATGAAGAAAGTGGGAGGAAATGGGAGAATCCCGATATCAGTAGCGAATCTAGCCCGGGGCTGGAGGGCCAAGTCCCCCATTTTTGAGTGACAAAATTAGTTTAAGTCAGTAGTTTTCAAAATTAAGCCAGGGCTCCGCTACGCCTAAAAATTCAAATGTGTTGTTATAAAATGGAACTCACAGCTGTTATGCAAGAAGTATTAAAAAGAAAGCAATTAAAAATTATACCTACGTTTGGAAATTTAAATGTTTTCCTACTTGATTAAATTTCTACCCTGTGAGTATGAAGAGTTGTCTAAAAATTCATTACAACATTTGATGGCTTTTCCTACCACTTACCTGTGTGAGGAGGCCTTTTCTGCTCTGTGCAGTAATAAAAACCTTAAAGCGAAGTCGTCTTAATATGGAATCGGATCTAAGATTGATGGTGACAAAACTTATTCCAGATTTCAATGAATTCAATGAAATGAATATATATACAGTGAAACCTGTCTTTAGCGGAATCGAGCGGGACTTGCAAAAATTTCCGTTAAAGTCAGGTTTCCGCTTAGTGGAGGTAGACCTTTCCTTTAAAAAAAAAAACATGCTTATAAAGGAGCATACTGAGAAAATATATTGCTGTACGTACACTTCTTCTACGAATAAATATACAAAAAAAAAAAATAAATAAAAAATAAAATAAAATAAAATGAATACAAAATATACTATGCACACGTTATTTTATTTTTCTAATAGCCAAGCAGGGTTTTCTGTGTACATTGCTGCTTGGCTGCTTGACTTTCCGCATACACTTTGCCTGAGAAATTATACTAAGTGAATCAGAATCATTTTTCCGTAAGGCAAATTTTTGCAGTAAAACTTCTGAGGGCCTCTTGATACGTATTTATTCTACACTCTTCTTCGAATTCGGTATCGCATTCCTCTTCTTCCTCTATCTCGTTTTCTTCTTTCCGACATTCCGTATGATTCTTGATTAAGTTGCGGGGATTAAAGACAATTTGTGGGGGTGAATATGAGTAGTGGTTGGGGAAGGTAAACACTGTCCAGAAATATTTAACAAAAGAACGAACATTTTATCGCAGACAGTGTAATGTATATGTCTCACAAAATGTCTAAACATCTTCTAAACGCTGTAGTCCGGAACTCAGAATTTTCCGTTAAATGTTTATTTTTCTTTCCGTTGTCCGCGTAACACAGTTTCCGCTTAGTGAAGGGACTTTTACACGTTTTGTTCTCCAAAATTCATAGGACCGTGAAATATTTCCGTTCAAGTCAGTTTTCCGTTTAATAAAGGGTCCGCTCAAGACAGGTTTTACTGTATATATATATATATATATATATATATATATATATATATATATATATATATATATATATATAAACAGTCTTGAAAGTTACTGTATTTTCAATTGAAATTTCGTTCACAAGGAAAACATCATGCATCTTTAGAATAAATTACTTATTGCGTTATATATATATATATATATATATATATATATATATATATATATATATATATATATATATATATATATATATATTAAATATAAACTCATAATATACCTATCATAGTTTGGGTTCCGGTTTCCGCCCAAAGTTACCTTGTAGGCCTGCCACTGAGAAATAGGTTCTTAAAAAAATATTTTTCTCTAGGAACCACAAATCCTCCCCTTCCCATCTTTCTCCAGAGATAAAAAGAAAAAAAAAAGTGCCTGTATTGAACAGTGGTCATGCGAAGCCAAACTTTTAATTATATAACCTTCGATTTGTCCATTGTCAATAAAAAGTGGTTCTTGGTTTCCAACCCTTCAAACACAGAATCTCAACGCGTGTAATAAGCGAGCATTGTAGTTGTATGTTGAACGTGACAGTACAATGAAGCACGCTCCACAGAAGAAGTAAAATGTATGCCAGATACTAAGAATTCTTGTTCATTGTAGTTAACCTCGCATGTTAGGCAGCGCATTTAATGATTAAATAGCGAGAAAGTAAGATTAAATTGATGTGTGTATGTGTATATGCATCCCTTCGAAGCTTACATGCAACCCTGCCTTCTTATCTCGCGTTGACGCAACTGGATTTTTTTTTTTTAAATATATATATGTGTTCTTAGTTACTGCTACCATCGTGATAAGAAGTTTAATTATGCTCCCTTTCTTTTCCTTTCTTTTTTCTTTTTTTCTTTTCTTTTTTCTTTTTATACTTTGTTGTATGCACAGCGTACTTTATTACTTTTGTATCCAACACCAGGTGGCTTTCTGTTGCTAAGGATCAAAATATTCCACCGCGTGTTATCAACAAATGTCAGCGGTCATTTTATTCGATATGACTAATCTATATTCTATTTATTTAAAGGAAATTATTTATATTAGAAACTTTTTGCTTTTGAAATACATTTTTTTTTTCTTACTGCTAGGGACAAAGTATTTGCTTTATCCTTGCAGATCCAGACTGGCCATTTTGTAAGTAGTGATTGTGTGGACTTTGATTTGCTATCTTTAATGGATCTCTAGTACATTAATTTGAGTAAGACTGACGATAGCTCAAAATAGCAGGACTTCGGGCTCGTTATCTTCAGTGTGATTCACGGTTTTTAATCTCACTAGCCTGTCGCTAATAAAGAGATCGGGCTCTCTGTCCTATACTGAGTATGACTCACGCTCATCAGGGCAGGCCTTAGGCAATTTTGCTACGCCGTGCAATTATCGCCCTCCTTTCTCTAGAACACGGTTTCTTGACCTGGAGATCGTGAAGATAAGCGGAAGAGATAAATATAATTAGAATCTAAAACCGGAAAATATTTTTAAATATTATTTTGAATTTTGTTCTGATTGGCTTATTTTATTTTTATACATAGTTAAAAAAAAAAAAATAGGTCTACTAAACATTTTCAACAGATGCACAGTTGTTTAACCCTTTCACAGAGGAAGTCGACTTTTGTCGACAGAAAGAAAATTTCCTTAACATGCGAATGTAGACTATAGTCGACAGGTTAAAATTTGTTTGTCCGTATCTTGGCTTTGTCGAGAATAGTCGCCGAAGTTGTACCGTTCAATTTTTTGTGTTCTATTGTTTTCGATAAACAATAGAAATCACATAGAAAACCTTTGGCGACTATAGTTAACTAAAACAAAACCAAGATACAGACAAATTTTAACACGTCGACTATAATCGACATTCGCAGGTTAGGGAAATTTTCTTTCCGTCACCTTCCACAATGAAAGGGTTAAAAATCAATTTAAATGAAAGAGGTACGATGTGAAACTAATGAGAACTTCATATTGAAATACTAGAAAAATACAAATGCAACAAAACCTCCATATTAAAATACAATTAAAATTGAAAGCTAATGAGATTCTGATACTGAACACACACAACACTGTACCAAATTTACAACAATATGAAGTAACCCAAAGTGGCGGCTTTTCGTAAATTAAAATACTTAATAACTTTCTAACAACTGTCCAAGTTTTAAAACCAAAATTAGAAATCACTTTATTTTTTTTATAATATGACCCAAATTCAAGGGAGATATGAAGTTTTAAAATTTGAAAACGGCCTCGATTTTGAAACAGTATGGCGGATCGGATTCGATATTTGTAATATAAATGAACTGACCAAATTTGGTTTTAATCTCTTCGCTTTTAGGGAAGTTACCCTATCCACTGTATACAAGAAATCGATTCAATTATTATAGAAATAGATGGATATCGTGAGATCACCGCAATAGGTATATGAAAAATCCCACACAAGCTTGAGGATGTGTTAAAATAGGGGTCGTGTCAGGAATTAGATTGAGAACCACTGCTCTAGAAAGAACAAATCTTAAAAGCCACGAATTACAGTATGCTATCCCATCATGAACAACGAAGGGAATGGAAAAAGCACTCGCACTCAGAAAGGCATAAACACTACAAATACAAGATCGTTGTGTCTGTTTTCTTTATTTAAATAATAATTTATTGTGTTAGTGAAAGATAAAGCAAACACACCTGCAGTGGAAAGATGGTAATAGTTTTTATAGAATTCAATATCGAACTTTAATCTCAATATATCGGTCTACAATTCCAATGCAACTAGCTCAGTTATCTTGATTTCTTGATTTTCCTCCTAGTTATTTTTTTTTTTTTTAAAGAAAACTGCTTCTACCTTCAGCGATAAGAAACTTGTCCGTGACAAAGACAAAACTAGTTTCCATATCAAAACTGTGATAATTAACTAAATGGAACAGGTGATCGCTACTGTTCGAGAATTGAGTTTGTTTTGTATTTATGTGTGACAACAATCAAGTAATTTATGTTTGGATTTCTTTGGCCATTTGCTTTAGCACTGTCCATGTGACCTTAAACTAATGTAATCTAAAGCTAATGAATGTACTATTCAAATAGAAGGTTATCTTAGTAAATTCAACTCCTATCATCATGAAGTCTGTTTCCAACAAGAAATACTTATTTTAAATAATATAATTATGACAGATTTTGCCGTCCCGTCCAAATGCACGTGTTGCATATATGGTAGAGTTGGCCCTGAAGCTTATTAACCTCACTGGATTTGCTCTTACAAATGGCTTGGGCTCACTAGTCTCACTTTGACGCACGCTCATGAACCTTACTGGGCTCACGGTTACAAAGGCCTTGGGCTTACTATTTACGGTTTGACTCACGCTCATTAGGTTCACTGGGTCTGGCTTACAAAGGGCGTGGGCTCACTATCTTCAGTTTGACTAATGTTTATTAACCTCATTGAGCTCGCACTTACGAAGAGCTCGGATTCTACTTTGAATGAGGCTCGCACTTAATCTGCTCGCTCTATGTACTGCTTGGGACCTGCGCTCCTTCAGACTCGGACTCTTGCCCGCTATTCACGTCTGAGACTCGGCTTGCGCTCATTTATTTACCTGAAAACCTATGGAAATCAAGGCTCGGTAGTTTTGACACCTCCAGAGTACTTCTCGTATATTAAAAAGGAGTGAGACCCAAACTTACGAGAAACAACGGTAGACCTGCAAACTGCGCGTGTTCAATACTCAAATTTGACGTAATACATCTATACCTACTGGTCAAGGACGCCCATGTTGTGGTTTCCAGGGGGGGGGGCGCAAGTATAATTGACGTTTCAAATATAGTTTCAAATTTTGCTGTAACTAATGTAAGAATACTGTTGGGTTTACGATATTCTGAAGTACAATTTCCTCTAGAAGGGAGGCGATCGCCCCTCCTTGCCCCCGTGATGGACGCCCTTGCTACTGGTTCCAATAGAGAAATAAAATCAAACATAGAACCCGTTTCTTGGACGCTGAATCCATAAGCCATTATTTGCTTTCTCTTATTCCTTTTCCTATATGGAGATTAAAATTAAAACAGAATTGGTAGCTATCACTGCCGATTGCTACAGAGGAATAAAAAGTCCGAGAAATATATTATTTTGGTACTGAATCCATATTAAAAAAAAAAAATTGCTTTCCGCTATCTATTTCCCTTTTATCCAAAAGACTTCATATTCCGTGTTTTCTCTCACTCAGTGACAATTATATTCGTGCGAAACAAACTGCACAACCCTGTGAGTTTAGACAGAAACTATTTCCACTGAACACTGGTCGCCAGCTCTAAGTTTCTAGTCGCCAATTGCGACCTGGCGAACGGAAATTTTGCGCCCTGCGATTATGCGATCATTGAAACCAGAAATCATAGATTCTTACCAATTTTGGGCGTGAACAAATAGATAAAAGTCAGGGGGAAAAATCATTTTTAGGACTCTAAACGTGTGTAAAAAACTGCTTTCCATATCGCTTGTCATTTTTGTTGTATGGAAATAAATATTGAAACTAAAAGTACTAGTAAATTTTTAACCAGTTTCCGTTCTGGTAGCGTGTTGCGAGTGGTGGTGTTATGTTCTCTTCAAGGGCTGAATCGATTGCAAAAAAATCGTTTGTCTATTTGTTACCGGCTTTTTTGTTCTGTGGCGATGAACGTTGAAACCTGAAATAGATTTATCTGTATCTCTTCTGGTCTGATTAGAGAATTAACGAAGAAGGTGGCACATGTTCTTGGGATGTTGAATCAATTGCAGAAAACCTCTTTTCGATGTTTTTATCGTTTTTTTTTTGTTTTTTTGTTTTTTGAAAATCATTATTGATTCTTGAAATATTAGTAAATTTCAACCATTTCCGAGTTTGGTAGAGTGTTGCGGTTGGCAATGGTATGTCCTCTTGAGACGTTAAATCGATTGCAAGTTCTCGCTATCTGTTACCGTTTTTGTTCTAGGGCGAAAAACGTTTAAACCGGAAATTGTTGATTTCTATCACTTCCGGTTTAAACAGGGTTGACTGAGGAGCTGGAACTTTTGACGCTGAATTGACTGCAAGAAAACGCTTTTCGATATCACTTACTGCTTTTGCTCTCGTACCGTACTTGTCAACACATAGACAGACATCACCGTTCTGTAAGGTTTCCGACACTTATGCATAGCAAAGTTTGAAAATCTAATAATAATAATAATGTCCACTAGGCTCGTATCCAAGGGGGGTCTAGGAGGGGCCGGGCCCACCTAAATTTTTACTGGCCTCCCTAAAATTTTCACGGTAGGCTTGCAAATGGACTATAATATGGTTGGATCAACCCCCGTAACTTCTACGGGCCCTCCTACATTTTTGGGCTGGCTACCGGCCTGATGTGCCCTCAGTACCAGGAGGCTACTTTCCCTCAAATTCGGTTCACTACAATCATTAGATTTTTTAAAAGAACAAGGGCTTTATAGAAGGGAAAGATTTATTGGATAAGAAAAAGTTTCTGATCGAATGAAATATTTTGACGGCATTTCCAAAGGTTTGGATCTATTGCAGCTACTAAATTTGCTTCAAATAACCAATGAAAGTAAAATGATAAAATGACTAATCAGCAGGCCGGTAGCCAGCCCAAAAGTGTAGGGGGACCCCGGTAGAAGTTACGAGGGGCCCGATTCAATCATATTATAGTTCATCACCATATTCCAATAATAAATAACCTATGGTATGAATGTTGTTATATCACACCCGTTGGGCACCTCTCATGACGCGAAAGGATTCTGATAGCTTCTAGATGAAAGTAGAGGGAAAATCAGGACATAAACTTTGTACATAAATTAAAGAAAAAAAAAACAAATTTTCGAGACGAGACGGGAAAAAAAACTTTGCGAGAATCAAGACGACACGAGAAAACGTTATTTTCTCGTCTCGTGGATAACGTTGACGTTAAAATTGGAAATGATTGATTTGTTCCACTTGCGGTGGATGGATCGCCTCCATCACGAACTCGATTCCTGATTTTTTGACCTCTCTACAGTATGACCAAAATTAATCGTAATCCATGAAGTTGTTCTTGAGATTTTTCGTCTCCCGGACGGACGGACAATCGAACAGACAGAGAGGGTAAATATATAAAGAAGTTTCGTTAAACCAAACTTAAAAATCATATGCCCCAGTGGTGGATCCAGGATATGATCAAAGGAAGGGATAAAACATAGTTTGCATCTTTATCCAGTGTAAAGCAGCATTGAAGCCCATTTTATCTAGTGTATACCTGAGCGTCAAGAGGCAGCTATAGCCCCTATAGTCCCCCCTTGGATCCGCGCCTGTATGCCTCCATACCGTAAACTTATTTTGGATTATCGAATTGCTGTATATTTCTTACAATGGTTTAATGTCGCCCACAAACACACTTCGTAGTACTGTTAGTTCTCGTCATAGAATTCGTATTCTTGTGCTACGGCTTAAGAGTCTTCATCTCGGCGAAATTAAAATACCGCTTATTTTACATTAATTATGTTATATCTTCAAATAGATAAAAGATAGTCGAAATGTGGAACAAGAGCGCGCTAGACAATATCATTTTACATGAGAAACCGTTATCACGACTCACTTATCTGCTTTCGATTTCCAGCCATTTTGAAAATCGGCATTTATTTTCGCGTTTCTGAACAGATGAAAACATAAAGCCACTAGGTGACTTGTGATAACGTTACCTCACGCAAAATAATATTGCCTAGGGCTCTCTTATTCCATATTTCAATTATCTTTTATCTATTTGAAGATATCACATAATTACTGTAAAATTAGCAGTATTTTAATTTCGCCGGGATGAAGACTCTTAAGTAGAACTCCACGTGAAAGCATTTAAAACTGTAGCACAAATAGCACTTTTCTTTTTTACCTATGAAAGAAATGTTTCGTTTGTAAAAGAAACGAATGCTGAGTCGGCGTGGATTCAAAGTAAGTGGTTTGTTGGCTGTTGGCCGTCATTCTTTAGTTCCGCTGCTGAATCTGGCAGTGTGACAGTGATGATGTCACTTTTCGAATTAATTACCCGTTCGTCCAGCAAAACTAGTTCAACTGCGAACAACGGTTCCCACACCATTTTATCAGAAACAACAGTCTTTGTCTCGAAGTAACTAACTTCTATGTTACAGCACAGAGGTTTCGGGTTGTATGCGGTTACAACACAACAATTGGTACATCCCTGCTGTCTTTTAATTGCCATAATGAGAATAATTAACCTCAAACCACTGTCTGATCATATTAATAGGAATTGTCTTTTTTTCTCTCTAAAACGTCTTGATTCCTCTTTGTCCGTAATTAAAAGTTTCATCTGTAAAATTAGATTTCTTTATATGATTTTATTACTGTACTTTAATGTGTCAAAGTTACAAAAATAATTATTTTACAATCTTAGTGAAGAATGCAGGGGACATCCAACTGGAAGTCCCTAATAATTATGGGGTGTAGTGTAGATGTCCCATTTAATAACATGGGGAAGGTTTTTCAGTTCTCCATAAAACCCCATTAAAGTTGAAAATTCTTATTTCTGGTCATTTAATTTAATAAGATGGTCAAAATACCTACAAGCATGCCAAATTTGAAGTTTTTTTTTTAAATTCCAATTCCAATTTTCTAAAACATGAAATTTTATGTTTAAAAAAAAACATTTAAATAACATAGGGAATTTTTCCTCTCTCATTTTTGACTCCGGAAAATGTAAAAAAAAAAATTTTAAAACAATCTTTCTATTGTTTTCTCTGCCAAATGGTGGTTTCTATGACAAATTTCAACTTTTGTCTAATATCGTTTACTGCTGCGTTATTTTGAAAATTGTAAAAACGTAGTAAATACATGGAAATCTTTTAGAATAGAAACCAGCGTCTTTATATCTCTTGCGATTTGATGTCAATAGTTCTTGGGAATTTGTTTTAACTGATAGGGTTTCAGCAACCTTCCCTCCCCTATTTTTCTATTTTTTCTATGTCAAAAAGACTGTTATCTTTAACAGTTATACTTCATTCATGCGTTTTGCTTTTTTCATATAAGAAAACAGTTGATTCATCATAATAATCCGAGTCTGACAAATGTTTTGTCTGCGCGAGTCAGACAGGACACAGCTCAACATGCAGAAATACTATATAGGCATAACGTTTTTTTTTTTTTTTTTTTTTTGTAAGTGTTACAGGAATCTAGTACATATCCTGTATGATCTTGCAAGTAGTGATTATACATATCTATTTTTTTTTTACTCCGTAAATACTAATGCTACGAAAACTGATTTTAAAATTCAAATTATTATTTAATTTCTTTACTCCACTCCTTTTTTCATCATTTTAATTAGTGTTGGGGGGGGGGGTCGATGACACAGTGGTAGAGCGCTTAACCTCTGGTGCGTGCGGTCCTTGGTTCGATCACCGGTTAAGTAAGTTTGTGGTGGAGAATACCGTGTCTGTGGGTTTTCTAGTGGTATTTCCGTTTCCTCCCACTTTCTCATTCCACCATTTCTTCCACCATTTACTTGTCCTAATCATGCGGCTCCCTTAACCTAAAGGGTATAATCGTGGGACGTTAAATTGAAATATTTTAAATTTGGGACGTTAAATTAAAATATTTTAAATTACAATGGAACCTGTCTTAGATTCGATCTCTTCTCTTATTTCTTTATTGAAGCCGGAAATGCTACCAGTATATTGTGACGTGCGGTTTCAATATGGAAAATAAAATGAAATCTTTAAGTTTTACGTCCCACGGTTATGCCGGTTAGGCTAAAGGAGACGGTGATAATGAGAGATGAGTGAAATGGTGGAATGAAGAAAGTGGGAGGAAACGGGAGAACCCCGAGAAAACCCACGAGCACGGTGTTTGTCCACCACAAAGTTCACTTGGCGGGGGCTGGGATCGAACCCGGGACCCCAAGCACCAGAGGTGAACGCTCTACCACTGAGCCACCGCGCCCCCCCGGTTTCAATATGGAACCATCATACAACAAAAATCTTAATAGATATATAAAAAGGCGTATATTTCTTATATGGATCTCTCGTCCCAAGAATATGTTTCATTTCCGTTCCTTATCTCTTTACTAAAACCGGAAGTGGTAAATCTATAAATTTTGGTTTCGATATTTAATCATCATTAGGGATGCGCACGAGACGAGTCGAGACAGGATTTTCCTAACAAAATTCGAGTCGAGACACGGCTCTTCCAATAGAAAAATATATATTTTTCGTGTCGATACATCACTTTTACAGCACATTTTCGAGTCGAGACAGCCACAAATCTTATCTCGTGCGCATCCCTAATCATCATAGACCAAAAATTCTAGAAGAAGGCAACACGTTTAAATTGAATCGGCATTACAAGAATATGCTCTTCCACCGTTGATATCTTTTTATTTAGAGTTTTCCACAACGCGAAACGAGATGAGAAATAAGATTTTGTAATTTCCTTTCGTATCGAAAAATTCTTTCGTGTCTCGTCTCGATTTGGTTCTCGAGAAACTTTCCACGTCTCGTCTCGATTTGTAAAATTTATTGTCCAAAATGTAGGCCCAGATTTTTTTTCTTAGCTTCATGTAGAAGTTATCAGAATCGTTCCACGTTACGAGAGGTTTTCACAAAGGGTGTGATATAATATTTAAATTTTATTTATTATTGAAGTGTTATTGTAATATCCACCTAGCTTGCTCGGAGCTCTGTGAAGATCGTTCTCTAGGTTGCTCGGGCCTTGGGATACCATATTTTTTCCATATTAGAGGATTATACATCACGGTGATTTTTGTAATATACTCTTTATGGAAAGATGATTTTGTAATAATACTTGGTAATAGAAAAAAAACGAAAAATACGATTCCAAACTATAATTTGTTCTACCTATACCAGCATAAGCAGAATTTTACAATATTGTTAAACGTTGGTTAATGCTCTTCACTGTGTTTATATGATTACTTTACCGGTTTATGTGCTATGAACAGTAACGTATTTACCAGTGGCGGCTGGTACTATATGTTGCATGGTTGTGCAACCGGATATTTTTTTAAATACTAAAAATATTTTTAAGTGTTAAAGTAGTGTATCAGTAAAAAATAAACCTTTGCTCTTGAGCGCAAAACAGTATTGATGCATTTCTGAAAAAAGTCAATTAAAAAACGGAAAGAAAGAGAGAGATTTACCTTTCCAGTGGCAGCGAACGTTGCCACTGGAAGCAGTAACATTGAGCATATGGCAGCGAGCTCCTATCTCTTAACATGGGGAAGTGGATTTATTCTTGCAACGCTCCTATCTTCCCGTATTGGTCCCTTACGGTTGCATTTTTTCCGCAACTGGTCAGCTTCTGTAATAGTTACGAATTCCTCCGCTTAGCAGCGCTTGACTCAGTTGATAGGGTGAGGAAGATACAGACGCGTGGAAGAAAGAAGTTATTCACAAAACATAAACTCGCAAAGAACAAATATAAGTCTGGTGGTAGCAGGGACGGATCCAGGCTGAAAGTTTGGGGGGCGGTCGTTCGAAGTCAATAGATTTTATTTAACATTTATAATACAAAGGTGAAAATTCTTGGGATAAGATTTATTTTTTTAAAAATCCTATTCTGGGGGGGGGGAAGGGGGGTCAATCGAGTCTCCAAGAAGAAAATGTCTTACTACGGGTCTAATTCCTAGCTCTATGTCCTTCGTGCACATGATTCCGTGTTCGATTTCCGGCGGAGAGCATAAATTAATATCAAATCATTCACTTCCAATACTCACCTGTCTTCTTTAGCCTAATTTGCTGGAATGTTAAACTATTTTTTTTTTTTTTTTTTTTTTAATTTTCAAAGGAAAACATCTTAGATTTCATGCTTCTTTACAGACAAAAAATACGTGGTTCCTGAAAATGGACTTTTTGTTCCGTATATTTATACAAAGAAATGCTAACAAAATGCATATTGTCGAAGGAGAGAGGTGTTTCTGGACCCCAAAGAAAATAAAGCGGAAAATATTTGCGGTAGCGATGCTTTCTATTCAGAGAAACTTGGCGAGCAGCATTTCAGATTTCAATAAAGTCATAGAAAAATTTGATGCCCGAAAGATCGAAGAAAGACCTTCCATTCTAAAATAATGCATAGTTTATATAATTAAATAATTTTGTTTATCTGCGTGCATGCAATTTTCTTGCTTTTTTTTCTTCTTTTCGGATTAACGCCATCATTCATGGCTTACAGCACATACTATATATTCGATTTATCTCGTGTCCAATAACATGAGTGTAGAGGTTTTGTATATAAATAGTGTATAAACGTACATTGATAGTGGTTGTTTGAAAAAAAGGAAATAGCTTATATATTAAATTAATATTCGAGAAATAATTTAATCAATAATATACAAATAGAGCTTAAAAGACTTTCCTCTTCATATTTCCTGAATATTTCTTGGATAGGACTCAAGAATGCTGGGGGAGGGGAACACTTGCGCGTACCTACATACCTTTGATATTGCAACATTGCAACCGGTGCTTGTACAGACTACGAGCCGCTACTGGTATTTACGATTTTGTTTCGGGGAAGGGGCTTTGCCAACTTTCGAGAGGGGGTGCTTTGCCTGAAAATGTGAAAATTCTGCAAGATATTTCATATACTTTACTATAGTAAGTAAGATTTCGGGGGGAGCTTAAGCCCCCGCTCTAAATACGCCACTGGTTATGAATCATGTATTACTAAAACAGTTGAGTTGAGTTAATTTTGAGTTTAACGCCCCTTTTCAGCAGCGAGGTTATATGAGACGTGGACCTACTGATTAACGTGGAATCCGAACTACATGAGCTCCCGCCGGGGATTGAACCCGGACCTCCCACGCCAAAGACAACTAAAACAGTGTTGAAGACCTAATAAGACTTTAGTGAACACGTTGTTGCCCACGAAACTTCTGAAATTTCTTGTCTGAGAATGTCATATTTCTAGTCCCGTCTTGAATTGAAAAAAGGTACTTCTCTTCTCGTGGGCAACGTTATTTCTATTGAAATCGAAAGTGGAACGTCTACCATTTTCTGTTTCAAAATTAGACTCGTACAATTTGGAAGTCAGCTGTAGTTTCACAGTTGTGAGGTGAAACTCTTGTTTGAGTTACGTAAATTCAATTTTCTTTTTTAGAATTTTGTATTTTAATATACAGGTGTTATTGATAAAACTATTTGTACCTGGATTATCCGATACTTTGAAAACTGGTAGCAGATATTTTCTTCTCTGTATAAGCTACCCATTTACTAAATTTCTGACTATTACTAATTTAAACAATTTTAATAGCTTAATTTGCATGAGAGTTAATTTTTTTTGTGTCTTTGTGTTTCCACAGGTGCAGATCGTGGCGAAATTTCTGAGGAATTGGAAGTGTCGGGAAGGTGGAAGCAGTAACCGAGAAAAGGTAATAATGCCATTTTTATCCTAAACATATTGGGCCTTATGCAGAGTCGTTTTAACGTATGATTAGCATCATACTAAAGGCCTGACTACTGCAGGAAACATATGTTAGTCCAGCTCTTTAGTATGGCACTAATCACGCGTCAGAATGACTCTGCATAAGGCCCATTGAACCTTATGTAAAGTCGTTTTTAGCGGTGTTATAAAGAGCTTGATAACGAGTGATGCTAACTTCAGTACTTAGTAACACTTAAGTGAAGGTAACAATGATTTATAACCAAAAAAAGGCTAACCGCGACTTTTTTCTCATGGCTGTCTAAACACTTTGGGAGAAATCAAGTTGAGTGTGCCGTAAGTTTGTGGTGGACAACATCATGTCCGTGCGTTTTCTCGGGGGGGTTGGTACTCACGTTTCCTCCCACATCATCATTCTACCAATTCTCCCATCATCATTTACTTGCGTTAATCATCTTCTCCCTTAGCCAATTGTGGGACGTTAAACTGAAAGATTTCATTTCATTTTTCATTTTGGGCAAATTCAAAATTATTGGCTGGGGATCCGACCCCCCGTGAAATCCCTACTTTTTTTTTTGTACATTTAGTCTAATTGTAAGGATGATATTACAGATTTAAAAACATTTTATCCTCTTATTGAATTTTGGACCTCTCCCGAAATAAATTCCTGCATACATGTCTGTGTGATTATCAGGTTCGTATCCATGGGGGATCTAGGCTCCCCCTAAAGTTTTACTGACCCCCTAAAATTTTCACGATAGGCTTGTAAATGAACTATAATATGGTTGGATCGGGCCCCCCAAACTTTTGCCGGCCCCTCCTACATTTTTGGGTTGGCTACGAGCCTGGTGCTTGTGTTCTCTTTTCTGAATGTTCTATGTGGATGACCTGTGAAATTGCTTTTAGAAAGAACATAATACTGTAATTTAGAATGGTAAACAGAACAACAATGAGACTGAAAAAGTAAGAGCATTGTTACAAGTTAACAAAAGACCTTTTACTGTTAGCATCTTCTTGGGAGTTGAATCAGAGATGAGTTTTGTACTATTATGAATATTATTTCGAAGATAATGAAACAATTCAAGTGTCAGACATAGTATTCTAAAAAGATTTGTGCTTTAATAAATGAAGTATGACTGACATGTTTTCCAGTTCGTGCAGAATGCGAGAGGTATACCAAACACAAGAAGCTTGCAGTGGTTGATCCGCTGGAATGGGATTATGTAATCCTTTCACAGTGCTTAGGGAGTGGGCCGTACGAACGGATGGTAGTGTTATTGTTATGTTAAAAGGCCAGCTTGAATTGAATGTCGGGAGGAGTTATGAACATTGTACCCCGTTCTCTTGTGTGTACGCCTTACGAGAAGTATCTGACGTCAACAACATGCAAAGACCTTTACATTCTCGGTAGAAATCCTTAGATTCCACACCCTTTTGAATAATAATAAAAAAAAGTTCTTTTTGTACTGTTCTCGTCAATTTATTTTTACTTTTTTTGTACGGTAGACTGGATGGGAGCGCGCAGGGTGCTGCGGGGGCCTTGTTTTCGTTCTTGTGTGCAATCCGGGTCATGTTTTTGACGGTTCTAAACCCCAAAAGCTTTTTTCTTTTTCTTTTTTTCTTTTATTGAAGCCATCCGTGAAGGCACTTTTCGAAAACAACTTCGAATTTCCGATAGTGACGTAGAAGGTGGTAGACACACCTTCTTTTTCAGCTCCACCCTTTAGTCCCCCCCGCTCATGAACCGTGATCTTTTGGAAAAACATGTTTCCGATCTCTGTTACCTTTCGCCCTCCCCGTCGACCCTGCTTTCGCTTTCTCCATCAAATTCTCTATCTTTCTCTCTCTCTCTCTGTTGTTATTACAGGGCCTTTGTGATTCAGTTCAGAAGGATTTGTTGAACAACATCCTTTGTATTTTAGGAGTGAAGCTTTTCTGTTCAATCGAAATTGCTAGAAATGTAATTTAAAACTAATTTATACCACGACCCTTTGTCTATATTTTGCAAAAGAAGATTTCTAAAAATTCAATTAGATTCCCCAAAAATTAGATTAGATACATATATACATTGCAGATTCTCTTCAACGAATTTCGCAAAGCTGTGATTTGATTATATCAAGTTCTCAAAGTAAAGGAGTTCAGATGACTAAAAGGGGTTGACAATGTGGGGGAAAAAATTACGTAGAGTTATTTCTTTGGAAAGATGATTTAAAATATATTTCTTTAATCTTACCTCCCTGATTATAACTGTGGAATGCTACGGACTGAAATGAATCAGTTGTCGTAATCAAACGAAACTTACTTACGCATGAGACAGTAGTGTTAAGAAAAGTGCCTCAAAAGTGGCCTTTCAAATGTTTCCGTTTCTAACTATAGCAGAATATATATATATTTTAAATTCGCAATATAACCTTTTACTCCAGATTTCGAATTCCCATAAAACGTATCCTTAGAAGAGCAAAAGAAAGAAATAGGTTATCCTGCCTCTTGGTCAGTTGGTTTGATTTACGCCGTCTAGCTAGAGTGAGCTCCTTCGTGGCTAAGCGGTTAGCATACGCGCCTCTGGCGTGGGAGACCCGGGTTCAATTCCTGGCGGGAGCTCAAGTGGTTCGTTAATCAGTAAGTCCACGTCTCATATAGTCTTGCTGCTGAAAGGGATGTTAAACTCAAAATCAACTCAGCCCGTCTAGCTAGAGAGGTAAACAGTGTAGAAACTACCTTGTGGAAAATATTTAAACAAGAAAATGAATCGCTTTTAGTTATTTTCAGCTCTTGATTTATTCATTCTCTGCAGATCAACCTGGTTAAAAAGAAAAAAATAAAATATTTCAGTTTAGCATCCCACAATTATTCCCTTTAGGCTAAGGGAGACGGTTATTAAGACAAGTGAATGTTATTGGAAGAATTGGTGGAATGAGAAAGTGGGAGGAAACGGAACTATCGCGAAGAAGCTCACGGACACGATGTCCCTCACAAACTTACTTAGCCGGGGATCGAACCAGGGACCCCCCACACCAGAGGTAAGCTCTCGACCACTGCCCCTCCTAAAAAAGGAAAATGTACCTGTGCCTATATGGTTGGCGCCGTTCGAGATTCTATTCCCGGTGAAAAGATAGAGCATCGTTATTGTAGAGAATCTATATATCCTACAAATATATAAATATATAATCTATAGACCCTTCCACCCTACATATATATAGGGTTGAAGGCAGGGGCGGATCCAGGGGGGCGATCGTTCCCCCTCCAGAAGAGGAAGCTTTCTTATTTTATATATATATATATAAATAAAATCCATCCCAAAGTTTGGACCCCTTAAAACTAGCAGTATGACAACCCACCGCCCCCTCCCAGAAATCGGTCCTGGATCCGCCCCTGGTTGAAGGGAACAAGACCGAAAAATGTTGGGAGGTGATTTTACAGCTAAAAACAAGAAAAAAAGTTCCAATAAACATTGGGCGCATTTTCAAGCAGTAGGCGTGCGAAGTTCCGCCGGCCTCCTTCTTCTAATTGTAATATCTGTCGAACAAATAGAGATATTGACGACAGGTCAGAAGAATGGAATTGAAAGTCATACTTTACCAAAATTATTGTCGACAGATATTGCACTTAGAAGAAGGAGGCCGGCAAAACTAATATAATGAAATATTTCACGTTGCAATGCACTTGCTGCGGGGGACACCTACGGGGGCCCACCCGGTCCAGACCCCTCAAAACTTCCTAACTCAACATACATTTGCAAGAGCGCCCATTAAGGGGGCAAGGTGGGGCGCTCGCCCCCCCCCCCTAGAATATCGAAAACCCAATAGAATTTTTACATTAGTTACAGCAAAATTTGAAACTATATTTGAAACGTCGCTTATACTTGCCCCTTCTTGGAAACTACATGGGCGCCCTTGTGCATTTGTATACTATCTCAATAAAATTAGAATTGTTTAACAGAGAAATGATTGATGTGGCATGAACATTTGATCTTAGGTGGAAGCATTTTACAATTACCTATCGTCTTTTCGAGTATAGAATAATCCCGTTCAATACGACATAGAGGTAGTGGCTTATAGTATATCCCCCCCCACAGCTTGGACCTTCCACCAAAAAATTTTTACTTGTTGTTTATCCAAGTTCGTAGCAAGAGGGGTATCCATCTGAAGGTCTCCTTATCCGAAATTATCAGGTTTACACTGATTAAAATGATTTTTATCTAATTAATTTGATTTTTTTCTAATAAGAGTTCATTTTTTTATAAATCATGTCTCCAATGTAATTTTTGGATCAAAAGATCCAATATATTTCAACAAAAAAAATTGTTGTAGGCCTTATATCTGGAGAACTACATATAGTGTAGCCAAACCCAAACTATCACTTAACTTAGTATAATGTGTTTATTCCGTTAAAAGAAAGAAAAGGAAAAAAATACGAAAACTCGATTTAGGGACCGTTCAAAAATTTTGTGGCCCCTGATTCAAAAACTAATTATTGGCCAAGATCGCAATCTTTTGGTGCATTTTTTGGATCATTCCTAAAATTCTTGTTTTGTTAATACAACTATGTACGAGTATTTCGCGTTTTTTTTCTTTTTTTTAATGGAAAAGGATCAACCGATTTAAAAAGTGGGAATTCTAAGTCCCGAAGTCCCGAGCACTTCCTTTACCTCTTCGTGTGCTGCACATTTCAAGGTTAAAAGATTCGTTGAATATTTCATGGCAGCCATAGGAACAGGGAAGAGACAATGCTTCTGTAGTTTTTTTCCCCCTTTCCTTTCGCTAATGTTATCATGAGATTCTCTTTTTTTCAACTTTCTTTTTAACTACATTTTAAGGAAGCAAAACGTTTGTACACGTATATGTATAGAGCGTATGTACGTATTGATGTAATATAAAATTGTTGAACCGTCCTATGTCGATCACGAATTACCAAACCAGGATTTTCTTTTTCTAATGTCTTTCCTTAGTAGTTTGAGGAATATCTGATTGAGATCAAAATATAATAATGCAAGTCTCGTATATTCCTCTTTCCTGTCGTGAAATAAAAAGAAAAATGCGAATGTTTTGAAGGAAGGGATTTTTTTTTTTTTTTTTAATGTTCGTGTATGAATACAGAGAAATGTTGGCCATATGTTGACAGTGTGATGTTGAATAATACATTCATGCAATTATGACAGTCACGCAATTTAGTTGCAAAGTGCATCTTTCTTGTCTCATTATACAAAAAGGAGACAACAAAATGACTTAAATTGTATTCTTAACGTGAGATTTTTTTTCTCCAGTTTTTATTGTGGAAAACTCCCACGTGGAAACTCTAATTACTCGTTAGATTTTTCGAGATCTCTCTCTCTCTCTCTCTCTTTCTGCAATTTATTATAGTTTCACTCATTGTGCCTACAGCATTGGTTTTAATGCATCTTACATGTAGGGGCTTGTTAAGTATTGTTGCTATAGAGTGGTTTTCCGTTTACCTACTCGTATTTAAGCACACGAAACTACTTAACAGTATATTCCAGTGGTTCTCAAACTTGTTACTACCGCTACCCACATTAAATATTGAAATGTACCTTGTGGTCCACCTACTTTTCTTCAAATACATACTGACATTCTGCGTAATGGTGGTGTATTTCAAAGCAATTAAATTTTGTAAATTATATTTCTAATTTTTCCATGGAAAGGTAACACAGAGCTAACACTATTCTCAATGCAATGCCCTACCCCGTGACAGATTTTGACTCATCCATTCTCTTTCCATCCTAATCCCAGCATATCTACTGATAGTACTTACTTTACAACATATGTTTCTGCATGAAAATAGAATTTTCACAATTCAAAGAAAAAAAAAAACTTCTCATGACCCACCAAAGAAACGGCCGACGACCTACCAATGGGTCGCGACCCACACTTTGAGAAACACTGGTATATTCTAATGTTAGTTGCTCGCAACTAGGAGCACACCCACGGGGAGGGGGTCCACTGGATTGACGAGCCTGATGATTGACCTTATACTGTACTTCATTTGTACTCTCGGGGCCGCGGTGGCTCAGTGGTAGAGCGTTCACCTCTTCTGGTGCATGGGGTCCGTGGTTCGATCCCAGCTTGGGCCAAGTGTGCTTTGTGGTAGACAAAGACCATGTGCATGTGTTTTTTCGGGTTTCTCCCGTTTCTTCCCACTTGCTTCATTCCACCATTTCATTCATTTCTCATCTTCACCGTCTCCTTTAGCCTAGCCGGCATAGGCGTGGGACGTAAAACATAAAGATTTCATTTTCATTTTTTCATTTGTACTCTTTCTATGCTTACAAAGCAATCTAGTTCTATTATTTTTTTTCTGAAAATATACATCGACGTATTTTACAATGACACCCTCTTTTCGGATGCAGAATAACACCGGTTCAGTACTACGTAGACGTAGTATTAGACCCTCAAACTTTGGTCCCTTCTAAATAAAATATTTTGGGTGCGTGCCTTCTCGCAATATTTTTCAGAATTGTTTGTTTGCTTATTGAACACAATCAAATCGGATAGTCGATATATGTAATGCATGCCATTTATGAAATAACCGTATCAATTGCTATGCGTACACAGTCATTCCCAAGGGATTTGCGTTCGTGTGGTTCTGTATTCAAACCCTGTTGCGAGCTCATGTAATTCTGAACCTAGTTAAACTCACTTTCCATTTCGTTTGACCCCTTCGTTGTCAGGGAGATAGGTGTTTCTGAGCGCTCATTTTACCTTTTTTAAAAATTAATTTCGGGGTGGAGGTAGCTCAGTGGAAACGCGTCGAGTTCCTGCTTGGATCTCAGCTTCCGCTAAGTAGGTTTTCAGGTAGGGAAATACCATGTTCTTTGCTTTCCCCATGTTCTCTGACTTCTTTCATTCAATCATTCCGTTTATAAGTATGGTTACCGTTTTCCATCATTTTTTAGCATAATATATATTCTTTAGTGTCTTTGAGTTACTAAATTCAACATATTGGGGGAAAGAGTTTAGGAAGTGTCCCTTACCCATAAGAAAAATAAAATGTTTCTGACTAAATTCACGTAAGCCTTACTGACACAAGAAGCGAGTACGTACAGTATGCAAAGGTAGACAATGGAACAATGTTTTGTAACGTTCAAGCAGTAGATATTGTTCTATTGTCTACGATTGTAGGTCTAAGTATTTGTATGTTACACTTGAATAACAAAAGTATGCAGTGCCGTTAATATTGTAACATCTGTTGCCTTTCGTACCCCTTTCTTCATACAGAGCTAGAATATTCTGGGCTCATACAAGATGGAGAATTACAACTATGTTTTGGATAGTACATACATATACAGGGTGTATATAAAATAAATTTTCAATGGTTTAGAGCAGTGGTTCTCAAAGTGGGGTCCGCGGGACTAGCCAGGGGGTCCGCAACGTTTAAAATTTGAAATGTAATAAAATGGAGCTCACAGCTGTTATGCAAGAAGTATTTTTAAGATTAAGAAACTGCAACTGTGGGCAGTGCGAATACAAAACAATAACTATTCGTTATTTCCAGTGCTCAAGGAATTCATTGATTCTTCAGCTGAAAAACTCTCAGCTGAAATGCACAAAATACTTGTATGACAGTCGAAAGCATTAGCTGCAAGTTTTCGAGAATATTTCCCTGTCCCAAGACCTGGTAATGGTTGGATTGAAAATCCTTTCACTAATGTAGAAATCCATGACATACTAGGTATGAATCTCTCCTAAGAGTCTTCATCCCGGCGAAATTAAAATACTGCTAATTTTACAGTAATTATGTGATATCTTCAAATATATAAAAGATAATTGAAAAATGGAACAAGAGCACCCTAGACAATATTATTTTGCGTGAGGTACCGTTATCACAAGTCACCTAGTGGCTTTCCGTTTTCATCTGTTTAGAAACGCGAAAATAAATGCCGATTTTCAAAATGGCTGGAAATCGAAAGCAGATAAGTGAGTCGTGATAGCGGTATCTCATGTAAAATAATATTGTCTAGGGAGCTCCTGTTCCACATTTCGATTATCTTTTATCTATTTGAAGATATCACATAATTACTGTAAAATTAGCGGTATTTTAATTTCGCCGGGATGAAGACTCTTAACACAGAACAAGAACAGCTGTTGGAACTATCCTGCGATACTTCATGGAAAAACGTTTTCAAAGAAAATAAACTTTGTAGCTTTTGGTTGCGTGTGCGCTGTGAGTATGAAGTTTTAAAAAGGCATTGCAACATTTGATGCATTTCCCTACCACTTACTTATGTGAGCAGAACTTTTCTGCTCTTTGCAATATGAAAACCTTAAAAGCGAAATCGTCTTAATGTGGAATCGAACCTAAGATTGATAGAAATAAAACTTTGTTTAAATTTTGTTTAAAAGCTTAATATTTCATACTAAAAAACTGGTTCAAATATAGGACTTTGTACATGTGTATATGGAGCTTCACTGCATGTTTTGCGAGATTAGTCAAAACTAAGCGATGTACGAGGCGGCGGATTTTGATCTTAGGCACCTCATAACTCCGGTACCGGAAGATCTATTTTCAGGCTCGTTTCAGTCAGAAAATGGAGAACTTGGATGTGTTTGTTATCTGCTGGTAGTAATGCTACTTCTAAGGAAGACAATTAAATTCCTGAGCTAAAACACTTGGTTATGTTTTAGAACGTTTGATGCGCGTTGAACCAACAGCCATGAACGGATAAACATCGGTTAATTGGTGTGATTTATATTTTTGTTTTTGTCCAGAGAGCTACTCAGCCATTTGATATCTTAAATATTCTGGTGCAAGGTTGTTTCCCTTCTGTGTCTGGCTCTGCTGTCCACGGACAATGCACATGTGGAGCCATTGTTGAAACGTTCTTTCTTTTGTTGTGTTATATCATTGTTACGCTGTGGAGATTAATTACAGAAAATAATTAAAAAATAAAGAGTTCGTCCACCTAAAGTCAGAAAACGATAACCTGTGAGAGTAAAGCAAAAGAAGAAGAAGAGGAAGAAGAAGAAGAAACAATTCTACATTTCAATGGATTTGTTCAAAAGTATACTTAAAAAAAATCCCTTTTCATCAACAAATCGACTTTGTCATTTCTCCGAATACGAAACATTTAATCAAAGTTGTTTTTATTAACGCCAAAATGTTTTACAACAATAACCCCCCCCATATATATATATATATATATATATATATATGTGTGTGTGTGTGTTTGTAAGTACTACATTGGAAGGAACCATCACCGGTTAAACACCAGCGCTCTGGGGAACTTTTCAAAAGTGGGGAACTTTTGGTGGTTCCCCAGAATGTTCTGACCAATTTTCCTACATCTGTGGGTCATGACGAGTCGAACGGAATATATAACGTCCGGTTCCCCATTTTGTCGCACACACCAACGCAGATCTAGTGGTGTGTGAAGAAATCGTCTAAAAGTGTGTTAAAAATGAACTTGAAAATTTTCACTAACGCCATCTATGTGTGTTACTTGGTGGCGTGCAGGGGGTTGATCGGAGGTTCCCAAGTAAGTGGAGTTTATACCGGTCGATAGTCCTGAGGATGTAGGGTTTGTGCCTGTCGGAAGTGAAGGGAAGGGGAGGAGTTCCCCTTACTGTAGTGTATGCAAACTAACTTAAATACAGCGGAAGTGAAGGAAAGGGGAAGGAGTTCCCCTTAATGTAGTGTATGCAAACTAACTTGAATACTGCGGTGTTGCCAAATGCATATTACTTTTAACATAAAATAGTTATTGGAAATTTAACAACAAATGTTTTACTAGGATACTAATTTTAATAAAATAGTTATGGTATATATAGAGAAGAAATTGGTTGTTTGTATTTAACACAGTGTGTTAACTAGTGTAACTTGGTACGTCATTAATTAAATCTGGCAACAGTGGTGTGTTAAAACAGTCGCGACATTTAGTCGCCAGTTTCCAGTTATCACATTTAAAACACGTGATGGAATGTTGTTGCGTAAAAGGAATGTTTTATAATCTCTGCTCTTCAGAACTGGTTTGAAAGCATTGAAAGGAAGTGTTTCATACTATAATAACTAGGTTGGTTCTTTTAAACATATGGACTGACTGTTGTTAATACAAAAGTAATCTTTTAATATAATTTACGAATAATGAATAATAAATGGAAAATTTAGTGTAACTGTCACGCTTATACCATGAGAATGGAATAAAACGTATGATGATTGCAAGTGAGGGAGAAAAATTGTGGAATAGGAATCGGAGGAAACAAAAGAATGTCAAGAGAACATGAACTCACTTTAAGGAAGATGTTATTTACCATGAGCGTTGGAATAATGTCCACGTGGTCCCGGGTTCAATTCCTGGATGGAGCATTCCAATTATAGGCGTCCACCCATCGTCGTGAGTCAAACTGGAGAGTCATTTGAATAAATGACATGACGCACACTAGGTCTAGAAAGCCCCCCACAAGCCTTATTGACGGTAGGGTGACGCAATGGGCAAATCACCTATTCGTCATTCAGGTGGACGTAGATCCACCAGTCGCTAGAAGATTGTGTTGGAGCCGACAAAGAACCTATAAGGCCTGTAACGCCAGTGGTTTAGGTTTTGGTTTAGTTATTAAGCATGAACCCACTTGAACTGTAATTGAACAAGGATTCCCGTAACCAAGGATATGAGTTGAAAATAGGATTCGGAATATTTAATACGTTCAATGTTCTTCCTCCGGAAATCGAGCCCTCATTCAGGCCACCATATGCGCGCACGATGACTACTACAGCAGCAGGAAGGTCAAATAGATATAGTCTGCCGATTATAGGGGGCGGGTTAACCGGGTTGAAACCAGTGTGGTAATTGAAGGGGAGAAATTCCCAGGCACCTCTGAACACTTCCCTAGAACCTCGTTCCTTAGTGCTTTCTAGGGGGGACATGGTGATGACATGTGTAATGGTATAATTAATTGTTGTGGTTTAATTACAAGAATTAAATTTATAAACGAACTATCTGTATCCTACGCGCCTTGCTAAGTCTCCAACCGAAATTGAATATAAAGGAACTCGTTATGCATAATTTACTCATTTTTCGAATAGCAACAATTCGCTCTGCACCCTCAACACCCTTGATCGTCCCTTGATTCACCTTATCACCCTTGTGGG
The DNA here is from genome assembly GCF_964235325.1 of Thermobia domestica. Classification (NCBI taxonomy): domain Eukaryota; kingdom Metazoa; phylum Arthropoda; class Insecta; order Zygentoma; family Lepismatidae; genus Thermobia; species Thermobia domestica. The sequence goes on from NC_137466.1 coordinate 213,804,480, forward strand.
AACGTCATTGGATAACTCCAATTTACTAAAATTAGCAACGTTATAACCGTGCTTGTTATTCTCCCTCGTTTAACTCGAGTTGCTTCATCCCTTCGGAGCTTAATCTACATCGCTCAGTTTATTTAGATTTTTTACAAATTTTGCCTGCCATAAGAGCTTTAGTACTTCTATTTCGTAATTGTTATTTGTTGCAATATCCGCTCTCGTGACTCTCCCTTGCTTCGTCATTGGATAACTCCCACCTTATCCCCTCTTCCACATTCGCATACATGAACCCATCAAACGTTCTTCTCTACGTTCGGAACTAACCCCTCGCTTCGCTCAGATGGCTCAGTTAATATACGACTCAGCTCAGTCTAGCTTCGGTTGGGTGGATTTTGGTCGCCTCTTCGGGATTCGGGTTCAAGATCGCCTCTTCCACCTCGTATATACAACCCCATTGATCGTTCCTCGCTTCGCTCTGGTGACCCCAAAATATATCGAGATTAATTTTCAGTTCGTTTGGATAATTTTAACAAATTTTGCCGGTTACACGGGATCCGCCACTTTTAGTTTTAAACTTTTGACCTCATAATCGTTATCAGTGACACCAAAAATTTCAAGAAACTAAATTTCAGCTCATTTGAATAAATTTTAGCAAATTTTGTCCGCCATATTTGATTCTCCATTTTGAATTTTTGAATTTTGATTTCACAGAAGCCGTCGCAGGGCTGCACACAACAGCTCACAACAATTTCATTGCAATCGGGTGAATGGATGGGAATGCATAAAGGAACGTATGGTCAACGCCAAAAGTGCCTTACCACCCGTAATGATTTCTTTCCTTTAATACTAGGCAACCCAAAAAATTGGGTATTTGGGATGGTTAACAATTTGAGATTCGGTACAACGTCTTTCTAATTCTCAACTACCCCAATGACCTTATTTTTGGATTGCCTAGTATTGAAGGAAAGAAAGCATTACTGGTGGTAAGGCACTTTTGGCGTTGTGTATACAAGTATATTTTAGGAAGACACTAACTTTCCGCCTACCTCGAAGTGCTTCAATTTCCACACTGGTTGAAACTTATCTGATGCTCACAAAAAGAGAAAAGATTGGTATCTATCGTAAGGATCATCTGCAGACACGCTAAAGAAAGAAAGAAAGAGACATGGAATTTGACAATGAGATGCGAGATAACGACTTTCAGGTATCCGTCCACCTTCACCCTTGACCAAACTCTGTTTTAACTTACTAGACAGAATATTTCCTATGCCCTGTTCGTCAACTACTGCCTCTATTATTTTCGGCATTGGGATGGTGTTTCTGTGTATTCATGTTCGATTTTAAAGCGATAACAAACATCCCTTTCTCATCTACTGTCTGAAAGAAAAAAAAACATTTGAGCTCTGCCTTTCGATAAAAAGATTGACTATTTTACATATAGAAAAGACGCTGAAAGTAAAGGCAGCCGGCTTACTTTGTATTCTTCGAGAGCAACCACCAATTATAGTTGCCGTAAATTAACCCTTGGAGGAGTTCTTTTTCGTGTGCTCTCTGTCTTGGTAGCGCACCGCTGCCACAAGTAAGGTTACTTTCAGAATCCTACTTCTTTTTTTAAAAAATAAAGTGATGAAATTCCAACATTGCGGCAGCAACTCAGAACGACCACCCTTAAACGGTGGTGGAGGGTTTTAGCCAGGAGGGTGTTGGCATGTAAAATTTCAATAGAATTGCGAACTGCTTGAAGCCACCTGCCGTTTAGTAGACCGTACTTTTTATAATCCTTTGGATTAACAGTGGATACTTTCCCCTACATTACCCCGGATTTTGGTTTTAAATTTTACTATCCGAAATCTGGATTTCGATTTTTGACACTTTAATATCCGAAATCCGGATTTCAATTTTTGACATTTCAATATCCAAAATCTGGATTTCGGTATTGGACTGGTATGAAATCCGAGCAAGCGTCTGCTAGTGGATAGCGTTCTTGCTTCGCAATCGAGAGGTCCAGGATTTGAATCCGGAGGCCGGTCATTCTATAACGAAATACTTTGGATAGTTTAATAATTACCTGTACCTTGGGCAGAAAGTGCTCATACATGTGCACTATACTTAATAGGATGTTAATTTAATATTAACAAAAGAAGAATGTTTTTAATATCTGTAAGAGATATAGATAGTGTTATGTAATTAGTTGCTATGTAGTTGTTGTTTATGGATACCTAATCATCATGTCTGTGTGCATGACAGTTTGAACGAAAATATATTATAAAGTGTATCAACTAATAAACCATTTAGTACCGTTCATCGACTTTATAATTCTTATAGAAAAGGTGAGAATAATAATATGTATAGTTATTAAAGGTATTTTTACATGCAAACAATTGCTACCACTCGAAATTCATATATCAACGATCGAACCAGGTTGACGACTACCCTTGGTGAGTCGTTATAAAAATTTTGGTGCCTTCACACCGGGATTAGTTAAAAATTTTCGTTTACCTCACCCGGGAATTGCTGTAAATTCATATCCCGAAGCAAAGTAAGGGTGAATTTACTTTTATAATAAAGTTAATGAATACAAATTTCACAAGACTGAGAAGTGGTAAAATAATTATAAGAAAAATGAACGGTGAGGCCATAGAAAATGAATCCAATGATGGTGATAACGGTGAACATAGTGTAGCACCAGGAATGACATTCGAAGAACGAATCTTGCTAGCCTTACAGCGGCAAGAACAATGTCGAAAGGACGATTTTGAAGCCATGAAACAAAATTTGGTCGAATTAAAGCAGACGATAGAACATAAGTCTGAAGAATCCAATAAGCAATACGAGGAATTGAAGCAGACGATAGAGCAGAAGATAGAACAGAAGTCCGAAGAATCTAACAAGCAATACGAGGAGTTAAGGCAGACGATAGAGCATAAGTCTGAAGAATCTAACAAGCAATATGAGGAATTAAGTAGACGAATGGAACAGAAGTCAGATGAAACGAAACAGTCAATTGTCCAGGCGATGAATGACATCACCTCGCAGTTCGAGGAAAAGTTAAAAAGAATATCCGAGGATTGTCAGGATAAGCACAACCACCAAATCCAAGAAATCAGTGATGTAAAAAAGGATTTAGAAGTAATAGAATCTTCTGTTCAACAGCAAAAGATTCAGGTCATCAGTAATTCTAACAACATACGTGTAAATACACAATTGATAGCAACTCTACAGGAAGAAATTAAGACACTACAGATTAAGGACAATGCATACCACAATAATATGGGTAGTGGTCGCTTGGAGTTTCCCCACTCACCAGAGACGGCTTCGCCTACACCTGTGTCTGATGAGGATATTATTTTGGAAGAAATTCATCCGAAGAGGACAGATGGGTGGAAAAGGGATGGTGCAACGACACATCACGTCATGGACAGTAATTGTCATCCAATAAGTACACGGAATGATAAAAGGAAGGTAAAGTTAAGTGTTAAGATGAGTGAAATACGGGCTATGAGTAAATTCAGTGGTAAATGTAATGAGAACGCTACTTCTTTACTGGAAAAATTTCAGGACGAATGCAATATAATGTGTATAGATAGATCACAATATATGAAATTAATCCCTCATGTATTACTCCCACCATGTTCTTTATGGTTTAAAGCCGTACGTGATCACATCAATACTTATGAGGAATTCAAAGCAGCGCTAATTGCGAATTATGAAAATGACTTTTTGCTTGCAAATCGAGATGCCACCATTAGAAATCAACATTTCAATCCTCGTTTGCACAAATCTGTTGTTGAATTTGTTGTAAATACATACAACGAATTAAAAGTCGTTAATCCCTTGCAATCGGAATCTAGAATAGTAGCACCGATTCGAAATTTGCTCCCATTTAAGTTACAACAGATCTTGTTTTCTACACAGTGTATGAGTTTCAACCATTTATTAATGCTTGTCCAATGCTATGAAACTCAATACCATGCTATGAGTCAACAAGCAGGAGTAGGTAAAAATAAGAATAATTCAGATCATTTTGTACCTGTTCGGAATCTAAATATCAGAAGTGTGAACGATACGGAACACAACCTAAGCCGAGTAAATTCTAGCAATCAAAACGAACGAAATAGGCAAAGTTATGTAGGGAATCCGCCTAACCTAATTAATCGTAGCAATCCTTATGTTAGACCATATAATCAAAATAGGTTTAAAAATAGACGGAATGTATGGCGAAATTCCAGGAATACAACAAACTACGTGGATAGACGTAATTGGAGAACAAGAGATGGCACTTCGCATCAAGATCTAGGTATCGAAGTAATTCCTGTACAGAACAGTGATACGGGACATAATCATGATTGTGCTGTACAATGTACTTTATTGGAACCATACACGAGTATGAATTTAAACTAATTGCGGCTGATGTGGTAGGGGTTAAACCCATATCAGCTGTAGATTCTCATGAACATTTATCTACAAATTTAAGCGATAATTCTTATGAACATTTATCTTCCAATTTACATGTTCATGTTAATGATGAAAATGATCTTTCACATGACGTCTCTGTAAATAATTATTCGAAAATAGCAATTAATAGATGTCAGTACCAATTTATACCTGTTGTAAATCGTTGTTGGTTCGAAGATGATACTGTCAATGATGGTTTTAATATTGAAGAAAATTTTGTATTTTTAAAATCATATAGTACAGCTAAAATACCTATTAAAGTCAATGGGTTAAGTACTGAAGCTTTACTTGATACAGGAGCAAATGCCTCTCTATTATCGTATTCATTGTGGAAAGCAATTACTAGTAATTATTCGAATCCTAAGCTACAAAAGGCTGAGAACCTTATTATAGTTGATTTTACCGGTAAACATAAAAAGAGAGTAGCTGGAATTACTCGTGTGACCATAACTATTCAAGATTTTGAAATATCAATCCCTATTCTGGTAATAAAGGAACTGAACGAGAAATTAATTATGGGTTTAGATTTATTATCTCAATTACGTGTCATGCTTGATTTTAAAAACCAAACGTTGACTATACCTGGTATACCTCAGGAAATCGTTCAGAAACTGCTTCCAAAATTAGACAATATTGCTTGTCAATATAATAATATTTCTCATGTAGTGAATAATGTTTCTGTTAGTGCAGAAAGTGGTAAATTAAATGATCAACGAATGGAAGACACACAAAATTTGGTGGATTTAAATGACGATGTATTGTTTTCTGACGTGTTCAATCACTCGAAAGCAATCTTGATTTTACAGATAATACAGTAAAAGCTGACTTTAAGAATATCCTATATAAACATAAAAATGTATTTTCAGAACGTCCTGGGCGTTGCAAGGATTTTGTTTATTCTTTTAAAGTTAAAACAGACAAACCCATAGTAACCAAGCCTTATATAATTCCATATAGATACAGGGAGAATGTACGTCAGCAAATTACAGATATGTTAAGAGATGGGATCATTAGGCCTTCACGAAGCGTGCATCTTAATCCATTACATGTTGTTCCAAAGAAAAATGGTTCTCTACGTGTGGTATTAGATTTGAGACGCACGAATTGTCACATTGATCTGGAACAAGTGAGGTATCCTCCAGTGGAAGAAATACTAGCCTCTTTACAAGGAAATGCAGTCTTCGGAAATTTAGATCTAGTAATGGCATATAACCAGGTCGAACTACATGAAGATTCGAAACCGTACACAGCATTTAGTTTTGAAGGTCACTTATACGAATACAACCGTGTAGTCTTTGGGCTTATCAATGATAGTGCGGCGTTAGCATCCTGCTTGAATAAAGTCTTGGGTCAAGACTTACGTAGCAACGTGATAACTTACGCTGATGACATCTTAATAATGGGAAAAAATCCACATGAATATTTGAAATACTTAGATATAGTTTTAGACAGATTGGAAAGTTCGGGCCTTACTATCAATCTACAGAAATCGAAATTTCTGCAGAATTCCATAGAATTTCTTGGATACCAAATTGATGCCTCTGGTTTACAATTCAGTCAATCTAAAGTACAAGCCATAGAAGATCTGCCTGCCCCATTAAATGTGAAACAGACACGGCAAATATTAGGGCTCTTCAATTGGTTTCGCAAAGCCATCCCACGATTCGCTGAGATAGCCCAGCCTTTATTTATGATTATAAAGAAAGGAGTACCATGGCAATGGGGTCCGATTCAAGAACACATTTTTAATAAGTTGAAGGAGTGCGTAAAACGAAACATCCATTTGAATCACCCCAGATATGACGTTCCTTTCTATGTTCAGTGTGACGGTTCCCAACTTGGAATCTCTGCAGTACTCTGGCAACCTAATCCAACTATTCAAGAACCAGCTGTTATTCACTGCGCTAGCCGTACTTTAAAGAAAGCTGAAAAAGGATACACCACGACAGAAATCGAACTTTTGGCTGTACGTTTTGCGATACAAAAATTTGCTCCATATCTTAGCGGATGTCATTTCATAGTACTTACCGATCATAATTCATTGCGATACCTTAACAGCGTACAGGGATATAATAACAGACTACTTCGCTGGTCGTTAGATCTTCAAGCTTATGATTTCGAAGTACGACACATTAAAGGGGTAGATAATGGACCCGTAGATACCTTATCACGTCTGTTTCCTGGAGAAGAACAACATATCTTATCCATCAACGAATTTAAGATCTTACAGGATGAAATAGCAACCATTTCAATAGAAGATCTGCGAGAACATCAAATGAATTATCATGAATATAAACAAATTATGGAACATTTATCTTCATGCAGTGAGAAATGTAATTGTCCCAAACATTGGAATTCCAGATTTAAATTGACCAACGGAATTCTACTCATTAAAGATTTTAAATTCAAATCTAGAAACAAAATTTGTATTCCACCTACGCTAACAACACGCATATTAAAGGCCTATCATGACGATTTCGGTCATTTTGGTTATTTAAAAGTATGCGCCTTGATTAATAAATCCTTTTATTGGAAGGGAATGAGAACTCAAATCAAAAATTATATCAAGGACTGTATTGAGTTCATGCGAATTAAACATAATTACCAGGCTGTACAAAAACCAATGCTCTCAATAACGCCTGAAAGACCACATTCGTTTCTGTCAATCGATTTATATGGACCTTTACCAAGAGCAGCTACTGGAGAAACTTATTTACTAACAACCATGGATATCTTTTCACGTTATGTAGTAGCTTATCCTCTGCGTAGAGCAACTTCCGCTGCTATCATAAATAAAATCTTGAATATATATATTCCACATTGTGGCCCTATCGAACACATATTATGTGATAATGGTTCACAGTTCAAAAGTGATGTGTTCATCAAAGCCATGAACAAGGCTAACATTAAAATTCATTTTGTAACTCCGTACCATCCTAGTAGCTCTGTTGTAGAAAATGTACATCGCAATTTTGGTATGTTGTTTCGACACTTTTGTAAAGACAAACATGCCGAATGGATCAAGCATGTCAATCAAATCACGTACCTTTTGAATCATTCTATATCAGATACTTTAGGCGTGTCTCCTGCTAATGTACATAATGGTTCTGATTTGATTTTTCCTGTGGAACAACATTTTGATGTCAAGTTAGAAGATTCAACAATTATATATTCTTCCAGTTTAGTGAATATGGTAAAAGTCCGAAGACATAACAAATTTTTGAAACGTAATTCTCAAGTAGAATCTTTGCAAGAAGGAAAATATCGGATCAAGGTCAATGACTTAGTTTTTGTTAAACAACATCCACAAAGTAATATGTTGTTAAAGAAGATTTATAAATTTTGTGACATTTTCTCAGGTCCTTATTTATGTTTTAAGGAAATAAATCCTAAAGTTTTTGAATTGTTGAACGCTAAAACGGGTACGTCAATTGGACTTCGTAATATAGATGAGTTAAAGGTTTGGAAACCTACTCAGTATACAAAGGAAAAATTGATGCATCTAGTGAAAGAGTTAGTTGCGCCTGACATTCTTGCTCAAATAAATAGGAATGAAGAAGACTGAAAAAAAATAATAACAAAAGGGTGTCTGCTGTTTATGTAAAAATAGATTTATTTTCTTCCTTTTGGTCATTCGAACGTAGGTTATGTTTAATTTTTGGTTTTTAGTCAATTTTATTTTCTTTGATTTTCATTAACCAACGATAAGTTTCCAATGATTTTAATTCTTTCTTATTAACGTGAAGGATTATAATTTAATTCATGATTGATTAAACACAAAAATTGTTTTCATTATATTAATTTGTGTTGAAACTTTATTGTTAAAAATAAGTATTAATGAAATGAAAGATTTGTTATAAATGTATATATATATGAAATGAAGATACATACGAGGGGCGATCAAAATATGAAAGGCATAAGTAATGTAAGACCATTATTGTAAACGGACCAGTGGTTCTTGAAGATAAAAGTCAAGCTCGCTTATGACTTTTATATTCAGTTAAATTGTCGGGCGACATTTTATATAACGAAATACTTTGGATAGTTTAATAATTACCTGTACCTTGGGCAGAAAGTGCTCATACATGTGCACTATACTTAATAAGATGTTAATTTAATATTAACAAAAGAAGAATGTTTTTAATATCTGTAAGAGATATAGATAGTGTTATGTAATTAGTTGCTATGTAGTTGTTGTTTATGGATACCTAATCATCATGTCTGTGTGCATGACAGTTTGAACGAAAATATATTATAAAGTGTATCAACTAATAAACCATTTAGTACCGTTCATCGACTTTATAATTCTTATAGAAAAGGTGAGAATAATAATATGTATAGTTATTAAAGGTATTTTTACATGCAAACAATTGCTACCACTCGAAATTCATATATCAACGATCGAACCAGGTTGACGACTACCCTTGGTGAGTCGTTATAATTCTGACAGGTTTTTCCAGGGTTTTCCCTCAATTACTCCAGGCGAATGTTCGGATGGTACCTTGAATTTCAGGCCCTGGTCGTCTCCCTTCCACTTCCATTCCCAATGTTATCTTTGTTAATTGCTCCAGTGTAAATTGTCCTCTGAGCTGTATCTGGTAGCTCATGTAAATAAATAAATAAAATCTGAATTTGATTTTCAGATAAAATTCGGAACTTTCAAAATCCGGATTTCGGACAACCGAAAATTTTAAACACTAATATATATATATATATATATATATATATATATATATATATATATATATACCTGGAACATATTCTAGTGCTGTTTTCACTTTAGTCATGAGTAGTAACTAAATCAGTAAATGGTATTCCATATTTGTATTGTATTGTTTCAAGGTTTTACGTTCCTTTTCCAGAAACAAGGTTACATAGAGATGAATACCCGACAGAAAATACCACCGACATAACGTACCACTTACCCGGAGGGCTACTTGGGACTGGTTTTGTAAAGGACACTGAAAATAATCACATGCGACAAAACGTACCACTTGTATGAAGCGCTTATTGCAAAGAGTACTAATGAGTCATCAAATATGCAACAAGAATATTTAAGTATCTTCTCATATCGGAGGATTATTAAATTTTATTCCATTTGTTGTACGTAAAAATTTAAACGAGAACTTCAGGTTCAAGGAGTTCCATTTTCTTCATCAGACGCTTCATTACTTTTTAAGGTATTTATCATTTATGTACCAGCACTTTTTAGAGACTGCGCGAGTCGGGCTTGGGCGGGCAGACACTGCTTTTTATTCGGGCCCGGGATCGGCTCCGACCAGGATTTTTCAAAACTTATCGCGCCAGACCGGGCTCGGGCCGACTAATTGGAGTTTCTTATTGACTTTTGTTTAACAATAATTGAAATAAAGCCGAACTTGAAGTTCCTGTGCAGGTGAAATTAAAATGTAGTAACAATTGGTGTTGCTTAGCATCTGTGCTTTCAGTTTAGTGTATTAGTTGCTTACCTCAGTCAGCATCTTCCTTCAATAAACATCGGGCCGTGACGATAATTTTTTAAAACTTATCGGGCCAGGCCGGGTTTACGCCGATTAATTGAAATTCCATAATGATCTTTGTTTATGGATAATTGGAATCAATTATCCGAAGCTAAAGGCTGGCATTTGTATGCATGTGGAGTGAAAGGTTTTAACAATTGGTGTAGCTTAGCGACTTTATTTTCACTTTAGGGCATTGCTTCTCAAACTTTCTTTGATGTAGAGCACCTATCAATGATAATAATGTTCAAGGAGCCTCAAAAATAAATAAATAAATAAATAAATAAATAGCATATAGTCTAATGTAACAAGTAAACAAATTCCTACATCCGCTGGTCAAATATCTATATACTCCAGCGAAATAAGCAAAAGAAATGTGGAATTTACTGCAGAACGCCTAAGTTGAAAAAAGTTATCTGGTCACTAGGAACATCTATCAGGCTGTTTATATACATTTGCATCGGCTATTCTTTTCTTTCTTCCAGAAAATGAAAAGAAATCTTTAGTTTTACGTCCCACTCTTATGCAAACAAAGTGCTAATGGAGACGCATGAAATTGCAATTGAATGATGATAAAAGAAACAGTGGAATGAAAATGTAGGAGGAAAGGGAAGAACCCAAGAAAACCCAGAGACACAATATACAGCACGAATAGACAGGGATCGAACTTGCGACCCTTCGAACCAGAGGTAAGCGCTCTAACTCTGAGACACCGTGTCCCCATAAAAGTCTTTAAAATTCCTATGGGGATAAGCAGACGCTTTATACCGCATTTCTTTGTTTACTTATAATATACAGAGGCGGATCCAAGGGAGGGTTATAGGGACTATAGCAAAGGGCGCCCATGTTGTGGCTTTTAGGGGGCAAGTATAGGCATAGCGGGCAGGGAGGTGGATAGACGACTTTCTACTCTTTATACATATATATATTTTTTCTAGCCAGGAGGCCCCCTTGGCTATAACCCCTCCTTGAGGATAAAATGGCACTTGATTATACTGTTGACTGAATAATATGAAGACTAAATATCACTTCAGCCCCCCTTTGACCACACCCATGATACGCGCCTATATATATATATATATATGTGTGTGTGTGTGAGTGTAGGCGTGGATGCAGGATCTGTTCAAGCTGGGCCAAAGAGTATCTAGTCCTCATATTATCCAGTGAACACTGTCATCAAGTGCCATTTTATATAGTGTAAATTCGGACCTCAAGGGGGGCTATAGCCCCCCATTGGATCCGCCTCTCTCTGTGTATATATATAGCATATAGTCTAATACTATATATGGGAGCTCCGTAGTCTAGTAGTTAGAGCGCTGGATTCATGTCCGCGTGGTTCCGGGTTCAATCCCCGGCTGGAGCAACCCTCGGCGTCCACCCAGCGTCGTGAGGCAAACTAGAGACTCATGTGAATAAAAGACATGACGACCACTCGGTCTAGAAAACCCCCGATACCGTCTGTTGGCAATAAAGTGACGCAATGGGCTGCCACCTTTCGTCACTCACGTGGACGTAGTTCCACCAGTCGCTAACAGAAGGCGTTGGGCAGGGCTGGATTAAGATCATTGGGAGCAGGGATGGCGCCAGGAACGCTTGGTGGGGTGGGCGGAAAGAGGCGGACCTAGTTGCTGGGTGGGCGGACAATGAAAATGAAAACTGGACAATGTAGACAGTTTTTTGACAATGATTAAATTTCAATTTTTATACTGTTTAGTTAGTTAAGGCTTAGACCGAAATAGGGGAGGAACAAGGATGTGAAAAACAGTTGTCTTGGATTTATAGAAGGTGCAATTCCAGCATTCGCCTGGTGGGACTGAAGAAATGCAGGACGTAGAATGGGCTGCGGGAGTTCGTGGCTATATGCTCGACCTACCGAATTCCGTGTGGCAGACACACTACCTCTATGAAGTTCAAGACAGCTTTACCTCCGCTCCCTCCAAGAATGCACATGAATGCATAGAAATAAAAGAAGGTTCAAACAACACAGACTAACAGATAATACTCTACTTTTCGTTAATAACAAAATACTCAACAAGTAGGTAAAGTAAAACAAGGATAAAATAGGCTACTGCAAACATTTTTACCTTTGAAGGATTTATTACAAGAAAGCAAGAGACAAAAAATATAAATCAGTATCTTCAGAAGCAATGCTGTCGTCTTCGCTCTCTTCAGCGTCTAGTTCATTTTAACTTTCTTCGAAATCGAACACTTCAAATTGCGAATCCTGGTTGTCGCATGTATTTGTACTTTTTTTCTTTTGCCTTTTTCTCTATTGAAGAAGGATTATCACTAACGTTCAACGGATTGAAAATCGCGCTTCTTTGAACACGAGGAAGACACTGAGAGTGAGAAGCGATCGCTGATAAGATTTTCGACATATTAGCTGAACAAGCACCGGCCGTCTAGACTTCTGAACGCAACAGAGATCAACTCAACAATGCTATAATAAGGGTTTTTACAAATCTGTTTAATGCCACATGGGTAAGACATGCGGTACATTGCTGTAAGCAATTGCAAGTTGCAACCCTTTTATAAGAAGCTACAGCGCCGACACAAGGCACTACTCCCCTTCCTTTCTTTCTGAAATGAGACAATAAACAATACTGGCCAGTCCTGTCCATTATTTAATCGGCTTTTTAAAAAGCACTTCCTTTCTTTTTTCAGTGCAGCACATACAAACGCTGGAGTTTCAATAGCACGATTGTGTGTGTGTGTGTATGTTAAATTTTAATTTATTAATCACGACTTTTGGCATCATTATATTACAAGTATCTGTCTTAAAATCAATGTTCATTGCAGAGTTAAACAGAATCCTAGAACCTATTACATTACAATCGAAAGTAATACCTGTTGCTTTTGAAGTACAGGATGTCACCTTCAGTGCCGGATTTACGTATAAGCCAAACAAGCTATAGCTTAGAGCCCCGCTCTCTTGGGGGCACAAAAAATAAAGAAAAATGGCTGTAATGTCATTTCCAAATAATAAGAAAAAGCAAATAAGATAAAATGCACATACAACAACGGTGGTCTGTACTGTTATCTATTAAGCTCTCATGAAGCAAGTAATAGGGCCCTATTTTCCAACCCGCCTGCAATGGGATTTCTGTTGCCCAGTCCCGCTTATAATGGAACCCTCCGCTTGTAATGGGGATCTTGTTTCAGAGCCCCATTTGTAATGGGGACCCTGTTTTACAGCCATTACACTTAGCTACTTTAATAAGACTTCACAGCATAAGTGATACAGTATCTTGTATGCGGATAGAACTCTAGTGCTACCCTTTCACGTACTATTTGAAGTTCGACAAGAAATTGAGTCTGGTAACAGTTGATGCATAAGAAGAAGGCATGAAACAACAAGCTCGCAAAATAATAGTAAAATATAAAGGAATTACAGCCCTAAGTGGCAATAATCTTTATATCGCGAAATTATAGATATTTCGTTGTACGTAAGTATGAAAAGTAGTGTTCAGAAGTATTTTAATAATTTTCAGAACTTGGCACTGAATTTCATAGTGATCTATAGAGTTGAGTTGATTTTGAGTTTAACGTCCCTTTCAGCAGCGAGGCTATATGAGACGGGATCTACTGATTAACGTGGAATCCAAACCACATGAGCTCCCGCCGGGAATCGAACCTGGGTCTCCCACGCCAAAGGTGCGTACGCTAACCGCTTAGTCATGGAGGAGCTCATATAGTGATCTATAGAGTAGGGATGGCCATTTCCGGAAAAAGAGTTTTCCGGTTTCCGGAAATCACGTTTTCCGTTTTTCCGGAAAATTTTCTGTCTTCCGATTTTCCGGAAAATTTTCCGTTTGTTTTTCCGGAAAATTTTCCGTCTTCCGTTTTTCCGTTTCCGTTCTTCCGGAAAATTTTCCGTCTTCCGATTTTCCGGAAAATTTTCCGTTTCCAATTTTCCGGAAAATTTTCCGTCTTCCATTTTCCCGGAAGATTTTCCGTCTTTCCTTTCTAATTTTCCAGTTTCCGCAAGAATTATATTCCGTTTTCCCTGAAAATGTGATCATCCCTAGTCTGTAGGAAGTTTGACCTTTTTTAGAGTTCTAGTATATTTATATACCATGGCGTACTACCGTTTCTGACTGCTTATTTAGGTTCTATAACAGGTATTTAAGCCGGGATTTTTTTTTATTTTTCAAGTCAAGGATGGACCAAAGAACACCGCAGATACGTTTTGGAACCGGATGGTCAACTTGGCGGCGCCAAGTGGTACAATGGGACGTGACTTTTTTTCTTAAGGCAAATTTCAAAACTTTTTCACGCCTTTAGTTTTCAAGATATTAGATGGAAACTTTGCATAAGGATTGTGTGTACCTTTGGGTATTTATCAATTTTTTTAGATCCCTAAGTGAAACTGGGGCCGGGCCCGATGGGCGCAAGTGTTATGAAGGGGTGATTTTTTTTTTAGAAAAATCCTTTTTTTCCGATTTTTCCGGTTAAGCTTTATGATACGAACACGTGGTACCGTTGGTAAGTATGCTCTATCGTGAGAAAAACGAGGTATGAACCATGATCCTACGATAAATAGTAAGGAAGCAGTAGCTGTTTGAGTGAAAGTCTAAAATTTACCGTACGTCAGAAAGTGGAAATTCTTAAAGGGTTAAACTTCTTGCAATCTGACGCTTTTGTTACATTTCTATCTGATAATTCATTGTTAAGAGCTCTTCTGTGTTCTATCAATCTCTCAAGCATTCCATGTATGCTATTCCACCGAGTTTTAACTTGCTGTATAAGGAAATGTACTGCCAATCCTAATAACCTTTATTTTTTTTCCAGTTCTGACGTTGCCAACGTACTTTTTAAGTGGGAAACAATCCGACTAGCAACACTTAACATTTTCTCGATTTTTTTCTAGTGCATGACCTTTATTTATAGAGAGTTGTAGGGTCTGAGCAAACCAACATATGCTTGAATACGGAAGTTCTCGTACCGCACTTGTGATATTATTAGCATTGTCATTGACAATTGCATGTGTTTTATCTGAAATGTTCCACTACTCTGCAACATGTGCTAAGTGCTGAGTTATGTTTACCCTTGTGTGCCTCACTTCTATTTGAATTATTTGAAGGACTGCACTTATTGAACTTAGATGGAAGCATATAGTGGGCTGTGATTGTAATATAACTTTCCGTAGCCTGCGAAGTCCAGCTATCTGTTGTCAAATCAATCGATTCCGCAGCCACACTTCTCCTTAGAAAACAAGGCCTTAATACGGCGAGTCACAGTTTGCCTGGATGGTGAGTGGTAACTTGGTTTTACTTCATTCATAAATTCAAGAAACCGAATTGCTTCAACGAAAGGCAAAGGAAGAAGATCCTTTGGTACCATATTACTTATTTTACTATCAAGCACCTCTGCTCTTGCGGGTGGGCGGTCGCCCACCCCAGCCCACCCTTAACGCCGTCCCTGATTGGGAGCCGTGGAGTTGAAAAATATATGAGTAGTATTAGTAATTTTTAAAACGTTTATGGGGCCGTTTGATCGCGGGGCCCTAGGGCGAAAGCTCCAGTAGTTCCGCTCTTATTACGGGCCTGGCGTTTGGGCCGGTAAAAGGGCTATAAGGCCTGCAAAGCCAGTGTTGTTCTATTTATATAGTATTCATAAATTTTAGGTGGCTTTAAACGTAACAATAGGCAATTTACGGTAGTAGCGGGGTTCAAACCTCCAAAAGCAAGACAAACATGGTATCATGATTCATTGCTAATTAAAATATAACGTTTTAATAGCTTCTGTTTTGTGTAATAGCCTATAAGGATATAGATACTTAAAACTTAACAGATGTATTAAATTAAACTATTAACTATTCCCAAATTTTTCCCAGATCAAGAAACTTCTACAGGAAGAGAAGGACCCGAACTGTTCCACGAGATTTATTTTTATTTTTTCCACTTACCTGTCCCCTCTGCAGCTGTTTAGACGTGCTCTCCAACTGGAGCCAATAATTAACTTACATATAGATATAATTTTTCGTAATAATGACAACGAATAGTGTATCATGTGTTTATTATTCTTTATCTAAAACCTGTTTAACTGAAAAACGCAACACGAAAAATACACAAAAGTAATCATGCGATAAAGAACAGTCGTATAATAGCGTAACACCAACGCCACCTGACAATAGCAAGAAGAATGAAATCCGGATTTCGGATTTTGGCATTTCACTATCCGAAATCCGGATTTCGAATGTTGACATTTCATTATCCAAAATCCGGATTCGGTTTTCAGTTAAAATCCGAAATCCAGATTTCGGATATCCGAAAATTTTTGACAGCACTACATTGAGCTCTAAAGGTGCTATATAATCCACCTGAGCGAAGCGAGTGAGAATCACGACCACGGTTATAATAAAGGCGTACTCCATATATATATAAATGAGTGATGTATGATACACGTACTCCCCCCTCTCCTAAAGAAATTCTAAACGGCGAATCCAATGTGGCGGAGAAACTTCCTTTAAGAATATTCAAATGCTCTTAAAACTAACTTTCTTTACATTTTTCGGGTTTCTAAGAAACAATTATGATGACAAAAGATTAAATTTCAAAATTGCGGATCCAATATGGCGGACTAAATTTCTTTACAATTTTCCAGTTGAGCTGATCTTTTTCTTTATAGTTTTGCGATTATTCATAACGGTTGTGGAGTCAAAAGTCCTAAACTGAAAATGGGGAATGGATCCAATATGGCGGACAAATTTCTTAAACAAATGGAAGATCTAATATGGCGTACAAAAATCAACAGACAACGCCGGGTGATTCAGCTAGTAGGAAACAAATAAATAAATAAATATTGTCACACAGAATTTCATGATTTGTGATCATGTTATTTTTAGCTGTGAAATAGATGAGTACTTTATGACGTCATAATAAAAGGATCTTATGTATTTCTTCGCTGAACATCTCATATGTAATTTACTATTCTGTGACATGGTATATTTATTTTCTATGATCTAGTCTCCTACGTTCTCGAAATCATATTGAGTTTTGCCGAATACTTATTTTGAAAAATGTAAAATGACGGGAAATTTAGATAGGCAGACTTCTAACACACAGTTCCTATCAATGCAATACGCGGTTCCCACTAGAGTTAAACACACGAATTTTGGTCAAGTTTGACAAAGTTCCCATAAAAGAGTAACACATGGTTCCTTCTAATGTTTAACACACGGTTACCGCTAAAGTATGTTTTGTGCTCGTATGTGTGTATTTCTTTTTTGACATTTTTGTCGTTTTTGTGTGTATATCGAGGTTCCCTATTGTGAGGGCCTTGTACCGGCAGTTCCCCACTTCGTCGGATTATACCCATTCTTTATTTTTAAAGATAGAGCAAATTGAAATATATATTTGTAATCAGCGTGATGAGACCAACACGAAAATAGGCGAATTTTTCTCCTAGGACAATTATTTCTATGGGCACCCACAACGTTGTGTTTTGAACGATGGCCCCACAAACCACAAAATACAAACAGGAGTGTGTGTGTGTGTGTATGTGTGTGTGTACAGGGGCGGATCCAGGATATGATAAAGGGAGGGGCTAAGCCGTAGTTTACCGTTTTACCGTTTTATCCAGTGTAAAGCAGAATTGAAGTCCATTTTATCGTGTATACCTGAGCGTCAAGGGGGGGGCTATAGCCCCTATAGCCCTTCCCTTGGATCCGCCACTATATATATATATATATATATATATATATATATATATATATATATATATATATATATATATATATATATATATATAGGGTGTCTCGAAAATCCCCTGGCATTTGGTAACTGCTGTTATCACAGTTACAACAAAATGTAAGAGGGGAAACCATCTCTAAATATAATGTTTTCAATCTAAAGTAAATGATTCTTTTTTTTTAAATCGGACAGGCCGTTTGGGCTGCACACTCTTTATGCGGCCAGTGTTAAATGAAAATGCAACATTGCCATTTACCGCAGCCATTTACCCACAACATAAGTGAGTGAAGGTACTGTTTAAAATGGGGGCTAGTCATCAACACGTTAGCGTGAAAGACATTAACTTCATTCACTTATATTGTGGGTTCAGGTAAATGGCAACGTTGCATTTTCATTCAACACTGGCCGCATAAAGAGTGTACAGCCCAAACGGCTTGTCCGATTTAAAAAATTTCTTCATTTTAGATTGAAAACATCATATCTGGAGACTGTTTTTTTCCCCTCTTACATTTTAATAGCAGTTACCCTATGTCAGGGCATTTTTGAGACACCCAGTATATATATATATTTCAGATTCAAAGCGATGATTCGTCCCTTCCAAATGACTCTTCCGGTTCGGGATGAGACCTAGTGAGATCTGAACCACTATAGTTCATATATTTCTCCCATCGGGACTCGAACCTAAGATCTAATGAGCCAAAGGCACGCGCATTAGCAATGAAAACGATTGAGAAGGGTTGGTGTACAACTTCCGGTTTCAAATATTGGTTCCTCGTGCTTTGGAAAGCGATCGTAATATTATAATAAACGAGATTTACTTGTTATTGAGACACAATGATTTCTTCCAGTTAATACGTAAAAATGAATGGGATGCATTTTTTTTAAAGTTATAGAATGTGATAGGCTCTAATCTAAATTTAGTGGATTTTGAGTCATGACCTACCTGGTTGCGCATTCTCATGTTATGTTGGTAATAGTGCAGTACACATATGCACATATGTTAGGAATCAGTGACTGGCAACAGGTAGTGGCATAAAAGTGGGTTTCCTTATCTACGTCCTTAAATGTCCGACCTTGTTCGCTCGATTACAAATCACAATGCACGTTGTCCTTCACTTGCTCCAGATAACGCTCCGCGGCGGAGGACAATAACCCTTTACAACCAGGCTATGTCACGTGTGCAAAGAGAATTACATCAACCACGAGGAGAAAAGGAAAGAAGGCGCAAGATATGATTGTAGATTTAATTTCAGCAGCAGTCATTGGTGAATAACGTTCAAGTATATTGACTTCGGCATTTAAACTAAATGTTACTAAAATATTCGTATGCCAAATTTATATCTTTTATAATAGTACGTATATATCTTTTTACAATATATCTTAATATGGGTAATTACTGTATTATTGTTTTAATAAAACTTGTTGCGGGTGTGTGTGTGTGTGTGTGTGTGTGTAAAATCTGGAACTCCGTTCTGCGTACGCTACTGCTTGGGGTTTTATATATAAGTGTACACAGTAAAACAGAACTAGCCACATTTTTTTTTAAAGGCTTTCTAAATGAAACCGTAGGTGCAATAACGACCCACCGATCCACTCTACTCAGTGCAATGTAGACAGCATCTTCTAAACTGGTAAATTTGTCCACGTTTTATTTTCAAGGCCTCCATTGTTTTTCGTTATTTATTTGTTTCTATTTACTTACCTAAGATGAGTATATCTAACAAGGCAGGGTACCCAGATCTAACACACCGATTCTGATAAGATTACACGCACATACATAAAGAACATTGAAAAAGAAGCGACACGTATTTTTTTTATATCGGCCAACAAGCACATTGAAAGGGTCAAATAGGGGCATAAAAATGGGGTCAAAATAAGATTATGTGGAATATAGCGAGAACGAGAAGAGATATCGGAAAAGGTTAAATGTACGAAATACTACCCATAATCGGCGTAATTCAATGAGGTAGAACGCACCCATGAGAAGAGAGCAGAACATCCGAAAATGGACCAATCACCTGTACAACATTGTCACAATGTGTTACGGAAATGAGCGAAAAGGGTGATAAGGAGCAGGAAGAAAGAAGAAACGAAAACAGAAAATACGTGTTTTTGCTTTGGGTGCATACATCACCCATATGCGAAAGAGACGCAGATTTATCTCAATGACCGAAGATGGAATAACACGCAGGAAGGATGCAAACGCCGTTCATATAGGCAGTCAGCGAGACACTACTGCGCAGTGGGTTGCATATATCGGGTAATGGGAACAAAAATTCATACCACTATAGCAGCGTTTCCCAACCGGCGTGCCGCGGCACACTGGTGTGCCGCGAATGGACCGCTGGTGTGCCGCGAGGAAATCGAAACAAAATTATTAATTCTATAGCAACCAAATTGCAAGACATACGAAAAAAATGTATATTTTTGTATTTCACATTACTATGAATTTCTACCATGGAAAAAATTTCTGTAATTGTAATATATTATTCTACATCTATTACTATGTAGCAGACAGTATTTCGGTTCGTACACGTTTCCACGGTTAGCTGCTATGTTACGCTTCAATTGAGAGTTATACTAACACCGAGAAATGAAAGCACTTGTACGGTACGCGTCAAGTGAACGTTCGTAGAACACTCATTCGCACGTGAATGACAGAACAACAGTTTATTAAACAGGTATGTTCTGACTTCGAAGTATCGCAAGCTGTGTGATTGCAATAATATGCACCGATTTTGGTAAAAACAGCAAAGTTAAAAGTACAAGACATTTGTTTGTTCGTTCGTTATTTAGTTATCTTCGTTCTTAGTGAAAGATTGGATACAGTTTTCGAAAAAGAAAGCGTATTTTTAAAAATCTGAGTCCTATATTTCATTGCAATTCTTTGCTATTTTAAAATTAGAATAAAAAAAAAATCATCATAATGAATTAGCATAGGGGAAAACCAGTGATCGACCTTTCATCTCCGTGAGAAGGAGATCAGTAATCACAGAAAAGAAATACTATGGTATTTTATACTTGCAAATAATAATAATAATAATAATAATAATAATAATAATAATAATAATAATAATAATAATAATAATAATAATAATAATAATATCTATGACTGTGCCGCGAGAATTCAAGTTACACCCGTAGTGTGCCGCAAGTTGATAAAGGTTGGGAAACGCTGCACTATAGTATGAAATAGCAGGTGGTCCATATATGTAAGATAAACAGCAACATTAATATCAGTACCACACATGAGTATCAACATTATATCATACGAAGATACGCGTACAACATAACAGTAATAGTAACAATTTTGTTTTTGTGTTACTACACATTTTCGTTTCCAACAACCATCTCGTCGTTGTTCTTATTACGCGATATATACAACCCACCGCGCAGTGCTGTCTCACTGGCTGTCTATATGAACGGCGTTTACATCCTTCCTGCGGGTTATCCCATCTTCGGGCATTGAGATAAATCTGCGTCTCTTTCGCATATGGGTGATGCATGCACCCAAAGCAAAAACACGTATTTTCTGTTTTCGTTTCTCCTTTATTCCTGCTCCTTATCACTCTTTTCGCTCATTCCCGTAACAAATTGTGACAATGTTGTACACGTGATTGGTCCATTTTCGGATGTTCTGCTCTCTTCTCATGGATGCGTTCTACCTCATTGAATTGCGTCGACTATGGGTAGTATTTCGTACATTTAACCTTTTCCGATATCTCTTCTCGTTCTCGCTATATTCCACATAATCTTATTTTGACCCCATTTTTATGCCCCTATTTGACCCTTTCAATGTGCTTGTTGGCTGATATAAAAAAAAATACGTGTCGCTTCTTTTTCGATGTTCTTTATGTCTGTGCAATTTATCACAATCGGCGTGTTACACCTGGGTACTCTGCCTTGTAAGTGAAAAAAGTACTTCAGGCAATTTTGGATATTGATATTTATAATTGTAATAATAGCAATAGGACTTACTACTTGGCTTTCGAGAGACAGTCAAACTTTACACTTTTTGTTGTTGTTGTTACGTCGGTCTACCTTCAACTTCAAATTTCATCCTATTTTCCACTGAAAAGTATCTGTAATTCAACAAGGAAATAATTATATATCATAGTTAAATTGAAATTCATCGTATAAGCAAGAATTTTTTGCGTTAAATTCATCATCATCAAAATTCATGGGCCTTTTAATATGGCCCGTGACAAACATTTTACCATTGTACGATATATCATAAAGGTCGGATCCACTGGTATTGTAACAGAGCAGTGCTTGAGCGATTAACTGTTGAAATTCAAACTCCGATTAGTGATAATTTCCCAGCCTTGTTTTATTACAAATATAAACTCTAGTCAGTGGAGAGGATGGCATGGATCATGGGTCAGAGTTGATGACGATGAATTTTGGTGGCTCAGAGTGGGTCACGGTGAGTGGTGAGTCAGTAGATCATGGATCAAGTTTTCATTTACCCACGCCGTCTCTGGAAGGAAGCCCACCAGACACGACCAGAATATTTCTTTGTGAACGTAAACTTGTGTTTAAGTTAGGTATGTGGTCAGAGAGAGAGAGAGAGAGAGAGAGAGAGAAAGTGGTGGTTGATTTTTAGTTTAACATCCCTTTCAGCAGCGAGGCCATGTGACACATGGACCTAAACTTAACGTAGGATGCAAACTACATGAGTTGTAGCCGGGAATCGAACCCGAGGATCTTCTGTATGTTAACCAAATAGCGACGAGGAAACGAGAAAGAGAGAGATTATACTACAATACATACAAAGCAGTTAAGATATCCCTTGTGCATCTTCTTTCGATAGAGAAATAACACGTATAAAATGATTCATACTTTGTGTATAAAAATACCAACACTAAACATGGTAATTTGTTATCAGTTTAGATGCCTTTCTATGGTCTCATACATTCCCATTATGTGCATAGGCGTGATAACACGGCGCCGTAATTATTTACACAGTATGTCAAGTTTTGTAATTTTGTATTTAAACGCAATTTTCTGTGGCTAACCATACTTCTAAAAATGAAGCTTTTGTGCGTGCATGCAAGTGACGATGGTAATGAGTTTATTGGCTTACAGGAGGAGGATTACGTGTGTGTGTGTGTGTGTGGCGGTGGGGAGGGGATGGATATATATCCAGCCACTACAGTAATTTTGCTCGGTACGTGGAGATGAGGTTAAAGTGAAATTTTACGCATTTTTTCCTTTCCCTAGGTTAGTGAGGTATTCCACTATTTTCCGGATGAACTAAAAGAAAAAAACAGTAATTTTTCGCAGTTTCTCTTAATTTAAAATGCAACAGGAAATTCAGAAAGCCTAATTGGATCTGTTGTGGCTGTAAGCTGCAAATTGGACGGTTCCAGTTTGACTTTCGGCTTGAAACGTTGCTTTCTTTTTAATTTTACCTTTATACCTTATAAGGATAAATGTCTGCCCATTGTATTGTGTGGATGGGAAAGTTGGTCGCGTATTGCATAGAGAGCAGAAAACAATGACAAAAATATTTAGCGCTAAAATGTGTAAGCAAACGAGTTAATTTCTCAGTAGCTACCGGCCACTAATTATCGTACAGATAACAAAGTCAAGCCCCTAAGATTGACGGAACACGCCACTTATGCAGTAAAAATAGCTGCTGCCGGGGAAACCTATAGCGGAAAAAGACCTTTGGGTAGATCAAGGAAAATTTGAGAGGGTTATGTAAAACATTATATAAGGGAGATAGATAATAACAATCTAGAATGTATTGATTTAGCGCAGGATAGAATCCTTATAAACTTAATGTAATGTCCCACGATTATGCCCTTGGGTCCGAAACAGAATGAAAACAAACAATTATTAAGCAATTAATGGGATGTAAATGGTGGAGAAAACAGGAGAACTACGGCACAGAAAGCAGTATCCACAATTTTTTTGAGAGATACTAATTTAGCAACCATGCAGTGGGAACTGTTATTGCAGAGAGATACCTTGCAAACTTGCAATATATCTATGTTACAAATAATATAATATATGTATGCAGACTTAAAATTTACCCCTTGCACGTAAAGTAAGGTATATTACCAGTTTATAAATCCCCTGAGGCCTCTTACGTTCAGCCTTTCGAGTAGAACCCGTCCAGATTGAACCAAATGGTCTTAAAATGTATGTCTTAAGCACAAAATTGTATGGGAAATTCAACCGAGTTGATTTGTTCATGTTTGACTTGTGATGTTAATTCGTGAAAATATGCCTGAAATATATGTAACTCACTTTGTACAACTCTGTAATGGGCTGCATACCGCCGTAAGATCGAATACTTTTCGGGAGCTCTCCAATTTTTTTTTTTTTTTTCATTTTACAATTGTATTGGAACAAACTTTTTTTTTTGTTTTTTGAGGAGGGGGGACCCTAAAGAGTAAACAAGCGGGTAAATTGGGCAATTAATTTAACACGGAACTCCACAATGTTTACGAAACTCTTAATATTATGCTACTGGTTAGATAAAGGCAAGTAAAATGGTCAGGATGCGTCGCGAGAAGTTCTGGAACTAAAAGTTTTGGGTAATAAAACATCATTTATATTGAAAGCTAATATAAACTCTTTTAGTTTAACGTCCCACGATTATGCCTGTCAGGCTAAGGAGATGGATAATTTAGGCAAGTGAATGATGATGGAAGAATTGGTAGGGCCACGGTGGCTCATTGGTAGAGCGTTCACCTCTGGTGCTAGGGGTCCCGGGTTCGATCCCAGCTCCCGCCAAGTGAACTTTGTGGTGGACAAACACCGTGTGCGTGGGTTTTCTCGGGGTTCTCCCGTTTCCTCCCACTTTCTTCATTCCACCATTTTCACTCATTACTTATCATCACCGTCTCCTTTAGCCTAACCGGCATAACCGTGGGACGTAAAACTCAAAGATTTCATTTCATTTCGGAAGAATTGGTGGAATGTGAATGTGGGGGGAAATGGAAATACTCCAAGAAAAACTGATGGACACGGTGTTGTCCACCATGAAAGGTAATATAAAATATGACATTACAAAAGTGGAGTACATAACATTATGACGGCCAAGTAGTTTTCTACTATATACAACTTGGAATTGTGTTCGGAAATAATATCATATAAAGCATGGGAAAAGAAACAAGTTCATTCTTTAATCAAATAGTGGGTTACATTTTTTCTTTAAAATGTGAGAATAGACTTTCAAAATCTGGCACTATTGCGTGACTAAGCTGAAAAGAAAAGGGAAATTTTCACTTTAAAAGCAACGAAAAGGAATACATTTGTGGCTGGGTTATTGATGAATGATTTAGAAGACGATGCAAGAGAATTTCAGAGTCTTTGTGCTGAATGCTGTTCATTCAATATGAAACACCCAATTTCCGAATACAATTTAAAACTCCAGTGTTCCTTTTTAACTGCTTTGTAGCCAATTCCCTTCTTGGTTTTATCTTATAAAATTGAGTTTTGTTTATTTTTAACAACAAATTTCCAGTTCCAGATCAATGTACTCCGAAATTATTAATAAAGAAACGAAGTGGAAGGAAATCGGTCAGTGCGTTTATATCTCGGTCTTTGTTTGGTCAAATTTGAAGAATCATCCCGGGAACAACCTCGGTCAGAATGTCGCTGCCGGACCGTGAAAATATGCCTAAAATGTATGCAACCCGCTATGCACAATTCTGTGACGGGTAGTATACCATTGAAAAATAAAATGCTTCCCAGGAGTACTTTTTTAAATCAGATTTTTCATTTTTCAATTATACTGGAAGAAACTTTTTTGGGGGGAGGGGATCCCAAAAGTGACGAACAAGCTCGTGAATGGGGCAATTAATTTAAGGCGGTATCTCCCAATTGCAATGGAAGAGCTTTAACCACTAGTGTACGCCTGCTTAGTTGTATCGATAAGTTTTTCTCAACTATTTATTGATTTACTTGGTATTATCATGAGCCAATAAAGAATTAACTCAGTGTCACTTCAGCAAAAACAGAAGTAACTCACTATTGTATAAACAGAATTAACTCAGTAGTACATGATCAATTAAACAAGTAAATGTTACGTAAGATAAATTATTAGCTCCGCATTTTATGAGCCAACAGAGAATTAACTCCGTATAGCATGAGCCAACAGAGAGTTCACTCAGTATCGCTTGAGCAGATAGAGAATTAGCTCACTAGTACGTAAACAGAAATTAACTTATTACATGAGCAATCAAAAATTCAGAATTACATAAGTTGATGAATTATTAGCTCAGTATTACATGAACCAACAAAGAATTAACTCCATATGACTTGAGCAAATAAATAAGTAACTCATAAACTGAGAATTAACTCAGTCAGTATTATTAATTTATGAGCAATTAATCAACTCATGAATACAAAGTAGTTATCTCGTTAATAAATGATTAAGTCAGCGGTGAGATTAATAGACTTACTTATTAAGATAATTTATAATATTATAAACAATGCATTAAATGATTAAATAGTGTACAGTCGTAAGAATGCCGTACAAACTCGTGGAGTAAACTCTTTAAAAAACTCTTTCCAACTATGGCTCAGGACGTGGGGCAACGACCCCACTTGCTCCCCCTACAGGACTTCCCTGCATATACAGAGGTGTAAGTGTGCAACTTATCTCGTGTATTTATTCCATAAAAATTGTTAATCTATCTACACAAATGAAAATAAGTGACTATGTTTGTGACTTCATATCTCTTAAACCGGCCGACCGATCTCGATCAAATTTTCAACATAGACGAGATTCGGGCCTGGGATGGGGATACTTATCATTTCATGTTGACAGTGCTACTTAGGGAGAGGGAGGGGAGATATATAAAAATGATCGAAAATGACCGATCTGAGTGTCTGCGGAATCCATAGTTCTCGGGATCGTTGAGATGAACAGTGACACTTCCAATGGCTTGTAAATCCAAATTCAGCCCCCATTAATACTCCTAAAGAGAGATGATAACATGTAGAGATAATTGAAAATGGCCAATATCAGTGTCGAATTCAGTTTTTGGGGTTCCTAAGTTGATTGGTGACAGTTTTGGTGTCCTTTATGTCCAAAATGAAACGTATTCTCGACGTGCGAAGAACAGGCATTCTCCTACTACTATATAAAATATATTCACATTATCATATATGTAGAGTGCATACTCGGTTTACAAATACCGTCCAAGTATAATATTTTCATGTTTTATTTCAATTTATTGAATCTAAAAGGACATTGTTTAAAACAAGAAATGTAATATCATATTTTTCCCTCTAGGATATTGTTTTTTTTTTTTTTTTTTTTTTTATGGATATATATCTTTCCCTTTTAAAGCATTAAATTAAACTTGTCCTGTGCCTTCACTTTATTTTGACAGCTTTGCTGTCTTGTTTCTTTCTTTCATTTTATGTTTTCGTTTCGCTAAACTTCTCTGTCTTTTTTCTTCTTTAAGAATGGATGTAAAAAGGAGGGGACGTAGATTAATTACTCTGTTTACATTGGAATTCTACCACTTTTCTTGAATAACGACTTTTTTTCCCCTTTGAATAATATCTAAGAAAACAAGTTGACGCGTGATTACAATGAATGGATAACGAACTACGGACATCCTCTTCTTTGTTTGGTTCAAACTTTAACAAGAAAAAGTTCTGTCGAATGGTCTCAGATGAAACTCTTGCTTGTCTGCTTCTGATGTTTTCTTTTACATCCAGGACATCTTATATTATGTAACTTATATCAAAAGCAGAAGGGATTTAAAGAATTGTTACGTAATTTCCACTTTCTCAGTTCCACACGTCTTATGTGCATATACGTATAACTTATATGTATATTGTTATCAGTCAACAATCTTCCGATTCGTTTCACGCAGCTTTGCACTCTTTCCTATCTTGAGTCAGGAATTTCTTTTCTACGTACTTTTTTCCCTGTATCTTATATTATTTGGTCCTTATATTTAATTCCGTGCCTTCTTATAAGTATTTTTCTTATGCCGTTCCCCTCTATAGGTACGTAATAGCATGATTCTTTCATGTCTCATACTGTGTCAAATCATCCGATCTCTTCTTTTCGATATTGTTTTCAGTATATATATATATATGTGCACGCATATGATAATTAATAAAAATGATAAACATCAAAGAATTGGTGACATGAGAACGTATGAGGAAACTGAAAAACTCCGAGAAAACTCACCAACACGATGTTGTTTACCACGAACTCATTTTTTCCTGAGTTCGAACCAAAGACCCCTCGCACCAGAGATGACTGCTTTACTACTAATCCACCGTGCCACACTGAGCCATAAGCTCGCAGGGAATCACATTTGTACGTGATATTTAATATAGAACTTTTAAAAAACTAAGTAATAAGGACATTAAAAATCCAATACAATTTTGCGCTGGCGATTGTTTGTCCTAAAAGTATAATCACACTTCAACATCTCTATTTAATAAATAAATAAATAAATAAATGAATAATGAATAGTGCTACGAAGAATGTGTGAGAAAATTATTCTCTTTTCATCTACCTACACAACTTTTCCCGCCATCCGCAAAGGAAATAGAAATACAAGGTGTAATCAAAATGTACAGTGAATGTAGTTGCACAGTAGTGCCATCTATCGATGCTGTATCCATTTCAACTAGTGAGCTCGGTAGCCTAAACCTTTGATACAGTCAGTGTCGAGTGTGAACGAGTTGTGACATGTTAGTTGGCTTCCAGAGGCATAAGAGTGAGGACGTATTAACAGTGTCTGTCAGTGCCAAGAAAATTCACAAAGTGTCAAAATTAGTGTATTGAGATGAAGCTATGGTATTGAAGACTGTTTATAAGTGGTATGAGCGATTTAAAAGCGGCAAGGAGTCGATTGAAGACAAGCAACGATCGAGACGTCCTTCGACGTCAAAAACAGGTGAAAACGTGCAAAAAGTGGCACAAATGATTAGTTTAAACAGGCGAATGACTATTCGAGAGCTTTCTAAGAGCTAAACATCTCGTATGGGTCTGTGAAAAGTATTTTAACCGCCGATTAAATAGGCAAATAGCTTCTTTCTTCACCACGAAAACACGCCGTACTACACCTTGCTTTTGACCTGCGAGTTTTTGGCCGAAAAAATATCCCTGTGTTTCCATATTCGCTGTGCCCTCCAGATATAACACCATGCGACATCTGGCTCTTCCCCACCCGACGAAATTAAAACACCGCTAATTTTACAGTAATTATGTGATATCTTAAAATAGATAAAAGATAATCGAAATGTGGAACAAGAGCGCCCTAGACAATATCATTTTACATGAGATATCGTTATCACGACCCACTTATCTGCTTTCGATTTCTGGCCATTTTGAAAAATCGGCATTTATTTTCGCGTTTCTAAACGGCTGGAAACGGAAAGCCACTAGGTAACTTGTGATAAGGGTACCTCACACAAAATAATATTGTCTAGGGCGCTCTTTGTTCTGCATTTCAATTATCTTTTATCTATTTGAAGATATCACATAATTACTGTAAAATTAGCGGTATTTTAATTTCGCAGTGATGAGGCCTCTTAATAGGGATAACTGTACAGACCTGTTTCAATCATTAACCCCTGCTCTAAATCACTGTATATTAATGGAATCCACGGCTCGCTATAATTATTATTTTTACCCGATATTTTGTTCTCGAGTTATAGCCATGTATTTAAACGTACCGATTTATTTTCGGCGGGATATAGTTCTGAAATGGTGTGTTAGTGCATCCAAGTATGTCATACTTCACGCGACTGAAAAATATCCCTCCCCTTCCCTCACAACCCACAATATAACTATACCGGGTATTAGTTGTACACTTAAAACATATTAGTCATGACAGCGGGTATATGTTCTGTAATGAATTTGAGAAAAAATGTTAGCGGAGACATTATGAGTCAGAAGATAGAGTAAGCTATTGTGTTTAGCAAATGAGCGTGTTAGTGGGAACGTAGGACTATTATACCTTTGAAGGCGTAATAACTGAAAGGATATAGGAAACATTCGTTTGTGTGTTAATAAATGGTGAACATTATTCCTAATGCCATTACGTTACTCTCATATTGCGTTACTCGTATAACCTTTGTATGGCAGGGGAAAAGAAAACCTGATTCACGTAACCTTAGTAACGTTTCATTTGTAACTATGTATAACACGTAATCTAAACTCAGTGTTTGTGAAAAGTATTTTTAACTTTGAGGACATTCGAAGGAAATGCCGTTGAGGTCAAAAGTTCTCCAGCCGACACTATTCATAAACGAGCCTAAACAGGCGCGTACTCAGAAACTTTTGTTGAGTGGTGTCCAAGCTTTGGGGGTGATCCAGTACTACGCGTATGTAGTATTGAACAGATATTATTCTGGACCCAAAAAGACGATAAGTAATTGTAAAATACTTCCACCTATATTTTCAGAAAAAAAAAAAGTGATAGAACTAGATTGTTTTTATAAGAGAAAGACTACAGATGAAGTTTAAGATCAAATGTTCACGCTACATCAATCATTTCTTGTTGAACAAGTATACTTTAATTGAGGGAGTGTACACTCATGTCCAAAATTATTGTCGCATGTCTATAAATATGTTGTTGTAGGAATATAATTTGATAACGAATTAGCCTGGTATATCTTATAAATCGGCAAAGAGATGTATGTGGCAAATTTCATATCAAAAGAGCAGTAAATCAGAACAATAAAACGAAAATAAAACTTTCTTGTCCATTTAGCAACATATTGTTTTACTCAGTCTAATTTTCGTATTTTCCTATGAAATTTACCACAAATATACATTTCCCGATTATACACATAGTATGAGTATTAAAAGTACCAGGGAAAATCATTGTCAAATTATATTGTTACAAGAAGACAGTTATAGATATGTGACAATGATTTTGGACATGAGTGTACATTGTTGAGTTAGGAAATTTGATGGGGTCCGAACCCCCAGTGGACTCCAAGGGTGCAACCTGCTTCTATATCACTTAGCTTAGCATGTGTAGTGTGTGTTTGATCGTCCTTCATAATCCTGCTGTTGCATTATTATTATTATTATTATTATTATTATTATTATTATTATTATTATTATTATTATTATTATTATTATTATTATTATTATTATTATTATTATTATTATTATCAGGGCCCGGATCTTGTTGAAAAGTCAACTTTTTACTGTTACGCATAGGACAAGACAAGTTGAAATATAAACGTTGTTCATCAACTCTAGGTTCTAAAAACATATCTTTTTAGGGTCAACATTTGGTCACCTTTTGACGTTTTGAAGTTTCAGGTCATTTTTTAATATTTTAAGGTAATTTTTAGGTCACTTATGGTCTTTTTATTCTTTTTCTTCTACATAAAGAAATCTTAAAATGAACACTTTTACGGATTTGGAAAAGACGAAGTTAAATTATCTCTTTTCCTGCTTCCTGACTTTTGGGGTGGAAAAACTGCATTCCTAACAAGCTAATGAACACTAAACTGTAGCTGGTTGACGAGGGGTGGGGGTTGGTAGGTGGTCAAATAGATGTTTCCGGGTTGTTGACCAAGATATGATCAGGTGAATAACTAAAAATAAATTAGAAGGCGTTCAAAGATTTTAAACTTCTTTTTATTCTCGTGTATACATTCCACACTTGCGAACTTTTATTCTTTAAGTGTACTTCCTAGTTTCAACTCGGGAGTGAATTGACACTTTCAGTACGTACAATACCGTACAATGGACTGATAATTGAACACAACATTTGATCAATGGGCTGCAACTAACTGAAACAATACTTTTGAAAATGACTGAGAAATGATAGTTAAAATCCAATAGATATTCAAAAAAAAAAAAAAAAGTCCATGTTTAACGAAGTAAACGTTTTAAAATACGCAAGTTTTAAGGTCAATTTTTGTGAATTTAGGGTCATTTTACAGAAATTTTAGTGTCATTTTATAGGTCACTTTTTAGAAAAGTTTAGGTCAACAAGATCCGGGCCCTGATTATTATTATTATTATTATTATTATTATTATTATTATTATTATTATTATTATTATTATCTGTCTTTTGGCAGGTCTCGCATTTAATGGGGGTTTCTTTTCTTTTCTTCTTAATTTTTAATTTGGGCCTAGAAATGTTTCTTCCATATTTCTCGATTTTCAGCTTCCTCTTCTCTTTTAACTGCCAATATTTTCTTCTATTTTTCAAATCACCGATCAGTTTTCTTCTTCTTCTTCCTTTCCCTCGCTTTCCTTCTATGGCAGTATGAAGAAGACAATTTCTTCGTAAGATGTGTCCAATTCAATTGGCCTTTTCTACATAGGATGCTTACTAGAAGTGTCTTCTTCTCTCCTATCCGTTTTAAAACATCGTCTTCACTTTTTCTGTCCATTTTATCTTCTCCATTTTGGTGTTATGTAAGGACACAAAACAGAGAAACTCGAAAGTGTAATATCAAAATGACGGTAATAAAATAATAAATTGAGAATTAGAATGCTATTCTTGAGGAAAAAGTATATATATATATATATATATATATATATATATATATATATATATATATATATATTTACAAGTATCGTAATTTAAGATTCTGACTGTCGGCTGTCATTACAAACTGTTACCCTTAGTGCATGCTGAATAATTCATATGAGATTGTGGTCGTCCTTTGTGTGTGTGTTCCTTGTTATTAGGCTTTAAGTGAAACAAGACCAATTTACATCTCATTTATAAAGTCTTTGAAGCACCTGCAATCGATCAAACAACAAATCTGTAAATTGATTTGCAGTTTTAGTGTGTGTAACACGTTATTTTACAATTTGCCTGAGTGGCAGTATAATGTCAAGTATGGCTAAGCATTTTAAGATTTTTATTTGCTACAAGTTTTGGCATGGTTTTCATTTATTTTTTTTTTCTTATGTTTATAAGTAATGAGGACATTACATGGTACAATCATATCATATTTACTCATATATCTTCCTAGAATTTAAACAAACTACTTTTTTTATTTTAAATTTTACTACATGCGTAATTTGCCTTTTCGTCACTGAGTTCAGAAAATTAACACCAACTGAATTTTGTAAATGAATTCGTGCATGAAATAGTCACTGTTGGTCCTTTCGTTTTCAAGATAAATACTCTGCAATTGAAGACCTCGGGGGAGAATAATGATATCCCACTCTGACATGATTTTGAGATACACGGCTTTGAATGTTTGGGTACGTGTAGTGACACTATTGAAAACCCTGGAATGAATTGGCCATATCTCTGTCATCTGTTGACCAAACTTGGTAATTCTTCGAGGGATAACAGATCCACTGGCGTCAAGCAGCATATATGTGGTGTTTCACTCATTTTTCACGATTTTCAGGGTTATCATTATTTCCCCCCGAGGTCTTCAACTGTCACGGGCTTCGGGGGCTCACGTCAGTGGTAGAGATGGGACCTCACAGATGGGAGGACATATTAAGATGGATCTCGCAGAAAAAGGAATACAAAGTAGAAACTGGATCCAGTTGGCTAACGATAGAAGTCAGTGGAGAGCTTTTGTGAACATAGTTTTGAACCTCCGGGTTCCATATGCTATAGAGCTAGTTAGTTACAATACAATGCTCTACACGAAACATTTAACGAGTCTTTTCTTTAACTATTTAAGGACTCCACAATACACTTGTCATCTTCCTGAAGAACTTTTACGATAATAATCCTGATTGGATTGGCTTCATAAGGATAGAATTCAGTGAAACCGTTTTGTTTCTGCGGCGATGAACCTTCCGGTTCTTTAAGCTTTATTATTATTATTATTATTATTATTATTATTATTATTATTATTATTATTATTATTATTATTATTATTATTATTATTATTATTATTATTATTATTATTATTGAAATAAAAGAGAGGATATACAGAGCATTGAACTCAGAACTGTTTCATTCTCCATTTTATTGTTTTTAGGACAGACGCGACGTGAGGAACTAAGACTGGCAAAATATGAAGGTTCAACAGCACTCACGGGTTCTCATTTAAATTTTACGACCGCTTCCGTTTGGCAATGTAAAAGGTCTGTTTCACATATCGTAAAGAAAATTTCCAATATTCCTCTATTACCGTCTTTCTTTCTCAAGGAAAAGGGAAACAAGTCATAGGACATTTCGTAATAGGAAAACTTACCTTTGACATTTTATTGACTGAGTGTGTGCGTGTGTTTGGATATGACTCTAGAGGCCCCCTACGTATCGTATATACGTCATTGGGGTTGTGAATATTTCATATGAGGACGTCCGTGGGACGTCTATTTCACAGCTGTTGCTATCAGCATATGCTTTTGACAAATAGCTGCAGCTGACAGAACAATGGTACCCCAGTGATTGTCTTCAGAGTTCATTATGTTTTCACTTTTTGTTGTATTATTATTATTGTTATGTGTGCGTCATTACTGACACGTATTTTCTTTTTCTTTTAAGTGATAATGAAAATTTTGGAATCAGGACTAACACAGATTCAGGCTCGGTATTGTCAATTGGACTCGCAAATACTATTCTCATTTCCTTGTTTAACGTCCCACGTATATATACCAAGGCTAAGGGATACAGTGTTGGTGGGATGGATGCTAATGGTAGAATTAAGGAAGTGGGAAGTAACAGGAGGATCCCGAGAAAACCCACGCTCACGATGTTTGTCCACCACAAAGTCCACTTGGCGGGAGTTGGGATCGAACCAAGGACACCTCGCGCCAGAAATAAGCCGTCTATCACTGAAGCACAGCAGCCTTCCAGTAATCTCCTTAGGCACTCGTTAGCTCAAACTCGCACGAGCTTGGGCTCGCTATCTTCAATGAGACTTGAGGTCATTAAGATCATTGAGCTTATGGTCAATAAAAGCTCGGACTTGCTTTTCTCAGTGAAACTCGCAATCAGTAAGATGATTGAGATCGTGGTCAGTAAGGGCTTGGGCTCCTTATCCGCAATGAGACTCGCAGTCATTAAAAGATCATTGAGATCATGGTCACTAAGGGCTTGGGCTCTTTACCCGCTATGAGACTCGCAGTCATTAAAAGATCATTAAGATCATGGTCACTAAGGGTTTGGGCTCCTTACCCGCAATGAGACTCGCAGTCATTAAAAGATCATTGTGATCATGGTCACTAAGGGCTTGGTCTCTTTATCCGCAATGAGACTCGCAGTCATTAAAAGATCATTGAGATCATGGTCACTAAGGACTTGGGCTCCTTACCCGCAATGAGACTCGCAGTCATTAAAAGATCATTGTGATCATGGTCACTAAGGGCTTGGGCTCTTTATCCGCTATGAGACTCGCAGTCATTAAAAGATCATTGTATCATGGTCACTAAGGGCTTGGGCTCTTTACCTGCTATGAGACTCGCAGTCATTAAAAGATCATTGTGATCATGGTCACTAAGGGCTTGGGCTCCTTATCCGCAATGAGACTCATATATATATATATATATATATATATATATATATATATATATATATATATATATATATATATATATATATATATATATATATGGTTGCTATATATATAGGGTTGCTATATTTTTTGATCCAAAATACGGTCAAGCCTTAAAATGACGACCATCAAAGATACAGTGCCCAAACACAGAATAAATATTTTGAAATTTATTACCTAAAACTCACCTTTTTAGGTTATCACGCAATTGTTTACTGTAATTCTTAAAACACTATTGGAAACTGACATATGTTATATTATTTTTTTCATTAACATAAACATAATAAATCATGCAATTAAATTACGTATATTAAATCTAATCAAAAGAAATCTGGAATGGAAAAAAATGAGAAACTTCTTAAAAACATAACCTAATTTATTAATAGTAACTAAAATATAAGTTATATACGATGAAAACACAATTCTTTTCCACCGATATTTTAGCAATTCGTAACTCGGAAATTTTCGGGCATCTCCAAAAACGGTCAAATACGGACATTTTCCTATTTCATATTTTGTACGATACGGACACAGACCCAAAAGTACAAACAATCCGTACAAAATACGTACATATGGCAACCCATATATATCTGCTGTAGAGCATCTGAGAAAATCTGCTGTAGAGCAAAAAGGGCAGAGAGATGAGAAACTATTTCCTGCAATTGATTAAGCCTTGCAAGAATACATTCCAGCTCCATCCTTCACTCTACTAAAACCGGAAGTGGTTGAAATCAACCACTTCCTGTTTTAACGTTTAAGTGCGAACGATAATAGATAGCGAGAGGCAGTTTTCTGCAATCGGTTAAGCGTTCCAAGAACATATTTCAGCTGTAATTTATTCTCCCTACGAAGACCGAAAGTAGTAGAAATCTGCTACCACTTCCGGTTCCAATATTGGAAAAATATCACAACATACAACCAAACTTTTTCACGTGGTGTACACGTGACACTGGGCTTGGTTTATAATAGAATAAGTACATTAGATCAGTTTTGCTCCCTTATTTTGAAGCTATAAAACATTTAATTTTTACCGAGTGACTTCTCTGAAGACCCGCCACTGTAACAACCTATTCTAACTAATGTGATGTTTTCTTAGTTTTAAAAAAATAATCCCGTGTGTGTGTGTGGCTGACGTCTTCAATTTCGCAACTTGTGCATTGTATGGCGGAACATAATGACACACACACAATACATTTGTTTAGTATTCTGAGGCATAGAACGCTGGATGCACACCGCATTCAAGTATGATCTAGTCTCAACTGGTTACAACTAAGCAAACAGGAATAGACATCAGCTGTGGCCATGAGAGAGATTAATTCTTTATGACCTACGACAACTTTTCTATCCGAGTGAAAAAGAAACGGAAGTAGTTGCGTGCATTTAAAATTATTTCTCTCCATATACACTGGTTGTGCAATACTCAAAGCTATTTGGGCCTACCCTTTTTCTCTCTCTCTCTCTCTCCCTCTTCCTCTTTTCCACAAGACTGAATGACGCGACACGAAACCCTTTGACAGAAACTTCATTAAATATAGGTTATATATTTTTCAATCTTGACATGCATCTAATTATGGAATCAGTGTTGTCAACTCGAGATGCTCTCTCATCTAGCCAAATGATCATCTTTGGTGTTTGTGGTCCCGACTTTGACTCCCTGTCTGGGCTAGAATTTTGCGTGTTTATTCGGCCTCGTGAGATAGGAAGATTCTTGAATTAAAAGGTAGCGATCTTCAGTCTAGAAACACACACATAACTACGAAGGAAATAATCCGGCGTCTATAGCCCTTTTGTACTATCATTCTATTGGTCACATCCTTCGGTAAGTATTGATTAATTTACTGAGATGATACTAGTGGGCCTTTTACGAGTGTAATGTTGGTAGTCAACATGGCCGTCAGTTGTTCCATATAATAACTCTTGGAGAAAAGCGAATTTCTAAATTATGTTTCGTGCATTAGACAGCTAGAGAAATGATCTCAGCTGAGGTCGTTAATGAAGTAAATCCGTTAAAATCTTCACGGGTAACGGTGACTCTAACGGTAGCTATCCATATCCCGTTTAAAATTTATAACATTCCCTAGCATCTATGTTACCTGCACAGTAGCAAAGAAATGTTGGTTGCCTGTAATTAAAGGATATGTAGCTTTTCTTATTGCAATTATCTGGGCCGAGATCGTTAAAAGAATTAATCCGTTAACATCTTCACGGGCAATGATTACTCTAACGGTAGTTATTCATATCCCGTTCAAAATGTATAACATTCCTTAGCATCTATGCAACCTGCACAGTAGCAAAGAAATGTTGGTTGCCTATAATTAAAGGATATGCAGCTTTTGTTATTGCAATTATCTCGGCCAAGTTCGCTAATGAAGTCCATGCGCTAACATCTTCACGGAGTAACGGTGACTTGAACTCTGGCTATCCATATAATATACGTGCGAAATATTGACCGCTTCAACTAACACCATAAATATTTTATCCAAAAAATGTAGATTACATATAATCCTCTTTCCTGTCGTAGCAGAGTTTATTGTGTAATGCTTATGTTAGGTTACTTTTCTATTTGCTTGTTAGAGTCAAATTTTGCAGATCAAATTTTATCCACTTTCATACTAATAGAGCTTAGATATTTTTATTAATATTATATACTAGCAGCGTTCACCCCGCTTCGCTGCGGTCACCCCGGAACGCAATAAACTTTGTTACTTAGATAATTTTTACTTTTTCGCTTTCAAATTGCAGTAAATGTTAACATTATAGCGCCTGTCATTTATGTTAACCCGCCGAGTGACACGGTCATGCGGGTTGCATATAAATACGTTTATTTTTACCTATGATGAACTAATAACAAAGGATTTGTACGTATGGACACTTGAATGGTCAATTATCTCAAGACACTGGTAATTAAAAATTAAAGTGATATGATAAAAACCATCTAGGGTCCAAATCCTAATAACCCCCCAAAAATAAAAGAAATTGGTTCAGCCGTATTAGCGTGATGAGCTAACAAAGGATTTGTGCGTTCTCTTTTATAATATAGATAATTTATAATAAAGAATATAGACAGCCTTGTAAGGAAGTTTTGTTTAATTTATGACTAATAGAGCTCTGAAATTTTTGTACAGATACATAAATCCAATGATAATACAGTATTTTCACATACGTTTTGCTCTATCTTATAATTTTATTGCAAATTTGTTTTTTCAATAGATAGCAGAGTAGTTAAATGCAGGTTCTAAACCTGTATATAGCGCCTTTAACGGAAAGTTAGGAACTATTGTGTTCCATAAATATTTTTTCACCCGTTCGAAACCAACTTCCGTGCGTACTATGAATGGATATATAGGGTGAACCATTTATCTTGAAGCTCCTTTGTAGCTTCACAACTAAAAGATCAAATTCGATAGAATTTTGTAACATGCAGTCCGTTTAACATATATTTGAAATATGTAAGAGGCTGATGTAGTGCTATATATATTGAGTTGGCAAAACTGTTAATCTGCTATTGTTATGTGTGTCAAACAATGTCTTCATGCCGATATTTGTATTTTACAGAAATTTCGTCGAATGTTATGTATTATTTTTAAAATACTGGGAGTATCAAGGTAAATGGCCCATCCTGTATATATTCATACAGCTCATAAGCTTTATTATTATATTTACCAGAAACTCGTACATTAAAACCATGTAATATTTTGAAGTTAAAGAAATTAGGAATAAAAAAAACTAATTGCAGAATATTGAATGAAGGTTATAAAATAAATAATAACCGTTAAAAAAAACTTTAGAAGCAATGCTCTTGTAAAATGCACTAAACAGGAGAAAATAATAGTTTTACTGAGGTAAAATGAAGAAATGGAACGATCGAAGACTAAAACCATTTGGCTCTCTGAGGTAAAATTAAGTAATGGGACTAAGACTAAAAGCATTGGGCTTTTTAAAATGCAGAAATTGAACTAACACTAAAAGCATTGGGCTTTCTAGAATAACATGAAGAAATCGGAGTATAACTAAAAGCATTGGACAGGGTAAAATAAAGACATGAGACTATGACTGAATGCATTGGTCACTCTAGAGTAAAATGAAGAAATTGGTCTAAGACTAAAAGCATTGGACGCTCTAGGGTAAAATGAAGAAATCGGACTATAACTAAAAGCATTGGACAGGATAAAATGAAAAAATGGGACTAAGACTGAATGCATTGGGCACTCTTTAGAGTTAAATGAAGAAATCGGACTATAACTAAAAGTATTGGGAGCTCTATGGGAAAATGAAGAAATGAAATACACTAAAAGCATTGGGCTGCCTAAGGTAAAATTAAGTAATGGGACTAAGACTAAAATCATTGGGCTCTCTAGAATAACATGAAGAAGTGAGGCTACGACTGAAAGCATTGGATAGGGTAAAATGAAATGGAACTAAGACTGAAGATACTGGTCATTCTAGTTTAAAATGAAGAACTGAAGCTAAGAATAAAAGCATTGGGCGTTCTAGGATAAAATCAAGATATAGGACCAAGACAAAAGTCATTGGGTGCTCTAGGATAACTGAAAAGCATTAAGTTTTGGGTAAAATGAAGAAATAGTGTTAAGACTAAAGCATTGCACGCTCTAGGATAAAATGAAGAAATGGCACTGAAACTAAAAGCATTGGGCATGATTTAATGTTGTAAGTGCCGTTTCTCAACCCCTCAATGTTAGAGATCGCTCGATGCTTTTAGTCTTAGACCCATTTTTTTTTTTTTCATTTTGTTCTCCCAAAAAAGTATTTTCTCCTGTTTAGTACACTTTTAAAAATCAGTTTTTAGAAGTTTTTCCCACTTATTTTGTGTTGTATTTGAGAAAAGAAAATTATATATGTTCTTTCTTCATTAACTAAAATGTTTTAAAAAGTGCAAAATTTCCCAAGCAAAAAAAGGTGTGAGAAAGTTCTTCTTCATAAAAACGTTTTTTTTTTATTCAATCATACACACACTCCATATCCTTATCCTTTTTCTTATTTAAAAGATAAGAAGTTCCACTTTTTTATTACCGCATCCAGTTTTCATATACTTTTAAAGAAACCATGAAAATTGGTAATAAAGTGCAATTTTTCGTCTGCTATTTGTTTTTGAACGTTGTTTCGTAAGCTTCCCTAACCACTTATG
The DNA here is from genome assembly GCF_964235325.1 of Thermobia domestica. Lineage (NCBI taxonomy): Eukaryota > Metazoa > Arthropoda > Insecta > Zygentoma > Lepismatidae > Thermobia > Thermobia domestica. The sequence continues at coordinate 213,844,700 of NC_137466.1, forward strand.
GATTGAAAACGTAAATATGACGTGCGAAATTCCAACACTTTTCAAGTTGTTTGACATTAAGCGCTCTAACAAGCTGTTAAACATATCTCTGCTCGATCTTGTCGTAATGCCAATTAACGCTAATGGAAGAAGAGGGGGGGGAAAAGTTGTGGTAGGTTATGCAATAAACCATTTTGTAATTTAAAAAAAAATAAAGAAGACAAGTTTTGCCTTTAAAAAACAATCATAAATTTCTTAAAATTTATCCATCTGTTTATGTATGTATGAAAAGCTAATGTGCAAAGCATTGCGACATTTTAATTTCTGTTGTTGTAAAGTGATGCAAGGGAGCTCCTATTAATCGGAGTGGTTTTCAAGAGTGTCTGTAACTCAGGATTCCAGTTTCGATTCCTGTCGTTAGCATATTTCCAGCGGCGCAAATCTGTCTTCAACATTGGGGGGGAGGGGACGGGTAAGACCTTTCCCATAATCATTTTTTAAGCGATGTTGAAAATTTGTATGAAGTTGAAACACAATGCTGTGGATGATCAGAGGAGCAGAGTTATCTTCAACGTTGAGAAGCGGGCAGATTTGAGGCTTATTCTGAGAGGGGGTGGGGCAATTATTTCATTTCACTTTCCTTTGTGACAAGTCGGACACAAATCATCACATTTCTCCCCCAAAAAAACACACTTAAAATCGGATTATTTGGGGAACAGTCCCCCCAGTTCCAAAATTGGGGAACATGGCTTTCTCATCCCCTCCAGCATTTGCGCCAGTGCATATTTCAACTGTAGTGCAGCATCGTAAGGCAACTGCGCAACTATTTGAATTGAATTAAGAGGAAGAACATTCTGGTCTAGAAAGCCAAAACTAATAGTATTGGAAGACACGTGGCAACGCATGAACTGAAAGCCGTCTGAATAGTCTGTAACGATAGCCGATTTTCCTGCAGTTTCTTTAGTGGGCGAATATGAGTACGTTGATAGGAAAGTTAAAGGGAGCAAACTACGATTCCATAATCTCTAGAGAGATCAACACAATAGCTTAGTAATAAAGCTGTCTCTAGTGTCAAGAGTCTCTTGTTCCATCCCAGATCTTTTGAGCTTGTAGTGACCAACAGCGTGTGTCCATGAAGTATTCTTGGTGTTCTTCCGTTTCCTTCCGTTATTGTCATTGCACGGTCTTCAGTTTTGTTCATTTGCATTCATTAATGTTTCTTTATCTTCTACATGGCTTGCCTTTGGCGCAGGAGATTCGACTTTAATCTGCCGCGAGTATGTATTGGCATCACATGTCTTTGCCGGGAATCTTACCCGAGTTTTTACGCCGAGGATGCTAACGTTAATCATGAGGGAGTTTCCATCTCATCTCTTTTACTATTAAGTAAATGCCCCTTCAAAAATAAGTAATTTACGCCTTTGCTATACACGGATATCCATTCATACACGTCAGTTAATATTCTGGAAGTATACCTCACTCTTATTTCACATAATATTATGATAGATTTAATTAACCTAGACATAATTAAGAAAACTTTCGCGAAAATATGTCCATGTGTGAAGCACATAAATATATTAAAGTAAAGCATAGGTAATTGTCAACTTATCATATAAAATTGAGCACGAGACTAACGAGAAAGAATTTTTCTGACGAGTTACAAATCGAGAAACAATTTTTTTGCAGTTGGAACATACATTTTCGGAGAGCAAGACATCACTTTCTTGACCCATTTTCGAGACAAGACAAGCTCACTCTCCTCTCGGAGGCAGTCCTAAAGATAGTCTGAACTCTTGTCTCGTAGGTACCCCTAGAAACAAACCTCAATTCTTGTCTCGTAGGCAACCTTAGAGGCAGGCTCAATTTTTGTTTCGTAGGCAACTCTAGAACATCCTCAACTCTTGTCTCGTAGGCAATCTTAGAGACAGGCTCAATTTTTGTTTCGTAGGCAACTCTAGAACATCCTCAACTCTTGTCTCGTAGGCAATCTTAGAGACAGGCTCAATTTTTGTTTCGTAGGCAACTCTAGAACATCCTCAACTCTTGTCTCGTAGGCAATCTTAGAGACAGGCTCAATTTTTGTTTCATAGGCAACTCTAGAACATCCTCAACTCTTGTCTCGTATGCAATCTTAGAGGCAGGCTCAATTTTTGTTTCGTAGTCAACCCTAAATATAACCTCAACTCTTGTCTCGTATGCAATCTTAGAGGCAGTCTCAATTCTTGTTTCGTAGGCAACCTTAGAGGCAGGTTCAATTCTTGCCTCGTAGGCAACGCTAGAACAGCCTCAACTCTTGTCTCATAGGCACCCTTAGAAACAAACATCAACTTTTGTCTCATAGGCACCCTTAGAAACAGCCTCGACTCTTGTCTCGTAGGCAACTTTAGAGGTAAGCACAACTCTTATCTCGTAGGCAGCCCTAGAAACAAAAGGACTTGGCTTTCTCTAACACTCTAAGAAATCAGAGTGACGTCCATGGAAAAATATTTGAGAAATGAACCCCTAATTAGCTAGTTCTTGTAGATGTATTCCTAATTGTAATTGTCAACCTACTCTTGACTTAAATTACTTGTTCATATTCCCTTTTTTAACTACATGGCAAAGAACTGACCACTCTACCCCAGATCTGTTGGTTTAATGACCTCACAAAAGTTATGCTGGGTAAACGGGCTAGAAACGTCTTCGGGTAGGACACTCAGATAAAGCAAGATAAAGCTCTAATTGAACAATAAATCGGAACTGTTGTGTCAGTAGAATTCAGGTTTATATATATATATATATTTATAATGGGTTGGGTTTCCACTCTTTGGATCACATGTGGTCAAATTTACTTTGAAAGTAGATTATTTTATTCATGCACTTAGTACACTTTTCTTACCGATCTGTTATTGCAGATTATACTGTTAATTAGTGATTTAGTGACAGCGACATGGCACTAAAGTTAACAGTATTTATTTGAATATTCTCTTTGTTCTGTTACATGTAGTTGTTCATAAATGGAGCACTTAAATATCAGTAAAATAATCGGGAATTAAAAAGAGAACAGGTCTTGTCTAGTATTGATTGAGAGTCTAGTAGAAGCATGAGTAATCTATTTCATAATGTGGAGAAACATCGTTTGTCGTAATTCTTTTTTCTTTTTTTCTCTCTCTCTGGTAGGTCTTAGCCACACGTTACCATGTCTACAAATAGCAGAAGCTACTTCTTTCGTAACCTATCAACATATTTTGAAATACTTGTGCTTTGCGTGGTTGGCCGTCTCACGAGCTATTTTATCCAATTCAGTTAAGTGATTACATCAGCACTTTAGCTCTCCTAATTCCTCAAATCATTGGTTGACAGAGAGGGGCCACACGGTAGTTCAGTAGTGCAAGGAGTCCCTGGTACAGTCCGCAGCAAAAAAAACTGCAACATGAACATGTAAGTTTATTGTGAAACTACGCCTAACAACCCAGGGAATCAACATAACGCCTAAGTGGCACGAATCACGACAGAAGAAACCTCGGCGTCCTCCTCTGCACACTTATTTTGGAGCAAAAGACTTCGTCGTTTGACAATAAACTTACATGCTCATGTTGCAGGTTTTTTGTTGCGGACTGTACAATTCCAGGTCTTGCTGGATAACATGATGTTCGTGGTTTTCCTCGGAATCGTCTCGTTTCCTCCCATATTCTTACCTCACTAATTTTTTGGCGACTATACACTTTCATCAATTATCATCTCCAGAGTATGAAGGGCGAAGTAATGATAAAACCCAATTCAATTCAAGTACTAGTTCAAAAATTCATTTTAAACGCAGTGACGGATCTACAGTAGCATGAGGCCAAGGGGCCCTGGGACCCAGTTTTTTGAGTGACAAAACTAATTTAAGGTATTATTTATAATTTTGGAAAGTTTATAGTAAACTCATGATATATTTGTCATATTCTGGGTTCTAGCTGCCGCTAGTTTTTACCCTCTCGATCCGCCATAAGCGTTTCCATATTTTTCCTATTTTCCGAATGTAAAATGGGAAATTAAAACATTCTAAATAGATATTTTTTTTGTCGTATTCCCTATAATTCAAATAATTCAAGTCAGTAGTCTATTTGTTCGTGTAATACTGAATTAACTCCTTAATTAGCGTATGCCACACTTGGTTGTACAGATTGCAGTGGGGACTGCAGCAGAATACATGTTGAGTGCAGAGATGGAGTGAGTCAGTGGGACAACATTTGTGAGTGAGTCGTTGGTCAACAGGACGTGACTCACTTCGACCCATCACGCACCGTGACCCACTCTGACCCACCGACTCACTTTGCTCAGTACATTGTAGACAGCATCTTCTGAACACTAGTGAAGTTGTTTACGTTTTACTTTGAAGACCTCCATTTTTCCTTCCTTTTTCATTTATTTACTTACTAGAGATGAATATATCTAATTGAAAAAAGAGCTTCAGGCACTTTTGGATATTGATATTTGTAATTGTAATGATAGCAATAGGACTTACCACTTGGCTTTCGAGACAGTCGAATTTTATACTCCCCCCCCCCTTTACGTAGACCTACTTTACCATGATTTGAGATTTTCAAATTTCATCCTATTTTCCACTGAAAAGTATCTGTAATTCAACAAGGAAATAATTATATATGATAATCAAGTTGAAATCCATCGTAATATGGCCCGTGACAAACATTTTACCATTGTACGATATATCATAAAGGTCGGATCCACCGGTATTGTAACAGAGCGTTGCTTGAGTGATTGACCGTAGAAATTCAAACTCCGATTAGTGATAATTTCACAACCTTGTTTTATTACAAGTGTAAACTCTTTAGTCTGTGGAGAGGAGGGGTAGATCATGGGTCAGAGTTGATGACGATGGGTTTTGGTGGCTCAGAGTGGATCATTGGGTGGTGAATCAGTGTGGCTCATCGTGTGCCGTGAGTCATAGTGGGTCAGAAGGTCATGGGTCAAGTTTTCATTGACCCACACCATCTCTGGTTGAGTGAAGCAGAAACACATTGTAACAACTATGTGTGTTGACTAAGTTAAAAAAAAAAGTTACAAACCAAAGTAGAAAAAGAAGAAAAAAAGCTCGTTAACTTTTGTAGTTTGTAACATTTCCATGTCATTGGATCCAGGTGCTTTTCTTTGTTTTTCTCATTGAGATATCAGTGAACAAAAATAGCGTTTTTGTATAACATACACGTCATACGTAATTGATGCATAATGTATGCGTTACTCACTCTCTCTGTGTCCATCCATCAAAACGCATTGATTCAAAGGATCGAGGGCGGTTTGTTTGTAGATTATGAATCTAAACATTTTCTCGTTTTCACGTTCCGTTGAAGAAAAGGAGAATAAGGAAAACACGAGTCTTATGTACACAAGACGAGAGCGCGTCTGTTCTCAGAGACCTTTCTTGACGTGTGTAAGTAAATGAGAAAATAAACATTAAGGAAGGGATGAGTAACCTGTGTTCATATGCCTTATCGGAAAGTAAATAAGCAGGAAAAGGCCAAATGAAAGATATCATGTTTGAATAACAGAGGGAGAAGGTACACTTGAGTTTACACACGGATACAACATGATTATTTTGTGGATACGTATTAAGATAGCAGATTTGTCTCAAATGACACAGTTATCTAGATAAAACCAATAAAAAAGTTATCTTCACAGTGTGCTTCAAGATTGTACACTTTACTTTTGTAAAGGCGTATTAAATTAAGGCTTTCGCTCAAGACAAGCCATGAATTGTTTTATGTGGCTTGAGCATCGCTGGAAAGTAAAATTAAATCTTGTGAATTATATATAGCAGCTATGATCAGGAGCATTATTTCAGTCTTTGCTTAGAGGGGAGGGGGGCAATATTCTCTACTGATATACGAGGAGAAGTCAAATAGTAAAGGGACTTTGGCAATTTCTCGCACTAGGGTTTGGTAACACTGCTAGTATCCAGCGTTGAATTAGTGTCGTCTGCAACACTTCTATGCAACGTGTCACATATTCCTGCGTTAGTTGTTGGAGTGTAGCAGACTGTTACACATGGCAGCTCCATTGCTGGTCTGCATCAAGGAGGAAATGAGGACAGTGAAGCGCAGTATGGTTACAGAGGGAAGAATTTCTTTATGTGACTTGGAAAGATTAGGCAGACCATCGACGTGAACGACGAGGACAATTTGAAAGTCGTTGAGGGTATGGTGATGGAAAACAGACGAATCATAGTGGACGAAATCGCCAATACTTGCATGCGACGAATAATTTCCGCAGCTTGAACGCCTTTCACAAACAAAAGGCGAATCACTGCCCTCATTTCCTCCTTGGTGCAGATTGACAATGGAGCTGCCATGTTTAACGGTCTGCTACTCTCTCCAACGACTATCGCGGGAATAAGAGTGACACGTTGCATAGAAGTGTTGCAGACAACACTAATTCAGCGCTGGATACTAGCAGTGTTACCAAACCCTAGTCCGAGAAATTGCTAGACCCTTTACTTTCTGACTTGCTCTCGTACATATATTTATTTTTCCTTTTACGTCTTAGGCATTTGAAGTTTCAGTGTTTCACGTTTTTCATTACTATATTACTATATTGTTGATTAAATGTATCTCAAACTCAAAGGAGAGAGCAATTGCCCTACGGTACCCTCCTTAAACTGCACTCCTGGCCTACGATAGAGTAAAGGAGACGGGTGATAAATGAAAGTGAGTATTAATATGGAATAACTTACGAAACAAAGAAAGAAGAAAGAAATGGAAGAATCTAGACAAAGAAAAAAAAGACGAACACAATGTTTGTCTACTATAGGGTGTCATTTCCAAGGTATGAATCACGTACACTTCGCCCTACAGATGAGCGAGTGATGCGTCAGTAAACGTTCATCTTTTCCTAAGCCACGTTCGAGTTGAGAACAAAATCAACTTGAAATCCGATTTGGTTGAGGTTCACATGCGAGATTATTTGCTAAATACGATCCACAATAGATGTATTCTTTCTTAAAAAGCAAGAATGTACAAGCAATGTCTTAGAATCACGTAGTTTATGTAATTCAATATTGAAACCGGAAGTAGTAGTGCATTTCTGTCACTTCCGGTTTTAGTAGAGAGCTAAGGATAGAGATGAAATGTATTCTTGGAGTGGTTCATCAATTGCAGGAAATTGCTTTTCGCTATCTATCACCGTTTTTACTTTATAGCTCTCAACGTTAAAATTGGAAATTTATCTCGAATATCGCCTCCATTAACAAACTCGATTTGCTCTTCTACATCCTGGTCAAAATTGATCATCCATCAAGAGGTTCGTGATAATATTTATTTGTCTCCTGAACGAACTGACACACAGACAGACAGACAGGGTAATAGTAAACTAAACCTCCTGTAAGCAGTTGCCCGCTATCTTTTGCTGTTTTTTCTCCAATATCTGTCAACAGTCAGACTTTATATAAGATATCCTATACTTCTGCATAGCATATTTTGAAAGATTGTTTTTAGAAAGCGTTTTATAATCTTATTCCAATGAGTAATTGCTCTTCCTACTACCGTGCAAAAAATACTCAACTAGCGCATACGGTGTATTTATTCTCTGATTCATGTTTCCCCTTCTGACCGGAGAGAGGTCATACATGACATTGTAAGCTAAAATATCAGCATACATTTAAATAATTTAGATTCATGTAACAAGGCGGAATTAGCCGAGGGGAGATGAGATATACAATGTTTTGTAGTGAAGTATGTAAATTGTGCCAACGGACTCTGTACCAGTAGCTGGAAGTTCTTTTGCCCGTTATCCTATTTTGTGATGACCTATTCCCCTTTAGCATTTCACATACGCCCTTCAGTAATTCCTTCTTGTGGCTGGCTGACATACGCTTCTTTGAGCACCAACTTCTTTCAAGATATCTCGGCGGAACAGTTACGATGGTGAACTTGTGAAGAGTGGCGTTGAAGCCACGCCTAAACTTGTTCTTGACAAGTTTTCTCTCTCTTCTTCGTTCGCGAATGTCAACCTCTTCAACATATCATTAGGGTCATCTCGTCGGCGAAGGAATATATTATTATTATTATTATTATTATTATTATTATTATTATTATTATTATTATTATTCCTATATGAGTACTGAATGATAGCACAAGGACACGATCAACATTAGTTGTATTAAATCCAAACTTGGAAATATTGTGAAAAATGAGAAACCTAATACAAAAGAAACGAATTTTGGAGCAGTCTATAAGGTAATACTCTATTTCAAAGTGGGATTTTTATAATGACAATTTTAATAAAACGTGTAACCTAAAGAGAAGGGGGGAGGAGAAAGCACGAATCTCATGAGTCCGTCAAGATAGGAAGAAGAAACTCGATATTTATATAGAAAATTATGAGTATGTGTGTATTCGCATAGAGGGAAGTGCAGAGATAGATCTTCATCACATCTAATCCTGTACGAAGCCCTTTCTAGATTTTCATGTCAGTGGTAGTAGAATTTAAAGGGGTGAAAACGCATGTGTGTAAACGGATGAGTTTATCACGGTTTCTAAGAACGCCTTGCGTGTATGTAACCCACAATACATCATAGTTGTGCTTGGTTACATAACAGCAGAGGATAAATTCCGGGAAATGCCGTAAAAAAAACCTTTTTCCCCTGTTTCAATCGGTGTTTTCAATTAAGAACCTACAACAACGGATATTTATAACTAGTTACCTATAAATGTGTTCGTGTCTATTTTTTGGGGGGACGGACTTCCGTTTTAGGGGCAGAAGGAACTAGGGCATTTTATACGTTGTGAAAGAGACATTATCTGATATTTGTGTTTACATCACAGCATAACGGCTGAACAATTTGAAATTCATTTTGGAATTTCATCTTGTTGAATGCAGTGAGTTACCAAAAATATACGTTTTGAAATTGAGGGAAAGTTTAATTTTACTTTAAGAGAAAGTAATTTATTAGTTCATATTTTTAAAGGATACCTACAATTAGTGGTTTCCGAAACAGTTGGTGGTTCTTGTTGTCGTGCAAGGCTAAGTTACTCAACTTAGGTTATCCTTTGTATAGTTTCGGTTGCCTAATCGTCTCATTTATTCCTGGAGGTTGATTATACGTTTTGTTAATTGAATTTTTTGATTTTCCTAAAACTTCTTAAGTTTACAGGTAATACTACTAAAGATAACCACGAGATGAGATTCTGGTCTATTTGGTCTCGAGAAGATGTCTCGTCTCGAAAAATTGATATGTTTCTATCGGAAAACCTGTCTCTTCTATTCTTGAAGGCAACATACTGGGAACTAGAAGCTCTTGCCTCTGGTGTGTGACGTCCTTGGTTCGATCCCGGCCAAGGAAGTTTGTGGTGGACAACATCGTGTCCATGAATTTTCTCGGAATTTTCCTCCCACATCCCACTAATTCTTCCATCATCATTCGCTTGACTTAATCGTCCATCTTCCTTACTGTAGAACAGTGTTCTCAACCTTTCTTGACTCACGGTACACTTTACTGAAGTCTAGGATATCACGACACAGTTGTTTGATATTATTATTATTATTATTATTATTATTATTATTATTATTACTATTATTATTATTATTATTAATAATAATAATAATAATAATAATAATAATAATAATATCTATTATAATAGTGAAACCAATCAGTCTTTATATGACTCTATGTACCACTGAGCACCATTGCTGCCACTACAGGTGTTGACTGGTACAGTCTGTCTCGATTTTAACTAATTATTATTAAATTCTTCATGATTTTTAAATTCTAAAATTTAGCGACACACCCTAGGGAACTGCGTGATACACCAGTGTGTCGCGACACATCGGTTGAGAATCACTGACCTAAATGGCATAATCATGAAACATTAAGCTGAAAAATTTCATTTCAGTTTTCATTTCGAAGGCAACGTATCTCGAAGAAAGAAACAGACAAGCACTAGGACCTGATTTTTTGTTTTGATATATATATATATATATATATATATATATATATATATATATATATATATATATATATATATATATATATATATATATACGTTTTCAGTTTGAGAAACACTTTTCCACGAGCTTCAAAATTTGAATAATGTATTCTGTTTAAAGAGCTTAATGAAGGTTACATTGTACAAAATAAAAAAAAAAAAAAGTGAACTGTCATTTGAGGAATGTTGTACGCATGCTTGCGTGGTAGTGAAACTTATTTTATTTAGAGAACCTCCTCTTTTTATTTCCTGCTATTTCGGCTCAATATGTTTGAAAGAGAAACTATGAGAGAATAACGTAAAAGGAGCTTCCTCCTCGAATTTTAAACGCATCTATAAATACCTGCCCACGCCTGCGAAATTGAAATACTGCTAATTTTATAGTAATTATGTGATATCTCCAAATAGATAAAAGATAATTGAAATGTGGAACAAGAGGTCCCTAGACCATATTATTTCACATGAGATACCGTTATCACGACTCACTTATCTGCTTTCGATTTCCAGCCATTTAGAAAATCGGCATTTATTTTCGCGTTTATAAACGACTGCAAGCGAAAAGCTACTAGGTGACTCGTGATAACGGTACCTCATGAAAAATAATATTGTCTAGGGCGCTCTTGTTGCAAATTTCGATTATCTTTTATCTATTTGAAGATATTACATAATTACTTTAAAATTAGCGGCATTTTAATTTCGCTGTGATGAGGCATCTTAAGCTCCTAAAACATCGACCACTTTAAATAAATTGTAAGTGAGAATCTGTGGAACGAACTTTAAACAACCTTTAGACATGTCTAATACTTTCATTATTTTTTTAAAAACATCACTATGGTAGAACTATAAACCATTCGTTGAAAGTAAATTTCGCACAGCGTTCACAGGTTGCCTTTTCTCTTTCCCATAAAATTACTAGTTTCCTTTCATTCTTCAAAGTTTTTGTCATCATTTTCTCCCTTGGATACAGTAATTATTTTCTGTGTTATATTTTTATATATCTGCATATGTCTTTCACGTGTTATAATAAAAAAAAAAGATTGCCACAAAGAAAAGCAATTGGCCACTTTATTCGTGCTTTATTGACTTAGTGGGCTGTCTGACTACGTTTAGAGTAAGTGGGCTAGAACTTGGCTTCCTGCAGAACACTCAGACAAATCAGTAAAATATATTCTACTTGTTATAGTATCAAAAAGGCAGATCCGTGACAGAAGTTATTTTTCTTAATTATTTATGTAGCTACGAGACAAGACCAGTGATCCTCTGTAACCTAAAATTCGGAGTCCGTGCATATAAACATTTTTTTTTTTTTTTGTATTAATCTGATCTTTGAGTGAGGAAATGTTTGTATGTGGAGCAAGGAGGGAGAAACTGCAGGGCGAATGAACTTGGAAAGATTACATATTAGGTACGCGTTTACATTTAAAACGATGGTGTGAACAGAGGCGGAGAAATGTTGGAGCATTGAAGGGAAATACACGTCTCTCGTTAAATATATATTCATATACACAAGAGTGTATATACTGTTCTTACAAATATACAGCGCAGGGAGGAAGGGGGGCAAACGTCGTGAAAGCTCTTAAAACCGGCGTTCATTGCTCTACTTTCCTGTTGATAGGCCAGGGGAATTGGCGGGGGGAGAGGGAGGTTGACAAACGGAACGGACATGTTGAGCGAACTTTCTCTTTAGCTGCTTGCATGCAATGTACTTACTTGTCGATATCCGTGGAGGGTGATAGAGAACCGCGCAAAATCATCTTTTCCTTTCTGATACAACACTCCAGGGCATGTGCCCAATAGATTGGCAAACACAGTATCACGATCAGTAACATTATGTGCATATATATCTTGTCAAACATTTTTCGTTTTTAATTTGCTCTGGATTTCTATTCAAATTGTAGGCTGAATTCAATATACAATTTTTAAATTCAATGGCAAATTACCAAATTCAGCCCGTCTTTCCTCAGCAGAAATACGTCTCACTGTACCGTACCTTGTAACACTTCTTCCCAAAAGCATAATTCCATATCCGAGCACACCTCATTGTGGGTCCACAAGCCTTTGAAGTAGCAAGCTTGCAATAGGTTTTGTCATTTCGATTAAAGCAAAGCGCCTGAAATGTCCATCAACCCGCAATACGTAGCTCTTCTACTGGTTGCCTTTCACAAGGGTATCAAGCTTAACGTTCTAGTGCCAATATTAAACTAATAGGGTCAAAATTATGCCTAAAATGTGTAATAGAAAATTATTATTATTATTATTTTTATTAAAATCTCCTTTAGTATTCGTATCATTGTTGGAAACGTTTTCTTACCTGTTGATGACATTTGCAGGAGTCATCCGCGCCCTTACAGCTGTTTATTTAAGCTACTGTATTATGAAACCTCACCGCTTCTCCTCTCCCCCGAAAGCAGCGGCTTTCGACTTGCTGAACTATTAATAGAAAAAAAACATCAAAGGATTTGTAAAAATAACGTATCATAGATCTTATAAGTGTTTGGAAGTCTGAAACCATTTGTATTATTAATTTATTCTAACGCTGTTCAACCATAAGACACAACTAGTGCTGTTTTTCGAATAAATTTTTATAGGGGCCGCGATGGCTCAGTGGTAGAGCGTTCACCCCTGGTGCTTGGGGTCCCGGGTTCGATCCCAGCCCTGTCAAGTGAACCTTGTAGTGGACAAACACCATGTGCGTGGGTTTTCTCGGGGTTCTTCCGTTTCCTCACACTTTCTTCATTCCACCATTTCACTCATTTCTCATCATCACCGTCTCCTTTAGTCTAACCGGCATAAGCGTGGGACGTAAGACTGAAAGATTTCATTCCATTTCGAATAAATTTAATGATGTTATTCGAATATCCGAATATTCTAAAAATGTATTTTGTTCGAAGGTCCAATAATGAATTAATTGATTTTTAACAGCCCTAGGCACAATCAAATAAACCCATTATTAAACTGTATTAAGCCTTTTAAATTATGACTTTTTTTTAAAAGGTTAATTATAGACTTTTAGTCAAGCCGCTACAGCATCATCTCTATTTATTCTAGGATCATTATTCGTACCTCATTCTCTTCAGAATGGAACAGCCTTTCAAACACTAGCATTCACATTTCCCTATCATGTCCGTGAGGTGGGAAATTTTGAGAGAAATCGGTCTTTTTTTTTCAGAATTTTATTTTTCAAATTTTGAGCCCCACTAGACCAGCCTTGTGTTAGCGCAGAGATCTCAAAATTAGCTGAAAAATACTAACGAATGTACTAAATGTGTGTACAAAATTTCAAGCTTTTATATTGAATAGTAAGAGGGGAAGTATTTACCTTTGAATCCTACAATGCCCCAGATTACCACAAAAGACCCGGATCTCAGGTAAAAAAAAAAAAAAAAAAAAAAAAAAATCCTGAGACATCCCTATTTATCCTAGGGTCATGTTTTGTACCTAATTCTCTTCAGAATAAAACAGTTTTTCAAACAGAACCCTTAACATGTCTCTATCGTGTATTTCAGGCCGGAAAATCCCAAAAATGAGATTTTTGTTTTAAAAAATCCCTCTTTTTTTAACTTTTTGCCCCTCTAGACGCCCTCTGTGCTAACGCAGAGATCTAAAAAAAATATCTGAAAAATACTAATTGGTGCACTGAATATTTGTGTAAAATTTCAGTCTTCTAGATGCAAAACTAACCCCGCCAAAAAAAAAAAAAATAAAATAAAATTAGGCCTAACCAAGAAATACTTTTTTTCAGGATCTCAGGTGATAATTTCCGGAAATATCCTATTTGTCCTAGGAACATGCTCCGTACCTCATTCTCTTCAGAATAGAACAGCGTTTCAAACGGTACCATTCACATGTTTCCATCATGTATCTCAGGCGGGAAGATCCCGAAAAATGGCTTTTTGGTTATAAATATCCCTCTTTTTAACCTTTTTTAACCCTCTGGACGCCCCCTGTGTTAACACAGAGATCTAAAAAATGCTAACCGGTGCACTGGACATTTGTGCAAAATTTCAGTCTTCTAGATGCTAAAGTAAGCCCGCCAAAAAATAATAAAAATAAGCGTAACAAAAAATATTTTTTAAAGTTATGACGTCATCAACCTATACGACTCGACGCAGAAAGGCATGAAACCATACGTAACGTGTTCTACAATGCTTCTAGACTTTAAAAGAAAAGAAAGAAAAAAAAGCAAAAAGCTGTATTGGTACTTTTAAAATCGAGTAATGAAGACACTTACTTTCGTACCTAAAAATAGTACTATAACTCCAAGAGTTAATAATTGATTTTTTTTTTTAATTCAGTTCGGTAACTTGGATTATTTTCTTACCAATCTAATTCAATATGAAAAATAAATAAATAAATAATGAAAGAGCACGTCTTGAATTAATTTGTGACAACGGGAAAAAAAAGTTAGCTGTGTATAGAAACAGCGCTGAGTAAGTAATTGTTCTCTTCCATTATCACTGAGATCATAACAATAAACCAGTTTCCCCCCAGCAGAAACAGTTTAAACTGGATTTTTCTTATCAAGCATCCACATAAAGATTTCCCCTTCCCCCTCCCCTCCCATTTTGTTCATGGCTTACTGCATGTATAGTTACTTAAACAATAAGACATTCTCCTTCGGTATGTGAATGAGCTACACTGTACGTAAACATCAAAGAGCATTCACCTCAAATTTGCCAGATGCAGTTGCATAGATGTGTATTGTGTAGCTAAGTTATTAGGTTATTGAATCATCTCTTATTTCTTCCCCCTTTTCCTTTCTGCCATGGACATTTTTATTAACAGATGCGTTAATAAATGTGAATATTTCCTATTTCGATATGAGTCTGTTCTTACCAAAAAAAAAAAAAATAAGAAAACAAAAACGAATCGATTTTTTTGATCTCACCACCAGATAACGCTTATGTTCACCCTTTCTTCAGGACAAGTTGTGCGTGGAAGACGTGGTAAGAATGGAAGACTACTACAGCGCTATCTCGTGGCAGATTAGGGATTTAAATTTCCTCACGAGTTACCGAAACACTACTCGTAACAGTCTGATGCAACTTTTTTTTATTTTACTTGTGATTAAACATTTTTGACCTGTTGCTTCAACTGCAAATTGGACTTTTTAAAATCCTGCTCAAGGTAGGCTATATTCTGTCTTCGTTATAGTTTCTGGTAAGCACCGTATTTGATTTACTGACTTCCCGATGGATCCAAAGTGATTAAATTTTCCTTTTGACCGTTTTGTTTTGGTACAGACGGGAAAAATTGGTACAGTATGGGTAAATAAATTAGAATATCTGAACAAGCAGCGACAAATTTGCCAGTCAGAAACATTACATTTCGTGAACAATTTTGGCGTAGCAATTTTTCATCCTCTTGTCTTAACCAATTGAGATTATAATAAGTATTGTTACCTTGACGTCATAACAGAATTCCCGTTGTGAATTCAACTTCGGACCTCATTGTTGTGCAACGGATAGATGTTTAAAGAAATCGAATACAGGTGTGATAAACCTAGTTCTCTTCATTGATCAAATGATCGCCATTTTGGTCCTTACAAATATCGATATGTGTGTATCCTTTGTTTCACTTACTTAATATACTGTATATGAAGAAGGATTAACATTTTTTTCTATTTAGATGTAAATGTTGACTATTTATATTGCTTTGTGCTATAGATGTATGATGTCCTAGATAGAATACGTGCGAAATACAGTGCACTTTGGAAGCAGTCGATAGTCTCATAAAGGCCCGTTTATGTATGTATTGGATCGCTTAGGATCAAAATGGAATACAGTTCTAAACAAGATGGCGGGCAAGATTAGCAAATTTATCTTCACATTTCAGAACAAAGAATTTATTGTTGTATTTCTGTTTTTCCTATGTTGATAATCGAATCATTTACTGTTTTTATAAATAATTCATATTCCAAGCTTTTTAAAAATGCCATCTTAGAGAAACTAGTTTTAAATAGTACATCGAAGTTATTACAGAAACCAGAATGTAATAAAGTAGTAGGACTATCTTAAAGAAACTAGTTTTAAATAGTACATCGAAGTTATGACAGAAACCAGAATGTAATAAAGTAGTAGGACTATCTTAAAGAAACTAGTTTTAAATAGTACATCGAAGTTATTACAGAAACCAGAATGTAATAAAGTAGTAGGACTATCTTAAAGAAATTAGTTTTAAATAGTTCATCGAAGTTATTACAGAAACCAGAATGTAATAAAGTAGTAGGACTATCTTAAAGAAACTAGTTTTAAATAGTACATCGAAGCTATTACAGAAACCAGAATGTAAAAAAGTAGTAGGACTATGGGTTACATTGTTTAATTGTATTATTTCTACATAATTATTTTAGTTAGAGGTATATCGTTTGCATAAATAAATCTATCTGTGTGTCGTAAATGGATGTTAAAAATCTTATACCTCCATATTGTTGAACTGCACCAACATGAGAATACAATGAAACTGTTGTAGAGCTTCTACTGTCCCAAAGATAAATCAGATCCTGTATTTTCACAGCAATAGTCCACATTTCCAAAATTTCTATAGAATTGAGATCAGTTGACGTTTTGCCCATTCTACAAATCTTCCAATCCGTTCCTGCAAAAAAAAAAAAAAAAAAAAAAGTAATATTGGCATTTGTTTTAAAGTACTGTAATTGATTTTACATTGAGAAACTACAGAGTCTCCCGATAACAATTGCTCTCTCTCTCTCTCTCCTTACTTTCTTATGTATTTGAAGTACTGTAGAAGAGCGTATCGAATGTGTGCAACCTTAAAACTACATACAACTCATCATCGTACGCTTTCAGTTATTAATTTTGTTGTAATTTCTGATACAATATATAATGGGAAATGTGATGGTGTCTAAATTGCCTAAATCTTAGATATGTATCCATTAAATCGTAGAGATGTATTAGAGTAATATCTATGTCGTAAAATGTAACGCAAATCATTGTCAAAAAATAATGTAGTGTGTAGTTGTAATTTTCATAGAGTAATTATACCCTACTTATTTTTATTTCTAGGTCTGCGATGGCGGAGATAGCCAGTTGCAGGTGTTCGCACACCTATCAGACTACAACATCTATACGACGCTGAACGCTAAAAATCAGTTCCGGGCCCCAACGGAATTCGGGGTCTGCTTACGCCCTACTACACCCGACAACGAGGAGGCTCGAGGGCTGCGGTGCCTCGCCTGCGAGTCGGAGAGGGCGCGTCTGTGCTGGTTGACAGCCATGAGGCTGGCCAAGGTACGTATATTTTTAACATACATATTTGCGTATAGTTGATTATTGCAGGTACAAATTCTGATTTAGATCCGTCAGTTTGTGTGGCCATTTGTTAAAAAAGTAATTCAGTTCATACATCAGCTGTAATTTAGGCGTTTCTGGGCAACCAAAAGCTTACACAGTAAAAAATGGTTGTGTTAATTCAACTCAATTTTAACACAAGGTAGTGGTTCCAGCGTGACTACCACTATGCGGTGTTAGTTCAACACATACCCCGCGGAGTTGGCGTTTAACACAGGGGGTGTGTTACGTCTTTAACACACAACCGGTGTTGAGCCGTGCCGTAAGCGTTTATGAACCACAAAATTACTCTATCAAAATATGTTAAATCGCCTATATGTGCAATGTGTTTACATTATGCTGAATCTTAAAAAAAAAAAACACTTTAAACAAGTAAAAAAAAATACTCCAGTGGCGGGTGGAGGGCCCGATCCACCAAAGTTTCGATTACTAGCCGCTTGTTCTTCCAACTTGGCCACGGAGGCGATGAAGAAAACGTCGCTTGTAGAGGGATAAATTGTTACGGTCTTTTGAATTTGGCTAATCAGATTGGTCCTTTAAGCCGCGTATATTCGACGATAACCGTTTGGGATCAGATAAAATCTGTTCGCCATGTAATTTTATAACACAATGACGACTGTCTATTTACTTTATTTTATAATTCTTCCATATTCACTTTCAAATGATCGGCGACAATTGCCATCTAATAAAGTTGATGCGTTTGTTGCTTCTAGTACACAATCGCTTAGAAAAAGAAGCAATAAATGCATCAAATGTGGGAGATGAAATTTTGCGTATATTGGATTTGTTTAAGCATTTCTTTCTACTGTGTTTGTCTATAGCTTCAATTTATAAGCCTTTATAATTAGATACCCACCATATTTGGCAATCACGTAGAAAACAACACCGAAAATTCTACACTTGTATTAATTTAACACACAGGTTGTGTGTCATTTCAACTACCGGCATTTGACACACAACTCCAAATGGAGAGTGAGCTGTTCTAACCACTTGTTTGTGTTATATTTTAACACAATCGTGTTAACACGTAGGCATGTCGTTGAAATAACACTTTTTTTTTTTTTTACAGTGTAACATTTGATTTCGTTCTTTTCAACTGTGACTCTAATCAAATTAAGAACTCCTCCGTGGCTAAGCGGTTAGCGTACGCGCCTTTGGCGCGGGAGACCCGGGTTCGATTCCCGGCGGGAGCTCATGTGGTTCGGATTCCACGTTAATCAGTAGGTCCACGTCTCATATAGCCTCGCTGCTGAACGGGACGTAAAACTTAAAATCAATCAATCTAATCAAATTAAAATTAGACTAACTTCGAGAACATTCCGAATAAGTTGGATTTTTTTAAAATCAAGATCTTTATTTTGAACGTATCATATATCCTGAGAAGTACCTTTAATTTGAGCCCTGGACTTTTTTTCTTTTTACATGTTGGAAGAGAGAAAATTCTTTTCTTTTTCTTATTTTCTTTTTCTTTTCTTTTTTCTTTTTTTCTTTTTTCCTTTTTTTTTTGCAATTATGCATTTTTCGAGGAAAATAGTTATGAGAAAATTTCTAGTTTATAAAATTCTACACAAAAAGGTCCTTAGATGTCTCTTTTCGTAGAATCAACCATTTCAAAGACATAGATTGAGTTACGTGTGAACAGAAATAGCACATCCTACTACTATAATCTTACAGTATTTGTATATGAAAATGAATGCGGGATGCAAATCCAAATCATGTGCTTGGCATACTTGTAAGCAACTTTAACGAAGAGGCCATCGTCTGGTGAAGGCCGTAGACTATTTAAAATATTTTTATGCTTATCTTAAAGGGAAAGGAAGCAGACACAAATGGAAAGAGGTGGTTCGTCTCATACTAGTTGAAATACCCGAAATTGCACGGGAATAATAAATAGAACTGAGTAAGATAAATAACGAAAAGCAAAGCCTTTGGCGTTGCAGCTGTGAACAGTAAGGAATAAAATCAAATAAATTACCACGAGCAACACCTTCGACGGTACCCCTGTCAGTTCCTGGAACACAAACAAACTATTTGCTGAGCAAAACAATATATTCACATAAAAAAACTACATGCGTGTTACAGTTTCGCCAACTATCATTTTGGCTTCATCAGACACTATGAGATACATGAGACACGTGCAGTCTTATATACACACAAGACTGCACGTGTCTCATGTATCTCATAGTGTCTGATGAAGCGAAAATGATAGTTGGCGAAACTGTAACACGCATGTAGTTTTTTTATGTGAATATATTGTTTTGCTCAGCAAATAGTTTGTTTGTGTTTCAGTATATACAAAGCAAAGCTTCAACTTATGGAAAATATTACAGTTCCTGGGTCATCTGACATGCATGCTCTTGAATAAGCTTGAGCTTAAGTGTCATTGGGAAGTTCACCAATCACTTTAGCAACTCCGCAAACTATGAATTTGACACTAATCTGTGTCTTTTGGACATTATATTTTTCACACCTTCTCACTCTCACTTCACGCCGCGATAAGGGCTGAACTTGGCCGTAAATGGCATTGAAAGTGTCACTATTCATCTTAGCGACCCCAATCATTTTCTATTATTTTTACTCACCCTTTTTTCATCCCCTTAGGTGTGTCTTACAACTACAGTATGTTTTTTTTTTTTTAAAGATTGAAAGTCATATCATGTATATGCCAACTTGCTTTAGAAATTAGGCTTTGGTACGAGCGGTCCCGAATTCGATTCCCCGTGAGGACATCGACTTTTCGACTAATCAAGGTTCGAGTTATCGCGGTGGCCTCAACAAAAATTCTAGATACCGAGTTTTCGTATTCCTCATTAAAAGTGACCGTATAACCTCTGTAACACGAAGTTTTATTCATTCAACCTCTAGAACTCAAAATTGTGAAAGCTCTTAAATTAATTGAGACAACTAGTAAAAATAAAATCCTCAACATGAATAAAACACAATTACAGTACACATTAGCAACAATGACAGGATTAACAACAGTGACAATTACGTAAAAGCATACAGCTATAGCTTCGATTTATCGAAATCACATCAAGAGAAATTCGAATTATACAGGTAAACTTCGACTTGTAGAGGTTCGCAAATATGAAAATTACCGACGGTTTTAAATATAATTATGAAACCCTTAAAATTCAACTTGTCGAGGTTGTAATTTTTAAACATTCGACGTACAGAGGTTATTTTAACATTAAGTGTTATCGAGAGTTCAAAGAAATGTAAAAAAAAATAAAATAAAATAAAATAAAATAAATCGAGTTATCGAGGTTCAACTGTATAAATATACGTAAATACTGTATCTTGTGGATTTTCTACTGTAACGATTAATGAGAGAGAGTACACATCAAATCTAAATTGTAATAAATTCAGGCTTTCATTCTGTATAAGACTGCAAGAGAAAATATTGAAATTTTTCAAACTTATGTATTAAAATGTGAATGTTTATGTATATGCTGTGAAAATTAATGTTGAATGTGTGTTGATTTTTGACAGTATGGCAAACAACTGAGAGAGAACTACAGAGCCTTCAAGAACAAGCAAACAGAGTCCCTGAGTTCGAGTCCCAGTCCTAAGGAGTACAACAGTTACCATGTCCCAAACGTAAGTACTGAGAACTGCTGGGTGATAATATAACCAAGTAACTAATATTAAGTTCGTGCATTGTTACTGCTATTATTTTGCTGTTATTATTACAGTAATTTGATAATCTTCATATTGAATTGTTAATATATTCGTTCAATGGCACGCATGCCATTTTGAACATTCTGATGCTTACACTTATTGGCAACACTAACGACCTAGAATGGTTGGGAGACGGTCACAGTCAACGTCTCTTTGCTGTAGTGTCGTATGATGTTTCTGCCAAGCTTTCACCGTATGGAACCTGTTTGACAACTACTCATTTTTTTTTTACTTGGTTGGCAACACTGACAAACTGGGGTCCTTCGGAGAGAAATACGTCCACGTATATTTTCTCCAGTGACGAATGATTTTTATGCCACGTTTCATGGATATACATCCAGCGGTACAGAAACCATCTGCCACACTGTATTTACAATTCGTTGGCAACACTGACCAGGTGGGTATGTCTGGCTGCAAAATATTATCAAACCCTTGCCGGAGTCACGTTCTAGCAATGAGCAAAAACGAACATGATGGACTCAAGCGCTTGCGTGTGATGCGTCGTAACATTCATTTTTACTTCTGTCGAATATGCCATACATAGGGCCACAAACACCAACAAACTGGCTCCCTATAGGGTCAAGTTGCGGGTTTGCCCATGATTTGAAAACGGTTTTGTACTTCTCATGGCAAGACCTTTCAGACGGCATATAGGATTTCGCTAGGTACTTGGTCCCGGTATGGAATCATCCCTTGTAAGTGGGTAATGGGGGCCCCAGGGTGGGGATTTGTCCTGTTTCTTTGTGGTGTTGTAATAACTTGTCAAACGACTAATAGAGGGCTCTAGTAGGACTTCGTAAAAGTCAGACTCATTTCGGAATTCATGGGGCCCTATACACATTTAGACAATATGATGCTGGGGCCCCATTCTTCGTATTGTTAAAATATATTCTATTAGGCCACAAACAAAACTTTATAATGCTGTTAGTTTCATTCCAATAATGGAACCCCAAGATTACATTCAATGCTGGGGGACCACAGAACTCTGGAAACGGAACAAACTACAACGAGTAACTATGCTCCAATACAGCAGACATGTTCTATCTTACTTTCCATGTTAACCAATATTCATTATACATACGTACATAGAGAGAGAGAGAGACAGAGAGAGAGAGAGGGGGAGCTCGGTAGTGATACCTTCTCTCCTGCCCTAGTGAGTCCGAGCCTGCTTATCCTTGAAAGCATTTTCTGTACGCTGCTCATCTGGCTCAGGTCCGGATTAAGGGAGGGGCTTAGGGGAGCTGTAGCCCCGGGCCTCCACTCTGATCAAAATCTCAGCTGGCTGTCTAAAAAGAATCATACAAAATATAATCATTATCACCGCATAAGATAATAATATACCAATAATATGAGACCTAGTTCCTTAACATTCCTGCTGTATTTCAGAGAAATGTATTAGACAAAGTCAGCAGGGGTCACATATTCACATATTATGTCTAGCTCCGGGCCTCCAGATGGGTTAATCCGACCCTGATCTGGCTTATAATAAAGATCTAACATAATGTTTCGAATTAAAGTGTAACGACTGGAAAGACACGTGACGAAAAAGAAGTCTTGGGTTTGAAAATATTTTTAAATAAATAAAATAACAATAATAATAATAATAAGAAGAAGAAGAAACGAAAGTCGAATACAATATAGTGCAATACATTAATTGCCTCAGATACTGCAAAGACGACTACTTTTCAACACATTCATCACCGAAACTCATACACTTGTCATACCATGAGATACACTTTTGTATTCCGGTGTCGTAGCCGCACCCTCCTAAAAGTGGAACCAGTGCCAGGCATCTACAATTGTTCATTCCCCTATCAAATGACTTACAACACAGGTATTTCTTGAAGTGTAAATACATGACAGTCATTTGATGCGAAATCCGGGACGTAGGGCAGGTGACAACCGATATTTAGCAAGTCGTTTTACTAAGGACGTGTGTGACCACCCCATATAGCCCAAATCTTGTTCCGACTGATTTTATTTATTTATTTTACACCACAAGAAATGCCTGTGCTTTAAGCAGTTTGGTAGTGATGAACAACTTCCGAGGCTGTCATACACTTGCACTCTCAGGAGGCTCACTGTTACGTTATGACAAGCATACGAATTCCTGTGGTGAATATGTTAAAAAAGTAGCGTCACCTGTGCCATATATGGCAATAAATGTTTCAGAGTCACGGTGTCTTTGTGTTTATCGTCTTAGGGAACCTTACTTTCCGGACGCATCTTATATTAACGCGTTGGCTAATGTGGTTCGGATCCCACGTCAAGTTGTAAGTCCACATATCATATAGCTTCCATTCAGAAAGGGACATTAAAGTCCTAATCAGTCAGCGATTACATCAATGTGCAACCGCCCAATCGAACACTTCTTAATTACACCATCACATTTTACCTGTGACAGACTTGACCAGATCTGCCAAAAGATTGATTTTGGGGAGTCTATATCCTTGGCGCAGTTCCTAATTGCAAAATCGTATAGTTTTAATACGGAAATAACATGATTTGTTTGTTTTTGTAGGTATTATATGCAATTTCTAATGTGTTTGAAGAATTGTTGCTAAATAAAAACGTACCATCTGGCATTCACCTGTGCCAGCAGTGTATTGGAGAACAGATTCCGTGAAAACATACACGTGTACTCTTTAACACATCCACTTCCACATATGTTCAATTGCTAATTCATCGACTGTTGTATCTTAATTGTGTGGCAGTTGCTAATAATTACTTCAAGTGTTTGACAATAAAAAGAGTCCCAGATTTCTATTCATTCCATTTCTTCCGCATAACTGCGTTTTAACGTTTCTATACAATTTGAACGTATCTTACATCAGTCAACAAGACATCTTACTTTTTTTTTTTTTTGTTTGTTTTTTGTAGCGGTTAGATATCTTCGTAACAAAATTTTATACATTGAAAGACTTTAAGAAGCCTAATCACTGCGAAGTTAAAATACCTCTAATTTTACAGCAATTATGTGATATCTTCAAATAGATAAAAGATAATTGAAATGTAGAACAAGAGCTCGCTAGGCAATATTATTTTGCATGAGATACCATTATCACGAGTCACCTAGTAGCTTTCCGTACGCGAAAATAAATGGCCATTTCGTAAATGGGTGAAAATCGAAAGCAGATAAGTGAGTCGTGATAACGGTATCTCATGTAAAATAATATTGTCTAGCGAGTTCTTGTTCCACTTTCAAATATATTTTATCTATTTGGAGATTTCACATAATTACTGTAAAATTAGCTGTATTTTAATTTCGCCGTGATGGGGTCTATATATCTGTTTTAATATGTTGAATTGTTTGGAACTTCTTTCCACATTGTGTCTAAGATCTGAAAAGAAATTCGTTAAGTGGAATGTTTGTACGATTTACGGTGACATTAATAACTAATATATTTTAATGCTACGCATGACTTATGATGATGTTAATAATTCATAAAAGGTTGATAACCTATGGGTTAGACTCTTGGGTTCACAAATTTAACTGAATTAATGTGTGTTCTGTTTAAAATTTGTTATAGATCTTTGTGATTTGGAAAGCAAATTAGGTTTACTTTATTTTCATTGTCTTCCATAAAGGTCTTTGTACGCTACACAATTTTCATATCAAAAAATCAAATCCCACATGAACGTCCCTAGACATTACTCAATAGAAATAGATTCCAGAAATCAGTTGAGTCAGGAGAGCATAGGTTAGTATAGGAAAAGATTGCAAGCAATTATTGCATAGTTTTGTAAATGCGTTAATAATCGTATCAGGCTTGATTACAAAAAAAATCACAAAATTTTAAGAGAAGCAATTAAAAACAACATAGTTGAAGTATTCAGATCAGTTGGTAACTAAATATATATATATATATATATATATATATATATATATATATATATATATATATATATATATATATATATATATATATATATATATATATATATATATATATATATATATATTTAATTTGGCAATATTTGCTTTATTTTGTTTATTTTTAAAGGAAACATTTTTCCAAATATTTTGTATTTTATTTTATATTTTACTTTCTAGTACGATGTGTTTCTTTAAAAGAAATATTTATTTTATTTAGAAATGTGTTTTATGTAAAGTGAAAAATCTGAAAAGGTTTGAACTTGTGAATCATTGTGTAGAAGATAACCCCGCTTTACTCAAGAGTAAAGCTGGTTGCATACGATCAAACATATAACACCACCTTTCTAAAATCAAACAATACATCTAACTGTAAACATATTTAAATAAATATATAGAAATGCATAAAAGTAACAATGGAATGTGTTACTGTTATCCATCTCATGTGGTTGTGCAAAATTTCATCGGGAATTGAGTTTGATTAAGATTGTAAAGTATGTAAACCAAGCCAAACCACTTGGCGTGACAGCCCTTTGTGTGCCTGAGCCGCTCCAATGGCATCTCTTAGCGACTGGATGAACTACGTCGAGCCTAGCACCTAACACGTGGTTAGCGCACTGCGTCGCCCTATTTCTAACGCGTATCAGGAGTTTTCTAGGCCTAAAGAGAAGAATGTATAAACTGTATCACCAGGCCCGTTGCTAGCCCAAAAATGTAGGGGGGAGGGGCCGGCTGAAGTTAGGGGGCACGATCCAACCATATTATAGTTCATCACCATATTATAGTTCATTTGCAAGCATAGCGTAAAAATTTTAGGGGGGCAGCAAAACCCCCTGGATACGAGCCTGTATATCACTGATAAAGGAAAATTTAATCAACGTCATATTGGGAGAAGAGGGAGGAAATAAAGACAAGGAAGTATCTCTAACCATCTCACTTCTCCGCCAGTTATTTTCCACGAAGAAGAACTCAGTAAAACCAGTCAGTAAAATTCTAGTTCATTTGAAACAAACCAGAAAATAATTCCCTACAGAAATCAATGAGATAAGAATCAGAGAAGACATAAGTATTCAGCACCAACGATTCCTTTGGCCATAATTCATTTGTCTAGTTGTTTACCATTTTTTCTTGCCCTTGTTTTGCAGGGACACATTTTTGTTTGTAGAATTTCTCAAATCCGCCAATCGATTCAGAGATTATCACTGAATCTACCTGCTATAAGGGGCGTCCAAATATTACGTAACGCGGTAAAGGAGGGAGGGGGTTCGGCCTTGCATTACGAAGTATGTCAAGGGGGATATAAGGGGTAAAAATAGGTAAAAAAAAAAAATAGCGTTACGTAATATTTGGCCCAAAAGGGAAGCCTTCTTATCCGTAAATTGTAGAGGATTTCGAGAATATTTGTGAAAGAACATCTGCGTAAGTGACTATTCCGTACAAATTTACTTTTGGCGCACCAATAGAAAGAATTGTTGAAAAATTAAAATTCTTTCATTAATTTCCTTCTTATTGTCCCGTAAAAGGTTTCCACTGGGCTACATGAAAATATTTCATTTGGCATAGATATAATTCAAGAGAGCCACCAGAAATAATTGTAGAAAAAATAGTTGTTTTACGATTTGTGTATAAATACGGCTTTCGGATGTGTAGCATAAAAACTACAGTGCAAAAAACACAAACCAATCTGTTCGAGGTGTCCACTAAAAAGCACGAATGCTATCTAACAGAGTCAGGGCAGGACCAAGCTGGTGAGTCCGGGCGGTACTGCGGGGTGTATCCAGACGGAGCAGGCGCATCAATGATGGTGAGTATGCGTGAAAGCGAGGGTAGTGGAAAGAAGTGGGTGTTGGCAATGATACGAGTTTCAATAACATTTGGCATGGTTTTATATTAGTAACTCCACTTATAAATATAAAACAGGTTCTGTTCACTGCACAGAAATGTGTCGCCGGTGGAAAATAGCACATAATAGAGCAATATTTCATATGCACCCATTTATTTTATCCGTCATAAAACACTTGTAATGATTTTACACTTTACTCCCTGTTTCATTATATTTAATTTTATTATTTCTTTGTACAGGAAAGCGTTCGATCGAGGGTTGCTATGGATTTCACCGGCAGCGTTGGCCGAATCGTAGAAGACCCAAAAGAGGCGAAGGCAATCGCCGTAGCGGAAGGATACGCATGGAAAAGAAGATGGCGGCCTAGCGCTCGTCAGGGTGCAGCCAATGTTTTGCACGTCCAGGGAATCGAGTCAGGGGTTCATATCACGCAGCCGTGGTTCCACAGTGGAATGTCTAGGGAGCAAGCGACACAGCTCATCAATAGATATGGAACTGTGGATGGGTAAATTTTATGTCATTTTTCAATAATGTCTTAATTCTGTTGAACACGATTCAGTTTCGTATTATATTTTGTCAAATTTCTCATCGAATTCAAGTTGGATCTATCTCGTGGTACTGTGCGGGTTGCTAACAGATATCCCGTAATACGGTGTTGAAAAATAAGTGAACTGAAAGCAGAGATTCCATTTTGCGTTGGATAGCGGTGGAAAACCAGCTGTTCTCTATAATGCTTTTTTACTTTCGAGCAACAAAAAGAGAGAAGAAGATATGGTGATCACAGTGGTCGAAGTGAGACGGTATGCGGTGGTATTCCATAGCGTATCTGGTTTTTCAGTAATGAGGACATACCGTCTCGGGTTTTTCAGTGATCAAGACAATATTTAAGTATCTGATATGTTGAGTCAAAATCATAATAAAACATACCGCCTCTGGTGTTTTTCCACTTTGAACACTGGGAGATCATGAAAAAAAAATCTATTGCGCGATTTCAGCGGATTTACACATTTCATGCTCGTAGATTTACAGATTCCATGGGGAAATCTGTAAGTGCCTACAGTGACTGAAGAAATGGCCAATCAGTTCATTTGCCACTAATAGACATCCTGAAGCTGTAAACTGTGCATGCCATCGCCGAATCGACTTGCAAGTTGGTGGATCTTTGTTGAACTTCGTTCGGAAGTGTTGTGGCATTGTTAGGACTGTGAATGAAACTCGAGCACAACATAAACCTTATCTGCGTCTGTCGCCATCTTGAATAAATGGTCACTGCTGTGCTCTGCTGGCAGAAATCAGAAGCGAACCTGCAACACAAAGAAACTTTTTTGACTTTTTCAATAAGTCTGCAAAGTTTTGTGACAAAATGTCCAATAACAAACTACAGTGAATTTATAAAATCGGGTCAATCATTTGTAATAACCCTATGTTTGTTGTACAGTAGAAGGTAATATATTACTTTTGTTTCGACGTGGAAGTATACGATCAAATTTTGCTAAAGTGTCATCTTAGTATTTCATTAATATTTCCAACCAAAGTTCAATTTCTTGAAACAAATAAAAATGTTGTGAAGTTCATACAATACATGTATATTTATTCAATAAGTACTGTATTGGTATTTTATTTACACAGATTTAGACCGTTGTGAACACCCACAATATCGTAAGGTACATGTAACATGAGATAACAGCCGTACGTATCTCGCTTAAAGCTTAAAATTGAATTTTGAGTGAAGATACAACATAAAAAAAGGACTAAATTAGAAAAGGAATATTCACTTTTAGATCCGTATGACAATGTTTATCTCAGTAACATATTATAAAAGTGACAACTATACGGAACACCTCCACGAACACGCGGTTAATCCCGTGTTAATATGAACACTTTGGGGGAAGAATTTTGACTGTAATGCATCTATCAGCCTTCCCACTTCGATTATGAGATAAAAGTAATAAATCCAGACAGCTTACGGTGTGATATACGATCAGAAATGTGTTAAGAATTTAACAGAATTCTAGTTTTAGAGTACTGATAACATAATTACTATATAGGGACACAATCAAAAAAATAATTACTATATAGGGTATTTTTTGACAACAATAAAGCAAAGAATATTTTATACAAAATGTTATAATATAGACCTACATATTCAACATCCCTATCAGCTGATAACATAATCTATATATATAAAAGAGAACGTACAAATCCTTTGTGAACTCATCACGCTAATACGGCTGAACCGATTTCTTTCATTTTTGGGGGGTTGTTAGGATTTGGACCCTAGATGGTTTTTATCATATCACTTTAATTTTTAATTACCAGTGTCTTGAGATAATGGACCATTCAAGTCTCCATAGTTCATCATAGGTAAAAATAAACGTATGTATATGCAACCCGCATGACCACGTGACTCGGCGGGTTAACATAAATGACAGGCGCTTGCAATTTGAAAGCGAAAAAGTAAAAATTATCTAAGTAACAAAGTTTATTGCGTTCCGGGGTGACCGCAGCGAAGCGGGGTGAACGCTGCTAGTATCTCTATAAAGACAAATAAAACAAAGAATATTTTCTACAAAATGTTCAATAGCCTGTACATATTCAAGATATCTACCAGCTGATAACATAATTATATTCATGTCTGTCACTGATGACATACTCACTCTATAGAGACACATTGTTTACTTGTAAGAATAAAACAAAAAATATTTTTTAAATAGTGTTACAATAGAGACATACATATTCAACATCCCTATCAACTGATAACGTAATTACTGTATAGAGACACATTGTTTACTGATAAGAATAAAACAAAGAATGTTTTCTACAAAATGTTGTAATAAAGACATACATATTCAACATGTCTGTCACATGATGACTGGTAATATATGAACACATATTGTTTACTTCGAATTTTCTGGATATTTGAAGTAAATTCTTACGGAATTTTTCGAAAATTTGTTGTGAAATTTGAGGCAAGCTATAAATTAGAGGGTTAATTGTTATCTTACGATAGACATGTTGAATATGTACCATTTATCTCTAGGAAATTATATTTGTTTTAATGTTCTTTCAGTGAATAAAATAATATTGCTACTATATCTTAAGAATATGCTTTGTTCTGTTATATATCCAACATTTTGCTGGACTTAAGATAATAGCCTGTTGCGATTACTTTCTAAAATAAAGATTGTTTTATTTATTGCTAACAGGGTATTTCTGGTGAGGGAGAGCCGGAGCACAGCTGGTGCATTTGTGTTGACATTTAAGTGTAGTGGGAAAGTTATACACATGCAGATTCAACCGGTAAGTAGCAATTATCCTTCACATATAACTACTAGGTTTCTAGATTAGTTCTTAACTTAATAATTGTTCCAAGTTTACTTAGTGTGTGAGTTTTGTACACTGAATTTTCAGTTATGAAGCATATTCAAATTATATTCTTCTATTTGTTCACGAAAGATGATATGTAATTTTAAGAATAATGTATTTAAAATAATAGTTGTTTGTTCAAGTTTCTCGAGTTTTCCTATTTTCTCCCGTTATTCCATTTAACCCATTCTCTTTCATCTGTCTTCTTGAACCTGGAGGGAAGAATACAAAATTCACTGAAATGTAATTGAAACTAGTAAGCAACACCCGTGTTTGGTATAAGTAAATTTCGAACCAGAATTTTACTCCTAACAATAAAAATAGGGGTTATGCACTGGAAACAATTATTGGAAAGTTAACGTTACGTTAAGCTAAAGTTGACCTTCTATTTCGATAAGAATATGTAGAGATTTAGAATTGTTAGACACAACTTTTTATGTATTTCAAAATGCCCATAAAGAATATTTACCTATTTGTTCCATAGAATCCTTCTCATTTTAGAAATGTAACAAGCATACACTTTGCTTAGTTTCAGTCACATACCGGATCTAATAACACAATAAATGACTTGAATTATCAAGCCGAGTTTCGGAAAAAATGAAATGAAATCTTTGAGTTTTACGTCCCACGGTTATGCCGGTTAGGCTAAAGGAGACGGTGATGATGAGTAATGAATGAAATGGTGGAATGAAGGAAGTGGGAGGAAACGGGAGAACCCCGAGAAAACCCACGCACACGGTGTTTGTCCACCACAAAGGTCACTTGGCGGGGGCTGGGATCGAACCCGGGACCCCAAGCACCAGAGGTGAACGCTCTACCACTGAGCCACCGCGGCCCCGGCCGAGTTTCGGAGTAAATAGGTTGAATCATCAAACCTAGTATTATAATAGCTTAAGTTTCCAGATCTAGTATCACTATAATTAACTTGAGCTGTCAAACATAGTATCAATGATTTGAGCTACATTCTTAGGATTATAATAAATAGTTTGTTATCAAACTTAGGATCATAATAAATAATTCAAGTTTTCACACGTAGTATTACAATAAGTATCATCAGAGCTTGTATCACTATAAATGGCTTGTAGTTATTATAACAATAAATACGAGTGTTGAATCGCCACATATAGTATCACAGTAAGTAGCAAGTAGATTGAATCATCAGACCTGTATCACTATAAATGGCTTCAGTTATTATAACAATAAATATATTGAATCACCAGATTTAGCATCACAATAAGTAGTATGAATAATCAGACTTAGTATCACTATGAACAGCTTGAGTTATTATCACAGTAAGTATGTTGAATCGCCAAATCTAGTATCACAGTAAGAAGCTTGAATCATCAGACCTAGTATCACTATGAATAGCTTGAGTTATTATCACAATAAATATGCTGAATCGCCGTATCTAGTATCACAATAAGTAGCTGAATCACCTGATCTAGTACACGTGTAAATTGTTTGAATTATCAGACCTAGTATGGGTATCACAATACAATAAATAGATTGAGTTGCCAGA
Source organism: Thermobia domestica (assembly GCF_964235325.1). Classification (NCBI taxonomy): domain Eukaryota; kingdom Metazoa; phylum Arthropoda; class Insecta; order Zygentoma; family Lepismatidae; genus Thermobia; species Thermobia domestica. Next base: position 213,876,234 of record NC_137466.1, read on the forward strand.
TCTAGTATCACAATAAGTAGTTTGAATCGCCAGACCCAGTAGCATTATTAACATAAACGGCTTGAGTTATCAGACTTAGTATCACATTAGAAAGTTGCTAGATCTAGTATCAAAGTAAATACATTGAATTTTTAGACCTAGTATTACAATAAATTTAGTTATTACACCGAGAACCAAGAAAACACTTCTAGCAGGTGATCGCGATTTATTAGAACTTGTAAACGTTATTTTTGAGTATAGATGTATGGTAAATATGTTGTCGAATTCAGATAGTAAAATTAACTTGATTCCTATGTATCAGGTTGATTTGAAGAATATTTGCCATTTGTTTCCGTATGGTTCAGTAGTTCGCACTTCTTTCTCTGGTTTAGGATTAGTTCCTACATAAAAATTTTGGTGGATGAGCCATCATCTTGAAGCAATTGATAATTGCATAAGAAAGAAAGAAATGAAATAACAGCAATGACATATAGTTGTATTAAAAAAGAAAAAACATATTCTTACTAGGGCGAAGAGTAGTTCCCATTAGCAAGTAGTTGGAACGAAGAATTTTTATCTTGTCGGGAAATTTCTTCCATTTCGTATGATTAATTTTTTTTTTTCTGCATGTCAAAGTTACGTGATCTCGTTAAGAGTATTTTTAAGATGATCACATTTCATAACGCGTGCTATGTCCTAGCAGAGCTGCAGCTGGAAACACTGCGTTTAAACTAACCTTTGAAAGTTAACCTTTCGAATCGGGAACCGGTCAAAACCCCCACAGCCAAAACCCCCACACTCAAGAAATGTCAAAACGCCCACACGATCGGTCATAACCCCCACACAAATGGACAAATCTCCCAAACGCACGAACGGTCAAAACCCCCACAGCCAAAACCCCCACACTCAAGAAATGTCAAAACGCCCACACGATCGGTCATAACCCCCACACAAATGGACAAATCTCCCAAATACACGAACGGTCATAACCCCCACAGCCAAAACCCCCACACTGGTAGTCGGTCATAACCTCCAACGGCCATAACGCTCACACAAATGGACAAAACAGCCACACATAGCAACGGTCACAATCCCCACATAAATGGACAAAAACCCCACACAAATGGACAAAACTCCCACATGCAGAAATAGTCACAACTGCCACACAAATGGACAAAACCCCCACACAATCGGACAAATCTCCCACACTCTGAAATGATCCTGGTTGCATGTATTGCCCTTGTACTTTTTAATAACATTTTTTATTCCAATTAAACTGATGTTGCAACTATTCTTCTTGGGCGTCATAAAGAGCCGCAACAAAGACGTGGAATGACGATCATTTCAGAGTGTGGGGGATTTGTCCGATTTTGTGGGGGTTTTGTCCATTTGTGTGGCAGTTGTGACAATTTCTGCATGTGGGAGTTTTGACCATTTGTGTGGGAGTTTTGTCCATTTATGTGGGGATTATGACCGTTGCTATGTGTGGCTGTTTTGTCCATTTGTGTGGGGGTTATGACCGATTGTGTGGGCGTTTTGACATTTCTTGAGTGTGGGGGTTTTAACCGTTCGTGCGTTTGGGAGATTTGTCCATTTGTGTGGGGGTTATGACCGATCGTGTGAGCGTTTTGACATTTCTTGAGTGTGGGGGTTTTTGGCTGTGGGGGTTTTGACCGTTCGTGCGTTTGGGAGATTTGTCCATTTGTGTGGGGGTTATGACCGTTTGTGTGGGTGTTTTGACATTTCTTGAGTGTGGGGGTTTTGACCTAGACCCTTCGAATCGCATGTCTGACAATAACTTAATTTATTAGATTTCACTGAATAAATTTCTGAAATCGGGTCTATCATTTTGACTTGCCCAATATAGGTAAATATGTAGTTATTATTATTATTATTATTATTATTATTATTATTATTATTATTATTATTATTATTATTATTATTATTATTATTATTATTATTATTACATTTTTCATATACGACTATACAGTTGAAAAATTACATTTATTTGTATATTATGTTGCAGGTGATGGACCCTATTCGAGAAGCGTTGTGTTATTCTCTGGACAATGGCGTTACCAAATTTTACGATCTTCTTCAGTTAGTGGAATTCTACCAATTAAACGCTGGTTGCTTGCCCACCCGTCTCACTCATTACGTGGTGCAGTCATCTGGACCTGTGTTCTCATCCGATAAGCAAGTGGCAGCAAGTTTTTGATAAAACTTTTAACTTAAGTTCTGTCATTTTTTAAGATAATTATTACCATTGTTAAAAAAACCTTATTTATATTAATAATAGTTATTTCTTTGTAATATGTCTGTACATAACTACTATTATTATTATTATTAATATTGATAATATTCTTGTGAGGTATTACGTAAGTAAAATATCTATTTCGAACGTAGCCTGTATTTAATGCAAAAATAGTGTACGATCGCTCGCACACTGTAAGTGTAAGTCTTGATTTCGCGCAAGAAGAATTAAATAATTATAAATGAAGTGAAGGTTTTTATTAACCTCTCTTTTATGCAGTATTACTTACTGAAACAGGGTGACTTACATTGTAAAAAAAAAAAAGGCTGTGGTTATCTAATTGTATTTTATATTGTATAGTTTTTTAGAGATTCTGAGAAGAAAGAATAAAGAAACTCAGGCTTTAATGTTAGATGTACTTGATACAGTAATGAAACTTTGTTGTTGTTTTGTGCATTAGTTCTCGTGTGTTATTGATGATGAGGAGTGAATGTTCGCGATCGCAGTTACCATCGGAGCTAGGGTCACTTTGTACATATCGTACAAAAAATACTAATAATTTTCTTTATTTATTTTTAAATTTAATTTTTTTTACATCCTACGATTCAGCTCTTTTGAGGCAGTCATTTTCAAGCGATGTGCCGCGACGAAGCTACTGGACAAAGTTAGGACATTAAAACTAGAATGCACGAAAAGTGTATTACAATGTAATATCTCCCAAAACGCTAACAATAGCTATTTTTCGTTATTTGATAACTAGGCGGTTCCGCCGTAATGTTTCTTAATGAGTAAAAACACAGATCAACTTCACATTAGCTATGCAAAACAGATTTTAAGGGTGTGCTGTAAGATCTTAAATTAAATAACACACTTAGTATACCAAAAATTGAAAAAAGAATTTAAAGCTCTTGCTTCAGGGTAAAGGAAACGACTAGAAATCAAGGATGATAGGAAAATGATGAATTCTATCTCTGAGCTGAATTCACTCACGACAGACAGTTCTTGTGTTCATCAGCCCAATGAGTTAGACCACTCGTCCGTACCAACCGGCTAGAAATAATTTTAGTTTGATATTTTTTTAGCACGTGCTTTATGTTAATTTTAGATTTTATGAATATGTTTGGGCAACATAAGATCATTGAATAGAATATTTTCAACATAAGGAGATGAAAATGGAGTGAAATTTAAACAATAAATATTAATATTGTATAATGCAGTTTTTAGCAGCTCGTTGCCAAATCTGTGGCCTCGTGTTTAATTTACGAGATATGAGCAAACATTGTTCGAGGTTTTTTTTAAACTAACATTACATTATAAATATATTCTAAAATCGTAATATTCCATAATTTTTAATAATAGAAGTTAATACTACTTTTTTGTTTTATTTAGAAAAGTATAAACTGATCGATGAAGCAAAAATTACTACTGTGCAGTTAATATAAAAAATTAAAACAGCAGTAATTATTATTAAAGTAAGAATAAAAATCTTCAAAAAGTATGCATTAAACTTAAATACAATTAGTCTCATTCTCAAATTAGAGGTACTTAAGAGGCCTCATCACGGCGAAATTAAAATACCGCTAATTTTACAATAATTATGTGATATCTTCAAATAGATAAAAGATAATCTAAAAGTGGAACAAGAGCTCGCTAGACAATTTTATTTTACATGTGAGATACCGTTATCACGATTCACGTATCTACTTTCGATTTCCAGCCATTTAGAAAATCGGCATTTATTTTTGCTTTTCTAAATGGCTGAAAACGGAAAGCTACTAGGTGACTTGTGATAACGGTACCTCATGGAAAATAATATTGTCTAGCGCGCTCTTGTTCCACGTTTCGATTACCTTTTATCTATTTAAAGATATCACATAATTACTGTAAAATTAGCGATATTCTAATTTGGTTGTGATTAGGCCTTTTTAAAAAATGTTTTTGGGATGTTCCCATTAAAAAGGGATACTTGTACCGAAATACAAATAATGCTTCTTCATGGCCAAGTAGTTAACACGCATACTTTCTATGTGCATTGTTCCGATTTTGATATCAGGTAGAAGTATTGGCCTCGGATACAAGTACGAGTATTGATACAAGTTCCGCCTCGTATAGTCTTGCTGTTAAACTTGTTGAAAAGGAATGTTAAACTCCACTAAATGAAGCAAGTACCAACTAAATAGAGTGAATGTACAGCATACCTGAAAACAGAATTTCCCGAGTAACCCTCCTGAATTACAGGACCGAAAAGAAAATTCAAATGAACGTTTTCTTAGAACAGTGCGGTCAAAGTTAAGCTAGTATTGAACTAGTGCAGCGACATATCTATCTGCAAACATCTATTTTGTGGTGCTCCCTAGTTCCGAAATTTGCCAACTACATGAGCGCTTTTGTGTAACTGAGATAGCGACTTATTTCGAATAAACAACTAGAGTGTGTGAATGTGACAAGTCTGCAACTGGTAAAGATTTTGAATTGTACGTAACTATGAAGTTAATTAAAACCATGCAGCAAAGCATGCTGAGTAGTATTATTAATTTTATTATTATTATTGTTATTATTATATTATCAATCTTTGTGTTGTGTTTTAACAGAGAAACATGTAGTGAATTAGAAAATGAATGCGTGGATGGTGAAGAAGATTGTAAACATATGCAAAAACATTTCTGTTGTCTTTTTTTTTTTTTTTTTTCAAGAGCAACTCAAGAAAACTGGTTGTAGAATGTCAAATTTCTCGGCGAATTCAAACAATGTGTGTAGTTATTTTTATCCCCCCCTCGAGTGAGCATGTATGAACATTGAACCAAATTTCTACCATTTCTGGTGTCTTTTGGAAACACTATACACTTTGTGAGTAAAAATGTACTATTTATTTTTTCAAAGTTGGAAATAATAATAATATGATTGTGCAATACATAAACTTGTGATACAAAGGTCTTTTCTAAATCCATGTCTGATTCGCTTTGTATTTACCGACATCGTTTTCGCGGTGTTGCTGTTTTTTAATAACTTAACTAGAGATGGCAGTTGAATCAATGAAGCAGCATTACCAGCTGATAAATTGTAGCGTTTATGATTTTAATTTCGTATTCGAAGTTTGAATCAAATATTCATTTAAACGATGACAATTTGATTGAGAGCCAGACATGCTAAAAATAATACAAAATTTACAATTTTTCTTTTTTCTTTTGCTTGTTTTTCATAACTGAAAGAAGATAATGAAATGCAACTTACCACAATCATAGATAATTCTATTCTACAACAGAAAACACGAACCTGAAGAATTTTTAGTCTTGACATCCACAGAAATTACAGTGTTGCCAGAATAGCATTTTCCCCAAAATCTAAATTAAGGCGGACACTAGAGGAACGAACTCAACTGAATTGGATTACATATCATGTTGTCTTGGAGTCATTTCAACTACTTTTTAAATAATTGTATTTTGTAATAAACAAAATAGTTTTACCATACAATTATTAAAATTAAATAATAATGTTATTCTGGCAACACTGAAAATTCTTCAGGTTCGTGTTTTCTGTTGTAGAATAGAATTATCTATGATTGTGGTAAGTTGCATTTCATTATCTCCTTTCACATATGAAAAACAAGTAAACGAAAAATGGTAAATTTTATATTGTTTTTAGTATGTCAGGCTCTTAAGAGTTGAAACAAACGAAGTAAAAAGTACAATTCGGTAACGACAAACTATCTTCTGTAGCTTATTTGCTGAACTATTTATCAACACTACTTGAAAATCGACTGTGACTGAGTGATGTAGTATACAAAGGTATACAATCAGATATGGAATTGTTTCGCACCCTTTCAATTCGCTGTTAAAGCTACAACAAATTTGGACGATTTTGAAAAAAGAAGCTACAAGGTATGGATTTAGAAAATGTCGTAGCTAATAAAGGTACAAGGGCTGTATTATACTGTATATTGGCTTGTGTAGTTATTAAGAAGGGAAAGATAGTTAATGCTAATCAGGAATCAGGGTTATTAGTAGCAAAAAACTTAAAAAATAAGTATAGGCCTTTCTTTTAGTAAGAAAAAGCAAACATTTTGGTCATGGTTTTCTCTTTTTATATATATTTAAAGAATTCAACAACTCGTACGTAATGTAATGGCTGTGTAATTTAAATGCATTTCTTTCGAAGATCGTGGTAAATATTTTTAAGACACAATTTACAGCAAGTATTTATATACGTATGTATATCTTCATATATATATCCTATTCTATACATTTAAGCAAGCCAAGAGTGAAAATAGATTGAATTTATAAGTGCGTAGTTCATTATCTATTATGGTATTAAGACAAGAAATACTTTTTAAAAAAAAAAAAAAAAAAAAAGTTAGAATGTTCGATTACAAACCGTGTATCATATTGGTTCAGTACTTTCAGCTAATGCAGACAGCCCTAATGAAATTATTTTTGTTTCCTATTTCCAAAGGAAATTCGTGAATTTAATTAGCAAAACTGGGGTTCAATCGAGCAGACAGTTCTACTAAATAGAAAATGTATGGGTCAAATACGATGTGAAACATTTTTTGTGAAGGAATGAGAGTGTGAATATAAGTAATTACTGTTAGTGTACAGCATATTGAAATGAATTTTGAGTGTTAGTGAAAGTATTGCATGTGTAAGACTTACATTGTATGCATTGTACTCTTCCTTTATCCTCGTTTATGTGTATACCCCTCGTCGCTGACACGTCTGCTCCCTCGATATCGCTCGGGCCCCCCCTGCCGCCCTCCTACCCTGACTCGGTTAGATAGCATTCCTTTTCAGTGACCACATAGCACAAGTTGAATCATGTTTTATGCCATACGTTCATACTGTATTTATACCGAACCCTCCTGAAGTCAACCTGCAAGTGGTAATGGAGCTCCTCATTTAGTACATGTTCTGTTAAACGTGACCTGAAAATGTAAGAGATGTGTCCAAATTTGGTAGAATCGTCTGCTCAAGTAGTGCCCAAAACGATATCGATAACTTTAAAGATGAACCTAATTTTCATTTAAATATGCTGATAACTTTTGAAATTTATTGACTGCAAAGCACACTAGCAGTGAATGCTTATATCCTTATGCAAATATATCTAAGATTGATATATAAAATCCATAATGATGAGTTAAATTGTAAGCTCAGAATATGCCTTGTCAAGCTAAGAAGTACAATGGAGTTAGTATTAGTACCTGTTCGGGAACGTGTGTATTGAAGGAATAACATTCTGTTAGTTGTAAATAATAATATGAAAAAAAAAATATATGTATCAATTAATAAAAGAATCTCAATGTAGAACTGATTAGGGAGAAAAATGCAGACCATTTTTAGTTAGAATGTTGCTTCATAACTTGCAGAGTACGTATATCCGGCCAATTAGATATCGCATCTTCCTTTCATAACTTAATATGAATACAAGCAATATTTTGTATGTATTCAAAATGATTGCTATCTCAGGGAAGGAGTTAAAAAGTTGTCCAATTGATGATCTATTCGCGAAAAATTTTTCATATGATGGATGAACAACTTGTATTTTAAGAAACAAGATCTTTCTGCCTTTAATCGTAGAGATCGAACTGAAAAATTTTGAAATATACCTTGACTGAAAATGTGTTTTGATGGATGTTTTCACTGCTTGAATGTCAGAAGTTCTTAATGCGCTTAATAAGGTATTTATATTGTGACACTGATGGTTAAATGACTTATCTGGCATTTGTACGTCCATGAAATCTTGTAGATTATAAAAGAAAAGACGTGAAAAGAAAGGTATACTTGTTTTTTGATATGAACGAATTGTTAAAATTATACTGAAACTTCGACAAGCAAAAATGATTTTAGAGAATAGGTCTGCATTCTTCATTATATTCTTGTATAAATTAAAAGTGTATATTCATATTGTAGATTTTCCAAGGTAATATTGTGTTCTGATTTGATTCTAATTTTGTCCTTATATACGAGGGGAGTCCAAAAATAAGTTTCCTCTCTCGTTTTCCCCAGGAAAGTAAACAGCAATGTGGGATACAAGACAGCAGATGCGCGCGCAACATACCAAGACACTGAGTATCCTTCACCCACGATCCTGCAGATGGCACCGTCGCAGCACCTACGCAAAGCGGAGACGAGCACCTCAGTCTGAGCCTGGTAGCTATGGAGAGAAGACGCACTATGTCGTCGTGGTCAAAGGAGGAAGTGCGAGCGGTTTGTCCGCTATGAATGGGCACGTGGCGGATCGGGAGAAGAAATCCATAACCGCCTCTTCTAAGTCTATCGGCCTGATGTTATGTCTAAACAAATAGTGCGGAGATGATGTCACCAATTCAGTGAGGAGCGGCAGTAAGTGCTGGACACACCGCGATAGAGTCCTGATCTCTTACCCAGCGACTTCTTCTGTTTCCGGTTTTGAAGAAGACCCTCACGGCACGCGCTTTGGAAGCAAGGCTGAAGTAACAGAAGCTCTTCCGTATGCAGAGCCTCTGAATTTTTCCTGGAAAGGTTTCTTAAGCTTATAGACCGGTATGATAAACGTCTCAATGTACGTGGTACTTATGTGGAAAAATAAAGGTACGTGTGATCTATAAAATCACATGCTATTTTTGGTCTTGCATCCCCACCTCTGTCCGCGATCACCTGAGGAAACTTATTTTCGTACTCCCCCTTCGTACTATACTGTACATACAAATGTTACGCAAATATGAGTCACCTCATATTTTAAAGTAAAAACAAAGAATTAATGTAAATAGTCAAGAGAATATAATGCCATGTCCTAGATTTGACAGTGTGAAGGTATATTGTTGTGCACTCTCAACGCTCAAATTAATTGGCAAAGTAGCCATATTGTTAACCATTAATTATAAAATAGTTCATATCGTAATAAAATTGGTTATCTCTTTGATGATTATCATTTGGTCGAAACAAAATGTGTTATTGTATCAAGTATTGAAAAATTTAAAGCCAGCCCAAGTGTCTTCAACCTAATAGATTGTATATTCTTTTTCACTTCCTTGTATTTATGCATGACACAAAGTAAATAAATGTGTTGTCTTTTTTATATATATATATGTATATGTTTAAGTAAAACTTTTTTTTTGCGAAAGAGTAAAAAAATAAAATTTTAAGAAAAAATAAAAAAAAATGAAATTACAGTATATTTAAGTAAGAACCTGATTTTTCACAACATACTTCTTGCATTAAAGGTACTCTTTAAGAATTGAGTACAACATGTTTTCAGTTGACGTTAATTTTGACAGATTTAATACAGTTAAAGAGCTCTTTTGGTGGTTAGCGTACGCGCCTTTGGCGTGGAAGACTCTGGTTCGATTCCCGGTGGGAGCTCATGTCGTTCGGATTCCACTATAATCAGTAGCTTCCGTCTCATATAGTCTCGCTACTGAAAGGGACGTTAAACTCAAAATCAACTCAACTCAATAACAGCTAAGTTCTTAACTCAGCCGGAAGTAAAACCTTCATATGTCAGTTTGTTTATTGGTTTTTATCAAACGGAGCGAAGACTTCAGATCAAATGTTCTTGCAAATTACGTGCTATTAAAAATAGGAAAATATCATTTTAAAAAAAGTTTAGTGTTATTTATTTATGTAGCTTAGGCAGAGACCTGTATGACTGGCTCAGTACCTCTGGAATTAGCTTAGGCAGAGACCTGTATGACTGGCTCAGTACCTCTGGAATTAGCTTAGGCAGAGACCTGTATGACTGGCTCAGTACCTCTGGAATTAGCCTAGGCAGAGACCTGTATGACTGGCTCAGTACCTCTGGAATTAGCTTAGGCAGAGACCTGTATGACTGGCTCAGTACCTCTGGAATTAGCCTAGGCAGAGACCTGTATGACTGGCTCAGTACCTCTGGAATTAGCTTAGGCAGAGACCTGTATGACTGGCTCAGTACCTCTGGAATTAGCTTAGGCAGAGACCTGTATGACTGGCTCAGTACCTCTGGAATTAGCTTAGGCAGAGACCTGTATGACTGGCTCAGTACCTCTGGAATTAGCCTAGGCAGAGACCTGTATGACTGGCTCAGTACCTCTGGAATTAGCCTAGGCAGAGACCTGTATGACTGGCTCAGTACCTCTGGAATTAGCTTAGGCAGAGACCTGTATGACTGGCTCAGTACCTCTGGAATTAGCTTAGGCAGAGACCTGTATGACTGGCTCAGTACCTCTGGAATTAGCCTAGGCAGAGACCTGTATGACTGGCTCAGTACCTCTGGAATTAGCTTAGGCAGAGACCTGTATGACTGGCTCAGTACCTCTGGAATTAGCTTAGGCAGAGACCTGTATGACTGGCTCAGTACCTCTGGAATTAGCCTAGGCAGAGACCTGTATGACTGGCTCAGTACCTCTGGAATTAGCCTAGGCAGAGACCTGTATGACTGGCTCAGTACCTCTGGAATTAGCTTAGGCAGAGACCTGTATGACTGGCTCAGTACCTCTGGAATTAGCCTAGGCAGAGACCTGTATGACTGGCTCAGTACCTCTGGAATTAGCTTAGGCAGAGACCTGTATGACTGGCTCAGTATCTCTGGAATTAGCTTAGGCAGAGACCTGTATGACTGGCTCAGTATCTCTGGAATTGACTGGGAAAATACTACGTTATTTCTGCTATGTTACTTGTGCGGAGACTATGTTACTTTACGTCTTGGAACAACTTACAATATCAATCGGATAAGCTGAGCAAAATGACGTATGCGAGGGTAAATCCTCATGTGTGGTTTTCAAGAAAATTCACGAATACGAATCTGTGGCGCTAAAAAAATATTATTCGTGGCGAATGAAAATAGGCTCAATAACACACTACTTATTAAAGTGATATTAAAACACCCTCTCAAAGTTTTTATTACGACACTAGCAAGAGGACAGAGCATACTGCGGTAATGAGATATAATAACGAAAAATTGGCACTAACTCTTAAATTTTCAATTACCGTTTTCGGGGTTGTTCAGTCATAAATAAAACCTGGCCACCATATCTGTTTGAAAAGCACGACGTTTTTACCTACAATTACCTTACCACTCGGCTCTACAGCCCTATGTGTGCCTTGGCCTCCTCAACTATTAGCCTCCATACTTCTCGGTTCTTCAATCTGTTAGCCCATCCTTTTATCTTCATCTTTTCCAGATCTCTCCTTACATCGTCAATCCATCGCGACTTGGGTCTTCCTCTTGCTCTGTTTGTATACATTCTTTCGTGCAGGACTTTCTTCGACAGTCTGTCAATCGTCATTCTTTCCACATGTCCAAACCACCTTAACCGCTGAGACGTAATGAGCCTAACTATATCCTGATTCCCCAGTATTTCAGCTATTTCCTCATTAGTTCTTCTTCATTCGTCGCCCTCTTTCACGGGTCCGTAAATTTTTCTTATAATTCTCCTTTCAAATATCCTGAGCATGTTCTCCTTCCGCTTCTGTCATGGTCCATACTTCCGCCCAGGAGGTTATTACCGGCCGAATCATTGTTTTATAAATCTTCATTGTTGTGCCCTTACTAATTAATTTACTCTTCAGCAGCTGCATGTTACAATAGAATGTTTTGTTCCCTGCTTGTATTCTTTCCTGTACTGTATCACTCATTCCGTTTTGATTGTTCAGTGTCATAATTAGATATTTAAAGCTTCTTACAGTCTCGAAGGTCTTGTTTTCTATCTTCAGTTCCGTTATGTTCCTTTCTTTCATTTTTATGGATATTATCATGTACTTAGTTTTTCCTACGTTGACTCTTAATCCCATTTTTTCAGCCTCTTTTTACAATTTGATGTATATCTGTTTCAGTTCTCGCTATAATTGTAATATCATCTGCGTAGGCTAATATCTGGCTCAGTTTCGTGAATATGGTTCCTCGTTTGTCTATTTTATTTATTGCTCTATGTAATGTTATATTGAATAGTGTCGCCGAGAGCCCATCTCCCTGTTTGACTCCACCATTATATTCAACTGAGTCCGTTATATTGTCTCCTATTTTCACCTTGGCTTTTGTTTGTTCCATTGTCATTTAATAGCCAATTTCCTAGGTATGCCACCTACAATTAATTTTTTTTTTTTAATGAAAGTTTTCTTTACCAAATTGAGATCATTATTTAGATATTTTCCATAAGTAGAAGCTTTGCTTTGTTATAATTAAATATAAACTAATTATTTGCTGAGCAAAACTATATATTTTCATTAAAATTCAACACGTGTTACAGTTAAATTAGTTAAGATCGTCATTTTGTGTAATTAGCAACAGTAGAATGCATCTATATAGAAATTTTCAAATAAGTATAATTGAAAGGGATTTGCTGCTGCCAGTAGCCAATCAGAAGAAAGATATCTTATCTGTTGTATGGACATACGATTGTACAGTTATACTGTATCACATAGTGTCTGATGAAGCCAAAAAGTTAGTTGGCGAAACTGTAATACGTGTTGAATTTTAATGAAAATATATAGTTTTGCTCAGCAAATAATTAGTTTATATTTAACATTATTTAGAGTCAAAGTATTAGAATTTGGCTACTTACAGTTGCTAGAAATGCCATTCTAAAGCAAGGTGGGCAGTAAAGATATTTTTTGAACAAGTGTGTGCATACGCTCAGTGCACAAAGTGTTCAAGTCCATTTTTGGTCATTTTGGGCATATTTCATATTTAACATCTTTACCTAAATCTTCTTTCAGTGCCTAAAAGATTCACGCGCAGATATTGTAAATATAGTAGCTCTTATATTGTTTAAAAAAAATCACTTTTCCACGTATTTAAACGGAGCGCAAAGATGTTTTGCCTCTATTTCTCACAATTTTGTCATTGGATTTTCTTGCGTAAGAATCATGAACGGCTGTAGATTTAAAAGTTGATATTTGTCAAGATGATATTGTTGATCAGCAATGATAAAACTAATTTTTATAGAGTTCCAGGAGATTAAACCAATTAAAACTTTGTTTCTATCGATAACCATACTCCAGATTTAAAGACATCTCAATTTAATATTTTTTCAGTGTTTATTGAGATATTTGCACCACTTATTTGAACACTATCCAAATTAAATTAAGATAAGGGAAGTTCAGAGAATAAGGGAATTACTTCGAATTACCGAAGTTGAGAGAAAGAGGGACAAAGTCTTTACAGCAGGCGTACGTACATGAGGAAGGGGTATTTTACATTATAAGAGTCACTTTTAATATTTGGACAAGCTTACTTTACGCAAAAGTACGTGGGAAAGTTAATACTATATTTTACAATATAAGAGTTACTTTTAATATGTGGACAAGTTTACTTTACGCAGAAGTACGTGGGAAAGTTAACATTGTATTTTACATTATAAGAGTCACTTTTAATATTTGGACAAGCTTACTTTACGCAGAAGTACGTGGGAAAGTTAATACTATATTTTACAATATAAGAGTTACTTTTAATATCTGGACAAGTTTACTTTACGCAGAAGTACGTGGGGAAGTTAACATTGTATTTTACATTATAAGAGTCACTTTTAATATTTGGACAAGCTTACTTTACGCAGAAGTACGTGGGAAAGTTAATACTATATTTTACAATATAAGAGTTACTTTTAATATCTGGACAAGTTTACTTTACGCAGAAGTACGTGGGAAAGTTAACATTGTATTTTACATTATAAGAGTCACTTTTAATATTTGGACAAGCTTACTTTACGCATAGGTACGTGGAAAAGTTAATTCTGTATTTTACATTATAAGAGTTACTTTCAATATCTGGATAAGCGTTGAAAGGAGCTTCATGTAAAGATCTTAAAGACGAAATGTATCCAAAATACCCCGAAACTGGACTTGATTCTCTTGGGTACTGAACGTGCCATATTTACGTTAAAATTATGTGCACTGTTGAATTGTAATGACGTGTTCTCCATGTTTTTTCTGATGATAATGGGAAGGTTCAGAAATGTTTCTTGTGATCGCTTCTTTACAGACGAGCTAAGTAAATTTTCGGAAATACAATGCAATCTAAGCATATGACGCTCAATTAATTTAATTCATTTCAGTATCCGAATAAGGTATTTCTTGCGCTAAGTACAATTCGAGTGTAGATGAAGAATTGAAAAGAAAGTTTAAGAACAAACTTTATTGTGATATTTTTTTAACAAGGTAAGTCTACGGAAGAACGTAAAAATGATACTAAAGGATACAAGCAATATGTGTTTATTTCCGTGAGTCGAAATTATATAAAAATGAATAAAAAACAGTTGAATACAAAAAGACTTCAATATTAACCGATCTAGCAAGTAAACTTGGTTGGGTATATTAAGATCATTTTACGAACATGTTACTTCAGCTGTATTCAATTCTATGACATTTCCAAGTCGTGGCTTGACTCCTAGTTACAGGTTACAATGAAATTACTATTGTTTTACAGTAGAATACATTCAAATTAAATACATTCGATTTGTGGTTAGTGCCTCATCATACTTGTCTTTAAAGCTCTAGTTCGATTCTTAATACTATACCTAGTGAAAGTGTAGTACCGATGCTTTTTTTTTTTTTAAAAAAAAAAAAAGAAGCTATTCATATTATCGAAACAATTTATTTTGTCTGGCTAAGGAAGTTCAGTTTTTGAAGGAATGTGAACGAAACTTTAGTGTTCCTTCTGCGGTCACACTTACATTCATGAAATGTTATCTTCTCTTAGAATGTGGATGCACTCTTACTGTCTTAGAAAATGTTTCTTAAGTTAGATGTTGCATCACGGGGTACAGACTGATTGTAGAAGGGCTGAATATAAAGCACGTGAATTGATACATTGTTATAACTCAATGAAATGCATCATAACTTTACCCATAATTATCTAAAATGGTTAAATCTTGTTACCTTCATGTTGTATAAGAATACATAATCAAAATGTCTTTCAAAAGACGATAAAGATCCTTAAGTATACATTTTTAATATTTTGTTCGACTGAACATTATTTTAGACCATGGCTTAGTTTTGAAGCATTCAACAGGGGAATGGAACTGGCTACCCAGGTCCTATTCTATCGACATAATTGCTCTATTAGCAGTGTTACATAAGTGAAGCAGAACCCTTAGACAAGAAAGTAAAATCTGAAAGAAAAACTTTTGATATAAGTAAACCTGGCAACACTAGGATACTTAAAGCAGTACATGGAATTGTGGATCCCGCACAACTGGCTATTTTGTCAAAGTATTTTAAGTTACTCGCCTCTTTCCCTTATGGATAGAAGTGGAAAATGCAAAAACACTGTTGATTTTACACAAATTACCTTGAAAACCTGGTATTTCACTGTTAGTAGTTCATGCCGTTCATAAGTGTTAGCTTAGATGTTACAAGTGTTTCGCTGTGTTTGTAAAACAAGTCGAGCTGAATCTCTTTTCGTTGACTTTGGAAACACCAGATTAAAAGAGAACCATGAAACGTGTAGTGGCAACGAATGGAAAATATATAAGAGATACGTACAAATAAGAGGGTACGAGCTAAAATTCAAAATATTGGAGGGGAGAGATATATGAGATATATATATTCTTGAAACCCTATTTAGAACAGCATTTTTTATAAAACACGAACTTTTAATAAATTATTTCTGATTAAGCTACCAACAGCTTCCGACACTTAATCTTAAATTTATTTTTTTATGGTTTCTCAGATCTTTAATTACAGTTTTGTAAAGGAAACTTAAAAAAAAAAAAAAAAAAGTGTTCTCGAGCTTTTGTGTCATTGGTTGAGAAAACCTAACGTACAGTGCACGTATTTAAAAGCTTGTAGACTACGATACTATTCTAATCAACACAGAGATATACAATAATAAATAACTTTACGCTTTTTTTCTTTTCTTACATCTATAGGCAACAGAAATTCAATATTCATCATTATCAAATACTTTTAGACACTACATATATTTCTAGCATACATGAGATCTCATGAAGTATCTTCTGGATATAAGAAGACCAGCAAAAGACTCTATTTTTCTCACTTATTTACAAGTAAACATTCACAAAACCAGAGTTATATTCATCTCATGTGCGCTTATGAAGTATTTTTTCCCTCTGTTTTAAAATATATAATTGATCTTTATTTCTCGAAATAACTTCCTTCCTTAGATTATACTCACGGCGAAATTCCAGTCACATAAACCGCTTGATACCGGAGCCTTCTTTCATTAAGTTTTAGAGAAGTCGTGTGTGTTTTCAAGGAGAACCATCATCAAAATATCCCATTTTTAAACCAATACTGTAGTAGCGAATGAAGCTATGTTGTGTTGCTGTGGTGACTTCAAAAATCTTTGAAACAGGCAAATATCTTAATATAAACGTAACGCAAAGAGCAAGTCTACGTATTCAGAACCTTGTAAAATATTTTGAGATTACAAGATACTTACAAAGCAATAATTAAATATGTTAGTAATGTTGATACTGGACGTATAAATAAGGATGTAAAAGGAAATATACCACGTGTATTCACATGTATTTCTTATAGTCCAGTGTATCCACATGTATTTCTTTACGAAGTTTCCTGGTATAGTTTGTTAAGAATTTAGAATCGAAACTTGTTCAATTCTTCGCAAGGAAACAATAAAACAAATCATGTTTGTTTTACCTGTCTGTATTTACCTGGTTTCTTGTTTCCATACTTAACAATGTTCGTTAGGTATTTTGGAAAGGATTAATAAGTTACATACTCTTTGTTCTGATGTTATTTGATAGTTGATAGCATCAACAAAAAACTATTGTTCTTCATTTCTGGATACTACATACATAATTGGACATTGCTGCGGCTAGTACAATACATCTTACTTCTATTGTTTAATTTTTAAAAAAAAACACAGTAAGCTGTAGATATTAGCAACTAACAGCTCCACTATTCTTGTTGTGGAGTGTACATATACAAGAATATAGTATTTTCATTAATAAATAGGGACATTTTTGATAGGAGTTGGCTGTTGATTCACTTTTTTCTGGATGTACGCCACATTTGCATGCTCCACTAAGGACGATATAGCTTCTGCGCAACATTTGTATCTCGTCGAATCAGATATACTGTATGTGGAACGGCTGTTTAAAGCCGTCTACTGTGTCATAGCAGGTGAGAGCTACCTTTATTTTGATGCACCATAACAAGGCTTTCGTTCTAACATAGTGATTGGTGCAGATTTCGGGATGGCTACTCTAGAGTTACTAATAATTGCCTAGAATTTATGATCTTTTAATCGAGAAATACATTATGAAAACGCTGAGTATCTACATCTTACGGCAATTCTATAATCTACTAGTGTTTCTTTGCTAAAATTAGATCCGAGAAGTCCCCGATTGAACAATAAACCAGTCACCTAACATCTGAAAAACTAACTAACTGATTCATTCTAGCTTTGCTATATTCAATAACTTACACTAAAATACAAATGCTGAGCAAAGCAACGTTTTATTATAAAATAATAAATGTGGCAGTTTCGATAGTGTCTGAAGAGGGGTATGTAAAATATCCGAAACTAATATAATTAACTTTTATTTTATAATAAACTTTGCTTTGTTCAGCATTTGTATTTTAGTGTAAGTCAAAAACTAACAACTACCAGTGCTGTCTGCAATTCATCTGGTATAAGTTGATTCATCGTCTTAGGTTAGGCGTAATTCATAACTGCAACCAGAAATAGTAACTATTTAGTGTTGTATATAATTCACAGAGACAATGAGACCATTTACTACACTGTAGAATGTTACTGTATTATCAGAAACTTTTATTTAGCCATGGCGCTAAAAAGGGACTTCAATCTAATAATTATATTTTAGTGTTTTGTTCCTAAAATTTAATATTTGTAATAAATTAATCTTGATGGGTCTGCTTTTCGTTTTTCATCCACGTTTTAGTTTTAGACAATAACATTTCCGAAGCTTTAATTAATTCCTTTTTTTGAAGCTGATGATGCTTCATTTCCGAAGCTCTAACTGTTTCCAATGTCATATCAGCTTTGAAAATGGAAGCAGCTAGAGCTTCGGAAGTTTTAGTTACCAACTTCAAAAATGGAATCCGTTAGAGCTTTGGAAACTGTAGTATAGTATAGCTATAGCGTAATTAGCTTTGAGAATGAAATCAGAATTTTGGAAACTGTAGCATAGCATAGCATCATCAGCTTTGAAAATGGAATCAGTTAGAGTTTTGGAAACTGTAGCTGTATAAAAGTAATTTACCTTATTTATTTAATTATCTTTTAAATACTATGTGCACCCTGCACTCTCTGCTTAACACAAATCATATTTATAATTCCACTTCTAGACCAAATTTCTATGCTCTAAATCTTCCTTATTAAACATATCAAAAAACACATTTAAAACATCCGACATTATGAACTACATAATTTACACATCCGGCTTCCCTAACAACTTAACGGCCATTCGCATATTAGCGAACACTTTCCGCCCAAACATATTTCCCAACAGTAGCATAGCATAGCATCAGCTTTGAAAATGGAATCAGTTAATGTTTCGGAAACTAGCACAGCATAGCATCATCAGCTTTGGAAAATGGAAGCGGTTTTAGAAACTGTAGCATAGCATCGTCAGCTTTGAAACTGGAATCAGTTAGAGTTTTGGAAACTGTAGCAGAAGATAGCATCATCATTAGCTTTGATTATGGAAGTAGTTACAGCTTCGAAAATGTTAGTATTAAGAACCAAAACATGGACGTAAAAAGTCAAGAGTAGACTCATCGCTTGTTTCTGCAAGAATTGTGTGATTTACATAAGAAATTAATCTTACACCATATAAGACTGATAGAAATACAAAGATAATGACAGTGAATACTGAACACTGTGATTGAGCTAGACGAAAAAGCGATCTTAATAATTATTATCTCATTTCATTAAACAGTACCTAATTGTTGGAAATAGCTATGTGGTTGCAGGCGAAAGAGTTCGCAAGTCCTTTCTGTTAAACAGTATTTTAAGTCTTAATGTACGAAAGTGGTTCAGCATGCTCTGCTCCTGACATAGAAGGAACTCCCGTAGAAATACCAACATACTTACTTTTCTACATAGTCTTCTTCAACATTAACATACTTTTCCAAGCGGCCCTCCAGTGCTTCAATCCCAGGAGAAATACAGGAATATATTTCGATTAGTCCTGCAGCCAGGCATCCACAGTGTCCATAACCTTAAAATCACTGTGAAATGTCTGCCACGGAGAGCCTTCTTTAGGTTAGGGAATAGGTAGAAGACAGATCAGGGTTCGAACCCTGATTCATGAATTACAGCCATCTCCACTTAGGATTTGTTGTGTGCATTATTACAATGGAACACCACACCATGGGCAGACATTCCACGGCGTTTCTCTGATGGCAGTACGTAATTTGGCAATTATGGATTTTGACTGCAAAATAAACACCTATGATTGTCTTTCTCAGTTCGAGATAATCAAAATAATTCTCTTTGCACCCCAAAAAACAGATGTCATCACTTTGCCTTTTTGAATGTCTTGGGTGGTGGGGAATGGGGGTGTTTCCATTACATGCTTTGGCGTTTACACTCAGTGGCAGGATAGAAGTGGTAAATCCACTGGTCATTCAAGATGACAAATGTGCGCAAAAATTTTCTTTTGTCAGCCATGATTATCCGTAACATATTCCGACTTCTCACACACTGTGCTCTCTATTTGTCAACCGTCAGCAATCTTTGGACTCACCGTGCAGAAACTTTCTTTCATTCATAAACATTTATAAATAATTGAATGCACACTCCAGTTGATATCTCTGTTGTGTGACGGACTTGCGGGTCCGCCCAACTGATGATATGCGCTTTTGTAATCATTTCTGGCGTGGTGACAGTTACAGATAGGTCACCACCATGTTCATCTTCACAAGTCCGTCGACCACATTTAAATTCACGACACCATCGTTTCACAGGTCATACGAAAAGCTTGAGGCCTCAAGGGTTTTCACCAGAATATATGCCTTTGGGTTTTAGATGTTACTTCATTAAATATTATACCATTGTTCGGAGATTTTTTTTTTTTTTTTTTCAATCAAGCTACAATTCTTAGTGATCAACAACCTGTGAAGAAAAGAAATGTAAATTCTTCAAACTTTGTGGACATCCATCTAACGGATGTATGATGCTATGTGAGTAATGTATAAATTATAGGTGTTTGCAAAAACTAGAAGAGGATCAGGGGCGAAGCATGCTAAGCCTTCCTCGTATTATAATTTACACTACATTCTTTAACTGATAAACCTATTGGCGAAAGCTCTTAAGACCACTGCAAACTTCAAGGTTATATTTATTCATTTACAATATTCTGGTTTAATAATTCTATGCGTAGTCACAACTGCTATCGCTTAATTAATGTTTTCCAGTTGTACTTAACTTCGTATTATTCTAAAGCACAATATTAAATGTCAACTATAGCACTAGTTATGTCTAGAGAAATGATTACAAACGTGTCTTTGAGTATAATTTTCTTTTTTCAGAGTGGTATTCGTTGCGATTGTTCAAAAGTGGACAGCCTACAGATGTAGCCATCAAAAATTTTAACAATACATTAATGTATGAATAAAAGCCCTTATTAGGCTGTAATCATTGAAGGGAAGGTTCATGGCATTAAGAGGCGGGAATTTAATGATAATTTATTGAAATAAAATTTAAGTAATAACCACAGCACCAAAAAAATTGTCTACTGAACAAGTGTGTATAATTTTTTATTTGATTTCACGCCACAAAGCATAGATTAGTTTTTTTTTTCATTTTTACTTTTTACAAAATCTAAATAAAAGGTACGGACAACCGCACTAAACTTTGTCTCTCCCATTTCTTAAATAAATTGAGTCATGTTATTACAGGAACATCTAATTATGAAATTGAACAAACTTACAAAACAGCCATTATCGTAAAACTTCATCCGAAGAAAACTTACCCTGAAGAATGCATTGCGATTTTTGTGTTAAAATCAAAAATAACTTATAGCATATTATAGGGTTCTTAGCAAAATTATGATTCACGAAATATAAATAAAATCCTTATGAAAACTTATGAAAACTTATGAAAACCTTAAATACCCGTAGTTCTACGACATCAACCACGCTATGCGTTAGATGCTACTATACCTGATGGAACTTTTGAAATGCGTAAAAATTTTCGCATGCGCAGCATTACCTTATTATATAAATGTAATAAATAAAAACATGAGTACCCCAAATATTTCTTTTCCCAGCTTTTGTTCTAGTAAAGTCCCTTTATGACATCCTGGAGTGACTTCCAGGATGTGATTGCATCTTGTATGATTCTTTTTAGAGAACCAGCTGAGATTTTGATCAAAGTGGAGGCCCTCGTTCCCCTGGAGACCCTTGTCTATAGCTCCCTTAAGTCTCCCCCTTAATCTGGCCCTGGTTGACACTATGGTCTCTAACTGAATGTGCGTAGCGAAGAACGGACGGACGGTGAAAAATAAACTTTTTGGTAAGTAGGGACCATAAAACATGTAAATCCGTTAAATCCAGAATTCGATCTTTTTTTTTTTTTTTTCAGCATCGCCATAGTGTCTTATTCCCTATCTTCCGTTGAAAGTAATAAAATTGCAAGTTGCTTGGTTTAAAATCAATTCAAAAAACTGAAATATTTATTTGTAAATTGATGTAATAGCGTTTCAATTAGATACGTGTATTTGTTAAAGCTGTTCGTCGAAGTGCAAAGCGGATTTTCATTTTCTCTTTAGTACTGCTAATGGGGCGTTTACACTTAGTCAATTTGCGTTCGATTCAGCTGAATTGACGTCACTTTCAACTTAATCGACCATGTAAACAGGACTTCAACTTAATTGCTTGTTGATCGAAAGCGACTAATCGACTAGCAACTGAATTGAAAGACGTTCTATTTTCTGTGGTCCATTCTATTTTCTTCTGCTATAACACCGCAAATTGTACCAATTACTGTTTGCTTGGACATCTTTAAAATTGCCAGTCGATTTCGAATCGACCAGAAGAGAGCGAGTCGACAAGCAGCACTCAATTTCGGTTGAAACAATTGAACACATCCATCGATCTCATTCGGTCTAGTTGGTTCGATTTAGTCGCAAATGCAGCGAGTCGATTTAGCCGTGCGACTAAATCGACCAAGTGTAAACGCCCCATAAAGTATAATGATGAAGATGTTATTGTCAAAGTAATTTTTTAGTATGTGGCTGATATTATCCAAAATTATTTAGGTAACTTTTTTTTTTAAAGTATTTTCATACTATTACTCAAAATTTTTAGGGTAAGGCATTAGTACTTTGTTTCCTCACCATTGTGAAAATAACTTTTTGTTTTTTATTGTTTTGATACTATTATCCAAAATAAATCAACGTAACTTGTACTACTATAGTACTGTAACTCAAAATTGTAATATTACAATAGAGTCCTTCTTAAAACTCGGTACTCGATAACCAGGCAATTCGAATAACTGGCAGGATAAAAAAAAAGAGAAAAAAGAAAAGAAAAAAAGAAATAAAAAGCGCGCAGACCCGTTCAAGGTCATTGCACTAGTTTTCGCGAACTCGATTAGTTAATTTTCATTATAAACAGTATTATTCCTTCATAAAGTATTTCTCTGAGGTCTGTCTTATCAGATAAATTACTATACAGTGTGTATTCATTAATTTCCATTTTCATGTATAGTAAAGGCTCTATGCCTTCATAAAGTACGTACTTTTCCTTTCTTTAAGGGTAATTGGGGCAGTTTATTCTCTGTTATATTCTGAAGCAACCAATACATACAAGTACAGTACTGTATTTTCTGAGGAAACATTAGTACTTATTCCTTTTTAACCCCATTCCCGATATCTCGGCATTTTCACAAACTCGGCCACCCTTCGATCTACATTAGGCCGAGATTTTGGGACTTTACTGTAACGTTTTAGTGTCTCAGTATTATCAATAAAAAATATCAAAGTACTTTTTTAGTAATTACACTCGAAAAATCTAGTTTTATAGAAGTTCCATAAATACTTATCACCAAAGCGTGTTAGATCAAAATATATTTATATTGAGGAACTTACTTAAAAAAAAAAAAAAAAAAAAAAAAAAAAAAAAAAAAAACTGTTTTGGATTATCCTTGCACATTTTATAAAAACTAAAGTCATATTATTTGTATATTCTTTTGAAAACTATTCTATCAGGCCTTGTTTCCATTTTGTACTAAAATACAATAATACACTGAGCAAGGTTACGTGATATATGTAACAAAACACACAGTCACGTAACAGTTTCGACACAATAACTGTGTCTTCATCAGGCTTCCACTCTTTCTCCTTCTCCTAAGAGAAGGAGTGGAAGTCTGATGAAGACACAGTTATTGTGTCGAAACTGTTACGTGACTGTGTGTTTTGTTACATATTATCACATAGCATTGCTCAGTGTATTATTGTGTTTTAGTATTTTGAAAAGTGACAATAATATTCTCAAAGTAAATAAACAACATTGCAATAGGTATTTGTACAGATAGGTATTTGTACAAGTATTACTATGCTCTTTGGGTTTATAAATTGGTTTCTCTAGCAAGAAGAAATGTGTTAAAAGTCAGTGAAATTGCAATATTTTTTATTTTATAGTTTTGAACTAGGAGTACATGGAAGCAGAGAAAATTTACCAGTTTAATCTAGAATATATGCATATATCTACACTTGGGTTGGCCAGCAAATACTGAAACATAATGTTAGCAATTGGAAATAAGAAATGCGATACTGTGATGCTTATATATCTATCTAAAAACAAATCAAAATGTATCTATCTTGTGTACAATGATTGTAAACTTTAACACACAGAAAATATTCAATGTTTAGAAATTACGATTATATACATTAATAGGTTATTTTCGTTCAAGATAAAGAGGCTTTTTGAATCTTATTTTCTTGTCGTGGATTTGTGTACAAGAGTAAAGTATGCTCACCTCTTTATTACCACGCCATTACAACTTTTCAATTTTGTACATTAGTAATGACACAAAATAGAGTGTTTTTAGAATAAAGTGATCCCAGACCTAAGATCGTTTTCGTTATTTATATCAGTATTTATTTCTTTAGTTGTAATGTTAAATTTGTACTAGACTGCAGGGCAGCTATGTTGTAATGTATCCATTTTTTCCATTTATTGGTGTTTCACATATCAGTTTCGTAGTCATTTATGCCATATATTTATGCACAAATAAATACAGTAATCATTATTTATAGTAAATTATTTCTTAAAGGAATGTGTAAATTATAAAAAAAAAAAAGTGTACAAGAATAGTTATTTGTTTATAGAATCTTTCAATCTGACTACTCTTTTTCTAAGACACAATAAGAAAAAAAACTAAAATATTTTTATCACTTGGTATACGGATGTTGTAAAAATATGAACTTTGAATGTACTTTTTAGATTGAGAAAAACTGTATAACTAAATAAAATTTATCTAGCGAAAGTTCTTTTTGTTTTATTTTAAAGATTTGCTTCACTATTCTGTGTTTTATTTTCAATACATCTATAGATATACGGGATTTGTCTGCAAAGTAGTAGGACTGTTTTTTTTTCTTTTAAAGTTATTGATAATTTTGACACATCAACTCAATAGTTTTTAAAATATGCCCCTTCTGCATCAACACATCGTTTCCAGCGACTCTGCCAATCACTGAAGGCTACCTGGGACGCAAAAAATTGAATGCTATTCAGCAGTGGCGGATCCAGGATATGATCAAGGGAGGGGTTAACCATAATTTGCCGTTTTATCCAGTGTAAAACAGAATTGAAGTCAATTTTATCCAGTGTAAATCTGAGCGTCAAGGGGAGGGGGCTATAGCCCCTTAGCCCCACCTTGGATCCGCCCTTGCTATTCAGCTCCCTCATTACGGCCTCTTGAATGACCTGGACAGAGCCGTGGTGCCGTCCTTTCATGACCCTTTTCAGTCAGGAGAAGAGGAAGACGTCTGCAGGAGCGACATCTGGGTTGTAGGATGGCTGGGGAAGCTGTGTGATGACATGTTTGGTCAGGAAGTCCATTACAGCAAAGACGGTGTGGGTCGGCACATTGTCGTGATTAAGCTTCCATGATCCAGCGATTGCTGGACGGACGCGGAAGTGTTTTAAGTACTTCCACGTAGAATACAGGATTCACAGTCTGACCAGGCGGTATAAACTCTCTGTGAATCGTTCCTTTGCAATCAAAGATGAACAACATCAATTTCATTGTCAACTTGCTCAATTTATGCCACTCAGAAACACTTCCCATCCCATGGCATCATTCCCAAAAGCAGTCTTGATCATGTTATGGGTCTCACTCGCAGTTTTACCCAGTTCAACGCAAAACTACGGCGTAACGCTGCTCTAACAAACGATTCATTGTGGAGATGACAAAGCATCTTGAAAAGGGTTCACCTTAAGTTCGATCTACACTCCGTGAAGGCCTGGAGACCACTGGCGACTGGTGCGCCGGTACCTAAGACCCACCACCAATCAACCAGCACAGTAACATCCTCCTCATTCACCATGTTTTGGCGAGGAAATTCAGTCCTATCAGTCTACTTCCCGAAGAAACACTGTATTAGGCAAGATTAGGTTTCGCCCTAAGCTATCAAAATATTTTTATCGAAAGCTTTTGTTTGCATACTTATATCATGAAATGAAATGAAATCTGTAAGTTTTACGTCCCACGGTTATGCCAGTTAGGCTAAAGCAGACGGTGATGATGAGAGATGAGTGAAATGGTGGAATGAAGAAAGTGGGAGGAAACGAGAGAACCCCGAGAAAACCCATGAGCACGGTGTTTGTCCACCACAAAGTCTACACGGCGCGAGCTGGGATCGAACTAGGGACCCCAAGCACCGGAGATGAACTCTCTACCACTGAGCTACCGCTCCCCCACTTACATCATGAAATTTGAGAATCGTTTCGACAGTTTACATTAAACATATTATAATTTTATTATTATTTTTTTTCGTCGAAAATTATAATGCTTTTTGCCTATTGTTACGATCTTGGGGCGCTAGTACTCATTGCATCAAAATTTATGCAAAACTCCAATCGAGCAAAATGCACACTCAAAGATCCTCCGTCCATTTCATCAGCCACTAGTTTCACTAATAAAAAAATGAAATGAAATCTTTTAATTTTACTTGCCATGCTATTCTCATGTAGATTAAAAGAGGCAGTAATGAGAATAAATGATTGGTGGAATGAAGAAAGTGGGAAGAAACGCGAGTACCCCGAGAAAACACACGCAAATAGCGTGTTTGTCCACTTCCAAGTCTGCTTGGGATTAGCTTTGTCCGAACCAGCAACCTCATACGCTAGAAGTGAACACACTACCACATATATATATATATATATATATATATATATATATATATATATATATATATATATATATATATATATAAACTTCCTGACTTATTTTCTACTACTATCACTTTTGGGGACTACAGGACTCGACAGGGACACAGAAACATCGAAGATATTTAAAATTCCAACGAAGCTACTACAATTTTTGCTGTAATAAGTTCAAACGTAGGCTGTTTTAAATGTTATGGTGAAGATTAAAATAGGCGGGCTATTGATAATTTGGAAATTACAATTTAGTTTAACGCCCCTTTCAGCATGTACACCTACAGCTTAACCACATCAATTCGCACTGGGAATTGATCCCAGATCTCCTGTACCGGAGAAGCGTACACTAACCATATAGGCACGAATGAGTTCAGTTTGGAAGTTGATTGATTAGAGAAGAAACAGGAGAAGCCCTAAAAAACCCATCGGTATGATGCTCTCTACCACGAATTCATTTGTGCTAAGATTGTAAGATTGAACCAGTGAAACACTGCATAAACTAAGCATTAGTAGGTTTAAGGCAAGTATTTTACAATAAAACTTTGGTTAGCTGGGAACTCTCTACCACGAATTCATTTGTGCTAAGATTGAACCAGTGAAACATTCCATAAACTAAGCATTAGTAGGTTTAAGGCAAGTATTTTACAATAAAACTTTGGTTAGCTGGGAACTCTCTACTACGAATTCATTTGTGCTAAGATTGAACCAGTGAAACATTCCATAAACTTAGCATTAGTAGGTTTAAGGCAAGTATTTTACAATAAAACTTTGGTTAGCTGGGAACTCTCTACTACGAATTCATTTGTGCTAAGATTGAACCAGTGAAACATTCCATAAACTAAGCATTAGTAGGTTGTAAGGCAAGTATTTTATAATAAATTTTGGCTAGCTGGGGTCACCGTACCCAGATCCCCGTGTTTGCTCGGCCTATGGCCTCGCATCTCGTACATATCACTCTTTGCATTAACACTGAATTTCGTGCATTTGCTCTTCATATTTCCTGAACTTTTCCAACTCGGAGCTTCGCCCCCACACCTCCGCGTTTGCTCAGCCTGGGGCTCCGCACCACTTAAATCCACAATTCTACCGAATTTCAAGTTCCTTTTCTATTTCAACTATGTAAAAGATAAGATTTTGTATCCCAAGAAAATGCCTATTTAAATAACATGGGGATTCCTTCATTCCCCTTTAGACCCCTTAAAAATTTAAAATATTCAGTTTTGGCAATTTTCCTTTCGGCTAGTCCCGGAAGGCTAGAATCATGCCAGATTTCATCATTCTAATCCTGCCGGAAGTGCCTAAACATTTTGGGGTGTAGAAGACGTCCCATATACATAACATGGGAAAGATTTTTCAGTTTCCCATAAAACTACTCTAAAGTTGGAAATTTTTATTTTTACTGGTTTATCTAGGCAATGGCAAGGAAAACATACAAGCATACCGAATTTCAAGTTTTTATTCTAATTTCAAGTACCTAAAACATAAGGTAATAGGTACAAAAAAAGTTCATTTAAATAACATGGGGAAATTCTTCACCCCCCTTTAGACCCCCTAAAAATTAAAAATATTCACTTTTGGCAATTTTCCTGTCGTTAACCCCGCTAAGCTACAGTCATGCCAAATTTCAACTTTCCACAACAACCGGAAGTACACATTTAATTTGTGTCAGTTCATGAAGTTTTATATATAGTTAAGGTTATACTTGGCTTCAAATTTTAGGGCCGAAATATAAATGCTTCCATTTAAATGAAGGAAGTATCATTTGTCTAGAGTCCTCTTTGTGTTTGTGTATCAATTTTGGGTAATAAGTTAGTAGTTAAGGTATTTGGTTTGCCAAAAACTTTTTTGGTATGGTACAAGGTAATCAAATTCACTTTTGGTCATTTTGAGCATATTTCATCTTTAAGATCTCTATCTGAAGCTTCTTTCCAGAGCTTAAAACATTGATGTCAAGATATTGTTAATAACTCTTACAATAATAATAATAATAATAATAATAATAATAATAATAATAATAATAATAATAATAATAATAATAATAATAATAATAATAATAATAATAATAATAAACCAGTGTTAACTTTACCGTACAAATTTTATGACTGAGCTCCTTCGTGGCTAAGCGGTTAGCGTACGTGCCTTTGGCGTGGGAGACCCGGGTTCGATTCCACGTTAATCAGTAGGTCCACGACTCATATAGCCTCGCTGCTGAACGGGACGCTAAATTAAAATCAACTCAACTCAAATTTTATGCCTGTTGATTCCCTTGTGATCTGAGCGCCCCATATATTTACTGCCCAGAAGCTAACTAACTAACTCTATGTCCTATGTAACCCAGAGGTTCATAAAACCTCTACGATCCACTTTCTACTTTGTATTCCTATTTCTGCGGAATCAACCTTAATATTGTTCTCCCACCTGAGCCTAAGTCTTTCTAATGATCGTTTTCCGATTGGATATCCAGTTAAAACTTTATTTACTTATTTATTTATTTATTTATTTGTTTATGACTTCTTTTACGTGGTGAAGTTGAGGCTCTGCAGCCTTCTCCGCATGCATACATTTTTTTTTTTTAAAAAAAAAGCACCAATCCGTAGAAAATACTAACAATTACAAAAGAAAACTATTAAACCACATAAAAAAGAATATACTACTTAAGTAGAAAAAATAGTTAGACACTTCAAAACAAAAATTGAAAATAATATACAATAGAGGAAACAAAATAACATGAGAAACCTAAATTGCATATAGCGGTACTAGAAGTATGAATATATAAGCTGTACAAATTAACATAGATTATCTATTGGTTGTGTGTTCATATGTGGGTTGTTAATAATTTGGTAAAACGAAGATTCCTCATGTGCCACCAGTATCCTTATCTTTACTTAAGAGAAGGGAATTTACAGATTGTTAAATTTGGCAACTGTTGAAACATTGTGTATTAATTGAGGTAAACTGTCCCTGAGGCGTGTAGTACTTACTGTGAAGGATTTTGAGTATGAATCAGAATTGTCACTGAGTATGGAGAGCAAGAAATTATCTTGTGATCTTGTGCTTCTAGTATGAAAGTAGTAAGTATTTTGTACAATAGGGTAAGATTATGTAAATTTCTTCTTTTAACTAACGTCAGCTATGACAGTTTTTTTATATATATATAAAATGATGTGGGATGTTTCCTGTAAGTTAAATTAACAATAAATCTAATGCAGGCATTTTGCACTCTTTGCAAGCGCTTTGATTGATTTTCGGTTAGATCAGAATAGACTGAGTCGCAATAGTCAAAATGTGGAAACACTAGTATCTTGACAAGTTTGATCTTCAGAGATATTGGTAAGAAATTTCTTAGTCGATTTAATGTATGCAGGGCACCACATGCTCTCTTACAAACTCCACTTATTTGATCTGACCAGGAGAGATTTTGATTTAGTATGACTCCCAAATTTTTGACAATTGTAGAGGATGGAATAACAGTATTGGACAATTTTATATTTGGGAGCTGATGGATATTAATAGAAGAAAGAATTCTTGGGGAGCCAATTAAGATGCATTGAGATTTTGTTGCATTTAATTTTAACCTGTGAGCCGTAGACCATTCGCTGATTTTGTTTAACTCGGTATTTATTTTCTCAATCGCATTATTAATATCTTGTAGGGGAAAAGAAGCATATAACTGAAAATCATCAGTGTAAATATGTTATTTACAATATGTGAGAATTTTAGGGAGATCATTAATGTAAAGGACAAAGAAAAGGGGACCTAGTACGCTACCCTGCGGCACTCCACTGTTGATACAATGCCATGTCGATATGCGATCCTGATTGATCACTACTCTTTGTTTACGTTCGTGAAGGTAAACCATTTAACCACTGATTCAAAAAAATTAAACAATAATGATAATTTCTGAAGTAATATGACAAAATCAATCGTTTGAAATGTCTTACTATAGTCAAGTAGAGTAAGTAGCGTCAGTTTTCTGTTATCAATAGCCAATCTTATATCATCCATTACGTTTACTAGCGCAGTGCATGTGCTATGATTACTTCGAAAACCAGATTGAAAGGTATCCAATAAATTATTTGTTGCTAAGTATTCACGAATTTGACATTTACAATAAAACTTTTGAAAGCACGGGAAGGACACTTATAGGACGATAGTTTGCGATATTGTCAGCGTTGTTCTTTTTCGGAAGTGGGAGGACCTTTGCGCGTTTCCATACTGAGGGAGAAGTACCTGTGGCAAGAGAGTAATTAAATATGTCAGTGATAGAAATTTTAATCTCTATAAATAAGTTAAAATCCTCGAAATCAAGTGGTCCTGATACGATTCCAATTTATATTTTTAAGGGGTGTGCTAATGTATTAATAACACCTCTTGCTCACATATTTAATCTTATTTTAAGAACATCCACTTTTCCGGCATTTTGGAAGACTAGTAAGGTATGTCCAATACTTAAAAAAGGAAATCCAGACAAAATAGAAAATTACAGGCCGATATCTTTGATTTCAGGCCCAGCTAAAATATTTGAACAGATATTATATACAAAAATTTTCAACCATGTAAAACCATATATTTCAATTTATCAGCATGGATTCTATGCAGGACGGTCTACCACTACGAATTTATTTACATTTATTCAAGACATTTTCGACTATCTTAATGAGAAATCTACAGTTGATGCTATATACACAGACTTTGCAAAGGCTTTTAATAGACTTGACCACGATATACTGCTAATGAAATTATCAAATATGGGTTTTTCTGACAAATTGTTGAGGTTGCTATGCTCTTATTTACAAGGTAGGAAGCAGTACGTAACTTTCAATCAAACTAACTCAATAGTATATGACATAACTTCAGGTATACCCCAAGGCTCTAATCTTGGCCCATTATTGTTTTTGTTATTTATAAATGATTTGCCTACTGTCATTAGATATTCAAAATGTCTATTATATGCAGATGATATGAAAATATATAAGGAGATAAGAGATAGTAATGATGTATCACAACTGCAAGCAGATTTGGATAACTGTTATGCATGGAGTATTAAAAATAAGTTACCATTTAATATCAATAAATGTGTATCAATTTAGTTTTCGAGAAAGGTCTCTAGTTACGATCATGACTATAAAATTAACAATATTATTATACAAAAAGTGTATGAAATAAATGATTTAGGTATACTTGTAAATAGTAAATTATGTTTCAAACGACATATTGACAATATCGTAAACGATGCATTTAAATCTCTTGGTTTTT
This sequence comes from Thermobia domestica, assembly GCF_964235325.1. NCBI lineage: Eukaryota > Metazoa > Arthropoda > Insecta > Zygentoma > Lepismatidae > Thermobia > Thermobia domestica. Next base: position 213,908,010 of record NC_137466.1, read on the forward strand.
TAATACGAAATACAAGGGAGTTTAAACAGATTAAAGCTTATACAACCCTATTTAACAGTATGGTTCGTAGTAAAATTGAATATGTTTCTATCATATGGTCGCCTTATTACAAGTGTTATGAAAAGAAAATTGAACGTATTCAGAAGAAATTTTTGAGATATTTGTATTATAAAATTTATAAGCTAAATTCCATTAGAGAAAACATATCTTATAAGGAATTATTAAATACATTTAACTATTCTATGTTATCTGTAAGACGGGAGATTTCCCTGTTACTTTTTTTGTTCAAGCTAGTAAATGGCATTGTAGATAATCAGGAATTACTGAGTAAATTACATTTTAATGTAAAAAATACCTATCTTCGTAACAGGGTGCCATTCCATCTTACAAGAGCTAAAACCGAAGCATACTTGAATTCACCACTAATGAGAATGTGTAAAACTTTCAATAATTTATCTGCAACCAATACTGAGTTAGATTTTTCATCATCTTTTTCATCTTATATAAAAACAATTAAATCTATTGTAATATAAGCAGCGTGTGAGTAAATACTAAGCCTTGTTGTGAAAATATTTAAGTTGAATATTATATTTTCAAATTATCTTGTACGCTATGGAGTTACATTATTAGTGTCTTTTTAACTGTTATTTATGTTCTCTTTTCTTTTTTTCTTTTCCTTTTTATATTATACTCACTGATGTTTTACTAATATGTAAGCCTATTGTAATTGGGATTTATTTCCTGTAATAGGTGCAAATAAAATAAAATAAATAAAATAAAGTACATGCGGTAGGATTTTCCTTATCGTGGTTATTGAAATATCATCTGTACCAGTAGCTTACGATTTAATTCTTTGGATCGCTTTTAATACATGTGCAGGCTGTACGTGAGAAAACGAAAACAAAGAGTTAATTTCCGAAGCTACAATATTATTCATTGTTTGCAGTTTCATGGAGGCTGGTATCATATGGCTTTGACAGAAAAAAATGTTCAGTTCATCTGGCGTATAGTTAACTGCGTTCTTGGCTATGTTTCTCCCAACGCCTAAACGGCGGGACAAACATCTTGGCATTTGAAGGCGGCGCTCCAAGTTCCCTTTAAATGATGCTAGCAAATGAGAGGCCAGCGGTATTGCCACGTTTATTTTGTACACAACCACGTCCATCCTCTGCCACCTGATCGCGCTGTAGTTCGTCTGCTTAGCCATAGCCACACCCCTTTAGCATTCGGCAACATCGCGTCAGAGTTTGCATTTTATTCGTTTAGCTGAAATACCAAGATGTTTGTCACAGGCTTTAATACTTCTAGCCGTTTCCAAAGAACTGCTCCATTTGAAAGCGTTCACATTTTCTTCCATTCTGGCTACTTGACCTGCCTACCTGAGCCTTCTAGATTTGATGACATTAACAACGTCTGATAAATAGTTTAAATTATGCCTTCCTCATTATGAAGTTTCGTCATTCCCTATTCCCGTTTCTCTTAGGTCTGAATATTCCTCTCAGAATTGTATTCTCAAACACTGAGTTTGCGTTCTTCCCTCAGAGTAAGCGACCATGTTTCGCAACCATGCAGTGCAACAGGCATAATTATCGTTTTATATATTTTAAGTTTCAAATTCCTGGACAGAGTTAGCGAAGGAAAAAGATTTTGAACTGAATAATAAGACAAAAGAAATCCCCAAAATTACTTAATGAATCACCATCAATTATATGGTCAAAAAAGTTAGGAATCAGTTCGTGGATGGGAGTGAATTCAAACGGGAAGCTGTAGAGGTTAACTATTTTCGGTTTTTACATTGATCACTATAGAGCCAAAACGGTCATAGATAAAGAGGAACAAGAAACTGTTTCGTGAGATTAACCCTTTTATTATTTCCACTTTTTGAGGTAAATTTTAGACTTCAACTAAAAACAGCTACTGCTTCCTTATTATTTACCGTAGGAACATGGTTCATACCTCGTTTTTTCAGGATAGAACATACTTTCCAACGGTACGAATCACGTGTTTGTATTATTCGCCACAAACGAGAAAATCGGAAAAACCCGGTTTTTTTTTTTTGAAAAAAGCGAAATATTTGCGCCCCTCTAGGTCGGGCCTGGGTTCGCATAGGGATATGATTTTTTTTTAAAATACGTTGTTATGTACACTCATATCCAAAATTATTGCCGCATGTCTATAAATATGTTGTTGTAGGAATATAATTTGATAACGAATTCGCCCGGTATTTCTTATAATGTTAGTATGCCTATAATTGGCAAAGACATGTATGTGGAAAATTTCATGTCAAAAGAGCAGTAAATAAGAACAATAAAACGAAAACAAAACTTTCTTGTTCATTTAGCATCATTTTGTTGTACTCATTCTAATTTTCGTATTTATAATTCTTTTCCTATGAAATTTATCACAAATATACATTTCCCGATTATACACATAGTATCAGTATTAAAAGTACCCTGCAAAATCATCAAATTATATTCTTACAAGAAGACAGTTATAGATAAGCGACGATCATTTTGGACATGAGTGTACATAATACGTGTGCAAAATTTCTACCTTGTAACTACGCCATTACTATTTGGTCTAGAGTCATGGTTCAAACGTAATTTTCTTCAGTATAACGAGCCCTTTCGTACATCTGAACCAGAAAAAAATGGAAAAAAAAGAAAGAAACGGAAATTTTTCTGAAAAAATCACTCTCTCGGAATACTTCCGCCCCTCGGGCCCGGCCCCAGTTTCACGTAGGGATCTCAAAAAAAAAAAAAAAAAAGAGAGAGAGAGAGAGAGAGAAATACTCAAAGGTACATGCAATTTCTATGCAAAATTTCAATCTGATATCCTGAAAACTAATGGTGTGAAAAGAAAATTGAAATTTACCTTTAGAAAGAATAGTCGCGCCCCTCCGCCCCACTTGGAGCCGCCAAGTTGACTGTCCGATTCCAAAACACATTTGGGGTGTTCTTTAGCCATGCTTGACTTGACCAATAAAAAGAAAACCGGCTTAAATACCTGTTATAGAACCTAAATAAGCGGTCAAAGAGAGTACTACGCCATAGTATAAAAATATACCATAAATCCTAAAAGGGCCAAGCGTCTCAAGAATATATTTCATATCCATCCTGAACTTTCTACTAATACCAGAAGTGATACAAATCCACTACGGCTTCCAATTTCAACACTACTCTACATATAGAGCCAAAAAAGCAAGAATAACAAAAAAAAAAAAAATGTTTTAAAACGATTTACCGTTCTAAGAAAAACTACCATCTTATTTCTTAACCGTCTACTCAAACCGAAAGTGCCAGAAATCAATCACTTCCGGTTCTAATGTTGATCGCTATAGAGTAATAACAGTAAGAGATGGCGAAAAGCATTTTCTACAATCAATTAAGATCAGGGCCGTGCCGTGGAAAATCAGCGCCCGGGACTAGAGTATACGACGGCGCCCCCATACATATATTCCAAGCAATTTTTCCTAATTTTTTTCTTTTCTCTCTCGAATTTTTCGCCCCCTTACTTCGGCGGCCGGGGCCCTCGCCCCCCACGGCACGGCCCTGATTAAGATTCCGAGTATATATTCGATCTCATTTTATTATCTACATTACTCAATTATGTATTTACATCATAATGGTTATACATGACTTCAAATTTGAGGCACGAACGAAAATACTTTTTATTTAAACGAAGAAAGTAATAAACTGTCTAGAATCTTGTTTGTTTTTGTGAATCAATTTTAAGTAATAAGTTATTTTTTTAAAAAACTGAGAACTTTTTTATCTCTAAATAATTCAACTTAATTTAATAACAAAATTTTAAGTAATAATAGATTTTCAGAGGGGAGTATATATGTACACCTGGTGTTTCAAAACAACACCGACAACATTTGGGAGCTGATTCCTGACACCAAGATATACAAAAAGTTACCAAAAATATACCAAGATATATGTTGCCGTAAACATTAAAAAATAAATATTAAAGGTCCATAGCTACAAAAGTATGGTACCTACGGTAGTGGGGTTAAGACCTCACTTAGGAACTAGTATGTGCCCTATCCAAATATCCGAGTTTCAGAATTATGCTGTAGTTCCGGAACAATTTTTATAGAGGTAATTAGTGAGTACTTCAAATTATATGCCCGTAGCCATATAATTCTATAAAAATTGTTGCGTGAGTACCTTTGGACTCTGAAACATGGATTTTTGAATACGGCACATATTAGTACCTAAGTGAAGTCTTGATCCGACTACTTTAGGACCCATAGTATTGGAGCTGCGGACCCTTAAAGTTAATTTTTTTTCATGTTTTCGGCAGCTTATAACTTCGAAATTACGGATTTCTGCACCCAGGTTGGTCTATACTTTTTATCTTATCTTGGTATCATGAATCACCTCCCAAACGTTGTCGATGTTGTTTTGAAACACCCTGTATATACCTAACTCTATGGCCTATGGAACCTGAAAGTTCAATGCCGCATTAGTCAACTGGATCCAGTTTCTACTTTGTATTCCTATTTGTGCGAGATTCATCTTAATATTGTCTTCCTAATGGTCATTTTCCGACTGAATTTCCAGACAAAACTTTGAAAGCGTTTCTACTTTCTTCCATTCTAGCTACATGACCTGTCCACCTGACCCTCCTAGACTTGATGACCCTAACAATGTTTGGTAAACGGTATAAATTATGTAGTTCCTCTTTATGAAATTTTCGCCATTCCTCATTCCGTTGTTCTTCTTGGGTCCGAATATTCGTCTGAGGATTTTATTCTCAAATACTTTCAGTCTGTGTTCTTCCCTTAAAGTAAGCGACCATGTTTCGCTACCACACAAAACAACAGGCATGATTATCGTTTTATATATTTTTAAGCTTCAAAATCCTTGAAAAATAGGCCTAAAGGAGTTAAAACTTAAAGTTTTTAGTGTTTGGAAATGTCCTTGATAGATAATTGCTTCAACTTGGCAAAGCCGTGTTATTATGAAGGTGTTATTGTTCCGCGATTTATTACGGAGATTTTTGGATCTAGGCCGGATAGTATGGAGGTCAAATGGTCGAGAGTGTACCGTATTGATATATCAATGAGTGATATATTTTTAACTCCATTTTGATATTTGAAACTATCAATATATCACACAGCCGTGTTGTTGGATTATTATCAAAAGAGTTGAAAAAAAAAAAACAATATTTCAGTACCAATTTAGAGTGGAAATCTTGGAACTAGCTGCTAATTACTGTACCAAATTTCACATAAGTAAATCCCCACGCTAAGCGGGTTTGCATATCCAGGCTCCTAACTATGAAAATATTTACGATCACTCCAACCCCAATCATTTCACAGATTCAACCTGTTGTATATAAGTTATTAGGACGTAAAATTGAATGTAATTTATACGAAAAACCCTTTTATGCATTGCAAGACCTGTAACGTCCAAATATTCACCACAAACTTATAGTTGTATCGACATAAACAAACAAACAAAAAAAAGTGTGGAGCACGAAACCACTTTACACAAAAGTCAAAAGAGGTCATTGAAGACATAACAACTGGTCGAGCGGTTTGTGTCACTAGTCTATCAATCAGAAGTTTCTGTGTTCAAACCCTGTAGAAAATATTCGTTTTTTTTTCTGAAAAGTGTGTTCCTATTTTCATCAAAGAACTGAGAACATTTCTTTGAATAAATCTTTGGAAACTACTTTTCTCTCAAATTCGATTAGAAGCGAACATTATATGAATTGAAAATCTAACATCCACAGCTGAGAACAAAATATTAAGTATGTTCAATATGTCATTATTATCCTTTGATTTGTAGTGAAAAACTAATTATAAGCATTGACAATTTCAGAAGATTCTCCCCGGTAATGGTCAAGATATGAATGAGAAAAAACTGATAAAACATTATTAGTCCATTTGAGCATGATCGAAGATAACTTATGGCCACGAAGGGGAAATTTATGTCGACAGGGTCTCAAATTCTCCGACGGGTCATGACCTGAAATTATCATTGTTTGAAAGATTTCCTTAACAAATAGAATATTATATTTATTTCTCGTTCTACGTTTTGAAATGGAAAAATCATAATTTTAAATAGAATTATAATACGATAAGCATAAAGATTTATACAACTAATGAAGTAAATATCCTTGTGTAAGTTATCGATTTCTATTCGGATTAAAACTCGAATACTCGTTTGCATCACATTTTAAAGTAATTCCTCTCTCTATATATATTTCCTACTGGAAAGCATGTTTAACTCCAATTACTTAATCAATATTTTTAATAATATATTTTTATTGTAATACTCTTACTATTCAATGTTGTATGCACTTAATTTCTCAAAGCAAAACCTCACAAATGTATAATTGACTAGTAAATATTATCAAATAAATTATCATTTAGTTTACGTAAATATTGCATCGCCTGATTTGAAACTTCGTATTTTAAATAATAATAATAATAATAATAATAATAATAATAATAATAATAATAATAATAATAATAATAATAATAATAATAATAATAATAATAATAATAGTAGTAGTAGTAGTAGTAGTAATAAAATCATAGCCATATCTTTATCAGAATTTCAGGCTTAGTCAATAAATGAATTCAACATAGTCTCTATTCGAAGCTCTATTTAATCGAATCAGAAAGAAATACGAAGAGGAACTTCGAGAACAGGTAAAAAAAAAAAATGTCACTTTGGTGGGTTTGGAAGTAACTTTTAAGAGTTTTTTTTTTTTTTTTTTACAAATTACAGACAAATGCCTTGAACACTTTTTTCTTTTCTTTAAGTTAACTGATTCACCGAACGTATCTGACATATGAGTAACTTGTCTCTATTTTCTACTCGGTTATACACTCTTTTCCATTAACCTTCAACGACAAGAACACTAACACAAAAACATCCACATAGGTATGACAGTTAAAATTCCTAACTTCCCCCACGGGGAATCGAACCCGGGACCACATACACCTGAGGTACACGTGCTAGCCACTGGACCAGCGGGAAGAGCAAATGAAATGTATTTTGTAGTGTCTGAAGTTTATAGCTATTTCACCCTGTTGTAGTATGTCTATTGATTTTTTAATGTTTACCGTATTCGTTACATTGAGGAATGATATATATTATTGATATAGGTTTTATTACATATTTGGCCATAAATATATAAATTATTAGAATTATTCATGATCTTCCATGGAAATTCACTGGTGTATGCGCAGTAGAAACAGAAGAACACAACTTTCTGATGTTGGTCAGAACACAAATTTCTAACAGGATGTCTGAATTCCTTGGTGGAAAGCAGTAGTTCCCAACCTAGGGACCCGCAGCTTCCTCCTGAGTAACCATGAAGAGCGAGTAAGGTGGCGAAAGCTACTGGCATAAAAGAATTGTGCAATAAATAAATAAAGCACTACTTATTATGACTTTCAAATTCAGCTTGACAATTTTATAATTGCCGTTTTACAAAAACATATTGCACTAGGAGGGTATGCAAAAGTCTTGCTGGAAATAAATATAAATTCCTGGGATTATTATTATTATTATTATTATTATTATTATTATTATTATTATTATTATTATTATTATTATTATTATTATTATTATTATTATTATTATTATTGGTCTCCTACTTCTTGGCCAAGATGTGAAATATTCACTACCTTCTTCATACCGCTAAATCAATTTCTTCACTGTTTTCTCGTCACAGCTCATACCCCTAGCTATCTGAATGGCAATTTGTCTAATTGTTGCTCGACCTATGATTTTCCCTCGCATAGTAACATATAGTTTTCTACAGCTTTTAGAGCGAGGTATTTTGACAACCTGTAGAAATTTGCATTGTGATTCGTATTAGCAATGACAGTAAAGTGGATATTTCTGTTCCTACTGTGCATAATCAGTATCATTATATCAGAAGTATTCCGCCATTACCAGCGGGTCACTTACCGCAGCTGAGAAGCTGCCATGCTCCACGATCCTCTGTTAACCTCTCCATCTTCACATACGATTTTTCTGTTTTGATATCGCCAATAGCCTAATTCTGTTTCTATATAGTCTAATTCGTCCTCTCCCTCTCTTCCCTGCCACCATACCCTCTAGCACATCCGTCATGATACAGTTCCTTCTTAACAGTTTCTACAATTTCGTCCATGTTTATGTCCTATAAATACAGTAAAATACAGTAAACGAAGCCTTTTATGAGTCCTTTTCTTTACAACTCTATTCGTGGTCCCCTCAAAATACTATTTCCTCCATCCTAAAGGCTCTTTTCGCCATTTCTATCCTTGCTTTTATTTCACGTTCGCATTTCATATCATCACTAGTAATAGTACTCAGATATCGAAAACTAATCACTTGTTGTTTTTTCCCGCTCCTACTTCTATATTTCACACCGATCGCTTCGTTTCAATCACCATGGATTTTGTCTTTCTAACATTTATTTTCATCCCATATTCTTCACAAGCCTTTCTCAAGTTTTCTACATCTTATTAATTTTCTTTTTAGATTCTGCAACAACAACCATATCAACCCCAAACCGTATACACCTCACCATTCTATCTTCTACGGAAATTCCATCTTCATTATGTAGACTCGTTTTCGTTATCTCTTCTAAATAGTTATTAAATAAAATATAATCGGCGGAATATATAATCTCTGTTGAACTCATCTTCCAATTACACTGTCTGTCTACTGTGCATGCACCAGTGAATTTCCATGGAAGATCATGAATAATTCTGATAATTTATATAATATTTATGGCCGAATATGTAATAAAGCCTATATCAATAATATATATCATTCCTCAAAGTAACGAATACGGTAAACATTAAAAAATCAATAGACATACTACAACAGGGTGAAATAGCTATAAACTTCAGACACTACAAAATACATTTCATTTGCTCTTCCCGCTGGTCTAGTGGCTAGCACGTGTGCCTGAGGTGTATGTGGTCCCGGGTTCGATTCTCCGTGGGGGTAGTTAGGAATTTTAACTGTCATACCTATGTGGATGTTTTTGTGTTCGTATTCTTGTCGTTCAAGGTTAATGGAAAAACGTGTATAACCGAGTAGAAAATAGAGAAAAGTTACTCATATGTCAGATACGTTCGGTGAATCAGTTAACTTAAAGAAAAGAAAAAAGTGTCCAAGGCATTTGTCTGTAAAAAAAAAAAAAAAAAAAAGTTACTTCCAAACCCACCAAAGTGACATTTTTTTTACCTGTTCTCGAAGTTCCTCTTCGTATTTCTATCTGATTCGAGTAAATAGAGCTTCGAATAGAGACTATGTTGAATTCATTTATTGACTAAGCCTGAAATTCTGATAAAGATATGGCTATGATTTTATTACTATTATTATTATTATTATTATTATTATTATTATTTAAAATACGAAGTTTCAAATCAGGCGATGCAATATTTACGTAAACTAAATGATAATTTATTTGATAATATTTACTAGTCAATTATACATTTGTGAGGTTTTGCTTTGAGAAATTAAGTGCATACAACATTGAATAGTAAGAGTATTACAATAAAAATATATTATTAAAAATATTGATTAAGTAATTGGAGTTAAACATGCTTTCCAGTAGAAAATATATATAGAGAGAGGAATTACTTTAAAGTGTGATGCAAACGAGTATTCGAGTTTTAATCCGAATAGAAATCGATAACTTACACAAAGATATTTACTTCATTAGTTGTATAAATCTTTATGCTTATCGTATTATAATTCTATTTAAAATTATGATTTTTCCATTTCAAAACGTAGAACGAGAAATAAATATAATATTCTATTTGTTAAGGAAACCTTTCAAACAATGATAATTTCAGGTCATGACCCGTCGGAGAATTTGAGACCCTGTCGACATAAATTTCCCCTTCGTGGCCATAAGTTATTTTCGATCATGCTCAAAGTAGACTAATAATGTTTTATCAGTTTTTTTCTCATTCATATCTTGACCATTACCGGGGAGAATCTTCTGAAATCGTCAATGCTTATAATTAGTTTTTAATTACAAATCAAATGATAATAATGACATATTGAACATACTTAATATTTTGTTCTCAGCTGTGGATTTTAGATTAGCAATTCATATAATGTTCGCTTCTAACCGAATTTGAGAGAAAAGTAGTTTCCAAAGATTTATTCAAAGAAATGTTCTCAGTTCTCTGATGAAAATAGGAACACACTTTTCAGAAAAAAAAAAACGAATATTTTCTACAGGGTTTGAACACAGAAACTTCTGATTGATAGACTAGTGACACAAACCGCTCGACCAGGTGCTATGTCTTCAATGACCTCTTTTGACTTTTGTGTAAAGTGGTTTCGTGCTCCACACTTTTTTTTTTTTTTTTTTTGTTTGTTTATGTCGATACAACTTTAAGTTTGTGGTGAATATTTGGACGTTACAGGTCTTGCAATGCATAAAAGGGTTTTTCGTATAAATTACATTCAATTTTACGTCCTAATAACTTATATACAACAGGTTGAATCTGTGAAATGATTGGGGTTGGAGTGATCGTAAATATTTTCATAGTTAGGAGCCTGGATATGCAAACCCGCTTAGCGTGGGGATTTACTTATGTGAAATTTGGTATATGATACTTAACCTTACACATTGTGATACTTTATTTGTTTTGATTGTAGCAAATTTTCATTGGATGTATGCGGGAACATATTAAAGACAGATAGGAAATGCATACATGTGCACGGTACATTGAGGAAATGTAGTGCAAAACAATGTCACCGAGGTTAAAGATAAGAAAGAGGTAGGTCATCATGCGGGTGGAGAGTAACACCTGCCAGTTCCAGTTCTGTTTGATGATTCATTTGTAGGTTGGACGGCTCCCGTACTCCTACAACATGACTCCAGCATGCGGGGTAAATGGTATATTGTCCATGTACTTGGAGCAACGGTAAGCATTTCATTTTGGTTATACATAATTAATTAATTTTCTTATAACTTTTAAGTATTTGTATTGGACTATTGAAGCAGGGACACCATTAAGGGCCTTCACTACAGCGAAATTAAAATACCGCTAATTTTAGAGTTTTTCTTAATATCTTCAAAACAAATAAACATAACCGAAAAGCAGAAACGTAGTGAACTAGACAATACAATTTTGCATGTGATACCGTTATCTCAACTCATCTACCTGCTTTCGATTTGCAACTGTAGATAGATTTAGCATTTTTTGCGGGTTCTGTAAATAGCGGCATTCCAAAAACAGATAGGTGAATTGTGATAAAGGTATCACATGCAAAATCGTATTGTCTAGTTCAAAATCGTTGTGTCTGCTTTTTGAATATTTTTTATTTGTTTTGAAGATATTAGAGAAAAATTCTAAAATAAGCGGTAGTTTAATTTCGCTCTAGTGAATGCCCTTAAGTTGAATATTTTACGAGTATAAAGATAGGCAGTGCCAAACGGTTAGTGTTATCCATGAGACGAGATGAGACGAGACGAGCTCATAATGCGTACTCATCTCGTCTCCTTAATTTTATAGAAGCAGAGGCGTCATTTCAGACTTCGCTTATTGGGGTAAGAGCACTACCGACATAAGACTTTCACGTTTTGCACTAGTATATAACTACGCAATTGATTAAAGTATATGTATTCCTCAAACTCTTGGACGGGAAAGTGCCCCCTCTGGACCCCACTAAATAGCGCCCCTGTATAGAAGTCTCATTTTCTCTCGATTCTCGAAAATAACTTTCTCGTCTCGTTTTGTAAGTTTAAGTACAATATTTATGCCCTGATTATCTATATATTAAAATGATTGGTTTATATGTTTGTCTCCAAAGAAAAGTTTATACGTTTGTCTCCTCCAATCATTGCGACAATGAGACCTCGAAAACTACAATTGTTAGAAACGTGCCGTTTTTGCAGGTTGATTCCCAGATTTTGTGTAGATTGTCCAGTTTTAATTGAATATTTAATAAACGTGGCTGTTATTTCTTTATTACGTTTTTTAGGGGTACACTGAAAGTGTTGATTTTTTTTTAAAGTATCATATCTTATGAATTATACATTCCAACAGAACATAGTTGTATAAAAGGGCTGTATATGTCCCAGGCTTTTGTTTCATAGGGCAAATGATAATGAAAAACGAAGGATAACCATTTATCCAGGCTAAGATGAATCTTTATTGTTTGGATATATCATTGACATTATAATTAATTGCGTATGTAATGTATTCGCTTATTACATATTGCATGCAAAAAGAAATAAAACACTGATCATACATAAATTAGAAACTCCAACCGGAAGTAGGCTCAACCTTGTAAACTGTGCCCATATATTGAAAAAAATAATCGAAAAAATTCTCCCCTTTATGATACCCCTTGCTGATTTTTATGAAGACATCTTTCACTTGTGTCTGTAAAGGGACATGTACAGATGTTGTGAGGAATGACAAGGAGATTCATGCTCATATGTGAATTATGTGCTGTGTAGAGAGCGCAGGTTCAGCTATTTTTTCTTAATTTCATATAAGTAGTTTTCAGAATCCTTCCGCGTCACAAGAGGTCTACGAAGAGTATGATATAACATTTAAAGATGTTATAACATATGTTTTCCCAACGGAAATCGAACCCGTTATTTCCAAAAGACACACACGCTAGCCACTAGACCAACTGGGAAAACAACTATATTTAAATCATATTGATTACTGAAGTATATTGTGTAATGAATTGTGTATCTATAAACGTTAAAAATGCTCTACATTGTGTTCGTAGAATCACTTTATCTATTTATACTTTTTACACTGTGACCCATGTAACGCCAGAAAGTCTCCCAATAATTCTTACATTGAGTACAATATTTTGATATTAGCTATATTTACATTTACAAATAATACTATCACTATATGCGCATACAGTTACCGCATAAGCTGTATGTAATGTAACATTTTGTATCCTCTCTATAACGAACATGTTTCATTACAACCAATTAATAATCATGTTCCATCGATGTACGTTATTCAGAGGTTTTAATGTAGTTTATTTTTTTAATATTAATTTATCTGGAAGATAGAATACAAAATCTAGCTCTAAAGATATAGATACACATAGATTGAAAATGAAATGAAATCTTTGAGTTTTACGTCCCACGGTTATGCCGGTTAGGCTAAAGGAGACGGTGATAATGAGAGATGAGTGAAATGGTGGAATGAATAAAGTGGGAGGAAACGGGAGAACCCCGAGAAAACCCACGAGCACGGTGTTTGTCCACCACAAAGTTCACTTGGCGGGGGCTGGGATCGAACCCGCGACCCCAAGCACCAGAGGTGAACGCTCTACCACTGAGCCACCGCGCCCCCCACACATAGATTGAATGGTACGCCTTCTCTTTAACCAGTGATGTGTCTCTATCAGAAGATTTTTTATTGATCACTGAATAGCGATTTGAGTGGGGACATAAAATCGGTTAATGTATTTTAATGTAAGTGGTGTCAAAACGGTTATTATTATTATTATTATTATTATTATTATTATTATTATTATTATTATTATTATTATTATTATTATTATTATTATTATTATTATTATTATTGCAGGTGGTTTTATTCCTACTTACAGATACTACAGCAGTTTCGCAAAGGTAAGTGTACACACTTTCGTTGACATTCATAACTGCTTTCCGGTAAAATATAAAATATCTTAATCTCTCCAGCAATTTTCATTATTCTAATATTCGAATATGACGCTTACTTAGGGCAAATAAGAGTAAGTTCAAATTTTGATTTCTCAGTAATGAATAAAAAAAAAAGATTTGGCGATCAAAAACAGCTTAGAACACATCATTTTCTACTAAATAGAGTCAAAGTTAAGAATAATGTTGAAACTAATTTCAATGTTGAAAAAACAAGCTTCAATTTAGTAGGGATTTGAAATGAAATGAAATCTTTAAACATCCCTCCATTATACATGTTAGGTTAAGAGGCCTCATCACGACAAAATTAAAATACCGCTAATTTTGCAGTAATTATGTTATATGTTCAAATAGATAAAAGATAATCGAAAAGTGGAACAAGAGCTTGCTAGACAATATTATTTTACATGAGATACCACTCTCACTTATCTGCTTTCGATTTCCAGCCATTTTGAAAATTGGCATTTATTTTCGTGTTTCTAAATGGTTGCAAACGGAAAGCTACTAGGTGACTCGTAATAACGGTATCTCATGTAATATAATATTGCCTAGCGAGCTCTTGTTCCACATTTCGGTAATCTTTTATATATTTGAAGATATCTAATAATTACTGTAAAATTAGCGGTATTTTAATTTAGCAGTGATTAGATAGAGGCCTCTTAAGGGAGAGTAAGCATAGATAGGGAGAGTCCGATGAGTATCTAAAGCAAATGAATAATAATGGAAGAATGGGTATAATGATAAAGTAGAAATAAACGGGAGTAACCCGAGAAAACCCACGAGCATGATGTTGTCCACCACAAACATACTTGGCCTGGGAACGATCCAGGGATCCCACACACCAGAGATGCGTTCTACTACTAAGCTACTGTTCCCCCCTTAACATGGAAGTCATTGTGTATTTGTGTGTATGAGTGATGAACCGTAGGTTGACATGTTTGTAGGTAGCATAGTTGGTAAGTTGGATAATACTAACCTTTGGTCTATGCACACTTATTGCAGTTGGGGTTAATATCATTTTGGTTATGTCCAAGATTTCACTCAGCTCAATCGTTTTAATTAGGGTAGGCCTGCCAGTTTCTTTCCTTCTAGCTCTGAATATTGTATTGATAGGATTTCCATATTTTGAAATGCCAAAAAGGCCGGCAAACTATGTGATTAACTCCTTAGATAAATATTAACTTTTGACAATAATATTAAGACATCTTTTGCTTTCAAATTTGGTTTAAAAACGTAAAAAAAAAAAAAAAAGTGGAGTGTATGAAATCTAATTAAACAATATTATTAGAAAAAATACTTATACGCCATCATGTTTATTTTGCCTACCCGTTATCTCAACAAATTGTATCTGTTTTTAAAAGTTCCTTTGTTGAATACAGATAGCCAAACATTTCTTATATACTTAAAATGTCTGAAATTGACCTTACAAAATGCGAAAAAAAAAAACAGGGAATTTTGGAAAATGTATGCGGACGGAAATTTTTATTCTCATAATTACCCCCCAGTTTACATAATTACATCACGAGTTTACTATAAAGTTTCAGGAATATGTCGATAATATCTTAAATTATTTTTGCCACTCAAAAACTGGGGGCCAGGCCCTCCCCAGCCCCAGGATAGACCCACCACTGACAGGAGTAAATCTTAGTGCGTTATAATGTTAATTTTATTTTAATTTTGTGATTTGATTTCTTTTGTATTGTTGTGCAGCACCCATTTTTGTGTCAAAGAGGGAAGCATTGTACCGAACGTACGTGATTGTTCTGCATATTTTCTGTGCACCACGGATCCTTACACGAAGCAACTTACTCTTGTAGAAAAAAGATGTCCGAGGAACCATACCTACGCAGTTGAATTAGGAGCTTGTGTTTGGGAGAATACTGTGGTAAGTGGTTTCTTACCAATTACTCTAATCTATGTTAGATTAGAAAGATTAGTCTCAGCCACTCTTGAAATTTGAAGTTTAATTGCAAAGACGTTGTGGAGCAGGTACGTCAACCTCACAAGTCAAGTGGACCAAATACTCATTAGTGTAACATAGAACGGGTGGTAAGAATAAAATATTTTTCATAATTAATGTGTTTGAAAGCGGCCGAATGCATACAATCTTGTAAATACATATAATATAGTAGTAGTTCTTTAAATAAAAGAAAGAATATAGGAAATCTAGATAGTGGATGGGCATCTATTGTTTCTCCTTTTATACCTGGCATCCTTTTCCTGCAACCACCTTTCAAAAATGAAAATGAAATGAAATCTTTGAGTTTTACGTCCCACGGTTATGCCGGTTAAGCTAAAGGAGACGGTGATGATGAGTAATGAATGAAATGGTGGAATGAAGAAAGTGGGAGGAAACGGGAGACCCCCGAGAAAACCCACGCACACGGTGTTTGTCCACCACAAAGTTCACTTGGCGGGGGCTGGGATCGAACTGCAACCAGCTTTCAGGTGTCTAAAGGCATGCCTGCTCGCATTAGCGATTTACAGAATCTGTTAACTTCGATTTAACTAGGAATTTATTCCGTTTCATAACTAGGAAAAGTTGTATACAGTTTAAAGTATTTAAAAAAAAGGAAGAAAACATTGTAGCTAAAATACACGAGCTTCTGACGTTTACGAAGTGATATATACAGGGTGGCCCAAAAGTAGGTATACAGACAACTCATTGCTTTTTATATCATTTCTTATTGTTATCAACCAGGTAGACTTAGTTTCTTTATTATTTGTTCTTAATGTGTTTTTACTTATATCTTAAGCTAGGAATAGGCGAAGTAAGTAAACTCATAAATTAGAATGTGATACTTGATCAATGCAGAGGTGAATACCTACTTTTGGGCCATCCATATCAGGCTTCAAGGGACTTGAAACTGAGACCACGCATGACTGTGACAAAACTGAATTTCTTATCAAGATATTCGAAAAAAAACTTCTGACATACGTACCAGTTCCGAAAACCATACAACTGTACAATAATACAAATCTAAGTTGATATATAATCTTATGTTTCGACTTAAATTATCTAAACGTCGGACTCGCATATTCGGTTATTATGGCGATCTGGTGCCAACCAATTTTCGAGCCCTGTGTATGAGTTTAGAGTAGCTTTTGAGGGTGCAGCGGTCGCCTCCTCTTGGATCCGCCACTGCACACGTGTTTGAACTTTGTCGTTTGTTCGACTTAATATTCCCATTCAATACTGCGGTGAAGTTCTTAACTTGTAAAGTTGGTAATCAGATTTAAATAATTGTCGCACTGTTAAAAATAATTTCTTAAACTTGAGACTCTGTTTCTTATCTGTGCACCGAGACAATATTTTCTTAGAAATAAAATTTGGCAATTCTCATTCACTAAAAGAAAAGAAAAGAAGAAGAACAGTATGCTGTCTCGTTTCGCTTTATACAACCTCATCTACTTTCCTTTTCAAACTCTTGTTCCTAAGAAAAGATATTCTCGGTGCACAGATAAGAAACGTTTTCTCAGATTTAAGAAAGTATTTTTAACAGTGTGTGGATAAATTAGTAAGAGTTCAAAATAGTTACGATGTTTCATAAAATATCTATCTTCTTAGGTATATGATGTATCTCTTCTAAGATTTACCGGTACAAATTTTATCTTTAACAATGTAGGTTGTAAAGTTCCGTGTCTCTGTCCAAACGATAACTTTGTTTAAGGGATAACGTAATTCTCTCCCAGCATTCACGTTGCACTACTCTCGTTTCTACCTCGCACTCCAGCAATAATAATAACAGCATTTAATTCTGTCAAGTATGTTTACTGAACTTAGTACTTCTCTTATCTTTCAAATGCGGTTTAATATTTAATATGCTACAAGAACATATACTCACAACGATGTATAAGTGAAATAGTAGCTCCCTTTCCTTTCCATATCTCGTTACTGTAACCTTCGTAATCCTATATACATACATATAATTTGTATTCCAAAGGGGTCATGCAAATATTTATTGTGTGTTAGACGATAATTCGTAGAACCTTTTTCCACTGCAAACAAGTTTTGCAACGTTAATCCTAGCTACCTACAAGTTACAACTTTGATTATTGTCGATTACAATCTTATTTATTAATACAAAGAATTTTACTTATTTATATGTTATTTGCGATTAGTATGGTGTAACGATTTAGCAACAACAGAAAGCAAAACTGTATAACAAGCTTAATTATTGTCCATGTTAATAAGTTCTTTAGTGTATATGACCTGGCGCGTCAGCGAAGGTGTGTCTTGAGGAGTGTTACATTGAATTGGTAAACTAAACCTATTGTAAATTTCCGGATATATGTATTTTGGGCTTTCGTTTATTCCTGTGTACTTATACAAGATTGATGTTCTGCCTTGAGCCTGCAATATAGTTGCGTATTCTGTTACAAGAGTTCATGTGTCCTCCTTTATGACTCGAGTGTATACCTATAACGGAAGTAATCCTTATATTGAGTTTTCACTTATTTTGCTGTATACGATGGTGGAAATATTACGCCACATATTCTGGACGAGTTACATCTTCAATCGAAAATAAAATGAGTTTTACATTCCACAATTATGCCGGGTAGGCTAAAAGAGACGGTGATGATGAGAAATGAATGAAATGCTGGAATGAAGAAAGTGGGACGAAAGGGGAGAATCCTGAGAAAACCCACGCACACGGTTAGTCCACCACTAAGTTCACTTGGCGCGCGCTGGGATCGAACCAGGTAGCCCATGAACCAGAGGTGAACGCTCTACCACTGAGCCACTGCGGCCACCTTGAATTGACTTGGGTTTAGAAATTATATAATGTTGACAATCCCTGTATGTTACTTATCTAAATATTGTAGTATGGCATCCTTAGATACCTCGATTTCAAGTGCAATATTGCCAGTACAGTAATTGTGTGTGATAATTATCTTTAGTGGTGCAATGTTATGGTGCTTCATTTGCTTTCATATTTAAAGTGGAAATCACGTTTTCATTATTTGAGCATACTTTATTGAATTTTGCTAGATGACTTAATAATATTCACTGTCATAATATCTGGAGATTCAATTGTTAAGCTCCAAAATCGTATTGTTCATTACCCACTTGGTAATAATTTACTATTCAGCAATTATATTAAGCTCATTCAACATTTATATGGCACGTGTATGGGAGGAGGAGTTTCTTTTCGTTAAAGGCCCAAGTTGAACTTTTTGATTCTCAGTGAATTATAAGCAAACCCTTTTAGGATTTCCACTTTTTGAGCTAAATTTTAGACTTTCAGTCAAGCAGCTGCTGGTTCCTTAATATATTTATCGTACAATCATGGTTTATACCCCGTTTTCTTCAGAATAGAGCATCCTTTCCAACGGTACAACTCGCTTGTCTGTATTATGCACCAGAAACGAAAAAATCAGGGAAAACTGGCCTGGGCCAGTTCACGTAGGGATCTGAAACTTTCTTGAAAAGTACGTTGTTATGTACACAATGAGTATACAAAATTTCAATCTTATATCTTGAAAACAAAGGAGTCTGAAGTCTGAAGGTGATCCATTATATATATATATATATATATATATATATATATATATATATATATATATATATATATATATATATATATATACAATACGGTATGACGCTAAATTTGTCGTACAAAAGCAGAGGAGTGATTCCTGAGAGTAAAACAAACAAACAAGTTCGAATAAACATAGGGCGAAAAACCCATCGTTTACATGTTATAGGCTGCCGAAAACATGAAAAAATGAATTCCAAAGGTCCATAGCTCCAAAACTATGGGACCTACCGTAGTCGGGTCAAGACTTTACTTGGAACTAGTATGTGCTCTATCCAAAAATGTGAGTTTCAGAATCCTGAAGTGCTTCCACAACAATTTTTATAGAGGGAGTTTGACTACGGGCCTATGATATGCTCTCCAACTACCTCCATAAAAATTGTTGCGTGAGTACCTTAGGATTCTAAAACATGTATTTTTGGATAGAGCACATACTAGTTCCTAAGTGGAGTCTTGACCCGACTACAGTAGATCCTATAGTTTTGGAGCTATGAACCTTTAAAATTCACTTTTTCATGTTTTCGGCAGCCTATTATAACATGTAAACTAAGAGGTTTTCGCCTTATGTTTATTGGATTTTTTTTTTTTTTTTTTTGTTTGTTTGTTTTACTCTCAGGAATCACTCCTTTGCTTTTGTACAACGAATTTAGCGCCATACTATACTTATTTTAGTATATATATATATATATATATATATATATATATATATATATATATATATATACTAAAATTTACTGCACCATTACTATTTGGCCTAGAGTCATGGTTCAAACGCCATTTTCTTCAGTATAACCACCCCTTTCCAACGGTACCACTCCCATGTCCGTATCATACACCTGAACCGAGAAATTCGAAAAAAAATGGAAATTTTTCTGAAAAAATCACCGCCTCGGAATATTTGCGTCCCTCGGGCCCGGGCCCGGGTTCATGTAGGGATCTCAAAAATTGAAAAATACTCAAAGGTGCACGAAAACTAAGGGCGTGAAAAATTTTTGAAATTTGCCTTGTGGAAAAAAATGTTACACCCCTCCACCCCGACTTGGCGCTGCTAAGTTGACTATCAGGTTCCAGATCGCATCTGGGTTGTTCTTTGCTCTATGCTTGACTTCACCAATAAAAAGATCCGGCTTAAATTCCTGTTATAGGACCTACATAAGCGGTCAAAGACAACACTACGCTATGTTACAAAAGTTATTATAAATCCTAAAAGGGATCTAGAAATAATTCTTTATTTCTTTGTCATATTCATTTCACGTCTTTGTTATTAGTACGTCATTATTGACGTCTTTAGTAAGATATTCAGTGCTTACTATGCATGTGAAAAGAACCTACACCTTTTTTGTTGCTTTTATCACGTCTCTTCTTCAGTTTTGATTGTTCTAGCCCTAGTTCAATATCCTCAATAGTTAGATTTTCAAAATTGGGGAGAGAGGCTGGTTACAATATTTACCACGTCCCGCAAAATTTATATTTGTTTTTAAAGATAATTGTTTCAAATCTCTCATCAGAAAATTTGTATTGTGTTTCTTTAAGAAAAAAAAAGAGGGTTTCATACTTCTGGAATAGTTTATTTTTTTATTTAAAAAAGAACAAATTCTTTTATATTTCTGACGAAGTAAAAATTTATGTTTCATTTTAAAAGATGAAATTCTTTATAGCTGTTGGCAAAATTTGTATTTTCTTTTGAAAGCAAAAATGCCTCAAATCTCTCACACAATGTTCATTTTTTTAAACCTTGAAATTAAGCTTTTCTGTTAGGACCTATAAAGAATCACGTCAGTAATAAGTGAAAATCTTTCCTTAACCATGTTTGCCCTGGCGTCCCCCACAGGGGACATAAAATATGACATTATTATTGCTTTATTGTAATGTAATGTAATGTTATATTATTTATTATTTATTTAGTCTTATTTTACATGGCGAAGTTAAGGCTCCTGCCTTGTCTCCCACTTGACCATGCAATACAATAGTATCATAATTAGTAATACAATAAAAATAATAAAATATATAAAACACTCCAATCAAACGTACACACACACACACACAAACACGCGACACAACTTTACAACTTTACAACTTTAAGATCAGACTGGCAACATTGAAAACTATTTACAGGGGATAATCATAGATGGATCATCCCTTGTAAACAGTTTTCAATGTTGCCAGTCGGATTTTAAAGTTGTAACACAATAATAATGTCATCATATTTTATGTCCCCTGTGGGGGACGCCGGGACCGACATGGTTAACATGTCTTTTGGTTGCATACTGTCTAGTTTTGCCTTCTTTCTCTTTTGTTCTCCTCATTTATCTTTAAAGTTACTTGATTTTCTTTTAAAAAATATTATCCTGACATTTTCAATTGTAATACTGTTTCGGAATTTTTTTTGGATATTTGTATTCTTTTCACAAATTGTATTTTCTTATTTCTAGATCAACACTCCGTGCAACAATCGGAAGAAAACAGAGCTTACTGCATCATCTGATCTTGAAGGGGAAGTCCAATATTTTTCACCAGAGTCCACCAATGATTTGTCGAGCAGCAACACCTGCCAAAAGCGTGGAGCAATATGTGATGGATGTTCTTCTCTGCTATTCTGTGACGTTCTTCCAGATGGGACATTGTATATCGTTAACAGCACAAGATGTCCAGAGGGTTTATTCTGCGATTCACTTACAGGTTCTTGTAAAACCATCGTTCCAGAATGTAGTAATGTTAACACCTTCCCACAATTTAAATGCAGTGGCTCGGGATATTACCCTAATCCATACTCCTGCAGTGTCTATCACATGTGTATTCCAACAGCAATTCCAGGAAAATTTGTCCAACAAGATTTCCTTTGCGACAAAAGTGGGTTTTCATCTGTAACAGGCTCTTGTCGATTTGCCCCTCTGTCTCCTAGGTGCCAACACTTACCTCGGCTTCATTGTCCATACTTTGGATACAGCGATGTTTACCCAGGCGATTGTAATATTTATTTTGTTTGTTTACCTAGTAACGAGTATGGTATCAATATTCTTGTACCTTCTTTGAGAAGGTGTCCCGCTGGGTCTGTGTTTGATTCCCGACTCAGTGCCTGTGTTGGAAGAACTTCAACCACGTCTTGTCCTGCTTCAAATATTCAAGCTTTTTTACCAGCAAGATGTGAACAACCTGGATTTACACGTGATCTATACGATTGTTCCAAGTTTTACTCTTGTCTTCCTGTCCCTGGGAGTCCTGAAATACTGAAAGGTGAAGTCTTGCGTTGCCCAAATGGTTTGTATTTCAATACTGTCACCAATTTGTGTGAACCAGCAGAGAACGTCAGAGAATGCAAGGTACCAGCAGAACCACCTGCACCTTTCCCAAGTTGTGTCACATCTGGAATATTCCCAAATCTTCACGACTGTCACTCCTTCACCATTTGTACTTGTGACGAAAACGTATGCATTCCTCAACGCCAATTATGTCCTTTAGGTCATTATTTTAATCCTCGCTTTGGCAAATGTGTTGTTGGAACTTGCACTCCTTTGTCTCAAGGATCCAATAGCCTTGCTAGACCCAACAAAGACTTCCAGTGTCTTTCTGCTGGAAAATTCCAAGATCCAGATAACTGTGGAGCTTATTATTTCTGTGTTCCAGATAGTAAAGGTGGATTTGTAATTTCTACACATTTCTGTCCACGATATACCTTATATAGTAGTGTTTTGGGATTCTGTGTTCCACGCAGCTACTTTGTAAGTTGTAAAGGTAGAAAGTCATAGGTTGCACTGAGTTTATTAATATCGTTTAAAGATAAATAATAAAATATAAATTTAATATTGTTGTAATATATCCCTTACGGTGTAGTATGGAACGAATCACTTGGATCATGACTTTTCATCAGATCATTTACTTGTAGGTGTATTTTTTTTATTTGATTTGATTGATTGACATATAACACAACAGGCACAGGCCTAATTACAGTGTTACATAGTATATACGTTATACAGATTATATAGGTAATCTGGTATATACAGATTATATAGGTAATCTGGTATAGGTTATATAGGTAACTATTGGTAATAATTACATTTGTCTTACAGAATTAATAGACTTCTTAAAACTACTTACATCCATTGCCAGTACATCCAGGTTGAAATTTTCTTTAACTAACCTGTTGTAGGTTGCACTAACTCTCCATATAGGAGATCTGCTTAAGACGTTTGTTTTCGCTGTCATACAAAAAATATGTATTTTTCGAAGCAGTGCGCAATTTAATGGATGCTACTTGGATACATATTTTTTCGTTGAGATCAGGACAGTCTATTTTGCCATGAAAGAGTTTGTGTAAAAATAATAAATCAATATTTCTTCTCCTGAGTTCTAATGTTTCAAATTTAAAATTTTCAACAAGGTTAATGTATAGCTTTCAAATTTTGTATAAAATTTTGGTTTCTTAAGTGTAAGAAGCCTTAAAAACTTATTTTGAGTATTTCTGTATTGAATATTTCTGTACTGACCTAGGCATATCCAGATACCCAGACAGACCCCCAGATACCCAGATACCCATATCAAGAATGAGTATTTCTGTACTGACCTAGGCATATCTAGAGACCCAGACAGACCCCAGATACCCAGATACCCATATCAAGAATGAGTACTTCTGTACTGACCTAGGCATATCCAGATACCCAGACAGACCCCATATACCCAGATACCCATATCAAGAATGAGTATTTCTGTACTGACCTAGGCATATCCAGATACCCAGACAGACCCCATATACCCAGATACCCATATCAAGAATGAGTGTTTCTGTACTGACCTAGGCATATCCAGAGACCCAGACAGATCATGTGATTTGGAAACAGCCGAAACATTAGCACTACAACATTCCTACAAAATTTTATAGTTAATTACTGATGTTCACTATCCGAGCTCGGACATTCATTTTTTCACCCCGGATGTGACATTTCTTAATCAAGGTACCATGCCATGAATATTTCAAATATATTTACATGTTTATTCGTCTTTCCACGGTGGTTTCTGAACATGGACCGTATAAAATGATTTAACAATATACCGGTACATTTTTGGGGCATGTCTGCTGTATCGCAGAACCACACGAAAATCGAATTAAAAAAGTACCAAAATGTACTAAATTAGGTTAGTTTAGATTGAGTGAGAAGTCATTTACCTTCAAACCAGAGGCGTGTAACCTTTTTCCAGTTTTGAGCAGAAAATCGTGTACAATAATTCCGGGGGGTCCTTTCCTCAAACAAATGCTACGCTAAATAACCCTCGAAATGCCATTTTTTATCCTTAACGTTGGACCGTGTCTTTCACACAATTTCAACAACTGACGCTCGTTATTTTTGTATAATTGGATGAAACTCCAACAAGATACGTCCCAAACTTGACATATACGCGCCATTTCCACGCTGCCTTTCTCATAAATTATAACAAGTGCACCTCTCCGCCAAATAGTTCCTTCCGCCTTCACATACAGTGCCACTTACAACATTAAAAACAACCAACAACAACTAATACCTTCCTAACTTCAACTATTCACCTCACCTGAGTTTCATTCACTCTTCCTCACAAACCAAAATACATTTTTCAATTCACCCAGTAAAGTTCCTAAAATTTGTCCGGCGATAGAATAGTTAACCTCTTTTTGGGATCAAGGACATCGTTCATATCCTAAACAACAAGTTTTACAGGTTCACTCGATTGAACTTTGGCGATCCCTTATAAGAAAGACATGTAGCTTAATCTTTTTCTATGATTCTCACGCATTTATATATTGATAAATGCTGTAGTTATCTTTCAGTGTAATGCTTTTGTAGATTGATGTACAAGTTACAAACACCAATACTTCGTATATGATATTATCTTTACCATAATTTATACTTCTAATGAATAGTGCATCTAAACCACATTTATTGAAGCTTAAAGAGTCTGATATTATTTATATCCCCGGTCTTAAAGCTCACAAGACATATGCATTCTTTTTTTTGATTACTAACCCCTCCATACAACATCAGTGGCGTATACTGGTTTGACGGCATGGGCGACCACTAACTTTGTGTTATATTATTATTATTATTATACAAAATATGCATAACAATGAACAGAAAGTGGTTGCACAGTTAACTTCTCGTGGATTGCATTCATAAAATGTTAATTTTTACCAATGTCACTTCCCTCAAGAGTCGCCTCTGTTACTGCCGTTGGTTGTCATTCCGTACCAGTCTTCACAAAAATTCCGAGTATAGCAAGGAAACGCAAAAATGCAGACAGTCATCAGTCTTTCACTGGGGGGATAGGGTCCCGGCAGCAGCCTCACTTCAAGGAACCCACATTATTATTATTATTATTATTATTATTATTATTATTATTATTATTATTATTATTATTATTATTATTATTATTAGTAGTAGTAGTAGTAGTAGTAGTAGTAGTAGTAGTAGTAGTAGTAGTAGTAGTAGTAGTAGCAGTAGTACGAATTTAACAGAGTCGTGTAAAAACTTTGCGATGGAGGGGTGGCTTTTCTTCATAAAGCTGTCAACTTTATGGTTACACGTGATAAAGGGGTCCCAGAGTGGAAAATTGTTCTGTTTCTTTATGGTGTTAAAATAACTTGTCAAACGACTAACAAAGGGCCCTAGCAGGACTTAATAAAAGTCAGTCTCATTTCGGCATTCATGGGACCCCATACATATTTAGACAACATGATTTTGGGGCCCCATACTTCATATTGTTAAAATATATTCTTACTAGGCCACAAACAAAGGGCCTCAACATGACTTTATAGTACTGTTAATTTCATTCCAAGGCCAACAATGGGACCCCAAAACTACATTCAATGCTGGGGACCACCGAACTCTGGGAACGGAACGAACTACAGCGAGTAACTATGCTCCAACACAGCAGACATGTTTTATCTTACTTTCCGTGTTAGTCCATATTCATTCTTATATATGAGAGAAATGGGGCCCCGACAGGGATCCCTGCCCTCCTACCCTGGCCAGTCTAAGCCTGAGTCATTATAATTGTTATGTCGATTATCGTTATCTGAATGGCAAATTTTGCGTTTGGGTTAACACAGACGGTTGCGGAATGTGCCCGGTTATCCCAATCAATATTTTTCGTTAATCAATTTGCAACACGAAATACGTATAGTGATTTTGTTATTTGGTCTTAAATACAGTGTGGCCCAAACGTAGGTATACAGTACCATACTGATCTGCGCATTGCATTTTATATCATTTCTTATAGTTATCCATTAGGTAGACTTAATTTCTCTATTATTTGTTCTTAATGAGATTTTACCTATATCTTAAGCTCGGAACACCCGAAGTAAATAATCTTATAAACTAAAATATTATACAAGATCAATGCATGCGTGTATACCTACTTTTGAGCCACCCTATACATTATTGTATTGATTTTAGCCTTACAAAATGTTCTATAATCAATTTTCTTTGTAACAAAAATAAAAATTGATAACTTTCTTCGTAGCATTTCATTTTCCCGCTAGATATTACTCACAATGCTCACCAGAGTAATAGAAGTTAACACATTCTCCAATCTACAATACTATCTGCGGGCCTCATTTCGTAACGATTGGCACAAGATCAGCGGAGTCAACTGAATGCAAATAACGCAATAAGTAATTCTAACTACAATAAGAAGACTCACAAAGTAAAACACAAATTTTGCATTGCGTTGACGCAAAGCGCTACGAAATGATGCTCCGAAATTCTCAGATAGCCCCCAAAATGGTTGCTATGTCATTATTCTTAACTTTGATTTACTCACTTCGCATATGGAAACCGATCAACAGAGAGAAAACCTGCTTGGTTACCAGACCGCATCTCGCTAGCACTCTGCTGGCATAGACAGTGGTAACTCAGGCGTTGCCAAATCATCAGTGTCTACGAAAGCGAGAAAGATTGCGTCGTAAGCGTTAACGGCTGCCTTAGTATGTATTCACATTTTCAGAAATATAAAGAAACTAGTACCATGAAAAAAAAAAGATAATAAACTGTAAAGTATTATTTTAAATTAATTTCTACGTGTTATATTAACTATTTTTTTAATTAATGGGTACTGGGAGCCACGTTAACTTTTATGGGTAGCCTCGGTTGCCCATAAAATACGCCACTGTACAACATTTGTTTCTACATAATTTTTACAACCCCCCAGAACAATTGACAATCATTTAACTTCTTGGCCCACCTGTAACCTACATGTTACAATTAGGGATGCGCACGAGACGAGTCGAGACAGAATTTTCCTGACAAAATTCGAGTCGAGACACAGCTCTTCCAATAGCGAAATATGCATTTTTTTCGAGCCGAGACATCACTTTCACAGCACATTTTCGAGACGAGACAGTCTCAAATCTTGTCTCGTGCCCATCCCTAGTTACAATTCTTAAAGAATTTCTGACCCTTTTTCAAATGATTAGTTCTGTCTCCAAGAGCAGAGGCGCACGTATAACAAGCGTGAAAGAATATTATGGAGTTAGTGAGAAGAGGGAATTGTGTTTGTTAGAATTACACTGGGACGCACCCACGAGGAGGGCACCGGTTTCGGATCCCCAAATTTCATAACTCAACATACTTTCTCAATAAAGCTGTACTTGTTTAACAGGGAAATGATTGATGTAGGAGGAAAATTTGATCCTACACTTCACCCGTACTCATTCTCTTATAAAAACAATCTAGTTCTATAATTTTTTCCTGAAAATATAGATTGAAGTATTTTACAATTTCTTATCGTCTTTACAGGTGCAGCATAATAGCCGTTCAATATTACATACAAGATATATAATGGCTTGCAGTATTGAACCCCACCCCCCTAAGCTTGAATCCCTCCTAACGAAAATTTCTGGGTCCGCACCTAATCAGCACCCTCACATATTCTCCCTATATCAGGGCCGGACTTAAAGCCGATTGGACAGATTGCCTTTAATTGGGCCCCACGCTAGGATTTACTCTATTCTCGGTTTGTCAAAAACACACTAGAAGGCATTGCAATATACAATTTCCTGGACAATCTCAATGATCGTAGCAGCTGAAAAAAGGAGGTTTTTTTTTTTTTAAGTTGAAACTGATCAATATTTTAGTTCAGATAACCAATTCAGGAAGAACGTTTGAAATCTGACAATTTTGTCTATTGAATCTAAATTAGCAGGCGTTAGACACAAGTCTTTAGAGTTGTACAGTCCGCAGCAAAAAACCTGCAATATGAGCATGTAAGTTTACTGTGAAACGACGAAGTCGTTTGCTCCAAAATAAGTGTGCAGGGGAGGACGCCGAGGTTTCTTCTGTCGTGATTCGTGCCACTTAGACGTTATGTTGATTCCCTGCGCTATTAGGCGTAGTTTCACAATAAACTTACATGCTCATGTTGCAGGTTTTTTTTTTTTGCTGCGGACTATACAAACAAGCAAAAAAATTACTCTCTCATAATATAAAAAAGTAATAAAATGACTCTGCGATTATGTACTTGTCAAGCTATATAAACATTATTTGTTACTTGTATTCTTACACGTATGCATTTTTTTTTTTTTTAATAATGTAGATTACATGTGTTTCGTCTATTGACTTCCATGCATTTTTGAAGCACCCATTTTGATTGATTTCCATTCTACCACAGAGTTTATATATAAGAAGACATTACGATAGTCTCAGTCCGGCCCTACCCCATATACATATATGACAATATTTCTTCATTCCCGGGTCAGGGGTTTGACTGTCTCCAGATCATGGGTCACGACGTTCGTGACTCGTTCCGATACAGATCCTTTGTATGTTTTTAGCAGAGGCGGCTCCTGAGGAAACCCACATAGGTAAATATTATTATTAATAATAATAATAATAATAATAATAATAATAATAATAATAATAATAATAATAATAATAATAATAATAATAATAATAATAATAATAATAATAATAATAATACGAGGGGCATCCAGAAAGTAAGTTTCCCAAAGGCCTTGAACAGAAACAAAACACGATTGGATGGAAACACTTATTGTACCAGATACAAGATGTGTTTATCATTTCTTCAACATATTCACCACCGGAATTCAGACTTTTGTCATACCGTGGGACTACCTTGTCTAATACCTGTGTCATAGAACTCGGCCGTCTGAGATTAGAACCACTGTTTCACAACCTCCTCCGCCTCTCTGTCTTCTGAAAATGCTGATGTTGACCTAACAGGAATCTCTTGATGAATTTGCATGATATGTTCCCGAACAAGATCCACAAGCTCGTCTGTGATGACAGTTGGCCTCCCACTACGCTCCTCATCAAGGACATTTTGGCGTCCTGGTGCAAATTGTCTACACCAGCAACGCACCGTTTGCTTGCTTATGACGTTAGGCTCATAGACCTGGCACAGCTGACGATGGATTTAAAAACTTTATCACTCCTCGCACTTCACACGCGGTGGGAGCTGGAATAGGAACGTCCATCTTCAACTACTACCACGACGCTATTGAGAGCACTAGGGAAGTTCCGCTGGCTCATGCGCTGTGGTAGGACCACTGCTTTCTAAATCCGTCCGCTCCCTCTAGTGAATCGAGGAGGCGGTGGCTATTGCACACACAAGAGATGGTCTCTGACGTTTCTTACCACATGCGGTGGGACATTGCAGCCCCTACTTTGATACCAGTGTTAGCAACTACGATCACTCTGTCTTATACCATTAATTAAATTGCCACTACAATTGCACCGAAGAAAACCTTGACACGCGAGTAGTGGCAATGCCACTGCGAGCTGTCAGAGACGTTCTCTTACTGGACGCACTATAGGACCTTACTCTCTCACGTGCACGCAGTCGCTACGCGCAACATAGGTTTCCTAGCTATGAGACGAGCGGGAAAGCTTCTTTCTGGATGCGCCTTGTATTAGAACTGGCTCAGTGGTAGAGTATCTTAGTGGTGAAAGAAATCCCTTGTTCGATGCAGCTGCCGCCAAGTGAACTTTATGGTGGACAAACACTGTGTGAATTGATTTTTCTCTTTCGTCCCAGTTTCTTCATTTCATCATTACCATCCATCTTATTAGCACCATTTTCAATTCACAGCTGTGAGACCATAATAGTATGATGTTAAACTAAAAATTTAAGTTCTCCTGTGCAGTCTAGTTGGTAGTGTTCTTATTTCCGGTGCTTGTCTAGTATCGTGAGGCAATTTGGGAGCTATTTGAATTGAGAGGTATCAATTTCCAGTCTAGATAGCCATAAACAACTGCGATAGAAGCTGATATGTTTGCCATACATCAGCTAATCAAAAGCCGTCTGGGCAAGCATTACCCGTAGAAAGCCATAACGCTTTAGTTTAGATTTGGAATGGAATCTGATATTCTTCTAGCATGGTAAAGTTTACTGAGGCCATATCACGGCAAAGTTAAAATACAGCTAATTTTACAGTAATTATGTGATATCTTCAAATAGATAAAAGATAATCGAAACATGGAACAAGAGCGCCCTAGACAATATTATTTTACATGAAATACCGTTTCACAACTCACTTACCTGCTTTCGATTTCCAGCTATTTAAAAAAATCGGCATTTATTTTCGCGTTTCTAAATGGGTGCAAACGGAAAGCTACTAAGTGGCTCGTGATAACGGTACCTCATGTCAAATGCGCTCTTGTTCCACATTTCGATTATCTTTTATCTATTTGAAGATATCACCTAATTACTGTAAAATTAGCGTAATTTTAATTTCAAAGTGATTAGGTCTCTTGTAGCTACGCCACTGGCACCCAAGTCAGTATACAACTTTCAATATGGAAGTAAAAAGAATGAGTCACAATGTAAAAAAAATACGCGAAATGTGATTATTTATCAACTGCAATGGATAAATTGAAAGTGGGTGTTGGGAACCGGGAGGGGAGGAGGCTGTCATTATCATGATCTCTTTTTCATATGAGAGGATGGAGTTCATGAGAACCAGTGCCAAGGAGGAACAAAGTGAGAAGCTAGGGCGTTGGAGAGGTCACTCGGTGACCTTAACTTCCTTCGTTCCCCTTTCTCTTCTTTCATGTGTAGATTAGGCTCCGTGGTATGTGTAGCGAAGGGACAGTTGGAGTTCGTTCAGCTTGTTAAAGAATTACCCTCCTCAAATGACGCAGCCTCAAAGAGCTAGCGACCGAGCCACAGAGGGAGCAGCAGAAATCCAGATGAACCTTTGTTCACAAATGCCTTGTCTCAGCTGCCTACACACACTTATTAACAGTGTTTCCAAAAACAGATACAATTTACCATAGGTCATTTAACAAAAGAGAGACTGACCAAAGCTTAAAACTTTACTTTATTTTAAATTATAATTTGTAACTGTTTCGGATATCTAGCATATCCTTCTTCAGACACGATCGAAATTAATGAAAATACAGACATATATATAAATGTTGTTATAACAGAGTTTAAATTCTTTAACCGTCATATATATATATTCATTGTTATAAAAAAATTTTAAATTCTTTTAACAGTCATATAAAACTTTTAACATAGTGTCTGAAGAAGGATATGCTAGATATCCGAAACAGTTACAAATTATAATTTAAAATAAAGTAAAGTTTTAAGCTTTGGTCAGTGTCTCTTAGTCTTAAGGTCATTTAAATTTCTCTATACGCTGCATTTCTGTATACTTTGTAGTTTCAGAATAGCAGTGGAGGGTCTAGAAAGTATAAACTGGGTGGGGTGGGGGTCAACCACATCGAAGACTATAATACTGTAGGTATGAGTTTACTATAAAATTTCAAAAAAATATAAATAATAGCTTAAATTACTTTTGTCACTCAAAAACTGGAGGACCTAGGACCTGCCAGCCCCACGCTAAACCCGCCACTGCATAATAGAAAGATTCCTGTGACGAGGGATTGGACTACTTTCTGTCACGATTTTTCCGGCTTTGTTACTGCATCTGTTTGGTGTGCTTCCTCAGTACCGAAGAAGTGTACGTGTAAGGATAGCACCAACAATTGGCCACTAACTCCGATTCACTTGTCCATTTAAGTATCGAAACCAAGACCTCTTGATTAAAAGGCGACGAGTGATACCACTAATCCATTGCATGTTATGTGAATACAAGCATCAGCATCGGCGTGTACTAAAATTTACTTGCCAATTTCTTTTCACTCTTTTTGCGGTAATCTCACAAGTTCATACTTCAAAATGGTGAAAGGGCCGCGGTGGCTCAGTGGTAGGGCGTTCACCTCTGTCGCATGGGGTCCTTGGTTCGATCCCAGCTCGCGCCAACTGAGCTTTGTGGTGGACAAACAGCGCATGCGTGGGTTTTGTCAGGGTTCTCGCGTTTCCTCTCACGTTCTTCATTTCACCATTTCATTCCTTTCTCATCGTCACCTCTCCTTTAGTCTAGCTGGCATAACCGTGGGACATAAAACTTAAAGGTTTCATTTTTCAAAGTGGAGACATAGGAGGGAGGGGCATTGTTTAGAGTGTAGATTGTAGCCTACTTATTTTATTCACAGACATGTCTGTGCTCTTTCATGATACTGTAAGTCAGTGGTTTCCAACCTTTCTTGACTGACGACATACCTTACTGTACTCTTACGATATCACGACATGACTTGTTTGACTTTTATTAAAATAATATAAAATATAACAGTCAATGGCGTACACAGTGTTTGATCCCCATGCCATGAACGTCGCCAACATCTAGTGGCCCACTTACCGCTAAATGTCGATCGTCGATATAGCGACGCGTCGAAGGATTACTGCTGGTGTGCCACTGGTGGCAGAATTTCGTCGAGTCGAAACAGATATCTAGAGTCGAGGTGTTGAAGTTACCACTGCCTAGAGCTAGGATTTCATTTTTGTCCGCTCTTCTTCGATTCGTCGCTGAGAATCGTGAAGGAACCAACACGCAACTATCACCAATCATGTGCATGCGGTCATTATTATATATTATTTTTTCCTGACGAATTGTTCCTAAAGCCGGGGGTCAAGAGTAACTCCTGTCTTTATATCATGAAGTGAAAAATCTTGAGATGTGTGCGTGTAATTGTATGAATTTAAATGGCAATTGTAGCCGATCATTTGAAAGTGAATATGGGAGAAGCATGAAATAAAGTGAATAGATGCGCGTAATTTTGTTGTAAAATTACATGGCGAATGTATTTTATCTGATCCCAAACGGTTATCGCAGAATATAGAGGTTAAAGGAGTACTCTGGTTGGCCAAATTAAAAAAAAAAAAAAAAAACAAAGAGTTATCCCTCTACAAACGAGGTTTTTGTTCATCGCATCCGTGGCGAAGTCGGAAGAACACGTGCCTAGTAATCAGAAGTTTGGTGGTTCGCGCCCATCCTGTGCTTCTTGTCTTTTAAACCTTTTTATCCTCACCTTAAGGGTGTTCACTACAGCACAATTAAACTACCGCTAACTTTAAAGCTTTTCTGTAATATCTTCAAAACAAATACAAATATTCGAAATACAGAAACGTAGTAAACTAGACAATACGATTTTGCACGTGATACCGTTATCACAAGTCATCCATCTGCTTTCGATTTGCAACTGTAGATGGATTTAGCATTTTTTTGCGGATTCTGTAAATAGCGACATACCAAAAACAGATAGGTGAATTGTGCTAAAGGTACCACATACAAAATCGTATTGTCTAGTTCACTACGTTTCTGTTTTTCGAATATTTGTATTTGTTTTGAAGATATTACAGAAAACTCTTAAAATGAGCGGTAATTTAATTTCGCTGTAGTGTAGACCCTTAATGTAAACAAATCATACATAAATTTCGATCATTGAATATTGTTCTCCTGTATGGAATATGGCAGTACCTACTAATCTACCTCGCATTGACTCTGTATTAAACTTCTTTCTTGCTATAGTTTGATTCAGAATCCCGAGTTACGTATTACTTGAAACTAGAACTAATGTCTTTAATGAACTTACGTTCCCCTGACAAACGACGCCGCGATTTACCTGTATAAGATCAGCATTGGCAAAATTGATTCTGAATTTTTACTATCGCAAATTAGCTTCCGTGTTCCTCAGCGGCGAACTCGCTCTCTCAACTTGCTAACTTATGAGACACCTAGGTTATCGACTGTAAAGCACGCTCTTTGTTTTACAGGCTAGTGCACGATTATCATACATTGTCAACAGGGTGTCACATTTTTACCTCTGACAGAAATTTTAGAACTAAATTGATGAGAACTGTGTATATTGAGAGTTGAACCTTTTTTGTGTTTTATTCTTTTATGTTTTTGTTGTTGTTGTTGTTGTTTTGTTTTTGCCTTTATGTTGTACAGCTTCAGCTAATTGACCTAGTGCTGTATAAAACTTTGTGAATAAATAAATAAATAAATAAATAAATAAATAAATAAATAAATAAATAAATAGACAATTTAACACATTTTGGGGGACTAATTTTGTGGTTCATTGTCGTTTCGTCGTGTTTCTGCCGTTGGTGGTAAAAGTTTCAAAACGGAAGTGGTACCACTGCGTATCGTCGCTGCAGGGTCGCGACATTTTTGGCGAGATGTGGCTAGTTGCCCATCGGTTGCCATATGCCATGTGGTTATCTTACTCAGGAGGTTAAAAACTGATTCTATAGTATTGTGCATTGCTGCTATCGTTGGAGCAGTTGATTGGTACAGTTAATCTCAAAATCCATTCTAATTGTTTCAATAAATTCTAAAATTTCGCGACGTACTTTGTGAGTGCGCGACACACTGGTTGGGAACCACTGCTATAAGTGATAGTTTTGGACCTTTCTGATCCGTTAAAAGGTCCTCTGACCATCATATGTGACCAGCAACACGACCAATTACTATCTACAACAAGACTCACAAGCTACAGTAGCAAAACTTGTCATTAAACTCTTCCACAGGGAAAACGGGGTAGACCCGGATATTTTTGCATGTATGTACTAGCATTTCACACAAGATTTGTTGATACTTCAACCAGTACCCTGACATTTTTTTTACGTAACTTAATAAGAGAAATGTCCTTTAGAAAAGTACTTCTGCAGGAACAACGCATGTATACAAGCAAAAAGGCTAGCAGAACGTCCCCATTATACAACTATTTCGTAACGAACACTGTCCAATGCTACACGATACCCGAGTCTCCCAGATTTTTTCCTAATGTACGAGTGTACAGAGTGAACCATTTATCTTGAAACATCCTTGTAACTTTTACCCCAATATATACCAGTATATAAAAAACTGAAATTTCGTACTTTGCGAACATCGACAAGGGGACATTATTTGACATTATCTGCAGTACCACCGGATCAACAGCGTTTCCAATTCGTTCAAGAGGCAGTAAATCAGATTATTACACATTTCAATTCTACATATAAAACGAAAACTACTACTTCAGTATAGTCACGAACAATATTAACAATAGGTTTGGAGTTATAAGAATTGTTCCCGAGTTGTTTCACTGTACGCCTGATAGTTTGACAACCAACATAACACTTCACACATGCCCGAAAACATGACATGCCAGGATATTCCTCCATTTAAAACAAGAAATTGTATTTGACCGTCACTAGGCAAAGAACCACAAGATAGACAGACAGAAATTCCAAGAGATAGGAATTAATGCAAAGAAACGGACAATAATATACATCATGTAGAAACAGAGAAAGCAGAGAAAGCGAAACAAAAGAAGGAAAGAAAGAAAAGGGAAATAAAAGAGCGAAAGGCATGGGAATAAATGAAATTTTAACGCTTAAGGATTAACAGTTTGAGTCTTTCCGACCTGCATTCTCTTTCTGTCTCGGGTTTTCTCCCTTATGGGATATATCTCTTACAGTAGCAATCGCGAACATCATTTACAATGCTTAATGCCTTGAAAAAAAGTAACTAAATCCTGGCTGGGAATCAAATCAAGGACCTTTAGAACGAGAGTCATACACGTTGTCCACTTCGCTACTCAGACAATTTCAGGTGTGTTGTTAAATCACAGCGTATTGCTCCGGTTTCATTTGAAGTTTATTTACGGCTTTTAGGCATTCATGGCTCAGCGTCTCGTTGTTTCAAAAAAAAAAAAAAAAAAAAAAGTAGATCAAGATCAAACACGAATTAATCCACAATCTTGAGAACTAACTGTTGCACCAACATATATTCGGACTAAACGAGTGAATTCGTAAATCTACAAAACGATCCTAGTTCTCGAAGGAGGTAGTCGCATCAGTAATACAGTCGCGAATGACATCTTGTACCATTGTTAAGTAGCAAATTTTGCAGTACAAATAAACCTTCGGAAACAGAGCTTATAAGCTCTGAGGTGGATAAGTCAGTACTGTGTCGGCTTGTCGACTGAAACAACCCGGGTTCAAACCTCGGCTGGCACGAGTTATTTTTTCTTCCAAAACACATTTCTATATGCTCATATTTGTTATTAATAATTGCTTTCTTGCATTTTTCTTGCATTGCTTTCTTGCATCTTAAATTAGTAACCATGGGTTAGTTTAGTTATATATGATCATATATCTTTATACTTTTGTTTCTGGATGTGTTCTTGAAGGGAATGTGCTGTGTACAACACTCAGATTTTTTTTTTACGAACGAATTGACCGGCTCCGACGTCATCGGGATAATGTAAAGCTCAAAATTGGGAGGTGTAAGTGGGGTTATGAACGATTTCTATTAATTTTTCACTGCAAAAATTTCTCAGTTGGGGGTATTTTTGAGATTTTTGGGGTGACACCCCCATAGGGTGGAGCCATACGTAGAGTAACTATGGCCAAAAAGGCACACTTTTCTTACAGTACTCCCAACTTTGGCCGCTTCTGTCTCCGAAATGATGCAACCTTTATGTCTGTATTCATAGGATCTTTCTTCTTGCTGTGGTATTACGTGTAACCTCCCAAAGTTTGTCAACATCTTAATGTTCAGTTCCAATTGTCAGGAATCGAGTTTTGATATCAAATTGGCAGTTCTACATATCTTTTATGCAGCAGTATTCAAGAAAATTAAAGGGTACTTTTTTTTTTTTTTTTACTTGGTTTCATCTCAGGAACCACCTTCCGAAGTTTATCTACAACTTTCTTGTTCACCCTGTATAGCCTATGTATGTTTGTGCTGAGAAGGAACAGAAAGGAAAGAAAATTGGAAACGAAAATGTTTTATTCTCAATCTCAAAGCATTTATGATTTTTATTCTAAGTTCATATAATTTTTGAATATTAGAATAAATGCTGAAACCATTTTAGAAAGAGGCAAAATCGCAGAACAAATTGTACGATATTAAGTGGTCAGTTTTCATGAAAAAAGGCCCAAAGAATCTCGATTTGTGTTTTAACATGAATTATTTTATCCGTTGCGCAAGTTTTGATTTGCACTGGGCTTTGCTTTAGTAGTTGAAGAGAGAGAACATTGTATCATGCAAGAAAGAAAGGCTCAGTGTATATATTCAACCCAAGTTCCATACAGAATTTATGCTTAACATTTTCTGCTGTGTTCGTAAAAGCTAACAATTCGTTGTTTCGGCTAGTCACTTTGAGATTATGGGCCAGTCAATGAAAAGAAATAGAGGTGTTCATAGCCTGGAAGCGGCATATTCACGCACTGCTACTGAAATTTTCTCTAGGTGAGGTTAAAATTGAGGTAGATAGTACTCAATTTGGTCTGTTTTGTGCTGGATCGTTTTAACATTTAGGTCAGCCTACCAAAACAGATAGAGGTGTCGAAATTTCGGAGGCAAACTTCACACTGGCCCGTTAATTATGGATAACCTTATATTGTTTATCTAATTGGCCCAAAAGCTCGAAGCGGTTAGCCCAACCAGCCATCTGGCCCAAACGTTCGGTGTCCACCTTCAGACTGGTCTGTAAGTGTTAGACACCCAAATCTCGTTTATTTGGCTGGACCAAAAACTGCACGTAGGTAGCTCAACCAGCCCCAAAAGAGTAATACCCAACCCGAGTGAAATCTGTCTGGCCCAAATATTTGGGAGGCTAGCGTGAACTGGGCTCGGGAAGGTTCTAGAAAATAAATATAGAAAACAAAGAAATATCAATTAAAACACGAAAATATTATTTACTAGTTACCACTTTTGGTGGCTAGTTCACCTCCATCAACGAAACTCTTTCTACTTCGTGACTGAAATTCATGCCGATTGGTCAAACAGTTCTTGAGATTATTTTGTCTTCCGGACGAAGGACATATTAAAATCTGGATTAGCAATTTGTGACGTCATATCTACCGGGAACTCCACCACATTAGGGCCATCTTAACACATAAAACATGATGAGCAAACTCCCAGGGACCCTATGAGCACCGACCATTTACTCTTTATTTCTTTAAGTGGTTGTCGTAGGGTCCTCCAAGTAGTTCACTTGTTGAGTTGAGTTGATTTTAATTTAGCGTCCAGTTGAGCAGTGAGGCTATATGAGACGTGGACCTACTGATTAACGTGGAATCCGAACCACATGAGCTCCCACCGGAAATCGAACCCGGGTATCCCACGCCAAAGGTAACCACGAAGAAGCTCAGTAGTACACTTGTTTATCCAGGAGTTCATAATGCCCTGCACCAGCTGAAAAGTCTTGAAAGAAATGAAATGAAATCATTCTGTTTAACGTCCCACGCATATGTCTGTTATGCTAAAGGAGACAGATGATTAAGGCTAGTCAGTGGCGTATTTACGATTTTGTTTCAGGAGGAGCTTTGCTAACTTTATTCCTGGAAATGTTAAAATTCTGCAAGATATTTCATTTACTTTAAGATAGTGAATACAATTTCGGGTGGGGCTTAAGCCCGGAAGCCCTCCCCTTAAATACGCCACTGAGGCTAGTGAATGATAATGGAAGAATTGGTGAAATGATAAAGTGGGAGGAGACGGGAGTAACAGTCCACCACAAACTTATTTGGCCGGGGATCGAACCAGAGCCCCAAGCGCCAGAGGTCAGCGCTATACCACTTAGTTACCGTACTAAGTCTTGATTTTTTTTATTTGTTTTCAGTTTTAGCGTCTCTTTCACCAGCGAGGCTATATGAGACATGGACCTACATCTTAACTCTGGTTCTAACCACATGAGCTCCCACCATTAATCGAACCCGAGTCTGCCAGGCCAAAGGTGCCAAGTCTTGAAAACAAATATTCGTTCCTTTAGTAGCATTGAAGAAATGTTGAGTTGAGTTGATTTTAGTTTAGTGTCCCGTTCAGCAGCGAGGCTATATGAGACGTGGACCTACTGATTAACGTGGAATCCGAACCACATGAGCTCCCGCCGGGAATCGAACCCGGGTCTCCTACGCCAAAGGCGCGTACGCTAACCGCTTAGCCACGAGGGAGCTCTGAATAAATGTTGAATAACGTGCTTTCTAAAATTGCCGTATAATTGAGCTATTTAATACCTTAAAAAAAAAAAAAAAAAGAGTAGTGAAAAAGTGAAGAACAAAAAATACAGAATATTGTTCCTTTCCTACCTCCAAACAGACTACTGTAGTATGGAGGCGTCAAGTATACTTCTATTCTTTACTTAACTATTAGTATGATGAGTCACCCAGAGCAAACATAATGTCGACTCGTAACCTTATCTGTAGCCATAAGTTTGTTTGAAGATTTCAAGCTGGGGAAGCTGGATCTATTTGAACAAGACTTAGTTAGCTACACTGTGACGTATTTTATGTCGCCCTCAGATAGTCCCAGTTGCGTTGAGTCTCTGATTCGGAAGAAGACATTAAAAAAAAAAAAAAGTTAGGTGGTCATCAGAAGAGTTTTTGAAGTTCACGGGAATTCGTCGCAGAAGCCCTCTGCTGCTCCAACAAAATAGAGAGAGAATGATGGTGAAGCCAATTTGGTGCGGATATGGCGTCGACAAAACTTAAAAAACTTCGCCAATTACTCGTTTTATCAGAGGTGTTGCCGCGGAAAACTTGGTGAAGTAGTAAAGCTAGTGCCATTTTCTATTATTTTTTTTTTACTTTAACTTTTTTTTTTCCTATATGGATTGTTTGTGTGTATGTGAAAAGGTGTGTAATTAAAATGGATCGCCGTCGTCGCCTAGAATCTCGTGATGAAAGACAGCTGCGTCATAATAGAGCCAATGAAATACGACAGGTAAGATCATCTTATTTTAATGCCTTCTAGCATCTTCCGTTTAGGACAGAAGGTAGTCAGAAGCGTAATCAGAAGTTCAGTCTTGGGGGGGGGGGACAAGCAGCGTAATCTTATTGGTTTAAGTATATAAAATGATTAGCGTAACTATTTTGTTTGCTACATTTAAAAAAATGAAATGAAATCTTTCAGTTTAACGTCCTTCGATTATGCCCTTTAGGCTAAGGGACACTATGATTTAGACAAGTAAATGATGATGGAAGAATTGGTGGAATGAGAAAGTAGAAGGAAACGGGAGTGCCCCGAGAAAACCCACGGACACGATGTTGTTCACCACAAACTTACTTGATCGGGAATCGAACTATGGACCTCACGCACCTGAAGTAAGCGCTATACTACTGAACCACAGTGCCCCCTTGCTACGGTGGACCATGACTCTTTATTTAAAGAATAACGACCACAGTTTTAGCGTATGGTCCAGTACTGCCCCCTCCCCCTCTTGTTACGCCTATGCATGTACTATAAGTAAAGCAAAAAAAAAAAAAAAACTGTAGCTCAATTTTTCTCTAAAAAGCACATATTGGTTTTGCGCAGTGGGGGATCTAGGGGAGGGCGATCGGGGCAATCGCCCCTTCCCCAGAAGAGGAAACTTTCTTATTTTATATATATAAATAAAACCCATCTCAGAGTTTGGAGCTCTTAAAAGTAGCAGTATTACGACCCACCGCACCCCCAGAAGTCCGTCCTGGATCCGCCCCTGGTTTTGCGTTTTCCTGTGAATGCTTTGATTGATGCCAAACAACTTTTACATGGCTATTAGAATCTCGATGTGCCGAGTCTGTTTGGAGAGCTTAAGTCTTCTCTAAGAGAACTTGACGATGCCACTGCTTTAGGGAAGGGTTATTCTGATCGAGGGAAGTTATAGATACAATCGGAAATTGTGTTTCGGAATTGTATCGGAAATTAAATATAACTGATTTCATTTAAATTAGCATTTTGAAAATTATTATTAGTATAATTATTAATGATCCAACATTAATTTTATCTTTGCTCTGGTAGTTTTCCCCCCTCATGACGTTTCCCCCTTTCCTCAATTTGTGGGTTTCGCCTCAAAAGAACAAATCTTGCTGATGGACATATAATCAATCATGGGCAATTGAAATAGATGCAGTTTCAAGTAATAATTAAATAGATGACTGTAGTTGCTACTGGATTTAAATTTTGTACCGTGAATAATAATTGTCCATATCTACGGTTTAAAGTAACACTACTAATGTAAAACTTAAAAGTAAAATATAAAGAACTAAAATGCGAATATAAAACACTACTTGAATTTCTATCTAAGGAGATCACCTGTACTAAGAGTCGAAGCTAGAACCCTGAACAGTGAAGGAACGGGCTTAACCACTTACCCACAACAGGGCACACAGTTGCTTCGAAAGTAGGGTTTCTGACGAGACGAGACAGCTTTTCCAACAGAAAGATATATATTTTCCCAGAACGAGCTAGCTTGTGGCTATAGAGTTAATGTATACGTCTTTCGTACAGGAGGCCCGGGTTCGATTCCCGGAGGGAGCGCTTGTTGTTGAATTCCACATTAAATTGTAGGTCCACGCCTCAGGTACCCTCAGTGCTGAAACGGACAATAAACTCAAATCGATCAACAACTTTTTAGTATACATTATTTTGCCCTCCCCGCTTGCCTAGTGGCTAGTGTATGCGCCTCTGGTCCATATGGTGGCTCCGGGTTCGATTCCTGGTGGAAAACAAAAAAGAATTTTACAAACATTCGTCCGTCTGCTTTAGCGTAAAGGGCATAATCGTGCGATGTTAAACTATTTTTTTTTTTCATTTCATTTAAAATACATCATTTTCACTTCACGAAACGTTTGGAGATGAGACAACGTCAATATTGTCTCATTGCCATAGGCGGATTCAGGGGTCGGGGAGCAAACATCCCCGTCGCCCCCAGCGGCACAGCCACCTATACTGCAAAAGCCGTAGTTTGTTCATAAAAAAAAACTAAAGTAATTCTAAGTAGCCCCCACCGCCGTGGCCCCAAGAGTAAATCTTGGATATGCCCCTACACATTGGCAGCCCTATTCCAAAGTTTCACAGCAGATAAACACAAAAACTGCGCAGAGTCCTTTACAAACTAATCACTTTGTATGTGTATAACTTAATAGTAGAACATGTTGTGAATGGAATTTTAAAGTGTGCTGATTTTTCTCATACTTTTTTCAGGTCTTATTTGTTTCCCTTTTATTATTGTACATACAGATTATTTGTGTGTGTTCTACGAACAACACAACTCATCATACTAAGAAAAGTCTATTCGTTTAAGAAGATAATGAAACAGAAGTTAGTTTAAAACATAGAGTACAGGAAGCTGTTTTAAGAGGAGAGTTACGGATCTAATCTGTTTATATCATAATTCAGTTGTACTAAATATTTTTTATAGCGAAACCAGAGCAAACTGATGTAATAGACACAAATATCTTCCTTAAAATCCGATTGAACACTACATCGAATCACTGGAATCTCTGGGAAGAGGGGGGGGGGGGCAAAGAAAGTGATTTAAATGGTACTACCTAGCCCAACCTGTTTATTATTTTCGATTCCGTTTGTTATCTTTCTGCTTACCTTCACGGACCCTCTGAGGTATATCAAGAACTCGGTTATAATTTTCACAGCCTGAATATTATATCCCACATAATAATAATAATTATTATTATTATTTATTACGTTCTTATGTCGTTAGTAAATAAATTAACTTAGAATAAAAATTGAATATTTTGCACTTCAAAATATTGGGAGGGACGCGTCGCCCTCGTGCCCCCGCCAGAGACGCCCGTGCATCGAATAGAACAATAATTACAATACTAGTGCCGTACGCAAGGAGGTAAAGGAGGGGGTTCTGGGTTTAAACACTACCTTCTCCTTGAGCGAGATATTATACAAAAATAAACATTTAGAATATTACAATGTATACAAAAAAATTACGGTTATAAAAATAAATTAAATTGAATGATTGAAACCCCTTGTAAGAAATTATGGATACGCCATTGTAGGACACAAATAGTAAATGCTGTTTATTGTAAAATCAGAGAAATATTCCAAAACAGAAATATAGTGAATGTCTCAAATTTAATCAAACTGTAAGACCTATTGTGAAACACACCGAATACTATCATGTAATAACCGAATAGTAAATAGGTCTATTACAGGCTAATAATACATGTGAAAATTATGTATAATTAGCTCATTAATGATACGCAATAAGAATTTGCACATAATTGATAACATGAATTTTTATGCAAAAATTTGCGATATCACAGTAGTTTTACGACACACCTGTTGCAGTAATTTTAATACAACAGTGTTGCCAGGAGTCACGTTTCTGTCAAAAAAAACACCAATTTTAAGGACTTTCATTAAATAGCCTTTTAATATGGCAACAGTGCATCAATTTGTCACATTTTTGCACCGATGGATAAATGTTGATGCATACTGCACATATACGCAGGGATTCACCCTCAGGAAATCAGTTTTCTGCAGCTGAATATTGAATTTCTTCATTTTGTACATTTTTATTTTTCATTTTCGGTACTTACTTTCGTTACTACACAAAGACGTTACAAGTTCCAGCATTGATCATGATCTCCAAAATATCTACATAGAACAGGCTTACATTTGTTTGAAGTCTCAGGTCTTTATCATTTTTAAATCAAAAGATATATGCAATCAAACTTTGGGCTGCGCAGCTTTACGGACACACTGTAGAATTAAAGCAGCATTGAACGTTCCCAATGTTAAAATGTAATGTACACTAAAAATTAATATACATATATTACCGTAGAACAGTGGTATTTATACTGCCTTATGATATTTATAACCTTATTTACCTGGCGCTAATGTTCTTTAACCCTGCATACTTCACGCCCTCTGCTTGCTGCTCGTTGGTCTCACCCCAATGCTTCACGATTTCAAATTATTATTAACAGGCCTAATTCCTGCGAAATTAAAATACCGATAATTTTACAGTAATTATGTGATACCTTCAAATAGATAAAAAAGATAATCGAAATGTAGAACAAGAGCGCGCTAGACAATATTATTTTGCATGATGTACCGTTATCACGAGTCACTTAGTACCTTTCCGTTTGCAGCCATTTAAAAACGCGAAAATAAATGCCGATTTTCTAAATAGCTGGGAATCGAAAGCAGATAAGTGAGTTGTGATAACGGTATCTCATGTAAAATAATATTGTCTAGGGAGCTCTTGTTTCACATTTCGATTACAGTGGGTAACAAATTTTGACCAACTTTGTGTTTATCTGATTTCTTTTCTTTTTTTAATATCGTTGGGTGGTACTAATAACGTGCATAACATTAGTTTTCCCGCATTGTCAAAAATCGCCTTAAAATTCGTCTTTAACCCTTAGAAATCTGTTATTAGTTGAATTTTTCTTCTATTTTTCGTTAAAGCGTAATAACTAAGAAACAATTTGCCCTAACAGAACCGGTTATGCCTTGCTTTTTAA
The DNA here is from genome assembly GCF_964235325.1 of Thermobia domestica. NCBI lineage: Eukaryota > Metazoa > Arthropoda > Insecta > Zygentoma > Lepismatidae > Thermobia > Thermobia domestica. Next base: position 213,952,787 of record NC_137466.1, read on the forward strand.
GTAAAGGAACAGGCTTTCAAACTGTATGAATTTATTTGCAATATTACATACGAAAGAAAATTTATTCAACAAATTTTTAGAAAATTCTTAATTTTCCCTCAAAATTAAGTATTTTTTTTCTTTCTGGAGTTGGCGACACTGTTTCTAGTTAGTCAAATTATATCAGATATTTTTTTGATCAGAAATTGATTCTGTAAGTTTTAAAATGATATTCACGAGATGACACAAAATGTTGGGGAAAAAATTAGAAATTTGGTTATGAAATCAACTGGAACTTGACAAAGAAAAATGAAAAAAGTAATTTTTCATTTCCGTGTAATAGTTCCTAACCTCTATTTTCAACTAAAATATATTACATTTCTAACACTTTTCGTACGCAGAAGAAGTGAATATTAAATGGCTAGTTTATATAAGTCGCAGTTTTGGCCCGATTTTTATTTTTATCGGGAAATTTAGAGCTTATTACTATCTTATAATATGCTTCACTGAAGAAATTATGCAGAATTAACTTAGTCACTATGGAGTACGAACACGGCGTACAAAATAAAATAAAAAAAAAAAAGTATATCATAAATATATCCACTTTCACTACAGAACATTTTAAAAATGAGCACGTTTGTCCGAAGCTGATTTGTCATCAGAAATTAATGTCCAAATATAATCTTCCATCCCCGCGCTGTCCCAGCGCCCTTGGTATTTTCTTTCCATTTGTTCAATGTCTTGATGAAAGCGTTCATCATGTTCTTCACTCACATCTGCTAAATTTGGACGGAAAAAATCAAGATGGGAAAACAAAAAATGCAATTTCAACGACATTCTATAACTCAAATTGCGATATAGGTCAATCAAAGAGTCTATTAATTCCCTATAATGTTCATTCCTATTTTTACCAAGAAAGCCTTATAAGCTCCCCAAGCACTTTTTTCCTCTCGAGTTATTCTATTCTGAAGTTCTTTAGACTGAAGCAACACACATATCTGTGGGTCAGTAAATACGCCAGCTTTGATTTTAGCGTCAGTTAACAGTGGAAACATTTGTCTTATATAAGAAAGAGCTGCAGAATGTGGATCTAATGCTCTAACAAACTGTTCTACAAGTTCTAATTTTATGTGGAGTGCTGGCAGTAAGATTTTTCCTCTTTCAACTAAACGTTCATGTATGCCATTGTGAGTGCCTGGAAGTAAATGTTTCCTTTCTGGCCACACTTTGAGTGTATAATAATGGTCAGTAGCTCTGCTATCCCAAAGGGAAAGAAATCACAAATATTTAGTATTGCCATTCTGCAAACCTAGAAGAAAACCGATCATCTTAAAATCTCCACAAATATCCCATTTATATTTTTGGTACTCATGAAATGAAATGAAATCTTTGAGTTTTACGTCCCACGGTTATGCCGGTTAGGCTAAAGGAGACGGTGATTATGAGAAATGAATGAAATGGTGGAATAAAGAAAGTGGGAGGAAACGGGAGAACCCCGAGAAAACCCACGCACACGGTGTTTGTCCACTACAAAGGCGGGAGCAGGGTTTGAACCCGGGACCCCATACACCAGAGATGAACGCTCTACCACTAAGCCACCGCGGCCCCCTTTTTGGTACTCAATCTCTTCCAACAATAATTTCACGTTTTCCTAGTCTTCCTTCATGTAGACTGAGTGTGCAACTGGTACAGAATGATTCACATTTCCATTGTGCTGAAGAACTGCCTTCAAACTTCTAGATTAACTCTATGAAAGGCGCCACTGCTCTGGTTGATGTGGGAAACTGATAGCTTCAAATAGGCCACTAACATCATGACAATAACACAAACTTCCTTCCATTTTGAAGAATTGTGAAAAAGTCTTATGCTTTTTCCTATATTTTGATATTTTACATGTTGGAAGGAGAAAATTCCACTCATTTAAACGTGAAGCAAGAAGTTCTGCCTTTGATTTTGGAAGATCTAAATCCCTTATCAAGTCATCAAGTTCTTGCTGATTAAGCAAATGTGGTTACTTTTTCTTGGTTTCATGCGAAAATCTAATATCAAGATCGGAAGACTCCTCTGGTTCTCCTTCAGATGACAATATCTCCGGTGGTTTGGGTACAGGAAGTTCGTCACTATGTGGAACTGGAGCAATGGATGAAGGTAAACTGGCTTATTCTACTTTTCCCCTATTCTTTCTGTTGTTATAATGTATCACGTCAACTGAACAGAAGTAATACTCATTATGGTGATTAGTAGTCTCTCTCCAAATTCGAGGAATAGCAAATGTGTATTCTTTCTGGTTCCCCGTAACCAACCTTCTATTGTAGAGCGAGAACTACCGCAACACACATGCGGAGCCCAATGTTTGTCTTGATCAACTGTGGGCACTCGAAAGTAAGCTTCAAATGCAACACAGAACTTTGTTCCAAGCACAATGTTATGTTTAAGTTGTTTGGGGCTTATGTAAAATCCATAAACATAACAAAATGAGTCTGTTGGCATTTTACAACGCCTCCTGGTAGACATTTTATCTTCTACAGAGCAACTAGTGACATTAAATCAAATGCCACTGATATGATATAGTTTTCACTATAGTTACTCAATATTGTATGCAGCTGGCTATCCAAGTGGAGTCATATAGAAATTTACTGACTTTACTTAAGTAAAAGTTAATATTTTTTGTAAAGGGAAAAAATAAGAAATCATATTTTCTAGACAATTATTTTCATTCAAAATAAATGCTGTATTCAAAATTTGTAATCGTAAAACGCAAATGTTACGAAATGAAACTTCCTAATTAATCCACAAGAGTTTGTTCTGTGTTGCCATCTATGGACAGCCGAAGTAAGGCTGAAATTCTTCCTCTAAAATGGCGTTCTAAAACAAATACGATTTTGTAAAATTCCTTCCAAACAATCGACATTTGAGGAAAACTAATACCAGATTCGTAATTAGCACGTCAGAATCATTCGGTAAATGTAAAAACATTAAGATAAACAATTTCTTGTTGAGCAGTGTTATCTTTTTATCTATTTGAAGATATCACATAACTACTGTAAAAATTAATGGTATTTTAATTTCGCCGTGATGAGGCCACTTAAGTATTCTGCCTTTCGGTAGGTCCTGGAACCGTGGAGTGCACTTAGCGCCCGTAGATTTTGCGCCCACATATAATATCGTATACTTAGCGCCCAGAAAATATTTGATGCTTATCAGTGTGCTAGGGTTGACCAAAGAGAGAATTAGTTTATATGTATAAATGTAGTTTCGTACTAAAATCATCTATCCCATCCCCTCTCTTTTGACGACTAAAGAACAAAAATTTTTCACTTGAAAGATCCTGCCTAAGGGGTTTTAAAACTTCCTGCACAATTGTCATGTCACTTTTAAAACCCCTTAGGCAAGTTGAAAGAAATGTGTTCTTTTCTTCCTCTTCTGTTCATCACCGTCAGCTCTAACACTCTGACTTTTCATGTACATCTGTAATTACGTACAATTTAATTACGACTTAAGAGCATTACCATATCACCTATGAGATTTTCATATATGGATGTGAATTCATGTGCCAGCGTTATTTTAAAATTTATATAGTTTTAAATAATAATAATTACACGCGCCTGAATGCAAATACTACTGCATGGAAAACAGCAATTATTTATGCACATTGCATAACTTCATTTCCTATCGTAAATACAGGGTGTCAAAAAATTCAAATGCCAAAATTTGCTGGGTAATTCTTTATATCAAATGAAAATAAAACGTTCTAATGAACATGTGTCAAGTGTTATAAGCCGCCCTAAACGCAATCAATCACATTTTAAACCCTAGTTTAAAAATAATGGAACATATCGTAAGTAGTTAAAGAAATTCGGCAAGAACTAGTATTTCCTCTATCTAAATATCCATACAAGGATACACTTTTAACCCTAGGACCACGGGCGGCGATTGGAAGGGGGGCAAAGGGGGGCAGTTGCCCCTCCACTTTTTGAAATGACCCATTAATGTATATAGTTTCATTTGGAAGTTTTGTATGTATTATTGGTTCATAGAATACAAATGGTGGCATAAAATATTTGCCGTTCCATGAGTACGTATTGGTTATCTTTCCGTGAAGTTAAGAAAGCTACAGAAATTGCGTTTTAAAAATGACACTAAAAATGGCCCCAAAATTAAGCTGTTGGAGCGAGACAATTCGAGCGTACTTTCATTTCATCTTACAAGGGCTCGATATGTTAGTAAGCCGCTCTGGATCTAATTGAGATATCATTTCGCAAGAAAAGAAGTCCTTCACAAGTTAGGCCTATTCTTCAATTGCACAAAAATTGACAGTTCCTAAAACAGTTTTTTTCTTGAAAAATTGACAGTTCATTTCTTCTTTCTTATAGTAAGGAATATTTTGATTTGATTTTTTTCAGTTTAACATCCTGTTCAGCATCGAAGCTATATGAGACGTGAATTTAATGATTAACGTAGAGTCCGAACCACGTGAGCTCCCTCCGGGAATTGAACCCAGGTCTCCCACGTCAAAGGTGCGTACGTTAACCGCTTAGCCACGAAGGAGCTCAGTAAGGAATATATAATTTTGCAGTGTAATATACGAGTTTAGTGGTGTACATATACAGTTTTGTTATACAATTAAATTTAGTAAATTCAACATAATTCTAGGTTTTAGGATTATTTTGTATAACTGGAATGTGGAGTGACTAAGTATTGTTGAGTTTTGATGTATTCCAAGAAAATGAAAACTGTATCTAATGGCAACGAACATGTTTCGGGAAGCTGCAAAAGTATTTCTTTGAATGTCGTAGCATATGCTTGTAGTATTCACTGTCTTTCTAAGAGTAATAACACATATAATAACATGCGTGGAATTAAAAATATAAGTTGTTCATTAATTTCCAGTTTCAATATAACTTTTGCAGAACAAGCCGTATTATCCATTACTATGATTATTTGATTAATATTATCCTTTCTATTTATTTTTTTTGCAAATTTGTTATTAAATAGGTCCCTAATCTGATCACACAATTTTCCAGACAGAATTTTAAGATGCATGATTATATATATATATATATATATATATATATATATATATATATATATATATATATATATATATATATATATATATTCATGAGCAAGGAATCAGATCTCTTCTTACACCTTCGTTGTATAAGAGTACAAAGAGTTAGTATCTTGTGTTGCTCTTGTTAATTTACGTAACAAAATATGAAACAAGATATACGGTATTTTAACTGAAAAAGATAGTTATACATTTATACAGCCTTTAGTCTATATAATAGCCTCCTAATAGTTATACAGCCTTTAGTCTAACAAAGTGTTACAAGCAACCAGGAACAGTAACATTGACATACAAACAGGGCCGTGCTGGGATACTAATGAGGGCGGTGGACAAGTCTACTAAAAGGGCGCCTAACAAACGGGAATATATATATATATATATATATATATATATATATATATATATATATAGAGAGAGAGAGAGAGAGAGAGAGAGAGAGAGAAAGAGAGAGAAAGGGAGAGAATATTTGAAAGAAAGTATCGGTGCCATTTATCAAAATCATCACTAAATTTGTTTTAGTACTAACGTAAATAGCTAACTTCGAATCGAAATCCTCTTTACTATAGAAAAACTTTTTAGTTCCTGTAGTAACATTTCTGTCAAATAAAAAGAAGCTAAATGTATCAACAACTTAATATAGCACACCTATGGACGCAGGAGGCTCATTGCCGCGTTTACAAAAGCTCTCCATTGATTTCTGTCCTTAGAAAATTGAACCCAGTTTCTATTTTATATTTCAATCTCTGCGAGAACAATTATAAGATTGTCCTCCCATCTGCGCCTCGGTCTTCCTAACGGTCATTTTCCTATTTGGATTTCCAGTTACAACTTCGAAAGCGTTTCTAATTTCTTCCATTCTGGCTACATAAAATGACCATTTGAGCCTCCTAGACTTGATGACCCTAACAATGTTTGGTAAACGGTATAAAATTATGCAGTCCCTCCTTACGAAGTTTCCGCCTTTCCCCATTCCCGTTCATTTTGGAGTTCGAATATTGGTTTAAGAATCTTGTTTTCAAATACTTTCAGTCTGCGATTTTCCTTCAGTCAGTTACAAATTTCTCAACAGAATTAGCGACAACAAAATATTTTTCACTGAATAATAGCACGAAATCCCTGCTTTTAGTTGACATCAAATTTTTTAATGATTATGGTTTTGGTCTTTTAATAATGATCCTAGATATTTGAAAGTATCGACTTTGTCGAAAGAAAATATTATTTGATATTTTAACGCATCAATAAAATGCAGTATTACGATCCCGACAAACTTCCATTTATTCAGTTTTCTCTGCATTTACTTTTAAGCCTATATCCCTGCAAGCGTTAATTATGATTTCTGCATTCCTTTCTATTATTCTGTAATTACTTATTAAATTTACATCATCAGTATACGGCATAACCTGGCAAATACAATTCAGCTCTAGAACCTAATTGCTGTCTTTGATTTTCCTTATCGTGTCCTCCAGAAGAAAGTTAAGTAATAATGACGACAACGCATCTCCTTGTTTCAAGTCGTTCTCAACGTGAAAGCTCGTGAACAAGAATTTCTCTACTCGAACCTTACTTTGGGATTCATTTAAACATATCTTAATTAATCTACCTTTTTCGGTATTGCAAATTCTGTAAGCATGTTGCAAAATGTTTCCCTCCTACCAGAGTCTAAAGTCAATAATTGATGTGCCAGGATGTTGTATTCTCTCATTTCTTTTCAACTATTAGTCTGGTAAATATCCGGTCGATAGTTGATCGATTTTACCTAAATCCGTTCTGATAATCTCCAATAATTTCATCTGCGTATGGAGTCAATCTTGCTAATACAATGTTTAAGAGGATTTATTGAATGTTGACAGAAGAGAAATGCCTGGATAACTATTAAATCTGTTTTGTTGCTTTTCTTCTGAACTGGAACAGTGATTGATTCTTTCAATCTTGTGATAATTCCTCCTTGTTCCAGATAATGAGAAGGAGTTTGTGTATCTTGCTCTACAATTTTTCCACTCCAGCTAAAATTAAGTCAACCAGAATTTCGTCTACACTCGGAGATGTGTGTTTATTTTTTAAAAAATAGCGATTTCTATTTCTGTCTGGTTAGGTTCTGGAATATACGGTTATGCTGCATGCATTTCACTTTCTCCACGTGCATTAGTTTTTAGCTATGGGTTAATTAAATCGTCAAAGAAATTTTTCCATCTATTTAAGATGCTATCTGTATCAGTGAAAACTGTTCTTTTAGGTTTCTTTAATATATAAGCACGAAGTTGATAGCCTTTCTTAAGTTCGTTGATGCATTTATACATGTCCCGAATGTTTTTGTTTTCACTTTTATCTTCAAGTTAATTCATTTTAACTTTCAAAAGTCGCGTTTCTTTGTTCTAAAAGTTTTAGAAATCACTACCAGGTGACAAGGAAATTTTATGTAATTATTTCGTTCGGATTTTGTAGCCAACGCAGTTTCTTCTGTTTTCTCTTCTCTGCTACTTTAGTACATTTCTAGTTGAACCATGGTTTGTTACTACGAATTTCTACGTGCTCCGATATTTCTTTTGCTGAAATTTTAATGTTATCTCTAATTTCAACCAAGTATCGTGAACACTAGTGCACTCCGAACCTTCTAAAACCAAGAATCTATTCGAAACTTCAATCTGGCTCTCCTCTCACCTATCCTCTATTAAAAAAAAAATAACCGCTTCGTTTTCAGATATTGAATATTTCCTTTATTCAACGATAGTCCCTCTCTTACTATCACAATAAACTCCTCTGAACGACCGAACATTAGTTGTGCTAGACTGTTCTTTTCTGTCTTATAAAACATGATCAGGTTGAATATTTGTTTTTCCATCTGATGAAGTCCAAGTATATTTATGAATGTCGCGATGTTGGAATTTTGTAATCTTCACGATAATGTTTCTGGATATTGCACACTTCATGAGTCTAACGCCGTTGTCACAACCTTCCTTATGCAAACATTTATTCCCTATAATCGGTTTGAAAATACTCTCTGGTCCTACCTTTGCATTGAAACCGCCCAACAGAATTTTCATATGGTATTGCAGGAGATGATCAAATAACCGTTCTATTCTTTCGTAAAAACTGTATTTTTTAAATCGCCATCCTTATTTTCTGTTGGGGCATGTGCATTTAAAATAATATTACACCACCGACCCTTAAGAGAAGTGAAAGAAAATATATTATTAACAAATTCAACCTATGTAATTGCTGATATTACGTATTCGTTTGTGAACGGAAAGCCCTGCCGTTGGTAATTTTTAATTTGTTCCCCGTAAAAGAACGTAAAATTTCCGACTTGACTCCTCCATTTCCTTCTCATCTAACTTCCTTATATCCCACTAGGTCCAATCTCTATTTCTAAACTCATATTTTACAAATTTTAACGCGCCTGTCCTATAGAGACTTCTTACATTTCATGTTCCAAATCTTATGTCGATTTTACTTTGCGGAATTCGTGCCAAGTTATCAGTTCTGATCCGAGGATTCTTCGAACTTATCTGAACAATCTTTTTTTTTTTTTTTTTTTTTTTTTTTTTTTTTTTTTTTTTTTTTTTTTTTTACAGGATGAGGTTGTTAGCCTCACACCAAATTCTCAAGCTGGATTATCACCCCTTGTCTGTCCGCGACTGCTTACTCAGTATATCGCAGCTAACCTCTATATTCCTGAGGCCTTCTCGATCCACAACCTCAGGACGCGCTGTGCCATGGTGACAGGAAGACCACATTTACGGAAATTAATACAGCTATATTTCAGAAATACAACAGGTACTGATTATCCGAACACTGCTTTAAAATGCACAGGAACAATCAATATGCTCGCATATGTGGATGCATATTAAGCTTCGATGCCGTAAAAATCGTAAATTAGAGAGTAGTGTCAGTATAGTATTACATAAATGCATCGTACGTTTGACTATCCGAACTATTCTTGATGTATCACATTGTTTCGTTTTATAGCTACATAACTTTATAATATTTTTGTAAGTGATTATACTCTTTACCTGTTCTCTGTCAATAGCAACTGTATGAATTTATAATACAAAACTGAAATACAGAAGAATAAAATAAAAAAAAATAATAATAATAATAATGTGATATTTTGCAGGGCATGTTATGTAAAGGGCACCTTGTATTCTTCACACGTTCCGTACTACCAGTCAGTATTTGAATTTATTAAACAAAGCTGGTATACAGGATAACTAAAACCACTTTTCTATAATGTGATGTTTCGTAGGGCGCCTTATGTAAAGGGCGCACTGTACCTTTCACGGGTTCTTCGCCAACAGTAACTGTGTGTATTTATTGTATAGAACTATGCTATACAGAGGAGCAAATAAAATCGTTAATTTTTGATGTGGTCTCGGAAGGGCGCCTAATGTAAAGGGCGCACTGCACCTTTCACGGGTTCTTTACCAATAAAACTGTAAGAATTTATTACTAAAAACTTGTACCATTATTTATAGCGTGATGTTTCGGAGGGCGCACGGGGACACGTCCCGGTATCCCGGTGGGCCAGCACGGGCCTGCATACAAATACTGTATTCAGATCATGTCTTGCCTCCCCACTTTTAACGTCCAACTGCCGCCACTGCCTAGGACTACCAGGTGGGTCTATTGCACTCGTACGCATACTTTCTTTAATAATTACTAAGGCTTAGTAAGTATTGAGATTCTATGACATTTCCCTGGTTGTGTTCTTGTATTATGTTATTTAAGTTTTTTTTTTTTTTTTTTTTTATTTCCGTGAGTTAAGTGATAGTTTTTAAAATTTATAGCATTGGGTACCGAGTTGGTCCATTAAACTCGAGCCTTAATGAAGAAATATGAGGATAGATTCAGAATAGATTGAGATTGTGGCTCGTAGCAGAGTGAACGTTCTGATAATTTTCTAACTGTCCCAATGAAGTCAGATATAACATATTGCAACTTTATGTGTTATTATTTAGTTTGATTGATTTAATTATTTGCAGTTTTGCTTATTTTTGTAGCAGCTTTTCTTTATTTATTCACTTATATAAGTCCATTGTCAGAAGCATAATAATTGCTTTTGTCTATCAAACTGTAATAATTTTTCCATTGTATGCAGTTGCGTATCCAGGGGGAGTTTCCCGGGATATGAACTCCCAAGAACCAAAATTTTAAAAAGTTGCTAGAATAAAATCTAAATTTGTGCTTTCAGTCTCCACATTAACAAAAAAGTTTTCCGGAGTAGGACACTGCCCCCCCCCCCCCGAATAGAAATCCTGGCTTTGCCACTGATTGTAAGTAAAGTTTTGTTTATTGTTAGTGTGTTTTGATCATTGCACGTGGTAGACAAACAGATCACTAACAATACACGTCACTATTGATGGTAGAGGAGGAATATTTTTGGTAAATCAATAAACAATGAAGAAATTGATTCCCGACAGACGATAAGATATTAGCAGACTTATATACAAATGCAACTGAAGTTTCTTGTTCAGGTACCGATATTGAAATGAGACGTTGAGTAGTTTTCTTATCCAGAGGATTGGTTAGAAGTTTGAAGCGTAGCTAATGCAAAAGCACGTGCTAATGCAAAAAGCAAAACTCCGGAGAAAAGCGATCCTACATGGGCTGCCTTATGTTTTGATGACAACATCGGCGCTATTAGAATACCTGATGATGAATTGTTCCTAATTTGTGAAGTTGCAGATTCTTCACACACTCTGCAATATAATTTTATTCTTACATATAATATGACTGTAGACGAACAATTTCTCATTTTTTGGGTGCGCTGTCTCTTTTGACAATATATACCCAGTAAGATCACCCATTGCAAAACACAATGCACAACTATCCTGAAGTGGTCACTTCTAGAGCGGAGGAAAAACTCAAAGTTATCATATATTACAACACAACAAAATCACACGTTCACACTAACAATCATATGGCTCGCTGTTAGATTACAAAACAATGAACAAAATGGCCTATGACAGTATTTTACGTAACTGATGTAAGTGGACTCAACACTTATGGTATTGTGTCATCAAAGCGTAATTTCAAACGAGAAACAGACATTAAAAAGTTTGAAATGCCGTAAATTCTTCATTTCGTCTGGTTAGCAGTTCGCCAACGTTGAGAAAAAATCACGGAGAATGGAAGCTTTCCTGCATACTGAAGAGGAACAGTCTAAGAAATTCTCTCCAGCAAAGAGGGAGCACAAAACAAGAACTTTCTGCCGCAAATGCAAGCTACATGAATGTACTGACATGTAACATTTTCGAAGTGTAACACTCCGATTTTGATAAAATTTGGCAGGTAGATATTACACATGAAATAAACGAATACGTGTTTTTTTTTTCTTTTCTGGGGTAAACTGTTTTAAGGGGTAAAAGCCTCCACCCAAAATTTGGAGAAATTTGAGGTCCGAAAGACAAGAAGAAGTTAGCCGGAGTGAATGAAATTGTGCACAGATATTATAAACGTTAAATGATGGAATATGTGTTTCGTATTTTCCTGGGAAAAATGGTTGGGTGGGGCACAGACCCCTTCAAACCTTTGTTTTCGAAATATCAAAAGCGCTAATAACAGTACGTCAAAAATGCCTACTGGACATGGAGAATTGCAACGAAACTATGTTTATATTTCATCACGACTTATCAAAGTGCTAATTAGTGTAGTGAAAAGTACCTAAAAAGACATGGAGAATTGTAAAACAATTACCTGTGACTAATTAATTTTTAAATTTTGTTACGCAGAAATAAGTTTTCTTCTTGCAAATTTCAATATTATACTTCTGAATAGTGTTTTACTTCATAATAAAACCTTCCTTTCGCAAATAATAATAATAATAATAATAATAATAATAATAATAATAATAATAATAATAATAATAATAATAATAATAATAAAATAATAAATAAAATAATAAATAAATAAATTTGTTTGCATTTAGTTTTATGTCCCATGGTTTTGCCAGGTAGGCTAAAGAAGACTTGAATTTACTGATTATAGTGGAATCCGAACCACTTTGGTCATTCAATGCTCTCCCACCAGGAATCGAATCTTGAACCTCATACGCCAAAGGCTTGCGTTCTTGCCACTAGACCAGCGAGGAGGGATAAAACAAACATATATAGGAATATGTAAATTAAACTCACAACCAGACGTGGCTAGTGAGGGAAGTCGTAAGCCAAAGCGTTCCAGACAAGTCACACGAACACTAAGTACATACTGCAGCACTTGGGATTGGCGAATTTTTACAGGGAGAATGAGAAAGTCCGATTTCTATGGAATGGTGGACGGATTTGTTTTCCTTCTCTCTGACAAGGGTCAGAAGTGATGGATTACTTAGAGCAAATCGTACCAGAAGAAACTGAAGAATTCCTAATTTATTTTGATCAACATTACGCATCAGGTAGTATCTGGAGTATGCGACTTTCATCTTACGGTAGAGACCTGCACGGGCCGAATTTTTCGGCCCGAGCCCATTCCAGCCCGAATATACCTAGGCCCGGCCCAGCCCGGGCCCGAAAAGTTTTGGAGATTTTCGGCCCGAGCCCGGCCCGGCCCGGCCCGATAAGTTTGTTAAAATTCTAGCCCAAGCCCGGCCCGGGCCCGATAAATTTTAAAAGTTTTTGGCCCGACCCCGGCCCGATAAATTTTTTAAAAATTTAGCTCGAGCCCCAGTCTTTCTCAAAATTTAGTATTAAACTTGACCTAATCCTCAGAAACATTTTCTAAACTGGTTGACAACCTGACGCTTGCCTCCCGAATGGTACCATTGCCTCCTAGAACTTTGCCTGTCATCAAGAGAACAAAAACTCCATATCCTATAACAAAAATCTAACTAAATTGATTTTAGCATAAAGTGACGATGGCAATATTGTTTAGCGACAAGCAATTTGGGTTCAGTGAAGATCAAGGTCAGAGCTCAATTTACTGCGCAATGCCTGCAATCCTCTATAGTGAAAGCGGAGCCGCTAAGCAACACAAACTGTAAATAGCTATTGCATTCTTTGTAACATTTTTCACGGGCACACTTCAACGTTTGGCTTTATTCCAATTATTAACGAAAGTCAATAATTATTAAAGAATTGCAATTAATCGGCCCCAACCCGGCCCGATCTGAAGAGAAATCAGTGTTGGCCGGCCCAAGCCCGGCCCGGCCCAAAGAAATAACAGAGTCGGCCCGCCCAAGCCCGGCCCGTGCAGGTCTCTACCTTACGGTGATCTTACGATTCAATTTCTTTGCTAGCCTCTTTTGTTTCCTCGCAACATACCCGTTCATATAGCAAAATTACAGAAAGAGACACGAACGAGTAAATTGATAGAAGCTTCGAATTAGAAATTCCAAAAGGTTAAACCTGTCCATCCTTCCTTGTGGATGGACATTACAAAAGGATGAGGCCATGGTTTCAACTGCATCGAACAAGAGCAGCGAGATGAATTACCGAAGAAGAGGGTAAAATGGAAGACGACTAGCCTTCAAAGGCGCTTGTTCAAGTTAGTGATGGATTATTCTCAAAGAAACACCATACTCGTTCAATATTTGATTGGAATTGATTACTGCATAAGGCTGTAACTTTAGGGTATAATGCGTACAATAAGGTTCGTAGAGCGATTAACTTATTGGTTCGTAAAGCAACGTTCTTTTTATTATAGAACGTTACGTTGTTTTTCAGTGCTTATAGTGTATGATATCAATTGCTTAACTATATAGATTTATATTACGCATAAAGCTGTGAAATATGTATCAGACTTAATGCGGATAGCTTGTTAGATGTTTTTTTTTTTCTGAAACTGTATAATACCATATGATAATATGACTTTTTTTCTTTTTTAGTATCAAACCCGATGTTGTTATATAGTCAGAGTTACCATATGACAGGTTTTTACCGGGACAGTCCCGGTTTGGAAGCTCTTGAAATGAAATGAAATCTTTGGATTTTACATCCCACGATTAAGGAGATAGGAGTAGGATAGAGGAGACGGTGATTGTGAGAATGAATGAAATGGTGTAATGAAGAAAGTGAGAGGAAACGAGAGAACGCCGAGTTTATCCATGCATGCAGCGTCTGACTACCACAAAGCCCATTTGACGCAAGATGGGATCAAACTAGGGACCCCATGAACCAGATGTGAGTGATTCTACCACTGAACTACCGTGGCCTCCATGAAGACTCTTATCCCGGTGTTTCGCCAGTTTACATTTTGTACCGGTTTTCAGTCGTCAGAATATGTTCACCGTTATTTGTATGCCTTATCCTCATTGCATTATTCTAGATTACGTCTGTTTTACATAGTTTTCACATTAAAAGCTACATATGTAATCTTAGTTTATAGTACATTTAAATATTGTAGAGCATTGCATACCACGTAGTACAGTTACATACATGCACACACACACACACACACACACATATATATATATATATATACATATATATATATATATATATATATATATATATATATATAACTACGTTTCTGCGTTTCACCCTTTCCCCCGGAGGTTATGATTCATGGAGCGTCATAATCAGTGCTATTGGCTGGTCTCTCTGTCTCTCTCTCGCTCTCTCTCTCTCCCTCTTCATAACAGTTTTACTTAGTGGACGCTAAGTACACGGAACATGGATGTAAGAAAATAACAGGAATTAACGACCTGTGGAAAGAGTGGTAAAATGAACTGGACATCCCTGATTGTGAGATAAAATCAATATAAAATTCCTTCTGTGAGCCAGAAACACTGGGCGCTAAGTCTACGGGCGCTACATGCACGGAACCCCTGGAACTAATGAGTTTTTTTTTTTTTTAATTTTAGATTTAGGTCGGAAAATGTTTCTTCCATTTGTTCTCTTCTTTCTACTCTTCGCTTTCCTTCCATCTTTCCTTCTCTGGCGGTATGAAGAAGATAATTTCTTCGCAAGATGTGTTCAATCCAATTGGCTTTTCTACGAAGGATGGTGGCTAGAAGCGACCTCTTCTCTCCTATCCGTTTTAAAATGTCTTTGTTTGTTACCCTTTCTGTCCATTTTATCTTCTCCATCTTCCTCCAACACCACATTTCGAAGATTTCTAAATATTTCTTCTCTAACTTTTGTAATGTCAAAGTCTCACTGAACCATACAGTCCAACACTCCATATATGCATAACACTTGATAAACTTCTTCCTAAGTCCAATACTGAGTCTGCTAGGTAAGAGTGGTGGCCAGTCAAGTGGAGGGCAATGAAGGCGATCCACGGCTACTGCAGTGTCTGAAAACATCTAATTTAGATATTTGAGAACTGAAGTGGCAAAATAACGAGGCGATCCATCTTACTGAAATCTACATACCTTCTTAACCCCTCGGGTTTCCAAAAGGGAGTGAATCAGTTTCTTAGTCTTTCAAGATATCGATGTTAGTTAACAGGTTGATATATATAGACCGTAAATTTGTTTGTTGCCCATATCAGCCCATATTATGACGGGGGGGTAGGATTGTTCTCAATTTCCTCATGTAACACTAGATAATGTAATTAACTTTTGTAAATATACGAAGGATGATGGTTTATGGTTTCATATTAACATATTAACCATATCTCGTAGTTTATGGTTTCATATTAACTAAATTAAACGCATTTTTTCTTTTTTTTTTAAAAAAAAAGTAATAAAATATTTGATTCATAAATATGTTAGCAAGAAAAGAAATGGCTAAAATTGACAATTACAAACAAGTAGTTTTTTTTTTCTTTTTGATTTTTCTGAATATACTTGATTACATATTTATCATTAGTTTTCAATTTTTAATCATTAAAATTTAAATACTTATTTCAGAAAGAATAACCACGTTTACTTCTTTCTTACGTTGGCTATAGGTTAGTCGGCAACATGGAATTTTTTAAAACTTGTCTCTCCTTTGAGAGAGCAGTTTTATACTTTGATAAGATCTCTTCTTCATAACTGCATCTGGATATTCTATCCTTGGTCTTCCTTTTCCTGGTTTTCCTTCTGCCTTTCCCTCTATCAGCACAGTGATCCAATCGGAGTGCCGAATAAGATGGCCAAGCATGCTGTTTCTTCTTTTTCCTATTCTCTTCATAATTTGTCGTCCTTCATTAGCTTCCTTTAGTACGTCTTCATTCCTTTTCCTTTCGGTCCATGACATGCGCAGCATTCTGCGCCTATACCACATTTCAAATGCATCCAGCTTGGATATTTCAGCTTTTCTCAATGTCCACGTCGTTGATCTATAAAGCAACTACGGTAATAACCACGTACCGTAATGAAAATATTACAAAATACTCATAATACACAGGTTGGTTATCTAGGACCTGTAAGTTATTTATAAAATAATATTCACAATTTCTTGAAGGAACTGTTGAATTAACTTAGGCACATCTTGAGCTAAAGAATCAAATTAGAAGCCATGTTTATTTTGATCGACATAAATCGCGAGTCAATGACTACCTGGTGAAACAGACTTGTTAGATTGATAATTATAATCAGTGCAGCTGGATATTTGACAAGTATAATTAAACGGTCTAGTGCATAGATACCGCTTACGCATGCTCCTGAAACTTGTAATGGATACATATTCGTTTTATTGTATTTCAACCCTTTCTTCTTTTTTCTTTTTATTTTTGATGGAATATATACTACACTGTTGGGATTTACGTACATTAATGTATTCAGCAGATAATAAAACTTGGCGCATAAAAGACCGTGCCAAACCTGTGTTTCACATAAAACTCCAGAGAATAATATTTTGGGCAATGTAAATCTTCTAAATTTACAATAGTTTTGTTCAATAATTGTTGTTTTCCATTGGTATACAAAGTGCAAATATTACTAAAATACATTTTTAACGTAATAACTACTAAGGATAATCTACTTCACTCTCATGCTAATGAATATCATAATCCTGTTGAGCTAGACGGTGATTTTTATGTATTAACAGATCACACAAGTTATGTAACGCGTAAGGCATTTCAAATATATGTCAGGATTCACAATTGTACGTTCTTTAATGCACTAGACTCTCGCTAATCCGGCCATTCCTGGCACATATGGGTGCCGGATTAGCGGAAGTGCCGGATTATTGAGTGTCTGACATTTATTTGATTTATTTATTTATCTTGTTTTTTTGTTTATTTTGAAAACATAGGGGATATAGTGTACTGTACTTTATTAAATCGAAGGATATAATTTTAAGGTTTGTGTAAAGGGACAAGTTTTGCCGATAGATGTCACTACAGTCTTCGTATCTATCCCATGTATTTTTACCTACAATTTCTCTTATAAATTTCAACCTAGAGACTTCAAATTTTTAAAGAAGGAACTTCATAACTTATTAAAGGGAACAATCCGTGCCGATGTTTTTTATTTAGAATTTTCTTCACTGTTGAAACAGTTCCATTATTAAAGGTTTGGGTATCCATTTCAACAATCAAGCCATTTCAACAACGAAGAAAATTCTAAATAAAAAATCGGCAAGGATTGTTCTCTTTAATAGGTTATGAAGCTCCTTTTCTAAAAATTTGAAGTCTTTAGGTTGAAATTTGTAAGAGAAATTGTAGGTAAAAAAATACATGGGAGAGATACGAAGACTGTAGTGCCATCTATCGGCAAAACTTTTCCCTTTAAACCAACCTTGAAATATAATGCTCAAGCATGGCAATGGCTTTCTGCGAAGAATCCCGATTTAACTTATTTAAAATTTTTAGTTTCTGCTTGAGGTCTAGCGTAATGTGTTTCCTTATAGAAGACATGATTCCGAACTCTAAAGAATGCTACAATCTCGAATACAGTATATAAAGCATCATTTAACTAAGCATTATTGTGCACGTGTTTTTGGTTGGATGTGCGCCGGATTACTGAGAGGCCGGACTACTAAGGGCCGGATTAGCGAGAGTCTAGTGTAATATACGTCACTTCTCGTGAAACATTAAGAAGTAGGCTTATACAGTTACTTATCTCTTATTATACTCAAATTACGAAAATTTTTAAAGTATTATCGGCATATACACTTCTGTCACGATCGATTTGAATAAGAGTATCAAATTCTGCACAAATCACACATGTAACAGGACTACCTAAAACCTTAGCAACTATAGTGCTGTCAAAATGTCTTGAGCCGTGGCAAAAGTGCGAACTAAAACTCTCACCCTCATACGCCCACGAGTTTAGCCAATGAGGGTTCAGTTGTTGCTAAGCGAGAGAGCGGATGACGAAAAGAAGTGGAATTCCTTCAGCCGATAGCAGCGCTTGGAATGGAAAGCTAGGTGTCAAGGTCAATGTGGTATATCTTTAAAGCGCTTGAATTGTCAGGCGAATCACGTACAACATCCCACGTGGAATTATCTGAAGTGCCTGCAGGCAACAAAATAACGGATAGTCCCACCAGGATAGTCATCACGGTTTGTAGTATGGGAAAGATCTCGATAATTTATTCTAGTAAAAGAGAAGAACATGTAATAAGTTTTAATATATAATTTACTTGTAAAATTAGAGGTGAAGGAAGTGGGAGGAAATGTCTTCGATCCAACTTGTAATTTAATCTTATTAGTTTTGAAATATTTAAAATCAAAACAATTCAGTTGTGGTTGGCCATCAGATGCAGGGTTGGACAGAAACATAGGGATGCGCACGAGACGAGTCGAGACAGGATTTTCCTGACAAAATTCGAGTCGAGACACGGCTCTTCCAATAGGAAAATATACATTTTTCGAGTCGAGACATCACTTTTACAGCACATTTTCGAGACGAGACAGCCACAAATCTTGTCTCGTGCGCATCCCTACGAGAAACACCATCACAACACCCTTTGTAACTTTATCAACAAATAAATTATCAAAATTATACGATGTCAGGTAACCCACTCATATTTATCCTTGGCATTAGTATCTTGTTTAGTTTCAAGTATCCTACCTTAATAAATAGAGGAGTAAACTAATTTACTAATTAACTGTGTAATTCTAGAGTATGCCATGGACTTTCTTCCAACTAGCTTCAGACCATCAATTTTAAAGAAGTTTTGGATATTTACTTGTCACCGTCGCATTTGCGCTGGAGCAAATGTGAAGGTGCATTTTACCTTGGTTGCGCAGATGGCGCGTGGAGTGGTGAGGTGGTTTCTAATTTCTTGTTTGAAATGATAATCAAGATTTTTAAATGTTTCATATATATTTTACAAAATTATCTACAGATGACGGATACAGACTATACAGGTACAAAAAGGAAGGTTGAATACTTATCGTGAGATCCAGTCACCCGTTGCACTTCACACATAAAGTTTCCATTAAATACTGAATCTAGTGTTCTTGGCACACTCGTTGTTTCACTCTCTTCCATGTGATGCTTCAGCCTGGCTTCCGGTCCGGGTTCTGCCTCTGCTGCTATTGCCGCTGTTGCTGCTGTCCTCGTGGTTCCAACGCGAAGTAGAAGACTCTCTTCTTGTCTTGAATGTATATAGCCCCTTGGCCCAAGGATGTTATAAAATAGAGGATCTACCCATACGTACCTTCATCATATTAACTCAATTGAAGCAAAAAAAAAAAAACCGAGCAACATCTGATTGGCAAGACTCGTTTCCGCCATGATTGTTGGCTCGAAACATTGCAATCTTAGTGGCGCAGAGTGGTCAGAGTAGATGTGGCGAAGCAGTGTCGTATGGCCTCACGATTTTGTTGTATGGGCAGATCCTCTATTTTAAGGACTGGCTCAGGAGAGTAATGCTCCCGGAAGTAGAAACGAGAAACACAGTTCTGATTGGTTGGCGTTATCCACTTCTTGCCACGTTGCATTAAAATAGCAAAAAACAAACGCTTGCTGCTGTCGGTCTTCGTAGCCGAGTGGGCTAGCGCTATAGGCTAGTAACAAAATTCTCTTTTGGCGTGAGTTCAGACCCGGCCCGAGGAGTTTTTTTTTTTTTTTTTTTTTTTTACATTTTATAAGACTTTAATTAAAATAATATAATAATATAATCTATATATATAAAAGAGAACGCACAAAATCCTTTGTCCGCTCATCACGCTAATACGGCTGAACCGATTTCTTTCATTTTTGGGGGGTTGTTAGGATTTGGACCCTAGATGGTTTTTATCTTATCACTTTAATTTTCAATTACCAGTGTCTTGAGATAATTGACCAATCAGGTGTCAATACGTACAAAAAATCCTTTGTCCGCTCATCACGCTAATACGGCTGAACCGATTTCTTTCATTTTTGGGGGGTTGTTAGGATGTGGACCCTAGATGGTTTTTATCATATCACTTTAATTTTCAATTACCAGTGTCTTGAGATAATTGACCATTCAGGTGTCCATACGTACAAATCCTTTGTTATTAGTTCATCATAGGTATAAAAATAAACGTATTTATATGCAACCCGCATGACCCTGTGACTCGGCGGGTTAACATAACTGACAGGCGCTATAAATCACTTGAAAGCGAAAAAGTAAAAATTATCTAAGTAACAAAGTTTATTGCGTTCCGGGATGACCGCAGCGAAGCGGGGCGGGTTGGGGTGACCGCAGCGAAGCGGGGCGGGTTAACATAAATGACAGGCGATATAATGTTAACATTAGTGCAATCTTCTATGGTTTTTATCATATCACTTGAAAGCGAAAAAGTAAAAATTATCTAAGTAACAAAGTTTATTGCGTTCCGGGGTGACCGCAGCGAAGCGGGGTGAACGCTGCTAGTATCATAATATAATTAAAATAATATGAAAATAATACTAAAAAATGTGATTTATTTACTTTTGTGCAGATAAGTAGTAGTAGTAGTAGTAGTATTCCCCTTGTACTCCATGATATAAATTTTGTGACCAATTTAAAACAACTGGCTAGGATAGCGCGTAAAACAGCTGGCTAGAGTAGCGCGCGGAAAAACGTACTTCCGGGAGTATTACTCTCCCGAGCGGGTCGTCTATTTTATAACATCCTTGCCTTGCGCTGCCACCTGTCGGGAAAGTCGAGGAATTATCCAAATATGTTGCAGAAAGCATGAGGCGATGTGGTGGCGCTGCCTGCCACATATTCTGTGCGCCTATACGTCCCGTCCGTCTCTGTCGGGAAGACGAACAGTCTTGGGGATCAGGATGAAATTTAATCAAGATCTAGAAGGTCAAAGGTTAGGAATCGAATTCATTGATGGTACGATATTCAAACCGGAAGTGGTGGAAAACAACTATTTCCGGTTTCAACATTGATCACTAAAGATCAAAAACGGTAATAGATAGCGAGAAGCGTTTTTTGCAGGGAATTGGGTGTCCCAAAAGTATATTTCATCCCTACTCTAATTTTTCTACTAAAATCGGAAGTGTTAGAAATCTACTACTGCTTCCGGTTTAACGTACCCAAACTTCTTTACATGGTGTACACGTGACACCGCTACTTATTTTACCATTATTATGATTTCTCTCCTTTCAGTATGTGTTATATCGATGATGGAAGTTAATCTGAAGATTTCTGTTCATTTCTCTGTGTCAAGAGTTACACATTTCGCAGTCTGCATTGGAATGAAATTTATTTTTTCGCTTCTTTCGAACATATGTATATATTTTATTATTGCTATTGTTATTATTTTCAGATCATGGTAGCACTTGCTGTTGGGCTTTGCAGCATTGGTTGTGGCATGGCTGTTAAGTACTCCAGGCAACAACGAGAAATCTTGAAATCGACAGGAGATTTTCAGGATGGAACATGGATTGGTAAGTTCCAATTAACTATTTTGAAAAAAAAAAAAAAATCTTCTCTGATAATTAGACCAATCACTTGAAACTTTTTCATTTACTTAGGTAGAGTTAGCAAGATCTAACTAGAGTCTTTCCTCGCGAAAGTACTTGATTGTGTTTAAACCAAAGATGTTATAAAACAGAGGATCTGCCGATACGTATCTTCATCATATGAACTCAATGAAGCCAAAAATCAACCGAGCATCGTCTGAGCCGGCACGTCTGATTGGCTTCTCTCGTTTCCGCCATGACTGTTGGCTCGGAACATTGTGATCTTAGTGGCTGGGAGTGGGCAGAGTAGGTGTGGCGAAGCTGTGACGTATGGCTTCATGATTTTGTTGTATGGGCAGATCCTCTATTTTATAACATCCTTGGTTTAAACGGTGTGACAAACATCTTGGCATTTGAAGGCGGCGCTCCAAATTCCCTTTAAATGCTGCTAGCAAATGAGAGGGCAGCGGTATTGCCACGTTTATTTTGTACACATCCACGTCTATCACCTGTCACCTGATCGCACTGTAGTTTGTCTGCTTAGCCATAGCCACACCCCTTTACCTCTTGGCAACGTCGCGCCAGAGCTTGCGTTTTATTCGTTCAGCTGAAATGCCAAGATGTTTGTCACAGGCTTTAGCTTCTGCTAGGCCACGAGGACACCGTATATCTAATAGACTTATGACCAAGAATGTTATAAATAGAGGATCTGCCCATATGTATCTTCATCCTATTAAATCGATGAAGCCAAAAAACAACCGAACATCGGCACGTCTGATTGGCTATTCTCGTTTCTGCCATCGTCTGATTGGCTACTTTCGTTTCCGCCATCATTGTTGGCTCAAAATATTGCGATCTTATTGGACGGAGTGGGCAGAGTAGGGGTGGTGAAACTGTGACGTATGGCTTCAAGATTTTGTTGTAAGGGCAGATCCTCTATTTTATAAGATCCTTGGTTATGACAATATCAACTTGTAAGAGGCGTGTACGGATTTCTTCGCGTGACCTGTTTTCCAAACGAGTCGCCATTTGTGTTTATATACAACTAGCGCTGTAGGTTGCGGGTGGCGGAAACTTCTGCACAGTTGAAAATACCACGTAGTAAAATTAGCGCTGTGACGTAAAACTGAAAGATTTCATTTTATTTCATTTTAAAATTACCGCGCACTAATGACTCCTCTATAACAGACGAAACTCCAGAAATATCGGCCTTGCTGCTTTAGTTTCTGATCCTCCCTCGTATTATTATTATTATTATTATTATTACTAGCAGCGTTCACCCCGCTTCGCTGCGGTCACCCCGGAACGCAATAAACTTTGTTACTTAGATAATTTTTACTTTTTCGCTTTCAAATTGCAGTAAATGTTAAAATTATAGCGCCTGTCATTTATGTTAACCCGCCGAGTCACATGGTCATGCGGGTTGCATATAAATACGTTTATTTTTACCTATGATGAACTAATAACAAAGGATTTGTACGTATGGACACTTGAATGGTCAATTATCTCAAGACACTGGTAATTAAAAATTAAAGTGATATGATAAAAACCATCTAGGGTCCAAATCCTAATAACCCCCCAAAAATGAAAGAAATTGGTTCAGCCGTATTAGCGTGATGAGTTCACAAAGGATTTGTGCGTTCTCTTTTATATATATAGATTATTATTATTATTATTATTATTATTATTATTATTATTATTATTATTATTATTATTATTATTATTATTATTATTATTATTTACCTTTCTATTTGCGTGTCCGTTATACAGAAGTTTCGATGTTTACATACAGACTTCTTCATACAATCTTGGCCACCCACTTTGCTTAAGAATGTCATATTCTGGCAACCATATGTACGAAATTCTAATACTTTGGCTCTAAATATAGGTCTCAGTTGACCGAAAGAAAATTCACATTTGCTTGATTTCATTCCAAAACTTTTCAAAGAAAGGTAAATGGCGAGGTTTTTTGGAACAAGACTGTACATAATATTAAGTTAAAAGCTTTAGCATCATTGAGCTTAGTTAAAGGTGTTGAGTGTCTCCATCACATTTGGTTTGTGTTCTATTGATTTTTGTGGACAAATATTCTTTCTACATGTTTATCCAGGCCCGTAGCCAGGGAGGGTCTAGAGGGGGCAATGCCCCGTCTAAAAATAATGCTGAATAGAATTTTCAAACTGACTCAAAACCAGTGAAATTCTTGCCACTATATTTATCAAATTAAATTCAACTTTGTGAATTCTACTCATTTCTGTGTAAAATAATATGTTTCTTGCGAGATGCACCAAACAGCTTCCATTACCTTTACTCATTTCAAGAATTTCAAACTGTATCCTATTACTGCAACCATGACAAGCATTCAAAGATACCAGATGCACTTCCAAACAACAGTATAATCGTCCACAACATTAGTTGTGAATATTACTAAAGTGTAGTCTCGCTTATTTTGGAAGGTAAAAAATTGAGTGCAAACGTTGAATAAAACATATACTTCTATTTTGTATTGATATAATCTAAAATTGCTCTAATATAATTTTGTTCTAATGTTTAAAAAATAAATACTTGAATTTTAATTATTAATATAAAACAAAGTACGTCGCAAAGAGATTGTATTAAGAAAACAAAAATGAAACAAAAATTTACGGTTTTGATAATCCAAAAATAAATACAGATTTTGTAAATAATAAATAAATGTACAATTTTATGGTGTTCTTTGATGTCTGTCATTGACCCCTAAGTCTTCATTTCTGCACCCCCCATCATATAAATCAGACTGGCTACGGGCCTGTGCTTATCTTTTCCTTAGCAATTGTTCAACCTTAATTTATATCTTGCAATCTTTATTAAATTTATTAACACGTCATTACAATGCTGAAAATTTTGGTTAGTGACGTAAGTCGGATAACAATAGACTATTCCATTGTTAGTTTTATATTTATTTCTATATGTTTATTGTATTTGATTTTTTTAAAAAAAAAAATAGACCTCGTTTTGATTTTCAGGATAGATATAAGCCTTTTGTGTATGCAACCAGCTTTACCTTATGTAAGGCGGGATTATCTATTACACAAAGGTTAACATTCACAAGCTCAAACAAAATTTCAGATTTTTCACGATTTTTCGTAACATTTGAAAAAAAAAAATAACAAAATGTGTTTTTTAAAAAATTAAACAAAGTAATGTTTTTAAAAACATAATTTCTTTTAAAAATAATAAACAAAATAAAACAAATTAGACTAGAAAGTAAAAACTTAATTATGTTTTCAAAAAGATTCATTTTAAGGGAAATTTCTAAACGAGAAACAAGAAAAGAATGTGAAGTTCTCTCATACATATTTACTTGATTTGCATGAGAATTGAAGAACTTATAAATTCACTTTGTGCAGAGGATTTAATGCTCGGACGTTGCTCATCAATCAATATTGAAGCCGATATAGACATATATTGATGGGATACGGCCAATAACAAATAATTCATTATTGTTATTAATCACACTTGTCATTAACAATCATTAATTATTGGGTCATATCCGATCGATATATCTATATCGGCTTCAGTGTTGATTGATTACACAGCCCCCCCCCCCACACACACACACAAAGTTCTTGTCACCGGACACCAGGGCATGGATTCAAAGTAATCCAAATTTCAAAGCCCTAAGACGATTGACCATATCAATTCCTTTTTATGGGCGAAAAACTTGAGTGATTTTGGATAGGAAAGACACATGTTTCTCGTCCATAAAACAAAATTGACATGGTCAATCGTCCTAGGGTTTCGAAATTTGAATTCTGTGCATGGGCGAGAGGGGCGCGTCCCCAAAATATTTTATAGTATAAAATATTCAATATTTTATTCTAATTTAATTTATTTACTAAAGACATAACAATATATCACTAATAATAATTATATTTATTTGAAATATAATATTCAGGCTGTGAAACGATTATAACAGAGTTCTTGATATACAGTATATATATCTCAGGGGTTCCGTGAAGGTAAGGAGAAAGGTTATAACAATGGTGATCCTACGGCGAGAACCACCAAATTATATAACAGCATAACTTGTTATATACAGGTCCTGAGTCATATTTTTATCTATATGTTATCACTAAATTCACTCAAAAATAATTTATATTGTATTTTTCTTTCCGTACTTTATGACGGCACACAATTATTTAAAAAATACACTTCTATGATTGCTCATACATACTTTATATGGTGGTTCGTGAACTATTATATCGTTTATTTATAAAACGTTGTTATGACAACTCATCAAATTAACATATTAGAATCAATTTTGATTCTATTTCTTTTTTTCGTATCTTCTTCTTCTTCTAACTAGTTAGTGCATAATTTAAAATCACACATTGCCCAGAAGTATAATAAAAGATATTTAGAATTACGTTGAAAATACAAAGATATCGTTACAAGGTAACAAATAGAATCGAAGTTAATAAATAGGTTGGGCTAGGTAGTACCATTTAAATCACTTTCTTTGTTGCCTCCCCCTCCAAATTTTACATAACAGAGACGCCAGTGATTCTCTGTAACTAAATACATCGAATCCATACTATGGAGTACTCTTTTACCCATAACTTTTCTTGTGTGCGTGTATGTGGATGTGTTATTATTGAATGCACGTACGAGCATTGAATCCTAATATAAGAGCGTTCTCCATGGTGTGTTACTTTTAGTCATGCATATATAAGTATTTTTTTTTAAGTATTTCTTTTGAAAACAGGATTATGTATTTTATTTGTTAAATCGATTTATTTTGTTCTGTTTGTTATTTTTTTTAAAACAAACAAACGTACATTTTTAAGAAAGCATTATTTTATTTTATTTTATTTTTATTTTTTCAAGTAAACAGAAATTTTAATGTTTGGATTTTTTACTGATTTTTTCTTCAAATCTATCTGAAAGTCGTTGATTTTTCGAAATGCGTTTATCAATAAAAGCACATATTTTATATAAATTTAACATTCAATATTAATATTAGAATTTAAAATTCATTTATAAAAATATTTGGAGCGAAGCTTCTCTTTACTTGACCTAGGCGTTTGGTTATCCGGAGGGCCGCGGTGGCTCAGTGGTAGAGCGTTCACCTCTGGTGCTTGGGGTCCCGGGTTCGATCCCAGCCTCCAGCAAGTGAACTTTGTGGTGGACAAACACCGTGTGCGTGGGTTTTCTCGGGGTTCTCCCGTTTCCTCCTACTTTCTTCATTCCACCATTTCATTCATTCATCACTCATCATCACCGTCTCCTTTAGCCTAACCGTGGGACGTAAAACTCAAAGATTTCATTTCATTTTTCGGTTATCCGGATATTTCTCAATCGTTTTTAACTCAATTTGAGATGGTGATTCGAGAGCGCGTGCTGTGTGTCGTTAAGTGTTGCATGTCCCAATCGGACATACAATTGAGGAATAATAACCGAAAACCTGGATTTTCGACATACCGAAACCGCTTTTAACAAAATTTGAGATGGTGATTTGACAGCGCGCGCTGAGTGTTGTAAGGGGTTGCATGTTTCGATTGGACATACCGTTGAGGAATAATCACCGAAAAACGAGAATAACCAATAAAGGTCGATCCCTTCACTCCAGATGTGCAATTATTGTATATCAAGCATTAAAATTATACATCGTAAAATCTAATATTCACTAACGAAAAGACATTTAACTACATTTGAAGTAAAAATCAGGAAAACCAAAATTAATTTTCTAATTCACTGCAAAGGAAAGAGAAGAATAATCCTTATCTGAACGCACTAAGATGGAGGAATCAATTACTATTATTATTATTATTATTATTATTATTATTATTATTATTATTATTATTATTATTATTATTATTATTGTAAAAATGTCTAATATAGAATAACTATACTTTTTCTTTCTTTGTTCCTTTTGAACAGAATCCTGCTTACATTTGGGAGCCGTGGTAGGATGTTTGCTCTCTGGATTATCCTTGCACACCATTGGACGAAAGAAAACTTTACAATTCATCGGAGCACCAATGTTAGCAGCAGGCTTCAGTATTGTGCTTGCGTCCTTCTTGCAGAAACTAACCTACGCAACGTACGTTGGGATATCCATGCAAGGTGTTGCTATTGGCTTTATCTTCACGTCAGCCCCTATTTATATAATCGAAGCTATGATGCCTCACTTGTCAGGACCAGCGCTGGTATTGAATCAACTTATGTTAAGTATCGGAATGCTAATGGGAAATCTATGGCCTGTGCGAAACTCTCTTTGGTATTATATAATACCAATTTCAGTTGAAGCTATTTTTATGATAATTTTCTTTCTATTACCCGAATCACCAAAATGGTTTCTGATGAAGGAGAATATAATTGGTGCCGAAACGTCACTGAAAAGACTCAGAGCTAAGGACTGGGATGTTCACAGTGAAGTGTCTTGTGTGAAAAAAGAATTATTTGAAAGCGAAATAACCAACAATCGCTCATCGGTGGGGTTATGCTCATGGGGGACACTAAAACCTTTATTTGTGAGCATTGGACTTGTGTTTTTATGGCATCTCTCAGGTCAAATGGTGTTTGACTTTTATACCCAGTGGGCTTTTAAGCACTCAGAGATTGATTTTGGAACCCAATCCGGTGGGTCAATGCAGAAATATATATGTATAAATGTTTTAAGTGGTACCCAAGTAGGTGCTGTTATTCTTGCAGTATTTCTTGTAAATAAGCTCGGCCGACGAGTGATTTTGTGTACATCCATCGGATTAACCACCGGGGCTTTAGTGACAATGGGGACATGTTTATTACTTTTAGAACAAGATTCTGTGGAAACGCTGAAATTTCTTCCCTTGCTGAGTCTCATTATGTTTACCATAGCCTTTTGGTGTGGGATAGGAATTTTGTCTTTTGTTATTGCAGTGGAAATACTTCCACCCCGCTCGAGAGCACTTGCGTTTAGTATTGTTACGGCATTTCATTGGTTGTGTTATTTTACGATGCACCATATTTATATTCAAATGATAGACGTCTTAAGCCCATCTGGAATATTTTGGTTCTTTGCGTCTGCGTCTGCAATTGGGTTTCTCTATGCTTTCTGTTGTGTTGTAGAACCGAAGGAGAGGACGAATGGTAACCCAGAGGATACTAATTGTGACGAAGAACCTCTTAAAAGAAAATCAGAATGTATAGAAACAAAATTATAAATCATGACTGAAATTTGGAAACAAATTTTCTGTATATTTAAATGATAATAACAATGATAATTGTTTCATATATGTGTTTAAATTGAGAAAGTGTTTTTTTTTTTTTACACCATATTTTGTAGCATAGTTCATTCCATACATTTTGTAGCATAGTCCTGTCAATTACCAGTCCTGCAGCACTGCTGCACTATTTGAGCTCGACTAAGGATTGCGGTAATGGAGGCACGTAAACAAGGTACTCAACGTACCCCCACAGGAAGAAGTCGCAAGGCGTTAAATCAGGAGATCTGGGAGACCAGGTATTTTTCTGGCGGTTCTTTTCCATAGTCTCTTCTGAAAGAGCGTTGCACAGCAGTAACAGACGAACATCTGGCATATTCAAGCACACAAAATTTTTTCTTGCTTCTCTCCATTTTCGACAGCTACTAATATAACGATATTGTGTATTTTTAACATCTTTACTTGTATTTACGGGCAATATGTGCTATTAAAATATGCACAAGCTAGCTAAAAGAAGAAGAAGAAAATATAAAAAGAACTAGAATTAATTACTTTCTGATATTATTATTGATGTTCTGTTAACATAGCAGTCTGGCGATATGTGTTATTGGTCGTCATAGCAACGAGAAATATAATATATAACAAAGGATCCATTTGGTATAATCTACATGCAAGGGCGCCCATGTTGTGGTTTCCAAGGGGGGCAAGTATAAGCGATGTTTCAAAAATAGTTTCAAATTTTGCTGTAACTAATGTAAAAATTCTATTGGATTTTCGATATTCTGCAGTACAATTTCCTCTAGGGGGGACAAGCGCCCCACCTTGCCCCCTCTGGTGGGCGCCCTTGTCTACATGCATGTTATTTAAAGGGTGTAAGTGTTTCCGTATTATAATAAAAGGTAATATCAAGATGGAGTGTTTGTGTGGATTTTGGTAAAATAGTAGACTAGATGTTAGACATATTCGAACTGTGGGCTATAGTGTAACGTTATATAAAAATATACAAAAATAAGTCATGTTATAAATTGGTGTCTTCCGCCACGGATTGCGTTACACTAACCTCGTACTGCCACACCTGATCGAAAATATAATGGACTCGTGCTACCACACAATACAAACTTTGAAAATACTATATAACCTTTTCAAAACGAATGAATCATTTATGCTAACCCTGTATATTCGAAGTTTGTGCCAAATCAAACAAATAAATATTTATAAATAAAACTGAAAGTGACTATGCTTGTGACTTAATAACTCTTGAACCACTCAAACAATCTGAATCAAAGTTTCAACATAGATCAGATTCGGACCTGGGATGGTTTATATCATTTCACTCTGTCATGATAGAACTCAGGGGAGGAGAGGGGGAGATATGTAAAATTGATCGAAAATGACCGATATTAATGTTGAGTTCATAGTTTGCAGGGTAGCTGAGAGGAACAGTGACACTTCCAATACTGTTTCAATCCAAATTCAGCCTGCAACTTGGGAGAGGAGCGAGTTAAGCCAGATTGCCACGTTAAATGAATCTTGTAGCTGTCATAAGAAAAAAAACCTTTCAACCCGACCTTTCTATTTACTCTTTACATGTTACAACTTCTTGAAGGCAAGAAACGTTTCTCCACGCATGCAGCACTGCACTCTAGTGGACAAACAGTGAAGCTCCTCATTGAAAACGTGTATTTTGGCGGCGCACTTCCCCTCACGGTCCGAAAGAATCCGTTGTTTCGGAAGCGGCAAAACTGGTTTTTCTTTTATGTCAGCGGGAGGGCGATAGCTGGTAGCAAGCAAGACGTCCCAGAAAGTTGCACATCGTTCAACTCTTTGCAAGATGAAAACAAAAAAGGCCATATGTACATGGTGAAGACTATATGTACATGGTGAAATATGGGAGGGTTTCAATTTTTTTTTAAATGACAGCTACAAGTTCTTCTAACGTGACAATGTGGCTTTATATATAAAAATGATAAAAAATGACCGATATCAGAGAGCGCTTCGGTAATAGTAAACAGTGACTGGCTAATGGAACATATTACTAATTTTTCTTATTTTAACCCAAACGAAGTAGGTAATTGACACTAGTACCTTATAAAATTATCATTCAAACTAATTTTACAATTAATTTACAATTAATTTGACACAGACTTCAAAAATTTTTAAGTAAACAATTTCTTTCTGCTTATTTTATGGTTGTTGTTGTTGAGGTCAGTTAATATATTTTCTAACAGTTTTTATTTTCTGTTTTTAGTGCGGTTTTCTTCTTCTTCTTCTTCTTCTTGTAAGCCTTTTTTTTCAATTAGCTGCGTTCGAGTATCCTTGTTCACCTGTTCCTATCTCTACTGTGACACCACACTGTACCACGTTCTTGACTCAATATTCACACTTCTTCTTTGGCCGGCCTTAGGCTCTTTCCTCATTCAGTTCTATAGGTAGTCCAGTGCATTTAGGCCGATTTTGAGCCAAACCTGGACAAAAATAATAACAAAGCGAAAACATTTGGGTTAGGTTCAGTATGCTTCCCAGAATATATCCTGAAAATTCCCACCTTCTCCCACTCTGGGAAAATCCGCCATCTTGGATTCAATATGGCGACCAGACCGAGACATCGACTTATATTTAAATGACAATATCAACTCACAGGATTATGGTAGAAACTTCGTTCTTGTATCGGTTTTAAGATAATAGTATAGACTAACGAATGCAAGTTTGTATGTTTCTATGTATTGTATCAATACTGAAAATTGGCGGACATTATGTAAAAATTATAGTTATTCTCATTTTACAATAACGTTTTATTGGCATATAACTCAGAAACTAACAAAGATATTAAAAAATGTCTTGAGATAATAGTGATAGAGCATAACCGTAGCTTTCAAGTGATGCAACTTATGTCGATCTATCTTAAAAAATAAGGGAGCTAGTCGAATTTTTGTGATACTAGGTGTGCAATTTTCGATAACATTATTTTTCAGGTGCCTGCTATATGGTTTCGTGGGCACTCGCTGGTTAACTACATATTCTGAAGGTCTCCTTCTTACATGTCCAAACCATCGAAGTCTACATTCTTGTAGCTTTTCTACTACTGATTTTATTTTTACTGTTCCCTGTATCACTTCATTCTTAAATTTTGTCCTTTTGCGTCACTGCATACATCCACCGAAGCATCTTCGTCTCCGTAACTAGCAGCTTCTGTTCCTCTCTCTTGTTCTTCGTCCAACATTCCCCTCCATGTAATATGGCAGGTCTTACTACTGTTTTGTAAACTTTTCCTTTAAGAGTCTTCATCCCGGCGAAATTAAAATACCGCTAATTTTACAGTAATTATGTGATATCTTCAAATAGATAAAAGATAATTGAAATAGGGAACAAGAGCGCCCTAGACAATATTATTTTGCGCGAGGTACCGTTATCACAAGTCACCTAGTGGCTTTCCGTTTTCAGCTGTTTAGAAACGCGAAAATAATGCCGATTTTCAAAATGGCTCGAAATCGAAAGCAGATAAGTGAGTCGTGATAACGGTTTCTTATGTAAAATAATATTGTCTAGGGCGCTGTTGTTCCACATTTCGATTATCTTTTATTTATTTGAAGATATCAAATAATTACTGTAAAATTAGCGGCATTTTAATTTCGCCGGGATGAAGACTCTTAAGGCGTATACTCCAGTCGCTTCTCTCCATTTTGTTTAACTGATGCTAACTCTACTGTTCACACAACTTCTATTCTGCATTTTCCCAAGTACTTCTGAATTCCAAATACTTGAATTTCTTTGTCATTATCATCTCTTCTTCATCCAATCGTATTCTTGTATTTTGTTGAACGAAAAATGTAAACATGCTGCCTTGGGTTTACTAATTCTAAGCTCTTTGCTCTCCAATGCTCCTCTCCAGGCATTTATGTTTTCTTACAGTGCTGACATGGTCTCACTTACTACTAGGGTTGGCCACATTTTCCGGAAAAACGGAAAACGGAAAATATTTTTTCCGGAAACCGGAAAATTGGAAACGGAAGACGGAAAATTTTCCGGAAAAGCGGAAGACGGAAAATTTTCCGGAAATGGCCATCTCTACTCTCTACCACGATGTCACCATCAAATAGTTCTTGGATATCCTTTATAAGTTCGTTCATCATAATTGCAAAAATTTTATGGGCTAAGCCTAGATTACTGATGAAGTCCCACTTTAACTGAGAACTCATTTCTTATTAGACACGGGCTTTTCAATCCTCTCGTACATCCATTATAGACATCTTCAATTATACAGATGAATGTCTTTGGAACACGCTTTTTCTTCAGTGCCCACCAAATAAGTTCCTTTAATAAAATAACATGCATGAGGGTGGATTCTAATGCTTACTTTTCGAAAAATGGAGGTAAAGGAATTTTTATAGAGCTAAACTGAATTATTTTTGTTTCCAATAATAATTCATAGTTTCTGTTCTGCTGGAATGCTTCCTTTATTCATGTACTGTTTGTTTCTTGTTATATCCTAACGGTGACTCATATTCGTAACGATGACTCACATACTTCTAACGGTGACAAATATATTCATAACGGTGACTCAAATACCCCTAACGGTGACTCAAATATTCCTAGCGGTGACTCACACACTCCTAACGGTGACTCACATATTCATAACGGTGACTAACATATTCTTCATAGTGACTCAAATACTCCTAACGGTGACACATATACTCTAAACATACATCCTGTAACTGAATGCCTCTCATTACATCCTAATGAAATTTACATGGAGCCACCGAGTAGTCGAAGTAGTGCTTGAATATACACATATTAAAGTCGGTTAGTTATACTTTCCACACTGCACCCGTTTAGGTGCTTTATGGTTTAGTACCAAAGACTCTCATTACATCCTAATTATACGTTTACATGGAACTATCGCGAAGGTCTATACATGTCTCAGTAAGTTTGGTTCAATTGATTAAATATTTTGCTCATAGCGAATTAGTAATGTGTATTTGTTTCAAAATAGTGACGTCATTGTGTCGTCACCAGACCAGTAATGGCCGGCATCAAATTATTTCAAATTGTGGAATGGTCGGATCACAAGCTTCTCAAATATTGTGTTTGCTGTGTATAGATGTTCCCATACAGAGACTTTTAAGTCATCTATCACCGTTGCATATGTAGATTAGATGAAGCAGTGATGTCATACTGAAAATTGCCCAAGGAAGCCAAGATGGCTTCACTGGAATCTGAAAGAGGATATTCTATTTCATAATAAGCAAAGAAGAAAGAACTATCTGTATACCACCTGTTACCGTTCCAGCTCAAGTATATTCCACTACTACTGAATTTTACCATTGCTTTCTTCTGAACTATAGGAATTATCTTATCAATATAAGGTATAACTAGCGCTTTGGTTATGTGTTCACATTTAAAATGAAATGAAATAAAATTCCTAGTTTTTCCTTGCCTCGATTATACCTTTTAGGCTAAAGGAGCCGAATTATTAACGGAAATGAACGATTATGAAATGAGTTAGTGGAATGATAAAGTGGGATAAACGGAAGAATTCCGAAAAAACCCACGGACGCGGTGTCGTTCACCGTAAGCTTACACATGGGCTGGAATCGAACCAGAAATCCCTAGTATCTGAGGCAAGCGATTTACCACAGAGCCACTATCTTTTAATTTGCACAGTTAAGATCCAAACGTTGTATGAACGATGCACAACCAGTTCGTATAAAATGCTCTTTAAATCCGCACATTTCCATTCTGTTCCTTCTTTGAAATTGTGCTAATAGATTGACGATGGTGAGTGTCTGGTCTGTTGCAACAGAGAAATCATTGAATATTCTACATTGAAAAGGAGTGTTCAAGTGTGGCTTCAAAATAAGATCAATTATATTTTAGAAGGAAGAGAAAAATAGAAGAATCAAACAAACAAAAAAAATGAAGCAACCAAGGAGGGAAAAAAATAGTAGGTAAATACAGCTTCACCTTTATCTTTGTCGCACAGATTTTTTCGGGCAACCACCAATATTATCTGGAAATAATAAAGGTATTCCTTCCAAAACTTGGTAATGACACGAGGTGGTTCAAAACTGGTATTCAGTGAAATTGTAATGAGGTATTGGTTATAAGCTGTGTTCTGGCATGATATTGTTTGCAAAACTCTGTCTAGGTGGCAGCACCTATACTGTTGAAGATGTAAAGCTTAAGCTATTAGTGCCATCTGTTAAGGGAAACCTGAACTTTTTACATTGAAAAGGGCAGTTTGTTAAACGCTGACTAACGTTTTCATAGTCACTGAAATACGTCTTATGGACATGGCCGTCCGCAGTGGAGGCAAAGGGCCAGTTGCCCACTAGGTTTTTGAAGGATGTTCAGTTCTTGGAAATGCATTTCAACACATGCTAATTTACTCTTATATATTACAGTACTTTATACAGTGAAACCTCTCTAAACTGGACAACCGTGAGGAATCAAAGATCGTTCGCTATAGAGAGGTGTACGCCTTAGAAAGGTTTCGTTACTTTAAAATACTTTACACGTTTAAAATAAACATTTCATAAAACTAAGCACTTCTAGTAAGATCTAACAGCAAGTGTCATCTTGTGTGCTAATTGTAAAACAAATCAAATATTTTCTTTTATTTATTACATTTTTCGTTATCAGGAGACACAACCAAATGAATCAATGCCTTGTGTTGTAGCTGAAACATAAATTTATCTGGTACAATATCTACAATATCTAACGTTTCATTGCGCAGTAATGAAGGGAATGAGCTAAAATATGTACTGACTTCCGGGTGGTGATCCACCTTAAAAAATATATATAAAAAAATTCTGAAATGACATGAAGTTGGGAACTTGTGCTCCTATTCCCCCTTTCCTTAACTTCTGAATTGGCTACTCACTGGGTTAAATGTTTAGACAACACATCAACCATTCCATCACTATTATTTCGAACTATATATATATATATATATATATATATATATATATATATATATATATATATATATATAAAACTTTAATCCTCTATTTCTTAAGTAAATCTTCAGTTGTTTACTATGTTCTATCAGCACATCTATAGTTCTGAATTTTCCCGCGAAATAGTGCTTGAAACATTTGACTACACATTGAGAAACGAGTATTGAATACAGTCTCTTCCTACGTGCAGAAACCTTGTTGAACTTTTGTTTTAACGTCACATAATTTATTTTTTACCCTTTCTTTCTTGTTAATTGCGAATAACTCTTTTGCACTGTTAATGATACTTTACTTACACACGTCCCAAATAACTTCTTCTTCTTCTTCTTCTTTCTTTTTCTTTTTGTTTTTGGTAAGGCTATCAACAAGGGAATTATCAAGGATCTTATAAAATAGAGGATCTGCCCTTACAACCAAATCTTGAAGCCATACGTCATCCCTACTCTGCCCACTCCGCCCAATAGGATCGCAATGTTTTGAGCCAACAATCATGGCGGAAACGAAAGTAGCCAGTCAGACGATGTCAGAAACGAGAGTAGCCAATCAGACGTGCCGATGTTCGGTTGCTTTTTGGCTTCACCGATTTAATAGGATGAAGATGCATATGGGCAGATCCTCTATTTATAACATCCTTGGGAATTATAACATAAATCGTCTAGAAAGAGAGAGGGGAAAAGACGATACATTTCAAGAATTTAAGAAATGAATATTTGTGTATATATAAAAAGCGTTCTAATAATTGCTTCAATTGTAGAGCGCTCATTACAGTGGCTCAGTTTCCTCTGGTGCGTGGAGTCCGCGGTTCGATCTCAAGCCAAGTAAGTTTGTGGTGGACAACATCGTATCTGAAGGTTTTCTCGTTTCCTCCCACATTCCTATCCCACCAATTTTCCCATCACCAATCACTTACCTTATCATCGTCTTTTTTTAGCCTAACAGCGTACCTCGTGGGATGTTAAACTGGAATATTTCAATTCATTTTCATACCGAGCGAAGTAGCTCAAGTGGTAGAGCATTGGCTTCGCATTCGGGAGGTCGCGGGTTCGATTCCCGCTGCCGACCATCCTGATTGGGGTTTTCCAGGGTTTCCCTCAATCCTACCAGGCAAATGCCGGGATGGTACCTACTAAAACAGGCCCTGGCCAATACCTTCCCAAATCCTTTCCATTGTTGTTGTTATTGTTATTGTTATATATCCAGTATAAAATGGCCTCAGAGCTGTATCTGGTAATTGTTAAATAAATAAATTAAATAAATAAATAAATAAATATATATATATGTCTCTTTCTATCTTGGAACTTTGATAATTGGATTTGATTCCCTTGTGCTCTGAACTCCACATATACTGATCCTTGTTATCATCTATTGTAGTGACGTAACCATGCTTACAACGACTACATTTAGTCTTCAAAAGAATCCTGTATACAGGGTGTTTCAAAACAACTCCGACAACGTTTGGGAGGTGATTCCTGACACCAAGATAAGACGAAAAGTATAGAACATCTTGGGTGCACAAATGCTTCCTTTCAGAGTTATAGGCTGCCGAAAACATGAAAAAAAAATGAACTTTAAAGGTTCATAGTTCCACCACTATTGGATTCATCGTAGTCGGGCCAAGACTTTATTTAGGAACTTGTATGTACATTATCCAAATATCCATATTTCAGAATCTTGCGGTACTTCCGAAACAACTTTTACAGAGGTAGTTGGTGAGTACTTCAAATTATATACCTGTGGAAAAACTGCCTTTATAAAAATTATTGGGTGAGTACCTTAGGATTCTGAAACACGTATTTTTAGATAGCACACATTTTAGTTCCTAGGTGAAGTCTTTACTCGACTACAGTAGATCCCATGGTTTTGGAACTATGGACCTTTAAAGTTCATTTTTTCATGTTTTCGGCAGCCTATAACTCCTTTCTTCCAGTAAGGCGACCAATGGATCCTCCAGAAAATGAAGTTTTTGAAATACAGTGGAGTCATGATTTACCGAGTTTCGATTAACTGAGGTTTCGTATTATCCGAGCTTAATCCAAACAAAAATTTAAAAACTAATCCGATTACAAGGATAATTAGTATGCAGGCTTTTGTTTCAGCAACAAAGAAAACATGAAGCTGATGTAAAGATAACGACTCCGCCCGACATTGCAACCAGTGAAGCCATATCTAGCATCTTGGTGCTAGATCTAGCATAATTCACATGCATTTAGCATCTAGCATCTTGACTTTAGCATCTTGGCCAAATCTAGCATAATTTCATTCTTCCCTCTGATGAACAGAAAAAGAACGAAAATTTACATGGTTCATGGACCGTCGGCAATTATTCTTCTTAGTTGAAGCGATGGTTGGAACAATGAGACCAGTCAGTATTTCCGCGGTTGTAATTTATTGTTGAATTCAGAGAAATGTTCAAAAATAGCAAAATGTGACTCTACAAAACATATTTACTTACCCATAGTTTTATTACTATCAACTAAAACCTGAATGTTTGGTTATCTGGGATGTTTCTGTCCCTTTCAATTTACTGCTTGAGAGGGGAGGGATATGAGCGTCAGTGGACAGCTAGTAATACACTAAAAGAAATGCTTCAGGCCTGTGTCGGAAGCGGCATGTTGTGTATATATTTCTTAAAATGTTATCCATTCATAAAACATAAATTCGACTTTCCTCCCTTATAGCCTAATGTGTCATTTACCAATTTATTTCATCATATTTCATTATTATTTCATTAGACAGCGTCATATTAGCTTTGTACATAAATACAGTTGAAACACTTCATTAAAATAATGAAGATAAGTAGGGGGCGGGTCTTTAAAATTAGTTAGGAAAGTTAGTTTGAAAATCCGGCATAATTTACAAAAATCTAGCATAATTCAGACCCGTGTTTGGCATCATCGCGAGTCTCGAGTGTGGCAACCCTGATTGCAACAATTAAGCTAGCGAGCTTTAATTATTGCACGTCTGGAATTTCAGTTTCAGAAGGCAGTGTTTTACGTCGAACAGCAAGACACGTCACCAGCTGACATTATGATGTTGCTATGTCTCTGGAATATAGCGGCCTAAAACGAGACTGGTTTAATGAAGCAAAAGACTATGAAATACTTTTTTTTTTTTTTTTTTTAATGTGTATGCTAAACAGTACCTTATTTGCGTTGTATTTTGTATTATGTTTAACTTACGTACATATCAATATCAAACGCATTTCATTTACTGTATTACGGCTAATTCCTGTAATAATTATCTGCACTGTACTGTATGTCCAATAAAGTAATAAATACAATAATAACGAATAATCTAATAAGCAAAGAGAAATAATCAATAAACAACAACAATAAATACTGTACAAAATTTTCTATGTATCCATCCATATTAACCGAGTTTTTGCTTAAATTCGAGTTAGATCCGGTCCACATTAGCTCGGATAATCGGGACTCTACTATAATTTAAATCTTATTTACAGAGCCCCAAAAGAAAGGAAATAGCTTGTTTCGTCTGTTTCATGAAGAATTAGCCCCTGCTGCACAAAAGCGACGAATTACAGATAAAATGCTTTCGAAATGCGAGTACGGAGAAGAACTGAGAAAATTTTAAGTCTGTCGAATGGAAAATAGTAAGAGGAAGAGGACAATATTAAATGTAATTAAAAGGAGATGGGGAAACCGTGGCATTGTCTAGAGAGAAGGCATATCCTACAGGACGTGTTAGAAGCTAGGACTGAAGGAAAAAGGAGTGAAAGAAGCTACAGTTAAAATGTACGCAGTTTTAAAAGACAATTGAAACATAAAAACGAAGAGGCTGGCTGAAAATCTTGGGGAATGAACGTCTCTCATTAGTTGCTAATTGAAGTAGTGGGCCTGCGTAGCGAAGTTGCTTTCCCTTCTGGTGCGAGTGTCCTGGATTTCAATTTCCAGTGGAGGATACTCGATCGGAAATATGTAAAAGTCTTTTCAGACCAGTCATCCTGCATTTACATCCTTTCCTGGGTTTTCCTCATTCACACCAGGCAAATGCCGGGATGGTATCTAACATACAAGTCCCAGGCCACTTCCATCTTTCCCCACTTCCCGAGTAGTATCATCGCCGATGCCGAGGGACACCTTCTCTGATACGTAATGCGTTAAAATGGCCATACATACCGAAAGCCCAGAAATTTAATTCCTATAATTTCTATTCCTATTTATTAAAGCTAAGTATTACTTTCCAGCATTGTGGCTATATGAAGCGTGGATCTACAGTTTACGGTACCGTAATGCCTTCAATGCTCTCCCACAGGGAATCGAACCCGAGATCTGGACACTTCTCTGAGGCAAGTACTGCTGCTGCTGATAATGAAGCTACGCAAAATAACCTTTCTTAATGGTATGTTTTGACTTTAAAAAAAATCTTTCTTTCTTTTTCTTTTTACTTTTTTTTTTTTTTTGTTTCAAACGAAAAGTTTGTAGTAATTTTTTGATTATGAAATTTCTTCCTGAGCACCTAACATGCACATAATCACTAAAGAACGTTGTTTCTGCATATTAAAATCTTGTCTCTTTGCAATATATATGTTTTGTAGAACAGACAGACGACACGGAAACGTCTTGTATAACTTTCTATTTCCCTGTCTCCTGAGACTTCTGACTGTTTATATTATTTTGCTTCTTCGCAGAGTGATAATCATGCGAAATGCCGTGAAGTGTAGCGAGGTGTACTCTATCACAAGGCGATTTGCATTGAAGAGCGAGAGAACATGCTTTTGAAAAAGGCGGGTTGCCAGGGAACACCTCTTAATTCTATAATTGACTTAAACTTCTAACAGATAAACTTCACCAAGAGTAAATAGACCTATACATACATACAGATGATTGTCAAAATAATGGAAACACTTGTAGTTTTGACATATACAAACTATATTTCTGGCCTTTGGCATCTATGGCCAGTTTATCCGGTCACGGATGATGGATGAAGTCCTTCCGCGATTACATGACTCGGAGAATTGGAAAGAATCGTCCTGGGATCTTTGTTTAGGCACCATTTTCCTGGTGTGAATGAGGAAAACTCATAGAAAACCTCAATCAAGAGGGGTGGTCTCAAAAGGCTTTTACACCTTTCCGACCGAGTGTCCTCACCGGGAATCGAAGGGTCGCGGTGGCTCAGTTGTAGAGCGTTCACCTCTGGTGCTTGGGATCCCGGGTTCGATCCCAGCCCCCGCCAAGTGAACATTGTAGTGGACAAACACCGTGTGCGTGGGTTTTCTCGAGGTTCTCTCGTTTCCTCCCACTTTCTTCATTCCACCATTTCATTCATTACTCATCATCACCGTCTCCTTTAGCCTAACCGGCATAATCGTGGGACGTAAAACTCAAAGATTTCATTTCATGTTTTTCACCGGGAATCGAACCCGGGACTTCAAGGTGACCTGTAGTTTTCAATACTTAGGATATATGAGGTGATAACACTAAACATTTGTGTGCAGCCTCTGGCCGTTATGGATGATGTTTAAGATTATCGTTTGTAGTACGTCCTGCGGAGTAGCACGGAGGTATGTGTTGAAGCAGGAAGAGGGTGGTTATGCAACATGGGGAATCTCTCTGATTTGAAAGAGGGCAAATTGTGAGTGTGCGAATAGTTGTGGTAAGTGAACCTAAGATGGCCAGTGTGTCAGGTGTCACGCAAAAAACAGTGACAAGATGATGATGACCCACAGAACTTATGTCAAAACAACATAGCGAAAAATACAGTGAAGTTAGCGTTGAAGAGGAAATTGAGAAATTTGATTGCGAAACTCAATCAGCAGAACAGTTTATTGCGACAGTCAGCATCCGGCACGAGATGCATAACCGGAACATCTGTCATCGGGTTGCGATTTACAAACCGTTGCTCCGCGCTAAAAAGTTAGCGCGGATAAAGTGGTGCTGAGAACACGTAGATTGCCGATGATACAAAACGCGTCCGATGACTCTAATGAAAGACTGTGTTTATATGTGGCTGACGGCAAAAGCAGATTATCCTCCGAACTGACTCCTGGAGTTGCGCACTAATTTCGCAGAGACGCTGATTCTACGAAGATTTTTTTGTGAAGGTGCTTAGTACCCACTCCAAAGACACAGAAGAAAAATAAAAGAGAGAAAAGAAAAAGAAGAAGAAGAAGAAGAAAGCAATCATTCCAATACTTCACCACATTTCTTCATTGATAGTAGAGTCTGATATTTCCATTACTGGTGGGCACAAAAAACGATTTTTCGGTTTTCGAATTTTAGAAAAAGGAAACCGGATTTTGAAAATTTTCAAAAAACGGTTTCAGTTTTCTCGAAAAACCGGTTCGGTTTTCTTCAAAAGTGGTTAGGTTTTCACTGAAACCGGTTAGGTTTTTCACCGGACCCGCTTTCGGTTTTCTTCAAAACCGGTTTAGGTTTCTTTTTCCAAAATTTGTTCTATTTCTGACCAGAATAGTGTTTCGTGTTCTCCGGAAGCCGAATCTGTTTCCACAGAAATAGTTTTATGTTTTTTTCCAAAAATTTTCACCGAAATCAATTTCAGTGGAAAACCAAACCGGTTTTTGGAGGAAACCGAAATCTGTTTCGGAGAAAAGCCGAACCGGTTTTTGGAGAAAACCGAAATGTCGGTTTTCGGGTTTCGGTTTTTCTAGAAACCGTTTTTTATAAAACCTGGTTTTGCCCATCCCTAATTTCCATAGAGCGGAGAGAGGGAATAAAGTTTGGACAGACTTTATCAGGGATGAAAACATGTACCTAGGTACAATTCAGGAATTCTAGCGGTACAGATTTTTAAGTTCAGCGCTTTCAGATTCAACGAACGTTTTCCGTTTAACGTCCCACGATTACATACCCTTGAGGCTACGGGAGACGATGAGTAAGGCAAGTGAATGATGATGGAAGAAGTAGTCGAATGAGAATGTGGGAGGAAACGGGAGTACCACGAGAAAACCCACGGACACGATGTTGTCCACCACAAACTTACTTGACCGGAGATCGAACCAGGGACCCACCCACTAGAGGTAAGCGTTCTACCACTGAGCCACCGTGCTTTATTTTGGTAATTATTTTTTTTACCCGCACCTATTGTCATTTCGTGAATATGCGTGATAAAAAGCACGTGAGAGCCAAGGGCACCGATTTCTCTGAAAATTTGGGGGGCGGGCATTCAGATGCAGAAGGCATATATATGAGGATTTTAAGACAAATTGCATACAAATTATTTCAAATATTGTATATTCATAAATAAAATGCGGGGGCCCTTGGTGAGAGCGAAACTTGAATTGTTCGAAAGAGCATTATGCTAGGTATTCTTCTTTACAAAGATTTTAAAGAAATTTTTATCACAATTTTTATTTCTTTTTTTCATTTTTATAACTTTATTCATTCTCAGTAGATGTAATTATTTTTATGTAAATCTGATTGACTTTTATTGTTCATTTCATGGCATTATACTCTGTATAGGTGTTATAATGAAATAAATACACATTAAAAAGCCTTCGAAAACTTATTATTATTATTATTATTATTATTATTATTATTATTATTATTATTATTATTATTATTATTATTATTATTATTATTAAAGTTCGGTAGAAAATTATTGGAGACATTAAACTGTATAACGGAAAGTTTCAGTACTACACTATACATATTTGCTATATTTTAAATGACATCAAACTGCACTAAACAATAATATTTAATGGGTTGCGGCGAACATTGAATACGTAGACTTTTCATACTATACGTACCAACCAAAAAGTGCACAAAGAAAATATGTGTAAAATGGATTTCACACGTTATTGCGACTAATAGAACATGTTTAGGCTGCACATTTGTAATTTTATGCAGATTAATATAACAGTACCATTAGCGAGGTAATTAATGGTAGATTGGTAGATATTCAGTCAACTGTTTACAAAATTATAACGTATACCTATCCTCCGATTGGTTCGTTCTTTCGTAATATTAAGGTGAGTATACACTGGGCTATAACAATATTAGGTGCGTATACATTCCATTACATCCCTAAACAAGAGTGCACCCACGAAGTTCAGACCCCCCTCCCTACACTTCGTAACTTGACATTCATTTGAACACTTTCGTATAGAACTATATTAGTTTAGCAGAGATATAGATATACTTGATATATACTAAAGATTTGACCTTAATCATCATTTGTACTATTTCTTTTGTGGTAAAAACAATCTAATTTTATCATTTTTCGTGAGAATATAGATGTCAGCACTTAAAAATTATCTATCTCTTTTTTTTCGATCTACATAAACATAGCGTCTTGTATAATTCGACCTCTCCCAAACCATGGTCCGAGCTCAACAAAATTTTTGGGTGCTCACCTGTCTCTGACTAACGTTACTAATTAAAAGATGAACAGTAAATATTTCCAGGATACACGTAAAGTACACTCATGTCCAAAATTATTGTTGCATATCTATAAATATGTAGGAATATAATTTGATAACGAATTCTCCTGGTATTTCTTATAATGTTAGTATGTGTATAATCGGCAGACATGTGTGTGGGAAATTTCATGTCAAAAGAGCAGTAAATAAGAACAACGAAACAAAAAGAAATAAATTTTTCTTGTCCATTTAGAAACATTTTGTTTTA
Organism: Thermobia domestica; assembly: GCF_964235325.1. Taxonomy (NCBI): domain Eukaryota; kingdom Metazoa; phylum Arthropoda; class Insecta; order Zygentoma; family Lepismatidae; genus Thermobia; species Thermobia domestica. The sequence continues at coordinate 213,997,264 of NC_137466.1, forward strand.
CTCATTCTAACTTTCGTATTTATAATCCTTTTCCTATGAAATTTACCACAAATATACATTTCCCGATTATACACATAGTATCAGTATTAAAAGTAGCCTGCAAAATCATTATCAAATTATATTCTTACAAGAAGACAGATATGCGACAATTATTTTGGACATGAGTGTACATACAATAAAGACGCAAAGATTCGTTATACAGCATATAGAAAAGCATAATCACTGTCCTCAAATGAAGTGTTTTGCTATCCAGTGACGGAATGAGTCACTAACTTCGTGACCGGGGCGGACACGTAACCTGATATGACCCCGAGATGACGAAACTTTATATGTTTAAGATGAAATGAAATGTTTCAGTTTAACGTCCCATGATTATGCTTTTTAGGTTAAGGGAGATGGGTGATTAAGAGGCCTCATCACTGCGAAATTAAAATACCGCTAATTTTACAGTAATTACGTGAAATCTTCAAATAGATAAAAGATAATCGAAAAGTGGAACAAGACCTCCCTAGACAATATTATTCTGCTTGAGATACCGTTATCATGACTCATTTATCTACTTTCGATTTCTAGACATTTAGAAAATCGGCATTTATTTCCGCGTTTTTAAATAACTGCAAACTGAAAGCTACTAAGTGACTCGTGATAACGGTACGTCATGCAAAATAACATCGTCTATGGAGGTCTTGATCCACTTTTCGATTATCTTTGATCTATTTGAGGATATCACATAATTACTGTAAAATTTGCGGTATTTTAATTTCGCAGTGATAGGGACTCTTAAGGCAAGTGAACGATGATGAAAAAATCTGTGGAATGAGAATGTGGGAAAAAAACGGAATTAACCTGAGAACACCACGGATATAATGTTGTACATCACAAACTTACTTGGTCAGGGATCCAAGTAAACTCTCAATCGAAAATGAGTAAACATGTATTGCAGAGTTTTTGGACAAATCAGTTTCTCAAAGGAAAAAGTTGGGCAAAATTCAAATTTCCAATTTTACATTCATTAAACGCCTTATTCTTCCGGTGTGAAAAGTAGGCACTTCTGTTTCTTTTAGTATAAGCATTTGTCATTTGCTTTAGTAAACATGCTTAAAGAATTATCTAACAATTCAAACTCAGTTTGGAGGGGCGAGAATTCATTTGGGAGGCCGGGCCCCATTTGCACCCTGTGGATACACCGGATGCCTACCCCCAGGCATGTTGTATTATGATGTAGATGAAACAAGAATTTTAGGAATGGTCCAAAGAAATGGATCAAAAGATTGCGATCTTGGCCAAAAATTTTAGGAATGATCCAAATAATGCATCATTTTTAAAAGGCCCCTAAATCGATTTTTTCTTACTTTTTACGGAATAAGTACACCATACTGAATTAAGTGATAGTTTGAGTTTGGCTACACTATATGTAATTCTCCAAATATAAGGCCTACAAGAAAAATTTTGATTGAAATATATTGAATCTTTTGATCCAATAAAAAACTATTTAAAAAATAATGTAGCTGCCTCCCAAAAACATTTCTGCATCTGCGTCCCTTCCGTTTCTTTCCTAAGAATCTAAACCTGGGTTGTCATTGATATGAAATTCCACAATGTTTTTTCTTGTGCTGATAGGTATTCTTGGTCCTATTTATATTCCCGAATACTGTCATGTTCAACTTTACTCTCGATAATTCCGCTACGGTCTCACTGTAGGGTGGCCAGATATCCTGCTTTTGACCGGACAGTCCGGGTTTTAGAGGTTCTTCCCCGTGTCCGGCTTAGTAATCGAACCGAACGTCCATTTGTCCTGCTTTTCAGCTGTCTCATTATAAATGTTTACCTTTCTATTATTCAGATGGTTCGATGGTTCTAGTCTCAGACAGTTCAGAATTCGGAAATTATTATCAGTACATTTTTGTAAATTGTAAAGTAAGAAGGTTTTGAGAATTGAAGAAAGTCGTTTCATACATTCTTTCCATACAAAGTAGTAACTAGCTGAACCTGCGCTGACTATTTAGCACATCGTTCTGTTATGATCCTGAATCTCCTTCACACTGTGCATGTCTCCTTACTCACACAATTAAGAATAGGACACTCACAAAGGAAGTGAATTGCTATGTATAGATGTTGGAGTGAGTTTATGGGCTCGAAACGGACACTAAGGTGTTAAATAGGACAATAACTACACAATTTTTGAACGTTTCAATGAAAATTGGACAATCTACACAAAATTTGAAATCGACCAGTGAAAACGGCACGTTTCTAGCACTTGTAGTTTTCAACATCTTATTGTCGAAAGGATTGCGGACAAACATAATAAACCTAGCATTTTAATATATAGACTAGCTGAACCTGCGTTCTCTACACAGAGCATCATTCACATATGAGCATGAATCTCCTTGTTATTCCTCACATCTGTACATGTCTTTTTACAAACACAAATGAAAGACGTCTTGATAAAAATTGGCAAGAGATACCATAAAGGGGAGATTTTGTCGATTACTTTTTCAACATCTTGTACCGTTTGCAAGATTTGAGCCTACTTCCGGTTGGAGTTTTTAATTCATGTATGATTAGTGTTTTCTTTCTTCTTGCATGCAGTCTGTAATAAGTAAATACATTACACACACAATTAATTATAATGTCAGTGATATATGGTGTTCATTGGGTAAAATACTCCAAAAATAAAGATTCATCTTAGACTGGAGGAATGGTTATCCTTCCTTTTTCATTATTCTCTGGCCATGAAACAAACGCCTGAGACATATGCAAACCCTTTATACAACAGTATGATGTTGGACTGTATAACGCGTATGATATGATGCTTTAGTTTTTTGTTCTAATTTCAACTCTTCCAGTGCACCCTAAAAAATGTAATAAAGAAATAATGGCCATGTTTTTTAATATTGAATTAGAACTGGACAATCTACGCACAATTTCCAATCGATCAGTGAAAACGTGATCTTTCTAGAGCCTGTAGTTTCCGAGATCTCATTGTCGAAAGGATTGACCACAAATATATAAACATCCACAACATATAGTTTAAAAGAACTCGGAAGATGGAAGCACAATTCACATGCATTGATTTTAGAGAATGTTTATTAAAATACAAAGGCTTTGAACAATAATTTTATATCATAAACTTTATGAAAAAGATATAGTTAACTAATTTATTTAAAGTACACATACACGTGAAATCACACATAACCGTAAACGAAAGATTTGAAAGCCAAAGTTATAGGTTGGAGCTCAGGCGCTTTTAATTGTTATTGTAGCATTTTAATAGCGTCGGCATACTTCCACTTGGCTCTCAACTCTCCGGCCGAGGTACCTAGGTATCGAGTCTAGGCTTTGATCGATTCTGAGTTGTGGACGCAACCAGGCAATCATTGCTACGGGCGTAGTGGTGCGGCGAGATAGAGGGTTTCACCCGAGAGAGGCCAGTTATTTTTGGCTATTGCATCATTTCATTTTCTCATTCAGTCTACTTTCATCTGAGTTACGCACTTTGTTGATTCATCACATCGACCTAGACGACCATGGATATCGACACCGGGCAAACAACACCCCCACCTTCTGCTTCAACTGGTGCTATCAGCAAGACTGATAAACGCAAAAACAGCAAGGATTCGCGGGCAGGTGTCCGATCTCGGTCACGATCCCCAGCCCCAGTGCGAACTACTCGCAGTCAGCAAAAATCGCCACCGCCAAAAAAGCAAAACTCTTCGCAACCTGTGCAACCTCACTCTACCGAGATGGACGTACCATCTCCTGACGATAGGCAGCAACTTCCTTCTCTCAAAGCCGACGTTCTATTCTTATCTACTTACTAATTACGATCCGAAGTTTCAAAACGAGAAGCAAATTTTTCTTCAACTAACAAAGTATTTCACTCGAGCACAAGTCACTCAGGTCACTAAACTCGCAACTGGATCATAATTAAATCACCAGATCCTAACTTTGCTACGACTATTCGAAATAAATATTTATTTGAATTTTTTTGGGAAAAACGCTAACCTGCAGAAACTAACAGATAAACATATAAAACAGCAACCTTCTCCACGCCGACAACCTGCTTTATCAGTAGTCATACGTGGAGTCGAACCAAGTATAAGCGATGATGAAGTCAGCAAGGAACTAAAAGCTGAAGGGCACTCCATTCTCAAGTGTTTACGCATCAAAAGCGTACATGGCGCAACTTACATGGCCCGCGTTTTGACTAGCTCTCAAGAGACCATTGACGATTTACTTTGCAATGGAGCTTTCATTTATAACTCGCATAGCACAGCGGAATGTCGTAATCCTGCGAAATGCGGATACTGCTCGCAACTTCATAACACGAAAACCTGTCCAAACCTCCAAAATCCGCCAGCGTGTAGTACTTGTGGAGATGCTCATCCCACTTTTAGCTACAGGTGCAAAGCACGGCCCCGTCCTGAACCAAGCAAGCCAGAACTAGTTGTGCCCTTAAAGGTTACGGCACCTACCGACAATCCTATGGATACGCCAACTTCTGTTTTTCAACCAATTCAAATCAACCAGTTTCTTTTCTTTCTCACCACAGCACTTCAAAATATTCTTCCCTTTCAACGGCAATACGTCTTCCAATAAATTCAACTGGCAGCCAAAAGAATCCTCAATGTTAACTTCCAAGCTACTTACTCTGGTCAAAATGTATATTTTCACTCTTCTATTCTCAACACTGACCTTGCAACTGATCCACATTGAGTTTTCAGACATGGACTCTCATATTAGTTTATTGTTTCTGAATATCAGCTCCTTACAGGAACACAGGACTTTGTTTGAACAACTTCTTTTGGAGGAAACCATTCATGCATTTTTACTAAACGAAACTCACCTTACAGCTGCACACTCTAGCAAATTTTCAAATTATCATGTACTTCGCCATGACAACACCATACCAGCCCGCAGAGCAAATGGTGGGGTAGCCTCCCTCGAAGGGTTTCCCTCGAAGCTTACCATATCGCATCTTTCATCCTCCAATACAAAATCTGTCTGAAAACTTGGTTGTTACGCTCTATTTTTCAAACCTTTATGTAACCATTGCCACAATCTACATTCGCCTTGGTCATGAGCTTCTTATGGGTTTTTTCAATATGTTTCCAATAACTTCCGAATGTTTGTAATCATGGTTGACATCAATTTTCACAGCCGTACCGATCGTCAAAAACGCCACTTCCAGGATTTCATCACCTCTCATACCACCGGCACTATTCTGCAACTACCCAAACCAACTCGACATGTTTCCAACACTACACCAGATGTAGTCATTGTTTCGCATAATCTCATAGACCGATGCACTGTGCACGTACTCGATCCGATGGGCAGTGATCACCTTACAATTAAACTTTCTATCACACGCCGAGTCTCCAACCTTTCCAATTCTATTCCATCATGTGAAGTCCCACGTTTTAATAAAGCAGACTGGAAAGCATACCGCATTTCTCTTGCACACAGTCTTGAACACTTAGAAGCCCCTACTACAGAAGAAGGATTATATCATGCGCTTGACGTTATCACATCATCTATTCAGGCATCCGCAAACTCCCATATTCCCAAGTCAACTATTTCTTCTCATCATCCTCAACTCCCACCCCATTACCTTCCACTTATTCGTCGTTCCAGAGAACTCTATAGAGATTATCAACGCACCGGCAATGTCGAATCCTTAAGGCTTCATAGACAATTTCAACGGACAGTCCGAAATTACATACGGGCATATAAACAACGGCGTTGGATAGACACTTGCAATAAACTTTCAGATACTGCTCACCCCACGAAATTTTGGAAAAGATTCAACATTCTAACAGGTAAAAAGACACATACACCATATCCATTAATTCACCATGACAAAGCTCTTCATACCGATAAAGATAAAGCGGAACTTTTGCCGATTATCTACAAACCATTTTCACTCCTCTACCACCTACTAATCAGTCAAAATCTCATCCAGTCGAAATCTTCTCACCTTCAACCAAATCCATCCCACTCTCTTCCCGCTAACCATCCACTTACAGCTCCTATCACCACAGTCGAAATTCAAGACACCATAGCACGAAAACGCAATACTGCCCCTGGACTAGATGAGATCACATATCACCATATCAAAGAAGGACCGTATATTCTCCTACACCTCTTAGCTCTCATTTTTACATTTATACTCAGAACAGGTTACATACCGTCTCACTGGAAAACCTCGAAAGTTCTAATGTTTCAAAAGCCGGACAAACCTGCCAATAGCGTTGCTTCTTACAGACCAATTCAATTAACATCCATCTACAGCAAAATTCTTGAACGTATTCTCGTTCACAGGCTCCATCAACACCTCTCTGTTAAAAACCTTCTCCCGAATTATCAAGCAGGCTTTCGTCCAAATTACTGTATCAACGACCAACTTTTACGAATGCTCACTATCATAACTGATCATTACAATACCATCAAACCATCCTGCTTAGTATTATTTGATCTTGAGAAAGCATTTGATAAAGTTTAGCACCACGACCTCATTACTAAATTGTTGAATTTCAAACTTCCTCTCGCCTACGTCCGTTTTATTTATAATTTTCTCTCTTGCAGATTGGCTTATATCTCAATCAATAGTGCTCTTTCACATCCCATCTTTCTACATTCCGGCGTGCCTCAGAGTTCAGCACTTTCTCCTTTATTATATCTTCTATATATTGCAGACTTACCGCCACTTCCAGACAGCATCCAACTTTTTCAATACGCAGACGATACAGCCTTCCTTGCCTTAGGGAACACAATACAGCAAATTAATACCGCTATGCAGTCTGCTATCAACTCCTTCGTCAGCTGGTGCAACCAGTGGAGGCTCAAGATAAATCCAGATAAAACACAAACATTATTTCTACTTCCTCCGAGAAAACGTAGTAAAATTCAGAAAAATCCATCTTATCTCAATTTAACCGTTGAACATTCGCCTGAAACCCGCTAATTATGTTAAATATCTTGGTCTCACCATCGACAAACACCTTACCTGGCGTCCTCATTTAAAGACGGTTGTCGCTAAAGCTTATAATAGATTGAATCTATTACGACGTTTAACTGGAACGACTTGGGGCATGAGATCATCTGTCGTCCTAAACATATACAAGGTTTTTCTCCGGCCAATACTAACGTATGGGTTCGTGGCTTGGATTAACGCCTCTCCCTTTTATTACGAGAAACTAAGAATTCTTGAACGCCATGCATTACGTATTGCATTCCACATTAAATTACCCAGCCCTACACATGAACTTTATGAGCGCCTAACTTTTCCTCATATTTTATACCACCTCGAAACACTCCGACTGAAGTATATTACTAAACGATACGAGGAACGACATGCCCTCCTCTTAGATACTTTGAATTTTGATATAGCTTATACCCCTTCTCACCCCCTTCATCATACTTCACTTTCCCTTCTATTTTCTTTATATCATTACACTTTACCCCCTTATCATCCCGATCTTCATGCCGTTCCTGCTTATAAAACCGACTATTATTCACCTCTCATATTTCCATCCTATGCTGCACAGTAGTCCTTTTGTTCTAACAGGGTTCCCACTGTCTCCATCGTGGTCCTGAGCCACCCCAGGACCGGAAGATAAGCTCATTCGTCCACTAATACATCCCACGTGTTGTGATGTTCGATGCACTTAATTTCCATCTCATATATTCCCCTCATTTATGATTATAGCATTAAAGCTATAATGCCCTTCATATGATCCCTTAACCAAAATAAAGGCAATGCCATCGCTTGAAATAGTACCTACTCCCCATCCTTATGATTATAGCATAATGCTATAATGTCTGCAGTTGTATCATACATTCACATCTATTTCTATATTTATCTTCGTAATATACCTGTTGTTTATTATTTTTCTGTTTGTTATTGAAACTAATAAATAAAGAATGCACTCATAGACCAGCACTATATACCTTCTATCCACAATCCTCTTCCTTCTCTTCCCACATAAAGGGCATAACCCTTTGGGGGAGCTAGCCATCAAGCTAGCACTAAAAAATAATAATAATAATAGATAGATAATGCTTACTGCGAATGGGTATTTTCATTAATGAATGCTGCTTGGACAAAAGAACGCAACTGACTTAATATCTCCACAGTTATGTCCGAACTTCAAGCTTGTTTCAACTTTGACGGAAAAAGTGAGAATGGAACGTACAGTGACATATTTAAAGAATTACAGAACAAGCGTCTATTGAAGCTCGAGGAGCAGAGAGATATCAATGAGGTAAGAATTTTAACATGTGAATGTAGCTATTTGTAAATGTAGCTTTCCCAGCTTGCTTGAGCCAAATATGCCTAAACGCAATTAATGAATTGAATTGTCGTATGGGGGATAAAAAGTCCGGCTTTTCAATCATTGCCTTCTGTCCACCCTAGGACTCAGACTGCAGTTTCTGGGTTCATATCTCCGCCACTGCATTTTGTCAAGATCCTAGCAACCCTGATTACAGAAAACACAAAAAAAGGAAGAACAAAAAACTACTTAAAAAGAAGACAAAAAGCAGTGAGCGTAGTTATCCATCAAAGAGTCGAACGGAAAGTGGAACGCGGGAATCAGACGAGAACAAGCATTACATTCACAATAAGACGCTTCTGTTGCTTGCTTACATCTTTTTTTTCTTTTTTTAACCTGCAGTCATTTCTCGATACAAGTTGTAACCACTCGTAGTCGCGAGCCATCCTTTGACGGTTTCGTTCGCTGGATATTACTTCATCCAATCTACAGTGAAAGCATGCACTATATAGACGATATTGCTGCTCAAAAAATTATCATATTGAGAAGCTGGTCGGTCGGTCGCACATAGTATATATATATATATATATTTTTTTTAAAAAAAAAAAAAATAATTTTCTTGCTTGAAAAGCACGATCACTTAACTGTTAAAACAATTCGTGTGTTGGATTTGCTTTGCTTCTTCCTCTTCTTCTTCTTCTACATGTGTATTTGACTGCTTGCTACTGTATATGTGGGAGAATTACTCAATGTGGATACTAAAGTGTGGTGTTCCCGTTAGGTTGTTGAGCTGTTATGGATTATCATTTCAATACAGAGAGAAATATATATTTTTTTTAAAAGAGAAAAATGAATAGTGCTTCATTGTACGTACAAGAGGATTTACAACATGTGAATGTGTGTGTGCTTTTAATATATACACAACGCATAACTTGAAGAGACACTCTTAATACTGTACGGTGTATTTTCTGGGAATTATACCGTTGAAGAGATTTTTTTTTTTTTTTTTTTTAACACGGTGACTTTTCCATTGCGATATGTTTCAAACAGCTGCAGTAAATGCAGTGTTCACTTCGTTTCGGATGTGTTAATTTCGCTGTCAGCTCGATCAGTCTTTGCTCGACAATTGACTGTCGTGAAATGAACTGAAAGGATAATTATAATCACAAGGAAAAATCGAATCTAAAATCAAAATGAAAAATCAAAACTTGTAGTGATAAATCTATTTGTTGATCTACTATAATGTGTCAAATTTTGTGAGTGTGGTTTGTTAACACCATCTAAGACATCAAGAATTGTCGGTGTGCACATCTATTATAAGTATTGTGTTTTAATATTCGAAAGTAGTGCAAGAAACGTTTATTGTGCCTTTAACAGTGTTAAACATACATTTGTTAATGAAAACTAATTTTTAAAATTAGAAGAGTAAAATATTTAGATAACAACACTGCCTAATCGTGCGATTATTGTACATTTTTCAAATTTCAAGAAAATGTTTATGACTGTAAAATTCAGGGATGAAATTAAAATGACTAAGTAAGATTCTTTAAGCCCCGAAAATCCCGTTTGTTTCCAAATGTTCTGTTTTTTTTTTTTTTAATCTGTAACTTGTGTCTCAAGCTAACCGTGTCCAATTTTGCTCCGCTTTTTTCCGTTGCTTTTTTTTTTTTTTTCGTATTGATGACAAAAATCTTGAATAGTTTTCTTGCTGCAAAAGGTCAAACTGTTCCGTACCGGTTTCCTGTGCTGTTCTTCCGTATTTCTGCGACTTTTGACTTTCCGCTGGTTAGGTTCTGCCCTTTTAGGCCGATTGAGTTCTGTTCCACAGACTAACTACCGTTCTTATCTTTTCACAAACTAAACTGGTTTTTCTTATCCATTTTGTGATGTAGGAAAACAATAAAATCTACCGTAAAGGAGAAAAAAAATCGTTACCCGTTTGTGAAGTCGTTGTGACTACAACAGATAGTGTTTTATAACCAAATTAGTGTTTCTGTGTTTTATGTTGGTGTTGTTCTTGTGAGTGTTCAAGTGATATTTTATCTTCGATGAGAACTAATCTCAACGCTTAAATTGGAAACCATGAATGAAGACTCTTTTGGAATAATGCCCCCACCTCCACCGGTGGCGCTGTCGTACAGACAGTGCTCTACAAGAGGAAGGAGTCCATACAAGAGTCACGTCATGGTAAGTTTTTCAAAACTTTTTGTTAATTGTAAAATGTTTATGATATCTGCGTGCCAATGTTTGAAAAATTTACGGTATTATCTAAGGAACATATTTACATCCTATATTAAATAATCATTTAATGTAAGCGTCATTACAGTGGATTCATCCGTAATGGAAGCAATTACACATAAATATAAACTCTCTATCACTTTATGTTCCCAAAGTATTTTAAAAGCCGCATTGACTTTTAAGTAGTGTTCACTAAGGCCTTTTCGGGGCCGTAATACTCCGTATCACTTTCGCTTGCTGTCAGGCTCAATTACATGAATACACCCAGCCAAATTCTTAAGCTGCTCGACGTCTATTATTGAAGCATGACTAAATGTTTTTAACTTACAGCCAATTTGGAGGCTAAAATTCTCACTTTGGAATTAGAGGAGGGACTGTAACTAGGTTCCTAGCCGTCTTCTCACGATGTACACTGCAAAAAATAAAGGAACTACTTTTAGACACAGTAGGGCACTTTATACATTACCGATACTTTTTGAACAGTAGCGTCAATTCAGATTTGGCTTGAGGGGGACAAGACACCTTGATATAAGTAAAATTTCGCGTTTTTCACTGACTTACTACTATTCTATTGATAAAATCTATATTATAAATGTCAAACTCAAGGGGGGAGGCAAATGCCCTCCCTTTCCCCCTTAAATGACGCCCCTGTCTTTGAACACCTCCAGATTACATATATTCACCCCTTTTAGATACTGTGTTTTCCAAGTATGTCCAAGAAGTATTTGCAAAATGTGTCAACGCTTTGTTTTCGAACTGTTTACCGATAAGAAGTGTTTTAAATATGTCACACTAGATACCGTTTTTTAAGAATTAACACTTTTGGACACGCGAAGTACACTTTATAGGCACTACTTCATCAATTTTCCACTCAACATCTGAACTAAAAGTGTTTCAATAGTGTTTTATTTTTTACAGCGTATGTTTGGATTTAAACTTATTAAATGCTAAGTATATGGATACAATAAGCGTCTTCAGTTCCATGCCTAGTGGCAGGGCCGCCCACAGGGGGGATGTATGGCGCAAGTTGCGCCATTGACAAAAATTTTGGGGGGGATTTTACTCTACTTCTCTAACTAGCAATTTTACTGTCGGAATAGCATTAAAACATGATTTTGAGAAGCTAATTTTCAAAAGTTTTCCGGGGTGAACCCCCCGTACCCCCTGCTTCGATACTCGATGAATCAAGTACCGCGCAAGTAGCCGTATGAAAGGGAAGGTTGGTTCGTTTTAAGAGAGAAGGGCCGCCCACAGGAGGGATGAATGGCGCAAGTTGTGCCATCGAGAAAAAAAATGGGGGGAATAAAAAAATTGGGGAAGAATTTTACTCTAATGTCGAATAAGTAATTTTGCTGTCGTCAGAATAACATTGGAACACGATGCGATTTTTTTTTTTAATCTCGAGAATGAATCCCCCTACCCCCTGCTTAGAAACTTTATGAATGAAATACCGCGCAAGTTGCTATATGAAAGGATGGCTGGTCGGTTTATCGCTTTAATTAATTTACCCATTTTCGTGTAGGTAATTTACCCATTTTCTGCTGGGAGCATGGATGGTACTCTAAGCCCGGTTCTTGTCAGTGATTTGTGTGAGTATTATGGCATCGAGTGTGAAGAACTTTGTGAAGAAGTTAATGTGTTTAGTAAATTGTACAAAGTAAGCTACCCGAACATTGATTTGGCCGATGTACTTTGCTCGAGTGACGGGAGTCAGAGTGAAAATAATGAAGACGACTTCCAAGATTCTTGTGAGGACAAATCTGATGGTGTAAGTAATGACGATAAAATGGCCAAACAAAGATCACTGGATCAGTGGATGAAGAAAGGATTCATTAGGCCTTACAGGTGTTTGTTGAATATGTCTGGTTTTCCATACCTAACAATATTATACCAGATACTTCTGTCATTACCAGCAACGAGTTGCTCAGCAGAGAGGATTATGAGTAAAGTAAAGATGTAAAAAATCGACTAAGAAGCAGCATGGGAGATGTATGGCTCTCCGACATGCTTGTCCTTTCTTCCGAAAGAGACATTTTAGAATGCATTCCCAACAGCGATATTGTAGACAAATTTGCTTTGTCGAGTGAGCAAAGAAAAAAAATTATTACTCTATAAAGGACATCAAGGGTAGGTTAATGTCATCACCACAACCAGTAATAATTTAACCCTTAAGAGATCTTGGGTTTTTGGGCTATTTTTTAGACTTTCAGTCAAGCAGCTACTGCATCGTCACTATTTATCCTAGGATCATGGTTAATACCTCATTCTCTTCAGAATAGAGCTGGCTTTGAAATGATACCACTTGCATGCTCATACCATATACCAGGAGCGGGAAAAATGATGTCAAAGGGAAAATTTTGGAGGGAATTTTTTTTCTCGCACTTTGGGCCCCTCTGGAGCGGCCCTGTGTGAACGTAGCCATCTAAAAAAATCTGATAAATAGTACTTGGTATACTGAATGTGTGTGCCAAATTTCAAGTTTCTATCTTAAATACCAAGGGCGGGAGAAATTTTATCAGGAATTCCCACCATGCCCCAAATTACCATAAAACACCATGATCTCAGGTAAAAAATTTCCTGAGACATCCCTAATTACCCTAGGGTCATGCTTTGCACATCATTCTTTTCAGAATAGAACTGCCTTTCAGGCGGTACCATTCACTTGTCCCCATCATGTATCTAATGCGAGAAAATCCCGTAAGAGGGATTTTTTGGTAAAAATTTCCCTTTTTTCAACTTTTTGATCCTCTGGATCCCCCCCTGTTTTAACGCAGAAATCTGAAAAAAAAAACATCTGGTAAATAGTACTCGGTGGACTGCATGTTTGTGCAAAATTTCAATCTTCTACGTGCAAAAATAAGCCCGCCAAAAATACTTTACATAAACCCCCCAAAAAAGTATTACACGAAAATACAAATTTTAGACTTATGACGTCATCACCTCCTATGTCTCGACGCAGGAAGGTCTGAAACCATACGTAATGTCTTCTGCAATGCCTCTGGACTTGAAAAACACACACACAAAAAAAAAAAAAAAAAAAACGGACGAAAAAGCTCAAATAGAAGAGAAATAACGCAATGTACCATGAAAAACGCATATGGTACAAATTGTACCAAAAGTTCCAAAAAGGGTTAATCCAACAAAATTGTTCCTGTAAAAAAAAAAAAAAAAAAAAAAAAAAGTATGAGCGGCCTTAAAAAGAAGTGAAATCACAAAAATGAGCGCCAAGTTCTGGTGAACAACAGTTACAAACACTCAAGGAATCACTTTCAAATTTAGATTTGAAACTTGCCTATGTTGTCTGTTGAAAATTATAAAGTAGTTTGACATAATTGTGAGCTAGTGGTAACCATACAGACAACAGCCAAGTTTCAAATCTAAATTTGAAGTGAGCCAGCGAGTGTTTGTTGTCCACCAGAACTTGGCGCCTATTTTTGTGATTTCAATTCTTTTTAAGGCCACTCGTACTTGGTTCTTTTACAGGAATGTTTTTTTGTTGGATATCACTTCTTTGTGTAGGCTAATTTCGAGGATGACATTTTCTTTTGGTATCAAACTCAATAACTTGTAACTTGCATCTTACTTTTCATGTACAAGGGAATTATATCAATATTTTGTAAAGAAAAAAATAATACTACTAATTGTAAAAAAAGAATACCTGTGCCATACACAGTGTGTAGAAGTTTTTATACCCTTCAATATCCTTATAGAACATATTTAGTATTGTACACTACCAAGACTACTAATAAAAGTAATGCCATTTTTATAATTACTACTGCCCCTACTACTACTACAAGCATTCTATAATACTACTACAGGAAATAAAAACAACAACAAAAATAACAATTACTAGTACTATAAAAACTACTGCTGCACTGGGCAATTGTTTTTAGAGGACTTGAGTTTTGAGGAGGGAAGAGATTATTAGTTTTAGGGGGAGTGCGCCATCAGCTTTGGAGGGGATGGGCACCCCTGCCTAGTGGAAACTCATATGGTTTGGATCCTGCATTAAGCTGTACGCCCAAGGTACTGGAAAGGAAGGTTGAACTACAAACCGAGTAACCAAGTTAGCATGAGATCAGAACGAAATGAAGTCAACCGAAAGTCAAATAGATTTTTCGAATCTTAGAAAATAGAGGGAAACTGTCTGATTTCCTCTGTGTATATGTATAGATTTTTCTCGAGAGTGCACACTGTGAAGCGATATCACCTGGACACGTTTCACATGGTTATAATATGCCAAACAATATTTCATATTGATTAGAAGCATTCTGTTTTTCCCATCTGGAATATTTAATCCAGTACACCGTATTGTTTCAATAAGCAGATCTTGTCCATTAATGTTCAAATAGTGAGTCGATATGGGAAAATCGACGCTCAGTTTCAATTTTTGATTTTGGAACCCAACCTTGGGATTTATATCGCCCTACTTTAACAATGGCCTCTATAACAATGCTCAATATGAAGAAAAAATTGATTTTTCTGGCGACGTGATTTTAGTAAGTATTCTCGAGATATCAGCCAAGTAAAGATATTGACATTCGACGTTTCGAATGCAGACAAGAGCGCCGATTTCTCTTTAAATTTGGGGGGCATTCAGATGCAGACGGCATATATATGAGGATTGTAAGACAAATTGCATTCAAATTATGCCAAATATTGTATATTCATAAATACAATAAAGGGGCCCACATGAGCTTTGGGGGGCCCTGGCGCCCTTGAATGCAGACATTGTATTCAAAACGTCGGATGTTAATATCTTCACCTGGGTAATAATCAGAGAACACTTACTAAAATTCCAATGTTTTTACTTACAGACAGAGGTAAAAGTGGATCTGAAAAGGTAGGTGGACGCATGAAGTCACACCTATGCCTATCTTTGCCATTGTATTTTTTGTAGGAAGTGGAGGGACGCCATATATATTTTCTGGAAGTGGAGGAACGACGTCCTATGGCGTTCCCCTTCACTTTTACCCCCTGCTTACAGGTTGTTCTTCGTTTACAAGCCTTTATTGTCTTTGAACTCTAGTGCTACTGAATCTCTGCCTAATAACATATACAGAATGTCCATTAAGTCTGGGTACATGGGAAAAGCACATTTTAGTCAATTTAATGTTAATGAAGAATATTTTCAACATGTTTTCCGTGCAATTCAATGCATAATTTGATGCGCTTTGCAAGATTAAGATGATATCGATGGAATAGGTCTGAATTGCCATCGATTTCAGTACACTGACTGGTAATGCGTTCTGTCAGGTGATTTAAATTTCTTATCTTCATTGAGTAAACTTTCCCTTTCAGCACACTCCAGAAAAGGAAATCAAGGGGAGAAAGTCTGGCGTACGAGGGTACCACTCCACATAACCTCTTCTCCAAATCCAGTGAGGAAAATTGTCATTCAACCAATCTCGAATAGCTGCTGCAAAATGAGCAGGGGCTCCATCCTGCTGAAACCAGTCTGGAAGTCCCTCACCCAAACTTTCAATTTGAGGCATCAATTTGTCACTCAGCATGTTCAGATAAGTCTCACCCGTTACATGTTTACCAAAGAAGAAAGGTTCCTAGCACATGAGTCTGAAGTCTTTGGTCACCCAGAACGGAGTTTGTCCAACACACTGCCTGTTGCTTTGAACTTTGTGATTAATTTCCCGACGGCAGTAAAACAAATAGGTTGACGATGAGTGTGTCGAAGATTAAATTCTTCCGTAATTTTGCGATACGACCATCCTTTCTCGTCCACTTAAGAGTATTAACTCGACTCGTTCTTCTTTAGATAGAGCCATCATTCAATCTGGAAAAGCAAAAACAAATTATTAGAATTCTCTATGTACTCAGACTTTATGGTCACTATGTTATCTGTATGAGTCTTAGGATGACCTTTGAATTAAATCCTGTAATCTTGTATTACCCTTCCAATATTATGGTCCGGTTCGGATCAGACCCAAGTGTTATTTTTCTTTGTGTGCTCTCCTATAAATAGGTTGTGTATGTGAGAAAAAATAAAAGTGTTGATTGCAATTCTGCATGTCTTTTGCATAAAGGGTGCATATAAAAGATCGGTTCAGTTAATGCTTTGACAAAATATATATATGGTCGTTGGAAACTTTTTAAATCTAAATAACATTGTAGCATTGGGTCAGATCCTATCCAACCGTGCCGTTTATAACCGCAATAACAGTGTCGTGCCATGCAAAATCAGCGTCCGGGGTGAGAGTCTACGACGACTCTCCCGTACATATGAGGAAGTCGGCAGACCAGCCGCGAAGCACCACCATGATTGGCGTGAATTGTAAGAAAATTTTCAAAAATAAAACCTGCTTTTCCTTGATTTTGAGCACTTTTTATTACATTTTCCTAACTTGAGTAACATTATAGAGCCACTACCTAAAGCAGGAAGAGGATTTAAGTACATACTAGTAATGTTCCAAGTAATTTTTCCTCTCTGTTTTTCTTTCCTTCTTTTCTTTTTTCCTTCCGAATTTTTCGCTTCCTTACTTCGACTCCCGGGCCGTCGCCCCGCTCCCTCCCCAAGGCCATGGCACTGCGCAATACACTATACGAGAGGACGGTTAACTATGTATATAACCTATCATTCTATTTGATATTCATGATAATTTCATTTCCTTGCTATAAGACTGCCTTATCGATTGCAAATGCTACATACATAAACTAAAAAAAAAAAGTATTTATTGTGACGTAATATCAAAGAACGAGAGTGTGATTGTTATTGTGGCAGATAAGACCTGCCTACGAGAAGAGACATGACTTTCACGATGCCATTTCGGGACGAAACTTGTTTCGTGGGCACCTGTTGTTGCAGATATCAGGTTTTACCTCTGCAACAACAACTCCCAAATGTAGCCAGCTTATCACCCCAAAATCCAGTTTTTGTGCCTTGTATCAATGAATGGTTTTAATTGAACAAATCAGGTTTTTATTTTGTACGATAAGAACCAAAAGAAGAAAACTTATCTATCCAAATGGTAACTTGCTCACTGTATTTTACCAGGTATTTTATTTTATTTATTTATTTTAAAAAAAATCAAAACTAAGACTTGTTAGCTTCAGCAACAAGGGGCACATCAGCTTTGGGTGTGCACGTAATGGTTTTACGCATTACATAAATTCTATTAACTACAGTAAATATACTATAGTACTATGATAGGCCTATTTATTATAAATATATTAAATATTATAGTATGTGAGTAAGCAAATCGAATAACTTACATTTTGACATGCACTTTGAAGAACTGAAACCCGTTGGAAAACCCAAGAAGAAGAATTTCTTCCGTTGGTCTCCGCTGCAGACGACCATGCACATTACTTCCTTGCTAAGTTCAGCCACCCTTTTGTAGAAAGTGAGCCAGGTAGTATCTACAAAACGGGAGAATGTAGAAAGTGTCAGGTAATATCTACAAAACGGTATAATGTTGAAAGTGAGCCAGGTAGTATATAAAAACGGAAGAATGTTGAAAGTGAGCCAGGTAGTATATAAAAACGGCAGAAAGTGAGTCAGGTAATATCTATAAAACGGTAGAATGTAGAAAGTGAGCCAGATAGTGTATAAAAACGGTAAAATGTATAAAGTGTCAGGTAATATCTACAAAACGGTAGAACGTAGAAAGTATCAGGTAATATCTACAAAACGGTAGAATGTAGAAAGTGAGCCAGGTAGTACTCCAAAACGATAGAAGTAGAAAATGAGCAGATAGTATCTACAGAACGGTGGAATGTAGAAAGTGAGCCAAATAGTATCCACAAAACGGTAGAATGTAGAAAGTGAGCCAGGTAGATATAGAAAATGGTATAGTGTAGAAAGTGAGCCAAGTAGTATTTTTAAAACGGTAGAAGTAGGAAACGAACCAGATATTTAATAGTATTTACAGAACAGTAGAATGTAGAAAGTGAGCCAAATAGTATCTACAAAACAGTAGACTGTAGAAACCGAGACAGGTATTATCTAAAACTGGTAGAATGTAGAACGTGGGCTTATTTTTCAATGAGGAGTTTATATACGAAGTTTCGTCTTTACAATTTGACAAGCTCGTGAGATGCTTAATTTTTCGCCTACATGTTTACTCCCGCTCCCCACTAAAACAGGCATTTTAATAAAAGCGACATGATAAAAATCCAGTTAAGAATAGGTGATAATTATATCCAAAAATTCATTTCAAACGGTTCAGCCGTTTTGACATAATGCGATCACAAACAAGATTATTTTTCATACTAGTAGATTATTCTTACAGAATTAGGAATGCCGGAAAAGCTAATTACAGTAAGATATGTTCTAATGAATCCCAAAGTAAAAGTCTGGGTAGGAATATTCTTGTCCACGAGTTTTCAGGTCGGGAATAGGTGAAACAAGGAGAGCAATATTGCTATTATTATTCAACTTTGTCCTGGAATACGCTATAAGGAAAATCAGATAGCAACCAGGGCCTAGAGTTGAATGGTATTCACCAGGTTATGGCATATGCTGATGATGCAAATTTAATAGGAGATGATGGGAAAACAATAGGTCTTATTAAACGCATGCAGGGACATGGATTTACAACTAAATGCAGAGAAAACTAAATACATGGAAGTTCGTCGAGATCGTAATACGGCAAGGATGCATCAAAATATCAAATAATACTTTCGGCAAAGTAGATACTTTCAAATATCTAGAATCAATACTATTAACAGACGAAAACCATATTCACGAAGAAATTAAATGTCGACTAAAAGCTGGAAATTCGTGTTATTGTTCACTTCAAAATCTTGTGTCATCGCGAGTTTTGTTGATGAATTTTAAGCTTAAAATACTGTACAGGATAAAACGATAATCGTGTCTGTTGTGCTGTATGGTTGCGAAACATAGTCGCTTACTCTGAGGGAAGAATGCAGATTGAAAATGTTTGAGAATAAAATCCTGAGGCGAATATTGGGACCCAAGAGGAACGAGAATGGGGAATGGTGGAAACTTCTAATGAGGAACTATATAATTTATAATGTTTGCCAAACATTGTTAGGGTCATTAAGTCTAGGAGGCTCAGGTGAGCAGGCCATGTAGCCGGAAGAGAAGAAGGTAGGAACGCTTTCGAAGTGTTAACTGGAAATCCAATCGGAAAACGACCGCTAGGAAGACCTAGGCTCAGATAGGAGAAAAATATTAAGATAAATCTCACAGAAATAAGAATACAAAATAGACATTGGATCCAGTAGGCTAAAGTCAGAAGTCAATAGAGGCTATTGCGAACACGGTATTGAACGTCTGGGTTGCATGGATGATAGAGTTAATTGGTTAGATTATGCGGCCATGTGTATTATGGTGATACATGTTTTCGCAACTTTTCTCGTTTACCAATCTTGTCGACCCTTCTCACCAGAAAAAAAAAAAAAACTCTGCAGGCATTTCTCATTACCATCAATATATCTGACACTATTGTCCCTATTAGTATCTATATGCCCCTATTAGTAACTAATAACACTAGTGTCACTTCCAACCAACCGCTTACTGTACCGAACTACATGAAAATGACACAAAACAATAGTGATTATTGATCTTAGGCGTCTACCTGATTATTCGTTGAAGCTCCTCGTTGCACCAAGAAGAGTTCTTTTTTATTGTTCTATGCAGAACCATTTTCTGCAAATCTTAACAGGTCAAGATTTCAAGTTCATCTAAGAAAAAAATTCGCCCATCCCAAGTTTCTCCGATATTCTACAAGATATGATCAAAAAGTACGGTGAATAATATTATTAGAAACAAGGTAATAAGCTTATATGGAATTTGATTTAATCTCCTTCGAAGTAGTCTCCTTGGCTAGCAATGCAGTTATCTCAACATTTAATCCATGACTGGAAGAATTTCTGGAAGGCTTCTTCTGCTCTGTCATGGCCATCTCAATGTCAGCAATGGTGTCCAAACGTTTTCCTTTAAGAACGGTTTTAATTTTGGGGAAGAGTCAGAAGTCAGGTCATTTCATACGTGGAGAGTACGATGGATGTGGATAGACAGAAATATTTTTTTTATTATCCAAAACTCCTGTTTTGTCAGTCAGAAGTCGGGGAACGAATTTCGCATTCACTCTTTACATTTCCAAATCAATGGTTAAAATGCTTTGTACGGATCCGTATTGGATGTTTAGTTCTTTGGAAAGCTCTCGAAAAGTTATTCATCTGTTTGAACGAAGAAAAACTTTGCACATTTTCCTCTGTTTGTGAGTTTAATGGACGTCCATTCGTCTTTCAAAGTTACTTCGTCTTACTCCGACTCATTGTCGCTTTTAAATCGCTCATATCACTTATAAACAATCTTCAGAGTTACAGCATTATTGCCATACACCAATTTTCACATTTCATGACTTTTTTAGGCACTTTTTTTTAAAAGCAACTTGAAACAGAACTTAATGTTCACGCGTTGTTGATGCTCGACAGACACTATAAAAACCTCACTCCAGTGGCTCTGGACACTGACTGGCAAATCAGAACGTGTTCCAACTTGACGCTGCCTGTCTCAACGGATCAGGCTATCGGACAAATTACATCAAATGGTTGTAACGCCAGCAGTTGTTGCTAAGAAAAATCATTCACCGTATTTTTGATCACACCTTCTATTTCTATCATCTGTCCATCAAGTTTTCATTATACAGTACTAAACGCTCATTCGATATGCGCATTACTGACTGGAATAGTGAGAATATACTGCACTATTTATCGGTAAGTTCGTGCTTCTGCTATCTCGAAAAGCATCCTCTATAATATGTTATAATATATTAAATATTATAGTGTTACAGTATATTTACTAACATTAATAAAATTTACTCAATATGCGTAAATAATTCTTGCTTTACATGAAATAATCATTAGATCTATGCGTGCATGAAGCTGATTGTATTCGCAACTGCCCTTGCGTTAGGTCTTTTGTCCTCCCCCCTTGTAGGCGTACCTAGAGCAGTAATTCTCAACAGGTATATCGTGACACACTGGTGTATCACGTGGTCCCATAAGGTGTGTCGCAAGATTTAAAATTTAAAAAAAAAAAATCAGTACACATAATTTAATTTGTTTAAATCAATTTTGAGATAAACTGTACCAGTCAATACTTAGTAATATATAGACTCAATCTTATATATAAAAGAGAACGCACAAATCCTTTGTTCCCTCATCACGCTAATACGGCTGAAGCAATTTCTTTCATTTTTGGGGGGTTATTAGGATTTGGACCCTAGATGGTTTTTATCATATCACTTTAATTTTTAATTACCAGTGTCTTGAGATAATTGACCATTCAAGTGTCCATAACGTACAAATCCTTTGTTAGTTCATCATAGGTATAAAAATAAACGTATTTATATGCAACCCGCATGACCGTGTCACTCGGCGGGTTAACATAAATGACAGGCGATATAATGTTAACATTTACTGCAATCTTCTATGGTTTTTATCATATCACTTGAAAGCGAAAAAGTAAAAATTATCTAAGTAACAAAGTTTATTGCGTTCCGGGGTGACCGCAGCGAAGCGGGGCGGGTTAACATAAATGACAGGCGATATAATGTTAAGATTTAGTGCAATCTTCTATGGTTTTTATCATATCACTTGAAAGCGAAAAAGTAAAAATTATCTAAGTAACAAAGTTTATTGCGTTCCGGGGTGACCGCAGCGAAGCGGGGCGGGTTAACATAAATGACAGGCGATATAATGTTAAGATTTAGTGCAATCTTCTATGGTTTTTATCATATCACTTGAAAGCGAAAAAGTAAAAATTATCTAAGTAACAAAGTTTATTGCGTTCCGGGGTGACCGCAGCGAAGCGGGGCGGGTTAACATAAATGACAGGCGAAATAATGTTAAGATTTACTGCAATCTTCTATGGTTTTTATCATATCACTTGAAAGCGAAAAAGTAAAAATTATCTAAGTAACAACGTTTATTGCGTTCCGGGGTGACCGCAGCGAAGCGGGGCGGGTTAACATAAATGACAGGCGATATAATGTTAACATTTACTGCAATCTTCTATGGTTTTTATCATATCACTTGAAAGCGAAAAAGTAAAAATTATCTAAGTAACAACGTTTATTGCGTTCCGGGGTGACCGCAGCGAAGCGGGGCGGGTTAACATAAATGACAGGCGATATAATGTTAACATTTACTGCAATCTTCTATGGTTTTTATCATATCACTTGAAAGCGAAAAAGTAAAAATTATCTAAGTAACAAAGTTTATTGCGTTCCGGGGTGACCGCAGCGAAGCGGGGCGGGTTAACATAAATGACAGGCGATATAATGTTAACATTTACTGCAATCTTCTATGGTTTTTATCATATCACTTGAAAGCGAAAAAGTAAAAATTATCTAAGTAACAACGTTTATTGCGTTCCGGGGTGACCGCAGCGAAGCGGGGCGGGTTAACATAAATGACAGGCGATATAATGTTAAGATTTAGTGCAATCTTCTATGGTTTTTATCATATCACTTGAAAGCGAAAAAGTAAAAATTATCTAAGTAACAAAGTTTATTGCGTTCCGGGGTGACCGCAGCGAAGCGGGGCGGGTTAACATAAATGACAGGCGATATAATGTTAACATTTACTGCAATCTTCTATGGTTTTTATCATATCACTTGAAAGCGAAAAAGTAAAAATTATCTAAGTAACAAAGTTTATTGCGTTCCGGGGTGACCGCAGCGAAGCGGGGCGGGTTAACATAAATGACAGGCGATATAATGTTAACATTTACTGCAATCTTCTATGGTTTTTATCATATCACTTGAAAGCGAAAAAGTAAAAATTATCTAAGTAACAACGTTTATTGCGTTCCGGGGTGACCGCAGCGAAGCGGGGCGGGTTAACATAAATGACAGGCGATATAATGTTAACATTTACTGCAATCTTCTATGGTTTTTATCATATCACTTGAAAGCGAAAAAGTAAAAATTATCTAAGTAACAAAGTTTATTGCGTTCCGGGGTGACCGCAGCGAAGCGGGGCGGGTTAACATAAATGACAGGCGATATAATGTTAACATTTACTGCAATCTTCTATGGTTTTTATCATATCACTTGAAAGCGAAAAAGTAAAAATTATCTAAGTAACAAAGTTTATTGCGTTCCGGGGTGACCGCAGCGAAGCGGGGCGGGTTAACATAAATGACAGGCGATATAATGTTAACATTTACTGCAATCTTCTATGGTTTTTATCATATCACTTGAAAGCGAAAAAGTAAAAATTATCTAAGTAACAAAGTTTATTGCGTTCCGGGGTGACCGCAGCGAAGCGGGGCGGGTTAACATAAATGACAGGCGATATAATGTTAACATTTACTGCAATCTTCTATGGTTTTTATCATATCACTTGAAAGCGAAAAAGTAAAAATTATCTAAGTAACAACGTTTATTGCGTTCCGGGGTGACCGCAGCGAAGCGGGGCGGGTTAACATAAATGACAGGCGATATAATGTTAACATTTACTGCAATCTTCTATGGTTTTTATCATATCACTTGAAAGCGAAAAAGTAAAAATTATCTAAGTAACAACGTTTATTGCGTTCCGGGGTGACCGCAGCGAAGCGGGGCGGGTTAACATAAATGACAGGCGATATAATGTTAACATTTACTGCAATCTTCTATGGTTTTTATCATATCACTTGAAAGCGAAAAAGTAAAAATTATCTAAGTAACAACGTTTATTGCGTTCCGGGGTGACCGCAGCGAAGCGGGGCGGGTTAACATAAATGACAGGCGATATAATGTTAACATTTACTGCAATCTTCTATGGTTTTTATCATATCACTTGAAAGCGAAAAAGTAAAAATTATCTAAGTAACAACGTTTATTGCGTTCCGGGGTGACCGCAGCGAAGCGGGGCGGGTTAACATAAATGACAGGCGATATAATGTTAACATTTACTGCAATCTTCTATGGTTTTTATCATATCACTTGAAAGCGAAAAAGTAAAAATTATCTAAGTAACAACGTTTATTGCGTTCCGGGGTGACCGCAGCGAAGCGGGGCGGGTTAACATAAATGACAGGCGATATAATGTTAACATTTACTGCAATCTTCTATGGTTTTTATCATATCACTTGAAAGCGAAAAAGTAAAAATTATCTAAGTAACAACGTTTATTGCGTTCCGGGGTGACCGCAGCGAAGCGGGGCGGGTTAACATAAATGACAGGCGATATAATGTTAACATTTACTGCAATCTTCTATGGTTTTTATCATATCACTTGAAAGCGAAAAAGTAAAAATTATCTAAGTAACAACGTTTATTGCGTTCCGGGGTGACCGCAGCGAAGCGGGGCGGGTTAACATAAATGACAGGCGATATAATGTTAACATTTACTGCAATCTTCTATGGTTTTTATCATATCACTTGAAAGCGAAAAAGTAAAAATTATCTAAGTAACAACGTTTATTGCGTTCCGGGGTGACCGCAGCGAAGCGGGGCGGGTTAACATAAATGACAGGCGATATAATGTTAACATTTACTGCAATCTTCTATGGTTTTTATCATATCACTTGAAAGCGAAAAAGTAAAAATTATCTAAGTAACAACGTTTATTGCGTTCCGGGGTGACCGCAGCGAAGCGGGGCGGGTTAACATAAATGACAGGCGATATAATGTTAACATTTACTGCAATCTTCTATGGTTTTTATCATATCACTTGAAAGCGAAAAAGTAAAAATTATCTAAGTAACAACGTTTATTGCGTTCCGGGGTGACCGCAGCGAAGCGGGGCGGGTTAACATAAATGACAGGCGATATAATGTTAACATTTACTGCAATCTTCTATGGTTTTTATCATATCACTTGAAAGCGAAAAAGTAAAAATTATCTAAGTAACAACGTTTATTGCGTTCCGGGGTGACCGCAGCGAAGCGGGCGGGTTAACATAAATGACAGGCGATATAATGTTAACATTTACTGCAATCTTCTATGGTTTTTATCATATCACTTGAAAGCGAAAAAGTAAAAATTATCTAAGTAACAACGTTTATTGCGTTCCGGGGTGACCGCAGCGAAGCGGGGCGCCTCTGAATGTTAAGTTATCATATCACTTGAAAGCGAAAAAGTAAAAATATCTAAGTAACAACGTTTATTGCGTTCCGGGGTGACCGCAGCGAAGCGGAAGTAACAACGTTTATTGCGTTCCGGGGTGACCGCAGCGAAGCGGGGCGGGTTAACATAAATGACAGGCGATATAATGTTAACATTTACTGCAATCTTCTATGGTTTTTATCATATCACTTGAAAGCGAAAAAGTAAAAATTATCTAAGTAACAACGTTTATTGCGTTCCGGGGTGACCGCAGCGAAGCGGGGCGGGTTAACATAAATGACAGGCGATATAATGTTAACATTTACTGCAATCTTCTATGGTTTTTATCATATCACTTGAAAGCGAAAAAGTAAAAATTATCTAAGTAACAACGTTTATTGCGTTCCGGGGTGACCGCAGCGAAGCGGGGCGGGTTAACATAAATGACAGGCGATATAATGTTAACATTTACTGCAATCTTCTATGGTTTTTATCATATCACTTGAAAGCGAAAAAGTAAAAATTATCTAAGTAACAACGTTTATTGCGTTCCGGGGTGACCGCAGCGAAGCGGGGCGGGTTAACATAAATGACAGGCGATATAATGTTAACATTTACTGCAATCTTCTATGGTTTTTATCATATCACTTGAAAGCGAAAAAGTAAAAATTATCTAAGTAACAACGTTTATTGCGTTCCGGGGTGACCGCAGCGAAGCGGGGCGGGTTAACATAAATGACAGGCGATATAATGTTAACATTTACTGCAATCTTCTATGGTTTTTATCATATCACTTGAAAGCGAAAAAGTAAAAATTATCTAAGTAACAACGTTTATTGCGTTCCGGGGTGACCGCAGCGAAGCGGGGCGGGTTAACATAAATGACAGGCGATATAATGTTAACATTTACTGCAATCTTCTATGGTTTTTATCATATCACTTGAAAGCGAAAAAGTAAAAATTATCTAAGTAACAACGTTTATTGCGTTCCGGGGTGACCGCAGCGAAGCGGGGCGGGTTAACATAAATGACAGGCGATATAATGTTAACATTTACTGCAATCTTCTATGGTTTTTATCATATCACTTGAAAGCGAAAAAGTAAAAATTATCTAAGTAACAACGTTTATTGCGTTCCGGGGTGACCGCAGCGAAGCGGGGCGGGTTAACATAAATGACAGGCGATATAATGTTAACATTTACTGCAATCTTCTATGGTTTTTATCATATCACTTGAAAGCGAAAAAGTAAAAATTATCTAAGTAACAACGTTTATTGCGTTCCGGGGTGACCGCAGCGAAGCGGGGCGGGTTAACATAAATGACAGGCGATATAATGTTAACATTTACTGCAATCTTCTATGGTTTTTATCATATCACTTGAAAGCGAAAAAGTAAAAATTATCTAAGTAACAACGTTTATTGCGTTCCGGGGTGACCGCAGCGAAGCGGGGCGGGTTAACATAAATGACAGGCGATATAATGTTAACATTTACTGCAATCTTCTATGGTTTTTATCATATCACTTGAAAGCGAAAAAGTAAAAATTATCTAAGTAACAACGTTTATTGCGTTCCGGGGTGACCGCAGCGAAGCGGGGCGGGTTAACATAAATGACAGGCGATATAATGTTAACATTTACTGCAATCTTCTATGGTTTTTATCATATCACTTGAAAGCGAAAAAGTAAAAATTATCTAAGTAACAACGTTTATTGCGTTCCGGGGTGACCGCAGCGAAGCGGGGCGGGTTAACATAAATGACAGGCGATATAATGTTAACATTTACTGCAATCTTCTATGGTTTTTATCATATCACTTGAAAGCGAAAAAGTAAAAATTATCTAAGTAACAACGTTTATTGCGTTCCGGGGTGACCGCAGCGAAGCGGGGCGGGTTAACATAAATGACAGGCGATATAATGTTAACATTTACTGCAATCTTCTATGGTTTTTATCATATCACTTGAAAGCGAAAAAGTAAAAATTATCTAAGTAACAACGTTTATTGCGTTCCGGGGTGACCGCAGCGAAGCGGGGCGGGTTAACATAAATGACAGGCGATATAATGTTAACATTTACTGCAATCTTCTATGGTTTTTATCATATCACTTGAAAGCGAAAAAGTAAAAATTATCTAAGTAACAACGTTTATTGCGTTCCGGGGTGACCGCAGCGAAGCGGGGCGGGTTAACATAAATGACAGGCGATATAATGTTAACATTTACTGCAATCTTCTATGGTTTTTATCATATCACTTGAAAGCGAAAAAGTAAAAATTATCTAAGTAACAACGTTTATTGCGTTCCGGGGTGACCGCAGCGAAGCGGGGCGGGTTAACATAAATGACAGGCGATATAATGTTAACATTTACTGCAATCTTCTATGGTTTTTATCATATCACTTGAAAGCGAAAAAGTAAAAATTATCTAAGTAACAACGTTTATTGCGTTCCGGGGTGACCGCAGCGAAGCGGGGCGGGTTAACATAAATGACAGGCGATATAATGTTAACATTTACTGCAATCTTCTATGGTTTTTATCATATCACTTGAAAGCGAAAAAGTAAAAATTATCTAAGTAACAACGTTTATTGCGTTCCGGGGTGACCGCAGCGAAGCGGGGCGGGTTAACATAAATGACAGGCGATATAATGTTAACATTTACTGCAATCTTCTATGGTTTTTATCATATCACTTGAAAGCGAAAAAGTAAAAATTATCTAAGTAACAACGTTTATTGCGTTCCGGGGTGACCGCAGCGAAGCGGGGCGGGTTAACATAAATGACAGGCGATATAATGTTAACATTTACTGCAATCTTCTATGGTTTTTATCATATCACTTGAAAGCGAAAAAGTAAAAATTATCTAAGTAACAACGTTTATTGCGTTCCGGGGTGACCGCAGCGAAGCGGGGCGGGTTAACATAAATGACAGGCGATATAATGTTAACATTTACTGCAATCTTCTATGGTTTTTATCATATCACTTGAAAGCGAAAAAGTAAAAATTATCTAAGTAACAACGTTTATTGCGTTCCGGGGTGACCGCAGCGAAGCGGGGCGGGTTAACATAAATGACAGGCGATATAATGTTAACATTTACTGCAATCTTCTATGGTTTTTATCATATCACTTGAAAGCGAAAAAGTAAAAATTATCTAAGTAACAACGTTTATTGCGTTCCGGGGTGACCGCAGCGAAGCGGGGCGGGTTAACATAAATGACAGGCGATATAATGTTAACATTTACTGCAATCTTCTATGGTTTTTATCATATCACTTGAAAGCGAAAAAGTAAAAATTATCTAAGTAACAACGTTTATTGCGTTCCGGGGTGACCGCAGCGAAGCGGGGCGGGTTAACATAAATGACAGGCGATATAATGTTAACATTTACTGCAATCTTCTATGGTTTTTATCATATCACTTGAAAGCGAAAAAGTAAAAATTATCTAAGTAACAACGTTTATTGCGTTCCGGGGTGACCGCAGCGAAGCGGGGCGGGTTAACATAAATGACAGGCGATATAATGTTAACATTTACTGCAATCTTCTATGGTTTTTATCATATCACTTGAAAGCGAAAAAGTAAAAATTATCTAAGTAACAACGTTTATTGCGTTCCGGGGTGACCGCAGCGAAGCGGGGCGGGTTAACATAAATGACAGGCGATATAATGTTAACATTTACTGCAATCTTCTATGGTTTTTATCATATCACTTGAAAGCGAAAAAGTAAAAATTATCTAAGTAACAACGTTTATTGCGTTCCGGGGTGACCGCAGCGAAGCGGGGCGGGTTAACATAAATGACAGGCGATATAATGTTAACATTTACTGCAATCTTCTATGGTTTTTATCATATCACTTGAAAGCGAAAAAGTAAAAATTATCTAAGTAACAACGTTTATTGCGTTCCGGGGTGACCGCAGCGAAGCGGGGCGGGTTAACATAAATGACAGGCGATATAATGTTAACATTTACTGCAATCTTCTATGGTTTTTATCATATCACTTGAAAGCGAAAAAGTAAAAATTATCTAAGTAACAACGTTTATTGCGTTCCGGGGTGACCGCAGCGAAGCGGGGCGGGTTAACATAAATGACAGGCGATATAATGTTAACATTTACTGCAATCTTCTATGGTTTTTATCATATCACTTGAAAGCGAAAAAGTAAAAATTATCTAAGTAACAACGTTTATTGCGTTCCGGGGTGACCGCAGCGAAGCGGGGCGGGTTAACATAAATGACAGGCGATATAATGTTAACATTTACTGCAATCTTCTATGGTTTTTATCATATCACTTGAAAGCGAAAAAGTAAAAATTATCTAAGTAACAACGTTTATTGCGTTCCGGGGTGACCGCAGCGAAGCGGGGCGGGTTAACATAAATGACAGGCGATATAATGTTAACATTTACTGCAATCTTCTATGGTTTTTATCATATCACTTGAAAGCGAAAAAGTAAAAATTATCTAAGTAACAACGTTTATTGCGTTCCGGGGTGACCGCAGCGAAGCGGGGCGGGTTAACATAAATGACAGGCGATATAATGTTAACATTTACTGCAATCTTCTATGGTTTTTATCATATCACTTGAAAGCGAAAAAGTAAAAATTATCTAAGTAACAACGTTTATTGCGTTCCGGGGTGACCGCAGCGAAGCGGGGCGGGTTAACATAAATGACAGGCGATATAATGTTAACATTTACTGCAATCTTCTATGGTTTTTATCATATCACTTGAAAGCGAAAAAGTAAAAATTATCTAAGTAACAACGTTTATTGCGTTCCGGGGTGACCGCAGCGAAGCGGGGCGGGTTAACATAAATGACAGGCGATATAATGTTAACATTTACTGCAATCTTCTATGGTTTTTATCATATCACTTGAAAGCGAAAAAGTAAAAATTATCTAAGTAACAACGTTTATTGCGTTCCGGGGTGACCGCAGCGAAGCGGGGCGGGTTAACATAAATGACAGGCGATATAATGTTAACATTTACTGCAATCTTCTATGGTTTTTATCATATCACTTGAAAGCGAAAAAGTAAAAATTATCTAAGTAACAACGTTTATTGCGTTCCGGGGTGACCGCAGCGAAGCGGGGCGGGTTAACATAAATGACAGGCGATATAATGTTAACATTTACTGCAATCTTCTATGGTTTTTATCATATCACTTGAAAGCGAAAAAGTAAAAATTATCTAAGTAACAACGTTTATTGCGTTCCGGGGTGACCGCAGCGAAGCGGGGCGGGTTAACATAAATGACAGGCGATATAATGTTAACATTTACTGCAATCTTCTATGGTTTTTATCATATCACTTGAAAGCGAAAAAGTAAAAATTATCTAAGTAACAACGTTTATTGCGTTCCGGGGTGACCGCAGCGAAGCGGGGCGGGTTAACATAAATGACAGGCGATATAATGTTAACATTTACTGCAATCTTCTATGGTTTTTATCATATCACTTGAAAGCGAAAAAGTAAAAATTATCTAAGTAACAACGTTTATTGCGTTCCGGGGTGACCGCAGCGAAGCGGGGCGGGTTAACATAAATGACAGGCGATATAATGTTAACATTTACTGCAATCTTCTATGGTTTTTATCATATCACTTGAAAGCGAAAAAGTAAAAATTATCTAAGTAACAACGTTTATTGCGTTCCGGGGTGACCGCAGCGAAGCGGGGCGGGTTAACATAAATGACAGGCGATATAATGTTAACATTTACTGCAATCTTCTATGGTTTTTATCATATCACTTGAAAGCGAAAAAGTAAAAATTATCTAAGTAACAACGTTTATTGCGTTCCGGGGTGACCGCAGCGAAGCGGGGCGGGTTAACATAAATGACAGGCGATATAATGTTAACATTTACTGCAATCTTCTATGGTTTTTATCATATCACTTGAAAGCGAAAAAGTAAAAATTATCTAAGTAACAACGTTTATTGCGTTCCGGGGTGACCGCAGCGAAGCGGGGCGGGTTAACATAAATGACAGGCGATATAATGTTAACATTTACTGCAATCTTCTATGGTTTTTATCATATCACTTGAAAGCGAAAAAGTAAAAATTATCTAAGTAACAACGTTTATTGCGTTCCGGGGTGACCGCAGCGAAGCGGGGCGGGTTAACATAAATGACAGGCGATATAATGTTAACATTTACTGCAATCTTCTATGGTTTTTATCATATCACTTGAAAGCGAAAAAGTAAAAATTATCTAAGTAACAACGTTTATTGCGTTCCGGGGTGACCGCAGCGAAGCGGGGCGGGTTAACATAAATGACAGGCGATATAATGTTAACATTTACTGCAATCTTCTATGGTTTTTATCATATCACTTGAAAGCGAAAAAGTAAAAATTATCTAAGTAACAACGTTTATTGCGTTCCGGGGTGACCGCAGCGAAGCGGGGCGGGTTAACATAAATGACAGGCGATATAATGTTAACATTTACTGCAATCTTCTATGGTTTTTATCATATCACTTGAAAGCGAAAAAGTAAAAATTATCTAAGTAACAACGTTTATTGCGTTCCGGGGTGACCGCAGCGAAGCGGGGCGGGTTAACATAAATGACAGGCGATATAATGTTAACATTTACTGCAATCTTCTATGGTTTTTATCATATCACTTGAAAGCGAAAAAGTAAAAATTATCTAAGTAACAACGTTTATTGCGTTCCGGGGTGACCGCAGCGAAGCGGGGCGGGTTAACATAAATGACAGGCGATATAATGTT
Source organism: Thermobia domestica (assembly GCF_964235325.1). Classification (NCBI taxonomy): domain Eukaryota; kingdom Metazoa; phylum Arthropoda; class Insecta; order Zygentoma; family Lepismatidae; genus Thermobia; species Thermobia domestica. The sequence goes on from NC_137466.1 coordinate 214,029,539, forward strand.
AACATTTACTGCAATCTTCTATGGTTTTTATCATATCACTTGAAAGCGAAAAAGTAAAAATTATCTAAGTAACAACGTTTATTGCGTTCCGGGGTGACCGCAGCGAAGCGGGGCGGGTTAACATAAATGACAGGCGATATAATGTTAACATTTACTGCAATCTACTATGGTTTTTATCATATCACTTGAAAGCGAAAAAGTAAAAATTATCTAAGTAACAACGTTTATTGCGTTCCGGGGTGACCGCAGCGAAGCGGGACGGGGTAACATAAATGACAGGCGATATAATGTTAACATTTACTGCAATCTACTATGGTTTTTATCATATCACTTGAAAGCGAAAAAGTAAAAATTATCTAAGTAACAACGTTTATTGCGTTCCGGGGTGACCGCAGCGAAGCGGGACGGGGTAACATAAATGACAGGCGATATAATGTTAACATTTACTGCAATCTACTATGGTTTTTATCATATCACTTGAAAGCGAAAAAGTAAAAATTATCTAAGTAACAACGTTTATTGCGTTCCGGGGTGACCGCAGCGAAGCGGGACGGGGTAACATAAATGACAGGCGATATAATGTTAACATTTACTGCAATCTACTATGGTTTTTATCATATCACTTGAAAGCGAAAAAGTAAAAATTATCTAAGTAACAACGTTTATTGCGTTCCGGGGTGACCGCAGCGAAGCGGGACGGGGTAACATAAATGACAGGCGATATAATGTTAACATTTACTGCAATCTACTATGGTTTTTATCATATCACTTGAAAGCGAAAAAGTAAAAATTATCTAAGTAACAACGTTTATTGCGTTCCGGGGTGACCGCAGCGAAGCGGGACGGGGTAACATAAATGACAGGCGATATAATGTTAACATTTACTGCAATCTACTATGGTTTTTATCATATCACTTGAAAGCGAAAAAGTAAAAATTATCTAAGTAACAAAGTTTATTGCGTTCCGGGGTGACCGCAGCGAAGCGGGGCGGGTTAACATAAATGACAGGCGATATAATGTTAACATTTACTGCAATCTACTATGGTTTTTATCATATCACTTGAAAGCGAAAAAGTAAAAATTATCTAAGTAACAACGTTTATTGCGTTCCGGGGTGACCGCAGCGAAGCGGGGTGAACGCTGCTAGTACTTCATAAAATGTGTCACAATATTTGGGGAAGAGACTCTTCACATCCAAATAAGAAAGAAAGTTCATATGGATCTGTGCTCAGAAGTGGATAGTTTCGGAGTTATAAGATGCCGAAAACATGAAACATGTGAACTTTAAAAGTTCATAGCTCCACTACTATTGGATCTATCGTAGTCGGGTCAAGACATCCCTGAGGAACTGGTATATAAACTATCCAAATATCCATGTTTAACAATTCTCCAGTACTTGCACACTAATTTTCAGAGACGTAGGTGGAGAGTGATCAAGTGCTTCCAAAACAGCCTCTCTCAAAATGATTGTGCAAGTACCGGAGAAGGATATTTGGATAGTTCACATACTAGTTCCTCAGTGATGTTTTGACCCGACTACAATCGATCCTAATAGTAGTGGTACTATGGACCTTCAAAGTTCACTTTTTCACGTTTTTGGTGGTACCCTATAACTACGAGACTCTGCACTTTTGACCACAGGTCCAGATGAACTTTTTTCATATTATGATGAGAACAATCTATTCCCAAAATATCGTTAGTAAAAAACAAAACAAAACACACACAAGAAACGTTGAGACCCACTGGAGTAGAGGGTGTCATCGAAGAGGGGGGTGTTTTGTCATTTCTAGATAGCTATACACTATGTGATCAAAAGTATCCGGACACCCCCAAAAACATACGTTTTTCATATTAGGTTCATTGTGCTGCCATCTACTGCCAGGTACTCATTATCAGCGACCTCAGTAGTCATTAGACATCGTGAGAAAGCAGAATGGGGCGCTCCGCGGAACTCACGGACTTCGAACGTGGTCATTTGATTGGGTGTCACTTGTGTCAGAAGTCTGTACGCGAGATTTTCACACTCCTAAACACTCCTAGGTCCACTGTGTCTGGTGTGATAGTGAAGGGACACGTACAGCAGAAAACCGTACAGGCCGACTCTTCTGTTGACTGACAGAGACCGCCGACAGTTGAAGAGGGTCGTAAAGTGTAATAGGCAGACATCTATCCAGACCATCACACAGGAATTCCAAACTAAATCAGGATAAACTCCAAGCACAATGATGGTTAGGTGTGAGGTGAGAAAACTTGGAATTCATGGTCGAGCGGCTGCTCATAAGCCATACATCAAGCAGGTAAATGCCAAACGACACCTCACTTGGTGTAAGGAGCGTAAACATTGGACGATTGAACAGTGGAAAAACGTTGTGAGCAGTGACGAATCATGTTACACAATGTGGCGATCCGATAGCAGGGTGTGGGTATGGCGAATGCCCGGTGAACGTCATCTGTCAGCGTGTGTAGTGCCAACAGTAAAATTCGGAAGTGGTAGTGTTATGGTGTGGTCGTGTTTTTCTTGAAGGAGGCTTGCACCCCTTGTTGTTTTGCGTAGAACTCTCACAGCGCAGGTCTACATTGATGTTTTAAGCACTTTCTTGCTTCCCACTGTTGAAGAGCAATTCGGGGATGGCGATTGCATCTTTCAAAACATTTCGAGCACCCGTTCATACTGCACGGACTGTGGCGGAGTGGTTACACGACCATAGCATCCCTGTAATGGACTGGTCTGCACAGAGTCCTGACTTGAATTCTATAGAACACCTTTGGAATGTTTTGGAATGCCGACTTCGTGCCAGGCCTCTCCGACCTTCATCGGTACCTCTCCTCATTTCGGCACTCCGTGAAGAATGGGCTGCCATTCCCCAAGAAACCTTCCAGCACCTGATTGAAAATATGCCTGCGAGAGTGGAAGCTGTCATCAAGGTTGAGGGTGAGCTAACACCATGTTGAATTCCAGCAGTACCGATGAAGGGCGCCACGAACTTGTAAGTCATTTTCAGCCAGGTATCCGGATACTTTTGATTACATAGTATATGTTATTATAGACATTTGATACTACGTCTATAATCACAAATGGGTTTAATCACAAGCTAAAATTAAAATAGTTCAAATAATATTGCTGTTTTAGTTTGCTGTTTGATGTTTTGTGTTTTCCTTTCCCTTGTTGACACAAAAAATTCATTCCTCTTGAAACAAGAGAAGCTATGTGAATTAGTCTTTGTAACAAGAAATTACAGAAATGCACTAAATGCTGTACTTTTGCTTTATAGGAAAAAAGAAGTAGAGAAATATATTTAATAACGCATTATCATTTGGTGTGGATGAGAGTGAACAGGATTCACATCGACAACCTTCCTCAATACAACAGTGACCCGAATCCCGCACGCTATACAAGCTCCATTCTCACGCGTTTGGAACGTAACGGTTTCATACTAGAATTGGGAAATTGCATGTTGTCACACTACCATCTTGAAGGATTTTTCCCAGAAATTATTTGGTAACACTCCACAACGATTCTGTTTAATCAAAACAAAAAAAATGATTGTACAAAGTCTTTGTGTTACCCTCAGTGTGTTGTTACTTATGTAGTTCTTATCCTTCTAAGCTATACAGAAGTTGTCATATTTCCACATGGATATGTTTTAAAATGAAATGAAATGAAGTCTTTTAGTTTTACGTCTCATGCTTATGTCGGCTAGGTTAAAGGAGACAGTGATGAGAAATGAATGAAATGGTGGAACGAAGAAAGTGGGAGGAAACTGTAGAACCGGGAGAAAACCCACTCACACGGTGGTTGTCCATTACAAAGCTCACTTGGCGTAAGCTGGGGTCGAACCAAGGATCCCATGCAAGAGAGGTGAACGCTTTACCATTGAGCCACCGTGGCCCCTATATATGTTTCAAATTAGAAAGTATCTCTGTATCAGGCGCACAGCCAGAAATTTTTGTTGGGAGGAGTCCAATAATACAAGTCGTTATGTCTAAGTAGTATTAAACGATTCTATTTTGTCATCGATTCTTAATTGATCGGAACAATTTACTCTTTGAAACAAATTTTTGCAAAAAAAAAAAAAAAAAAAAAAAAAGAGAAATTCAGCAAGAAGAAAGTGCATAATTATAAATAAATTGTATATTTTCATGGGTTGACAATTTTTAGTGTAAATTATCATAGAGGGTCCCGATATTTTGTCTGAAAATCTGGGAGTATTATATATGTAAATAATAATAATAAAAGGGTGTGTGAGAATAAACAAGAGAGGAAAAAACGAAAAAGAATAAAACAATAGGTGAAGAAAGTAAAAAAAAATGTAGTGGAATTTTATGACATTCTTTTGATTGATTGATTGATTGATTTAACAATCAAAAGACACAACTCAGAGGCAATTTTATACTGGATATCTAACAACAACAATAACAATGAAAAGGATTTGGGGACGTACCAGCTAGGACCTGTTTAGTGGGTACCATCCCGGCATTTGCCTGGTAGGACTGAGGAATACCCTGGAAAGCATCAGTCAGGATGGTCTGCAGCGGGAATCGAACCCACAACCTCCCGAATGCGAAGCCAATGCTTTACCACTTGAGCTACTTCGCATTTTAAAATATTACCTAGGTGGTTTTGATTTTTGTTGTATTTTTATTTTTTACTTTATTTTTCTTTAATTCTGTTGTAAATAAAGTCCATTATAACTCTATAATGAAAGTGTTTAATGAGATAATTTTTTGAGTTTTCTTCTACTCTAAATAGACTCTCAGCTTTTAAAATATAGGGGATATGCCGTGTTTGTTTCCCAGGCATTGTATGTGCAATGATTGTGTACTGAAATGTGATAAATATTAAAGGGAATAAATACATTAAGATTATGAGAAGTGCAACATAAGCACTTATTGCAGTAGTGTTTATTAATAGACCGGCAGACAGTTCTGATAAATTGTATGCAACATTGTAAGATATTGAGCTAAAAGACGCAAAGTTTTGTACGTTTTTTTTTAAAAAAAAAATTACAAATGGTTTTTAAAAAATGAGCATAATTCATTTGTTGTTGAGTTGAGTTGATTTTAGTTTAGCGTCCCTTTCAGCAGCGAGGCTATATGAGACGTGGACCTACTGCTTAACGTGGAATCCGAACCACATGAGCTCCCGCCGGGAATCGAACATAATTCATTTGATTAAAAGAGCAACCATGTGGGAGTGAACAGTCAAATACAATAGAGAGCACCATGTTTGACGCTTGCTTATCACATTCATTAGGAGCTGGAGTTCAGGTCATATTTCCGTTTGAAAAAATCGAGGTGTAAATCTTCTACATGTGTATACCAGAGTGCAGGGATGGAGAGGTAATGTAAAATGTACCATTTAGTTTTTTTTCTAGCAAATTTAGTCACTGTTAGATTTTTAGGTTGATTGTATGAGGTATGGTTGATTGTTTTCGTGTCCGATGTCTATAAAATTCCTCGATGAAGAGGCAAAGTGGTGCGATTTAAGTAATGTTCTCCAACCTGCTATATCAACCATAAAATTTTCATTCTGAATCTATTTATACGAGGGGGGACCCAAAAGAAACCGGATTGAAAGAGCGCTGCCGTTCCTAGGCGTAGTAGGGAGTTCTTCTGCTAGGTGGGTCTAGTAGAGACCTTCCCAGATCAGTAGGCCAAGCGGCGTCTGCGTAGGAGGTTAACGTTTGATCGGATTATTGTTTTTATCAATTGTTCTCGTTTGCCGCCTGCGAAATCGTTATGGCAGATTCAAAGGAACAAGGAGTGTGTTTGCTTCCTACTTGGAAAATCGGAAACGAAAACTTATCGAATGCTTCAACAGGCTTTTAAGAAGGATACTATGAACCGCACACAATTTTTTGAGTGGTTTGGGCACTTGAAGTGTGGTGAGATGAGTGTTGAAGATCATGCTCGCTCTGGGTGCTCTTCATCATTTCGAAACGACGAAAACATCGAACAAATCTGCCCCGAAATCAGCGAGGGTCATCGCTTCATGATCGATGATATTTCAAAACAGGCAGGAGTGAGTTGGAGCTCGTGCCAGCGTGAGGTTTTGCAAATGAGACATGTTGCCGTTTGTTTCTCGCCTGCTCACACAGGATCAAATCATTCGTCTGAATTTGAGCCAGGACTTGAAAAATCAGATTGAAAGTGAACCAAACTTTTTGACCAACATGATAATATTTTCCGAGAATTAAGCAAAATCTAAAAGGAAAATGTTTTGATGGTGTAGAGGCTGTAAAAAGAACTTCGCAGAGCGCATTGGACGATATAAAAGTTCCAGAGGTGCTTCAAACAGTGGGAAAGAAGATGGGAGAAATGAATCGCATTTAATGGAGAGTACTTTGAAGGAGACTGTAAGAATTTTGTAAAAAATGTAATAAATTATTTTTTTTTAGATCGAAAGTCCGGTTTCCTTTGGGCCCTCCTTCGTATAGTATAAGTAACTATGTTTGTGACTTTGTACCCAGGGCCGGCTCTACCATATGTGCAACACTTGCATTTACACAGGGCGGCAAAATCTGTCATAACTATATTATATAAAATAAGTATTTCTTGTTCGAAAGAGACTTCATGATGATGGTAGTTAAATTTTCTAAGCTGATCTTCTATTTGAATACTACATTCATAAATTATGTTTAGGTCGCATTAGTTCAGGGTCACATGGACAGTGCAAAAGCAAACGGTCAAACAAATCCCAGCATGAATTGCTTGATTGTTGTCAAATACAATAATTGAATTCTCGAACAGCAGCGAACACCTGTTCCTTTAGTTAGTTATCACAGTTTTGATATGAAAACTGATCTTGTCTTTGTTACGAACAAATTTTTTATCATTGAAGGTGGAAACTATTTTTTTAATTAACAGATGCAGAAGGAAAATCAAGAAATAAAGATAAAAGAGCTAGTTGCACTGGAATTGCAAACTGATATATTGAGATTGAAGCTCGATATCGAATTCTATAAAAAGGGTTACCATCTTTCCTCTGTAGGTGTGTTTGTTTTATCTTTCACTAACACAATACTGTAGATTATTATTTAAAGAAAAGCAGACACAACGAGTTGAGTTGAGTTGATTTTGAGTTTAACGTCCCGTTCAGCAGCGAGGCTATATGAGACGTGGGCCTACTGATTAACGTGGAATCCGAACCATATGAGCTCCCGCCGGAAATCGAACCCGGGCCTCCCACGCCAAACGCGCGTTACGCTAACCGCTTAGCCACGGAGGAGCTCCAGACACAACGAGATTGCATTTGTAGTGTTTAGACCTTTCTGAGTGCAAGTGCATTTTCCCTTCCCTTTGTTGTTCATGATGGGGTGGCATACTTAAAATAATGGCTTTTAAGATTTGTTCTTTCTGGAGAAATGGGACGGCAAATGACATTGCATGGGGCGGCCAATTGCCTAGAGCCGGCCCTGAGCAAGGCAGTTCTGTTTTATTTATCATTAGAATAACGGTGAGATAGTTCGTCTGCATTCTTTTTAGTTTTATTTATTTCTTTATTTTTTGTGAATTCTTCAGAGTACAAGATGTAAGCATAAAAGTATTTATGAATTTAAAACTCTTTAACTTCTTAACAGGGAGTGTCATTACTGTTGTTTTAATTAATATACTTTCGCTGGAAATTAAAAAAAAAAAAAAAAAAAAAGGCTGACGGAGCACCAAAGCCAGATTGCGAACCATTAGTCCACACGGGAGTAGATGATATAAAATATAAACAAATTTTTAGTAGTCTTTCCTTGTGAAGAATGTGTAAATAGCATCAGATTGAAAGCTGCTCATTATTTACACATGGGTTATCTCCACATGTAGAGAACATGTATGTTCTTGTAAATATTCATCCACACGTGTCATTGTCTTCGCATGATTTTTCCAGACGTTAGGCCATTTAAACGGTTATTTGAATTCTTCTCTACTGGTTAGTTATTTACGAATGGAATGTATATTGCATGGGGCGTTATTAACACGTTAACCAGTATATAATTTACATTAATCTTCTTTCGCCCTTGTGTCTACTTCAATTTGAACTTCCAATAATATAACACAACACATAAATGCATCAAGAGAAATTTATTGCTATCAGATAATCGTATTTGTGAGCGCCAAAGGTGACTAACTTTGAGAGAGAGAGAGAAACAATTATATACAGTAAAACTTGTCTATATTAACTAACTAACTAACTAACTCTATGGCCTATGGAACCCGGAGGTTCAATGCCGCGTTCACAAAAGATCTCCACTTATTTCTATCCTTAGCCAGTTGGATCCAGTTTCTATTTTGTATTCAAATCTCTGCGAGATCCATCTTAATATTGTCCTCCCATCTGCGCCTAGGTCTTCCTAATGGTCGTTTTCCGATTGGTCTTCCAGTCAAGACTTTGAAAGCGTTTGTACTTCCTTCCATTCTAGCTACATGGCCTGCCCACCTAAGCCTCCTAGATTTGATGACCCTAACAATGTTAAGTAAACCGTGTAATTTATGATATGTAGTTCCTCGTTATGAAGTTTCCGCCATTCCCCATTCCCGTTTCTCTTTGGTCCGAATATTCGTCTCAGGATCTTGTTCTTAAATACTTTCAGTCTATGTTCTTCCCTCAGAGTAAGCGACCATGTTTCGCAACCATACAGAACAGCAGGCATGATTATAGTTTTGTATATTTTAAGCTTCAAATTCCTCGACAGAATTCGCGACGACAAGAGATTTTGAACCGAATAGTAACACGAATTCCCTGTTTTTATTCGACATTTAATTTCTTCGTGAATATGATTTTCCTCTGTTAATATTGATCCTTGATATTTGAAACTATCCACTTTATCAAAAGTATTATTTATTATTTTAACGCATCCATAATTTGCCGTATTACGGTCCCGACGCACTTCCATGTATTTAGTTTTCTCAGCATTTACTTCTAAATCCATGTCCCTGTAAGCGTTTAATAAGATCTCTGCATTTCTTTCTATTGTTCTCCTATCATCCCCTATTAGATTTACATCATGAGCATACGCCATAACCTGGTGAATACCGTTCAACTGTAGGCCCTGGTTGCTATCTTTGATTTTCCTTATAGCGTATTCCAGAACAAAGTTAAATAATAATGGCGACAACGCATCTCCTTGTTTCAGGTCATTTTCGACGTGAAAGCTCGTGGACAAAAATTTTCCTACCCGGACTTTACTTTGGGATTCATTTAAACATATCTTAATTAATCTAATTAACTTTCTCGGTATTCCAAGTTCTGTAAGAACGTTGTATAATGTTTCTGTCCTAACCGAGTCGTACGCCTTTCTAAAATCAATAAATAGTTGATGTACTTGTCTATATTGCTCACTATAAATTAGTGTCAAAACTGGTCAATTGAGGTGTTACTACAGTTTTGTTAAATAAACAAATTACATAACATGGTTCAATTCAGGGATGACCAGAAGGGGAAAAGTTTATGACGAAAATTAGGTCGTTAAATCTTTAAGGAGATATTAAAAAGACTAGTTTAAGCACTTAAACGGCAACTAAGATAATATATATATATATATATATATATATATATATATATGTGTGTGTGTGTGGTGGCTAACTTGAATTCGCATTGTTGCGCACATGGGTAGCTTAGTGGTAGAGCGTTTATTTCTGGAGCAGCGTAGTCGCTAACGCTCTCGCCTTCAGTGTGAGCGGTCCCGAGTTCGATTCCCGGTGGGGGTATTCGATCGAAAAAGTGTAAAAAAAAAAGCTTTTTCAGGTCAGCCATCCTGAATGAAGTTTTCCTGGGTTTTTCTTATTCACACCAGGCAAATGCCGGCGTGGTACCTAACCTATAGGTCCGTGGCCGTTTCCTTTCTTCCCCAATCCTTTCCTCGGATAGTGTGTTCGCTGAGGGATGTCATCCCTGAAACGTGATGGGCTAAAAGGCCATAGATGCTGAAGGCTCAGAAATTTAAATCCTAAATTCTTACGTCTAGAGCGAAGGGTTTCTTTGTGTGGACATTTGTACATGGATTCTCCTCTTTCCTCCCACATTATAATTTCACTAGTAATTTCATAAGCATTCTCTTTCACTAATCATCAGTCCTCGATCGTCCGCACATTGACCAGAGAAAAGCCAGCCAATCCGAGGATACAGGGAGGGGCCTGAGTGCATTGGCTGTTTGCCTTAGTCACAACATTGGAAAGGCCCTTGACCAACACGTACTGTAGTGAATATGCGGTACGATGCTTTATTGCACTCCTCACAATACTGAATTTGGCTCGGCTGTCAATATACGGCTGGCCTTATTTAGCCAATAGAACAGACACATATAGGTCTATAGGAAGCTGAATGTTTGTTTATTTGTTCCATACACAAAACCATACTCGCCATACTTCTAGGTAACAGTAGGGAAGAAACTATAGAGTACTTAGAATTTTATATATATATATGTCCTAGGTGGGAGAAGAGGTTGAAATATCTTCCAGTGTGAAGAATGGCATTCTGTTAGTAAAGCTAAAAGTAAGGTTAAATGCTTATTTTTAAATATATACGAAGAGTGATCGGAAAGTAAGGTACAAAGCCTGCAGTGAAACCTGTATATACTATTTCATACAACCAATACAGCCAACAGATAATACATACATTTGGTTATTTTTTGACATAGTCTTCATATCGGTTGAGGCACTTGTCGGATCCTGGGATAAGTCTGAAGATTCCCTCCTGCTAAGAATCCTGTCACTGCGTGTTCAGCCACGTTGTCACGAAGTGTTTCACCTCCTCGTCTGAATCGAAGCGACGGCCTCCTAGGTGCTCCTTCAAGTGCAGGAACAGGTGAATGGTGTAACGTGATCCTCCTGTTGTTCTGAATAAGCTCTTCCACGCGAGTTGTGTTCAAATTTTTTGATGCCGTGCTGGGGACCATTGCGCTCCTCGACGGTGACGTTTCCTCTACTAACCACGAACTTTCGACACCATTTTGCAACATGCTGACGAGATATTATAGTCCCTCCGTAAACCTCTACCAGCTGTCGATGAATTTCAGTCGCGGTTACATGTCTCGTTCACAGAAATCGAATAACTAAGCTTACTTCTTCGCGAGACCATTTTTCCAAACGAGTCGTTATTTGTATTTACTTAGAACTAGCGAAGTAGGTGGGGGATGGCTGCAACTCTACACAGTCGCCTACATCACGACACCATATGTTAAAAATGCGCAGATTCCTTATTCCTCTATAACAGGCGAAATACCGGCCTCCAGAAATATCAGTCTGGTTTGCTTGTTGTAACCTTAGTTTCTGATCCTCCTTCGTATTTACCTAAATAAACAAATGAAAGTTTGAGGGAGGCTTTAAGTTGTCGCACGAAGGCCTCAGCTCATAAGGGACAATCCTGAGAGACCAAGGAATACCTCCCTAAAATTTTCTTAAGCCCCTAAAATTTGTATATTTTTGCCTGCATCTTTTCTTGGATGTATGCCAACGAAACATACATACTGTAGGCTTAACGGCCTCTATAAAGTTACACATCAATCGTCGTCATTGTCTCAGCCCCCTGATCACCTGTAGCTACGGGTCTGCCCCTTCATGTTGAAGTATTAACCGTTTTCTATTATAATTTTCTTGCAAGTGTAGGTTGCTCTTAACGAGTTTTTAATATCCAGTGAGAATATTTCTGACTGATAAGAGTCAGAAATAATTAGGAAAAGTTTTGATACATTTTTTTTCGTTTTTCCTTTTTTAATAGTTTCCACGAAGCGTGAAATAATGCAATTTCATCATTGCTCATCAGATATCGGTGTACATTAATAGACTATCTCCTTAGAACATTGCACTTGTTCCTAATGTGTGTTTTCACAATAGAAGGACTCTGCAACAGTTTCACGCCGAACGCGTCTACGCTAACTGAAGCATTGTAATACACTCCAAGCCAATTAAAATTCATGATTATGGTTTCTTTCTTTCTTTGCAATCATTAAATGTTCGTTTTAATTGAACAGTGTTTTCGTTTTATATAGGTTCGCAAGTCAGAAGCCTCTAGAACTTATTACTTTCAGAATAAGACATATATTAATGAGCATAAGATGGATCACTAAGATATATCCAGAAATGTCTATGTGAACATGTACATGATACTGCACCGTTCCGGAGGTCTATAGGGTGTTCGAGAATATAATGTAACGTTCCATACCCTCACGTACAGTAACTGTATGCTCTTACTATGAACACGTGTTGTTGTGTTCAAACATAAACAAGAGCAGATGACGGAAGGAGACTACCAGGAAGACACAAACAGGATTCGGAAGAAATACGAAGACGGCCGACCACCCCTTCCAGAAGTTGCCTATAAAAGAGGACCTCAAGTGAATAAAAGTATCAGTTAACAACTCTTCAATCACCTATCAACACTTTTCTCCTACAGCCGCTGTGAGATACGGAGAGCTTCTTTAAAACCCATATCCTAAGGCTGCTATGAGCAAAGGAGATATCCTCTAATCACCATTCTCCCAAGGCTGCTATGAGCTACAGAGAAATTCTTTGATTGTCTCCCGAGGCCTCTATGAGCAAGGGGGATATCCTCTAATCACCATTCTCCCGAGGCTGCTATGAGTTACAGAGTAATTCTTTGATTGTCTCCCGAGGCTGCTATGAGCAAGGGGGGCATCCTCTAATCACCATTCTCCCGAGGCTGCTATGAGCTACAGAGTAATTCTTTGATTGTCTCCCGAGGCTGCTATGAGCAAGGGGGATATCCTCTAATCACCATTCTCCCGAGGCTGCTATGAGCTACAGAGTGATTCTTTGATTGTCTCCCGAGGCTGCTATGAGCAAGGGGGATATCCTCTAATCACTATTCTCCCGAGGCAGCTATGAGCTACAGAGTAATTCTTTGATTGTCTCCCGAGGCTGCTATGAGCAAGGGGGATATCCTCTAATCACCATTCTCCCGAAGCTGCTATGAGCTACAGAGTAATTCTTTGATTGTCTCCCGAGGCTGCTATGAGCAAAGGATATATCCTCTAATCACCATTCTCCCGAGGCTGCTATGAGCTACAGAGTAATTCTTTGATTGTCTCCCGAGGCTGCTATGAACAAAGGAGATATCCTCTAATCACCATTCTCCCGAGGTTGCTATGAGCTACAGAGAAATCCTATGATTGTCTCCCGAGGCTGCTATGAGCAAGGGGGACATCCTCTAATCACCTACTCCTGAGGCTGCACTGAGTGAAGTAGTACTCCTTATCTACTGAAAGACAAATTGAACCTTTTCTGAGGTCACTTCTGTGCGCCAAGGACTTATTTTAACTCTGGAAAACTTTTTTTTAGATATACAAAGAAACTTAGTAAACTGTTTGTAAGACTTTAATTTTGTAAGGGATTTAAATCCCTGACTTTCTTATTTAAATTCTACTGAACAAACCACTGCAATGTTCACCTGATGAAAGGACAATCATTGTGCAGGAAACAATGACATTATCATTCAAATGGTAGTCAGTTTGAACATCTCCTGAAATAACATTGCGCCTAGTGTAAGACCATTTGCCTGCATCCTTCCGAAAGGCGTGCACAGAGAAGGAAGTCGAGTACATTTAGAAGAAAAATCTGTTGATTCCAGTTACAGCGACCTTCCTAGCGATGTTCCTACGACAGCAATAGAACTGCAATGTGTGCTGTGGTGCACAGAGCCAAGTCAGTATAGATGGTGTACACGTACTCCTTATCTTTGTGGGATTTTTTAAAACCCTTCACTCACCCCTGCCAGCCTTTTTCTAACCATTTAAGGCAGGCATTTCTGCCTCAGAGAATTTCGATTGCATCTCTTCTTTTGTTTTGATCTTCTATCAGTTTTCTTTATTGATCCTCGGTAGCTTGAGGTGGGGCTATATATTTACATTTTTGTCAACCTGCCACCTAAACTTTGACCCAGGCCATTATTCTAATTTGTTAATTTTACTTTGATTTTGTACTATATCATTTCTTTTCCCGAACTGTTTGCAGATGCTGCTATGTGCGGAGTTCTTTTCCTCGTAGGTTACGTTTAGATTCTTTTCTCCGTAGCTTAATCAGACACCCTGACTTCCAATCTACTCAGACGGTAAATCTGATTTCACCAGTAGTTTCTTTATTATATTTTATATCGATTCCAGCTCGCGCCGTGTGGACTTTGTGGCGGACAAACACTGTGCTCGTGGGTTTTCTCGGGGTTCTCCCGTTTCCTCCCACTTTCTTCATTTCAGCAGTTGATTATTTTTACAATAGAATACGGTCAATATTTGATATAACAATCCCTAAGAGCTCTTTAAATAAGGAAAAGAAATGTCCACATTGGTTCTCGAAAGAAATTATTGAATTAGTAAAATTGAAAGAATATTATAGGAAGCATAAGAAAAACTCAGTATATAACACAATGATGTATAAAAATGTAAGATCAGAACTGAAACAAATGATCAAAGGAGCGTATAAAAAATATGTAAATGAGTCAGAATTAAATATTAGAAATGATATAAGTACATTCTGGTCATTTATAAAAGACAGGAAAGTGACGAAAGTAGCACCCAATGTTATGACTCTAGATAACAGGGAATATTGTACTAATAAAGATATTGTTAATGGTTTTGCAACTCATTTTAAAGCTGTATATCTGGGGGTTCCATCTACTTATAGAGTGAATGACAGAAACAATTATTCTCAATTATATAGTACACTAAAGTTAGATCCTGTAAATGTGACAGAATATGAAAACGCTATCCGTAATTTAAAACCTAAGAGAACATGTGGAATAGATGGAATACCACCTTATATTATTAAGGGTTGCTCGGAGGTTTTAATGCGTCCTTTATGTTATATATATAACTTGGTGATTAAAAAACAGATGTTTCCAAATACCTGGAAGGTATCTCGTATTAGTCCAATCTTTAAGAGTGGAGAAAAAAATAAAATTGAAAATTACCGACCGATATCAATAATTTGTGCTCCAGCCAAGGTATTAGAATATATACTCTATATACGTATTTTTAATCACGTTAAGTCTTTTATTTATCAGAACCAACATGGATTTTTTACAGGTAGATCAACTGTTACAAATCTGATTAATGTTGTTAAAGATGTACACGATGCATTGCATAAACAAAATAGAGTGGATACTATATACGTTGACTTGTCAAAGGCATTTGACAAAATTAATCATGATAGTTTATTGAATAAATTGTCAAATTTTGGTTTGAGTTTGTTGTTTTTAAAATTAGTGGCATCGTATCTTGAATATAGAAAACAATATGTTTCATACAACGGTCATCAGTCTTCTTTTTATCAAATGAGTTCTGGCATACCGCAAGGCTCTAACTTAGGACCTTTATTTTTTCTAATATATGTAAATGATTTACCGTCTAAAATTAAACATTCGAACTGTATAATGCACGCGGATGATTTAAAATTGTATAAAGAAATAAAAAATAAGAATGATGAATATATGTTACAATCCGATATTGCGGAAGACTACAATTGGAGTGTTGAAAATATGTTGTATCTAAATTTACAAAAATGTCAATTTATGATAATAACTAAAAAGCGGAGCTATATTGATTGTAAATATTACTTAAATGGTGTTGAATTGGAAAGGAAATATGAGGTTAAAGACTTAGGTGTATATTTTAATAATAGCTTGTCATTTAAAAGTCATATTGATAATATAACGAATGATGCTTATCGAATGTTAGGTTTTATTATAAGAAGTACAAAAAATATCCATGACTTATCAGTTATTGAAATATTATATAATTCAATAGTTCGAAGCAAATTGGAGTATGCATCAATAGTATGGTCACCAAGTTGTATACCTAAGTCCCAAAAAATAAAATTGAAGCAATACAAAAGAAATTTTTAAGATACTTATATTTCAAAAAATATTCTGTTTCATCATATCAGAGAAAAATTTCGTATATGTGGTTATTAAAGGAATTTCACTATGTCAAATTAACAAACAGAAGGATTGTAGCCCAGCAAATGTTCCTATATAAAATTATCAATGGATTAATTGATGATAGTACGTTTTTGGAAAGAATATGCTTTAACGCTACCCCATGTAAATTAAGAAATAGGAATCTTTTGGTAAATAAAATACCCATAACAGTGGGATATAAAAATTCACCATTATTTGCAATATGTGAAGCATACAACAAATTAGTAAAAATATGTGATTTGGATTTTAGTTGTAAAGTAAAAAAATATTGTAATTTGGTGGAAACTTATGTAAATTTGGAGTATATGTAAACCCCTGTCTGTAAATTGCAGCACATAATAGTATTAGGTAGTGGTAATAGGTCTCGAAACATGAATACTTATGTATGTTGGCATTCTTGTACGTGTTTGTATTTTTATTTTTGTGTTTCTTTCTATTTTTTTGTATTTTTTTGGATTCTAGTGTTTGTTTTAAATTGATAACATAGATGTAATATTTTATGTAAGACTCCTGTAATTGGGATTCTCCTGTTGGAGTCAGCGGATTTAAATAAATAAATAAATAAATAAATTCATCTCTCATCATCATCGTCTCCTTACGCCTAACCGGCATAACTGTGGGACGTAAAACTTGAAGATTTCTTTTATTTTACTTTTCTGGCCGGAAATAAAATATAATTCACACACACGAATGGACTGAGCAGTGTCCGCAGACAACCAGATACTGTTAAAGTAAGTAACCGTGACTATCCGTGTCAACGGAGGACGCACAGAATTTCCGTCTGTTTGCAGATTGGTCCTGGTTAAGCAACAAACTTGTACATATATAGCCAGGTACAGAAAATCTTGTGTGTGATAGAGAATCCTTCTTAGTTTCGTATTTCCGGATTTTCTAGACACTAAAAATAAACTTTTTTCCTCTCGCATGTCAGTGTGTGTCATTCCGCAGGTTTCAACAATCAAATGTTGCTACTAGTATTCGTTATCATCAGTTCATATGCCCCTCAACATAATTTCACCTACGGTACCTTGATTATTGTTTTCCATTGTATTCAGCATATCAATACATACGCCAGGTTTATCAATAGTCTCTCCACCTCTATTTCAATATCCTACGGTGTGTGCCGTGTCTTCTAGTTCATTCTATGTAATTCCGAAATGGCGCGATAGCAGAAGTGGAACCCATAATCATTGGTTACAACGATATTGTATATCTATGCGATAAATGACTTCCATTTTCGTATCTTGATTTTGGGCAACGGTGCGTAAAAGTACACAATCTGTTGAGTAGAAGAAGAAGAAAAAAGAAGATAATATGTTGTTAATTCTAAAATATAAAGAAATGAGATTTAATCGTAGTAGCTAAAAATCTATGTTGGTTTTAAATGTATAAACTGTATTCCTAGTTACCGTAACAGTAAATAGTCGTTTGAAGATTGCTATGACGATATATATATATATATATATATATATATATATATATATATATATATATATATATATATATATATATATATATATATATATATATATATATATATATATATATATATATATATATATATATATATATATTAATGGAGTTGTGAAAAGAATAATAAAAAGGTAATAGAGATGTAAGTGACGTGTCTGATTTAGAGTAATTTAATCGTGTTGACATATTTAAAACTCTACACGAACTGTGGGCTAAATGTAACGTGTAAGAATAATACGTTAATAATCGTTACATGGTTAACCTGGTATAACTGCGTCCACCCAGCGTCGTGAGAAGAAATGAGGAGCTACTTGCAGGCCCGTATCCACGGGGGGCAAGAGGGGGCCGGCTCCCCCTAAATTTTGGCTGGCCCCCATAAAATTTCACGGTAGACTTGCAAATGAACTATAATATGATGAAGTATAATATGATTGGGTCGCCCCCCCCCTAAATTTTTGGGCTGGCTACTTGAACTCTAGTCTCAAAAACCGAGTAGTTTAAATTAGATTTAAGACATAACCCAGACGGTAGTCCCCCTGATCCCTTGCTTAATAAAATAAAAGTATTTCGTTAATTTGAGAAGCTGCATTTCAATCAGGGGCG
Organism: Thermobia domestica; assembly: GCF_964235325.1. Lineage (NCBI taxonomy): Eukaryota > Metazoa > Arthropoda > Insecta > Zygentoma > Lepismatidae > Thermobia > Thermobia domestica. The sequence goes on from NC_137466.1 coordinate 214,047,532, forward strand.
TCATTTAGGGGGGGCAGGAGGGGGCAATTGCCCCCCAAGAGTTTCAGGAATACATATACTTTAATAGATTGCCTACTAATATACTAGTACAAAACGTGAAAGTCTTATGTCGGTGATGCTCTTACCCCCCCAAGCAAAGTCTGAAATGACGCCCCTGATTTCAATGTAACCAAACTTGACCAGCGGCGTCAGCAGAGGAGGTGCATAAGGGCAGCAAAGGGAATGAAATAAATACAGAATTTAAAAAGTCCTTGTAACACAAATATTTTGGAACAACTACGACTTCCCTATATGATCACTATCCGAATTGGTATTCGCGAAGACGTCACCCATTATCACATGCAAACTTACCGTCTTATTAAACTTCTAAGGTACTACGCGCACGTGTTTGAACTCTAAAGGAAAGGAAGTCCGTTAGAAGAGTTATGATTTCAAGGGTGTTCCAGGGGAGGACTTTTACTCCAGGAGCTACGAAATTCCCTTCCTCCGGCGGAAATCGACTGAAATCCTCACTGCGTTTGATTGTGGACAGGTATCAAAGAGAAAACGGGGTAAGAAGAAACTATTAGGAGTGAGTTCAGCATCTCAAGAGTAGGTTACATTTTAACATAAATCATCTCAGTGGTAAAAGTCAATCATTGATTTAAACGTTGATCGCCATAGAATAGAAACGGTAATATATATATATATATATATATATATATATATATATATATATATATATATATATATATATATATATATATATATATATATATATATATATATATATATATACAGGGTGGTAAAAAAAACTATTTGAGCAAACTTCGAGAGCTGATTCCCGACACCAAAACCAGCAAAAAAAAAGTCCTATGGAACTTTGGTCAGTGAGGGATAGTTTCGGCAATATAAGGTGCCGAAAGGGTGGGAACATGAACAAGGCAACGTAGAGAGTGTGGTTTAGAACATAACACTCGAAGTCATACCTGCTCGACTGAAAAATGTATGTTTCAAACCTCCGCAAGATGTGTGCGAGGAATTCCCCAAAGGAGCATAGGGATTACTTGTCAGGTTATAGGGAATCCAGGCTGCTCCAGCAGTTAATAGTAACAGTCACAAACAACTAAAGAAGTTCTCTATTTAAAAGTCCTATTTTCGATATCATAAATATTGTATATATAGTAACGCAGTGCGATTTTTCTCCAAGTGCATAATTTAAGCGTATAACAACTTATTTTATCCACATATGAAAAGGGGATACGATTTCACAGTTTTACAGTTCATGATATGCATTAGTTATTCATAAACACAACAATCTTGGATTTTTCACACAGAAACTGGTTCAAGAATACTTGTAGTTTCGGGACGGAAAGAGCTTATCATTTGTTTACTCTTTACATGTTAAAAAAAACAAACACATCTTTTCATGTGATTCAACTCATGTCACACACTAAACATTTTTTTATATTATTATTGTGAGTGGGTTTATAGTTTCCACGCCTATATATTTGTAAGATTATTACGCTATAAAATCATATTTGGACGAACTTCTGAGTCTGAAGTAGTTAGATTCACGAAATAATACCTATGAAGGTTTCCTCTATAAAAAATGTGAAATTCCCAGCTGCTAATGTTACACTGGATTCTTATATGTTTATTTCCTGAAATTGACAATACGACTCTTCAACCACTAAACGGAAATTAAGAACTTCCCAAGAGAGGGAATTGTTTAATTCGAAGTCTTACGCTGGCAATTAAGCACGAAGCATATAGTAAAACAATACAAAAAAATGTAACAATAGTCCTCTGGTGACACACTATAATCTGGTTCATTCGACAAGTACAGTCGCTAAGAAAATTCTACGATACAGCATGTGTCAATCGATAAAACTCATTCAGCTGAACACAATGATAGCTATGAGAGAGTATAAACTATCATGCAAGGGCGCCGATTTCTCTGTAACTTGGGGGGGGGGGCATTGAGATATGTATGATTGCAGATAATGGTCTAATAAGGCATATATCAGGATTTTAAGACAAATTCAAATTATGCTAAGTATTGGATATTCATAAAAATACATCTAACAATACATATAACAATAAAAATACATATGGAAACACACCTAACAGTACATATACCAATAACAAATACTCATAAAAATATATGGGATGGCCCACATTAGCTTTGGGGGGACCGGTTCCCTTCGGCCTCCAGGGTCGGCGCCCTTGCTATCATGCGTAGTTTTCGAGAAAATCGAAATTAAAATGAAATCTTTAAGTTTTGTTCCGCGGTTATGCCAGCTAGGCTAAAGGAGACAATGATGTTGAGAAATTTCTACAATGTTGAAATGAATAAAGTGGGAGAAAACGGGAGAACCCCGAGAAAACCCACGAGTACGGTGTTTGTCCACCACAAAGTCCACTCGGCGAGAGCTGGGATCGGACTAAGGACACCATGCACCGGGGATGAACACTCTACCACTGAGCCACAGCCAGTGACGTAACTAGGGGGAGCAAACGGGGCTTGTGCCCCGTGTGCCGGATTTGGAGGGCGCAAAACGCGTGCAAAATTGGGCAATTATTTGGGGAAGCGTTTTTGGATTGGTTGGTCAAGGGGGCGCTAAGTCGAGTTCTTGCCCCGGATGACAATTAGCGTATTTACGTCGCTGGCTACAGCGTCCATTGAGCCACCGTCACTATAGTATTTTTTATATATATACGTTATTAAAAATCACAACGAAAGGAAAAAAAAAAGGCATCCGTCGAACGTGCCCCAAATGTGAGCGTCGACATTACCCCGAGTGTATATGTTGCACTTAACTATATTTTATGCAAGTTAGAAACACTGCACACTGATGAACCAACCACCTGTGATAGCAGAAGTTTCAGCTGCATGTTGTCCACCATGAGTATACTGAGAAAAATCCGTTCTCCGGGCAGCAGTATATTTACAAATATACAGAATCCTCTTGCTTACTACAGAAATCAGTACTTTATCCGTACCCTACATAGGCACTGCCCTTAGATGTTACATCATGCTGTTGCAGGGGGCTGATATCTAACAGTCTTCCTTATATTGCATACATATAATGTATGTTACGTTCATCAGCTATATGTTATATACGTCCATTAGTATGTGAAATTCTGACAGCCTATATTGTTTCATACGGAAAGTACGTACAGATGGAACACTTACCGGTATATAGACAGTATTTTGAAACATACGTTTTCAGTTATACGTTTGCCATACGTTAAGTCCAAAAACTACAGAATTAACAAAGGTAACACACGATTTTACGTACGTCGCATAGATTTTTTTATCAGTGTAGGAAAATGTGATGTGTCTGTGCTGGTTAATGATAAAGCAAAAATGGTTATACGGTTGGATTTATGGTAAAATTTGCTATTAATAAGGTGTCAATGTTATGCGTTTTGTTTAAAGCTTTTGTCTGATTCAAAATGGCGGATTTGAACATGGCCGCCATCAAGGCAACTCGTACCATAGACCTAATATTTATCCACCTGCTTTTTATTTAATTATTATCATTAACACAAAATTTACAAGGTGGGGTAAAGGACTAATACATATGCTGCAACAATATTTAATTTCCCTGTAACTTTTTACCAATTCCACGTAAATCAAAATTAACGTCACCATTGTTCTTCTGATTAAATTTGAGCCTTAAATCATGTATCACATGACCCTATTCCTATTTTAAAAACTTAACCTTAATTCAAAATGGCTGATTTCAAGATGGCCGCCGTCAGGTATATCCTTACTATATGACTTCCCCCTAGTTCTAATATGTACCTATATATTTGTTATTCACCTTTTGTCGTTACAAAAGGTCTTACAGGGCTTTTACCTCCAACTGTATGCAGACTACTCTGTACTTCCATGTGATGTTCTGGTAGCTGTATCTCCTAAACCCCTGGAGCTTCGCACCTACAACTTCACTGAAATACGGACCACATTTAGTACTACTTTCTCATATGTGTCTCAGTCAGAAACTCGATTCACCCAAACGTAAGGTTTACTTGTCAGTATTAGGGTGCTTATCTCTGGTACGTGGGGACCCTGGTTCGATCCGTATCGAAGTAAATTTGTGGTGGACAACATTGTGTCTGTGGGTTTTCTCGGGTGCTCTCGTTTTTCCTACATTCTCATTCCACCAATTCTTCCATCATCATTCATTTACCTTAATCATTTGTCTCCCTTAGCGTAATGGACAAAACGTGCGACGTTAAACTGTAAGATTTCATTTAAGCATATCGTTTAAACTTTCTCTCATCTTTTGTGCAAACTTTGATAATTGGACTTCATTTCTTTGTCGCCTTAAGAGGCCTCATCACTGCGAAATTAAGATACCGCTAATTTTACAGTAATTATGTGATATCTTCAAGTAGATAAAAGATAATCAAAACGTGGATCAAGAGCGTGCTAGACAATATTATTTTGCATGAGGTACCGTTATCACGAGTCACCTAGTAGCTTTCCATTTGCATCCATTTATAAACGCGAAAATAAATGCCGATTTTCTAAAGGGCTGGAAATTGAAGGCAGATAAGTGAGTCGTGGTAACGGTATCTCACGTAAAATAATATTGTCTAGGGAGCTCTTGTTCCACTTTTCGATCATCTTTTATCTATTTGAAGATATCACAAAATTACTGTAAAATTAACTATATTTTAATTTTGAAGTGATGGGGTCTCTTAACGTCCCAAAGCTTCAATTATATTTCAGTTTTGATTTAAAAAAAATAAATAAATAAACAAATAAATAAAAATTAAAATATGGACATTTCGAACCGGACATACATATGTTAGTTACTCTTTGCAATGACAATTACGAGACTCACGTACAAACATTAAGAATTATTTTTATAACTCCAGTAAACTTTATTTTTGTCCAGCGAAGGAGGCGGGTGCAACAACTCTATGTTAGTGACGTGTGAATTCGATAGCCCTAAAACTGAAACTAGTAACTCAATATTTGAGCTTGATTCAAGGTACACATTACTCTTTCCAAACTACGTGTGTTTTTAAATCGCTGCTAAGTACGTTTAAAAGTTTAATGGTTGAGTAATTTTGAAAAATCTTCCTCTTGTACAGAACAGTTCCGCTCTCGAACGCATGGTACTTGAGCATGATGTTTATATATATATATATTCTTCAACATATTAACGCATGGTAAGGCCAGCGTGGAAAGTTAAAGAGGAAGACAGAAATGACCAAGTATAAATAAACGTATGTACTTATCTCCGCCTCTTTACGTGAAACCGGTGCACATACTTCGATCAATGCCACATACGTACATACGATCACTTTGAAGAAACACGTGTTCACATACCCAGGAAGCCACGAAGACCGCACAGTTCTTCTTTTCTTATTCTTTAACAAAAATGTATATAAAGGACATCATATACTTTTTGTCGTCGACTTCACTCTTCAGCATACCTTTATGACAATGTATACAGTGACGTATGCAAAGGCAGGTTCGGGTTTTAACCCCTTTGCAATAAGATAGTACGGAAAAATAAATCGTTTTCTTATATCTTCAACCTTGTGGGGAACAACATCATGTCCATGAGTTTTCTTGGGGTTGTCTCGTATCTTCCCACATTTTTCTGAATTTTTTGAAACAAACAATGGAGTATCTTGAATCATACTTACATAAACGAAAACAATATGTTTCATACAAAGGATTTGTTACTGAAAAGTTCAATACTCTATCGGAGTTCCTCAAGGACCTAATCTAAGCCCCTGTTGTTTCTTCTTGTTGTTAATGATATTCCTCTGTGTATTAAAACTTCTCAAGTTCCTCTTTCAAATTTCAAATTATACTCCAAAGTAAGTTCAATTTTGATGACTGCGTGAAACTTCAACAGGATCTACAGAGAATTCAAATATGGTACGATAAGAATAAATTAGTCCTGTGTGTATCCAAATGTTATTCTGTATCTTTCACGAGGAAAGAAAATCTAATTAACTTTACTTATACAATAAGTGGCACTTTTTTTTGTCTACTCCGAATACTATCAAAGATCTAGGAGTTACATTTGATAATAAACAATCCTTTGCTCAACACATTGACGCAATAACGAGTAGTGCATGTAGAAATCTAGGTTTAATTTATAAGATAGGATAGTATTTCCACAAAGAATCAACATTAAGGTTATATTTGTACTGTTTGGACACCAAATGTCACTAAATTCTCTGCCGCAATAGAAATTAGACAGTTTAAAAATGCTTGTATACAAGAAAATCGGTTTCTAGCCAAGGTATGTCCCCTACAGCGCCGTATCTTAGATTTTTTCTGAGAGGGGGAGGGGCAACCATTAATACGCGTATTTGGGACCCCTAGAAAGGTTGTTTTTCTAATTCTTGGGCCCCTCTTCCCATCTTTCTCTTACTTTTCATTGGGCCCCCGGAGCCTGTGTGCCCCCGCACGGCAAGGTCTGCGGGACCTTTAATAAAACCCTCGGGCCCGTTCCATACATGACATATTAATTCAGGGAACAATATCCAAAAATCTCAAAGCCATAAGAATAATTATTATTCCTAGGATCCCTAATAGTAGATATATTTTACTGAAATGGGCCCACGACTTATCTTTGTTTTATTTATTTTTTGTGTGCTGTTTTGTTTATGTAATGTAGTGAACTTCTTTGATGCCTCATTTATAACTTCATGTTCATATCGTATATGGAATAAGAAAATTTTGTCTTAAAGTGGGGCCCCCTCGAACGGTGGGAGCTTCCCTGGGGGAACAGTTGCCCCTCCTGCCCCTCACGAGTTACGACGCTGGTCCCCTATGAAGGCTTAGTAACGAATTTTAGTTTTCAAACGTTCGAAAGAAGGAGATGAGTTTTTGATTTGTTGTTCTTACATAAATTATTAAACAGCAAAATTGACTGTCCAGAATTAGTTTCAGAAGTTATTACGTGTCCCAACAGGTAAGACTAGAACAGTAAACACTGGGACATTCGATTGTAGAAAAGCAAGAACTAACATATCACATAAGTCTCCTCTGTGGAGAATGTGTGCTTCATATAACGAAATGATTAGATTTCATGTGGTAGATGTATACTCATGTCAAAAATTATTGTAACATATCTATAACTGTCTTCTTGTAACTGTCTTCTTCTTGTATGTACTGTCTCTGACGTAGTTTGAGATAAACGCTCCGTGAGACACGTGTGCAAAGAATAGTTTGGCGACCAATCAGATTGCCTATGAATACTGCGATGAAAAAATATTTATGTTTGACTTACGTAATTTGAACAGTCTTAGATCTGAATACGGTGTGAGTTTGTGTGATGAAGTGAGGCAATAAGCTTATACTGTAGCGTTTCTCATTGTAGTGTGTACAGATAGATTACTGCTAAAAGTAGACGGAGCTATCGTAGGTCGGAATGCACAAATAAGAAGTTGTTTGCGACCATGGTATAAGAAATTTACCACAAGTGTACCAAGTCCTTTGCGATGATACCATATTGTGTCAAATGTTTTTTTTAACCTATTTTTTGTTACAAAAATACAATCTACCACCCTTAAAGACAAAATATTCAATATTCAATATTCAATATTCAATATGTACAATCTAGATTACTTTAAAAAAATAATAAATAAATAAATAAAAATGTTAATTCCTGTGCTCTATTAAGATACACGTTAGTCAAATTAAATTAACAATTTAAACAAAAATGATAATTAAGTTTGAAAAAGCTACTTCAAACTTGTAGAAATCTGATACACGCACGAACTTAATCATTTTCCGTTTGACAAAACTAGTATCTTTAGTAGCGTTTATATTGTGGTGGTAGGTGGTGCTCAATCCCCCCTGTAGTTGCACACCAAAGACGTATAGATCTCTGCTGAATATAGAGCGTGAATATAAAATTACTTTAGAGCCTCCATTTTGTAATCATAAGCCTACACCAGAGTACTGTCGAACTGGAATTGTTTCGGGGAAATTGTAAAAGATGAACTATACAGGATCTATCGAAAGGCCAAACAAAATACAGTAGACCCTCTAGTGTCCGGCCTAATGTGACGAAAGGTCAGGCCGGATAACAAAAAAGCCGGATACGTCGGAGTTCTATGAACTCATTTCTTTATGAACATTAAGCATAACTCAAGAACAATTTGCAAATACAGTATTGTACTTACTGTTCAGTTATAATTAGGAACAGCGGCAAGCGTACTGTATTGAGGTCCGTCACACATCGACAAAACAATGAACAAGGAGCAGAACCGCTGCTCTTTTCCTGTCACAACTTGTATTTTGAACACGACACGTAGGAGGATCGTAGCAGACGCCCGCTTCCAATGCCTTAGCAATGTTGCCAATGCAAAGCCTTGCTTTCCTCATTTAAGGTAGGTCACTAGGTGTTCCCAGTGCTAAACGCTGCTTGAATAGTGTGGCATTCCCAGATAGTGTCGAGTGTTTACTGATGTCAGATAATAAAGGGAGTAATAATGAAATTCTGGTTAGATACTCACTGGAGAAATTATTTTTCTACCCTTACCGCGATTTCTCTTCTCGAACTGCAACGTTAGAATCCAGGAATTTTCTTATTGTGACTACTACAGTAAACGTACAAATTTGGCAACAACGCATTATTGCGTTCTGCGCAAGTTACGTTTCAAAATCTATTTTCTTAAATGTAAATTAATATTTAAATAAAATGTAAAACGTAACACGAAAAACGGTCAAACAATATATCTATTTCGCAATAAGATCGTTACTTTAAAATACTTTACACATACAAATAAATATATCATAAAACGGAGCACTTCTAGTAAGATCTAAGAGCAAGTGCCATCTTGTATGCTCACTGTAAAACGAATCAAATATTTTCTTTTATTTGTTACATTTTTCGATATCAGGAGACACAACCAAGTGAATCAGCGTCTTGTGCTGTAGCTGAAACATTATTCTATTTTATAGTACAATATTTGTAATATGTAACGTTTCATTGCGCAGTAGTTAAGGCAATGAGTTAAAATTTGTACTGACTTCCGGGTAGTGATCCACCTTAATTACGATAAAAGAAAACTAGCCGGATACTCGAGAGTCTACTGTAATTGAAGAAGCTTCAAACGAAGTAGATCTTTGATATATTTTATAACGAGTTGGGTCTCGTAAAGATATCAATATTTTGGCGTTAGCGATTAAATTTCAAGCAAAAAAAATCTTATGTTATAATGAACTTCTTGACGTTTGTCTTTTTTGTGCAGCGAAAACAACCTCTTATCACTTGTGATAAAATCAAAATGTAGCACGGCAACGTTGTGCGCTCGTGGTATATTTTATACACCGTGAGCACATGCTTTCGTTTCTGTGTGCGCTAGTAGATTCCATCTGATAGATTGTATCATAAACTTTCGTGAGCAAGGATTAACGATGACAATGGTCCGAAAACCCTTTCGATGTTGAAAACAATTTTTGTCTCTCTTTCTTTATTTTAGTATTATTTTCGGGTGATAACAGAAGATATCTAATGTTGTGATAATTTTAAAAAATCGAATAATCGAATTCCAGACTTTAGCTTATTTACACGCTTTATTGCCCGAGTGTAAAACGTTGAGAGAGCCATTGCTTAATTTGGGAGGCATCATTGGAGAAAATACGTGGTAGTCCTTTTGCATTACAGATGCGCATTATATTGCTAAATGAAAACAGTTGATAGGCATGTGAGCCCAAAGCGCATCAATTTTTTTTTTTTTTTTTTTTTTGTCGTCTTCCATACACACATGTATACGTCTTTTTGCTACTGTTGAGCTGGTAATGAAAGCAGTCGTGTATACTGGTTTGATGGCTTAGGTTACCACTAACCTTTATAATACCTGTACATTATTATTATTATTATTATTATTATTATTATTATTATTATTATTATTATTATTATTATTATTATTATTATTATTATTATTGAAATTTTTCCACTTTATTATACAATCTTCAAAATAAGAAAAAAACTTTACACCATCCTTTTATTAAGTAGATAAATATCATTTTCTCTTCACTAGCAAGACATATTATCTTATTAAAAACAATCGTACATTTCTACCTTTATTTGTTGCATGAAGTATCACCACATTTCGCATCGGATAGGTAGTAACACTCTCATCAGAGTAAATGGAAGCTGTCCGAATAATAATGAACACTGAAATAGGCGATTAGGAAAGAAATAGCCTCAATCTGTGAGAGCTACGCAAACTACTGTAAAACACAAAATTTTCGTTGCGTTAACGCAAACCGCTACGAAAAAAAGGCTCATGATGTCCAAAACAATTCCCAGAGACCCCCAAAATGCACTGGCATTACTCGTATAATTTTCCTTTACTCTTCGCTCACATCCAAGAAAGTGATTTCTGTAGAGGCAACTGCTGTTACCTGGCAGCCCGTTCGTACGCTGTGAGGGAAGGTGGAGCGAAGGGGAATGCGCTGATACGATTCTTACTGTGATAGCTAGAGAGTAGTTGCTGCTGCGTTGTCATATCGAAGACCTCTTAAGTTCACAAGGCAGACAAGTTAGAGACAAAGAAGGCAAAGAAGTTAGAGGATCTTTCTGAACACATCCAGTTCTCAGAAACTTGCATCGTTGAAAAAAGATACTAAAATATAAAATTATCAATATAATTTATTTTATATTGTAAAACTTTATTTTGTAATATTCTAGGGCTACCACCAGTAGTCCTGGTAGCCCACAAAATACTCCACTGAAAGGCGAGTATTGATGTAATTCGTAAGGTAGGTTCGAGAGGCAAATGCATGAGGATGGTAGGTCTTGAGAAACCACTTTGTTCTTCTGGGGAAAAACAAAAGTGAGAGATAATTCACGTTATCATATATGCCCCACTGATGATCAGGAGTCTTCTTGACAAGATAGGAATTCACAAAATATTTCATCTTAGTAAGTGGGTTCATATTCTAAATATGTATGGCATGAGCTAGATCTATCTGCTTCATTGGAACTGTAGGCAAGGGAGATGGTACGTACTCATGAAATTTCAGGAAGTTGAATGTTGAGTTCATCAAGTCAAGAAATTATATTCAGTATCTGTTTGGCTAGTCTTTTCCTCACGTGTATCCTTGGATTCAGCTAATTTGGAGAGAGAGGCAGGATCCTTCTGATTCTGCCGAACATTTGTAGCTTGTAATGAAGTAGAATTTGCTAGTTTAGAAGGTGGGTTCGCGAAGCCCGAAGCTTTCTTAGAATGTGTGACCATTATACTTAAAGCACGAAGCACCACAGCGTCTGCTCACTGGGGCTTCCCAACGATGAATATAAAATCTTCTACTGTATATTTATCTTTATTGACTGTCACTTCATTTTACAGTGATATGCAAAACTTAAGAATAATACAAAATTGCATAAAAACTATCGTTGGAAAGAGTCGCAACTGTATTGAATTTATCCCAGAACGAGTCCTTAATTATTTATCACACGTAAATCCAGATATTATCACTTGACGGTGCTGTATATACTCATTGACGTCGGATATGTGACGAGCGCTGTTTCAACATGCCAGCAGTTGTGTTCCAGAAGTAAAATGCAGCGTACACATAGTCTTATTGGTAGTGTACGTGAAGGAGAATGGTACAAAGAAACCATATTGATGATATCTTGAATGGAAGAATCATCGGACGACTGGAGAGGGATCACGCCCAGTTGGATGTGTCGTGCGAACTTGGTATCTCACAGCATGTCATTTTAAGGGCCTGGCGATGATTTCAAAATGGTGAAAACATCTCTCGGATGCTTTATGGAGTCGTCCAAGAGTACCACTATCTAAGAAGACAGTTTATTACGCCTAACAACCAGGCGCAATAGACATAGTACCTTTTCAGATCTTGCTAAGGATCTTGCAATTCCCATAGCAACCACCGTTTTAAGGTACGGACTCTTAGTTGAGGAATACATGTTTGCCCCACGACCAGCAAGGTGTGTGCTTTTGGTACCACTGCAAAGAACATTCTGTTTGAATTGGTGCAAAGATCATCGATGCACAGATCCAGGAATAATGGAGGCATGAATTTCGCTTTAGTATTACCAGAGATTTTCGACGTGAATTCATCTGGAGAGATCCTGGAATATGGTTCCTTCCACATAACACTACTTAAATGAACCATCACAGGTGCACTTACACTCTATTGAAATGACATTCTGGATCATTATGTTGGTATGTTTCGGGGTGCAGAGGATTTTGGTGTCTTCCTAATGGATGATAATGCACGTCCCGATTAAGAGCTGGAATACTGAATGAGTACCTTGAGACTTAGGACATTAGATGATTCGACTGGCCCAGCAGATCACTAAACTTGAACCATTTAAACACGCGTTTGACATACTGACTGTAGATATTAACCCTTTAACTGGTTATGATGTAGTACTACGTCATGGCATGTGTGCAGTGGAAACGGCTACGACGTAATACTACGTCTTGACTAAAAAGTCACTAATGTTCAGTGGCAATGACGAAAGTCTCTCTTGAAGACTTTTCTTCTTACATTTAAATTGGAAACAAACCAACAGATGGCTCTGAATACCCATAATGTTCAAACGACATTGGCTTTTGGAATAACAGATAACACATTGTTGCTTGTAAGAAGAACATTGCTGCTAATGTAATAAAAGAAACAGAAACTAAGTTTTAAAACTAGCAAATGTCTTGGTGAGGGGGAGAGGATGTCTTTGTAACGTTTTTTTATTTATTGTTGTCTGCTATTGTTGTTTTTGTGAAACATACATCATTGCTTCATAGTTCTACGGTTCTTGTGGCTACGACGCAGTACTACGTCTGCCACCCGAGAGTAGGCCTACACATTTCCAGAAAACTATGTCAGTTAAAGGGTTAATACTGAATGTATGAATTATACGCCGTCACATAGCTCCAAGATCCATTTTCAAGCTCTAGCGCGCATTGACTCAAGAGTGATAAGCCACACCCTGGCTTGTTATAGCTAACTTTATCCTCAATATAAATTATCTAGTGGTGAATACAGGTATCTTTCAGTGCGGAGAGTTTGCACACGCTACTGAAGTATCAGTACACAACCCTTTTCCGTTTATTACCACATGGGTACATTTCCTGATTGTCACGTCCCTGTGCATTTCGTTTCTTTTGACCATTATGTGCGTTTTGTCACACTGATTTCATTGTGTTACCATCAAAAATTCCACCTCCAGTGATATCTGCCTGGTTCTTCGTTTTCATTGTGTGATTAGTTCTACAAAGCGGCACATTATTTCTAAATTTTGAACATGAGTAATTCAGTATACATTAAAATGATAACTTAGTTAGGAGTGAAAACTTAACCAATTTGTATTAAGCCACTGTTTACACGCTTTTCAAGAGTGGAACTCTATTAATAAGTTTCTTGAATTAACTAGTTTCGTGAGTAGCATTTTGTCCTTACTACAAAACTACGCAAAGGTATTTTAATACATTTGTTTGACTTGTGTAACATCTTAAGAAAAGAGAAAAAAAAATGGAGATGAAACTGAGTTAATAAGTGTCCAAATCGGAGATGAATATCTTCTCCAAACTTTTACTTAATCATCCGCCATCTCCCGGTCTCCATTTCACTTAGTCAGTGTACGTAACTATTTTATTAAAGACGAATGTATGTGAGTCTCAGTCCAGGTTAAGGTTTCCATCTATAGTACAAAACTTTTTTTATCAATCCTCGTACACAGGGGCGGATCCAGGGGGGGGCGATCTCCCCCCAGAAGAAAAGCTATATTGTTTTTTATATATAAATAAAATCCATCCCAGAGTTTGGAGCCCTTAAAAATAGCATTATGACAACCCTTCCCCCAGAAGTCGGTCCTGGATCCGCCCCTGCTCGTACATTATCTTTTAAAAGATATCGTGAAACTAACAGTGCTTTTTCAAGTTCAGTACAGAAAGCTGAATATTGTTATAAAAATAGAGAAAAACAAAAGCAGCCTTTTCTAAAATAAACCTGCCTTTTGTGGAGAGCTTGGAGACTGTTTTCTGGGTGAATGGTTAAGTCACACAATCACTCGCACGTCAACCAAAGAATCAATAATTAAAAAAAAAAAAAAAAAAAGTCAGCCTGATGAACCGTGAACGTTAACGGTCAAACTGATCAAGTCAATCACGTTGTTAATCCATGATAAACTCATTGATTCATATGTGCGATGAGATTCTTTTATTATTATTATTATTATTATTATTATTATTATTATTATTATTATTATTATTATTATTATTATTATTATTATTATTATTATTATTACACTTACATAAATTTATCTTGTAAATTTAGTTTTGTATCTTTTTGTTGTTGTTCAAAACGTTCTATAAAATAGGTAGAACTCCTTCGTGGCTAAGCGGTTAGCGTACGCGCGTTTGGCGTAGGAGACCTGGGGTCGATTCCCGGCGAGAGCTCATATGTGGTTCGGATTCCACATTAATCAGTAGTGTCCACGTCTCATATAGCCTTGTTCCTGAAAGGGACGCTAAACTCAAAATCAACTCAAGTTAGGAATCGTTCTCAGACAATAGTCCTTGAACACTGTTTTAGGGTAGGATTGCTATACGTTCAGAAAATTCTGGGATCGTATCGGAATCGACATCCGTGACCTGATGTCCCGAAAATAAATTTCGGTACCCATAACTGTCCCAGTTTTGGTTGAACATGAGAAGAAATATAGTTTTTTCTAAATATTTCTTAAAATTCTCTTCAGTTTATGAATGTAGCAGCTCAAAGCACATAGGGATTAAACGGAAACTGTGAAATCCATAACAATTTATGGGATATTATAGGGATTTCTCTTTACATCCATCCAAAGTTAAAAGTAGATATTTAAATGTTTCTAATATTCATAGTAGATATATAGTAGATATTTAAATTTTAGTATTGCCTTCGAATATGTGAGTTTTTATTTATTTAAATCAATATATCAAGTTAACATATATAACTAAGTTAACTAGTTTCCATATATTAAGTTAACTAGTTTCTTTTAGAATTTTCGGAACTCAAAAACGGATCTATAAATAATTCTGGATCTTGGTTTAAAGCAGCGACCAAATAATACTAAGGAACGTAGAGATTTCACCGAGATATGGACTAAACAAAAGACAAACGATTTAACCCTGTTTTGGTACATTAAATACGATTCTAAGAAATGAATAACAATTTTTCTCTTCTATTAGATATCTATTATACAGGGTGTTTCATAACAAGACGACAACGTTTGGGAGGTGATGCCTGATACCAAGATAAGACAAAAGTATAGACCAACCTGTGTGCACAAATGATTCCTTTTGGAGTTATAGGCTGCCGAAAACATGAAAAAAGTTAACTTTAAAGGTCCATAGCTCCACAAGTATGGGACCTACCGTAGTCGGGTCAAGACTTCACTTAGGAACTACTAAATGCCCTATCCAAAAATACATGTTTCAGAATCATAAGGTACTCACGAAGCAATTTTTACAGAAGGAGTTTGACTACGGGCATATAATTTGATTTAGTCACCAACTACCTCTATAAAAATTTATGCGGAAGTACCGCAGGATTTTGAAATATGGATTTTTGGATAGGACACATATTAGTTCCTCAGTGACGTCTTGACCTGACTACGGTAGGTCCCATAGTTTTGGAGCTATGGACCTTTAAAGTTAAATTTTTTTCAAGTTTTCGGCAGCCTATAACTTCGAAAGGAAGTATTTGTGCTCCCAAGTTGCTCTAAACGTTCTGACTTATCTTTGTGTCAGGAATCAGCTCCTAAACGTTGTCGGTGTTGTTTTGAAACACCCTGTATTTTTTCATAAGGTGTCTCGATTTTTTGTTTGAAAATCTGGGAGTCATAAATGTGCGACAAATAATAATAATAGTGGTGTGAGAATAAACATAGTGTATAACTATGAATTAAGTGCTAACTCATACATGGAAGCTTTAGTTTATGCCCTGTACATTTTGTGGTACTATACATAGATGATCGCATATGGTCTCCATATTACTACTAAAATTGTATGATGAAATGGCGTTTGTTGTTCTGTTTTTATTTTTTACACAACCACTTTCATTACTATCTTGCAATTTTAGCTGAGGAAAAAAACATATATAAAAATATATGTATGTTGTAATTTATTTTTAACTGTTACTTCTACAATAAAATTATATATTAGGTTTTTTTTATTAGCGTTCATTGATTCTGAAACTTCGAAATGTATGTAATAACATAAAATAACAAATTAAGTGATGAAATGTTCACCTTGAAAAGAGAGTTTTCTTAAAAAGAGTGAGAAAAAATGGCGAAAGCTATTCAAGGAGGTTACAGCTTGACACGGGGTTCAAACTACATGAGATTTCCCTCAATAACGTTGCTCACAAGATGAGATGAAAAATAAGGTTTTCTGCCCTTGTAAATTTTGTACAACTTTGGTATCGTCTCGTCTCAATTTTCGAAGGATTGTTTTTAGTCTCGTGTCGTCTCAATTCTGGAAGGATTGTTTATAGTCTCGCTTCGTCGCAATTCTCGATGGATTCTTTCTCGGCTCGGTTCAATTCTCGAAGGATTCCTTCTCGGCTCGGCTCAATTCTCGAAGGATTCCTTCTCGGCTCGGCTCAATTCTCGAAGGATTCTTTCTCGCCTAGTCTCAATTCTCGAAGGATTGCTTCTAGTCTTGTCTCGTCTCAATTCTCGAAGGATTGCTTCTAGTCTTGTCTCGTCTCAATTCTCGATGGATTGTTTTAGTCTCGTCTCGTCTCAATTCTCGAAGGATTGTTTCTCTCCTTGTCTCAACTCTCGAAGGATTCTTTTTCGCCTAGTCTCAATTCTCGAAGGATTCTTTTTCGCCTAGTCTCTAGTCTCGAAGGATTCTTTTTCGCCTAGTCTCAATTCTCAAAGGATTCTTTCTCTCCTAGTCTCAATTCTCGAAGGATTCTTTCTCGCCTAGTCTCAATTCTCGAAGGATTGCTTCTCGTCTTGTCTCGTCTCAATTCTCAAAGGATTCTTTCTCTCCTAGTCTCAATTCTCGAAGGATTCTTTCTCGTCTCGTCTCAATTCTAGAAGAATTCTTTCTCGTCTAGTCTCAATTCTCGAATGATTCTTTTTCGTCTCGCCGCGTTTTGTAATTTACGTACTCTATTTTTGGAAGTTATTATGGTGGAACTTAATAGTTATTAACAATAAAACCTTAAATGCTATATTTTTGAAAACTGTATAGGGACCTACCAAAATTCTTGTAACACAGAACTGCGCACATATGCAACTGATCTGTTTTATATGACTTAATATTCAGTTTAGCGTTTCTTTCAGCAGTGAGACTCTATGAGACGTGGACCTATAGCTTATCGTGGAGTCCGAACTACATGAGCTCCTGCCGGGAACCGAACAATGGTTTCCCACGCCAAAGGCGTGTACGCTAATCGCTTTGCCTCGAGGGAGCTCTTAACCGAACGGTGTTTGATATCTCATTTCAGTTCCGAGCAGTGGCGAACCTAGAAGATAAAATTGGGGGGTCAGTCGGAACACAGACTATGTAAGGTATATCATGATTTTCCTCTGATGCTAGGGGTCTCGGGTTCAAACCCTGCTCCCGCCAAGTGAACTTTGTGGTGGACAAACACCGTGTGCGTGGGTTTCCTCGGGGTTCTCCCGTTTTCTCCTACTTTCTTCATTCCACCATTTTCATTCGTTACTCATTATCACCGTCTCCTTTAGCCTAACCGGCATAATCGTGGGACGTAAAACTCAAAATTTCATTTCATTTCATTTTTCATATCATGATTTAAAAATTTTTCATGGGTCCTGCAGAAGTTATCAACTTCACTCTCTCCTGATTGACATTATGATTAGGTTAGATGTTGACTGCAACTGACACTATAATGTTTCAAAAAAATTCTAAAAAAGAATAAAAGGCAACGTTTGCCATAAACTTTCAAAAATGTACAAATAGTAACTTCAATTATTTTTGTTGCTCAAAAAACTGGGGAGGGGAGTCTAGGCCTTCCCTCTTCCGGGCCAGATTCGCCACTAGTTCCGAGACTAGATGTGCCATGGATTTATAATTTAACATAGAATCCGAGCCAGATTTATCGTCATTGTATATCAAACTGGAGTTTTTCGTACCTAAGGCAGAGGCTTTTACTACTTATGGCTTTTCACTACAGGGAAATTAAACTACCGCTAATTTTAGAGTTTTTCTGTAATATTTTCAAAACAAATAAAAATATTCGAAAAGCAGAAACGTAGCGAACTAGACAATACAATTTTGCTTGTAATACCTTTACCACAATTTATCTATCCGCTTTTGGTATGCCGCTATTCATAGAACCCGCAAAAAATGCTAAATCTATCTACAGTTGCAAATCGAAAGCAGATAGATGAGTTGTGATAACGGTATCACATGCAAAATTGTATTATCTAGTTCACTACGTTTCTGCTTTTCGAATATTTTTATTTGTTTTGAAAGTATTACAGAAAAACTCTAAAATTAGCGGTAGTTTAATTTCGCTGTAGTGAAGAACCTTAACCACTGGGAAACTCTTCGAACATTAGTAACAAAATGAACAAAAAAAGTCTTAAATCTTTTAAGGTTTACGTCCCACTGTTATGCCGGCTAGGCTAAAGTAGACGGTGATGATGAGAAATGAATGAAATGGCGGAATGAAGCAAGTGGGAGGAAACGGGAGAACTCCGAGAAAACTCACGCACACGGTGTTTGTTTACCACAAAGCCCAATTGGCGCAAGCTGGGATCGAACCAGGGACCTCATGCATCAAAGATGAACGCTCTACCACTGAGCCACAGCGGCTCTAAAAAGGGAAAAAAGGTGGTGATAAATTTTGCTAATTTATATATTTTCGAAACTAAGTTATTATTAGAATGAAAATAAAAGACTAATAATTTTGTAGTTAGCACCTTTAGCCTGTGATAATTTGCATCAGAAAATTCCGCACGTATTAAAACAGAAGAGAACAATGAATTCGGATCCAAACCCTCCCACGTGAACAAAAACAACGGACAAACATAAAGGAAACTTATCATTATTTCATTTAATGCTATTTAACGTTTCGTCGTACAATTTAAAGTAATAAATGAATACATATCCTCATTCTTCACATATGCTTATTCACTTTCTCCTTTTTTATTAACGTACGCTGTATATTCAGACGCCGATTTTATTATGTGAGTTTTTCCTGTACTTGTCGAAACCGGAAGAACAATTAAAAAAAAATATGCAGAAGGTGTTAATGAAAAGTCATTTAGAGACTAAAGTGTGAAGCAACTCAAGTTCCCATAGAAATGAGTTTGAGTGGCATCGCTGAAGTATTTTGGGTGAATCAGTGGCGTAGCAGCTGTCCCCGCAACCCCCGCAGTGCGGAGGGGCCCCGAAGTATACGGGGCCCGAAGTCTTGCAATGAATAAAGATTTAAAGAAGTACAGCTTCAACCTTACTTCTGTCGGCTTTACAACTAGGGCTCCTTCTCTATACTTTGCGGGGGGGGGGGGGCAAAAGTGTGCTACGCCACTGGGGTGAATCCACGGATTATGAGTCTTCAAGTTTATAGTTCAAGCTTACAAAATTGTTCACGTGATAGATTACAGAAAATGTAATGTGTTGTTCTTTATTTGGTATAAAATGTCAAATATACGTCATAAAGCTTTGTTCATTGTTAAAATGAAAACTAATAATTACATCTTGTCAATGTCAATAAGCTAGGTTGCCATGCTGCAGGAATCTTGTAGCTGTTATCAGGGCCGGATTTAGGGGGGGGGGTGCACCGGAGCACGTGCACACCCCTCCGTTGTGAATATACACTATCTAAAGTGAAAATCTGGCAGTGAAAATAGCAATATCTTCCGAAAATTTCATACCATGTTTCCGTTTCGGGCTTAAAAGAAAGCTGATTTTTGCAAAAGCAATAGTTTAAGTGAATTTCTAATATACACCACAGATGTCTCAAGACATTTTTTAAAAAAATTAAATTTTATTCAAATGTACTGGTAGTTAATGGTGCACCCCCTCAGAAAATCCTGGATCCGGCCCTGGCTGTTATTAAAAAAATCTTGCAATCACATCTTTCTATTTACTGTTTACACAGTACCACTGTCTGAAAGGAGGGCGCGGTGGCTCAGTGGTAGAGCGTTCACCTCCGATGCTTGGGGTCTCTGGTTCGATCTCAGCTCGCGCAGTGTGGACTTTGTGGTGGACAAACTCCGTGCTCGTGGGTTTTCTCGGGATTCCACCATTTCATTCATTTCTCATAATCACCGTCTCCTTTAACCTAACCAGCATAATCGTGGGACGTAAAACTCAAAAGATTTCATTTCATGTTACTTTCTGATAGCAAGAAAGATATCTCCACTCATGCAGCACTGCACTCTAGTGGACAAATAATGAACCTCCTCATTAAAAACGTGTATTTTGGCGCACTTTCCCTCTCTGTCCTAAAGAATCCGTCGTTTCGGAAGCGACGAAACTGTTTTTTGTTTTATGTCAGTGGGAGGGCGATAGCACGTAGCAAGCAAAAGAACTCAGAAAGTTGCACATGGTTTGACTCCTTGCAAGATGAAAAAAAAATATTGCATGTCCTTTCAAGACTGTTTACCTGGAGAAATGTAGTGTTGCAAGATTTTTTAAATGACAGCTTCAAGATTCTTGCAGCATAGCAGATATTTATGGTATAATTCGAAGGCAGTATGCACACTAAAAATTACAGTATAGCTGTATTTATCTGATACTTCGAAGGCAATCTTGATGCTAAAAATTATAGTGTAATTGTGTCTATCTAATACTTCGAGGGCAACGTGCATGCTAAAAGTTACAGTATGGCTGTGTCTATTTGATGCTTTGATGTATTTCTCGTCTCCTAAATAACATTGACCCTTAAAAAAAAAAATGTAATTTGGAATTTATCGTCCCTTTCAGTAGCTTAGGCTTATCGTTTGGGATTGAAACGTATCAAGAATAATGCGAGAAACTGAGGAAAGAAAATCATCGGCTTACAGGGAATTCTCAGATAATATAGTTTCTGCTGGGAACATCATGACAAGATTAAAGTCAGACGTCCTCGGATAGTGGTACCCAAGAATTCCCCGTAATTCCTAGGCTTTTTTTCTGTGTAAAAATTAAAAAAAAATGGGCCTCACATTGTACGTTTAATATATATAATATAATAAAACGATTTTCCGATATAACCAAGGGCGCCAATTATGGGGGGCAAGGTGGGACGCTCGCCCCCCCCTTAGAGGAAATTATACTTGGGAATATTGAAAACCCAATAGAATTTTTACATTAGTTACAGCAAAATTTGAAACTATATTTGAAACGTCGCTTATACTTGCCCCTCCTTGGAAACAACAACATGGGCGCCCTTGGCTATAACCTACTTAAAAATGATTTTATTTTGATAAAGGATACATTTTCTTTAAAGGTTCGTGATTCATCGTCATTGATTGCTATTCGTATCGAATAAGTATAAGCGGGTAAAAGGAGTTATGTTCCCCACAACTGCAAAATTCCCTTATTTAAATATGACTTGAAAATAAATTTTCGTCAATAACTTTCGTCAAAATTGTCCCATTTTTATTCAGCGTAGCGAATAAGTTCTAAACCTCTTTTCTCCATTATTTCTACTATCTGGGGTGTTGAAATCGAGTAAGAATGCAAAGTCGAATTAAGTCCGTCTTCGATTTTAAATAATGTACTTCACGATAATTTTCCTTAAATAAATATTCGATGTTTATTGTTTTTCTTTGATTCTCATCATCTTCTGCTATATGGAATCACACTCAATCAAGAATGAGGAACAAATTTATCACATTCAATAAAAAAAGAAATGAAATGAAATGAAATATTTCAGTTTAAGGTTCCTTCATTATCCCCTTTAGGCTAAGGGAAACGATGCCCTTTAGGCTAAGGGAGGCGATGCCCTTTAGGCTAAGGGAGATGATGTTCTTTAGGCTAAGGGAGATGATGTTCTTTATGCTAAGGGAGATGATATTCTTTAGCCTAAGGGAGGCGATGCCCTTTAGGCTAAGGGAGATGATGTTCTTTAGGCTAAGGGAGGCGATGCCCTTTAGGCTAAGGGAGATGATGTTCTTTAGGCTAAGGGAGGCGATGCCCTTTAGGCTAAGGGAGACGATGCCCTTTAGGCTAAGGGAGACGATGTCCTTTAGGCTAAGGGAGACGATGATTAAAGCAAGTAAATAATGATGATGGAAGAATTGGTGGAATAAGAAAGTGGGAGGAAACGAAAGCACCCCCGAGAAAACCTTCGAACACGATGTTGTCCACCACAAGCTTATTTGGCCCTGGATCGAACCAGGTAGCCAACACAATAGAAGTAAGCATTCTTCCATTGAGCCACCGTGCTCACTAGATTACAATTAAATTTTTAATTTTTTTATGAAAACTTTCGATTTTTATCTTGTTACAATTACACTTTAATTGTGTATATTAGTTGATGTTTTCCCAGAATTTTCACTACTTGGTTCCATAATCAGTCAAAAGTGAGAGGTGGATTCCTCTTCAATAAAGGGTGATTTGATTTCGAATTTAAAAATACACGCGGTGGCTCAGTGGTAGAGCGTTCACCTCTGGTGCTTAGGGTCTCGGGGTTCGATCCGAGCCCCCGCCAAGTGAACTTTGTGGTGGACAAACACCGTGTGCGTGGGTTTTCTCGGGGTTCTCCCGTTTCCTCCCACTTTCTTCATTCCACCATTTCATTCATTACTCATCATCACCGTCTCCTTTAGCCTAACCGGCATAACCGTGGGACGTAAAACTCAAAGATTTCATTTCATTTCATTTCAAAAAATACACGATAACTTGCCTAAAAATATCCGTATATTCCATTTTGATGCAATGCGACGCATATTATTAGACCTATTACTAGCTGAAATGTCCGTTCTTCTTAAGGGGTGAATAGGTTTATGGAAAAAATTCCCCTTCCCCCTTAGGATATGCATTCCAAAGTGTAATGATAAAAAGCCATAAGATACTTTACTACACTGTAAATCATATGGTGTAATGAAACACCCCAAAGTACCCTTTTCAGGTGTGATGTAGCACCTATGAGGTGTTTTTGTGAATAAAACAACCTCAGGTGTCGCGTATACACCTTCTCCGTGTTAAAGTTCCACATACAGGTGTAAGACAAGCATAAGGTGTTACTTTACACCCTTTGAAAAGGGTGTAAAGTTAGTAGGCTAGGGAGTAAACGACTACGCAGAGGTGTAAACTGATCAATCAGGAAGTTCACATTAGTCGTTTTATTACTCTGGTAAGTATATATTATTGTGAGGCATGTAAATATAGTATTCTTTTCAAATATAAATATTTTTAACGTTGGTCTTCAAACGAAATATACGACAAAAGTAAATAATAGAGGTTGGTGTAAGAAATTAGTATGACTATTTGATTCATGTAGTGCCGGAAACTGACCAACTACTTGAATTACATAATGGAACACAACATTACAGGTAAAGTATAGCATTTCATAATGTTAGTATAATTTGGATAAACATTTTTATTATTTAAGATTGTAATCAGTTAAGAAATGTTTAAGAACGTTATATTGAAGCAACTCTTGCATGCTGCATTCAAGCTGGAATAGACGCTGTTATATTTAATTCGCAAAGCTTGGAACACGAGATGCACTTTTCTCTGCTACAACTTTGAACCTTGAGCACAACGCTACAATGGGATGGTCCTAGATTGCTCTTAAACCAACATCTTTCATACATGACTTCGCTTGGCATTACTGCGAAATAACATTTCTGTAACACTGGGTAGAACATTGCCACAGGTAGGGTTACTGATTTCAGGTAGCAAGCTTAGTAGGCAAGGTTCTACAACACAGGTACCCCTTTCCACTGAGTTGTAATACAGATAGAAAACAACGTATCCTGCGGGGCTCTAACGCTCCTTCACTCGCTGACGCTCGCTCTCCAACTACTTGTATGTTAGTATATAGCTAAAAATGCGTATTTTTCTATCATTTTCTATGATTTTCTGCTTCGATAAAAACAGTGGTAACGAAACTAAATACCGGGAGGGAAGATCCAATTATTTTTAAAGGTTGCAGTTTAGGCCAACATGTTATAAGTAGCCCAATTTGTTTGCGCTTAATAAAGAACGCCATAAATTATATAGTTGTTATTGAATGGAGGAATCAGTGGCGTATTTACGATTTTGTTTCGGGAGGGGCTTTCCTAACTTTCGGGGGGGGCTTTCCCTGAAAATGTGAAAATTCTGCAAGATATTTCATATACTTGACTATAGTAAGTAAGATTTCAGGGGGGGGCTTAAGCCCGGAAGCCTCCCTAAATACGCCATTGGGAGGAATGGTTCGCCATTCTTGTAGTAATGCAGAACTATTGTGTATAATGACATATGCATGGAAATTACCAATTTAAGAACAACGTAAAACGTACGTAAGTGAGATTCTACCATGTATTAAGCAGTGTGCGGGTTTACGTTCGACGTACCAATCGAAATAATTGTTGAAATATTATAATTCTTTCACCAATTTCCTTCCCATTGTTTCCTAAAACATTTGTGCCGGGTGACATTTAAATATCTCAATTTGCGTAGATAAAATTCAAGGGGGCCACCAGAGATAATTGTTGAAAGATTACAATTCTTTTTCGATTTGCTAATAAATACAATTTCCGGATGTTGGCATAAGAACTACAGTGCAAAAGCATAAACCAACCTGTGATAGGTGGTCACTAAAGAGCACGAATGTTACCTAACCGAGT
Organism: Thermobia domestica; assembly: GCF_964235325.1. Classification (NCBI taxonomy): domain Eukaryota; kingdom Metazoa; phylum Arthropoda; class Insecta; order Zygentoma; family Lepismatidae; genus Thermobia; species Thermobia domestica. The sequence continues at coordinate 214,072,269 of NC_137466.1, forward strand.
CAGGGTAGGCGAAGCTGCTGTACCCGCGTTGGGTGCGTACGAAGGGAGCAGGCGCGTCAGTGCTGGTTGGTATACGCGTAAGCGGAGATAGAAAGAAATGGATTTTGGCAAATATATGAATTTCAATAGCAGTTATCATGGTTTCATACAAGTAACGTTCCACTTGCAAAACATAAAATACTGCTTCTGTACATTGTGCAGAATACACCTTCAGTGGAAAATAACATTTAATAGAGTAATCTCTCATATGCACTCGCTTATTTTATCCACCGTAAGGCTCTTGTAATGATTGCACACTAGTAACTCTACATTTGTAAACCTAAAACACAGCTGTATTACTTTGCATAATTTTTTTTCGCCAGCAGAAATATATTCCTTATAAATATATCTTTTCGTGCAAAATATTAAATTTTACCTGTAAATCTTTCAAAATGTGATGCGCCAAAACTACATCACTACCTTAAGTAGATTGGGTAAAAAAAAAAAAAAAAAAAAAAAAAAAAGATATATTACGTTTTATTCGAGTTCATTATAAAACAGGGGCAACCCGTAAAGCACAGCACTGACGATGCCAATGACTAAAAGATTGCTTTAGTGTTGACAACTTAGAGAATTACACAATATCATAAAGTTTAAATCAGTTTAAAGCTCACTATGCTTGAGTTTGTTTTAAATATACATTTATCGGTTGACAAATTATTTTCTCTTGTTTTAGCCAGGGAAGAATTCAGATACGTTTCCACTCGAGAACTGTGGAAGTCCTCGCCGTTGGTCTCTCGGCTGTGCATGTGCTTGTGTATGTGGTTCTGGGTTGAATTCCAAATGAGAAAAAAAAATAATTTTAGAATCCTTTACTTGCTAAACATCTGTCTTCTCTATCATAAAGAGCGTATGCATGCGACGTTAAACTAACGAATTTTCATTTCATATTTTTTTCGATGAATGTGAATCCTTTGGGAGAAAAGGAGGTGAAGAAGAAATTTTCCTTTGTTTTTTTAAAAAAGGCTATGGGATTGGATATTTTCTCTTTCGGGATTGGCTAGTGAAACCTGATTATAGTGCATCTTTCTTTTAGGATTATTATTGAAATCCAGCATTTTGGTAAATATGGAATAAAAGTATTGATAAAACATCAGCGTGTGGATAGTGTAAGAGTAAGTATAATTGCTTCAGCACATAATAAATTTACAATTTCTTTCAGATTCTAGGTCTCAAATGGAAAGAATTAATTTTATAGTTTTAACATACAATATAATTTTGAAACTAGGGAACCTAATGTTATCTTTGTGTCTGTAATACGTATTTATTTGTCGATTGACTTCAGAGGACTGAGTTTAACCCATAAGCACAATTTGCCTATAGTTCAAATATATCAGATGTACCAGTGGCGGATCCAGGATATGATCAAGGGAGGGGCTAAACCATAGTTTGCCGTTTTATCCAGTGAAAAACAGGATTGAAGCCCATTTTATCCAGTGTAAACCTGAGCGTCAAGGTGGGGCTATAGCCCATATAGCCCCCCTTGGATCCGGCACTGAGATGTACGATCGTCTTTAATAATATCTGACCCTCTCCCTCCTCTACCTGAACAGCCCTGTATTGTTATCTACGTATGAAATTCAAAGACAAAGGAAATCGTCATCAACCAGTTGTATTTTTATTTTAAGTCTAAGTATTAAACTGTGCTTCGTATGGTTGTAAAAGTTTTTTTTTTTTTTTTTTTTGTTAATCTTGAATTTAGGTATCTAATATTGGCACTCATCTTCATGAATTGTTGTAAGAAGAGTCCTCGTGATTTTCGGCCAATTGTTTCATCACCGGTATCTTTGAGTACAGAGGTAACAGTGGAAGCCAAACTTTGTTTTTCTCAAACTTGATACTTTGAAAAACTTATGCAAGTGGTTTTGTTATTGAAACACTCTAATAGAATGAAGAAATAAGAATCAAGTCTCAACGTTGTCTTCTATGCAAAATAGATGAGTTCGCGGTAGCTCAGTGGTAGAGCGTTCACCTGTGTATGGAGTCCCTGGTTCGATCCCAGCTCGCGCCGTGTGGACTATGTGGTGGACAAACACCTTGCTCGTGGGTTTTCTCAGAGTTGTACTGTTTCCTCCCACTTTCTTCATTCCACCATTTCATTTTTTCTCATAATCACCGTCTCCTTTAGCCTAACCGGTATAAGCGTGGGACGTAAAACTGAAAGATTTCATTTCTATGCAAAATTTAGTTAGGTAAAACTATCACCACTGTTTTAATTCAAAAAATATATGGCTACTCCAAGAAATCTGAAATAGTTTGGAAACCTACGGGGGACGCTGGGGCAAAACTTCTTACCTCGATACGTTGTATTTTCCTTTTTAATGATGATACACTTTGTTTCTGTTTTTCTATCTGTTTCAGTGTTTCACATTTAGAGGAGTGGCGACAGACTTTAACGAAAGCTGTGTTGAGATTTTGATCTTCCGCCAGTTGGCACAGGATTAGCGTAGAGACTCGAGACGATATCTAGATACTGGAAACAAGTTAGTTGTTTTGAGATTTTCCCTCTGATTTTAAAATAGCAGCAGTTACCTTTAGTATCAGTTACCTTCGCCGTCGCTTTTTGTTTCATCCTGTAGTCTTCACAGCTTCTTCTCAAATTCTCTAACATTGCATTAATTTCGATTTTAGATTCCGGAAATTGTTCCATCTTTTTTCTTTTAAAAATACCTTGCAATCGGTGTACTAATTGGCTCTTCTTGTCATTTGAAAATTCTATAGTTGAACCTTGCCTGGAACAATCCGCGGAACTCTGGGGCAAATTTTGTTACCTCGATACGTGATACGGTACAGAAATGAAGAAATGCGTATTTTCTCGTTTTGACATTTCTTTTACAGGATGGCAACGGACTTCATGCCCATCCTGTATATTTAAGCACAGTCAGATTTGGATTCTCTCAGAAATTAAAAGCATTTAGACAAGCAGATATATATATATAAAGTTTGATATCGATTGGTTTGTTTAGGCTTAACACCCTTATTTGACCGCGGGGTTGGGGCAAGGGATCTGATCCCCGGTTTTCACCCTAGTAATTTTGTAGCCCACCGGGTTTCGAACCCGGAATCTTCTGACTAAAAGTCGAAAATTAGATACAATCAACGTAGATGGATTGACTTTCAGATATAGGGAAATGTGAGCCTGAAGTTTACACGATTTGTTGCCCTAGTTTTTGGTATAAACTATTTAAAAAGAGTTCTCAGGACTACGGGACCACGGAGTGCATATTTCGGATCTCGAAGGCCGCAGCCCTGTTTCAGGTTTTAGTGTCCTTTTTATTTATTTCATTAAATAAATAAGGGAATCACTTTTGATTGCGATGGTTGATCAGACTATTTGCAGCGGCGTAAGGGTTCCTTTGGAAAGAAAAGATTCCTTGTCGGTTTTCCGAAACCTCGGGGAAAAATAGAAGCTATACCAGGTTAAAATACCTTGCTGGTTTCAGCAAGAATTCAAGCTGGGATTACAGGCTGGAATTGAAGCTGTATTATAGAAGCTTGCAGGGTTTTGCTGAATATGCTCGATGCAGCAACGGGTTTCAAAACCGACCAGACATACTGGAAAATTTTACTGTATTAAGCTGGTTGAGGAAATATTTTCCAGCGTATATTTAAACCTGTGTAGTTAATAAAACGACAAATGCTAAATCTCTAAAATTGTCAGAGATAGTAAAGATGTTAAAAGACTCCATAAGTTAATATTTATGCAGAGTTCCTACCGGTCAGGGAAGTCAGGGAAAATGACTTGAAATCAGGGAAATTTTATAAAACATATTTTTTCTAACATTAATTGTAGCTACACCAATTTCAGCTTAGCCAACCATTAATGATCACAGTATGGAACGTTACTCACAATCAGATTTATATGGGTGGTAAGTGGAATGTAAGTATGAGCAATTGATTACTGTTTGTCTCTAAATGTTCTCATATATAAATATTCACCGTTATTTATTCCTTATTTATGTATCGTCATCCAACACTTGTCATGAAAGTCAGGGACTTTTCTACCAAATGTCAGGAAGGTCAAGGAAGAGTAGTACTATTTATTTGAAGTACTATTTATCCAGCGTAGAAAGTGTGGCTTATTAAATCACTTAAGAAGGCATATATATCTATTCTTTTTGGGGAGGCCTCGCCATGACCGCCATTTTGTTTTCCGTTCTGTGTGCACCGTCTATATTTATAAAGTTCAAAGAATTTATCGATAGCTTCGGCAATTTGTTTGCAATGTAAGTACTATTTTACCTGAATTTTAACCTGTTCTGTTTAAGAAATGGATGTTTCGAAATTGTGCGGTACGTGCCCAAGGAAAGAGCTTGACGAACCAACAATAAATTTCATTGGTTCATCATAGCTCTGGGGAATCCCTTGCGCACGCATCGCACAGTTTTGAAACGCATTTTTAAAATAAATCATTTATGATTTCGTAAGTAATTTGTTAAGCTGCACTTCCTTCTACGTTGGATAATATTTGAAATATAGGCCTCTGAAATTCATTTCTATCCTTTTGTAAGCATATATCTGAAACGTATATTTTGTCCAAAGTTCAAGAACAGTTTTTTTTTCTTGTTTTCACATCCAGTATCTAACATTCATTTTTTGTATACGTGTTAATCTAACACCCTGTATACACCTGAAAACTTCTAAATTGTGACAAGGAAAAGGCAGAAAATTTTCGGTCGCCACAAAAGTGGGAATATTGTCATATTTCCTTGTAGGTTACTAAGAGATATATTCCTTCTATAGTTTGTATTCCATGTATGTAAATGTAAGGTTTAGTTAAGTGAAATAAACGAAATAACTTTATGTAAAACAAAAGTTTTCCTTCATTTTGTTAAAAGTGTACAACTTGTAGAATAGTAAAAGATGCACGTTCATTGTATGTATTTTCACTTGTAATCAAGACTTTGTAAAAGTGTAATGGAATATGCTCCCACCATGGGCGGCGATTAGGGGGGGGCAAGAGGGGGCAGTTGCCCCCCACTTTTTTTGAAGTGACGCCCTAATTTATATAGTTTTATTTGGAAATGTAAACAGGGTGTTCACACAATTTGAAGAAAGAAAAAACTCTGACTTTTCCCTGACTTTCCATGACGAAAGTTCCAGGTTTCCTTGACCCCTGAATAACTTAGAAATATAGAAAAAAGAAAGAAACCCCAGCCTCTAAACTCCCAATAGTTGGCCTTGTTCTCTTCCGCTTCTGTTTCTTTCTTTTTTAAATTTTCTTTCCAAAGGAATGTAAATTTACAAACATGTGCATTAGGCCGATATTGATTAGGCCTACATATTACACAAATTGTTACAAACGAAAGTGTGCAGTGTACAGAGTACTTAAGATATGGAAAAATACACATTATAATACCAACTACAATATTATAATATTGCCTATAGTAATAAACAGTTCATACATGATTTTACTGATTATTAAAAAAAACACACACACACATTATGTAATACATACTTTTGCTGGTGCAGTTGTTAAATGCAACCCATTTAGAAATTTGTTTTCATCCTTTCTCGCATAGTTTTCTTCTCATTGATCTGAATATCCTTCTTGTTGTCTCCGCAGTTTTTTTTCTTCCTCCAACACCTTTAGTTGTTGCTGAATCTTCCATTTCTCCCTCCTCTTCTCGTCTCCAGCATTTATTTTTCTTTTCTTTTCCAAATACATCTGATATTGTCTCATTGAACTTCTCACTGAATTAGTCATACCTCTTGTAATTATTAATCCTGATGGTCCACCTATTCTCATCAGAGAATCATATATGATCCGTTGAGCCACCAGAGATTCTTCTTGTAAGTTCTCAACAATGAGAATTTTATTTATTGTGAAACCACTTTCAAAAAATGCGTTTCCGTGAAAGAAGATAAAACACAATTTCATAACTGACCATAAATCAACGAAGTTCTTCCCATTTCCTAAGACTAAGTAAAAAACTCATCAAGTCCAATACAATCTCTCATTGACTATGAATTCACTCGAGTGTTCCTTAAATTCTTCAGTCTGAGCTTTCACTGTGACCTGGAGATACTATTTCTTCGCGTTCTCAGCCACTTGTCCAGATATCCTCTTGGCACCATGCAATTCTTCTAGAACAGCGTCTACCCTTTTGAGAAAATATGCCAGGATGCAGTTAGATGTGTTTCTCGCAGAAAATCAGTTTCAACTATATCAGAGAACACTGACTCCCTCAATATCATCATTGAGAACACCACATTTTGCATCCATTAACAGTAAAGAAATAAACCCTATTTCATAAATTCAGTAATTGAACAATGGACCTAAATCGATTTTTCCCTGACTTTTCCTGACCAATCTGCAATTTCCCTGACTTCACCTGATACATTTTTACTTCCTGACCTTTCCCTGACTTTCACTTATTTTCCAGAAGTGGACCCTGGTAAAGGTTTTGTAAGTATTACTGTTTCATAGAAAAAATGGTGCCATATATTTGCCGTTGCGTGAGTACGTATTGGTTATTTGTCTTCTTTGTGAGTTAAGAAAACTGCAGAAGTTGCGTTTTAATTGCAATTCAAATCAATTAATATTGCAATTGCATACTTCTTTAAATGTCGTAGCATATGCTTGCAGTACTGTATTTCATTTTCTAAGAGTAAAAACATTCATTTAATGACATGTGAGGAATTAAAAGTATAAGTTGTTCATTAATTCCTAGTTTCAATATAACTTCTGCAAAACAAGCGTCATTATTCATTACTATGATTAATATTGTCCCTTCTATTTATTTGTTTTGCAAATTTAATCTAATCACACAATTTTCCAGACAGAATTTTAAGATGTTCATGAGCAAGAACTCAAATCTCTTCTTACACTTTCGTTGTTTAAGAGTATAAAGGGTTAATACCTACTTGTATTGCTCTTATAAATTTACTTAATAAAATAGAAATAACGATATGCGGTATTTTAAATGAAAAAGAGATAGTATCCTATTAGTTATACAACATTTTATCAAACAGTGTTAGAAACACCCAGGAAATGTAACATTGATATACAATTGTTCAGATCATGTCTTGCCCCCCCACTTTTAACGTCCAACCGCCGCCACTGGCTCCCACCGAAGGTGTAACAAATCACCTTTCAGGTGTTCCCCCTTCGTACAGGTGAATGCTATTTGCATAACGTTACCTGCACTGTATTGTGTTGATTTGTATATTGCTTTACATGCAGTGCACACGGTAAGCCGTGAAGGCCTGTAGTCTCTAAAAACTGGGTTCAATTGGCGGACTTAATCAAGAGTAGTATACGTGAAAGTTTATGCAACTTTTCAGATGTAACTGCTGACTACATCACTTCGCATGATGGGCTGTTCTCCCTTTGTGTTTACTTGTTGGTGTGTTTTTCCTCAAACACGAAGAAAACAAAATTTAAAGCACTAGCTCATCATGCGAAATTATGTAATCAGCAGTTACATCTGAAAAGTTGCATAACCTTTCACGTATACTACTCTTGATTAAATCTGCGAGTTGCACCCAATTTTTAGACTACAGGCCTCAACGCCTTATAATGTGCACTGCATGTAAAGCAATATACAGATCAACACAATACATTGCAGGTAACGTTATGCAACCAGCATCACCTGTACGAAGGGGGAACACCTGAAAGGTGATTTGTTACACCTTCGGTGGGAGCATATTCCATTACACCTTTCGCGTGGAAGCATTTACACCCTAAGGTGTAACTCAAAGGTTACACCCGAACCCTAATTTTCCACCCTAAGGTGTAACTGGTGAAACAAGAAAAAATTGTTTCACCCTAAGGTGTAATGTTACACCTTCCTTTTCAGTTACACCTTCCAACTTGTCAATTGCACCTCAAAGGTGGCAGCATTTAGGTTCCACCTAAGGGTGTAAGTGAAGGCAGTGAAGTTACTCCTCAAAGGTGTTTCTTTACACCCAAGGGGTGATAGTTTTGCGGCAAAATTTGCAGGTTCGTTACACTTTTAAAGTGTTAGGTAGCACCTTACAAGTGTTAGTAAACACTTTTCGGTGCAACCTTACACCTCGTGGGTGTAGTTGTGCGAACTCGATACTGTACACCTTTGGGGTGTAACAAATCAGCCGGTGGAAACTTTACACCCTTCACTTACACCTTGAGGTGGAACCTAAATGCTGCCACCTTTTTGGTGTAAAGTTACACCTTTTTGATTTACAGTGTATAATACATAATTTTCAGATAAAGATATTATGATATAAATTTCGAAATACCCTTCTTTCCCTAAAATACGTTCTTTAATCAAAGTAAGCTGGGAAGTATTTATCTACGTTCCAAAAGTCATTTCAAACGGACCAGCCGATTTCCTGACCCTGGAAACTATGGATTCTAGACTAATCTTTGTCATTTTCACCATTTATTTTTCACCCCTTCTCAACCTGCATGCATATAGGGGTTGAACTTTATCTTAAACGTCATTAGAAGCGTCAGCATTCATGTCAGTGACTCTGAAAATCAACAATCATATAATCCGTTTCTGATTATCGTAAAATGTCATCCCTTCTCTTCCCATCCTTAGGAAGGGATTATTATTATTATTATTATTATTATTATTATTATTATTATTATTATTATTATTATTATTATTATTATTATTATTATTATTATTATTATTACATTACTTAGAACTAACTCTTTTAAAATCAAAGCAGCGCAAGATCGTTTTGAAACATCCTGTAGTTCTAACAACCTATGGGAACGAATAAAAATCCGCGTTTAATACTTCTTTTCTTATGAACATCATCATTAAATTGGAAAGAAAGCTTTTGCTATTACTTTCCCATAACTTTCAAATTTTTATGCTAAGGAAAAAAACAATTATGAGAAAGCCTATCATAACTTCCTTTTTGTTTTTCTATGCACACAATATAACACTCGGAGAACACATATGTGGTCATTCGCATATGCGAATATGAATTCTCTCGTATGTGCATTTGTACAGTAATTTCTTCTTATTGCATTATTTACATTGGACTGTGTTCTTAACCTTCTACTGGTGTTTGCTCGCATTACTCACTTTTCCTTCAAGAATGGTGTCGCAGAGAACAGCGAGGTTTTTGAGAAACGTGAGTTGTGAAAATTTTGTTTATTCGCTGCTTTCTCAAGCACTACGTGAACCAGCTTCACTATTCTAGTTTTAGAGTATTTTTAAGACGTGTTCATTCGTTGTTGATACAATAGGTGTACCACAAGAGTTTACCCTGGGTACTTTTTCTTCTTTTTAGCTGAAACGAACGTAAGCGTACTTGCACTAGGATTCGTTAAGTTTGCAGTCGCTTACTCTGAGGGAAGAACATAGACTGAAAGTATTTGAGAACAAGATCCTGAGACGAATATTCGGACCCAAGAAGAACGGGAATGGAGAATGGCAGTAACTATATAACGACGAACTACATAATTTATACGGTTTATCATACATTATTAGTATCATCAAATCTAGGAGGCTCTAGTGGGCGAGTCATATAGCTAGAATGAAAGTAAATAGCTACGCTTTCAAAGTCTTAACTGGAAAGACATTCGCAAAACGACTATTAGGAAGACCTAGGCGAAGATAGGAGGATAATATTAAGATGGATCTCGCAGAGATAGGAATACAAAGTAGAAACTGGATCCAATGGGCTAAAGATAGAAGTCAGTAGAGCGCTTTTGTGAACGCGACATTGAACCTTCGGGTTCCATAGGCCATAGATTTAGTTAGTTATTTCACCATAATTTTCATAAAATTTATCTAATCTTAATGAAACTTCATTGTGTTGAAAATGAAATGAAATCTTTAAATTTTACATCCCACGTTTATGACGGCTAAAGGAGACGGTGATGATGAGTAATAAATTAATTGGTGGAATGAAGAAAGTGGAAGGAAACGGGAGAACCCCAATAATACCCAAGCACACGGTGTTTGTCCACCACAAAACTCACTTGGTGCGAGCTGGGATCGAACCAAGGATCCCATGTACCAGAGGTGAACGCTCTATCACTGAGCCACCGTAGTCCTCTTCATTGTGTTCAATGACGGACTCATATGGCGTGCGAACAGAACGATCACTTCAATTCCAAAGGTCGCTGCTTTTTCTTCTAAGCTAAGTTGTTTTTGCGATGTACAGAGCCTAATGTCTCCCCACTAATACTAGTTTAACACTTTCGAGATCAAGCCCGAGGTAACTTATTAATGCTAACGGATGATGCTCGAGTCTTGCTCGCTAATAGCAATTCTACCCAACAATACCAATAAATATTGCATTAATCTTAAAATAGAATGTTTAGCAGCAGTGGCGGATTTAGAAGGTAAAAAGTGGCAGGAAGACAGCCAGAACCCAGATTATGATACATATACCCCTGTAGAAGCTTCCAAATTAACGCTCTGCCTATGGATATTATGAACAGGTTGGAAGTTGACGTTGTGGCTGAACCGCGGCCCCAGTATATTAAGTGAAATTACAGAGCAATTCTTACAAAAAAATTAAACTGTTTTAACTTTATGGCAAGGGAGTTACTTGTCAATCTTAATTTTAATGTTATTATGTATCTTCAGTGTATCTTTACTTTATAATCCTAAATTCAAAAAAACAAATCTTTTGGGTTGAAATATGACAATAAGTGACCAAGACTTTTTGTATGCCAGATATATGCAATTTTTAGCAAGCTTGACTTATTCTTTTAATGATAATTGATTGAAACATTAATTTTCATAGTTCTATTACTAGTATATTATGAAATTGACTATTCTTTTTATTATTATTTTAATCTTGTTATCAGTTTGAATTTTTAAAATTATATGCATACAGTGTGTTCCAAAACAATACCGACAACGTTTCGGAGACGATTCCTGACACCAAGCTAAGATAAAAAGTATAGACTAACCTGGGTACATAAATGCTTCATTTCGGAGTTATAGGCTGCCGAAAATATGAAAAAATGAACTTTAAAGGTCTATAGCTCCAGAACTATGGGGCCTACAGTTGTTTGGTCAAGACTTCAATTACGAACTAGTATGTGTCTTATCCAAATATCCATTATTCAAAATTCTACAGTACTTCAGCAACAATTTTTATAGAAGTAGTTGGTGAGTACTTCAAATTAAATGCCTGTAGCCACACTCTCTCTATAAAAGTTGTTTCGTGAGTACCTTAGGATTCTGAAACATGTATTTTTGGATAGGGCACATATTAGTTCCTAAGTAAAATCTTGACCTGACTACGATACATCCCATAATTTTGGAGCTATCGATCTTCGAAACATTGTCGGTGTTGTTTTGAAACACCGTGTATATTTACCTCCTGACAAGGGCCTTAACCTGCTTTAATATTCATTCTATTCTATAAATTTTCTAGTCTGTTTAAAATTATTATATAATGTTTTTATCATAGTATTAAGCCTGAACTCTTCATAGCACTTAAAATAAAGTTATTATTATTTTCATGAGAGAATTATAAGGGAATACGGTAAGCGAGTCGTAGATGTTGTGAAATTTATTTCGAAGTTTTATTTATTGCACCAATTCAAAAGATCAGTCATATAGTCTTAAAGTTCAGTGACATTACGCAGTAAATTTTTTTTTTACGAAATAATTGCAATCGGAAGCAAATAAAATAATTTTGTTATCACATGACTTACATTGGGATAAAGAGAAAAAAGATACATCTGAATGAAAGAAGAAAAGAAGAGGACATAAATCAGTGCCTTGGGGAACACCGGAAAGAAAAGGGAGAACATTTAAACCGGATGCGGAGAAAATAACTTAGTTCGCGTTTGGTGAGATAATCTGTAGTAGTTGAGAAAGGCAATTGTCACGGGCAGTATATCTATGAAAACAAACTCATAACTCGCTCAAACACCTTGGAACGCCAAGCGGATAATGTTATATACAGATTGTAGGACGCACAATAGAAATTGAGTAGTTTCCATTAGAAATCCTATGCATTTGTCTTTCTGTACTCATTGCATGTCTGGGGGAGCGCGGTGGCTCAGTGGTAGAGCGTTCACCTCCGGTGCTTGGGGTCCCTGGCTCGATCCCAGCTCGGGCCGTGTGGACTTTGTGGTGGACAAACACCGTGCTCGTGGGTTTTCTCGGGGTTCTGTTTTCTCCCATTTCTTCATTCCACCATTTCACTCATTTATCTCATCATCACCATCTCCTTTAACCTAACTTGCATAACCGTGGAACGTAAAACTCAAAGATTTCATTTTTTTCATTGTATGTCTGAGAAAAAGAATAAATGTAGGTCTATAACTGGAGATGAATGATGAAGAAAGAAATAATGATACAAGAGTAATTAGAGGACATAATTTAAATAATTAAGTGCTCCAAGGTTAACTTCCTTACTTTCTGCTCTTACTGGAATTACGATTTAAACTTTAGCAGTAACTGTGGTAACTCATTCTTGGTGGAAGTATTCGAAGGTTCGTTACTGCAGAAACCAACTTTGTCATTGGATCCTGGCTTACGTTAATCTAAACTAGTCAGAAATACGGTTACCTCTATATTGGTCAGCATCGCGCAAATGTTTCTACTTTTTATTTTTGCCCCCTAATTTGACCTTGAAGCGGTCGAATTCAGAAATCAAAAGTAGTGCCATTGGACACAGCTCATCAAAATCTACATTTTTATAACGACTTATCAAAAAGATAGTCGTAAACCTGGTTCGTTTGCTGAGATAAAAATCCGAAGTGGTAGTATTTCTTTGGCATGAAAATATTAGCTTCGATATTTAAATACCATTAATCTCACCTTTTTAATAAAAATGACAACGTCTATAAACGGTGCTAAACTGGTTTATTATTTGATATAACTTATAATATCCTTTTCTTAAAACTGTTAAGTACACAAACTCACTGACTAGGTAACCATAAAACATGTCCATAGCAACAACTATCCCATAATAATCACTTACATATATTAAAAACATTCTTCTTTTGTTAATATGAAATGAACATTCTACTAAGTATAGTGCACATGTATGAGTACTTTCTGCCCAAGGTACAGGTAAATATTACTCAAACCAAAGTATTTTGTTATATAAAAATGTCGCTCGACAAAGGGACTGAATATAAAAGTCATGAGTAGGCTTGGCTTTTATCTTCAAGAACCACTGGTCCGTTTACATTAGTGTTCTTACATAGCATATGTCCATCATATTTTGATCGCACCTTGTATATCTATTCATTATATTTCACATATACATATATATAAATACATTCATAACAAATCTTACATTTCATCAATATTTATCTTTAATTACATTAATTATATTTATTTCATTATTATCCATTATATTATTAATATATCTTCTTATTAAAATATCGTCGCTTATTTAATTAGTCATCGAAGGGTGCGATTTCAAAAATCGTAAAGGACAAACGTGGGTTATAAATAGTCAGAGCGCATTATATAATAAATAAGTTAGATGTTACATTTAAAGATATACATCGTAGCACTAAGATATTATAATAAAGAAGAATTTCATTCAAGGTAGTCGTTGAATAATTAGTTTTATAGAATAGATCTTCTACTTAACATAATCTTTGACAATTAAATTTTCAACACAAATCAATCTAATATAAATAATCTTTGCCTTTAATCATTTATGAATCGAATTATGATTCTTCACATTAACAAGAAAGAATAAAAATCATTTGAAAATCAATTTTCCAGTCTACTTAAAATTCTATTTAAGCATTTCAAGTATTTTTAAGAATCGTTTTCATTATTGATATTAACACATAAACTTTAAAATGAAAATTCACAAGAATCTATAACTAATATGGGTTTAACCTAATTTCATTGACGGTAATCATGTTACATTCGTACTTGCATATGAATCTAATAAAGTGCATTGTACCGCACAATCATGATTAGGTTCTACATTATGTTGTACATGTCTTTCATCGTGATTTTGATTTTGATATGAAGTGCCATCTCTTGATCTCCAATTACGTCTATCCACGTAGTTCGCTGTATTTCTGGAATTTCACCATACATTACGTCTATTTTTAAACCTATTTTGACTATATGGTCTAACATATGAATTGCTACGATTAATTAGGTTAGGCGGATTCCCTACATAACCTTGTCTATTTTGCTCATTTTGATTGCTAGAGTATACTCGGCTTAGGTTAGGTTTCATATCATTCACACTTCGGATATCTAAATTCCGAACTGGCACCAAATGATCTGAATTATTCTTATTTTTACCCATTCCTGATTGTGGATTCATGGCATGGTATTGAGTTTCGTAGCATTGGACAAGCATCAATAAATGGCTGAAACTCATACACTGTGTGGAAAATAAGATCTGTTGCAATTTAAATGGAAGCAAATTTCGAATCGATGCTATTATTCTCGATTCCGATTGTAATGGATTAACAACCTTTAAGTCGTTGTAGACATTTACAACAAACTCTACAACAGATTTGTGCAATCGAGGATTGAAGTGTTGATTTCTAAGGGTGGCATCTCTATTTGCCAGCAAAAAGTCATTTTCATAATTTGCGATCAATGCCGCTTTGAATTCCTCATATGTACTAATGTGATCACGTATCGCTTTAAACCATAAGGAACAAGGTGGGAGTAATTCATGGGGTATTAATTTCATATATTGTGATCGATCGATACACATTATATTGCATTCGTCTTGGAATTTCTCTAAGAAAGAAGTAGCATTCTCATTACACTTACCACTGAATTTGCTCTAGCTCGAATTTCACTCATCTTAACACTTAATTTTACCTTCTTTTTCTCATTCCTTGTTCTTGTTAAGTGATAGTTCCTATCCATGACGTGCTGTGTCGTCGCACCATCTACGTTTCGCTCATCAGTACTCTTCGGACAACTTTCTTCTAGTATAATATCCTCATCAGACCCCGGCGAAGGCGAGTTCATCTCTGGTGAGTGGGGCAACTCAAAGCGATCACTACCCAAGTTATTACGGTAAATGTTGTCTTTAGCCTGTAACGTTCTAATCTCTTCCTGAATAGTAGCTAACAACTGTGTATTTACACGTATGTTATTAGAGTTGTTGCTGACCTGGATCTTTTGCTGTTTAATGGAAGATTCTATTACTTCTAAATCTTTTTTTACAGCACTAATTTCTTGGTTTTGGTGATTGTGCTTTTCTTGACAATCATCGGATATCCTTTTTAACTTTTCCTCGAACTGTGAGGATATGTCATTCACCACCTGGACAATCGTTTGTTTCGTTTCATCTGATTTCTGTTCTATCCGTTCTATCCGTCTACTTAATTCTTCATATTGCTTGTTAGCTTCGTCAAACTTCAGTTCTATCTTCTGTTCCATGGTCTTGTTAGATTCGTTGAATTTCTGTTCCATGGTCGGCTTTAATTCTTCATTTTGTTTGTTAGCTTCGTTGAACTTCTGTTCCATGGTCTGCTTTAATTCTTCATTTTGTTTGTTAGCTTCGTTGAACTTCTGTTCCATGGTCTGCTTTAATTCTTCATTTTGTTTGTTAGCTTCGTTGAACTTCTGTTCCATGGTCTGCTTTATCTCGGTAGACATCTGCATCATTTGTCGCTGTAAAGCTAACAAGATTCGATCCTCCGATGTCAATCCTGGTGTTACACTAGTTTCACCTTTGTCACTAGTATTTGATTCCTGCTGCATTGTTTCGTTGTCCATTTTTCTTATGATTACTTTACCACTTCGCAATATGGTTAAGTTCGTATTCATTAACTGTAGTATAAAAGTAAATTCAACCTTACTCTTCTTCGGGAATTGAATTTACAAAATCCCGGGTGAGGTAAACCAATATTTTTATAACGACTTATCAAAAAGATAGTCGTAAACCTGGTTCGTTTGCTGAGATAAAAATCCGAAGTGGTAGTATTTCTTTGGCATGAAAATATTAGCTTCGATATTTAAATACCATTAATCTCACCTTTTTAATAAAAATGACAACGTCTATAAACGGTGCTAAACTGGTTTATTATTTGATATAACTTATAATATCCTTTTCTTAAAACTGTTAAGTACACAAACTCACTGACTAGGTAACCATAAAACATGTCCATAGCAACAACTATCCCATAATAATCACTTACATATATTAAAAACATTCTTCTTTTGTTAATATGAAATGAACATTCTACTAAGTATAGTGCACATGTATGAGTACTTTCTGCCCAAGGTACAGGTAAATATTACTCAAACCAAAGTATTTTGTTATATTTTAAACACAAAAAAGTTGAAAAAATACGAGGGCACAGTAACTCCCTTTCAACCTTAAATCTGTATTTTGTTCAACAGTCCGAATCTCAGTAGGTTACATATTTTTGTCGAGAGCGATCATACTAATAAACAAAATACGATATTTCACAACCACTCGTAAAACCACTTGGATTCACCATTAGACTAGTGACAATTTTTCTTTCATTTTTCAAATCGATACTTCAAATTTGTTGCTGTATGAAGGCAATGTGATTAACATATTATAAATAGCTCCTGTTAAAAAGTTTATTAAAAAAATCGTAGATGGCGCAAACAATTTAAACTTCGGATTCAAATGTATGGGTATTATAAAACTTTAAATGTTTATTCTTGTTTTTGAATCAAAAAACATTACTTATAATAGGTTAGCGAATCAGTCTAGAAAGTTTTCAATTGGGAACAAACTAACGGTATCTATTTTTTTTTTTTCAAATTCTCAAGACATACTGTTTTATATCAGTGGTTATATTGTTTGTCTAAAGTATGAGTGTCATATAAAATGTTCATGTGTTCGGTCTGCTTATAAACGAATAGATTGGTGTACTTCTTGTAACACAATGAAACAAACACAACGCAATTTTTGGGGGTTTATTCTAACGCTATACTCATCAGATACATGGCAAGAATATCCTATTCATGTTGCTGGCACTGTCCCTACTACCTGTGCGGAGAAAGCAATACCTTTCTCAAATTATTTTGAGGACGTTTTCATCCCTCATTCTGCCCCACTCTTTACACACATGTCTCATAATCAATTTACCAGACTTGGCTATCCTACCCGACCGTTGTTTGCACCTGCCATAGAATATTACCTTGATGCTACTGAATCACTCATAGCTCCAATAACCAGTAATGAGGTTGTCGATGCTCTCCGTAATTGCTGTAGTATATACTATAACTTACAACCAAATTCGACAGGCACCATCGGCATTTCACACTGTTCTAGCTCTGCTCTATACGGCTTTTCTTACTAGAGGCTTTTTTCCTACCAACATAGGCTCCTACCTACCAATCAGTCTCACAAATGTATTCAGCAAAACATTGGAACGAACTCTGGTCAAACGAATCTACTCTTTTCTACATACTTATTCTCTTCTGCCATCTAAACAAGCCAGATTTCGTAGTACTGATCAAATTTTGAAACTATATAGCTATGTAATTAAACATTTCAATAAACGTATGCCTTCTGTATTATTTCATTTGATATTGAGCACACATTCGATACAGTCTGGCATCACGGACTTCTTTTCAAGTTGCTACGTATTCCACAGTTAACATACGTCCGATCTATAGCGAATTTGCTTTATCACCGTTCAGACTTCATCCAAATTAATCAGGCTCAAGCCACCACTTTGTACTTCGAGCAAAAGTGCCGGAAGGTTTTGTTTTGTCATCTCTATTTTACATCTTATATGTCGCTGATATACCACAACCTCAATCACCAATATGTTCTCTACAATTTCCTGATGACACTCCGTACATAGGATTATGTTCCTCAGTGGATCATTATTAACGCTAAACTGCAACCGGCAATCTAGAAATTTGTTAGTTGGTGTCTCAAACAGAAACTGCAATTAAATGACACAACAAAAACTTAAATGACGTTATTTGGACTCAAAATGCAATAAATACTATCCAACTCGAAATCCTGAGCGTTTATATCTCGCGCTCTTAGGTTCTCCATTAACCTCACAAAATGGTGTGAAGTATCTTTTCGTCACCTTTGAGAAACATCTCGCTTGGAAAGCTCATCTCTCCAACCTCGAAGCTAATATTCGCCATCGAATACAATTTGTTGCGTAGTTTACGCAGTGGCGGATCTAGGGGGGAAATCGCCCCGATCGTTTTCCCCCAGAAGAGGAAACTTTCTTATTTTATATATATAAATAAAACCCATCCCAGAGTTTGGTCTTAAAGGTAGCTCTAAGTAGCAGTATTCCAACCCACCGCCCACCCAGAAGTTTGTCCTGGATCTACCCCTGAGTTTACGAGGCACCAACTGGGTGCTCAATTCGAGATTGATACTTTATATTTAGAAGGTTTTTGTACACCCTGCTCTAACTCATGAAAATATCGCCTGTTTGTCAGCTCCATTAAAGTTTTATAACATATTACAACTTCTGGAATGTCATGCTTTACGCCTTGCATATTCCCTACCACCTACCACCTCTGATGCTTGGGGTCCCGGGTTCAATCCCAGCCCCCGTCATGAACTTTCTGGTGGACAAACACCGTGTGCGTGGGGTTTTATCGGGGTTCTCCCGTTTCCTCCCACTTCCTTCATTCCACTATTTCATTCATTACTCATCATCACCTTCATCTTAACCGGCATAACCGTGGGACGTAAAACTCAATAATTTCATTTCATTTTTCTCTACCACCTAGCACTTCAGCACAAGAAGTCTATCACCGCACCGATATACCGACACTTCTCCTACATCTCTACCGCCTTCGCTCTCCTTATATTCATCACCAATCAGAGACGCTTATTCAATTCTCTATGAACTTCTCGAACAGATTCTAGCCTTACTTTTTACACTTATTCGCCAATCGACCATTTTCTTGCAACTTATGAACTTGAAGAGGCCACAGATTTCCATAACCCTCATTGTCGCATTTATAGTCGTCATCCATACATCTATAGCACATGATCTTATAAACTGTATTCCTTCGTGATCACTAACAAGGCTTCAAATGTTTACACATGCTCTGAGTAGCCCCAGAGCGGAAGACAACTCCCTTATTTAAACTAACACATCTCCTTGAGTTTCGTTCATTGCACTTCACCTCATCATTTGCATCATCACTAATCAGATTATAAATTAATAAATACTGATTCCCATCTCCCAATGAAACTACCTATAAATGAATGCTCATGGCCCCAGAGAAGGCGTTACCTTCTACGGTCCGCCCATCTTCGAATGGGAATGAAATTGTACATTTAAAAAATAGGAATGTCATATTACATTTAAACATATGTAACATTTTAATTTACACACCAGACCAAACTTGCCGGCGGAAAAACGATCCTATTGGAATATTTGTATTTAAAACTATCTCCCATTTTTTTAAAAAAATTTGTAGAGAGGAATATCATGAATAAGAACAAATATACAGGGTGGCCCAAAAGTAGGTATACACACCTGCATTGATCAAGTATAATATTCTAGTTTATAAGATTATTTACTTCTGGTGTTCCGAGGTTAAGATATAAGTAAAATCTCATTAAGAACAAATAATAACGAAACTAAGTCTACTTGATGGATGGCAATAAGAAATGATATAAAATGCAATGAGCTGATCAGTATGGTACTGAATACCTATTTTTGGGCCACCCTGTATAACTTTATTTTTAATACTCACGTGACATTAATTTACACAGAAATTTGTTCGAGAATTTTCCTTCCAATTTTAGGAATTACTATACATGAAGTGAGTCGTCCGGTTCCGAAACGGATCTTTTACATTTATATGAAATCCCAGAAAACCGAGAAAAACTGTAGGATCGATGCGTTTTGTAGAACTGGAAATATTTGAAGATGTTCAATCTTTTCATACGAACACACTGAAGTATTCCCAGTTCTAGAAAACATGCAGATCCTACATTTTTTCAAGTTTTCTGGGATTTTCTCAGGCCCGTATCCAGGTGGGTCTAGGAGGACCTCCCCCCTAAATTTTTACTGGCCCCCTCTAAAATTTTCACAATAGGCTTGCAAATGAACTATAATATGGGATAAACTATAATATTTTTGGATCGGGCCCCCCTAACTTTCACCGGCCCCCTACATTTTCGATCTGGCTACGGGCCTGGATTTTCTGTAAATGGACAAGAGCCGTTTTGCAACTAGACGACTCAATTGAATTTAGAACATTAGGCTATTAATTGCCATAAACAATTATATACTAACAAGGGAGGATCACGCAGTGGCTCCACTGAGATCCGAACGAGACAATTGTGTTGGCATTTGATATGTTATAATTAGAATAATCTCGAGGCGGAATATCGTGACATACAATATACAGTATTTTGTAATTAGATCTTACAGCGGCCATCTGGGATTCAAGGTGGCCATAGATTTTCAATTAAGCTTTTGTTTACTTTTTGACTCTCCGCAATTTAGCACAGGGTTGTCGTAGAAAGTCGAGACGTACCCCGTCTACTTTCATTTAACAAGAGCTTTCAAACCATGTGCTACTTAACCCGGTTTGTCATTTGAAACTTTTTAGTTGGACCCCACCTGGGACCCTGAGGGGGTCCTGGGACAAGATATTTTAAGTTAAATCTTTGTACTTTGAAAATAATGCCACACTTCCTTTCCTGTTTTCACATTTGTCTCACCGTTTCAGCTTTATAGGGTGGCCATGGACATTTCAATTGTTTTTGTTTACATTTCGACCCTTCGCCATTTTGAACAGGGTTGTCGTAGAGAGTCGAGACTTGCTTCACTTTCTTTTATTTTACAACAGATTTCAAACGATATGCTACTTGACCCCCTTTGTCATTTGAAAATTTTGAGTTGGACCCCGTCTGGGACCCTGCGAGGGACCTGGGGCAAACTTTTTTTTTTATTCCAAAAAGTGTATTCTTGAAAATGATTGGATACATGTTGGCCGAGCTTTCTATTTACCCAACCGTTTCCGAAATATGACTCGGTTGAAACTATTCTGCCAGGTAAATTTTTTGGGGACCTTTTACATTACAAAATATGTTGTAACTCACGATATTCTGCCCGGTGGCACGTATAACTTTGGGATTCGTCTAGTTATAACATATCAAATGCAAACACAGTTGTTTCGTTCGGATCTCAGCGGAGCCACTGCGTGACCGTCCCTTGTAAGTAATATGTGGCACTATGTGGCAACTTGTAGATAAAGAACCAGAGAGAAGTTCCACCAATCCATCAAATAGTTACATCGATTCGTTTCAAATGGCAGTTAAAAGTCGATATATGTTGACACTAACATAATTTATTAGCGTAACAATCGATGTAATTGTTTGATGGGTACGTACAGGAGTGCTTATGGTTCCAAATTAATCTGCGACCTAACCACAGTCTCCAATTTTGTAATCTCCATAGCGGCTGAAGGAGGCCACGGAGGATATATATATATATATATATATATATATATATATATATATATATATATATATATATATATATATATATATTTTCGCTTTATTTTGACCCGTAAAATAGCGCTCTATTTTCTATGGAAACTGTTTTTAGAACACAAGATATAGGTAAAATCGAAAAAGGGACAGCCATTATCGCTGGTCTAGTATATAGCGCACGGTTTTTACTGTGCACGAATTCTTGGGTTCGATATCCGGCGCGGCATGATAAAATACATTCGACTGGTTAGTCCCGTCTGAACAAATAACTTACATCTACACCAGATCTAAAAGCTTGAAATCTTAGCTAAACCTTTATTCTATATCTGTACTATTAAATACTCCGTTTATCTGAACAGTTGTTTTTTGACACTTACATTTCCGTTACCCAAATATATCCAACTATATGGTCCGTAATCATTCTTAAAAAAAAAAAAAAAAAAAAAAAATCTACAATCAATAGCTTCAAAAATGTCAACTAATATGATCTTACTTTTTGTATCTATATCTGCACATGCTCTCTCATGACTACCTAATGGTTTTTGACTTACTGCCAGTGGCGTATTTACGATTTTGTTTCGGAGGGGCTTTGCCTGAAAATGTGAAAATTCTGCAAAATATTTAATATACTTTACTATAGTAAGAGTTCGGGAGGGGGCTTAAGCCTGGAAGACCCCCTCCTAAATACGCCACTGCTTACTGCTAAGCACTTCGTGCCCAACAATGTCACTGTTGAAAGGGGGCGTAGGCCCTAAATGCAAATCAAGTACTTCGAAAGCTTACACATATATAATTCTACGACTACTTTCTTCCGAAGCCCAGTCCCCAGAGAGTAAATTCTTGGTAAATCACCAGTGGCGTATGCAAAATTTCATGAAGAGAGAAAGGGCTGGGAGGGTATTTAATCATTCAATGTCATATGCTTTAAGGACATGCGTGACTTTCTTATTTTTCCATAATACTTGCTGAAAGGCAGGCTAAATCCCGAATCCCCTGTCAGTGGTCGAAGTGAGACGGTATGCGGTGGTATGCCTCTGGTTTTTCAGTGATGAATGCATACCGCCCCTGGTTTTCCAATGATCAAGACATACCATCACTGGAGAATAGATGCTAAATACCTTTAATAAATAAATTTTTATACACAGTAATTGAAGAATAGCTTTGCTCGTAAACAGATATTATTTCTTATGTAGAAATAATTTGTAAGTTAACAACACCGACATTTTTGTTATCTTTTCCCTATCTTTTGTTTTTTAAAATAAGGTGTCTTCAAACAAGTCTATCTAGTTTATATTTTGATGTGCCATATTGAATTGTTCCTTCCTTATATATATGTGTGTGTCTTCTTGCCTTAATACATATTAATGTCGTGTTTTGAGCATGAGCGAATTTAGGGGTTGTCTGCTGTGGGGGATGGATCTTAGAATACCCCTCAGTCGAGTGGGAGTCCTGGAATTTTCCCAGGAAATTGATCATAAAAAACTCTTTTTTTTTTAGCATTTTTGTGTATAATTCTCTATAATACAACATAAGGGGATGTATTTTTTCTATTTTTTCAGAAAGTTGTTGGCGGGGGATCAGTCTTTCCTTGCCTACTTTCCCCCGTAACTACAGAAAAGCTCTTCACTGGTTTTAAAATGAAATGAAATGAAATCTTTGAGTTTTACGTCCCACGGTTATGCCGGTTAGGCTAAAGGGGACGGTGATAATGAGAGATGAGTGAAATGGTGGAATGAAGAAAGTGGGAGGAAACGGGAGAACCCCGAGAAAACCCACGAGCACGGTGTTTGTCCACCACAAAGTTCACTTGGCGGGGGCTGGGATTTCACTGGTTTTAAGTTATTACGTAAATAGTAATGCAACCTTTTAGACAACATACCCTCACTGTATTTCAAAATTTAGATAGTCGGCATGTCGAGTCAAAATCGTAATAAAGCACACCGCCTCTGCTTTTTTCTCCCACTTCGAACATTACCTCAGTGACACTACATTATATACATATAACAAATGCTGTTAAAGAATCGTAGACCACCCTGTATATAGTCATCTTCCAGTAATACCTGGTCACCACGCGATGGGTATCCCCTCTCTCTTGCCTGCCTTCTCCTTTCGTTTACATGTAACTCGATGTATCGTTCCATTGCCCTGCGGCGCTGCACGGCGCGGGGAGGGGAGAGGCATTGGAAGATATTATACAGTCAGTGCTGATGCTTCATTCCCGATAAAGTAGGCCTTTTGGCTGGACGATAGGAAACCAACAGCAACCAACGAGGGTCTTCACTCGGTTTTCGCCTTTGTTGTCTTTGAGCATGTTAAGACCGCTGTTTTACACAGTCAGTGAGTGAGTGTGTGTGTGTATTTCTGGTTCGCTAGTTTTGTTCGTAAATTCACGCAAAACAGACAACATCCAGCAGACAATATAATAACACACATCGTTGCTTTATTCTGTAGGACGGCGCTTTATTTTGATTCATCTATAAAGCCTTTGAATTTCCTATGTTGCTATTCTTCAACTGTTCCGTGTTACATATTATTTGAGGTGTTTTTTTTCTTCTTTCTTTCTTTCAGTGTATTTATGTGAATCGGTTTGAGGCAACTTTTGCGCAAGCGCTGATCGTTTTCGGAAGTGAACGTAGCGTAAATAAAATCAGAACAAAACAACATCAAAACAACGAACAACTTCCCGTATATTTCTTTTGTGTATGTGGATTTGTGTTTAAGCTGTGCCAGTGCTGAAATGTGTGTGTGGCTCTTATGAATATAAAGTTTTAATATAAGATTAGTGTTTGTGGTGCCTTTTTTGATATTTTCTTGTTTTGTTTGTGTATGTGTTTATATTCTGTTATTTCACAACAATGAGTGATATGGATAAGCTGATTAAGATAAAGTATTGAATCTTAATCCTCATCAACTGTTTGTGCAAGAAATTTTGTTTGGTTCTTTCGGACGCTGGTGGAATCCAAAGGTGAACGTGCTGGAACACAAACGCTGCTGTCCGGGCTATCCTCTTCATGGCCTTTGCGGCCCCCCTCCCCGCACCGCCCCCGGTTGGCCGCTACGAAACCTAACGGTACCTTGGCATCACTACGAGCAACCGGCTCACGAACGGAACTTCCATGCTCAGATTCACGAAGAGGAAAGCTTCAACAGCCCGCTCCAGGTGAGTTGTTTGATCGGAGCATATGAAATGCTACGCTCACGACATGAATACACTCTCATTTCTTTCAGAATAAATTATTTTACTTCTAAATAAATATATCTGCAAGAATGCGACGATAACTTCCAAATATATCATTCTTTATGTCATGAAAATTATTTGAGATTGGTTTGGTGGCTCAGTGGTAAAGTCATCAACTTCAATTCGAAGGGTCTCCAATTCAATTCCAGACCATGTACTGTGGAAGATAAAATCGTACCAATGTTTTTCTTGTGATACTCCCGTTTTCCACCTACCATTTTTATTCCACCAACCACCATTCACTTTGACTTACCATCTACATTCATTATCCAACAAAGTATAACTGTTGGATGTTAAACTTTTTTTTTTTAAATTGCTTTTGAAAAGTCTTTACTTCTTTATATCCAATTCAATTGCTAACGCTTGATATAGTTTCTCAACTTTGAGGCTGTGAGATATGGACTCACAGTTTAACGTAAACTCCGAACCAGATGTTCTTAAACTGGGGCTCTATTACAGGACCATGAAAAATAATTTTGAATGTTAACTAGGAATACCATATATGCAGTTTTATCTATGTATTAAAATTGTTAAAAGTTTATTGTTTGTGGCCATTTCTTACGACAATGAGATCTCGAAAACCACAGAAACGTGACGTTTTCGCCGGTCGATTAAAAATTTTGTGTAGATTTGGCACTTCTCATTCAAATAAAAAAAAAAATCTATTCCACAATTTAGGCCTCGTTTTCGCCCTATTAGTTTAATATTGCCACTAGGACGTTAAGGTTGATACCCTTGTAAAAGGCAACCAGTAGAGGAGCTACGTATTGCGGGTTGACGGACATTTCAGGCGCTTTGCTTTAATTTTGAATGACAAAACCTATTACAAGCTGGCAACTTCGAAGTCTTGTAGACTCATAATGAGGCGCGCACTCGGATATGGAATTAAAAGAAATAAATATTTGCATTTTGTATCATCTATCATTCCTCCAAGTTTACCATAAACTCACTCCAACATTCGATATATTAAAATACTACATTTATATGTTTATCTATAGCAATTCACTCCCTTTGAGAGTCTTCCAGTCCTTTACTTGTGTTCGTAAAATGACTTTCACAGATATAGTGAGAAGTGGGAAGGAGATTCACACTCATATTAGAACTGTGCGCTGTGTGAATAGCACAGGTTCAGCTACTCTAAATATTAAAATGCTAGGTTTATGCGTTTGTGGTCACCTCTTACGACAATGACATCTCGGAAACCACAAGGTCATGAAAGGTGCTGTTTTCACTGGTCTATTTCAAATTTTGTGTATACCTGCCAGTTCTCACTCAGATTTTCAAAAAACAATGTCGTTATTGTTCTATTCATATTAGGGTCATTTTGAGCCCCATAAAATTAACATCGTCGCTAGGCCAAATCTAAGGTTGATATCCTTGTGTTAGGCAACGAGTAGAGGAGTTACGCGTAACGGGTTGACGGACATTGCAGAATCTTTGCTTAAATCTAATTGGCAAAACCTATTGCACGCCGGCAACTTCAAAGGCCTCAAGAGATGCAGTAAGGCGTACTCGGACGGATATGGATTTATAAGGGGGGATGCATTTGACATCATGTGTTACTTCTGCAAGTTTGTCACAAACTCAACCCAACATCTATACATTAAAAGCTGCGTTTATATTTTTTTCCCTCCCATTGTAAGTCGTCTTGTCCTTTACTTGTGGTGTAAAGGGAAATAGATAGATATAATTAGTAGGGATGGCCACAAAGTTCCGGTTCCGGCGGAACCGGTTCCACGAGGAACCGGTTCTCGGAGATCCGGTTTTCAGAACCGGTTCTGGAACCGGTTCCGGACCTGGATCCGAAAACCCGGTTCCAGAACCGGATCTTAGGAACCGGTTCCGGACCTGGATCCGAAGAACCGGTTCCAGACCTGGATCCGAAGAACCGGTTCTAGACCTGGATCCGAAAAACCGGTTCCGGAACCGGATCTTCTAGAACCGGATCCGTTCAGACCCGAAAACCGGTTCCACCAGGAACCGGTTCTGGCCATCCCTAATAATTAGGAAGTGGGAAGGAGAACTATGGTCATACTAGAATGATGCGCTGAGTAGACAGCGCAGGTTCAACTGGTAAGAATGAATTTTACATGCTTGTATTGATTTCATGCCCTTCAATTCTGCCTTTAGACTAAAATAGACGATAAGAGGTGATAATAATGAACTAAATAATACCTAGGTAAAACATCGGTACGTACTACTCATGCTCTGAGCAGGATTCGAACCCATAATAGACAAGCCTACCTCTCGCCAGTCTTAACTCACTTACGCACGCCAGCTGGCATAATGCGTTTTGATATTGCATCTTTATTATCCCAAAGAGAACCTAAATTTTACACTCTATACAGAGAATCTGATATGAACACGACGGAATATGGATAACACAGGTTCTATTTCCATAATTCTACTTGCTTGTTGTGTTATACTTTCCAAGTGTGTGCCCTTCAGGCTTAAAAGGATGATATTGAGTGTATTGAATAAAACGATAATATGTCCTGAGGAAAACTAGTCCTACCCTACAACTGCAATATCTTGAGTGCCAGCGGTCCCGGGTTCGATTCCCGGTGGGGGCACTCGGTCAAAAGCTTTTTCATACCAGCCGTCCTGAATGAGGTTTTTCTGGGTTTTCCTCATTCACACCAGGCAAATGTTGGGATGGTACCTAACTTATACAACGGGTCCAAGGCCACTTCCCTTTCCCCGGATAGTGCGCTCGGTGAGGGACGTTATCCGTCATAAGTGACGGGCTAAATGGCCATAGACAGCGAAAGACCAGAAATCTGAATCCTAAATCCCTGCAATGTCTTGAGCTCACCAGCCTAGTGCTGTTAAAATTCGACTATTTCATTATTCGAATAGTGGATTCTTTGAATAAGATTTCTTATATTCGGATAACGAATAAGTATTCGAATATTGGAAACGAATTTTCAGGTGTTCGAATAACACCGGAAAAAATATCCAAATAATTTTAACAGCGCTACACCAACCTATAACCAAAGAATAATCTACTAGGCTAGAGACAGGGCTTTGGATTTAAATAAGGTCTTTGATAAGATGTCCAGTGGATATTCATGAATGTCCCGTCAATGATCAGGCAGCTTGTTCGTTTGGCCTGGTAGCTCTCCAATTATCCCAGGATTATGCTTAAGAGTCTTCATCCCGGCGAAATTAAAATACCGCTAATTTTACAGTAATTATGTGATATCTTCAAATAGATAAAAGATAATCGAAATGTGGAACAAGAGCGTCCTAGACAATATTACTTTACATGAGAAACCGTTATCACGACTCACTTATCTGCTTTCGATTTCGAGCCATTTTGAAATTCGGCATTTATTTTCGCGTTTCTAAACAGCTAAAAACGGAAAGCCACTAGGTTACTTGTGATAACGGTACCTCACGCAAAATAATATTGTCTAGGGCGCTCTTGTTCCATATTTCAATTATTTTTTATCTATTTGAAGATACCACATAATTACTGTAAAATTAGCGGTATTTTAATTTCGCCGGGATGAAGACTCTTATATGTCAAAGGGGGCCGCGGTGGCTCAGTGGTAGAGCGTTCACCTCTGGTGCTTGGGGTCCCGGGTTCAATCCCAGCCCCCGCCAAGTGAACTTTGTGGTGGACAAACACCGTGTGCGTGGGTTTTCTCGGGGTTCTCCCGTTTCCTCCCACTTTCTTCATTCCACCATTTCATTCATTACTCATCATCACCGTCTCCTTTAGTCTAACCGGCATAACCGTGGGACGTAAAACTCAAAGATTTCATTTCATTTTCATTTCTTATATGTCAAAGATTTTGCTATCTCGTCGGTAATGAAATCTAAAACCATGACCACAAAAAAGCCAATTATCTCGAGAAAAACTTTGTGTGCCATGAATAAATATATAAAGAAATCAGTTTAGATAACTCAAGATACGTATTAAGAACTTTATACTGGCTATATGGTTAGACGAGCCTCTTGGGCGAGGTAGAGGCAGATTCGATTCCCAAGAGAAGCTCTTGTTCTCAGATTTCACCTCACATATGGATGGTCATATGCCAGAGCAGTCTATCTACCTTTTTCACCAATTTTGAGTTAATGAATGCTTGTTACATTAAAAAAAAATGCGCTTTTTCTTATGCCAGAATGAGCCAGTGGCCCTTTTATTTTGAAATTAATGCTGATATTGCCTGGCTCATTCTGGCATAAGGAAAAGCGCACTTTTTTTATGTAACAAGCATTTATTAACTCAAAATTGGTGGAAAAAGGTAGATAGACTACTCTGGCATATGACCATATAGTCTTGGTGGTAAAAAAATAATTAAAAAAATAAAAAAAATAAAAAGGGCGTTAAACTCTAAAGCAACCATAAAAAAATTGTATTCCATAACTTGAAGTCCTGGTACACTTGACATTGTACACATAATGGCTTAGTGGTAAAGGGCTCATCTCTGGATCAAGTGGTTCATGATTCGATTCCGGGACGTGTTAGTTTGTGGTTGACAACATGTTGTCCGTGGAGTTTCTTGAGTTTCTCTCACTTTCTCATTCCACCAATCATTTCATGAACTGCCTGTCTCCTGCCGCACACTAAAGAGGAAAACTGTGGGACGAAATACTATAAATTTAATTTCATTTAGCCCGGTCAATGTAGCCTGAGCGGAAAGTTTCAATATACGGAGTGACCTTCCTAGCCATACCGATTTCTGTAAAATGCTATATCTACTTATGAGTTCTGTAAAATGCTATATCTACTTATGATTTCTGTAAAATGCTATATCTACTTATAATTTCTGTAAAATGTTATATCTACTTATAATTTCTGTAAAATGCTATATCTACTTATGATTTCTGTAAAATGCTATATCTACTTATGATTTCCGTAAAATGCTATATCTACTTATGATTTTGAAAATTATTGGGTGGATGTCTACTCCATTGCCTTGTTTCCTTAGCAAGGTAGAGTAAAATGAGAATTTGAATGAGGTTGATTGATTGTATTTTACTGTCCTTTTCCAACATCGAGGCATTATGAAATGGTAGAGAAATCAAACAAGAAAGAATCGAAATGAGACGAGACTTTAACAAAATTTATGAAACGAGACGAGAAAATCTTATTTGTCGTCTCATGGTGAACACTACTGATTCTAATGAAATGAATGGTGAAAGTTTAATACATTAACATCGATGCCCTAAGCGGGGTATGAACCCGGAACAGACGAGTCTTGCGGTTGCCCGCTTGATTTCGACCGCTCTACCCCTCTCTGATTGTATTACTATACATTTTTTTTTAAAGTTTATGGCTCTTTTTTAAATTTTGATTGGTTTTAACTTTTTTTTGCCGCTTCCCTTAAAATTAGAAGGACGCGCTTTGATTCATCTCCCCCAACCTTCTTGTGCACATCTTTGTGTAAAATATAATCCGACTGTTGATGTACGTATTTGACACAGCGAAAATGTGCAAACAAAAACTGTTAATTATCAGAGACTTTGACATTACGGAAGTTAGAGAAGAAATATTTAGAGAGCTTCGAAATGTGGTGTTGGAGAAAGATGAAAAAGATAAAATGGACAGAGAGAGAGAGAGAGTATCAAACGAAGATGTTTTTAAATGGATAGGAGAGAAGAAGATAATTTTAGCCAGCATCCTTCGTAGAAAGACCAATTGGATTGGACTCATCTTGTAAATAAATTATTTTCTTCATACCCCCGTAGAATGAAAAATGGAAGGAAAGCGAGGAATAGGAAGAAGAAGAACACAACTGATGAATGACTTGAAAATTAGAAGAAAATATAGGGAGTTAAAAGAGGAAGCTGAAGATCGAGAAACGTGGAAGAAACAGTTTCAGCTGTCAAAATGCATAATACTTATAATAATAATAATAATAATAATAATAATAATAATAATAATAATAATAATAATAATAAATATGTAATATTCTGAAAGAAGAATTTTGGTTTGCTTTTAGTACGTAAGATGTCGCGTTCTCTCTGAAAAAAGTTATGCTCCTCCTGGAACAATTTACTGGCTACTCCACTGGTTTGTTGGAATGATATAAACGAAAGGTTAACTTGTTCATTTCATAAACGTAAGATGTCAGGTTCTAGTCCCACTGCGGGCGATCTTGATTGCGATTTTCCTTCAATGCTACAAGAAAAATCTTGTAATTAATGGTTGCATTCGAATAGCATAGGCCCTTTCCCAAATTATTCCAAATCTCTCAAACTTAAGCTATATGGTACTTTCGTACTTTCCCATTTTCATTTACAGTAGGACGTCGTTAATTATAATTTGAATATATTATAATTTGAACGTCGAAAATCGAAAACGTCAAAAATTGAAAACGGTTCCTAGAAGCTTTTTACATTTTGTCTTAGCGCTAGCGATAAACAAACAATAGGGTTGTCCGTCGGCGTTGTGTGAAGTCAGTGTTTTTACAAAAGCTCATTTATATGTAATTATGTGTCATACATCCTCTTCGGTCCTGAGCATATTTTTGGTGAGAATTTCATATATTTCTGTATTTGTTTCCATCTATAGCCTTGGCGCTCATGCTAGTTCTAGCAGTTTTTGCGTTGCGTTCAGTAGTTTTGTAGTTCTTACAGTGTTGCCAGTTTCGGGAGTTTATCTCTGCTCTAGGCGACATTGGGACTCACTGAGTCAAAAATGTCTCCTACTATGGTTATGTCTTCTACAGGAGACGCGGATACTGAAGAGGATATATTTTTATTTTCCCTTAGGCCTGTACAAGTTAAGTTTTAAGTGTGAGTTATAAGAACAGTGTAATTTAGTGTACGAGGAGGTTCTTCAGACAGATTAAATGTGAGCAGTCTTACGTACATTATTGTAATTACTGTATGTACTGTATAACTACTGTATCGGTAAAAGAGCATACCATACAGTATTTTTAAGCCTAAATAGCATTTTCTTGGTCATTTTTGAAAATCCGAGCTTGTAACGTTAATTCTTCCGTTACATCTCCTAGTTCCAAATATATTGAATATTTTTAAAGTACACGAGATTATAATGAATCACACAACAGAGTTAATGCACTTTTGTATATATATATATATATATATATATATATATATATATATATATATATATATATATATATATATTTCAACATATACCGTATTTGTCACATTAAAATAATATACATTCAATTCTAACAATCTGGTTCTTCGTTCAATCTTTTTCTAGTTACCTTAACAACAAGATAAATAAGTCGTCACAGCAACGAAAACAAGAAATATATCGATATAATACAAGGATCTTATAAAATAGAGGATCTGCCCTTACAACAAAATCTTGAAGCATTACGTCACAGTTTCGCCACCCCTACTCTGCCCACTCCGCCCAATAGGATCGCAATGTTTCGAGCCAACAAACATGGCGGAAACGAAAGTAGCCAATCAGACGATATCGGAAACGAGAGTAGCCAATCAGACGTGCCGATGCTCGGTTGTTTTTTGGCTTCATCGATTTAATAGGATGAAGATACATATGGGCAGATTCTCTATTATAACATCCTTGGATATAATACAAAATATTTAAAGTTATTTCTTTATATATATTTTTCTTCTTCTTCTTCTTCTTCTTAACCGCTTGTGCTCTTTCAAATAGCATTTTTGCCCGTAAATAGAAACAATACTTAGAAGCATAGGCGCCGACTTTGGGGGGGGGGGCAGGACACTTTTGGCCCCCCCAATATTTAGAGGTGGGGTCCTCGCCCCTCTAATATAATCCGGCCGAGGAAGAATTAACAAAGAGGAGCAAGAATTTCTGTCGTAAACTTCGTCATTCCTTTAATTCAACGTTAGGGACAGCCTTCTAGGGATGGGCACGAGTCGAGCTAATCCGAGTCGAGTCTAACGTAATTTTCTCGAGTCGAGTTCCGAACCGAGTCACTGTTTTTTAGGTCGAGTTTCGAGTCAAGTCGAGGTTGATAAATGGCTCACTCGATCAGCTCGTTTTAACTCGTTTTAAAATCATGGCATGATTAGATTGGAAAGCCATGAGAAGTGTAAGCGATAAAGTGGAATACCTATAGCATTGTTCACGAGAGGGGACACTGCTTGCATCTCGTTTTGTCTCGATAACGAGACGACAAAGTATTTTATAACGAGACCTCAAATGTCGTTAACACCAGTTTAGGTTTATACTTTAGTTTTTACCATCAAGGCTGAGACCTGCACGGTCGAATTTTTGAACCGAAACAGAAGCTCAACTCGGGTAGTGATGTAAACTTGCTCGGCTCGGTTCAACGGAGCGAAATGCTCGAGCCGGAATGGTTGGGATGAACCATCGATTCGTCCCAACTGAACCATCAGCTCTGTTCGACTCGCTTTGTGTGAGCCATCGGCTTAGATCGGCTCTCCCAGGCTGACAACCCTAAGCCCGAGTCGAGCAGTTTTGAACATGTTTGGCCAGCGCCCTATAACTTTTAACAATTTTTGGCTCGAGCTAAATCCTTGCTTCTCCTGAACTCAAATCCAAAATCTCGTGAATGATGGCCATGCCTCTTAGACTTCACGACTACCGAGGTCGGCAGTCAATTAGTTTTTAGTATTCAGATAGAAACCACCTATCTTTCATGTTTATACACTGTGTTATAATAATAATAATAATAATAATAATAATAATAATAATAATAATAATAATAATAATAATAATAATAATAATAATAATAATAAAGTTGTAGTAGCAGTAGTATCATTGATAATAATGACACTGTCTATGTAGGATAGTTGAAGCGAGTACTTGAAACAACAAAATTTAGCTCCATTTGGCTCGTTCTTGCTCGACTCGACTTGAATTCGAGTCGAGTTGGATGAAATTTTTCGAGTCAAGTCAAGCTTCAAAGAAAACTCACTCGAAGTCGCTCGTGGCCATCCCTACAGCCTTATTCGATAGAAAAGGCGGTTTTCAGAATGGTGTTGAATAGAACACTGAAGCTTCAACCAACACTGGCAACACTCATCTGACAAATGTAGATCAACGCAGTGTGAATTTTGCAGCGGAGTAGCGGATCGAGCTTTGGTGGGGAGGGGGTCTTTATCAAGCAGTTAATTGAAAACGGTTGAATAAGATTATGATATATTTATTCATTGTTTGGACCCCCCCAATATTTTCTTCAAGTCGGCGCCTATGCTTAGAAGTACATACAACTATACATTATCGTTGTAAACTGCCTGTGGACCCAATTAGTTCCGATTTTCGACTTCCTACTGCATTTCCATTGTAAGCTGGACATAATCGAAGAATGATAAGAAATGAATGAAATATGCCCTCACTTACACAGCTAATGCTCTGGTTTTACTTTTTCTGTTGAAATACAAAATAATAATAATAAAATAAAACAATGTAAAACGTAGAGTGAATGTACCGCAGTCGGCGTCTTTTTATTTTTTATTTTTTATTTTTTCCTTCTGGAAAGAAAGCAATTCGTGGTTGAATGAATTGAGGTCAGGGACCCGGAAAAAACTGAAAACCATGATATTTAAACACACCCTTTCGCAGAACATTCTTTGCAAGTTCTTCATTACAAATCAAACCAATACACTAAGACTGCGTTTTTCAAACTGTGGCCCGTTATTGCAAGAGTTCAGTGTAGCCCTACAAGCAATATGTAGACATCATGCGCCTTATGCAGAGACGTTTTGAAGCGTGATTAGTGCCATACTATTTTAAAAAGTTCGAGTAACATATATTTCATGCAGTAGTCAGGCCTTTAGTATGACGCTAATGATACGTCAAAACTGGGATCATTTTATGGTCATAATTGAGAATAATGGTTCTCAACCTTTTTTGACAGACGACCTATTTTACTGAACGAGTGGGACACCACGACACACTTGTTCGATATTTTTATTATTATTATTATTATTATTATTATTATTATTAATAATAATAATAATAATAATAATAATAATAATAATAATAATAATAAAAGTTATAATACTGAATCCAATTACTTTTTAGGGGCCGCGGTGGGTCAGTGGTAGAGCGTTCACCTCGGGTGCATGGGATCCTTGGTTTGATCCCAGCTCGCACCAAGTGAGCTTTGTGGTGGACAAACATCGTGAACGTGGATTTTCTCGGGGTTCTTCCGTTTCCTCTCGTATTCTTCATTCCACCATTTCATTCATTTCTCATCATCACCGTTTGCTTTAACCTAGTCGGCAAAAATCGTGGGACGTAAAACACAAAGATTTCATTTTATTTCCAATTAGTTTTCATAACACTGTATATAGCACAGCATTATTGCTAAGGTTGAAGGTGCTGACTGGTACAGTCTGTTTCGATTTCAACTACCTATGTAATTATTATTAAATTCTTCATGATCTTGAATTTCACGACACACCTTAGAGGACTACATGACACACCAGTGTGTCGTGAGACATCGGTTGAGAACCACTGATTGAGATTATTATTATTATTATTATTTCGCAGGTCCGGATTCGATTCCCAGCGAGAGCTCATGTAGTTCGGATCCTAAGTTAAGGTGTAGGTCCACATCTCATATGGCCTCGCTGCTGAAAGGGGTGTTAAACTGAAAATCAAATTAAATAAATTATTTCACAGACGGTTACGCCATCTATTTTCGAGTATTTTTTTTAAATTTTGTATAGCTTTCATAGACACCATCAATTTTGGCCAGAAAGTAGAGAGTCAAAATTAGGAACCGGGTTCGCTGACGGAGGTGACGTTCATACCGGAAGTGGTAGAACTTAACCATTTCCGGTTTAAACGTTAATCACTATAGAGCAAAAACGGTAATAGATCGCGAGAAGCGATTTAATGCAATCGATTACAGATTCCAAGAGTACTTATCGTCTCCATCCTTAACTCTCTTCCAAAACCGGAAGTGGTTGAAATCAAATATAATATTGATCAATATATAGCAAAATGATAAGAATCAGAGAGAAACAGTTTTATAGAATTGATTTAGCTTTAAAAGAATAGATTGCGTCTTCTCTTTCAACCCTCTATTCACGGGCGTCGTTAGCGGGGGGTCGGAGGGGACACGTCCCCCAGATTTTAATCAAATGTAGTTAAGGAAACTAAGATTACTTTCTATATATAACGTTTGTCGGATACAGGATTTTGATTTTGATTCATCCGTCCCCCCAGATTTAAAAAGCTAACGACGCCAGTGCTCTATTCAATGGAAAATGGCAGAAATCATCCACTTCCGGTTTTAACGTTGATCGCTATAGTTCAAAAACGGTAATAGATAGCAAAGAACAACGATTTTCTGTAATCAATTAAGAGTCCCAAGAATATATTCCATTTTCACTGAAACCTATTAGCACTTTAGGTTTCAATATTATTCAGGTTTCAATATCACGTCATACATACCAAACTCCTTTTCATAGTGTACACGTGATACTGCAGCTTTTTATTTGTCAGAATATTCTGCAGGTCACCCTAATTCATTCAGGGGCATCATTTAGGAAGGACAGGAGAGGGCAGTTTCCCCCCCCCCTAGAGTTTGAGGAATACATATAATCGATTGTCTATTAATATACTAGTAAAAAGGTGAAAGTCTTACGTCGCTACTGCTCTTGCCCCCCTCAAGCGAGGTCTGAAATGACACCCCTGAATTCATTGTTAATGTTTTGTTCATACCAGTATACTTAACGTTTTAAAAATAGTTTTAATTGAAATTATCTTAGTTGTAGAGTTCCTTCGTGGCTAAGAGATTAGAGTATACGAATTTGGAATGGAAGACCCGGGTTCGATTCCCGGCGAGAGCTCATGTGATTCGGATTCCACGTTAATCAGTAGGTCCCGTCTCATACAGCCTCGTTGCTGAAAGGGACGTTAAAACTCCAAGTCAACAAAAATCTCTTAGTTGTATACTAGAACTAGCAGAATACCCGTTCTTCGCACGGGGAGAATACGTTTTATTTGAGACATAAAGGGCTTAATTTGGACTTAAACTGCATCGGAAGTGCCACTATTCAGGAAGCCCGAAACCTATGGATTCGAAACTAATATCAGTCATTTTCGATCATCCCTCCCCTAAGTTGCACCATCAAAGAGAAATGATGAAAAGCATCCCAGGCCCGAACATAATCTATGTTGAAAATTTGATCAAGATCGGTTTTGGTGGTTCAAGAGTTATTACTTCACAAACATAGTCACTTTGTATTTTATACATTAGGTTAATAGAAGAATGTTAGTTTTCTTTTTTTAATAGTTGTAGGCTATAAGCCACGTTTAGTATAATAAGACATTCAAATAAGCGATTCAGAATTTGTGTTACCTTTACGTTCTTGAATTGTATAATCTATTTTTGAATCTTCTATATCTGCTTGAAATTCTCTGAAATATCGTGTATAATACGCTATTCGCTTCAGTTTTATTTTTACTGTCTTGTTTTGAACTAATGTTCAATCTAAGAGAACCACAAAGGCGTACATCGAGGACTACTTATGCTCTGCGAACCACAGTTTAAGCAATACTTATCTATGGTATTTTCTTCTGTTTTCAGTAGGCACCTACGCTCTCTCTTTGGAACTGAAGTATTTGATATTGTCTATATTTTTTTGTTTTGGGTGATAAATAGGGCGCGATGGCTCAGTGGTAGTGAGTGGGGTCCCTGGTTCGACCCTCGACTAACTAAGTTTATGGTGGAAAACATAGTGTTCGTGGGTTTTCTCGGAGTACTCCACTTTCCTCTTATATTCTCATTCCACCAATTCTTCCACCATTATCCAGTTGCCTTAATCATCCGTCTCCCTTAGCCTAAAGGGAATAATTGTGGGGCGTTAAATTGTAAAAATTAAGTGTCTTCATCCCGGCGAAATTAAAATACCGCTAATTTTACAGTAATTATGTGATATCTTCAAATAGATAAAAGATAATCGAAATGTGGAACAAGAGTGCCCTAGACAATATTATTTTACATGAGAAACCGTTATCAGGACTCACTTATCTGCTTTCGATTTCGAGCCATTTTGAAAATCGGCATTTATTTTCGCGTTTCTAAACAGCTGAAAACATAAAGCCACTAGGTGACTTGTGATAACGGTACCTCACGCAAAATAATAATGTCTAGGGCGCTCTTGATCCATATTTCAATTATCTTTTATCTATTTGAAGATATCACATAATTACTGTAAAATTAGCGGTATTTTAATTTCTCCGGGATGAAGACTCTTAATGAGATGTAGTTTGAAATTATCATTAACTCATAAATTTTAATGTG
This sequence comes from Thermobia domestica, assembly GCF_964235325.1. Classification (NCBI taxonomy): domain Eukaryota; kingdom Metazoa; phylum Arthropoda; class Insecta; order Zygentoma; family Lepismatidae; genus Thermobia; species Thermobia domestica. The sequence continues at coordinate 214,110,093 of NC_137466.1, forward strand.
GAACAATATATCAGTGAATAGCTGACATTAACCTTAACAAAATAACATCTTCTTCTAAACGTATTTTCTCAGTTAGCTGGTATCGGTTCTTCTGATCGTTGTCCTCCAAATGTCTCTATCATGTGTCATATTCACTGTGATACCACACGACACCATATCGTTTCTAACACAATCTCCGCACGTCTTTGCCCGGCTTCGGGCTAGTTTCTCATTCAATTCTATAGAATCTACTCCTGTAAACTTTTCCTTTGAAACGTTTTGGTACTCTATGGCCACACAATACTTCTCTTGGGGCCGCGGTGGCTCAGTGGTAGAGCGTTCACCTCTGGTACTTGGGGTTTCGGGTTCGATCCCAGCCCCTTCCAAGTGGACTTTGTGGTGGACAAACACCGTGTGCGTGGGTTTTCTCGGAGTTCTCCCGTTTCCTTCTACTTTCTTCATTTCATTCATCATCACCGTCTCCTTTAGCCTAACTGGCATAACCGTGGGACGTAAAACTCAAAGATTTCATTTCATTTTCATTTTTTTCACAATACTTCTCCCTCTCCTCTCCATTTTGTCCAACCGCTGCTAGTTGTGCGATTGTAAAAGAAACTTTTTGGTTCTTCGTAGCTATTCCGCACGGTCAGGGCGTTATGAGAGAAAGATGAAAGACACAAAGACCTTACGCTGAGGCTATTAAAGATTCATTGATTGATTGAAGTTTAACATACTCTTTTTAAAGACACAAAGGTGTTACGCTAAGGCTAATAAAGATTGATTGATTGATTGAAGTTTAACACACTCTTTTTAAAGACACAAAGGTGTTACGCTAAAGCTAATAAAGATTGATTGATTGATTGAAGTTTAACATACTCTTTTTAAAGACACAAAGGTGTTACGCTAAGGCTAATAAAGATTGATTGATTGATTGAAGTTTAACATACTCTTTTTAAAGACACAAAGGTGTTTACGCTAAAGCTAATAAAGATTGATTGATTGATTGATTGATTGATTGAAGTTTAACATACTCCTTTTAAAGACACAAAGGTGTTACGCTAAGGCTAATAAAGATTGATTGATTGATTGAAGTTTAACATACTTTTTTTAAAGACACAAAGGGGTTACGCTAAGGCTAATAAAGATTGATTGATTGATTGAAGTTTAACATACTCTTTTTAAAGACACAAAGGTGTTACGCTAAGGCTAATAAAGATTGATTGATTGATTGAAGTTTAACATACTCTTTTTAAAGACACAAAGGTGTTTACGCTAAAGCTAATAAAGATTGATTGATTGATTGAAGTTTAACATACTATTTTTAAAGACACAAAGGTGTTTACGCTAAAGCTAATAAAGATTGATTGATTGATTGATTGATTGAAGTTTAACATACTCTTTTTAAAGACACAAAGGTGTTACGCTAAGGCTAATAAAGATTGATTGATTGATTGAAGTTTAACATACTCTTTTTAAAGACACAAAGGTGTTTACGCTAAAGCTAATAAAGATTGATTGATTGATTGAAGTTTAACATACTCTTTTTAAAGACACAAAGGTGTTACGCTAAGGCTAATAAAGATTAATTGATTGATTGAAGTTTAACATACTCTTTTTAAAGACTGGCTTTCGAAATGTTTAAAGATGATAAACCATCATTTTGTAAGACATTTTTATGATTACATAGTAGTATTAATGTTGTGAAGTGTACGATATCACAATTATTGATATGAAAAAAAAAGTCAAAGTTGCGGCAAATTAATTTATTCTTGCACGATACGGAATTTTCATTTACATCATTGGCCTCACTGGTTTAGAGAAACTGGTTCACATTGGGTGGGAAGGAATTGCATCATGAGGAACCGTGATAGAGTGTACGGTGGCAGGAAAAAGAGGGAAGGAGACATCATTGGACGATATTAAAAGGTTAGTTGAAGGCTATGATGCATGGAAGATTCTCAGTTGGCTGGAACTGGCCTTCTAATAATGTCAGAATACCTCTCTAAGAGCATTTCAGAATTTTAATAGCTTTATTCAAGTCTTTAAGGGTAGATGTGTATTCTTGCACAAATTTACATTTACACTGCTGGAGATCTAACCAAGGCTAGGCTACAGATCAAACTTGTAATTTCCTCGATTGCAGACTTGCTTCAGGCATGACAATAGTACATATAAGTCTAGCCTTAGAATTTTTTCAAATTGACACACGTATCAAGCATGACTTAAAATTTACACTTAACAAAGCCATACACACAATCTCTAATGTTAAGTCTATCAATGAAAATTAAGGGCACACTTAAGACTTACCTAGTTGTGTTTGCTTACTGGACTACCGGTATCATGAGAGAATAATTATTGTAAGCAGTGGCGTATTTAGGGGGGGATTCCGGACTTAAGCCCCCCCGAAATCTTACTATATAGTAAAGTATATGAAATATTTTGCAGAATTTTTACATTTTCAGGCAAAGCCCTCCCCCGAAAGTTAGCAAAGCCCCCCCGAAACAAAATCGTAAATACGCCACTGATTGTAAGCCTTAAATATGGACCATCGTGGTTGGTACCTCATTAACAAACAATAAGGAAAGAAGGATAGAGTAATTCTTTGCTTGTTACGGGGTCAGGTTGTTAGAATGGATCGACATTTTGTTCTTTAGACGCAGTGCCGGATTCACGTATAAGCTACAAGCTACAGCTTACGGCCCCACTCACTTGGGGGCCCAAAAAATTAAAAAAAAAACTGATTGTAATGTAATTTCCAAATAACAAGAAAAAGCAAATAAAATAAAACGCACATACAACAATGGTGTTTTGTACTGTTATGTACTAGGCTTTTATGAAGCAAGTAATAGGGTTCTATTTCTCAGCCCCACTTGTAATGAGACTCTTGTTATCCAGCCCCGATTATAATGAAGCCCCCGTTTCCCAGCTCTGCTAGTAATGGACTCTTGCTTCCATTTAGATATCCGTAAATTAGCATATAGCATATGTTCAAATATAAAAAACGGCGACAATTTGTCGCTGAAAAAGAAAACCTTGACATATAAAGGGCCCCTTTCAATAGCTCAGGGCCCCAGCCAACCTAAATCTGGCACAGCTTAGACAAGGGAGCCCATGTTGTGGTTTCCAAAGGGGGGGGGGCAAGTATAAGCAACGTTTTAAATAGTTTCAAATTTTGCTGTAACTAATGTAAAAATTCTACTGGATTTTCGATATTCCCAATTACAATTTCCTCTTAGGGGAGGGCGATCGCCCCACCTTGCCCTCCCCTGATGGGCGCGCTTGTGCTTAGACACTCTCCCATCTATAAAAAGCATATTTACAAAACGAAATACACTATTCAATACTTTTTTTCTCCATTGTAAAAGAAACTTTATTCCCCCTGGGAAAATATAGAATTCTAAGATGTTCCCCTTTTTTAATCAACAGAATGTAGATACCAGAAAACTCTTCGTATGATCATTGAATCAACATATTTTTTTTAATGACGCAACTATAGCGCTGCTAAAGAAAAAATCCCAATTATTGTAGAGCCAACCAAAGGATAATTAAAAAAGTCAATGTTCTCTGGAAAGCATAAGAAGAATAGCCTATAAATAACAATATTATTTTTACTAAATTAATTGTAAATTCTGTTATTGACTTTCATTGCTGTTCTTTTACTTTCTATTTATTAAGCTCTGAAGAGCGAACGGATTAATCATGTTTTCACTTTACAACTGTTAAAATTTCACTTTCTGCTACAGACGTCATCTATTTTGCATAGAAATAGTTCCACGCCATTTTCTTTAATTAATATTTACGGTATTTTTTTTAAATGTTTGTTAATTCAAAATATTTTTCTCACGTTTTACAGATAACACTAAAAGGAGTTTGTCTCTCCTCGTACTTTTCCCAGACGAAAGGAAAATATATAATCCATTTTTTTTTATTATTATTAGTGGTGTATAGAAGTATTTAGTTAATATTGAACGAATTTTGTTCACAAGGATGTCAGGGAAAGCACTTCTTGGATATATCTCACCAGGAAGGGTAGGAAGAATTGTGACAATATAGGCCCGTATCCACGGGAAGTGGGGCACAGGGGCCGGCTTCCTAAAATTTTCACATTAGGCTTGCAAACGAACTATAGTATGGTTAGATCGGGCCCCCCTAACTTCTACCATTCCCCTACATTTTTGGAATGGCTACGGGCCTGTTTCAACGGAATGAAACGTTATAGGTGCCGTCCCGATAGAGCTCTTTATGGCCCACTGTATGCAATAATTTATTTCGAGGGGGGAGGTCAAATTCAATATGAGGATATATTGTATTAAAATTTGTAAAATTACACCTAAAATTATGTTAAAGTTACAGAAAAGTCGGAATTTTGAGGGGTCGTTCGTACCTACTGAGAACTACTCCTAATTTTTCGCCGTTTAATCCCATTCTCAACTTAAATAGAATCTTTTGGTGTGTCTTATCTTCTAGACTTTCTCCAAACTAAGGCATTTTTAGCAACGCCAACTGCTGTAATATACACTGTCTACCAAAAAGACACCGGTCACCCCACAACTTTCTTAATGAAGTAAATCATGACGCACCATATATCGGGTAGCGCCTCCTTTGGCCTGGCTTTGTTCGTTGAAGTGATGTATGGCTTCTGGGCAGCTGCTCTACCATGGAAACCAAATTCATGCAGTTCTGTCCTGACAGTGTTCAGTGAAACTGATGTGCCCGATGCAATGTGGAACTTGTGCTGGATGGCAGATGTAGTTTGATGACGATTGCTGGATACCACTTGTTTCAGCACTCTCCAGTCCCTGTCCCTCAATTTCTTGAGTTGTCTGGGTCGTTTAGGGACACTGGTAACACCGTGACGTTTCCATTTCAGGATTACATCACCCACTGTTGATTTTGAGTGGCGTAAGTGTGCACTAATGGCCCAATTTGACAAACCCGCAATATGACAGCCGATGATGACTCCAATATCGAACTCACTAAGTTCTTGTCTGTGCGCCATTCTCAGTTAAACTGACTCTTTGCGTCATGACCGACTCCTTACGGTGATATCTTGGCAGACGGACCGGTGACTCTTTAGTAGATAGTGTATATTGCTGTACAAAGCAAACGAAAAGCTGTCCGAAATAAATTCTAATACTACGAGGCGTCCACAAAATAAATGTACTAGAACCCTCCCGGGCAGAGTAAATTTGTTATGGCTATGTTAGTCACACTGCCGTGTAGCTTAGCTTCTACCCTTTCCAGCAATCCCAATCACGCGCCAGTACGACCAAAACTGTGATCACAGTAACGCCTCCCGTGAAAGATGTCGAAGAAATCTTCCGCCAAGTGTGAGGTTCGCAGCAATATCCGTTATCTCACTGTTAACGGAAAATCTTCGTCTGAAGTATTTAACGAGATCAAAACAATTGAGAAGGGCAATTCAGAACAAGAAGTGGAGACTGCTGAAGAAGGGAGTCTGCTTTCTGTACGACAATACAGGACCGAAAACGGCCAATGCAACAAAGCAACTTTTGCAGTCATTTGGATGGGATGTTTTGAACCACTCCGCGCATTCCCCTGACCTGGTGCTTTCAGATTATCATCTGTTCACTCCCCTGAAGATACAAATACGGGAAAAAAAATCAATTGACGAGGAAATGAAGGTGATGGTGAAGAATTGGGCAAAAGAAATGGCGGCAGACTTCTTTGACAAAGGCATAAAAAAATGATCCCTAGTTTCAGTAATTGTATCGAGAGGGATGCCGACCATATGGAAAAATAGTTTACATATGTACTTATGTAACCATGTAAACTTTTGTTTTAATATATATATATATATATTTGACCTCCAAAAATCTAGTACATTTATTTTCTGGATGTGGCACATATTACACAATTCGCACTTATGGCAAGACAAGGTTTACTGGATCCACCCCTCCCAAACTTTTAATATTTTTTTCCATTTCCACAGAGACCAGTGGAACAATAATCCTTTTATTTACGGAGAGTTACAAGTGTTGCAGATATTGCAAATTTTCCATTTCCACAGAGACCAGTGGAACAATAATCCTTTTATTTACGGACAGTTACAAGTGTTGCAGATGTTGCAAATTCCACATTTCGACACTTCTGAAGACTAAACACAATATTTTATTTAGAAAAACTTTTGAATTGTTGACTGACGGAAGTTCATAACCCATTATTCTTTTTCTAAGTAATGTTGCTTCAAGTTTTTAGTAATAAAATTCGTCACGTATTTGTAACCATAGATACAAAACAGTCCTATTTACAAATTATGAGTTTTCTTTGGCTGAAGAAATTGGTGCGCCTTGGAAATTGCACCAGCGTCATTTGGGTCCAGGAGAGAAAGCATATATATACTGCTTGATCTCGTCAAATTTTTTACACAAGAAATAGCACACACACAGTCCACGATGACTGGGATATTTAAAATACATTAAAAAAAGTAACAGGAAACAGGATAAAAGGGGTTTGAAAAGATTTAGAGATGAAGGGTCACAAAAGGGGAAAATGGCACAGGAAAATTATCTGTATTCCGAACCAACGTTTGACTCCTCGCACATAAAGAATGTACTCGCTTTTTCCTCTAACAGAAAGAAGATGATGTTAAAGTGTACACTTAAAAATCCTTACCCCAATTACTCAAAATGAATATGACGACCTTCGTCTACCAACTTCTTATAATCCGGTATATACGTTTTCAGTTATGTTTTTGCTGCAGGATACGTTTTCATATAGTCGTTCTTTAAGTCCAAAAACTACAAGATTTACGCATGCAACCTATGTTTTTAGTACACCACATACGACGCTTTTTTTCCCTCTGTGCACTCTTAATGCCGTTCAAGTCCAAGTTCAGCCCCTAACAGTATGGGGGTGAGAAGGGCTGAAAATCGATGTTGTCTGTTGTTTCTGATCCCATTACGAGAAAATGGCTGATCCATTTGAAATTAATTTCGGAACATAATTACTAGCTACTTTAAGTTGGACTCCTATCATATCACTTTGCTTAAAGAGCACATCTTAAGAGAGTAAGGGTTATTCAAAATATTTATGCCAAAAATAGGTTAACTTACGTATTTTTATAATTACTTTCATTGAAATGCCTATCATAAAGGAAAATCTTTCAAATGTTTCTCCATAACCCTACATTGAGGGAAAAAATGTATGTGGCGTACGTAAAAACATAGGTTACATGCGTAAATCCTGTAGATTTTGGACTTAATGTACAAGCCTATGTAACAGCTTGCAGCAAATATATAACTGAGAATGTATGTTTTGTACGTACTTTTCGTATAAGTGTTCCGAACAAACGTACTAATGAAAGAACTGTATATAAGCGGTCAAGATCTCACATGTACAAATATAACATACAGGTGACGTATGTAACATACGTATACATAAGTAATATACAGAAGACTATTAGATGTCAAACATCCTGCCGCGGCATGACGTAACATCTAAGCGAAAGAAAAGACAGTACGTATGTAGCATATTGATAATGTATGCTCTGTATAGATTTCCGTAGTAAACGCAGAGAGGCCGTATATTTGTACAATATACCGCTATCCAGATAACAGAATTATCTCAGTGTATACTATCTGGGAGAATACGGTTCGATTCCCGGCGAGAGCTAATGTGGTTCAGATCCCATGTCTCATATTCCCCTCGCTGCTGAATGGGACGCTAAACCCCAAATCAACGGAGCAACCAACTGATTCTCTCCGTGCAAAGAACGGGCATTTCAGTAGTCATAGTAGAAGGGGAAAATTAAATTTAGCGTACAGTCATAAACAAAAGTTCTTCTCGTTTTATGAAATTAGTTTCCTAAATAACTTCAGAACGAAAGGACAAATTAAGTACAGTTGTCAGTAAATTAAAAAGAATGTAATTTTCGGTACATTCCAGCTATACCACCGTTATTCCCCAAACAAATTTTACCAAACGGAAGGAAATTTTGTCGCTGACTGTACAATATTAATCAGGGTACTTCTTACGTCACAAGAGATTAGTGGAGGACTGTCTTTACTTGGAGAAACCCCTAGCTCGAATCAAGTGACGTGGCAGTGAGGACACAATGGCGCCACAGGGCAATACTGCTGAATCGTCGGACCAATCTGAAAAATCGAAAAAAGTACAAAAATGTACTGCATTCGGTTATATTTTGTTAGATTACATTACGTTACGTTAGATTACGTTATTAGGCGTGTAGTTTTACTATACGGATCCATAATATGAGTAGTAGTAGTAGTAGTAGTAGTAGTAGTAGTAGTAACAGGTTAGAAGCCCCGCAGGGGTTAGTTGGGTTCTGTTCTGGACATGAAATGGGCAAATTAAAGAATTTTTCTGGCTCCTTTTACAATCTATGGATCCGTATAGTAAAACAAGTGTACCTCTCCGCAAAATAGTTATCCGCCTCCACATACAGTACCTCTTATAACATCAAAAGCAACCAAAAAATACAACCATTTTCTTAACTTTTACTATTCCCCTTACCTGACGTTCACTCATTCTTCCTTACAAACTTAAATAAATTCTCCAATTGACCCGGTAAATTTCCTAAAATTGGTCCGGCAATACAGCAGTTGACCCCTTCTTAGCTGTTGAGCAGTAAAGAAAGACATCAGATCCCAAAGTACTTATGAAATGAATGTTAGAGAACGGTCGCCCTTGACTTCTATGTTATTGTTCATTAGCGGTCTTCAGTGTTTGTGTTAAAAAGTGTCCTGTTAGTCATTAACGGTTATGTTCGGTTTTACTATATTTGCACAACTACAGGTGCCTCTGCTCTTCCTGTTTCTTATACTAAGAACGAAGAATTAAAGTATAGCTTACCTACTTGTAAGATGTATAACATTTTATACTGAAAAATATCTTAACTGAAGACATTAAGATTTATCTACATTAAATGGGAGTCATGGATAAGAAGACCAAAATAACTGCTACACTCAAAGAAATTTTCTCCTTGTCTTTTATAGTAAATAACCAAATCATACTGTTAACTTAAGTGGATACAAGGTGTAACGGCATTAGGGTGTTTTTCGTAAAAAGTGAATTGATATAAAATTGAAAGTGACTATGTTTGTGAATCTTAATCTCTGCAACCACCTGGTCAATTTCGATCAAGTGATTAACATAGATGACGTTTGAGCCTGGGACGGTTTTCGTCACTTCGCTTTGACGGTGCAACGTAGTAAAGAGAAAGAGAGAAGATATTTTTAAAATGATCGAAAATGACCAATATTAGTATCGAATTTATAGTTTTCGGAGTCGCTCACTTGGACAGTGACACTTCCGATGCCATTTAAATCCAAATTCCTCCCCACAACTTCGGAGATAGGGATATACATAAACATAGTGGAAAATGACCAATATCAGTGGCGAATCCACAGTGTTACGGATCACTGAGATGAACAGTGACACCTCCGATGCCGTGCCCCGCAACATGGGAGAGGGGATATATATATATATATATATATATATATATATATATATATATATATATATATATATATATATATATATATATATATATATATATATATATATATATATATATATATATAATCATCGAAAATGACCGATATTAGTGCCGAATCTATAGTTTTTGGGATCGTTGAGATAATTAGTGGCACTTCTAATGCCGTTTAAATCCAAATTCAGCTCCGCAACCTGGGGTGGGGGAAATTTTTAAAAATGATCGAAAATCACGGATATTAATGCCAAATCCATAGTTTTCCGGTTCGCTGAGATGAATAGTGACACTTTCGATGCCGTTTAAATCCAAATTCAGTCCCTCAACTTGGGGGAAGGGGAGATACAACAAAAATGATCGAAAATGACCGATATCAAAGAGCGCTTTAGTAATAGTAAAAAGTGACTGACTAACGGAATATATTACTAATGTTTCTTATTTAACCTAGCGAGCGAAGTGGATAATTGACGTTTCTAAGTAAATAAATGAAATCTATTAAAACAGAATGAAAAGTGTCAACTGCATAAGGTTCACGAGAAACATTGTACTCTGTAAATGAACAAAAATTACTTTTCTCGAAAACTACGCATGAATATTTACCCTAAACCATGCCACTTCGTTCAGCTCGACGTGAGCTATCGATGGATGTCTTATTTTTGCACAAGGTTATCATCAGGCCCGTATCCAAGAGGGATCAGGGGGGCGGGACCCCCTGAATTTTTATTGGCGCCCTAAAATTTTCACGGTAGGCTTGCAATTGCAAATGAACTATAATATGGTGATGAAGTATAATATGGTTGGATCGGTCCCCCCTAACTTCTACCGGCCCCTCCTACATTTTTGGGTTGGCTACCGTCCTGGTTATCATCATCATCATAAGTGATCTGTCATTATTGGCAGGTCAGTTGCCGCAACTGAGAAGCTTCCATTCTCTACGGTCTTCTCCTAACCTCTTCGTCTTCACGTACTATTTCTCTGTTTTGATATCGTCCATATGAATTGTAGCCTCCTTCGTCCCCTCCCTGTCTTTCCTGCCACCATACCCTCTAGCACGTCCGTAATGATACAGTTCCTTCTTAACCAATGTCCCAACCAGTTTATCGTCCTCTTCTTAATAATATTTAGAATTGTTCTTTTCTCCTCCGCCATTTCTAACACGCTCTCATTCGTTTTCTGCTCGAGCCAACTAATTCTTTCCATTCTTCTTCACACCCACATTTCGAAAGTTTTCAGTCGTTTTTCATAATTTTTGCGTAATGTCCATGTTTATGACCCATACAGAACAATAACGAAGCATTTTATGAGCCTTTTTCTCAACAAGTCTTTATTTAAAGTCATACAGAATAAACTTTTCTTCCTCCTAAAGGTTTCTTTCGCCATTCTTATCCCTGCTTTTATTTCGCAATTGAAAAAAAAAAAAAAAACAATTAATCACAATTTTGGGCTAGTGGTCCATTTGATTAGCTGTACTTTATACCAGTGTTTTGCTTGTGTCATAATAAAAATTTTGTTTAGTTCAGTTTTATTTTAATAGATATTGTGATGATCGCACAGCAGCAATTTTTTAAGTTTTCTAAAATATTTCTATTTTTCTATTTCATCGGAAACTACGCATGGGAATTCACATTCATCCAGATCTTTTTGTTTAGCTCAATGAGACGTATGGACTAATATAGACTATGTTCTTTTCTTTTTGTTGTTGTTGTTGTTGTTGTTGTTGTTAATTGCTAATATTGTAGAGTTACTTTATTGAAAAGGTATTAATAACTACTGTATAATTCTTAATACACACTTAAAAAAAACTTATGTTTTTTATAATAAGAACAAGGAAAAGGAGTATTTTCAACACTCAGCTCCTATATATTAAATGTACTATCCGGCATTCAACTCGTGAACTGATAAAACCTTTTGAAAAGTCAGGGAGGGCACTGTAACTTAGTGGTAGAGCGCTTAACTCTGGTGTGGGGGATTCGTGGTTCGATACTCGACCAAATAAGGTTGTGGTGGACAACATTGTGTTCTTGGATATTCTCGGGGTACTCCCCTTTTCTCCCACACCCTCATTCCACTAATTCTTCCATAATCATTTACTTCTCTTAATCATAGTGTCCCTTAGCCTAAAGGGCATCATCGAGGGACGTTAAATTGAAACATTTCATTTTTGAAATATAGGGTTCAAATCCGAAACCTCCTAGGCGCAAATACTACTAAAGTTATACCACATTGACTTGATACCTTGTCTTCCGTTCCAAGCGCTTGTATCGGCTGAAGGAATTCCACTCCCTTTGGTTAAGGCTCTCTCGCTTAGCAACAGCTGAACCCTTATTGGCTGAACGCGTGGGTGTGAGCTTTAGTTCGCATTTTTGCCACACGGGTCAAGACATTATGGCAGCACAATAGTCACTAACACTCACTTTATATGCCTACAGTTTTAGGCAGAATAGGAAAAGAACGCATTGATACCTGTTGAAACTGTCAGGTATTCTGAAAGGTTTAGTGAAGCAAGCGTGATCGAGCTTTTACCAACTAACTTAAGTTTCCTTTGTATATCTGTTCTAAGATTACGTTAGGAAAATTTATATATATATATATATATATATATATATATATATATATATATATATATATATATATATATATATATATTAATGAAACTTTGTATTTACTTTGAACCTTAGATAATAAAGACCAGTGGCGGTTTTAGCGGGTAGGTCGGGTAGGCACGGGCCTACCCAAAAATTTTGAAAAATAAATTAAGACTAAAATATAAAATAAAGACTAATTATATTTTCTAGTATTTATATTAATGGTAGATAATTATTTAACAAATATCATTAACCACTACGGTAAAAGTTTCCTACTGTCAGTAATCAATCAAATGTGTATATCTATTTATAAGCGAGAGAACGGGCCTACCCAAAATTAAAATTCTAAAGTCACCCCTGATAAAGACTATTCTTTGAGGTCGAAATATGTACAGGAATAGGGACAAAAAGGGGTAAAATTCACTCTAGGGTTAAAGCTTTGTGCATACGCCCTATACATAATGCAATAATAAAACAATTTTGCATGAGAACTTGCGTAAAAAAAGTATTAAATTTTAGTGCAATACGAATACTTCCTTAAACACTTGACGATCAATGCCATTGTTCCGGATTGGAATTACTTAAGGGTTTGAAAGGAGGAAGGGGGTACTTTTAACTAGTGGCGGATCTGCAAGGTAAAATCCGGGGGAGGGGGACAAGCAGGAACCCAGACTATGATAAGTATATCATAAGTTTACTATAAACTTTCAAAAATATATAAATAATATCTTAAATTATTTTTGTCATTCAAAAAGCTAACGGGAGGGGCATAGACCACTGGCCGAACACCATAATATTTAACCCTAACTTGGGTCAAATTGCATATACATAACATCCGAACATTTCTTTATTCCGTGATTGTTTTCGTAAAAATTTACTCGATCTTTATGCAGTATGCTGTCCAAGAAAATTTGTAGTGGATAACATCGTGTCTGTGTGCAGTACTCTTGATTCATCACTCCACATTCTCATTCCACCAAATATTACATCATCATTTATCTGCCCTAGTGGCGTATTTACGATTTTGCTTGGGGGGCTTTGCTAACTTTCGGGGGAGGGGGAGGGCTTTGCCTGAAAATGTGAAAATTCAGCAAGATATTTCATATACCGTACTTTACTATAGTAAGTAAGATTTCGGGGGGACTTAAGCCCGGAAGTTCCCCCCCCCTAAATACGCCACTGATCTGCCCTAATCATCCGTCTTCCTTAGCCTAAAAGGTATAGTCACCGGACGTTAAACTGAAAGATTTCATTACATCCAGTATGGCATAATTTTCATTCTGGTTTCACAATCAGCTTCATTATTTTAGGTTGAAATTAGTCAAGAATAAGGGTGTCTTTATATCTAATTTTACTTTCAGTACTTTCCGTACTTTTTTTTTTCGGGAGAGAATCAAAATTATCTATTTCTTAATTTCACAATGCGTATTTTCTTTGAGACAATTACCTCTATTGCTTAAGCCTGAAATTAATCAAGGGACAAGGGATGCATTCGTGACCAAATTTTAAGAAAATTTTCAGAGTAACTTTAGATATAAAGGCAGAGAGAGAGAGAGAGAGAGAGAGAGAGAAACTCAAGATTTTCATTAAACAAGGCATACACTTCCTTTGATACTTAACAATTATTTGTTTGTTTATTTGTTAAGTATCGCATCCTTTCTCAGCAACTAGGCTATTTGAGAAATTGACCTACAGTTTAAGATGGAATCTGAACAACGTAATGCGTTCAGTGCTTTTCCGCCGGAAATCGAACCCGAATCTATGTGCTGCAAAGCCGCGCACGCAGGCAATAGACTTACTGGAAATGTTCTATTGGTTGGAAGTGAAATCAGTCAGCGCTAATATGTTAAAATCCCGCGACTTAACGTATATTGCTCGTTTCTACAGTGCACGGCGCCACTAGTGTATAAGTGCTTGCTTCTGACACACAATTGCTCCAACAAAATATGTTGGTCTTGCAATACTGCGCGCGTGTGTGTGTGTGTCGACTGAAAGCAACAGTTACCGCCTGTGACCAGCTCTATCTCTCTCACGTGCAGGAATGTGGTCAGGCAACGAGCAACACATCAGTTGCCATATTTCTTCTTTCCTCCTGCCATGCGCTGCCAATGTTTTTTTAAAGTCTCCATCCATTCATTCTCGAGTGTTTGATAGCAACAACTCTTCTAATTGTTAGTTACAATTTATTGGGGGCGATCACTCGCTTAAAGAGAGCGTCACCTGGTTGCGAGAAATGTGTACTCCAGGAAGTTGGGATGACGTCATGTGCACGAACCCGGATACACAGTGCATGGTTCTCTCTGATGGAAGTACTTCTATCATAAACTGCAGTTTATTTTATAATAATGATAGGAAATTTATTAAATCTCATATAGCTGCAAAAATTGGTATGGGTGTATGTAAATCCTCATGCGCAGTTTTCGAGAAAAAACTTTTTTTTATAACCTTAGATTGATGCTATACTATAACAATGTTACCTATTTTTGTTCGTGTTGCCAAATTTAACTTATTTAATGTAAGACATTGTTTCATTGAATTTTCACTTAAAAGCCGGACTTCAATTCTTTTGTTGACTGAGCGTTCATTAGAGAAAGCACACATTCAGTCAATGCATAAATAACTATATTTATAGCTAATGGAACCCGGAGGTTCGATGCCGCATTCACAAAAGCTCTCCATTGACTTTTGCCCTTAGCCAACTAGATCCAGTTTCTACTTTCTATTCCTATTTCAATGAAATCCATCTTCCATCTGCCCTAGGTCATCCTAATGGTCATTTTCCGATAGGTCTTCCAGTTAAGACGTTGAAAGCGTTTCTACTTTCTTCCATCCTGGCTACATGACTTGCCGACCTGAGCCTCCTAGATTTGATGACCCTAACAATATTTGGTAAACCGTATAAATTATGTCCCTAGTAGCAAGAAAGCTTTCGGGCAATTGACGCGTGCTTGGTTTTTGGCTTTTTACGCTTGCATTTGAAACGCATGCTTTTTATACAATCTGCCTTTTGTTGTACTTGCAAGAGATGCTTTAGACCTTTCACAGGGCGTCATAGTATCACTTGCCGTTCATAGGCTATTGATTTGCTGCCAGTGTAAAACGCTTGCGTCAAGCTTGAATAGAACACTGAATGCAAGGTTCCCCTTTACTGGAATCTAGCTTGTGGCATGCTTGCACGTTTTCCAATCAAGCTGGGTGCAAGCTTGGCCGACTTGCAATTCAAGCTTACAGCAAGCAGTTTGCAAGTTGTCTCTGCTTCTAGGGGTAGTTCCTCGTTATGAAGTTTCCGCCATTCCCCAATTCCCGCTCCTCTTGGGTTCGAATATTTGTCTCAGAATTTTATTCTCAAATACTTTGTCTGCGTTCTTCCCTCAGAGTAAGAAATCATGTTTCGCAACCATACACAACTACAGGAATGATCATAGTTTTTTTTTTTTTCTATTTTAAGCTTTAAATTCCTCGACAGAATTCGCGACAACAAAAGATTTTGAAGTGAATAATAACACGAATTCCCTGCTTTCAGTCAACATTTAATTTCTTCGTGGCTATGGTTTTGGTTTGTTAATATAGTATTTGAAAGTATCCGCTTTGTCGAAAGTATTATCTAGTCTTTTGACGTATCCATAATTTGCGGTATTATGATCTCGGCGAATTTGCATCTATTGAATTTTCTCTGCAATTACTTCTAAACCAATGTAACTGCCATCGTTTAAGACCTCTGCATTTTTTTTTTCTAGTGTTCTCCTATCATCTCTATTAAATTTACATCATCAGCATACGCTATAACCTCGTGAATACCCTTCACCACTAGACCCTGTCGTTATAGCGTACTCCAGGACAAAGTTTGAATAATTATGGTGACAACATATCTCTTTGTTTCAGGCTATTCTCGACGTGAAAGCTTGTGGACAAGAATTTTGTTATTCAAACTTTGCTTTCAGATTTATTTAAATAGATCTTAATTAATGTAACTAGCTTTTCCGGTATTCTAAATTCTGTAAGAATGTTGTACAATGTAGTCTTCTTAACTGCACCTACAATTTCCAATAATTTCATCTACTTATGAGGTCAATCTTGGTAACGATGTTTGAGAGAATTTTATAGGGTGTTAACAAAAGAGAGATTACTCGATAATTATTACAATCAGTTTTGTCGTCTTTCTTGTGAATTAGGAGAATGATTGATTCTTTTCTCTCTTGTAATAATTCCTCCTTGTTCCAGACAAGGAGATTGAGTTTGTGTATCTTGTTCCACAAATTTTCATCTCCATCTAAAATTAACTAAGACAGAATTTTGTCTAGTGTACATCCAGGGATTTGTATTTCTTTAATTTCTTTGTAGCAGTTAGCATTTATGTTCGGTTAGGCTCTGGAATCTACAGTTCTGCTCTGTGCATTTCCCTTTCTTCACGAACATTAGTTTTTGGCTGTGTGTTAAGCAAGTCATCAAAGAAATCTTTCCATCTTTTTAAAGTACTATCCACAATGAGAATTGTTCTGTCGGTTTTCTTTAATATACAAACGTGAGGTTGATAGCCTTTCTTAAAATTGTTGATGCAATTATATACGTCCAGAATGTTTTTGTGTTTATTATTATATTAAGTTTCATTAATTTTAGCTTTCAAAAAATCGCGTTTCTTTGTTCTAAAAGTTTTGGAAGCTTCTCGCCTGACATCAACGAAAGTTTGTGTAATTATGTCGTTCGGATTTTGTATCCAACGCAAGTTTTCCTGTTTTCCCTTGTCTGCTAGTTTAGTGCATTTCTGGTCAAACCATGGTTTTGTTCGTATGTATTTGCGCATGCCCCAGTTTTTCTTTTGCTGAAATTTCAATGGTATCCCTAATTTAAATCCAAATCTCCTCAACATTGGTGCATTCCGAATGTTCTAAAACCGAGAATCTATTATACTTCAATCTGGTATTCTATTTTCACCTGGCTCTCCTCTAATTTCTTTAAATTAAACATCTCCGTTTTCAGACCTTACCACAGTCAGCTCTCCTAAATGACCGCACATCAATTATGCTAGACTTTCTTCTATCTACTTAAACGTGATCAATTTGATTATGTGTTTTCCCATCTGATGAGGTCCAAATAAATTTATGAATGTCTCAAATTTTGTACACTTTGAAACCGAAACGGAATAGAAATCCAATATATATTTAACGTTATTCATTTTAAATTTCGGATTTGTGAAGTTTGGAAACCTGCCATATTTTCACACGATAAAGCAAAACTGGCTGGTTGAACAGTAAAAATGATTTGATGACGAAATGTATATTAATTTTCATTCAGATGGCAAAATGTAATTATTTAAAACCAGGTACAATAATATTTTGCTGCAGATAGTAAACTTAGTGGACAAGGTATTCTCATATTGTTAAATTCTTTATGACTAAGTTGATTTTTATCTTCAGAATGTTCTGATTAATTCCTGTACCTTTTATTTTAAGTGTAAAACCAATGCTGGAGTCATACATTACTCAAAATCCTGTAAGAATATGTACGTATCTTTGTGGAGTAAATGATATGTATTTTATGTAAGAAACAGGAAACCATAAAAATGCCTGCCATTTAGATTGGCTAGATAATGATTGCGAGTGAAAGTATTTCGTTCGTGAATATTCATGTAGAGCTTATAACGTCATTAGCATATGTCGCAAACTTATACGGCCTTGCAAAATACAAAAAGTAGTTCAATAAAAATTAATTAGTATGAGCCTAATATATTTTTATGATTGAAAGCACTCGAAGGACTCACAATATGTGAACTCCAATATTCTGTTCGATCTATAATATCATAAGCAGCAGATTACCCGTTCTTCGCACGGGAACAATAGTTTCATTTTGGACATAAAGGGCTAAACTTGAGTTTAAACGACATCGAACGTGTCACTGTTCGTCTCAGTGAAGCCCGAAAATTATGGATTCGACACTAATATCGATCACACACACACACACAAACACCCCCCATATATATATATATATATATATATATATAACTACCTGAGCTGACATAAATTATTGAGCACTTCCTGTAGGGCTACAATGATTAAATTTGGCATGATTATAGCTTTCCAGAACTAACCGACAGGAAAATTGCCAAAGGTCAACAATTTTAGTTTTTAAGGAGTCTAAAGGGAGATTAAGAAATTCCCATGTTATTTAAATGGGTGGTTTCTTGGGATACAAAATCTTACCTTTTAGATAGCTGAAATAGGAAAAAAAAATAAACTTGAAATTTGGTAGAATTGTGGATTTAAGAGGTGCGAGGCCGTAGGCCGAGTAAACGTGAGGGTCACGAGCGAAGCCCCAAGATGTGCCAAATTCAGGTAATGTAATTAAAGGTCAAATGCGCAAAATTCACTTTTGAGAGGCTGATACCTACGATATGCGAGGTCGTAGACCGAGCAAATGAGGGGTCTGGGGGCGCCAAAGGCTAGTGTATATATATATACCCCTTCCCCAAGTTTCGGAGTTGAATTTAGATTTAACCGTCATCAGAAGTGTCACTGTTCATCTCAGCGACTCCGAATACAATGGATTCGACACTGATATCGGTCATATTGGATCATTTTTAAATATCTATCTCTCCCCGTAAGTTGCACCGTCAAAGTGAAATGATAGAAACCATTCTAGGCTCGAACCTCATCTATGTTGAAAATTTGATTGAGATCGATCGGGCGGTTCAAGAGTTATTAAGTCTCAAACATAATGACTTTTATTTTTATATTTATAGATTGTAGAGCTTATAATCTGGAGTATAAATAGTTGCCTTCAGTGGGTCATCAAGTCCTCGCAGACAAGTTTTGTTTAATTTCTGACTTAGATACGATCTCATAGCATTTCATAAACCAAGCTTTCACCTTCAATATCATCTTCCGGATATTTTACTGCGCTTAAAAATGAAATTGAAAATTATGCCCTGTGAGCTAAAGGAGACGAATTATTATTAGAAATCAATGATGTTGAAAAAGTTGGTAGAATGAGAATGTGTAAGGAAACTGGAGAACTCCGAAGAAGCTCACAGAAACAATTTGTCCACCACAAACTCAGATGGCCTTGGATCGAACCACGGACTCCTCACACGAACACTACCACTGAGCCATCTTCTTCGTTGCCCCATTTACTACGTCTAAGAACTTCAAAAATCAGTCGTGGCTGCGGAATTTTAAAATGTCTTTAGGTTAGGGTATTCTCCATGATGCGGACCAAATTCCAAGTAGCCTTATCTTTGCAGAGTTGTTTAAGGTTGTCTTCAGTTAGGCTAGTATAAGCTTAATTAAGTTCAAGCTTAGCATTTATTTGCATCATATATTTTTGAAAAACACTACTTTTTTAAATGACTTTCTTTCACGTGCTTGCACTTCTAAACTAAGTTAATGAATGAATTATGCATGTACAGAGTAAATAGGCTAAGAACCCTTAATATGAGGACAGGCACCTAAATAGAGACTCCTACCTATCTTGTGAAGCAAGTGTGAGTGGCAATCTAGTGGAAGAGAGCTAAAACAAAAGGAAATAGCCCATCACAGCACCGGAAGTCACGTGAGCACGTTATGTGGAGAGTTGTTAGTATAGTGGAGGCTGAAAGAAATTGTCCCTACGATTTTTTTTTTTTTTAACGTGCACATATCAGGCACTGAAAATGAAGAAGGAAGTTGATATTCATTATACCAGTGAATATGCATATTGCAACATGTAATGAGTTATCGGTTTTCTTCCAATTACATTTGAGATGGCGTTAATCATTTGTTTATCGGTCAAATTTCTTATTATGAGACCCTTAACGGGTTCAGTATATAAGATCGGTCTCATAATGTGTCATATATAGTAATATTAGGTCTTATATAGGAAGCTCATTTGTATTGACATTTCAGTATCCACAAAGTAGTCTGTCTAATATGTGACGTTGATGTTCATTGTTGGTTCCCTATTGTGACAGTTACGTTGTGGGACGCTCTTTGTGTAACAATAAAGGAAAAACGACTTCAATTGTTGGTAGAACGTTCGTATTTTGTAGGACGCATACATTTTCAAAAATTGTTTCTAAAGCCTGTGACAAACATCTTGGCATTTCAGCTAAACGAATAAAACGCAAGCTCTGACGCGACGTTGCCGAATGCTAAGGGGTGTGGCTATGGCTAAGCAGACAAAATAAACATGGCAATACCGCTGGCCTGTTATTTGCTAGCAGCGTTTAAAAGGAACTTCGAGCGCCGCCTTCAATTGCCAAGATGTTTGTCACGCCGTTTAGTTGAATATAAATCTTAACTAAACGCACACAGTACATATTCCTAATTAGAAACCAATGTTGAAAGTTATTTTTCCTTTCTTTTGATGCAAATATGACAACATCGTCACTTATAAACGTTGTGATTTCCAATATACTCAACAGATGGCAATTCGGTACCTGACAACTTGTCATTCAGTCAATGTGCTTGTAGCTAATTTCTGTACTAAAATCCTTTGATTGGCATTTTTTCACAACTGAAAGCAGCATTCACAATTGTGAGGGTATCTGCTGAAAGGGTTAGAGAGTTCAACTTTTAGAGAAGGAAGTTCATAACCCTTCTAAGGGCATGCCGATTTTTTTTTTAAGAAATATTGTTAAAACAATATTATCAGTAAGTCCTCCGCTTCTACTTTCATTTGATTTCCCTAGGAAATAATTACTTAACCACTCCAAGTTTTCTTTATCAAAGCGAGTTTTATGGTCCACTTCGAAAGTGTTTCTGCGCTCCTTGTATATTTTCTGTCGTTGTAAATTCATGAATGCAGTCAGTTCCACAAAACGGCTTTACTTCACAGCTTGATGCAGCAAATAAGGTAACTCGGGATTTTTGGAGAGAGTACTCCAAAGTGAAAGAGAGATCTCAGTTTTATTCATACAAAATTAAAGCTATCTTAGTAGTGGTGACTCCTTGCTCAGACACTAACCCTAACAGCACAAGATGTGCTAGGCATGGGCCATTTAGGTGTCTTAACTACTTTTTAGGTACCTGACACTTGACACATATGATACTCATGTGCTTAGTATGTACTTCAGCTACCTACAATTTTAGGTACTTGTTACACCTAATTGTTATTTGCAGCTATGTACCACAAATATAGCATTTATATACCTGGCTCAGTTTCGCACTCTAATAGCCATTTGTTTTTATGTCTTCACTTGTGACATATATCTGTCATGTTCTAGGTACGTCCTTTAGGTACATACTGTTTCAGATACCCTAACAGCACAAGATGTGCTAGGCATTCGCCATTTAGGTGTTCTAAATTCATCTCTCACATTTGATGCATTTGTTGCTTCTTACTAGTTGTATACTAATTAGAAGAAACAAACGCATCAACTTTATTAGATAGCAACTGTTGCCATATTTGAAAGTGAATATGGAAGAAAGTAAATAGACACTCGTCATTTTGTTATAAAATTACATGGCGACTAGATTTTATCTGATCCCAAACTGTTTCGTCGAATATACGCGGATAAAGGAGCACTCTGATTAGCCAATTCAAAAGACCTCAACAATTTATCCCTCTACAAGCGACATTCTCTTCATCACCTCCGTGGCCAAGTCGAAAGAGCACGCGGCTAAAAGCTTGGTGGTTCGCGCCCACCCTGGGGTACATTTTTTTTACTTGTTTAAAGTGTTTTTAAACTCACCTTAATGTAAACAAATTACGCATATAGGCGATTTAACATATTTTGGGGGAGTAATTTTGTGGTTCATTGACGCTTACGGCATGGAGAACATACCTAGAACATACTATGCACGTTCCCCAGGTTCATGTCAGGCATGTGGCTAGAGGCGGACATAGACTGTGACTATCAGAGGTACATAAGGCACATACTGAACACAATCCCATGTACCTAAGGAAAAATGATAACCATATGCCTGCTATCTAATTGTGCTGTTAAGGAAGTGACCCCTCGAAGAGCTTGCTCATCTTTCTCATCTTTATTCATACCAAAAGAAGTAAACTCTCCAAAATTGGATTAAACTCACCTTGCTCAACTTTATTCATAAGGCCCATTGTTAATGTGATCACTCTTGCAGTGGTATGTAAAAAGTTTGATGACAGAGATAATAATTTCTTGATCACAATTCATTGCAAATGTATTGCAAAAGGTAAAATGGGCGCAAGGAAGAGTAACTACTTCGTCCAATATTCCAATCTACTAGATACATTACTGAATTACAAAGCCAGTTAAAAACAAAATTAGGAGTGGTGACCCAAGAGGACTGTCAGTTTCAAAACATAAGAGCCTAGTCTCACACCAGCACACCACTACCAAAATGGAAACTCAATCCTTGTTAGAATGATGTTTTATATATGTTGCCAGATGTCCGATGTCAGAAGAAGAACAAAAAACAAAGGAAAACAAGTGACAAATAAATACATAATGTTATTACCCTTTGTGATAAATTAAGTAAAAGAAACTGGAGAAAAGGGGATGTTTCGGATATCGAAAGGAATCCTAAACAAGTAATCCTCAAATTGCAAAGGAGCTGCAGACCGTGTCTAAAGAAACGAACAAACAAAAAATGACCAATGACAGAAATCACAAGAGCACATAAAATTCGCCCTTGAGCACGTAATAAGCTTGGTGACGTTTACAATCAAGCGATTTTCACCTACGATAGTAAGTACAAGTTGTTTGGTTCAGATCGGAGAAGAACCACATGAAGAAGGAATACGGAGATGGACCTCAAGGGGCCAAGAATCTTACTCCCACACTGATCATGATGAAACATCTGTGTTTGGGGGTCCCTAAATGTTACTGCAGTCGAAAATTTGTGCTTCGTAGAAGGGACAAGGAACCAAAGAGCTATATCAATGTTATGAAGAACAATCTGCTACAAAGTGTTCTAAGAATGGGTCCCAGTGGCGGATTTAGCCCGGAGTCGGGGAGGCCTAGGCCCAGAGGCGGATTTACAAGATGAAAACAGGGGGGGAAGAAGCAACCAGAATCCAGACCAAGGCCCCCGGCTTCGGGTTAGATCCGCCACTGCCTACGTCCCCCAGTTTTTTGAGAACGAAAATAATTTAAGCTATTATTTATATATTTTTGGAAGTTTATAGTAAACTCTGATATACATATCATAGACTGGGTTCTGGTTGCCCCCTATAGTTTTTACCTTCTAAATTCGCCTCTGATGGGTCCCAATAAAGATTTCATATGTGTGCACACTATCCGAGGAAAAGGAAAGAAGAAAGGATTGGGGAAGGAAGGAAGCGACCTGGGACCTATAAGTTAGGTACCACCCCGGCATTTGCCTGGTGTGAACGAGGAAAACCCAGGAAACCTCATTCAGGGTGGCTGGCCTGAAAAAGCGTTTTACACTTTTTCGATCGAGTACCCCCACAGGGAATCGAATCCAGGACCACTCGCTCCGAAGGCGAAAAGGTTAGCAACTACGCTACGCGGGGCCACATGAATGGTACCATTGAAATTCTACGAAGCCTGGTTCTGTACGAATACTTTCTCGAGTTACTGTACATATAGACAAAGTATCAGAAAATGACAATTTCTCAACCGCTTTCACATTTTTATTGTTTTACTTTTATTTTTGGGCGTTACCTAAAAATCCAAGAGCCTTGGATATGATTTTGGAGCAGAAGAAATTGCTCGCTAGCTGGACGAGAACTTAGTAAATCTGATTTGATTGGGAAATTATCTACCTAATCGAAGACAAAGGAAAGCAACATGGAAAGAAGGAAGAACATGGTTTGGTGAACATCGCATTTAAGAACAGTTTTCGTGCAAGGCTACAGTGGCGTGGCGCTACGCTAAGTCATGCGGACAAAATGGTTGGGGAATCTAGCGAAACATTGGCGACAGAGCCACCTAGCGGAACAACAAGGAAAAGACGTGTAAATTACAACTGATTTTTTCCTTTGCTTGTTTCCATTAAGATTTCACCGAGATATGGACTAAACAAAAGACGAACGATTTAACCGTGTTTTGGTACGTTAAATACGATTCTAACAAATGAATAACAACTTTTCTCTTCTATTAGACGTTTATTATACAGGGTGTTTCATAACAACACCGACAACGTTTGGGAGGTGATTCCTGACACCAAGATACGACAAAAAGTATATACCAACCTGAGTGCACAAATGCTTTCTTTTGGAGTTTTAGGCTGTCGAAAACATGAAAAAATTAACTAAGGCCCGTAACTCCACAACTATGGGACCAATCGTAGACAAGTCAAGACTTCACTTAGGAACTAATATGTGCCCTATCCCAAAATACGTTTCAGAATTCTAAGGTACTCACGCAACAATTTTTATAGAGGGAGTTTCGCTACGGGCATATAATTTGAAGTACTCACCAACTACCTCTATAAAAATTATTGCGGAAGCACTGCAGGATTATGAAACTTGGATATTTGGATAGGGGATATATTAGTTCCTAAGTGAAGTCTTGACACGACTACGGTACGTCCCATACTATTGGAGTCATGGACCTTTGAAGTTCATTTTTTCATGTTTTCGGCAGCCTATAATTCCGAAAGGAATTATTTGTGCACCCAGGTTGGTCTATATTTTTCGTTTTATCTTGGTGTCAGGGATCACCTCAAAAACGTTGATGGTGTTTTGAAACACCCTGTATATACGTCGTACAAATTAAGAATATGGGGCCAATATATAATCACTATAAATATAGGAGACTGGGCATTCAAAAACGCTTTATCTTGTAATATATATCGCACACCCGGTGGAAGACTGTTACAAGTCAAAATTACACATTTGTGAGAACACGACTTTTAAAGTTTGTTATTCTATCAAAATCACTTCCTGGAATACTGGTATTTCTGCCATCTAGGGGTTAATTTGTTTAGTTACTTTTCA
Organism: Thermobia domestica; assembly: GCF_964235325.1. Taxonomy (NCBI): domain Eukaryota; kingdom Metazoa; phylum Arthropoda; class Insecta; order Zygentoma; family Lepismatidae; genus Thermobia; species Thermobia domestica. The sequence continues at coordinate 214,134,993 of NC_137466.1, forward strand.
CGAAAATATCTTCAGTTAGAACTCGCTTCTCTCTCTCTCTCTCTCTCTCTCTCTCTTCTCTTTTCACCGATGATAACTCAAAATTGTCATTTTTTGAGTTGTAACACTCTTCCGCCGGGTGTGCAGTATATAACTCTCATATCCACAGAGATAACAAGAATTTTAAGAATAATAAAATAATGGATCAAAAGATTGCGATCTTGGCCATAGGTTTTGAATCGGGGGCCACAAAATATTTGAACAGTCCCTAAATCGAGTTTTCGTATTTTCTACGAAATAAGCACATCATACTGAGTTAAGTGATAGTTTGAATTTGGCTACATTATATAAATTTCTCCAGATATAAGGCCTACAAGAAAATTTTTGATTGAAAAATATTGCATCTTTTGATCCAAAAATGATATTTTGTTCACAGAAAATTTGGAGAATGTTCTACTGTACTTACGAAACAGCAAAAATAAATAAATAATAAAATCAAATCAACTATCTTAAATCAAAACTTACTTTCTAAAAAGAAATGTATCTTTGTTTAGGATTGTCCTGGTAGTCGTACCGTTCACGATAAACCCCCTCGATTTTGAAAAGACAAGAAATTGTATTAAAATACAGGGTGGACAAAAAGTAGGTATACACCCCTGCATTGATTAAGTATTACATTCTAGTTTATGGGTTTATTCGCATCGGCTGTTCCAGCTTAAGGTACAAGTAAAATGACATTAAGAACAAATAATAAGGAAACTTACGATAACAATAAGAAATCATACAAAATACAGTGACCTGATCAGTACGAGACTGTATACCTACTTTTGGGCCACCCTGTACGTTAGAAGATATAGTGTAATTTTATTATTTAGTTTAATAAATATGATATTTCATATAGAACTTACCATAATGAGAAACATGAACGAAATTCTTTATTATCTTTTGATTTATTTTAAATGAAATTAGTGCTCCCTCGTGACTTAGCGGTTACCATAAGCGCTTTTGGAGTGGAAGATCAGTGTTCGACTCCCGGCGGAAGCTTAGTGATTCGATTTCAACGCCAAACTGTAGGTCCATGTCTTGTATAGCCTCGCTGCTGAAAGGGACACTAAACTAAAAATCAAATCAAATGAAAGAAAAGCTATTCTTAGGCTAAACAAAAGCTGCTCTGGTGAAGCAAAGAAACAAAAATATATATAAAAAAATAAATAAATAAAGAAGAATTTAGGAATTGCAGATCATATAGCATACTTGGTGCCATTTGGTAATCCCAAAGAATCCGGGGTACTAAAGAAATTTCTATTCTTTTGCGTTGCCCCATCAGACATCATTTTACTGTACAGGTTCGAACCATTTGAGTGGTTCAAGGCAAACAGTGGCGGATCTAGAAGGTAAAAACTGGGGGGTTGCCAGAACTTAGACTATGATAGGTAACTCATGAGTTTACTATAAACTTTCAAAAATATATAAATAATAGCTTAAATTATATTTGTCGTTCAAATAACTGGGAGCCTAGGCACCCTGGCCTCGGGTAGATCCGCCACTGGTTTAAGGCTAGTTGTATTACACAAAATTAATACTGAACTAGGGCATGAATAATGTAACTTGATCTGTAACAAAGTAGGTAAGTATTTTTCAGTTAGTTTGCAGCGATACTTTTTACCAATGTGACTTACCTCAAGAACCGCCACTGTTTTTCTGTAGAATCCGATTTTTTTTTTTTTAAAAAAAAGTACATAATTTGAGGAAGCTTCGGGATCCATTCAATTGGAATTAGGAAGATTCTACTGTGCATTTATCCTTTTCCGATGTAGTCCGCTTTTAGTCTTTTAGGTCCATTTTTCTCAGTTAAGAGTCTTCATCCCGGCGAAATTAAAATACCGCTAATTTTACAGTAATTATGTGATATCTTCAAATAGATAAAAGATAATTGAAATATGGAACAAGAGCGCCCTAGACAATATTATTTTGCGTGAGGTACCGTTATCACAAGTCACCTAGTGGCTTTATGTTTTCAGCTGTTTAGAAACGCGAAAATAAATGCCGATTTTCAAAATGGCTCGAAATCGAAAGCAGATAAGTGAGTCGTGATAACGGTATCTCATGTAAAATGATATTGTCTAGGGCGCTCTTGTTCCACATTTCAATTATCTTTTATCTATTTGAAGATATCACATAATTAATGTAAAATTTGCGGTATTTTACTTTCGCCGGGATGAGGACTCTTAAGAAACCTGAGACTTAAGAAGAGGCTGGTCAAGTGCTATATCTGGAGCATTGGACTGTATGGTTCAGGGACTTGGACATTACGGAAGTTAGGAAAGAAAATATTTAGAGAGGTTCGAAATGTGGTGTTGGGAGAAGATGGAGTAGAAAAATGGACAGAAAGAGCAACAAACGAAGATGTTTTAAAACGGATAGAAGAGAAGAGGTCACTTCTCGCCAGCATCCTTCGTAGGAGGAAGGCCAATTGAATTGGACACATATTGCGAAGACCTTGTATTCATCATACTGCCATAGAAGGAAAGATGGAAGGAAAGTGAGGAATAGGAAGAAGAAGAAGAAGAGAACTGACCGATGATTTGAGAAGCAGAAGAAAATATTGGGAATTAAAAGGGGAAGCTGAAGATCGAAAAACGTAGAAGAAACATTTCCAGGCCTAAGTCTAAAATTAAAAAAAAAAAAAAAAAAAAAACAGGACCTTCCGAAAGGCAGAATACTTAAATAATAAGCAACCTGAAGCTATTGTTATCAGCCAAGAGGACGAAACATTTGTAATCGACTGTACCATGGTAGTAAAATATGTACACGAAATCAAAAGTCACTTTTCTTTAAGAATGCGATTTATATTTCAATTTCCACTTTCCGGGTTGGTGTTTCCTTTTCCCTTTCGTATAATAAGTGCATTTTTAGGTTAATTTTCCTCCATAAAAATACCAAAATTCAGCTATGAATATGCAAAACTATCTCCAAGCAACAGACTACCATGGTTTGCAATGAAGGCCTGTTTTTTTCTTGTTCTTTTTTAGTTTTAATGTTCTTTGTGAAGCGTAGCATCTTTTCAAGCGTATTCATTGAACAGTAACGAATTCGATGACCTACTGCCTCTAGTCACAAATACCTCAACCAGACCATGAAGTGTTATTTTCAGAACCACTCCTACCTCTTGCCAACACAACGAGGAAGAAAGAAAGAAATACAAATAATAACAATAAAAAAATGACCATATTCAAACGAAACAAGCACAAAATGACGTCAATATGTTGTGTTACCGTGAAGCCGAGTGTAGATTAAGTAGTCCTAAGTTCAATTTCTGGTAAAGCGGACATATTTTGTGTTGGTTGTTTAAAGTTTAACCTCCCTTATCAACTTCTTCTTCTTTCTCTCCGTCTTTTCCCATTTATCTGAGGTCGTTGTTTCTACTCACGTCAGTGTTCTCCTTAAAGCTCTATACCCGAATTATTTCCCTGTTAGACCTTTCTTCCTGAAATCATTTCTAATCATACCTATTTATTTTCTCCTTGATCTTCCTCTACCTCTCTTCCCATTCACTTTCATTGGCATGACTCTACTGATCACATAGTTGCTTGTTCTTTTCATTAGATACAATGCCATTGCAGTCTTTTTTCTTAGATCTTCTTAAATATCTCTAAAATCTTGGTTGTTCCAACCTACTCTTTCATTCCTTACTCTGTCTTCTTGTTATACCACACATCCAGCGCAGTACTCTCATTTCTTAAGATTATACTTGAAAAAATAATATATCATGGAACAATACTTTGCATCACGTGCTGTTCCGAACACGAGGAACCGTGAATCTGACGTTCTCTGACACTTTGAACTTTTTTTTTGTGTGTGTGTAACTTGGACCCACATTTAAGTCAACATATTTGAGAATTTTGTTGGGAGCATGTCTGGAAATTATGCCCCCTAGGAAATTATGCCCCCTTGCGCGAACATTGCAGATTGCAGAAATATGCACTTTTGTATGTCATATGTGTGATTTCCTTTATATTTGATATGGACCGCCACTCCATATTTTCTCGTGTTCGAAATAACGTATATTTCAGCTTAACTTTTCCACGCTTTTGGGCAGCTGTGAAGCTAAGCGCTCCCTTCCCCCATAGGTCCATGTGAACTTTTTTTTTCTTATCTTGATGTAGGTATCACCTTCCAAACGTTGTTAGCTTTGTTTTGAAACACTCTGTATAAAATATAACAAATGTTCTACTGTTACTACGAACAATATTTTTCGTTGTTCCGTTCTGTGTCTTTCATTGGCCGAGGCGTTCATAAGTTGGTCAGGATCTGAAACAAGTCCTGATTGATACTTATCATTGTCTAGGCCAATTCACATACACTACATTTATATATATACATGGATAAAAGTGGATTCGATCTGAAAAGGTAGGGAGACGCACGACGTCACGCCGTCTCCCTCCCCTATCTTGCTCTTTGCCCACTGTAATTTTTTTAGGAAGTAGAGGGACGATATAGATATTTTTTTGGAATTTGGGTAACGGCGTTCCCCCTCACTTTTACCCATATATATATATATTTAGATGACAGTGTAAAGGTGAAAAACTAAATAATTGTTTTAAAAGTGTATAAACGTTTATGCCGGTTAGGCTAAAGGAGACGGTGATTATGAGAATGGATGAAATGGTGGAATGAAGAAGTAGGAGGAAACGGAAGAACCCCGAGAAAACCTGCGAGCACGGTGTTTGTCCACCACAAAGTCCACACGGCGCGAGCTGGGATCGAACCAGGGACCCCAAGCACCGGAGGTACTGTAAATGGATTTCGTGAGACTTTTGATAAATTTTAAAGCACTTATATATTATCAAAATGAAAATGGGACTATTGAAAAGTTACATTCCTGTAACAGTTGGAACATTTAATTTTTAAATTTTTTTCAATTTTCACATTTTTTATTTCGTTTCCTTTCCTTAATTAGATTTTCAAACTATGCTTTGCAATATCGGAGTTCGGAACTCTTGTTAAAAAAATCTTTCTTAGTGGTACTCATTGAGATGATATAAAGAACTAGAGATGCCCTTCCCTATGTCACAGTGTTAATTCGAGTGTGCTCTCGATCGTAGCATTCGAGTCGAGATATCCTCTCCCAAGATGACGTATTCCACAAGTTTCAGTCAGCATATAAATAATTGTGAGGACCATGCGTATAATTTATTTATTTATTTAACAATCACCAGACACAGCTCAGAGGCCTTTTTATACTTGATATCTGACAACAATAATAACAATGGAAAGAATTTGGGAAGGTATCGGTCAGGGCCTGTTTTAATTAGTATCATCGCGGCATTTGCCTTCTAGGACTGGGGGAAACCCTGGAGAATCCCAGTGAGTACGGTCGGCTGCGGGAATCAAACCCACGACCTCCCGAATGCGAAGCAACGCTCTACCACTGGAGCTACTTTGCTCGGACCCTCCAATTAGGAGCTCTCTAATATCTAATACGAAACCATAGGCAACGCTGTATGTGAGAAGTGCGTAAACTTCAAAATAACCTAGCGAAACTTGACAATTTGGTCCTTGTGCCTTTTAGAAAATACTACATTTACTAATGGTACACATATGACGGGCTAGTTATCTACACTTCTGGCATATATTGTATTACTTGTCATGTTTTTCAGCGCTTTGCTCTTGTGGTATTTAACTAAGCTTAATCCTTTCAATGGTGCAGAAGCAAACTTCGAACAAGTGTCTAAAAATTACCGTAGATTTTGAACAATACCAAATGCTACAACGCTTTACGTTATCCGCTCTACACTATATTGGAAATCATTATTTTTAATGGCAAATCGTAGTGCCTGTGATTTTCAAATAACAAATTCCACGAAAACAAAAATAATTATATACTATATACGTTGGCGCGGGAGACCCGGGTTCGATTCCCGGCGGGAGCTCATGTGGTTCGGATTCCACGTTAATCAGTAGGTCCACGTCTCATATAGCCTCGCTGTTGAACGGGACGTTAAACTCAAAATCAACTTAACAAATTTTTAATTTGGTTGAACCGTCTGCTAAAGTGAACGTGAACCCATTTACAAATATACTTTTTTGTACAAAATATCGATAAATAATGTGTGACTTGTATGAGAGATAGGCCTATTGTTCATTTTAACAGTGAGTGAGAATTATTTTATGCAGTAATTGCCATCATTAGCAATTTTTAACGTAGGCAAAGTAGGCCTACTGCCTTCACAACCAAACACATGCCTAGCCAAGGTGTCACAGAACACTTGTCAAAATTTCCAACAACCCATAAACATATAGTTCAATAAATAAGCAAACTTAATAATAGTTTGACAATTCTCTAGGTAATAGTTTTTACGAGACTTTTGACTGTAAATACAATGCATATGCCTATTCACCCAATGTTATTACAAGCACACAGCTACATTATATTATGTACTATTACAGGTAAAAGATAAAAATAAATGACTTACCTTTGACATACTATGAAATTCTAAAGAACGTTGATGTTTTCGTGGTACATTTTTCCTAGGAGAACGATAATCAACAATAAAACAGATATAAATTACTATGGAGCCTTACGTGAAAAACACCTCTTTATCCTCTTCCAATATGGCGGATCGATTCGATATATGCGAATTCGATACCATCAAAGAATCGCATCAAAGCATCTTTAGTTGCTTATATTATTTCAATAGTGGTACTTTACACCACAAATCCTATTTACTACCCGATTTCAAATTTCTGGTAGCTTAAGCAGACTGGCGTAGACATTAACCAGTCAATTAGAACTTCTTTTATATTAGAGGGGTTATAGTAGGGGCGACTTAAATTTTAATTTTGGGTAGCCCCGCTTTCTTGCTTATGAATACATAAACACATTTGATTGATAGTTAAATAATTATCTAACATTAATACAAATAGTGGAAAATATATTTACTCTTTATTGTATCTTTTAGCGTTTAGATATTTTTCAAAATTTTTGGGTAGGCCCATGCCTACCCGGCCTACCCGCTATAGCCACCACTGGGTTTCTATTCATTTGTTTTTTTATTAAATAAAAGAGTAGTTGTCACAATAGATGAGAGAAATGGCACTCTTCCCCTTTTTTGACCTTATTTTTAGCACCTTTTTATTTTTTCTATGGAAACTGCTCCTAAAAATCCTAACCCGGCTTATAAGTTATGCTTCCTGATTGAAGGCACACTTTGCGTTTCGTATTTTCTTACTCATGTGTTTTCTGCTTGTCCTTTTCAGGGATACTGGGTGGAGATGAAGGAAGAGAATTTGTGGTACCTGCCTTGGGTCGTTCGACCAGAAGTCTACCCTCGTCCACCCGAGTATTTCATATCCCCGTCGCTAGGTGTCATCAGGAGACGCAGGAGTATCACTGCCGGTAAGGAGTAATAACAATTTTTAAGTATGGAAGTTAACAGTAAATTATCCATAAGAATTGTCATCTCTTGTCTTGTCCCAGGGTTGTGCTAGAAACAGATCACTTACCTAACCGAGATTTGATGCTCCGGAAACAACGTAAAAAGGATATACAGTGAAACCTCTCTAAAGCGGACAGCCGTGGGGAATCAAAAATTGTCCGCTATAGAGAGGTATCCGCCTTAGAGAGGTTTCAATATTTTCTTACGTAAACTAATAAACAAGGTAATAGGCAATTCGAAAAAAGTATTTTTGCATGAATCACGCATTTATGAATATTACCAAAATGTTATTGTACCTGCATTATCTTGCGCCATCCAATTCGAGGCACAACCTTAATAAGATGTTATAGTACTCTGCACTTTACACTTATCGCTGCTTACTACGTTTTCGGTGTATTGCTTTAATTTGTGAGTTAATTACAGTCCAGCAATGACTTTTTTTTTTAAAAGACAATATGCGTACCCGTTGTCAAAAATACCAAACTTGTCTTCTGTTTGGTTAGAGATTCCAGCGGGACAGTAGAATGATGTGTCATCCCAGTGGGCAACTGTCAATCACTTTTGTTTCTGAAACAGGCTGGGTGGGAGTGGAATGCAAGCAAAGGATACAAGGGTGTTGTGAAACAGAGACCCTTCCTCAGAGTTGCTGGACAGACAGTTTAGGAGGCAAAATGTTGTCACACCCACATGTTCTTTCTTGGTGACATAGTATGAATTACTAAAAGTGTATTTTTACTGTACTTTTCAACTTGTTTTTAGAGAAAGTGTCCGTAATAGGAGGTAAATAATACCTATAAAAGACAAGAAAGACTGTCCGTGTCCGTACTAGAGAGTGTCCGCTTTAGAGATGTTTGCCAATATGTTTTTTCCTATTACGGTGTTTGGGGATTACAAAATATGTCCGTTATGGGAGGTGTCCGCTTTATAGAGGTGTCCGTTAGTAGAAGTTTCACTGTATATATTTTTTAAATACTAAGCTGAACTTTTTGCTTGTTAGTAAAATGAAAACAAAGAATATATTTTTACAAGAAAGCTACAATAAAGACAGGTACTATGTGTCTGATGATTTACTGCAATTGTTTCGCAGGGTCCCTGTGTTATGTTTACGTTGAGTCCAAGGGCGCCGATTTCCCTGCAAATTTGGTGGGGAGGTATTCAAATGCAGAAAGCATATATGAGGATTTTAAAGACAATTTGCATTCAAATTATGCCAAATATTATAAATTTACAAGTACAATGAGGGGGCTCACATGAGCTTTGGAGGGCTCTCGTCCCTCCGCAGGTTTGGCGCCCTTCGTTGTGTCGTGTTACCAGGCCTAGAGGATGTCAGGATAGCCGATTTTCAATTATTTTCTGTATTATTTGACAGGATTAACCACATTTTAAGAGAAGTAAGTGACGAAAAGATCGAAATAAAGAATGAAATTAATTCTTTCAGTTTAACATTCGATGATTATACCTGTGAGGGTAAGGTAGATGATGGTAAAGCAAGTGAATGATGATGGTGATGATGGAAGAATTGGTGGAATGAGAAAGCAAGAGAAAATTTGAGTACCCCGAGAAAACCAACGGACACAATATTATCCCAGGATGTTATAAAATAGAGAATCTGCCCATATGTATCTTCATCCTATTAACTCAATGAACGCCCCCCCCCCATAAAAAAAAAACGAGTATCAGCACGTCTGATTGGCTATTCTCGTTTCTGCTATAACTATTGGCTTAAATCATTGAGATCTTATTGGGTGGAGCGGGCAAAGTAAAGGTGCCGAAACTGTGACCTATGGCTTCACGATTTTGTTGTACACGCAGGCCTTCCTTGATGTTGTCCACATGTTTATAACATCCATGATGTTGTCCACCACAAACTTACTTGGCCGGAAATCGAACTAGGGCCCCACGCACCAGAGGTGAGCGCTCTACCACTGAGAAACACACAAACACACACACACACATAGTCTATATATATATATTGTGTGTGTGTGTGTGTGTGTGTGTAAATTATAGAATAAAGACGTCAGCTGAGTGTTACAACATTTTCTGTGTAAAGCCGATCATTTGTTTGTTTTTATTGGGTTGGTGTGATTTAAATGACCTATCTTATGTCTAGCACAGCCAGTGAATGAACCACGATCACAGGTACGACAGTACACATTCAGAAAACAGACTATGCTGCCCAATCACTCAGGAAACAGTTTGTTGTTAAGCAGAGACTTATGATATTGCACTATGGAGAACATACAGTTGTGAGTGATTTTCCTTTATCAGTTCAAACTGCTACATTGATTAGTATACTTTTAGACATATAAATCATCAGCAATGCATTTATTCTATGAGTGGTGAATGAATTCATCTATTCGCCGTTAGCTTGTGAAATTTCATGTCGATGGTACAACATTCAAAAATAAGCCCCGCTACTTCCGACCAACATATTCTGATGAACGTCAAAGGAACACCGTCGGAAAAGTTCATGCTATTATTGACGATTTAGGCATACACTATACCACTGTCACTCGGTGAGTCCATACCATTGCAGACGAGTTAGACATACATGATACCACTCTCATTCGGTGGGCTCCATACCATTGAAGACGAGTTAGGCATACACCATGCTACTGTCATTCGCAGGCTCCATGCAATCGATGAGGTGAGAAAGTTGGAATCGTGGGTACCACATGGGTTGATGAACCAGTTGGGTCAAAATTAACGCCAGTACAGTGGTTGGATCAAGATTAACCATTGTTCGACCTGCAGAAGGTGTTGTTGCTCTATGGTGGTCTATGGTAGAGGTCATCAATTATGTTTCTCTCCATTGAGGCGAAATCATCAATATACATGGTTATAAAGCTGAACTCCATGAAGTGGACCGCAAAATTGTCCTAGAACATCTAACAGAGATCAGCAAATATGATGTTCTTATATTACACAAAATTGCACATCTACATATCGCTCAAAGGACGGTACACACTTTCCATGGGTTACAGTATGAAATTTTTCCTTATCCACCGTGTGCTCCTGACGTCTCTCCCACCGACTACAACCTGTTCTGGCATCTCCATTACTTCTTGGGAGGGAGAAACTTCCCTGATGCCCTACACAATTGAAATTACCTAATTTTATATGCTATCAATACTCAACCTTCGTGTCTTGCAAAATACAAAATATACCTCGTGCCCCAAGTGTGGTGGACAAATACCATGTGGTTTTTTCGGGGTCCTCCCGTTTCCTCCCACTTTTCATCCCGCCATTTCATTCATTTTTCATCATCACCATCTCCTTTAGCTCACACGACATAATCGTGGGACGTAAAACATTTCATTTTTCGTTTCAAATATGTCTCGTTGACGTATTCTCTGAAAGCTGTGGGTTTATTTGTAACGTTAGATGTAATGTATGTTTCTTGGTATATTTTTAAAAACAAAAACAAGATCTGAAATTCAATTTAGAGCAGTTTTTTTTTTACTGGTTTAAGAACGTGGATAGTTTTTAAACTATTTAAATTTTCATATTGAATCATAATCCAATTAATTAACCTAATTCTTAAATAATTATAATCATAATCATAATTATAATCATTAACCACCCGTCTCCTTTAGCCTTAAGGATAAGAGTGGATCGATAAATTAAACACTCTAACTTCTCACTTTGCAAAAGTATAATTTCATATGACACGTTACCGCTTCAAATCATAGTTTTGTGTGTGTGTTTTTTAAATGAGCGCAATGAAATTTATAATGGTGGAAATAAATTTAGATTGCTATCAGTGACGGATCTAGAAGGTAAAAACTGGGGGTGGGGAGCCAGAACCCAGATTATGAAAGGTATATCATGTGTTTACTATACACTTTCAAAAATATATAAATAATAGCTTAAATTATTTTTGTCACTCGGAAAACTGGGGGGCCTGGACCCCCGGCCCCAGGCTAGATCCGCCTTTGATTACTACTCTATCATTACAATATTTTGCTCAGTGGCGTTATTTCAGGTTTTCCCGGGGGGGGGGGCAACAGTGCCCACTAACATAAGAGTTTCGCGTTTCTTTATTATTATATTAATATACAATTTATTACAAAGCATGTCTCAAAGTCAGGAAGGGCAATTGCCCCCACGCCCTCCCAAAATGACGGCCCTGATCTTGCCATACAAGTTCAGAAACAAATCTTCGCATTTATTGGTTGATTAAATCCCCCTAAAATGTTTTTACAATACCTTACATCTTATACACTCTCTTTACATTATCTTTTGCAAATGCTTTCTGCCTCAGTTACTTCAAAAAGTTGTTCAGAGAGGGCAGCAAAACATACTTTATTTTCTCTTTTCTACTCTTGCTTACAAACGAGTACAGACTGCCGGCAACAGATGTCAGTAGCGCCTCACTTTGCAAATGCTGTTCCCAAGTCATCAAGCGAAGTACTTAATGCAATGAAATGCATTTCTTTTCCGCAAATTAAAATGTTTAATAATACTGTAGTTTGTTGAATTTTCTTGGAAAATAAATTATATTTAATTTTTATTTGTGTTGAATAGTATCGCAATGGGATGTGCATTTCCAAAACACAACATGATCTAGTTTGCATTTTTTTTTTTTTTTTTTTTTTTTTTAAGGGTTCGGGTATTCGATCAAAGTTTGATAGGCAAGATTTACCCAGCCATTTTAAAAAAAATAATATAAAAACTCTTGTAAATTTCAATTCCCAATCGTTTGTTTCATTTCGATACGAAAGAACTGTATATAAGATGGTATAATAATCTATGTATCGGTTCCCGTTCGTTACGTATGTCAAATAAAGTGATACGGTACTTAATAAACAAATTAGCATTGGAGTCGATGAATAGTCATAGACAATAGCATGGCTCATGTTTAACTAATTAATGCATAATAAGCAGTGGCGTATTTAGGGGGTGGCTTCCGGGCTTAAGCTCCCCCCGAAATCTTACTTAATATAGTAAAGTAAATGAAATATCTTGCAGAATTTTCACATTTCCAGGCAAAGCCCCCCCGAAAGTTAGCAAAGCCCCTCCCGAAACAAAATCGTAAATACGCCACTGATAATAAGTGTGATCAAGGGCGCCCATGTTGTGGTTTCCAAGGGAGGGCAGGTATAAGCGATGTTTCAAAAATAGTTTCAAATTTTGGTGTAACTAATGTAAAAATTCTATTGGATTTTCTTTATTCTGAAGTACAATTTCCTCTAGGGGGGGCAAGCGCCCCACCTTGCCCCCCTGATGGGCGCCCTTGAGTGTGATCCTTGCAAATGCTATTATTGGTCGGATTTTAGACCTGAGTTCAAATCTATTGATTCAGGTGACTTCTATTTCTTTACAATGTTGGAGCAATGGAAGAAATAATTGGGATAAATAATCGGGACTACGCAGCAAGGGTATACACTAATTCTGGCAGAACCCGTAGCCAGGGAACTTAGCTTCTCTGTGACAGCCCTTAGCACCCCATAAAACTTGAGTTGTTCGTTTAGAACAGCGTTTCCCAACCGGTGTGCCGCGAATGGGCCGCTGGTGTGCCGCGAGGAAATCAAAACAAAATCATTAATTCTATTACAATCAAATTGCAAGACATTGAGTCTCACATTATATTTATGAGGAAAAATGTATATCTGTGTTTCACATTACTATGAACCTCTACTATGAATCTACAATTTTAAGTTTCATACTCTGTTAATATTCTGTATATTTTTAATGTTATAAAAGTATTTGTTATCATTGTTAACACCATTATTACTTCCTTATTGTTGCAGATTATTTCGTAACTTGAAATTTTAAAATATCATTGAATCCTTTCGACAAAGCAAACATGGATTCAAATGACCTACATTTGTGTTTTAAAAGTACAAGAGATTTGTTTCTTCGTTCGTTATTTAGTGACCTTCCTTCTTAATGAAAGTTTGTATACAGTTTTCGAAAAAGAAAGCGTATTTTTAAAAACCTGAGTGCTATACTTCATTGTAAATGTTTTCTATTTTTAAATTAGAATGAAAAATAAGGATAATGATTTACCACGGAGGAAAATAAGTGATCGAGCTTTCTTCTCTGTGAAAGGGATATTAGTAATCACAGAAAAAAATAACACGGTATTTTATATTTACAAATAATAATAATAACAATAATAATAATAATAATAATAATAATAATAATAATAATAATAATAATAATAATAATAATAATAATAACAATAATAATAATAATAATAATAATAATAATAATAATAATAATAATAATATCTATATGAGTGTGCCGCGAGAATTCAAGTTACACCTGTAGTGTGCCGCAAGTTGAAAAAGGTTGGGAAACGCTGGTTTAGAACAGAGCTGTCCAACTTGGATGTCGCGTAGTAGCATCAAGGGTGTCACAATGTTTTTCGTCATAAACTGAGAATACTATAAAAAGAATAAAGTACTTGAAATAAAATATAAATAAATTTAGTGTATTAAACGTGTGATTGAGATCAATATTTCTTCCAGAGATACCAATGTTTGACAAAGTGGAATGGATACTTTCAGATATCTAGGATCAGTATTCATATCCATGAAGAAATTAAACTAACTAACTAACTAACTCTATGGCCTATGAAACCCGGAGGTTCAATGCCGCGTTCACAAAAGCTCTCCACTGACTTCTATCCTTAGCTAACTGCATCCAGTTTCTACCTTGTATTCCAATCTCTGCGAGATCCATCTTAATATTGTCCTCCCATCTACGCCTAGGTCTTTCTAATGGTCGTTTTTCGATTGGTCTTCCAGTCAAGACTTTGAAAGCGTTTCTACTTTCTTCCATTCTAGCTACATGACCCACCCACCTAAGCCTCCTAGACTTGACGACCCTAACAATGTTGGGTAAACCGTATAAATTATATAGTTCCTCGTTATGAAGTTTCCGCCATTCCCCATTCCCGTTCCTCTTGGGTCCGAATATTCATCTCAGGATCTTGTTCTCAAATACTTTCAGTATATGTTCTTCCCTCAGAGTAAGTGACCATGTTTCGCAGCCATACAAAACAACAGGCATGATTATTGTTTTGTATATTTTAAGCTTCAAATTCCTCGACAGAATTCGCGACGACAAGAGATTTTGAACCGAATAGTAACACGAATTCCCTGCTTTTAGTCGACATTTAATTTCTTCGTGAATATGATTTTCCTCTGTTAATATTGATCCTAGATATTTGAAACTATCCACTTTATCAAAAGTATTATTTAATATTTTAACGCATCTATAATTTGCTGTATTACGGTCCCGACGCACTTCCATGTATTTAGTTTTCTCTGCATTTACTTCTAAACCCATGTCCCTGCAAGCGTTTAATAAGATCTCTGCATTTCTTTCTATTGTTCTCCTATCATCCCCTATTAAATTTACATCAGAATATGCCATAACCTGCTGAATACCGTTCAACTCTAGGCCCTGGTTGCTATCTTTGATTTTCCTTATAGCGTATTCCAGAACAAAGTTAAATAATAATGGCGACAACGCATCTACTTGTTTCAGGCCATTTTCGACGTGGAAGCTCGTGGACAAAAATTTTCCTACCCGGACTTTACTTTGGGATTCATTTAAACATACCTTAATTAATCTAATTAGCTTTCTCGGTATTCCAAGTTCTGTAAGAACGTTGTATAATGTTTCTCTCCTAACCGAGTCGTACACCTTTCTAAAATCAATAAATAGTTGATGTACCGGGGTATTGTATTCCCACTTTTTTTGAGTATTTGGCGAATGGTATATATTTGGTCGATAGTTGATCGATTTCGTCTAAATCCACACTGATAATCTCCAATAATTTCATCTGCGTATGGGGTCAGTCTTGCTAACAGAATATTTGAAAGGATTTTATAGGATGTTGACAGAAGAGAAATGCCTCGATAATTAATCGACTAAAAGCAGGGAATTTGTGTTATTATTTAGTTCCAAATTTTTTGTTGCTGTAAATTCTGGCGAGGAATTTGAAGATTATAAAACGAAAATCATGCCTGTTGTGCTGTATGGTTGCGAAACATGGTCGCTTATTCTGAGGGAAGAACGTAAACTGAAAGTTCTTGTGTTTGAGAATAAATTCTGAGATGAATATTGAAATCCAAGATGAACGGGAATGGGGAATGATGGAAACTTTATAACGAGGAACTGCATGATTTATACAGTTTACCAAACATTGATAGGGTCATCAAGTCTAGGAGGCTCAGGTGGGCAGGTCATGTAGCCAGAATGAAAGAAAGTAGGAACGCTTTTAAAGCCTTAACTGGAAGAAAAATGACAAAACGACCATTAAGAAGACCTAGGGATAAATGGGAGGACAATATTAAGATGGATCTGGCAGAAATAGGAATACAAAGTAGAAACTGGATCCAGTTGGCTAAGGACAGAAATCAATGGAGAGCGTTTGTGAACGTGGCTTTGAATTTCTGGGTTCCATAGGCTAGAGTGAGTTCACTATACCGATACCAGTCTTTGATATGCAGAGAAAAACTCCCTAATTTAAGAATGGCACCGAATAAGTTGTTGCGTCATATTGAAGTAAAACGCAAGTCTTTGGAAAGAAAAAGTGTTAACTATTAAAAAGAAATCTAAGACAGGACGGAAAACAGTTTTGTGTTTACTAGAAACTTAAGAGTTGTGATAAAGTTCAAGAAACTAGTTTCCTTGTAGTGGAAATTATTTCAAGAAAGACGTTGTCTCATGCAGTTGGAGAGTAAGTCAACATTCTCTTAACTGGTATTACGCTTGGAAAACTAGACATATTCAGGTCCGCAACTAGATTTGTGTCGCCCGAAATTGGGGGGTATATAGGGTGTTTCAAAATAACACCGACAACGTTTGGGAGCTGTTTCCTGACACCAACTTCCGCAATACTTCCGCAATAATTTTTATAGAGGTAGTTGTTGAGTACTTCAAATTATATGCCCGTAACCAAACTGCTTCTATAATAATTGTTGCGGAAGTACGGTTAGGATTCTGGAACATGGATATTTGGTTAGGGCACATACTAGCTCCTAAATAAAGTCTTGATCCGACTACGGTAGGTTCCATAGTTTTGGAACTATGGACCTTTAAACTTTATATTTTCATGTTTTCGACAGCCGAAAGGAAGCATTTCTGCACCGAGATTGGTCTATACTTTTCATCTTATCTTGTTGTCAGGAATTGCCTCCCAAACGTTTTCGGTGTTGTTTTGAAACGCCTTGTATATATAACCATGCACCTGGGGCACGTGCCCCGCTTGCTCCATTCTAGTTGTGGCCCTGGACATATTCAGGATGTCTGAAAACATTGATAACTCCAAGAGTGGCTATGGTACAGTGCTTGACTCTGGTGCTTGAGATTCTTGGTTCAAACTCCGCCCAAGTAAGTTTGGTGGACAACATCGTGTCCGGGGGTTCTCAGGGTATTCCCGTTTCCTCTTAGATTATTACTCAATCCATTCTTTCATCATCATTCACTTGCCTTAATCATCCCACTCCCTTAGCATGAAGGATATAATTGTGGGGCGTTAAACAAAGATTTCATTTCGTTGAAAACTCTATTACTTAGAGTTTAATCAAATTTAATGTTTGAAATTTAAACCTGGATGAATATACCAATGTAACTGAACTATTGCAGCTCATATTTTTATTCGTTCCATTGGCAAAGTTAAAGGACCACACACTTTAAAACTTGATTTCAAGGATAATGGTTTTAACGTATGGCAAGATAACCCCCCGACTTTAGAAAATTGAAACAGTGACTGGGTCATTCGTTTGTACTACGTTTGTACCGTTTGTACCGAAAATATTTTCGTTTGTACCATTTTCCTTATAGGATTACTTCAGAGGTCAACTGGGAAGCTATCTTGGCGCCAAGATAGCCCCTTCCCCTATCACAGCACAAAAAAATTGAAATACACCATTTGAAAGCAAATCGTTTGTAACATTTGTACCGAAAAAAGTTTTGTTTGCACCCTGAAATTTTCGAGAAGAGGGAATGACATTTGGGGGCTATCTTGTACGCAAGATAGGCCCCGTAATGTATACTGTTTCCATGCCCATTAACAACCTATTATGTCTTTATTCATGTGAATTTATGTGTATTTAGAACTCTGGTTGTGTATATCCAAATAAAAAAAGATTACAAAAAAAAAAAAAAAAAAAACTCAACATTAAAATTGAAGCGGCGAGCGGGAAAACAGTGTGAGTCAAAAATAAGCCATTTTGAGGTAAAGGCAGAAATAACACTAAAGATGTAGAACTACAAGTTGTAATGAAGAGCAGTACAATTTACAAGACCTCGCACGTCATAGCAGAATGCTATAATGTCGACTTACATTTGTGTCATTAACAAACGAAAGTTCTTTCTTCAAATATCTCAAAATGCGTTTTGTGGACTAGTAGTGTTTTTCCACTCACCGATTCAATTGAATTTTCTCTATTTCTTCCCTTTTCCGTAAGTAAGTACCGTAAAAAGAATAACAAAGTGTGTACAAATTCAGATAGAAACTGGATTGACAGAAATAATCTTAAACAAAGAAATATAAAAAGTGAAATGTTTACTTACCTAAACTGCGTCCTTCCACGTTTCACCCCTACATCAACTGAAGAAATCAACTGTTTATATCTGTCACATTAGCGGCTCGAGAAGCTCGACGCTTTCATAGACAAAAATCGAAAGCAAGTACGCCATTGTTGAATAATACGGTATTTACTTACGGAAAAGGGAAGAAATAGAGAAAATGCAATTGAATCGGTGAGTGGAAAAACACTACTAGTCCACAAAATGCATTTTGAGATATTTGAAGAAAGAATTTTCGTTTGTTAATGACACAAATGTATAGTCGACATTATAGCATTCTGCTATAACGTGCGAGGTCTTGCAAATTGTACTGCTCTTCATTACAACTTGTAGTTCTACATCTTGAGTGTTATTTTTGCCTTTACCTCAAAATGGTTTATTTGGACTCTCACTGTTTCTCCACTCGCCGATTTAATTTTAATGTTGAGTTATTCCCAAAAAGTCATTTTTTAAATTTGGATATGCACAACCAGAGTTCTAAATACACATAAATACACAATAATAAACACATAATACTTATTAATGGGCATAGGAAAAGTACACATTACGGGGCCTATCTTGCGTACAAGATAGCCTCCCAAATGTGATCCCCTGTTTCTCGAAAACTATCAGGGTACAAACAAAACTTTTTACGGTACAAATGATTTGCTTTCGAATGGTGTATTTCAACTTTTTGTGCTGTGATCGGGGGAGGACTATCTTGGCGCCAAAGACCCCAAATGTCATCCACTCTTTCTCGAAAACTATCAGGGTATACACAAAATTTTTTTCTGACCTCTCAAGTAGCCCTATAAGGAAAATGGTACAAACGGTACAAAGTACAAGCAAAAGAACTAGTCACTGTTTCAATTTTGTGAAGTCGGGGGGCATCTTGCCATAGGAGGTTTCGGATTTATACTCAACAATATTTTCCTCACTTAAGTAAAATAACTTCCGTTGTTTTCCTGCGGTTATTTTACAACATATTCGTATGAATAAGTTATTTTTCTGCTACGACTAATACAAGAAATAGTTACACGTGGAAGTTTGACAATTGTAGGAGAGAAAATGCGTGTAATTTTTCTCCTATTTCCGACACGATATAAAAGACAGACTCGTCAAGACAGTGTGAGTCAGTCGCCCATCTATGAAAGAGCAATTTCTTAATATTATTGTTAATCTGTAAATGTAGAGTTTATACTTGGGAAATCCCCAGAGCAACTTCATCCCGGCGAAATTAAAATACCGCTAATTTTACAGTAATTATGTGATATCTTCAAATAGATAAAAGATAATCGAAATGTGGAACAAGAGCGCCCTAGACAATATTATTTTGCGTGAGGTACCGTTATCACAAGTCACCCAGTGGCTTTCCGTTTTCAGCTGTTTAGAAACGCGAAAATAAATGCCGATTTTCAAAATGGCTCGAAATCGAAAGCAGATAAAAGTTTCTCATGTAAAATAATATTGTCTAGGGCGCTGTTGTTCCACATCTCGATTATCTTTTATCTATTTGAAGGTATCACATAATTACTGTAAAATTTGCGGTATTTTAATTTTGCCGGGATGAAGACTCTTAATGTTTTGGCGCATCCTAGACCGAAGAGTATTTTTACGTCTCATGCCCTGACGTACACAATTTTATGTTTTATTTATTTAACAATCTCCAGATATAGCTCACAGGTCATTTTATACTGGATACCTAACAATAACTATAACAAAAAGGATTTCGGAAGGTATTGGTCAGGGCCTCTCTAGTAAGTACCATTCCGGCATTTGCCTGCTAGGACTGAGGAAAACTTCTGAAAAATCTTAAAAGGCTTTTTGTACCACCGGGAATCGAACTGCAGATCGCTCGCTCTAAGGTCGGGAGCGTTAGCGACTACAGTACCGGGCTTCACTCTCTCCTACCGAGAATCGAACCTGTGACATTCCTTTTGTGGAGATACGTATCAGTAGATGAACATTGGAAGGTTCGTAACACTTCATTGTGGGATTCACGTCAATGGATTCCGATGAAATACAGTGAGTGCAGAAAGTATTCGTACACCTATGCTATTGAAACGAGAATGCCTGTGAAAGAGAAACAGAAAATTTAAGAAGTGTAATAACACACATAATATAAATAACGAAAACTAAGCTTTATGAATATATCAATAAAAAACGACAAAGACAAATAGTGTAGTGTTTAGAAAGTAAATAAACTCCGTAGAAAGTGCGTAGAGTAGACGCAAAAAGTGATCGTACACCTGACGTAAGAATACGAAACAAAGACACCACAACTGGGGTTCCCTAGTATTCACCTGAGTATACCTCTGTATGGCAATGACGAGTGAAAATGTGAGTTTAGTTGCAAATAGGAGTGAAAAGACTGCACGGTGGGCTGTCAAAATTGGGAGCAATCGAACATAATCAGGTGAGGAGACAAGAAAAGTAATTATTAAATTGCATAAGAAGGGTAAATCTTTGAGAAAGATAGCAAACCTTGTAGACCGGCCTCGTTCAACAATACAATCAATAATTGCGAGATATAATGTTTTTAACGTGGTGCAAAACGGAAAAGAACTGGAAGAACAAGAGCGTTGAGTGAACAAGACCAACATTACATCATTAGGGAAATAAAAAAGGTTCCGAAAAGTAGTGCTGTGCAATTGGCAACGGATCTGCAAAAACGCGTGTTAAGAGGCCTCATCCCGGCGAAATTAAAATACCGCTAATTTTACAGTAATTATGTGATATCTTCAAATAGATAAAATATAATTGAAATGCGGAACAAGAGCGCCCTAGACAATATTATTTTGCATGAGGAACCGTTATCACAAGTCACCTAGTGGCTCTCCGTTTTCAGCCGTTTAGAAACGCGAAAATTAGTGCCGATTTTCAAAATGGCTCGAAATCGAAAGCAGAAAAGTGAGTCGTGATAACGGTATCTCATGTAAAATGATATTGTCTAGGGCGCTCTTGTTCCACATTTCGATTATCTTTTATTTATTTCAAGATATCACAAAATTACTGTAAAAGTAGCGGTATTTTAATTTCGCCGGGATGAGGCCTCTTAAAGTATCAGCCAGTACAGCGCGGAATATTTGCAGAGATACTGGGTATCATGGTCGAGTAGTCAGGAAGAAGTTCTGGGTGTACAAGACAAATCGTATAAAGATACTAAAGTTTGTAAAAGAGAATAGATATAAGGAATTAGACTTCTGTAATAGGGTCATATTTTCGGACAAAAGTAAATTTAATTTTTTCGGGTCCGATGGAAGGTGTATGGTATGGCGCAAGGTGAATACAGAGATGAATCCTCGAAATCTCGTTTCTACAGTAAAACACGGAGCAGAATCCGTGCTCGTCTAGGGTTGTATTGAGTGCCTCAGGAGTGGGCCGTCACCACTCTATCGATGGAGTGATGGACCACAAGGTGTATATTAATGCACTAAAAGAAAATTTCCATACTAGTGCTCAGAAGATGAGTGTTGAAAACAATTTTATTTTTCAGCAAGACAACGACCCCAAACATGCCGCAGAAAATACTCGATTGTGGCTCCTCTACAGTACCGCAAAACGGCTTCGCACACCTCCTCAATCCTCAGACATTAATCCCATAGAACATATATGGTCTGTTCTGGAAACAAGGATCAGAAAACACAATTTCTCTACTAAAGAAGGTCTGAAAAAAGCTATTCAAGAATAATTGGACTTAATCGGTCCGGAAACTAGAGAAAACTTGGTGAAATCAATGCCACGAAGAGTAGAGGCAATTACTAACGCACAGGGTAATTCCACAAAATATGAAATAACGTAATATACTTTATAAACATTAGTTCAAACAAAGTATACGATGACTTTTGGCGCTTACAAGATAGGAATTCTCTCTTCTGGTTTGAACAAAGTAGTGATTGTGTTTCTTTGGTCTTTCTCTTGTATACAGAAATAAAATGTATGAATGTGTAGTCTTAATTCTGGATTTATATATATTTTCCACCTTCCGTTCTCATTCTAAGCTGTTTTAATATAAAGTGTACACGGTGTACGAACACTTTCTGCGCTCATTGTAAGCCCTCTTCGCTGGTGTAATGGCTAGCGCCATGTGGTTTTGCTACATGAAGTCATGAGTTCGGTTCCCACTTTAAGATTATCAAGTACATTACAGTGGTTCAGAATCCATTTTAAGCTGTAGCTCTCGCCCTATATAGCCTGGCTGCGTGAAATGGACGTAAATATACGACCGTCAATCAATAGGTTGAAATAAGTGAAATGCTTTCGAGAATTAAAAGCGTCATTACCGAAATTAAATGAAATAATCTGAAGTTGCAGACTTTAAAGAGCCACCCATCTTTTAGCTGGTTGATGTCAGAGCCGACCCTAGGCAATTTGTCTCCCCATCCAATGGCATTATTTGCCTCCCCCTCTTTCTCTAGAAAGAACAAATCTTAAAAGTCATAATTTTAAGTATGCCACGTCATCATGAACAATTGAAGGCAAAGGAAAGAGCACTCGCACTCAGAAAGGACTAAACACTACAAATGCAATCTCGTTGTGTCTGTTTTTCTTTATATAATAATCTATTATGTTAGTGAAAGATAAAGCCAACACACTTGCAAAGGAAAGATGATAATCCTTTGTATAGAATTCAAATGAAATGAAATGAAATCTTAAGTTCTACGTCCCACGGTTATGCCGCTTAGGCTAAAGGAGACGGTGATGATGAGAGATGAGTGAAATGGTGGAATGAAGAAAGTGGGAGGAAACGGGAGAACCCCGAGAAAACCCACGAGCACGGTGTTTGTCCACCACAAAGTCCACACGGCGCGAGCTGGGATCAAATCAGGGACCCCAGTCACCGGAGGTGAACGCTCTACCACTGAGCCACCGCGCCCCCTAGTATAGAATTCAGTATCGAACTTCAATCTCAATACATTAGTTTGGAATGCCTATGCAACTAGCTTTCTTTATTTTTATTTCTTGATTTTTTATCTACATTTATTATAAAAATTAAAAAAAAAACTTCTTTCTACCTTCAATGATAAGGAAATTGTTTGTGACAAAGACAAGTTTTAATCTCAGAACTGTGATAAGTAACTAAATGGAACAGGTGTTAGCTAAAGGCAATTCATGCTGGGATTTGTTTTAGCACTATCCATGTGACCTTAAACTAATGAGACTTAAACATGATTTAGGAATGTAGCATTGAAATAGAAAGTCAGCTTAGTAAATTTAACTACCATCATCATGAAGTCTGTTTCCAACAAGAAATATTTATTTTAAGGTCGGTTTAAAGGGAGAAGTTTTGCCGATAGATGTCACTACAGCCTTCGTATATCTCTCATGTATTTTTTACCTTTCACTAAAATTCACGATTTCTCTTACAAATTTCAATCTAGAGACTTCAAATTTTTAGAGAAGGTACTTCATAACCTATCGAAGGCAACAATCCGTGGCAATTTTTTATTTAGAATTTTCGTCATTTTTGAAGCACTTCTATTGTTAAAAGGTTGTATATTCACTTCATCCATCAAACCATTTCAACAATGAAAAAAATTCTAAATAAAAAATCGGCACGGATTGTGGCCTTCGATAGGTTATGAAGTACCTTCTCTAAAAATTTGAAGTCTCTAGGTTGAAATTTGTAAGAGAAATCGTGAATTTTTGTGAAAGGTAAAAAATACATGAGATAGATACGAAGACTGTGGTGACATCTGTCGGCAAAACTTGTCCCTTTAAACTAACCTTAAATAATAAAGTTATGACAGATTTTGTCGCCCTTCGAAACTTATCGCTCCTTGCAAATGCACGTGTTACACATATGGTACGTTCGGCCCTGGGCGATGTGTAATCAGAACATTGATTTACGTTACAATTATTGCTGGTTTTGTAGGTCGAAGTTTTTTAAACATTTTAATTCAAGCAGCTCTCAGTCCACACATGAAATTCTGTGCATAGAACAGAAATCAAACCCTGAACTACCTGCAGCGGTAATCATGCGGCAACATTGAAATTGAAGCTTCATTAGCTATTGGAATATTCTATCCGCATTATCTATTGTGGATCTCATTCTATGCATGTTCGTCATTAACAGCGTTCGCAGAAGCACCGGTACATGTAACAGTGAATAATATATAAAAATAGGTTGCATACCATGTTCTCGGAGCAGCATGACAAATGGACGCTAGGACAGGAATCACTTCAACTAATTTTAGATTTGAAACCATGACTGTGAAATGCATTTTTCCCAGCTTTTCCAGGAGAGTGAACGTATATAGAATTTGTATGACATGGTGTGCAATCCCAGAGGAAGGTTCTAATTGGGCGCAAGGTTGTTACGATACATTGCGTTACGACATTATAAGCATGTAACGAAGGAAAAAAATGCCCAAAGATGAGAGATGTGAATCGATAAATCTCAATGGGCTGAACAAAGTGAGTGTTAAATCATCATGCGTAATTTACGAGATCGAGATTTTTTGTAAACTTAAAAGTTGGTGCTGTAATCAGAAGATAAACCATGTTATCTAGTGAATGGAAATAAAATGAGATAATATCTTTCAAGTTTTACGTACCATTGTTATGTCGGCTAGGCTAAAGGAGATGGTGATAATGAGAAATGAATGAAATGGTGGAATGAAGAAAATGAAAGAAACGAGAAACCCCGAGAAAACCCACGAACAGTGTTGTCCACCACAAAGTTTACTTGGCGCGATCTGGGATCGAACCAGAGACCCCACACACCAGAGGTGAACGCTCTACCACTGAGCCACCATGCTCGCTGGAAGAACCCCGAGATAACCCATGTACACGGTATTTGTCCACCACAAAGCTCATTTGGCATGAGGTGGGGTCAAACCAGGGATCTCACACATTAGAGGTGAACTCTCTACCACTGACCTACCATGGCCACCACCCTACCTATTAAGGTGAAAGTGACACGGAAGTATATCATGCTTTCATTACGTCAGCAACAGGATGACAATGCCCGGTGTGATTAATTAGAATTACGCCAAAGTTATGATTAATTCTCAAACTTTAAATTTTGTCTTATCATAATATTGTTCAATGATGAGGGATACGAGGGAAGACCGAAAACTAGCCGGAATCGTACTTGTGCGCATCGTGTACTTGTAGTACAGGGTTGCGCAGCTAGAGCGCTATGGGAGGACCTCTGCTGAGTCAATATGTCAAGTGACATCAAGGGACAACGATGCGTCTGGTTTCTTTGGCAGTCCTGTGTGTGTTTGTGTGTGTGTATCTGTAGCGCACTCGTGATACGAAGAAATAAAAATCTCTAGATGTTATCGAGTTAAACAAAATGACATACTTCAGTGCGTAAAATCTGCCGAGAAAATCGAGCGTAGTTTCCGAGAAAATCGTTGAAACGGAAATTTTATAGTGTTAAAAGTAATCTTGTTCATTGACAGTGTAATGCAATCAAGGGTTGTTACTCTGCTGGAACACATTTGTAGGCTTACAATTCTACAAGTTTAATCCGCCCATCTATCCGTTTGTCCGTTATTCCACACGATAGCTCTTGAACAAAAGGGAAGACACAGCGGCTCAGTGGTAGAGCTGTTATCTCTGGTGTTGGGGTCCCTGGTTCGACCCCCGCCAAATAAGCTTCGGGTGGAGAACATTGTGTCCGTTTGTTTTCTCCGGATATTCTCGTTTCCATCCACATTCTCATTCCACCAATTCTTTCATCATCATTCACCTACCTTAATCATCGTCTGTCTTAGCTTAAAGGGCGTAAACGTGGGACGTTAAACGGAAAGATTTCATTTCAGTTTCATCTCCTTGAACAAAAGCGAAGTTTTCAATTATTATGTTTTTTTTAATAATAAATTACAAAAACGATTGTTTCAGTTGGGCTGAACAATCGTCTAACGTCTTAGTGGGTAACAATGAGTTTAACGGTGGCTATCCGTATCCCATTTCCTAAGTTTCGCTTGATCCTCTTTACTGTCTTTAACAGTGTTTAATTAGTTACTACAGTGCTACTTTTACTGTGTATGCAAAGAAAAGCGCATTGTTAAGAGCCGACCTTACTAAAAATAACACAAAATTTACTATTTTTCTTATGCTTGTTTCTTCATAAGTGAAAGGAGATAATGAAATACAACTTACCACAATCATAGATAATGTTATTCTACAACAGAAAACATGAACCTGAAGAATTTTCAGTGTTGCTATCCATAGAAATTACAACGTTGCCAGAATAACATTTTCCCCAAAGTGTAAGTTAAGGCAGCGACTAAAAGAACGATCTTAACTGCATTTGATTACGTATCATGTTATTTTGGTATCCTGTGAACTACTTTTTAAATAACATTATTATTTTATTTTAATAATTGTATGTTAAAACTATTTTATTTGTTACAAACTAAATACAACTATTATTTAAAAAATAGTTCAAAGGATACCAAAACAACATGGTATGTAATCAAATGCAGTTAAGTTCGTTCCTCTAGTCGCTGCCTTAACTTAGATTTTAGGGGCGTTGTTATTCTAACAACACTGTAAATTCTATGGATGGTAACACCGAAAATCCTTAAGGTTCATGTTTTCTGTTGTAGAATAACATTATCTATGATTGTGGTAAGTTTGCATTTCATTATCTCCTTTCACTTATGAATAAACAAGCAAAAGAAAAACGGTAGACTTTGTATTATTTGTAGTAAGTCAGGTCCTTAAGCAACAAATTATATCTATTGTGTCTATTCGTTCTTCATAACTGAGAATTTGAAACTCTTGTTTGCAAGAAGCATAGTTCTCGGTGCACAGATAGGAAACGTATTTTTTAACGTTTATCTCGGATTCACCCCTGAGCATTAAATTAGATCCAACTTTATGCAATACTTCGCAGCTGTTCTAACGTTTATCTCGGATTCACCCCTGAGCATTAAGTTAGATCCAACTTTATGCAATACTTTGCAGCTCATGAAATACTGTTGATGAAGAGGGACTGAAACATGAATCAATCAATCAATTAACGAACGAATCAATCAACCGAATCGAACCCGGATCTCCCGCACTTAAAGAACATCAATAACCATTTACAACCAAGACGAAGCTCATTCCTGATTATTGTTCTCGAATCCTGTTTCAAGGAACTGTTCCTTCGGATAGATGATTACAGAAACCGTGTCACCCCCTTTAAGAAAGGTTAAAGTTATTAAAAATTCTTTTCATACCGAAGATAGGTAAGGGACACGTTATCGATTCTTAAGGGGGCGTAATTAAAAAGATAAAAAAGCCTCTTCGTTACGGAAAATATATAACAAGGCAGTTTTTTTTTCTTTCGTAGGATCTTGAGGCTCTATCAGAATTCTAAGAGAGAAATGATACACTTGTAGAGAGATAAACAGGTCAATTCCGTTCGGGGTCTTCTAATCTTGGAGAGTCCAGTCTTCCATTGTATATTGTTCGGTGCCTCTGGCTGTGGCTTCGTCAGCGTAGTTGATTTCGATAGGCCGGAGGATTTAGGAGAGAAATCCCTTCATTTCAGTCAGCTCTTAGGAAGAACGGTCCATCGAATCCATCTCCGTCTACTATCTTTCAGTGACTTCCTATCCACAATATAGGTTTTCCAAGTTTTTTTTTTTGTTCTTTCTTTTCTTCTCTTGCTTACTATGCTACTTTCTTTTCTCTTCCGTCTCCACTTTCTCATCATTTTCTAGTAGTTCACCCAATTGTAATCTTAATGCCCTTAATCTTTCAGCCCCTATACGATGGATCAGTGGTAGAGCCCTTACCTTTGGTGTGTGGGGTCCCTAGTTCGATCCCCGACCAAGTAAGGTTGAGGTGGACAACACCTTGTCCGTGGCTTTTCTTGGAGTACTCCCGTTTTCTCCTACATTATCATTCCACCAATTCTTCCATCATCACTCGTCTTAAGCACCCGTACCCCTTAGCTTAAGAGCCTGCCTTACTAAAAATAACACAAAATTTACAATTTTTCTTTTGCTTATTTTTCATAAGTGAAAGGAGATGATAAAATGCAAACTTACCACAATCATAGATAATGTTGTACTACAACAGAAAATATGAACCTGAAGAATTTTCAATGTTGCCATCCATAGAAATTACAGTGTTGCCAGAATAACAACGCGCCTAAAATCTAAGTTAAGGCAACGACTAGAGAAACGAACTCAGCTGCATTTGATTACGTATCATGTTGTTTTGGTTTCCTGTGAACTACTTTTTAAATAATAGTTGTATTTGGTTTTTAATAAACAAAATAGTTTTAACATACAGTTATTAAAACTAAATAATAATGCTATTTAAAAAGTAGTTAACAGCAAACCAAAACAACACAATACGTAACCAAGTGCAGTTGAGATCGTTCCTCTAGTCGCTGCCTTAACTTAGATTTTAGGGAAATTGTTATTCTGGCAACACTGTAATTTCTATGGATAGCAACACTGAAAATTCTTCAGATTCATATTTTCTGTTGTAGTTACATATCATTATATCCTTTCACTTATGAATAAACAAGCAAAAGAAAACTTGTAAATTTTGCATTATTTTTGGTAAGCCAGGCTCTTAAAGGGCGTAAACATAGAATCTTAAACAGAAAAGATTTCATTTCCTTTCATTTCAAATTCAGTAGCGATGAAAACTCGTGGGAATTGTGGAAGACAAGACTTTGAATGCAAAGAGTAAGTCTCAATTATGCTTCCTAATTTTAATAATTTACTATTCCGGTTTTGTCAAACGCAGGCGTACATAATTTAGACAAACATTCACACAAAGGGAAAATTGAATAAGAACTTTTTTCTATTGCGTAGTACAAATGTTCAATGCGCGTATTATGATAACAAACCATACTTCATGCCTATCCTTACTAATATATAGAAGAATGTGTGTCTGTCTGTCGTCAATGTTCGCATAGAAAGGAGTCGCCTATAGAAAAGGTACAAAACCATTTTTAGGATTTTCGATTCGAAGGGTGATTGTTGATTGGGAGACTTATACGTTCTGGAAATTCTAAAACTTGTGTACGAGCAGGGTTTAAAAATAAACGTTTTTTAAAAAAACAAAAAGAACGTTTTTTATGTTTAAAACATGTTTTTTTGTTTAAAATGTTTTAAACGTTTAAAACAAAGTACTTTGTTTTAAACAAAAAAAAAACATGTTTAAAAGTTTATTTTGTTTAAAAAATAATCTAAATACGCATATATATTATATTTTTACACTCTTAGGTATTGCTTGCCATCTATATTCAACCGCTAGATCAAATTTCGGGAACTTCCCTAATCTCAATCCGCCCAAATGTTCAATTCCGGAGAAAGAAATCGGGAATTTTCCCGATCTCCGTTCACGGAATATGTAGTTTAGTTTCTTTGTGTTACTTTCTACTGATCGTCTGCGTTCTTAATCTTTAAACGCCCATTGACATAACTGCTGTGTCAGGGCTTTAAACCTCAATGGCTCAGTCTTAAACCTCAAATTAAGGCTGGAAGATGGTTTTGGTACCAATTTATTCCTGAAAGATGCAGCTTTACTGGTGTGCATTTTATGTATATGGGAGGAGGGTAAATATCGTGTTTTTGTTTTTGTTTTTTTTTCAACAGTTTTTTTGGGGGGACCATTCCCCCTGTTGGGGAATAAATTCATAAAAATAGTTACGTGAAGCAATGAAGTAGGCCACTACATGATAATATCGTGTATTTGTACTTCTTGCTTATATTGGGAGAAGGGAGGGGGCAAAGTTAGCCAATTTTTGGAGTTTAAGTTTTTTGACATAAATTACTTTTATTTTTACAACAAACATCAATAGCTCAGTCTCTAATTAAGCTAGAAAGATGATTTGGTACCAAAGTATTTTTGAGGGATGAAGCTTTCCGTCAGTTGCTTTTTATGTATATAGGGGGTACGTATGTACGGCCGAGAAAGGGAGGATGAAGTTCGTTTTTTAATGTTCATCAATTTTTCCATCAAGTTTTGGCGGTATTCCTCCCCCCTTTGTGATACATCCATAAAAATTGGTATATGAAGCAATGAGGTAGTCTCCTATATGATAGTAACATGTATGTGTACTTGTTTATAGAGGAAGAGGGGGTCAAATTTGGTTAATTTACATTTATTTTCGGGACGGTCCCATATAACACAAGATATATTTCACTGAAGTGGTCTAGAAGCATAATTCTTGATCGTTTACATGATGTGTGCAGCAAAAATGATTTGCATATGGACGTGGTACCTAGTGGGGGAGGGGAGAGAATGTCTAATTCAATGAATGTTTTCTACGCTTTTTTTTAAAAAAAATATTTCCTACTTAAAACGAATTCATTACGCAATGGCAGCAATGGCTACCATTTCTTACATTATTGTCACAAGCATGTGGCCTACACATTCATCATTTTGTCAGCGTAGGGTGGCTGCAAGGGTTGCCAGGGCCCCGCAAAGTCAATATTTTCATATTTTTAATGATTATTTATGTCTATTCTTTTTCTACGAATACGGCGGGAATTTCACGAATGTTACGTCATTGGAATTTGTGATCTATAAGCTTTCCAATGATGTATAACTCATGACTCTGTGATAATTAGGGAAGTCACCAGAGCCCCGAACGTGAGAGTCTACCATTTGTTAAAATCTCTGGCGGGCGTCTAGAGTTAATTGTGTTATTATGCCGTAGACATAAATAATTATTAGCTACCCATGTTGCAGATAGAGATGTATCTTGAAAACTTTTAGTTAAAATATGTCATTTGCTCCTTGTAGGCTAGTCACTGCTCTTTTCTATGAGTTGTATTGTATTTGTCAGAGCATTTCTACTAGCTTATGATGTGAGAACTCTTCATTATTATGGAAATGATAGTGATCAAAAAATACCCAAGTTATGAATTTGTGAATTTGGATCTTAGAATAGTGTATAGTGTGTTTAATCTCTGTTATTCTTGGAAATTAAGAAATGTTGAAATACTTCATTTGAATTTCTGTTGGTTTGCTTATACGCACATTGATGTGCAGAATTTCGTTCAGTAATTGCTGTTATAATAAGAATATAACTCTGCTTGTAATTTACTCCATGCACAAATCCTGCGGAGGATGGGTTGTTTGTTAGAAAATTAAATTAACTTACTTAATCTAATATTTTAGTTGTTTTAAACGTGTTCAACCACTATCGAAAAAAACACGTTCAAAACATTTTGTTTAAAACGTCTCAAAGAAACTGAATAAAACAACAGCCCTCGTTTTAAACATGTTTTAAACACTTGTTTTAAACATTTTGTTTTAAACATATCAACCCTGTGTACGAGTATCTGACAGTGAAAAGTCCTCAGGTTAGACAATCCAAATTACTTTACTGTATTGCAGGTTGCATACTATTCAACCCACGCTGAAAACTAATACTTTTCTAGTATTAAATAAAACTCCCAGTTAAACTTCGCGTAGTATGTCGAGATTAGTTTTTGCTACAGATGTGCGTGCGAAAGTCAACCAGTGCTGTAGTAAGTGGCTATATAAATACAGATGCTTGATGAAACTCCACAAAAAAGAGATCACTGGGTGCTGTCGGGGGACCATGATGGCCAAAACATATGACCAAATCAATTCTTGAGGTAGTTCTAAACGTCACGATGGTAATAGGTGTCACAACATCCTTCTGAAAGATTAAATCAGTACTATTTTCTTCGAGCTGAGCAAATAGCGATTTAGTCATTATGTTTAGATACCTAATAATTAGACACAATGGTTTCACAAGAGAACATAAATCCTTTAATCTTTTGTAGCAAAACGTCACAATGAATTGCGATTCTGTTGTAAGACTCCATGAGGACAATACTCACATTACATGTTTTCACTTACCCAGAAATACAGAATGTTGTTTCGTTATCAAATAGTACTGAAAGCACCATCTTCCATGGACTGAGAAAGACATCTCTTCAGAGCTTCCAGCAACTGTAAAGTTTGACTCAAACCTCTTGACGTCTGTCGAAAGCCAATGGTGTGCAGGTACGACGTTGTCGGATTTCGCTTCCTTTCGTGTGCAAATATAAAGTGAAACATTACGCGAGAAATTAAGATATTGAAAAAACAAATTCCTTCTTTAAAAATTATTGTTATAGTGACATATACAGGGTGTTTTAAAACAACACCATCAACGTTTGGGAGGTGATTCCTGACACCAAGATAAGACAAAATGTATAGACCAACCTGGGTGCATAAATGTTTCCTTTCGGAGTTACAGGCTGCCAAAAACATGAAAAAATGAACTTTAAAGGACCATAACTCCAATACTATGGGATCTACCGTAGTCGGGTCAAGACTTCATTTCGGAACTAGTATGTGCCATATCCAAATATTTATGTTTCAGAATCCTAAGGTATTTCTGCAACAATTTTTATAGAGGTAGTTGGTGAATACTTCAAATTGTATGCCCGTAGCAAAACTGTTGCTATAAAAATTGTTGGGTGAGTACCTTAGGATTCTGAAACATGTATTTTTGGGTAGGGCACATATTAATTTCTAATATTAATTTCTACGTCTTGGCCCGATTACGCGTAGAATATGATCGATGCCGCTAAGCTTAAACAGTGTTTCCTCTTAATTTTCCTGTTTAATCTGTGTTTAAAACCACTGTATCAAGGGCGCCCATCAGGGAAGGCAAGGTGGGGCGATCGCCCCCCTAAGAGGAAATTGTACTTGGGAATATTGAAAACCAATAGAATTTTTACATTAGTTACAGCAAAATTTGAAACTATGTTTGAAACGTCGCTTATTCTTGCCCCCCCTGGAAACCACAACATGGGCACCCTTGCACTGTGTTGTATTTCAGAGTCGAGAGGCCACTTAATTTTAAATTATGTTTTAAATATTCAAAACTTGGTACTATCTTACATTGGGAAATTAATCCTTGCTCAAAGAGCCACAGAATGTTTGCATATAGCTTTATTTGGTTTATTGGTAGTTGTGAATCTGTGGAAACAAAAATATATTCGATTTTGATTCTTAACCATGTACTCGTTCATGGATGAATTTCTAATTGAGGTCACGGATATCCTTGTTAGTGTGGCATAATGAATTTGAGAAATTAAGTTACTCTCTCTGGGAAATCCAAACACCGTAGAATAAAAGAATCCATATCTATTAGTGTGTTTATAATTGCTATAGTGAGATTTTACACTATGTTAAAGCACTACAATTACGGGACTAAATTTATAGATTTAACTCCATACATATTTAAAACTAGCTGAAATACCCATTCTTCGCATGGGTCAGATTAGGGGCGTAAATAAGGGCCCCGCAGAGCTCGTATTGCGGGTGGCCTCAGGCCATCAGGGGGCCCCAAATCGTGAAGTGGGAAGCAGAGAAGGGTCCCCACTCCATGCTGTCTGCGGGGAGGCCCCCAAACCTTTAGTTACGCCACTGGGTCAGATAAAATACCTAAGTAAACAAACTGAACAACGAAAGGAAAATAATATCGGTCATTTTCTACTACTTTTGCATACCCCGGTAAACGCCCTCTGAGAACCCCTGGTTCGAACGTTGGAAAAAAAAAGCCTCTGACTCCCAGCCGATGAGGGCTGTATTTCGAAGTCAACACCCGTGGAAGGATCACCATTCACCTTAGTGACTGCAAAAACTATGGATTTGACACTAATATCGGTCATTTTGGATTATTTTTACATGTCTCTTCGGTATCTTCCCCTTCTATGACCCCCGGCCCGCAGCCGAATGGGGTGAATTTAGAAGTTAATGCGATCGGGGTTTCACCATTAATCTCAGCGACCGCGAAAACTATGAATTTGACACTAATATAGATCATTTTGAATTATTTTTACATGTCCTAGTAAACGCCCCACTGAGACCCCCCTGGTTCGATTTTTTTAAAAAATGCTTCGTCTTGGTCTGAGGCTTGAACCAAGGTACCCGTGACCAAAATTTGGTAACTCTCGGTTCACTCGTCTGGTTCCCAGGAAACACACAGACAGACTCACAAAAAAAAAAAAACTTTATTTTGTTTATATTAGATTTCGATGTTTCAATATCTGACGCAGCCACCTTGAGAAACTACGTTAAATATGGGGCCGCGGTGGCTTAGTGGTCGAGCGTTCACCTCTGGTGCTTGGGGTCCCAGCCCCCGCCAAGTGAAGTTTGTGGTGGACAAAAACCGCGTGCGTGGGTTTTCTCGGGGTTCTCTCGTTTCCTCCCACTTTCTTCATTCCACCATTTTCATTCATTACTCATCATCACCGTCTCCTTTAGCCTAACCGGCATAAGGGTGGGACGTAAAACTCAAAGATTTCATTTCATTTACTACGTTAAATATTAGCATAAGATGTCTACTATTCCAATTTCTTTACCATTTGATATAGTTTGTGATCGACTATAACCATATCTCGAGAGGTTTGAGAATATGTCTTTTGTGACGCAAATTCCAGAGGAAAGAAAGCTCTCAACAGTTTTCACGGTTATTGGAATACCCGCTTACAATCAGTTACGTAATATATATTGTGTTGACCAGCTCTACCTGCTGATGATGAAATTAAAAAAAAAAAGACTATGAAAGAACATTACGCCACGAAGATTAATGTCATATCTTAACGTTACCAGTTCCACTCCATAAAACAAAAACCCCAACGTCAAACGATATCAATCTTTGTATTGGAGCTAAAGAAACTTCCGTCATATCATAAGTGTTGTCTGGAGCATAATTTTCGGGACCAGTTTGTTCGGGATGAAACTCTACGTCAGCAATTGTTCAATACGCAGGATCTCACATTTCATAAATCGGTTGAGATAGCTCAGGGCATGGCCAGTACTGAGAGACAATTGCAGTTGTATGAATCGTTTACTGACTGTAACATAAATGTGATGGAACACAGGAAAAATCTTACAATAACAAGTCGAAGCAAGGACAACGTTTAATGTCATCCTTTCCCAAATCGTCGCTACCAATGTAAACGGCGTGACAAACATCTTGGCATTTGAAGGCGGCGCTCCAACTTCCCTTTAAATCTGCTAGCAAATGAGAGGCTAGCGATATTGCCACGTTTATTTTGTACACATCCACGTTTATCCCCTGCCACCTGATCGCGCTGTAGTTTGTCTGCTTAGGCATAGCCATACCCCTTATCACTTGGCAACGTCGCGCCAGAGCTTGCGTTTTATTCGTTTTGCTGAAATGCCAAGATGTTTGTCACAGGCTTTAGTTCTGTGTGTACATTTTGTGCAGGACACCATAAAAGAGGAGAATGTCCGTCATGGGGCAAACGTTGTCTAAAATGTGGAAGAAAATCTCTTTGCACTCGTTTGTCAATATGACACTTTTCACTCTTCAGAAATTAGTCAACGGGCACAAGGATTAATTGCGGATACGTCACAAGAGGGTTCTGAAAATGAAAAATAGTATCTAGAGGAATTAAATGCTATGTCCAATTTACTAAATATGGATTCGTTTATATGTAGATGATGCGAACAGTGAGACTGCGATCGATCATGATGCTGAAAATAATTTTTCTCGGTGACATAGATAAAGTGAATCTTATGAGCTCAAATGACAAATGGACAAATGTTGCCGATGCTTCCAAGTATGAATTCCAGAAGAAACTAATTCGGGAAAATTAAGACTGTCTCAAGCTTTCGTTACTGAAGAACTCTGTAACCCAACTGTTCACACCAAGGCTTGGTTTACACAAACCAGAGCCTTGTTTCCGGATGGTAGCAGAAGGAAGAAATGTAATACAATTACAAAGTACAAGTATGATCAAAAGAAAGACAGAGGGCAGGGAGAGAAAGATGAAAACAGTTCGGAAAGAAAAGGAAGTGTTGGAAGATATAATGATCAACTGTTGTGAGTGTTAATTGGGAATCAAATTATTATTTAAAATCAAATCAAGCATATAAGGTAGTAACTTTAGATGATCCAGAGCAAGAAGAGAAACTGGTTCGAATCTACAATAGTTCCAACGACCCAGATTATTAATGTGAAAAGGCATTACTTTGCCCAACATTTCCAGTAATCGAATCGAATGCCCCCCACTTTAAAATTGAAACAATGACTAGGTCATTCGTTTGTACTACGCTTGTGCCGTTTGCACCGAAAATATTTTCGATTCTAACATTTTCCTTATAGGGTTACTTGAGAGGTCAACGGGAGGGGGATATCTTGGCGCCAAGATATCCCTGCCCCTCGTATCACAGCACAAAAGTTGAAAAATACCATTCGAAAGCAAATCGTTTGTACCGTTTGTAACCTGATAGTTTTCGAGAAAGAGCTGATGGCATTTGGGGGGCTATCTTGTACGCAAGACCTGCTTTCGAATGGTGTATTTCAATTTTTTTGTGCTGTGATACGGGGGGGGCTATCTTGGCGCAAAGATAGCCCCCCAATGTCATCCCCTGTTTCTCGAAAACTATCAGGGTACAAACGAAACTTTTTTCGGTACAAACGATTTGCTTTCGAATGGTGTATTTCAATTTTTTGGCTGTGATACTGAAGGGGGAGGGCTATCTTGGCGCCAAGATAGCCCCCCAGTTGACCTCTCAAGTAACCCTATAAGGAAAATGGTACAAACGAAAAGATTTTCGGTACAAACGGTACAAACGTAGTACAAACGAATGACCTAGTCATTGTTTCAATTTTCTAAAGTCGGGCTATCTTGCCAGACGTTGTTTCCGGATAGTAGCAGAAGAAAAAAAATGTAATACAATTAAAAGTCCAAGTATGATCAAGAGAAAGTCAGAGGGCAGGGAGAGAAAGATGAAAACAGTTCGGAAAGAAAAGGAAGTGTTGAAAAGTATAATAATCAACTGTTGTCAGTGTTAATTGGGAATCAAATCATGATCCCCAAGCATATCAAATCAAGCATATAAGGTAATAACTTTTGATTATCCAGAGCAAGAAGAGAAACTGGTTCGAATCTACAATAGTTCCAATGACTCTGATGATTAAGGTGAAAAGGCATTACGTTTGCAATATTTCCAGTAATTAAATCGAATGTTACGTTGCAGGCAGTGGTGCTATTCTAATTTTTAACAAACAAAATCAACAATAAAAATAGGAATACGTTAATTAAAATACATATAAATAAAACACCCACACACGAGCTAAAATTAAATGGCATGTAAAATCTCCAGGTCAAGCAAAAACAGCAGCATTCCTGGGAGGAAACTAATGTCGTTACCAAGGAGCAAGTGCAGGTCTTCTGGAAGCATGACGTCGTCCCCTCACTTCCAGAAAATGTCCGTGGTCCCCCGGTTTCTACTTTGACTTTCATCAGACACTCACTACCTTCATTTAGTGGCCTCATCAGATACTTCTATCAGAAAGGAGGGTGCGTTGGTTCAGTGGTAGAGTGCTTATCTCTGCTACGTAGGGTCCCTGGTTCGATACCTGACCAAGTAAGTTTGTAGTGTACAACCTCGTGTCCGTGGGTTTTCTCGGGGTACGAACGATTCCTCCCACTTCCTCATTCCACCAATTCTTTCATCATCATTGACTTCCCTTAATCATTGTCTTCCTTAGCCTTAAGGGCATAATCGTGGGACGTTAAACTAAAAGATTTCATTTTTTAAATAAAACAAAGACAATGGTAAATTTGAAACCAGGCAAAATATCAAAACTCAAACTTTTATCTATTTCAGATAATTCTTCCGTTAAACTATGTGTTTTGGCATTACTTTCATGTAAAAGAGGAACATTTCTGAAAAATATTTTCGTTGAATTTTCAATACAAGTCGCTGCCTGGTATAGACATCGGACTCTCTTCTTTCTTTCTTTGCGTCGGTTTGTTTCGTATTCATCAAACACTTCAAGATAGTGTCTGACAGTGGCGGACCTAGAAGGTAAAAACTGCTGGGACGGACAGTCAGAACCCAGACTATGATAGGCAGTGGAGTATTTTCTGGAGGTTTTGCTAATTTTATTCTCGAAACGTGAAAATTCTGCAAAATATTTTATTTACTTTAAAATAGTAAATAAAATTTCGGAGGCTTAAGCTAGGAAGCCTTCCTTAAATACGCCACTGATGATAGGTATATAATGAGTTTACTATAAACTTTCAAAAATGCATAAAAAATGGCTTAAATTATTTTTGTCACTCAAAAAACTTGGGGGCCTAGGCCCCCAGGTCCCCGGCTATATCCGCCACTGGTGTCTGATTAAGCCAAAGCAGATAGTTGGCGAAACTGTTAAATATTATTTTTAAAAAAATAAAAAATAAAAATACTGTTTAACTCAGTAAGTAGTTGAAATTGTTCTGTAAAATATCTTTTGAAGCCTTTTTGATTTCCTTCCTTCAGCTACTAAGACCAATATGAGCTGTCCGCTACATGTAGCTAGGTAGGTCGAAAGATTACATGAGCAGCACGGATGCGAGTTGTCAAATAGCGTCTACTTGACTTGGAGAGCTACACACGAGAAGAGAGAGAACATCGTTAAAAAAAAAAAAAAAAAAAATCTTTCTCAATCTCGCTTAGTTGCTGGGGGTTGCCAGGGAAAGAAATTTGAGGGAGCAGTACTTCTTTGAATTCTTTCGATGAAAGCAGGATCATGCAGCTTAACAAGAAAGAGCGAAAGGAAAACTTACTCGCAACTAAGATGAAACGAGAGCATGCAGAGAAGGGAAAGGTTCGATAGATACCAGACAGCGCTTTGTATTAAAAGATTCAAGAGAAATACTTTTCAGGGAAGTTTTTATTTTTCAACATAAAAGCACTGCTGAAACTTATAACTCAGCGAAGTATCTGAAATAAATAGGCTACAAGTTTGGTTTTGAGATTTTGTCTGGTTTCATATTCATAAGTGTGTCTATTTTTTTATGATCATATCTTCCCAGCAAAGTTATTTTTTAAAAAATCCCTGGAACAAACATAATGTAAATAAACTTCACAATGTCCACAGTAGCAGATGTAGCTCGGAGCCGGCTTTCCCAGTTTTTTGAGTGACAAAAATTTGTTAGTTTAAGCTATTATTTATATTAGGGATGGGCAAAACCAGTTTTTATAAAACCGGAAACCGGTTTCTAGAAAAACCGAAATTTGAAAAAACGACATTTCGGTTTTCTCAAAAACCGGTTCGATTTTTCACCGAAACTGGT
This sequence comes from Thermobia domestica, assembly GCF_964235325.1. Lineage (NCBI taxonomy): Eukaryota > Metazoa > Arthropoda > Insecta > Zygentoma > Lepismatidae > Thermobia > Thermobia domestica. The sequence continues at coordinate 214,173,982 of NC_137466.1, forward strand.
TTCGGTCAAAACTTTTGGAAAACACATAAAACTATTTCTGTGGAAACGAATCGGTTTCCGGAGAACAACAAACTACTATTCTGGTCAAAAATAAAACCAATTATCGAAGAAACCGGAACCGGATTCGATTAAAACCGAACCGTTTTTTTTTGAGAAAACCGGTAACTGGTTTCGGTGAAAAGCCGTTTTTTTAAAAATCTTCAAAAACCGGTTTCGGTTTCCCTAAAAACCGAAAACCGAAAAACTGGTTTTTGTGCCCACCACTAATTTATATATTTTTGAAAGTTTATATAGTAAATTCATAATATACTTATTATAGTCTGGGTTCTGGCTCCCCCCCAGTTTTTACCTTCTAGATCCGCCACTGAATGTCCAAAATTTCATCACCGAATAGATGGAGTAGCAATCTGCGGAAAACTGAACAACGAAAGAAACAATCTATTCTTACACTAAGAATAAAACACTATTGAAACACTTTTGATACAGATGTTGAGGGAAAAAGTGATGAAATAGTATCTATAAAGTGTAATTAATGTGTCCAAAAGTGTTACTTCTCTAAAAACAGTATCTAATATGACATATTTATAACACTTCTCGGCAAACCGTTCGAAAACAAAGTGATGGCATACATTTTGTATATTTTGTACATACATCTGGGACATACTTGGACAACACAGTGTTTACAAGGTGTGAATATGTGTAATCTAGAGATGTTCAAAGAGTGTCAGTAATGTGTACAGTGCCCTACACTGTCTAAAAGTAGTTTCGGTATTTTTTGCAGTGTAACTTTAATATATATATATATAGCACCTAATTTTTTTGGACATGTTCTTATCTTAGATCTTCTAAATAACATATTCTTCGTCATTTAGACCATCCGCATTTATTAGTTTAAGAATAAATTAGGTCTATCATAGTAATTTTACCAAAGGACGGGTATGACTCATTTCTTGCAAAGATTGAGGTCCACGCTGCCGAAACCTCGCAGCCAGAAACTCGTGAGCCACAATCTCGTCCGGTGAGAATTTCGCTGTCCAAAGTCTTGTAGGACGAAATCTTACTTAAGAGGCATCACGGCGAAATTAAAATACCGCTAATTTTACGTTAATTATGTGACATCTTCAAATAGATAAAAGATAATCGAAAAGTGGAACAAGAGTGCCCTAGACAATATTATTCTATATGAGATACCGTTATCACGACTCACTTATCTACTACCAGAGGGTTATCCGGCTATTCAGAAAATCGGCATTTATTTTCGCGTTTCTAAATGGATTCAAACGGAAAGCTACTAGGTGACTCGTGATAACGGTACCTTATGCAAAATAATATTGTCTAGCGAGCTCTTGTTCCACATCTTGATTATCTTTTTATCTATTTCAAGATATCACATAATTATTGAAAAATTAGCGGTAATTTAATTTCGCAGTGATTAGGTCTCAACCAGAAAATCGCGAGACGAAGTCTCTTATGTAGAATATCTTATATATTAAAATGTTATTTTTGTATATTTTCTCCAAAGAAAAGTTTATTGGGTTGTCTCTAATCCTTTCGACAATGAGATGGACCACCATCAATTTTGGTCAGGAGATGTAGATTGTCAAACGCTAGAAATCAAATTCATTAATGGAAATGATTATCCACCGGAAGTGGTAGAAATCAACCATTTCCGGTTTTAACGTGTTGATCACTAGAGAGCAAAAACGGTAATAGATTGCGACAAGAGGTTTCCTGCAATCGATTAAGCGTCAAAAGCGTACACTTTGTAACATCCTTCGCTCTTGACTAAAACCGGAAGTGATAGAATCCACTACAGCTTCCGGTTTCAATATTGATCTACATAGCGCCACGACTATGAAAGAGAGAGAGAAGTTTTTTTTGGGGGGGGGGGAATCGATTTGGCGTTCTACGAATAGGCATATCTACTCTTTTAATCCTATATTTAAACCGGTTGTGGAGGAAATCAACCATTTCCGGTTCCAACTTTGATTGCTATCTAGTTAGACGGTAATAGATAGCGAGAAGCGGTTTTTTGAATCAATTCAACGTCCCAATAATATATTCTTCTCCACTTTAATCTACTAATACCGGAAGTGGCAGAAATTAGTACCGCTTCCGGTTTCAATATTGATTGAGAAAGTACCACACCACACCACACAAATCAAACTCCTTTACGTGGTGTACACGTGACACTGCTACATGATAACAGTTCTGGTGTCTAAAAGAAACATGCTGACTTTATGTTAATTCAGTCTTCTTCCGCTCCTTCCTCTTCCTCCTTCTTCTTCATATATTGACCATGATTTTTATTATTAAATTTATACAGGGTTTTAGGCGGCGATGTTTAGCCAGGGTTGGATAATATTTGAGTGAGAAAATGTCAAAATAACAAATATAGAGAGGTTCAATCAATAATACTGTCAAGTAACCAAACCTTACTAACTAATAACCACATTATTAACTGTTACCAGCCCAGGAAATTTAAGTATTTCTTTCATCCAACCTTCACATGCAAAGAATCTGTCATTTTATAAATATTTTATGTTCTTTTTTATTTTCAGGTCACGATGGAACGCGTCGAGTTCCTCGTCCTCTGGATCCAGAGGGTTATCCGGTGATTGCCCACGTCCGAGCGCGGTCTTACGGTAAGTGAGGACGACATTTTCTAATCCATTAGTTTGTTGGTTGTAATCTTTCATAATCATATTATCTGTCATTAGGCTAATGGTGATCAGTTAAAAAAAAGTAATGAACTTCCTGGTTCCTGATAGAATATCAGCGGCGAAACTAAAATAAAAAAAAGAGGAGGTGGGGAGGATTGGGTACATGGATGTTGTTAATCAATTCTCGTCTATAGTTACATGCTAAGAGGATAAAGCACTCTTTTATGTTTCATATGGGGTAAAAAAGTGATGAATAGCTGTTATATGTAAAACATTTGAATGGAAATCTAAATTATATACAGGGTGATTACAAAATCTTTGGAAAACAAGCTCCACTTTCCGGCGTCATTTATGTATACTATCTGAAATACATTGGCGGCTCTTTGATGGAAGTCACATCGATAAAAGAAAATGAACATTTTATCGCTATAAATGAAGTGAAGAAAACTTAAAATATTTACTAATTGTTGTACATAGCTTGTATCAATAGTTTGTAGCAATATTTTCTTTTACCAATGTGGATTTCCTCAGGAGCAGCCTTGCCAAAACATTTTATCTGTGTTTCTTTCAGTTCAGGAGAGCACTGTAGCTCAGTGGTAGAGCCGTTACGTCTGGTGTGTAAAGTCCTGGCTAAATCCCTTGCCAAGTAAGTTTGTGGTGGACAACATCGTTTCCCTAAGTTTTCTCGGTGTACTCTCATCTACTCCACTTTCTCATTCCACCAATTCTTCCATCACCATTTCCTTGCTTTAATCACAGTGTCCCTCAGCCTTAAGGGCATAATTGTGGGATATTAAACGGAAAGATTTCATTTTTCTTTGACTTCAAAATGTAAGGTTGTACAGGAACCATTACAAGGTATGTCCTTGCAAAGCAAAATTCAAATCCCATATGATCCGGAATGATGATGGAAGAAATAGTGTAATGGGAATGTGGGGGGAAACGGGAATACCCTGAGAAAGCCGCCGGACATAATATTATCCACCACAAAATTACTTGATCGGAGATTGAGAGAGGGAGCTCCACGCACCAGAGGTAAGCCCTTTACTAATGAACCACCGTAGTTCTCCGAGCGTGCGCTAGACACTAGAGAAGGTTATTATTGTGTTTAACAAACAATGACAATGAAGGTTATTATTGTGTCTGCATGCGCTCCCTAGATTGGAAACCACTGATATACATATAGTTGGTTAGATGAGGCACTAACTAAATTTAAAGAATCCTAATTAAAAAGAAAAAAAAAATACTAAAACTTCGCAGATAGATGTTGTTTCTAAAATAGCTTCGTTTTCCGTAGTAAGACTCCCAATCCATTACGTACGCCCCTGCTAACAGGCGTTGAACTGACTGCCCCTGTCATATGAATTTATCGACCCACATCTAAGTAGAAGGACAGGTATATAGAGAACCCATATTCTTTTCCTAGAATCACTTTCTGCCAGAGGAAAAAAGAAAAGCCGTTCCGGAGATGGAAGTTCGATATATTCGACTCCCATAACTAATGTGATGTGATTGATAGGGTGGTTTCGGTTTCTCACAAAGGGGGGGGGGAGAGAAGGGAGGAGTTTAGGGGGAAAGACGAAGAGAAGGTGAAACTTGAGGACGCCTCTTCTTCGCTGTAGATTGTCTCTTGATGCTCCGGGATTGATCAGTGAAGCATTGCAAACAACGGACTCAAGAGGAGATGGAGGACCAAGAACTGCGCTGCTTGAAGAAGATTCTCAGCGGAGAATGTTGTAATACCTTTTCTTTATTATTACTGCTACGTATTTTGCCGACGTAGCTAAGTGCTGGATTTGCAATTTTCTTCTCTCGGTCACGACACCAATTTCAAGAGTTTTTTCCCCTCATTTCCTTGTTTTCTTCTCATTGGGTCAAAGTTTGACATTTTCAATGAAAAAAGATTATGCCAAACTTAAGATTTCGTATCAAGAGGTCACGTTCCACGTAAAACGCTAGTGTGTTCTTTTCATTTTCTTGAAAATTTTAACGTAGGAAAACACACTCGAATATATAGTTAAGTGATTACCATGCCTACTTTTCGTGCTTATAGCCCCAAGCTCGATTCATGGCAGAAGAAATTTTCCCCAATTCATACCACACAATATTTACCTATATAACAATACTCCAAATACGTCTATAAATCATGTTTATTGCAACAAAAATTGTGAACAATACATCATGGAAAGGAATTTTGAAAGTAATTTGGCCAGGACAAATACGAGGGCAATTCAACAATATCTGCCATTTGGTTATCAAGGACATATACTGGTGAATACAGAACTTTTATTATATACATTAGAAAAAGTACATTACATTAATTTTCAGCATACTTACCATTCAAATTGAGGTACCTGTCATAACATTTTACAAGATTTGAAACTCATACTGAAAAAAAAAAAAAAAAATCTTCCGCCTAGGAATGAAGCAACCTGCTAACAGCATTGTGAAGCGCATTGTCATTGTCGAAGCGGAAATTGGAGAAAGCGAGCAGAAAGTTCAGATATCTTGAATCGACGGACTTCACAGCAGGCTCGCAACTAGAGGGGAGGCAAGGGGGGCCGGGCCCCCTAAACTTTTCATGGCTCCTCCAGACCTCAATACAAAATGCTACTATTAATACAAAAATCACAATTTAGATATTAGTAAGAGAATTTTTAATGACTTGGCCCCCCTATCTTATTCATGCCCCCCCAAACTTCTGTGTCTGGTTGCGGGCCTGCTTCACGGATAATTTTGTCAATTTCCTGTACAATCTCATTGCTGACTACAGATGGGTGCCTACTCCTTGCCGCATCTTGCACGTCAGTTGGTCCATCTTCATGCGACGCCAGTCACGTACGAGAACAATCACTCATCATGTTCGGTCCTAAGCATGATACACTTCACTATCAAACACAGCTGCCGAAAGTTTTTTGCACTGAGGAATCGTATTACCGTACGCACTTCACATTTGATTTTCCTATTGCAGCGTTCATGTTCAATTGTTATAGCGGACAAGTGAACTACAACACAACCTTCTCCTTACATTACTCACTGTCAACTGAACTAGAACTACTGCCACAGGACTGACGTGACGTCGCTCTTCCCGGCCATTTATCGCACGTGCGTAAACGGAATTTTTTCTTCTTCGAATTGTCCTCATATAAAGATACCAACACCGTAGCCATACTGAAATACCGTTTCTCATAAGATAAGTGAAGTCAAGTTGTATCTAGTTGGTCAGAGGAAATAACCGTTCGTACTTACTAGATGGCGTTGTCATTGCTGTGTTCACCCAGCGTCATGAGGATAATCGGGGAGCTATTTGAAAGAAAGAAGTTCCCATTAATGACAAGAAGAGCCGATGTACTGATCATTGTAGCGATCTGTGCTACGCTACAATTGCATCGGATGAAGATTTGGACTTTGGGAACTGACTTATGAGACACCCTGTTAAAAAGGACTTGAAAGAAAATAATTATTACCTATATGAATTTAAAAAGTAATATTATGTTTAAATTAGTTGAATTGCCGATCAGGTACCTCCAATGTACCCAGCCATACTGGAAGCTTAACTACTTTTGAGTTGATAAGCTTTAATTTTCTTTTCAAGAGAAGTGTTAAGTTCCACCGGCTAGGAGAGCGTTACACCATACATCACCTCAAAGGCATGCGCGCGTCACGATCTGGATGATAAGCTCTGGCATCCTTTGGCCTGTTACGTCAGGAGTAACTAATATACAGTTGGACCTCAAATTCCTTGGTTAACTCGAAGTTTTTCACACTCACTTCAACTCTTCATAACACTCAATGTTGAAATAACCTTTGTAAGTCGAATGTTTAAAAAACACAACCTCGATAAGTCGAATTTAAGGACTCCATAATCATATTTAAAAACCTCATTAACTCGAATTTTCGTATCTGTGAACCTCTACACGTCGAAGTTTACCTCTATAGATCGAATTTCCCTTTTGTGACCTTGATAACTCGAAACTATAGCTTTACACTTTTACCTAATTGTCCTTGTTGCTCATGTGTACTATAATTGTGGTTTTCTTACTCTAATCATCTCATTTAGTTAAGACACCTCATCCCGGCGAAATTAAAATACAGCTAATTTTACAGTAATTATGTGATATTTTCAAATAGAAAAAAGATAATTGAAATGTGGAACAAGAGCGTGACAATATTATTTAAATATTTTGCGTGAGGAACCGTTATCACAAGTCACCAACTGGCTTTCCGTTTTCAGCTGTTTATAAACGCGAAAATAAATGCCGATTTTTAAATGGCTGGAAATCGAAAGCAGATAAGTGAGTCGTGATAACGGTATGTCATGTAAAATAATATTGTCTAGGACGCTTTTGTTCTACATTTCAATTATCTTTTATGTATTTGTAGATATCACATAATTACTGTAAAATTATCGGTATTTTAATTTCGCCGGGATGAGGAACTTTCACGATTTCGAGTTATAAAGATTGAATGAACAAAACTTCGACTTATAGAAGTTATATACAGTAGTTACTTTTAATGAGGAACACAGAACCTCGATATCTCGAATTTTAGTTGTGTTCACCTTGATAACTCGAAAAACTCGAGTTTTCGTCTGTGCCCCAGTGTTGCCAATTTGGGGGAAAAGTCGCTAAATCTAGGGGATTCACATTCCAGGATAGCGACAAAAATTAACTTTTCCGATTAGCGACTTTTTTGGTGATTTTGGAAAGACGATTTGGCGACATACTTACAAATCTAGCGACTTTTGTGCTGCGAACAACTTATCATAAAATAAGTACTATTAGCTCGAATCAGTTTAGATATATGTTTATTTTCCTTTTGCTTATTTGAATAAGGGAAATTACATAAACATTTATCATTTATCATAAACATTTATAACATTTATCTCTAAATTCCCGCTTGGTTTGCTGTTATCTCTTACCTTCTAATGACGACCAACTCCAACTTTTAATGTCCTTTAGTTTCCAGAGCTTCCGTTTAGAGGCACAAATAATACATTCACGATAGCAAACAGATTATCTGTAGAAGCGTGAGTATAAGGGAAGTAAGATTTTTTTTTCCTAGACCTTCAGATTTCTAGACCTTTTGTTCGTTTTTCTAAACTCATTTTTGATTTTGTTGAAGCAGAATTGGTCATAAAGTTAAAAATATATAAAAGTGAAATTATTGTTAATTTTTCATATGCTTTCTTTTTGCATGTATAGTACTATGCCTTGAATTGACCACGTATCTGATACACACACACACACACACACACACACATGTATATATATATATATATATATAAGAAAGAGGCAAAATTCCACGAAAACTTTTTAACGACTTCTCACCCAGAATTGGAGTAATTTCATCCCCTATTTAGCGACTTTTTGTATCAACTTGTTGGCAACACTGCTGTGCCCTTCAGCTTCGAGTTATCGACGTCCCACTGTACTATAAAGATATCAACGAGAGGAGATAAAATTTTCCTAACTAAATTCGAGACAGCCCCAACTCTTGCCTTGTGAGGACCTTTACAACTGGTGAAACGTTTTCCTTGTAACTTCCGTAAAATGTTAGGAGTTTTGTCAGTGATTCGTTGTAATTTAACTGAAATACAAGGTGACTTGTGTGAATACGAGGGATTGCGTATAGATGGAATTGAAAAGGTTTTTCATTCTAGACGACACAAATAATTAAAACTCTCATTTCTCACAGAGAGAGAGAGAGAGATTGGCGACAAAAATACGATAATATATGCCTCTCCATGACTGTACAAATCATCCAAGTGAGAAAGCGTTTCAAAGAGAGAGAGAGAAAGGGCTATTTTCTAACGATAGGGCTAATGCATTCGCCAGGGATTGCAGCCGACGGTAGACGTTTTTTTTTTTCCTTCCTTGGCCATTCAATCGATGCTAATGCGTTTCGTGTGACACCCTTTTATTTCGCCTACTATCTCTTTTTTTATTGTTATAATTTGGAACAATGCATTTATTCTTCCCTACCTGGAACAATGATCGTTTTATTCTTGTAGCTATACGGATACTTTGTTTCGTGTATGATAATGGCTTATTTTATATGACGTTATGTCCAAAATAATAATAAAAAAGAAACTTTAGCTTCCGATAGATGGATAGATGATGGAATAAAAGCCAGCAATTGTTAGAGCACTCGAGGTACCCATCTGTGAAGATTTTATTTTCCAAATAAAAGGAGTATTTATATTTTTTGCCTACGAGCAGGTTATTACTAGTTTTAAAAAAGTAATTAACACCAAAATAAAACAGCGCCGGGTTTAATTTACGAGAAATTCAGGTGCAACATTGCAATACATAAAGTTTGCATTAAACAAGGTACAACCATTTTGTGTTAAACAAAAGTGCTTTCTACCATGAAATTAAATTATACATTTAATATTCCACTAGGACAGTGGCATTTTTTTTTTTCGATTTTTTTTGTTCCAGAATTTAATATCTTTATCAAGAAGGAGACGAGCCCCAGGTCAGTAGCCAGAATACTAAGACAGGGGAGCTTGAGATCATTTTTTTTGGGGGGGGGAGGGGCTAATGTGAGTTCACCTTACATTCATACATACTTAGCCCTACTACTGTGAAAATGCATATAATTTTTTCTGTTGTTATTCGAATATTGGAATATCTGAATATTTGTTTTCAATATTCGAAGAATTATTCTAATAAGTATTCATTATTCAAACTAATTTCATTATCCGATTAATTGTTCAAATTATTATTCATTATTGGAATAATTGTTCGAATATTCGATTAACGAATATTTGTGGATTCCATTATTCGAACATTCGAATAATGAATTATTCGAATCTTATAACAGCACTAATACGTGTAAACCAGCTACTTACAAGTGAATGTTCAGTGACGTCACAAATTTGTGCTCCATTCACAATAAAACACACGGAGAGAACAAGGAGTAGACCAGAAACCTTGCGCTGTTAAACACAGTGTTGGCGGGCAAACAAAAACATCGATGGTTTTGCATATACTTTTCTCGTGCACTGGAAACGTTTCTTTACCCTCCCTTGTTCTATTTGTTGCTTTCTCTTGCTTCTCCAAGCTGTGTTGCTCTGATATTTTACATCGAAACCATTGGCCTTAACAGTCACCAGACACAGCTCAGAGGCCATTTTATGCTGGATATCTGACAACAACAATAACAATAACAATGGAAGGGATTTGGAAAGTTATCGGCCAGGGCCTGTTTAGTAGGTACCATCTCGGCATTTGCCTGGTAGAACTGAGGAAAAGTCCTGGAAAACACGTCAGGATGGTCGGCAGCGGGAACCGAATCCACGACCTCCGGAATGCGAAGTGAACGCTCTACTTCATTCGGTCAGAAAAATACTTGCCATGACCGGATTTGAACCCAGACCTCTGTGATAGAAGCTTCATGCGTTACCACTACTCCACAAATTACTCATAAATTCGAGAGTTTCGAAATCAATTAAAAGTTTCATTGTTCAGTGTACAATTTGTAATATTTTGAGCTAAAAGTCGCTACCCTGAACACGCTTTTGGAAGAAATAGCAAATGAGTTTCGTTTCTGATGGTAAAACTACGGTAGATCTGCAAACTACGCCAATTCAATACTGAAACCGGATGTATTAGATCTATAACTTCCGGTTTTAAAAAAAGGAATAAGGTGATACCTGAAACTTCTTGTGCCCTGAAATCGCTAATCTATTAAGATTTAATTTCAGTTGCGTGGTTAATCTTGATAAAAAGAAGAAATAACATATTAAATTGTGCTTAAGCGAAATGTGTTAATATGGTTGTACCTATGCAAAGTAAAGAAAATATCCATTAAAAGAGCATCATTTAACATGTGTTTTAACTGTCTCCAATATTCTAAGCTTAATGTGCAAATTACTTGGAGAATGATGGGTAATCTCCTTATAGTACCCCAAAAGAGTTCAACAAATTAATATTACTTACGCTTCTAAATAATATTTGGTTTAGAAAATTAATTACGTCAAAATTCCTAAGCGCAAACACATAAAATTGTAATATACTTATTCATAATTTAATTATTACGAATACCGAGAGAAAAAAAAACTTTGATGTTATCCAAACCAAATCAGTAGACCTATTATTTTAGCGTTTTGGCTGTTGTCAGAAAATAAAATTGGGATGGGAATTGATGAAGGAAGGATTTATGAAGAAAATTTGATTAATGTATATACCTACATGAATGGTTTTTAATTACAAGTTTGATTAATTAATATAATTAAATTTCAGGCAGTGGCGGATTAACTCCGGGGCCGGGGGGGCTAGACCACCCTCAGTTTTTTGAATAACAAAAATAATTGAAGCTATTATTTATATATATTTTTGAAAGTTTATAGTAAACTCCTCATGATATACTATCATAGTCTGGGGTCTGGATGCCCCCCCCCATTTTTACCTTATGGATCCGCCACTGTTTTCAGGAAACTATCAAACATATGGTGATTTTGAGCACAAAAATGGGACTCCTGATATTTGTCAAAACATCAATTTGAATTTTTATGTTCAAATTTTTCATCGGAGGAGACTTATTTCCTAATTTTTTTAAGCACATAGAATCAGTGATGATGATGATTTTACATATTCCTCGGAGAGAAATGCGAAATAAACAAGAGATGAAACCAGGCATGTAGCCAGGATTTTGTAAAGGGGGAGGGCGTGATATGAAATACCACGGGCTCGATCATTCTAAACTATTTTACTGGTAACATATATTGCTTCGTTTAGCCATGATTTCTTAATGGGGAGGGGGTGTAACATGTAATACTGTGGTTATCACACCAGGAGCTCGATCAATTTAAAATATTTTACTGACAACATATATTGGTTTGTTACGACAATAGAATGTGGATATGATAGTAAGTATTTTAATAACAAACTATGAAGAAATCTCGAGTAAAATAATAATAAAAAAAAGTATTGAAAAAGACTTTACAATATTTACGTTCCTTGCTTTGTTCATTCAAATACATATAACAATTTTCCTTTCATTATGATCTCAACTATTATAAAAAGTACATATCCACTATTATAAAAAGTACATATTCAATATTTTTTTTTTTTTTGTAAAATATTTTACAATATCTGTTCCTTTGTTGAGTCAAATGGTAACAGAACTTTCTTTCCATGTAACTTTTTTGCTTTCATTATTCCGTCAACTACTGTCTGTTCCAAATGACAGGTTAAAGAAACAGTAGAAAACTGTTTCTGAAATAACATGTTTGCTACCGCAGAGAAACGATGACGAAAAATTATGATTAAAAATGTCCACACACTTACAGAACGGCACTGTGTTTTCGAAAGGTTGAAATTTTCTTCACTAGTAACAGAAATTCTGAGAATTCCTAACTTTTATAGAAATTTCGAATTCCCTGACTTTTCCAGTATACCCAGCTCAGCTATGTATTGCAAGTAATACAAATCTCCTCATAAGAAAAAGTAACCAAAATCTTGTTGTAGCTTTTTATTTTTAATGCTGATTCTTCTTTTTCTCATCTCTTTTTGTTTCATCCTTCTTTATTTTTTTTCATTTCTGGTCTCGAAGGAGGGTCCGAATCCCCCGTACCTCCCCCTGAATGAAACTAGTACTGCGAAAATACTGGTGACCCTGGTTGAGCACAAGGGCGCCGATCCTTGGGGGAGGGGGCCCGGGCCCCCCAAAGCTCATGTGTGCCCCACATTCTATTCATGAATATACAATATTTGGCATAATTTGAGTGCAGTTTGTCTTAAAAACCTATGCCTTCTGCATCTGAATGCACCCCTCAAATTTACAGAGAAATCGGCGCCATTGGTTGAGCACAAACTGAGAAATATTTGTGGGGAATTTGTTTGTTCTGTGGGCAAAAGTTTCCTCCAGGGTCGCACCTTGAAATCATCACTGTTTAAAATGATTCCTTTACTCGATATAGTTTGAATAATTAAAGTGGTTCGTAATTTGTACAGTAGATTCCAAAGCTTCATTTTATAATCATATTGTTAATATAATGTATATATTTTTTTTCGTTACATTTTAATGTTAATAATTTTTTCAAATAGATGGCTGTGGGGTGAGACCTGTCCCTGTTGAATGTCGAGGGAGACCTACGAGAAAGGTAAGTCATTTCATTTATTTTATTATATTCCTTGATACAAATATTACGATAATTTTTCATGGTGTATTTTCCTTTAAAAGAGTTTGTAGCTACCTAACAGGTTATTAGCTTGCGATTGCAGGTACATGTTAATTTTATCGGTATATTCCTCCCGTTTTATGATGATACTGCGTACTTTTCATTCTGTTTCCGCAGGCGTACAATGAAGCATCACTTTACCTCAACAATAATTTCGTGTAAAATACAGAAAGATAGAGAAATATTAAAACGTGAGACAAATAAGGCATCATCGTATTGGTAGGTTGGTTTGGAGTTCAGCGTCCTTTTCAACAGTGAGGTTGTATGAGACGTGGAGCTACAGATTAAAGTGGAATCCAAACCGAATGAGGCTCAACTTGCGAATCTAACCTGGGTTTTCTGCATGAAAAGTGCGTATACTAACCATATATCAACGAGGGAGTTCTAACATATGATTGTAATAGAGCATAATGAAAGGGGGAAAAAACTAGTCGATTAATTTTCTATACATTTGTGCAGTGGCGTATTTACGATTTTGTTTCGGGAGGGGCTTTGCCTGGAAATGTGAAAATTCTGCAAGATATTTCATTTACTTTACTATACTAAGTAAGATTTCGGAGGGGGCTTAAGCCCGGAAGCCACCCCCCTAAATACGCCACTACATTTGTGTATTGAACCAAACCAAACCACTTAACATAACAGGCCTTTCTGTGGGTGTGAGCCACTCCAGCGCCATCTGTTAGTGACCGGCTGAACGACGTCGAGAACCTAGCAACGAACACGCGGTCAGTCCTGTCTCTAACAGCATAGACCTAGTGACCGTCACGTCTTTTATTCACGTGCGTCACGGTGCTGGGTGCACGGCGAAAATTGGGAAACACCGGCCGGGGATCGAATCTAGGACCATGCGGACATGAGTCCAACGCTCCGACCACTAGACTACGAGTTATTTATTATTTATTTATTTTTTTTTTTCAAGTTTAGAATCATCTTTTTTTTTTTTTCTTCACCAAGACTACATATATCAGACGTGGACCTATATAGTTTAAGGTGGAATCTGAACCACTCTAATGCGTTCAGTGCTTCCCCACTGGGAGTTGGAACCGGGACCCTGTGCAGCGAAGGAGCACTCATGAGCCACTAGATCACATTCAGCAAGTAAGCTAGACTGGTTAATGTTTAATTATCTTCCCAATAGCCAGTGTTTGAAGTGGAAAAATAAAAGCAGATGCGGTATGTTTTATTACGATTTTGAATCAACGTACCAGATATCTAAATGTTGAAATACAGTGAGAGTATGTTGCCTATTATATTTCTATTTACATAATGGCTAGAGCAACCCAAAAGCATAAAAAGCATAATAGCAATTTAGACATATGGTTGGTACCTTGTACATGGTTGTGGTTATTTAAGGGTCCAGAAGAAACTAACTTTAAAAGCATAATAAAGCATAATTTTAGAAAATAAAGCTTTAAGCATGATTTAAAATATATAGCACAATTCTTGGAAAATTCTGTTTAACTGCAAGTTTAACATTTTTAAAACCAAAAAATTTACAAAGCAAAATCATTAAGAACATAACAATGCAACAATGAAAAGCTAATTTTTATTTCTGTAAACTTTTCGGTGTAATCCTTTGATGTGGAGAAAAACAAAAAGGAAATGGATAAAACTTTCCGCCAACAACGAATAGTACACAAGAACTCCACACTATATTGTTATGTGTACCTCTTGAACTTGAGCACTTTCTCTATTTTTTGGTGATATCTTTTACTTTCCCTTTCTGTATATATGCACCTCTAAGGCGCACACAAGTGAAACAAAAACTGACTCGAGTAAAGCCTCTCTTTACAATGCATTAAGTAGAAATTTCATTAAATATGAAAGAAACTGGTTGCATAAAATATTAATAAATAGATCATGATATTTAGAATATTTAATGTATAGTAAATATTTTACATTATACACGATTAATATAAAACAATGAATGAAATTAACAATAAAGCATAATAAAGCATAATTTGGAAAGAAATAAAGCATAATTACACACAAAACAAAAATAAAGCATAATGTGGGTTGCTCTAATAGTGGCTGAAAACAATTGGAAAGCTTCTCAGTAGTTAAAGGGAGAGGAACATGGAGAGACTTTGATCCCTCGCCAAGAACTTTGTGAAAAAAAATAATAAAAAATCCCTTTATGTTGTATTATACAGAATTGTAAACGAAAATTCTCAAAAATCGAGTTTTTACATTAGCAATTTCCTTCGGGAAAAGTCCCGGACACTCTCACTCGTTTGAGTATTCCAAACCCCCGGAAGATCCGCCCCCACAGCAGACAACCCCTAAATCTGCCCATACTCAAATCATGGCATATATATGTATTAAGGCAAGAATACACATACATATAGAGAGAAACAGTTCAATATGACACATCAAAATATAAACTAAGTGAACTTCTTTGAAGACACCTCATTTTCAAAAACAAAAGGTAGGAAAAAGAAAAATTTTGGTGTCAACTTAAAGATTATTTCTGCATAAGAAATATTTTTTTTTTTCGTGCAAAGCTGTGTATAAAAATGGATTTATTAAAGGTATTTATTTTGCAGTAACGGTATGTCCTGATAACTGAAAAACCAGAGGCGGTATGGCATACCACCGCATACCGTCTCACTTCCAACCACTGCCAATAGCATAAAACAGCTCGAACAATTTAAATATACTTTAGGAAAAGAAGCGCTTCACACAACGATGATTTGGACAGATTTGCTGTAATACTTCATGAGAAAAATGGTAATCTCAGATTAAAAGTAGCTGTTGAGATAAATGGCATTCCCATGTCAAACGACTCAAGAGGTAATCCTCTCAAACTCTGAATGACATTCTCATTTTTTTTCTTCTCAGATATCACTTTCGTGAATTACGAAAATCTGATATCTGAGTTCACTTGTCGCGACGTCATTCAATGTAAGGGATTATATCGTGTTGGTTGTACAAAGAAGCATCATTAGGCGCGGTAGCCATGAGCAGGCACATATGCAAAATTTTATTTCGGAAGGGATTTACATTCAACATGAGGATAAATTACATTAAAATGTTTTTTTTTTTTTTTTTAATTACTCTTAAAATTAGACTAAATTTACAGAAAAGTCGGAGATTCGTGGTAGTGCTGGTGTCCAAATCCCTTGCGTACGTTCTTGGTGATGAGAATAAACTTCTACGTGGTCTCTTTTCACTGAAAATTGGCCTTCTGAGGATCATATATATCATGCTCTCCATTTAGGATAGGCTCAGATGGTCCACTAATGGAGTCTCTTGGTTGGGCAAAAAGATGAGTACACCTTCGTCTTTAGCAAGGATGTTATAAAATAGAGGATTTGCTCATACGTATCTTCATCCTATGAACTTAATGAAGCCAAAAAACAACCGAGCATCGCCTGAGCTGACACGTCTGATTGGCTGCTCTCGTTTCCGCCATGATTGTTGGCTCGAAACATTGCGATCTTAGTGGCGCGGAGCGGGCAGAGTGGATGTGGCGAAACTGTGACGTATGGCTTCACGATTTTATTGTATGGGCTGATCCTCTATTTCATAACATCCTTGGTCTTTAGCCTGCTGCGGTTCATACCAGGTAAATGCCGAGATGGTCCTCAACAAACTGTCTCAGGCCGCTTCGTTCCTTTTTCACTTCCCTGGGTAGTGTAATCGCCGAGGAACACCATTCCTCATAGGCAATCGTTCTTTCAGAAAAATGTTCCGGGGGGGGGGGGCACTGCTGGTACTATTTTATTTATTATATTGTAGACGTATAATTTTGGTCTCCGGGGGCAGTGTCCCCCCCCCCAAAAAAAAAACAGGTCTGAAAGAAACACTGCTCATAGGTGATGGGCTAAAAATGACCATAGATCCCGGAAGCACAGAAATCTAATTCCTAATGCCGACAAAGTGAACACTTTCAAATATCTAAGATCAATACTAACAGACCAAAACCACACCCATGGAGAAATTAAATGTCTACTGAAAGGAAGGAGTTCATAATATTAGTCAGTCCAAAAACTCTTTTGCCTTCGCAAATTCTGACAAAGAATTTGAAGCTTAAAGTATATAAACCATATTTATGCCTGTGGTGTTTTATGGTTACGAATCATGGCCGTTTATTTTAAGGGAAAAACGCAGACTGGAAGTTTTGAAAATAAAATCGTGAGGCGAATACTCGGACGTAAGAGAGACGAGAACGGGGAAGAGCGAAAACTTCTTAACGAGGCGCTGCATAATTTAAACCATTTACCTAACATTGTTAGAATCAGTAAGGGGCTATTCACATACATCGTCACCCACCGACATTTTAACACCAGCAAAATTCGCATCAGTGTATTTTGAATAAGTACATATACACATAATCGTTCGCAGTTCTGTCGGCCGTCAACAGTAACAATAGTTAAGTTTACTATTATGTAGAAGAAAATTTTTGTTCGCAAGTAAGTATGTGATAAGGAGGCGAGGAAGTTAATGTTGCTGGATCCGATAATTTCCATACATAATAACATAAAATTTGATTTTTATATATACTCCTTGTGGGATTGATAATACACTTCTACTGAAAAAATATTTTCTTAAATTTAACCGAATTAACGTCTTATGAAATACCAACTGTTTTATTTTTTGTTAAAAGATTTGTAGTATCTACATATGTAACAGAAATATTTCTATTAAACAGAATCTTATGTAGTAAAAGAAACATTCGGAAGGGATTGTTTGATGTGTAAAAAAAAAACTTTTTCCAGGTTTGAAGGCGAGGAAATAGTATACAAGCAGGGCCGGATCCAGGATTCTCTGACGGGGGGTGCACCAATAACTACCAGTACATTTGAATTAAATTTGAGTTTTTTAAAATGCCTTTGAGCATCTGTAATGTGAATGAAGAATTCCTTTGGAAATGCTATGTGTTTGCTCTCGATGAATTCTTTTCCTTCTGCCTTCACAAAATTGAATTAAAAAGTATTGATTTTGCAAAACTCACTGCTAGCTTCTCACTTTAGGTAGTGTATATTTACAACGATGGAAGGGGGGGGGGTGCACGTGCCCCTTTGCACCCCCCTAAGTCCGGTCCTGTATACAAGTATAACTATTTGTTAGATTTTGAAACAAATGTTTGTAATAATGATTTATTCATTGAGTTAATATATATATCTGAAAAAATATTAAGGTATTTTACCATAACTAACATGTACCTTTGAAAGTACGTGGTTCTCAGTTCGAATGTCGATGGAGGCACATTTATAGGTTCTATTCAGTATTGTGAAATAGGTGGAGGGCTACTTCAATTAAAACATTTTTAACTTCAGTATTAAAAGCAGACGTATAAAAATATATTGTTTGTTAATAGTCTTCATCCCGGCGAAATTAAAATACCTCTAATTTTACAGTAATTATGTGATATCTTCAAATAGATAAAAGATAATTGAAATATGGAACAAGAGTGCCCTAGACAATATTATTTTGCGTAAGGTACCGTTATCACAAGTCACCTAGTGGCTTTCCGTTTTCAGCTGTTTAGAAACGCGAAAATAAATGCCGATTTTCAAAACGGCTCGAAATCAAAAGCAGATAAGTGAGTCGTGATAACAGTATCTCATGTAAAATAATATTGTCTAGGGCGCTCTTGTTCCACATTTCGATTATCTTTTATCTATTTGAAGATATCACATAATTACTGTAAAATTAGCGGTATTTTAATTTCGTCGGGATGAAGACTCTTAAAAGTGTGTATATACACACACCGCAAACTCCAGAGGTTGGGAATTGTAGCCTAAAATGACACCCTTGCCTTAGTACTACTCTCAAAGGCAATTAATACAATGAATCTTAATAATTTGATTTTAGCAAAATTTTTGTCTTGCTTAATTGGAAGCCATGTATGGCATGAAACCAAAAATGGTCACGACTCTGTCAGGATTTTAAATTGTCTCTACTTTCGTATTATTGACGAAGTTTGTTATTATTATTGGAACATAGTCTTCACGTCATTATATAAAACCTTCCGAGTAACAGGAAACTTCACAAGAGCGGCCTGGTAACGGAAATACTAAGTTCACTGGGAAATGTTAGCCTAGGCCCGGCGCGGCCTGTGAATTTATAATGTGAGGATTGACACGAGTACGAAATATGTTTTAGCATTTAGGCCCGAGCGCGGCCCGCGCTTGTGTGATAGTCAAATGAGCCCGAAAAAGCTCGAATTATAGAAATTTAGTAATTAACACAAAGTTGTATTTTTATTAACAGCAACTAGATGTTTAATTTTGCAGTTGTGATTTGAAAGTTCTCCAGAAAAAACTGCCCAATTAATATCGTTGTACAGTGTATTTACAAAATTAGGCCCGAAAAATGTGGTGGTATATTTAAAAATTTACGGCCCGAGCCCAGGCCGGGTCCGAAGTGATATATGGTTTGTAGGCCCGCGGGCCAGGTCGGGCTTAAGCCCACGGACTCAGCCCGAGCCCGTGCAGACCTCTACAAGCAACCAGAAGCACACATTTAAATGGGAGCAGTAGTAGTAATAGGTCTGAGAGTGGCACCAACTGAAGCAATAAAAACAACAAATGGTATTGTTCCTACAACAAAAATTTTACGAAAGTATTGAGACAGTTAACTATTTCTCATTTTTACTTTCCGTGTATTGTGGTAGGTAACATATAGCTGCATACTATTCGAATTGGCCATATTTTATTATAATTATATTATATTTATTTATTTGCCATCAACACAACAGGCATAAGCCCAATAATAGTGTTGGTGTATTACATAATACATTTACAATAGTTTTCTTAAACATAGAGTTCATATCACATAATCAATTTCTTTGTGTTCGATACTTATTTTGTTATAAGTAGAACATATTTTCCAGATATGTTCTATATCATTTAAATTGTCTTACTTTTCTTTCATCAACTACAAATATGTTTCTCTCTTCACTATAGAAAGACTTATATTACATTATTATGGGAAAAGAAATGCTGCTTCACCTTCCATTGGCGCAAATCCCGTGGATGAGGGGCACATTTCCTCTCAAATCTTGAAACTGGAGGGACTATTCCCCATTAATCCGATTTGAAATGTTTGTTTTGGGGTGAAATGTCATCATTTGTGTCCGATTACCACAAAGGAAAATGAGATAAAATTGATGTCCTCCCAGAATAAACTTCAAACCAGCCTGCTTCCCAATGTTGAAGACAATTCTGCTTCCCTGATCCTCCACAGCATTAGTTTTCAAAAAAACTTTGTAAATATTTTGAACATCGCTTAAAAATATATGGAAACGGTCTCCCCCCTCAATGTTGAAGACAGATTTGCGCCGCTGATACCTCCCTCCTCGAATAGCTGCATAAAGTGTTCCTACATTCTGCCTTGGAAAGGTGGCAAACCTAGCTTATGGTCGTTTCAATAATCTGTTGAGAAAACATTCAACAAATACATAGAAACTCTGAAGAAATGATAATGTTATCGCTTTGCTATTTTAGTCAACTAATTTTTGTAATTAGATGGGGGTAAAGCACAGTACTTGTAATTAGAGGTAGTTTCTGACAGCATTGTGTACAGAAATAACATTAATAATGAAATTAATGCAAACTACATGTAAGGTAAACAAAATAAAATATTATGGCGATTAAATCAATCCAAAATCAATCGTTGTGTATATTTATGTTAACTTCTTATGATTAATTTTGTTCTTTTATGTGACCACCTTGGATTACCTGAGAATCGGTTGTAAACATAATAACCTATGTGGTTGTAAAATTCAGTGATCACGTTGCACCTTTAAATGACCAATCTAAACCATTGTCAGAGAAAAAGGAAAATTTAAGAATTTTAATCGAAGACATCAATTAACCATCTGCTGAGAATAAAAGAGAGTGAGAAACGTAATTAATAATGAGTTGTTCAACCCATGCAACATGGATTCCTGGCACCACGACATGGCGAGTCCTCAGGGTTGCGGAATGAGGAAAAAGCCTCTAGATCAGGGTTTCTCAACCTGAGAGTCGCGAAGATAAGCGGAAGAGATAAACATAATTAGAATCTAATACTGGAAAATATTTTTACATATTATTTTGAATTTTGTTCTGATAGACATATTCTTATTTTATACATACTGCTAAAAACAACAACAAAAAATAGGTCTACTAAACATTTTCAACAGGTCCAGAGTTGTTTAGAAATCAATTTAAATGAAAGAGGTACGATATGAAACTAATGAGAACTTCACATTGAAATACCAGAAAAATATAAATGCAACAAAACTTGCATATTGAAATACAATTAAAATTGAAAGCTAATGAGATACCTGAGCATGGTATGATCTCCCTAGTGCGGAAATGTCCGCTTCAATCTTCGTGATGCACAATATCAACTGATAAGCGATTTCTTGTTTTTGTTTTAATGCTTACCAGGCAAGAAAAACCCCTGTCGCACAGCTACTATTTAGCAAATGCAATTACTACTTTTAAAGCAACAGATATCAGACCAGGCTATTCTTCTCTCCTCTTCAGCCAGAATTTCTCCAAATTCCTTGTTACAGAAAACCAGTTGTAAGAACTTGTCGCACGTTAATTTTATTCGTTGGTCAAGAAGTTGTGGGCTTAGATCAGCTACTTTGATGACCTCTTCAATGAAAGGGTTTAATAATCATCTTGAACCAGCACTTTTATCGTAGGGAATATATATATATATATATATATATATATATATATATATATATATATATATATATATATATATCTCCGCAATAGGTATATTAAAAATCCCAAACAAGGTCATTGCAAACCAGAAATTATAAGGGAGTGGCTGGCAGGAGGATGTGAATAATGGGGGTCGTAATAGGAATTAGGTCGAAATAGGAACCACTGCTCTAGATATAGAGGTTTGCTGCTAATATACTGAATAAGCAATTGTAGGCAAATAACAAAGGCTTTGCCCAATGTTTAAAAGAATTCACTAACTAACACTTAAATTCACACCCTAAATTAAACTCTTTTAAAACTCTATTTTTTTAAAGTGTGATTGATGAGAGTTTTTTGCTGTACGTCTTGGTAAAGACTCTCAAATTAGAACCTAGAAATAGTATAAATCACTATTTCAATAGTATGTATATGTTTTGGTGCTGTTTTCAAACATCCGAAGTAAAAAAAAAAAAAAAAAAAAAAAAAAAAAAAAACGAAAATAAGTAATCACATGTACATGTGTAAAATACAATGTTGAACATACATATTATTTCAAAAGTATTGCTTTTTTATTTTTCATTTCTTGCTTCTCTTCTCTCTATTTTGTTTTTTGAAGTTACATTTTTTCTGAAAATTCCAGACCACAGCAATGCAGTGAACATCTGTGGTAAACTGAAGGAAATAAGCCGTAATGTCTATTCAATAATTAAAAAAGAAAAGTTATTGAAAAAATACTCGTGTCTACTCATATGATATCTTAACACTGAACACGCAGCCAATTATTTTGATTTTTGAAACAAATGATTTCTCTCAAAGATTATTTGCTCAATCAGCACCTTAATAAATTAAAGCTGGTGTCAGAATAAGTGAGCATTTGAGGGGGTGGCCTGGTGTGAACGTCCCCGTAGATACGAAATCCTCCTTGGAAAATATCTCTGATATTGTTCACGTGGATTGCGGTGTTTTGCAGTACTACTTTATACCCTTACGTAATGAAAATGCGCCTCTTCCCTGCCCCAAGGGAAATTTTCTGGAATCAGCATTGGTTAGAACTTGATGAATAGGAAAACCAAGTGACCAGCCTATTTATCGAAGAGAGATATACAGTTAAAAATAGTTTATGCAATGAACTATGCTTGTGAATCTAAGGAAACTACAATTTACATGTAATGGATGCACCAAAACGTGTCTATCAATTAATTATCAGATTTATTTACTCACTAGTCTTTGGTTAGCTGGGGACCTCGTCCCTAGACATCCACATTTGCTGGAGCTACGACCACACTCTTTTCATATCTCTAATCTTAAGTGATTTCGAGATATGAGTATCTTATTTTAAGTATTACAACTTCACCCTTTTTCTTCCCTTCTTAGGAAAACATTTAATAATAATAATAATAAAAAACATTGAAACATGTCTTTAATTATTGTAAATTAAAAGCCTTAATACCAACTTTCAAATACCATCTTGAATATTAAATATATCTTCTAAATACCATCTTTAAAATTAGCCTGATGATCTTTTATATCAGGATTTTTGCCGAGGAGGATCATCTAAAAGATCGTGGACCTGACCTAAAGTCACGTGCACTAATAAAACTTTCCCGAGTCCCAGAAGACCCAGAACAAATTTTCGGAATTGAGAAAATAACAAGAATGTCTGTTCCAGCTTTCCGTAATGAGTTCTAATTGTGTAAACGAAGTTGTCATTAGCACATAAGACAAATTCACAGACGCGGTTGTAGAACATAGTATTTTTATATCCTGATCCAAATTGTTCACGAACAATTATTTAGAAGTAAACATAGTCCCGCAATTTCTGATGTTTCATAAGATTACACCACTAAAATTCAAAATTAAATATAACTCGAAATAAAATCTAAAGTTATGACTACCACAATATATCCACTTATATGGATGTGCAAATGCTTCATTTCGAAGCTGAAAAGCCCGCAGAAACTTAGAACGATAAAACGATATTTCGAGAGCAAAATGTTGAGCAAAGGTCGAATAAAAGAAAACAGTGTTTATTTCGTGCCTAGATGCTATTAATATGTGCTGAAAAAAAAAAAAAAAAAAAAAAAAATCAGTCAGTTATTGGACAAATTTCAGAAACGACTTTTCGTCATCGTTTAACGTGTATCAGCGAATAAAAAGGTCTATAGTGAATCTAACCTCAAGGGATTTCGAGTTGCCTTTTTCCTTCCCTTGTAGGGGAAATATAAAATATCTCTGAAATACGATTTTAAATGAAAAGTCTAAATACCAAGTAATATGTCTCTAACATAAAGGCCCAAAGGGATATTCCCAGAGCTGGTAAAAATTTAAACATCTTAGGAACCACTTTGATCCCTTCTTATCTCTATTCAGTTTTAAAAACCAATACATTCATTTAAACTAACCCACACTATATATACACAAACAATAGTAAAATGCAATGGTACTTCGTAAAAGAAATTTGTATAAGTTAGTAATAGATGTATGTATAACTATTCAGATTTCGTGATACGGGCATTTTATTTTAACAATTTCAACCCCTACTTCTTTCTACCCGCCTTGTTTCCTTCCCTTCTAGGGCAAATATCAAGAAACGCTGAAAGACGTGTCTAATTATTTTAAATGAGAAGTCCATATATCAAATTTCATGTCTCTTACCTTCAGAGATCCCGAGATATGGCTATTTTTAAGATAATAATGGCCACCCCCTTTCTCCCCATACCTGTCGAATTTCCAAAAAAAAAAAAAAAAAAATCCTTGTTTAGTGGAACCTTATATCACAAATCCCATTATTTGTCCAAATTTCAAGTTCCTAGTTTAAGCGGTTTGGCCTGGGCTATGATCAATCTGTCAGTCAGGACTCTTTTTATACAGAGAGATTTTACGGAGCGCTACTCAACACAGAATAAAATATCAAAGAGAATAACACGCTTTAAATGAACTGAAGCTGGACGCAATCAGTAATGAACAAAAATGACTTTTTTCTCCCATCCTTTGATTATTGAAAATCACTTTTGGCTTGTTTTACTCACTTATTCAACCGAGACAATCTAGTTTTCTTTTTCTGTTAACATTATCTTGTATTTAATGTGCTTCCATCCATCTATGAATTCATTTATATAAATTCATAGATTTATATATATATATATATATATATATATATATATATATATATATATATATATATATATATATATATATATATATACACTGAGAAAAAAAATTGTAGGTGGCGTACTTAAAAAGATAGGTTACATGCGTAATTCCTGTAGTTTTTGGACTTAACGTACAACAGACGTATAACTGAAACCGCATGTTTTATAATACTTTCCGTATAAGTGTTCCATTTATACGTACTTTCCATATGAAACAATACAGGCGGTCAGGATCTCTCATACAAATGGATGTATATAACATATAGCTGGCGAAGGTAACATAAGTATAAGCATGTGATATACGGAAAACTGTTAGATGCCATACATCCTGCAACGGCATGATATAACATCTAAGGGCAGTGCCTATATTGCATACGGATAACGTATGCTCCGTACTGATTTCTATAGTAAGAAAGAGGATACCGTATGTTTGTACAATATACCGCTGTCCGGAGAACGGATTTTTCTCTGTGTATATATGTTGTATGGGTGATTCTCGGCCATCCTTCCACTCATCGCTCTTCACATGTTTAAAACCAGTCTTTCTTTTTTAAAAAAAATCAAATCTGCCATTACAACAAAACCATACGAACAACAGTATATTTCCATTTTGTCTCTAGTTTCTCTGGGGCTCGAAAAAGTATGCTTTCATATCATGTGTAAATGTTGAAATCGGGGTCAAAAAAAAGGAAGAAAGAAAGGTTTAAAAATAAAACAGGATTAGTGCTTGTAATCTGTCGGAGAACATGAGCTTCAAATATCCGGATTTCTGGGTTACACAATTATCTAGTCGTTGTTCGCGAAAATGTTTGAAAAGGCAACCAAAATATTTTATCGCTGTTTTTCCAAACAAATGTACACAAACAAAAGGGTAATCATGTGTAAAGTCAGAACATGTTGCATTCTCGTAGCATTCGCTTTTTGTTTTAATTGTGTGATGATAATGGAGGAAGATACAGAATACAAAAGAAGAAAAAAAAGGTAGAAAGACGAAGTAGATGTTAACAAGCTGAAACAGTATCGCCGGAAACATTGTAATATAATAATAATAATAATAATAATAATAATAATAATAATAATAATAATAATAATAATAATAATAATAATAATAATAATAATAATAATAATAATAATAATAGAAGCAAGCGTTAACGAAGTTTCTACCATTCTACTCTATTGATACGAGGGAGGATCAGAAATTAAGTTTACAAAGCCGATATATCTGGGGTTTCGTCTGGTATAAAGGAATGAGGAATGTGTGGTAATTGTAATACATGGAGTTGGCAACTATGCAGAGTTTCAGTCACACTGCTCCAACCCAGGCCGGTAGCCAGCCCAAAAATTTAGGGGGGGCCCGATCCAACAATATTATAGTTCATCCCATATTATAGTTCATTTGCAAGCCTACCGTAAAAATTTTAGGGGGGACAGCAGAATTTTAGGGGGGCCCGGCCCCCTAGACCCCCCTGGATACGGACCTGCTCCAACCTACGGCGCTAGTTGTAGGTAAACACCAAGGATGTTATAAAATAGAGGATCTGCCCATACAACAAAATCGTGAAGCCATACGTCACAGCTTCGCCACTCCGCGCCACTAAGATCGCAATGTTTCGAGCCAACAATCATGGCGGAAACGAGAGTAGCCAATCAGACGTGCCGGCTCAGACGATGCTCAGTTGTTTTTTGGCTTTGATGAAGATACGTATGGGCAGATCCGCTATTTTATAACATCCTTGGTAAACACAAATGGCGACTCGTTTGGAAAATTGGTCTCGGGTAAGCATATTTTCGAAATACACTCAACCCTAGCCAGAAGGCATTGTAAGCGGGTTACGTTTGGCAAGATTGCACGGAAACAAATGAATGCTGAATTGCATTCTAACCTTCCTACAACAACAACAACAACAAGAACTACTACTACTACTACTACTATTACTACTACTTTTTGCTATGGATGTGTATAGTACAAGGGCAAAGTTATTTTAATGAAAATTTTTAAAAATAATCGTTAAATCACTTTTTGAATATTATTTCTAATCTTATTTTAACGAAAGGAGTGTTATTATAAAAAAAATGAAAATAATAAAAAAAAAAACTTTCCTTAGGCAGGGTTTAAACCCACACCAACAACGATTTTCCTTACTAGCATGTTGCGCTAGCTCATTCGGCTACGAGGGCCGACAACATCTGGTCTTTACTTTGTGCTATATGTAGGTGATGTGATGTCACAAACAGGATTGAGATATAGACGTCATTTATTTTTCCTACATCGTTGCCAAGCGTAACCCGTTCACGATGCCTTATGGCTTGAGTTCAGTGTAGTTCGAAAATACGCCTCGGGTAGACGTCCGCTCAGTTATTCGATTTTTGTGGGCGAAACACGTAACCGCGGCTGAAATTCACCGGCAGCTGGTAGGAGTTTGCGGAGAGACTGTAATGTCTCGTCAGTGTGTCGGAGAATGGTGTCGAAAGTTTGTGGCTGGTAGAGGAAACGTCACCGACGAAGAGCGCAGTGGCCGGGTATCAACAGATTTGAACATAGCTCGCGTGGTGGAGCTGATTCAGGACAATAGGAGAATCATTTCGACATCTGGTGGCAGAATTGGGAATGTCGTTCGGAAGTGTTCGTCACATTGTACACAATATTCTGTAGACGAGGAGGCGAAACAGTTCTTGACAATGTGGCTGAACACACACAAGGACAGGATTTTTATCAGGAGGGAATTTTCAAACTCATCCCGCGATGCGATAACTGTCTCAAACGATATGAAGACTATGTCGAAAAATAATGTATGTACTATTTGTTGGCTGTATTGGTTGCATGAAATAATATATACACATTTCACTACAGGCTTTGTAACAGGCCCTTATGCAGGGGGGTCTAGCCCACCCTAAATTTTTACTGGACCCCTCTAAAATGTTCACGGTAGACTTGCAAATGAACTATAATATGGGATGAACTAATATTTTTGGATCGGGCCCCCCTAACTTCCTCCGGGCTCCCCCTACATTTTCGGGCTGGCTACGGGCCTGCTTTGTAACCTTACTTTTTGATCACTCCTCGTATTTCCGTGTCTATCTATCTGTTAGCCTATCTTGTAATGGAACACTTCTTATTCCATTACAAACAAGTATACATAATTAATTTCACGTAATTTATGTTGTATTTAAAGTTTCACGAATTTTATTCGTCTACAAAGAGTACAAATCAACTGATTATATTGCGTATTCTGGAATTCCACAGGGCTCTAACCAAGATACCTTATTGTTCCTTTCATTTATTAATGATCTCCCTGATCATATATTATTAAGTAACAAATTGCTTTTTGCTGATGACCTCAAAATATACGGTAGGATAAAGACCGTCCATGACTATCTCAATTTACAACACGACATGGAAAATATTGCTAACTGGTATTTTCTTAACAAACTTTGTGTAAATATAAACAAATGTAACATTTTATCGTTTACTAGAAACAAAAACCAAATAAAATTTAATTATTCAATGAATCAGATCTTACTTCAAAAATCAAATAGAGTTTTAGTTATTCAGTGAAATAGATTTTTCTAAATAGATTAAACTCAGTCAAAAATCTTGGAATGACCTTTGATACGAAATTGACATTTAATAACCATATAGAGAACATAGAAAATGAATCTATCAAGATATTAGGGTTCATAATTAGAACTGGAAAGGAATTTAACAATATTACCACATGAACAACAAAAATGTGTTATTCCTAAGTCCGATCAAAATCAGAATATGCTGCTGTGACCTGGAACCCATCGCAAGAGCAATACCGGCACCAACTGGAAAAAGTCCAGTCTAAATGTATCAAATACTTGGTATGTAAGAGAACTAGAATCTATCCATCTTATGAAAATTATCTAACATTAATAGACAACTTCTGTATCCCTACACTTGAACAAAGGCGAAACATGATAGATCTGAGTTTTATCTATAAAATTGTACAAAACGAGTTTAATTGTACGGCGCTGATATCAACACTAAATTTTCATATCCCTACAATTAAAACTCATGCTGATAATCGTGGCCTGTTCTATTGCAAAAAAGCAGGAACCAATGTATTATTGAAATCACCAGCCTGGAGAATATGCTCTTTTTATAACAAAATATGTATCGAACACAAAGAAATTGACATCTGTAATATGATCTATAAGTTTAAGGAAACTATTGTAAATTTATTTTTAACACTCTAATTGGACTTAGGCCTGCTGTGTTGATGACAAATAAATAAATAAATAAATTCTTTTTTGTTACTTTTTGATGTTTTTAAATGATGGTGTTAATAATTTCATGATAATAGTTTCAATAATTCATATGGCAGTGGACAACTGGAAATTCGATTCGAGCCATTCGGGTTTCAAATCGGTCTGCAACCGATTCTCGTAGTAACCCCTGCAAGCTATAATTGTTCTAGGCTCACTGCAGAGAATTTCAAACCAGAAGACATCTTGTAATTGTAATCACTATATTGGATCCGCCATTTTGAGTTTTGTAATTTTGACGTCAGATTCTGAATCAGCTGTCCTAAAAAAAAAAACCTGGCAGTATACTTTCTTCTAAATTAAATGATTGTTTTCGGTCTATGCTTAGAGACCACCCCTAATATTCAAAGGGTGGTTTCTACCCTCAAATCTTCACCATTACGAAAAACAAAAACAAAAAAATACGTGTTGATTATTTTTTGATGTTCTATAAGTGTGCAATGTTTCATTCAAATCGGTGAGTGACACTTCTGTAAGTCTCCTTGTAAGTAATCACTTGATTGGCATCCTTTATATACAACAAATTGTTCACGATGTTATCAATAAGATGAGAGCAGTTTAATAAGAGACAACGAAAAATGAAACTGATTGAGTTTGTGGAATAATT
The DNA here is from genome assembly GCF_964235325.1 of Thermobia domestica. Lineage (NCBI taxonomy): Eukaryota > Metazoa > Arthropoda > Insecta > Zygentoma > Lepismatidae > Thermobia > Thermobia domestica. Next base: position 214,203,537 of record NC_137466.1, read on the forward strand.
TACTATGGTTTACGATATCAAAAGCTTTGGAAAAAATCCGTGTAAATTACGCCAACTTATGAATGTTGGCTCAAAACATTGTGATCCTATTGGGTGTAGTGGGCAGAGCGAGGGTGGCAAAACTGTGACGTATGGCTTCACGATTTTGTTGAATAGGCAGATCTTCTATTTTATAACATCCATGGAATGTTGGTAGTGATCCAAGGATATTATAAAATAAATGTGCCTGTACTGGAAAATCATAAAGCCATACATCAGCACGCTTATTCTGCCATCTTTGTTGGCTCAACTTAGAATCAGTGTTCTATGAGTTAAAAATTGCAATATCTTAACGTACTATTTCTCGAATACAAAGCAAACAATCGGAAGTGAGCGTGAACGCGAAGCCAAGTGAGCGCTGGTCCCATTGGAAGTAATGAGTTTGAGCTCCATTGATAGTAAATACTCCAAGCCAGAACGAAATTATTGCGTGCAAGCTCAAGTGAGAGCAAGCCCAATTACAGGTAATGAGCCCAAGCCCAGTTGAGGGAACTGAGTCAAAACGCGAGCCCATTTGAGGTTACGGAGCCCGTGCCTGAGTGAGAGCAAGGGTTAATGTAATACTTAGAGACGAAACTTTTTCGCAACAATTTTGATATTTTGTAGCATTATCACAATTTTCGCATTTATGTTGCATTTTTTTTAAATGAAGTTCGTTTTTTTTTAAAAAAAAACAAAATATGGTACTTGTAAACAGTATATGTTTGGTAGTAAGGTGTATCTGATACAAAAATGAGGATATTTCTTAATTAGATGCACATTCTAGCTAATGTGTTCACTGAAATATAGAAATTAATGCAAAAATTTAAACACTTCCTCTAATGTCATCCTTAGTTAAAGAATAACATGCAGCAAGACATTACAAATTCTTCTTTTAAGTTTGTTCTTCTGTCAGTAACAATCATATTATACTTGTAAAAGAATCTCTCGGCATCAACACTCGAGATTGGCAACCATATTGAACGTAACGATCTGACAGCAAAAGATCTGTGGTTAAGTTTTAAACTGTTTAACAATGATACAATGTCAACTTCCATATCCTCACTATTGAGAACTTCAATAACCTTACTTATTCACGGTAAGCAACAAACAAATCATGAACATTTTCATCACAAAACATAGTTAAGGATTTTAAGAACAGTTCAGTTTTGTTGATGTCTACATCTTTATCAAGTGAAACAGTTTCTGGATCAAATAACTCGCAGAGCTTATTCGTAACTGCAACATTTTTCAAGTTAAATAATATTGGAAATGCGCTTTCTAGTTATTATTAGCAATAATTAACAAGAATCCCACTTTTTCGTTTTTATTCGCATTTATCGCAAGTAAAGACGATTTTTTTTAAAAAAATCGCGATGATATAAATGTAACTTCTGGCTCTGAAACGAAAAGTTTGAGGTTTTCTGAAAAATATATGCATTTTTTTTAACGTTTGCACATATCGCGTTAACGAAAAAATTTCGTCTCTACCTATTGGGCTTTCGAAAGTTAAAGGGAGAGCCGTAAGACCTAGGAATGAATGTAGTTTTCTTCCTGTAGTAATGTGATTTTGTAGTTTCTCGTATTTGTCACAAGATGACAGTCAAGAGGGAGTCAGCAAGAGAAAGAGAAAGAAAGAAAAATATGGCGGAAGCAAGAGGAAAAAAGATAGAGAAGAGAGAAATTTTGTGGATGTAGTTATTCGTCTGCTGGCGACAATCCTTCCTCCTTGGCACAAATCTTTTGATGTTCCAAGATTAAGAAATGGAGGACTTTTAATTAAACGCAAACAGACTCTGCAAGAAGACTTTTTGGTTAGCGGCGGAGAGAAGTGGAGGAAACGGGAAGTTGGTGACGACAGCTTGGCCTGCTAAAGCCGTTATTCGCGGTGGACCCCAAAAGATAATTATAAAGGGAGTAGAAACCATTCGTTATATTTTCTCCGTAGACGACTGAATTTGTCATATCTCTGCAAAATAAAACAAAGAACAAAAAATCTCTTTTACATATTACTGAATTCACTTATTAATTATCAGGTTTCTCTTTTCTTTTTTAAAAGATCTGTGTTATTTGTGATGTTTTTTTTTTTTTAAAAAAAAAGGAATACAGAAATACGTACTCTTAATTTGTTTATGAAAATAAGACCGGCATCGTCTAGGGTTGCCTCAAGGTCAAGGAAGCATAACGAAGCATTATTCTGTATATTTACATTTCTAATTGACTATCAAATTAGATATTTTCAGAATATTCTCTCAGGGGAAAGAAAACGAAAATAAGCTTACTTTTTTGTTTTTGTTTTTATTGTTCTTCCCTTTTTTATTAAAAGAAATGAAGAACTTTGTAATTTTTGTGTCTAAATTTAGTCGGAAAGAATTTTAGTTATCAGTCTTTTAGAATTTCCTAAAGTAATGGCTAATTCTATATTATGAGTACATTAACAAATTTATTTGTGTTTGTTTTACATACCAAACAATCAGAACTTTGAAAAAAAGAATAGTAAAGGTAGCTTTGATTAGGCACTGGGATAATAGGGCAGTGGGGGAGGGGTAAAAGTCTTCATAACTCATGTTGCGGATTGAAGATGGCCCCGAGATGGGACGTCTGGAAAATAAACGATACACCTGAGAAGTTACACATCATTGCAGAAAGTTCTCCTTACATCGTTTGTATAGGGTGGCTACAAAGTCTCTTTACACTAGTGGTGGGCACAAAAACCGGGTTTTCGGTTTTCGGTTTTTAGAAAAAAAGGTTCGGTTTTTCACCGAAACCGGTTTCGGTTTTCTTCCGAATCGGTTCCGTTTTCACCGAAACTGGTTATCGGTTTTCACCGGATTAGGTTTCGGTTTTCTTCAAAACTGGTTCCGGTTTTTTTTTCAAAATTTGTTCTACTTCTGACCATAATAGTGTTTCGTTGTTCTCCGGATCCGTTTCCACAGAAATAGTTTTAAGTGTTTTCCAAAAATTTTCACCGAAATCAGTTTCGGTGAAAAAACGAACCGATTTAGGAGAAAACCGAAATGTCGGTTTCTCTGGTTTCGGTTTTTCTAGAAACCGGTTTGCATAAAAACCGGTTTTGCCCATTCCTACTTTACACCCGAACTAAATGCGTCCAATAATGTAAGATGTCAAGACATTTAAAATTAGAACTTTTGATCCTAATCATTGATATGACAACAATGCCTTTCAAGTAAATTGCCACGTGACTGACGCGTAACTGCCACACGTGACTGCCCGCAGAGGGAGGAGAATAAAATTTGTACATTGTCCAGTTCATTGTCTCGCATTTTCGGGTTTGGTGAACAATGATCGATACCGGTGACTTCGTTTTGGAGGAGTACTTAGTGGTAAGTGTGTGGGTCCATGAGCAGAACAACAACGAAAATATGCTACAAGTAATGCATAAGAAGCCACCAAGTCGTCAGACTATGATCACTTGGAAGAAGAAAGATTATCGTCTGAGAAGTGTTTTGGATATTCCTCGTTCTGATAATCCATAAACCAGAAAAAAAAGTTGCAGAAGTTAGTGCGTTATAGTCCGCGTTACCTGAATTGGCGTATGGCATCAGCCAATAAGCTCGCAGTGCGCTGTTACTAAACTTTTTAGGAAGGAATCTAATCATTCATAATAGATTTTGCTCGTATTTGTGGACAGTTATGGATGATTAAATTCCTCCCTGAAGGTTTAGTAACAGGGTGACGAGGACTATAGTGATGCATTCACTCTGCTAGTCGACCAGAAAGCGTTTTGAAGATCTTAGAATTGCAAGAAGCATAATGCAGCTCCACAGAAGTAAAGGGACTTTCTGGTCACCCTGTATACGAATGTGGCAAAACGTGATATGTACATTTGTGCAGGTAAGCAAATTTAAATCTTATGAATTAAATATATATAAAAAATAGTTTATTGATTAAAACGATATTATATATGTACTGCTAAATAGGCACTTTTTTTTTTATCTAAGGCATTATCAAATGCCAGAGGGACCACACGCGCCGATGTCGGTTGACGCCACTTAAGAGTCTTCATCCCGGCGAAATTGAAATATCGCTAATTTTACAGTAATTATGTGATATCTTCAAATAGATAGAAGATAATCGAAATGTGGAACAAGTGTGCCCTAGACAATATTATTTTACATGAGAAACCGTTACTCACGACTCACTTATCTGCTTTCGATTTCGAGCTATTTTGAAAATCGGCATTTATTTTCGCGTTTCTAAACAGCTGAAAACGGAAAGCCACTAGGTGACTTGTGATAGCGGTACCTCACGCAGAATAATATTGTCTAGGGCGCTCTTGTTCCACATTTCGATTATCTTTTATCTATTTGAAGATATCACATAATTACTGTAAAATTAGCGGTATTTTAATTTCGCCGGGGTGAAGATTCTTAACATATACTCAGGAGAAGTCCTCCCACAGCGCCCTAGTGACGCAATCTCGTACTACAAGTACAAGGAGTTTGATTCGTGTTCGTTTTTGGACCCCCCCCTCGTAGTTTCATTGGATTCAGCAAAAATCCTCAAATTCGTATAAAAACTGCCAATTGAAATTCATCAAAGCGCGGGAACTAATTACTAGTGGCATGATCGTACAGTCACATCAATTCTTCGATTCTTTCCAGATTTCCGTTAAAGTTGATAGACGTTGAAACTAGCACCACTTATTGGTGTAACAATCGATGTAACTCATTAATAGATTCGTTGAGCAATGCTATTGGTTCCAAATTAATCTGCGACGTTGCCACATAGTGAAATTTTGATCCCCCATAGCCAAGGGCGCCCATCAGAGGGGCAAGGTGGGGCGCTCGCTCCTTAGTGGAAATTGTACTTCGGAATATCGAAAACCCAATAGAATTTTTAGAATAGTTATATCAAAATTTGAAACTATATTTGAAATGTCGCTTATGCTTGCCTCCCCTGGAAACCACAACATGGGCGCCCTTGCCCATAGCGGTTGAAGCAGGTCCTGGAGGACATACCATTATGTAGCATTTTCGGTCCGTGGGAGCCATTTTTATATATAAAGTTCAATTGACGGAAGAAGAACGATTAAGAACTCCGATATTCTTGTTATTCCAGACAAATCCAAAATACTTAAACTGTGCTTTCTCAATATTTTCGTTGTTTGATACGTTGTCTTCTTACATATCGTCGCATGAGAACCAAACGAACGTAACTTGGTTTTCACAGGGGCTGTCGATCGCCCCCCAGAAGAAAAAACTTTCTTATTTTATATATATAAATAAAACCCATCTCAGAGTTTGGAGCTCTTAAAAGTAGCTTTAAGTAGCAGTATTACAATCCACCGCCCCCCCAGAAGTCCCTCCTGGATCCGCCCCTGGGTTTTCGTGTTCTTCATGTTTGGACATTAATTTCGAAAGAACCACTTGGTGTAAATGGAATGTAACGCCATCTGTTCTCCTTGTCGATCATCTATTGTAATGTAGCTCAATTACCATCTTATTAAAAGCACATCTTTCCCAGAAAATAATATTCTTGTTGTCTCGCCTGTAAACCTATGAAAATGGTGTTCCTTTGGTTCTCATGTGACGATATGAAGCTGAATATTTCTTTGTTCGCCGTAGAAACCTACATCATGTGCTTGGCTTAGTTGTGCTTGACTGTAGGAAAGCGAGTGTAACCTGTGCGTAGGGTATTTAGACTGTGAAATGCTTATCCTGAGGGATGAACGAGGTTGAAATGTTTCGTAAGAAGCAACCGCTGCACGGTTTGAAATGAATTTTTCAAAATAGTTAACTCTTGGATCGAGCTGTCCTTTTTTAAAAATCGTTTCGTTATATTCAAACACGCGCCCTAAAGGAGGCAAAAAGGAGTCCAAATATATTTTTCAAATACTAGTCTTTAACTCCGTGTGAAAAGCGGGCATCTCAGCTAGTACATAAAATAGTACAAATACATTATATATATATATATATATATATATATATATATATATATTCGGTAACTATTTTAAGAAATTCTGAAGAAGAACTGATAACTAAAATTATCCCCAGCTGAAATTAAACAAAACAATTAGAATTTTTCTCATTAAAAAGAAAGGAAATTATTTTCCGTTTCTTTTCTCTCAGAGAATATATTTTTACATCTAATATTAAAAAATGATGCTCTGACAAGTGAGACCCTGAACTGTTTCTTTTCGCTTAAAAATAAAACTTTAGTGCGATTTGCGCTGGAAGCTAGTCGATGAGTTTCTACTGCTACAAGAATTAGTCTCTAGTGTTCTATATGTGTGAGCGTACTAATTCAGTGTAAAGACCACTAAAAAAGAAACAAAACGTCAGTGACGTCACACGTAACAAGATGTCCTTGAGCTGACATAATCACCCAGTTGATAAAGCGTAAACGGTTAAACGTTACATATCCTCCCCCTGTTTTACCTTAAAAAAATAATAGCGGAAAACATTTGGTGTTACTGGTATTCTAACGAACGACCTTTTGAGTCGAAAGCAGCATCTGTGTCCTTAATGTTCAGCCTCATTTAGGTCGTTTGTTGCCAGCCATCCACGGATCGCGTGTTTAGAAGCCCTCCCCCAATCCTCCCGAGAGATGCTGTTGGCGGCCCCCTCGTTAAGATAGTTATCGCCCTGCAACAATGATAAGCAGGGTTGAACTTTCCATGTTGCTATTTTTGGGAGAAGGGCCCCGAGTTCTTCCGTGGTCTGCTGATCGAGGTTGCTTGTGGGAGTTCATCCTCATTATTTGTTGAAGGAGCAGAGTTTATCAGTTCCCTCTCCACCAGCATTTGTCAAGCCATATCTTGCCATAGGCAACCATTGAAGCCAGGCTTTCACCAAGAAACAATAGCAGACTAGGGGAGATAATATCCTGGTCGACGGTTCTTACTACAAGTCTATGTTTAAGCTCTGCTTAGTCTCCATAAGATATTACTGTATTCATAACGGCAATATTTGATTTTCAGAACCCCATCTTGTGTAGAAAACAAAGAGTGATAACCTGTAAATATTTTCCCTTACAATATTTTGACTAAGTTAAGTTTAAAAAAAAAAAAAAAAAAGAGTAAGGAAAAACTGCTTGTACACAATAATGATTTCAGGGGGTGGCTCGAGGAAAAATTCCCATGAAGCTACAAAATTCCCTCTAGACCCTTTCTCCGATCGGACTGAACCTGAGTTACCAGTATTTTTGTAGTACTATTTTCATCCCCGTTTATTCAGGTCCTCGGGGGAAGGACAAAATGTTCTGAAATATTACTGTTGTATATTTGTTAGTTTGTCCTGCATATTTGTTTCGCTTCGATAAAACAAAATAAAATTGCATACAACAAATAAATGTATTACACTAATTATATATATAATGAAAGCTGCCTTCAACGGACCCTTTGTTAAGCAGAAACATGTCTTAAACTAAAATATTTCACGATCCCTTGAATATAGGGGCAAAAGACGTGTTAAATTTCTTTCATTAAACGAAAACTATGTTACGCGGACAATGGAAATCAAAATAAGCCTTTTGTGGCCCTGGGTGTGCTGTCCCGGCTTCGATTCCCGGTGGGGGTACTCACTTTTTCAGGCTAGCCATGCTGAATGAGGCTTTCCTAATTTACACTAGGCAAATGCCGGGGTAATACCTAACTTATAGGTCCTAGGCCGCTTCCTTCCTTCCCCAACTCTTTCTTCCTTCCCTTTCTCCTGATAGTGTTTTCGCCGAGGATGTCATCGCTCAAAACATGGCGGGCCAAATGGCCTTAGATGCCGAAAGCCCAGAAATCTAAATCCTAAATCCTAGCATAAGCCTTTTAACGGATTGCAGTGTTATTTAGAAAAATCTTAGACATCCGTTAAATTCTAAAATAAGCCTTTTAACGGATTGCAGTGTTATTTAGAAAAATCTTAGACATCCGTTAAATTCTAAAATAAGCCTTTTAACGGATTGCAGTGTTATTTAGAAAAATCTTAGGCATCCGTTAAATCCTAAAATAAGCCTTTTAACGGATTGCAGTGTTAAAATCTTAGACATCCGTTGAGAGGTAAGATACGTCAATCGAAATAAACAAAACATATATAAACGCCTTAATGAAGAATTATACGAAAACTCTGAAAGGAGAAGAGGAGGTGGAGGAAGAAGAGAAATATGGCATTCAGCTGGAAGAAGAGTGTGGGGTAAAGATTTATCAAGATGCTGGTGAAAGTTTAAAGGAACTTCCACAATTTGCGTTACGTCAAAATGACACTGATAGTATTTACTGTGGTTTCTCATGTTAAAGCGTTTGTGGAAATTCGAGCAGCTATTCAGTAATGTGTACAGAAATCTTTCCTTAACTATGGAAAGAGCTCCTCCGTGGCTAAGCGGTTACCGTACGCGCCTTTGGGGTGGGAGGCCCGGGTTCGATTCCCGGCGGGAGCTCATGTGGTTCGGATTCCACGTTAATCAGTAGGTCCACGTCTCATATAGCCTCGCTGCTGAACGGGACGTTAAACTCAAAATCAACTTAACTCATTAACTATGGGAAAAATAAAGTTAACATCCGTACAGTATTTTTTTTCTGTTCATTGAAAGTTTTTCATGTATTAACTCGTAGTAGAAATAAATACTGTAAATTGAATACGGTACGTACAGCATATTATTTTATATTACGAGTCCATTAGTAGTATTATTCATAGTATGTCCATTATATATATTCATTTTTGCATAGGTCTACCTTCGGAAACCAATCTTTAACGGAAATTTTTGCGAATCCCGTTCGATTCAGCTAAAGACAGGTTTTGCTGTATATATATATATATATATATATATATATATATATATATATATATATATATATAGTTAAGGGGCTTGTGAGTTGTGAGAGTCGAAATATATGCTCACCGAATATTTCACAGGATTTCGCGTATAGATTCATTTATATTCTAATTCCATATCTGTTTCGTATTCTTGCATGAAAATGTCTCCATTCCAATTGCCTTTGGCAAGTCTATTTCTTTTACTTGCGGTTTCTACTCGTTATTCCTGGAACGGATAAAAAGAAATCCCAGTCGGTCTGTGAACAAACAAATATCCTACTATATTTCAACAGTGGTTGTGATTTCTCCTGATTTTCTCCCTGAAATAAAGTTCCTTTCTTCAGCACATAGCGAGAAAAAGCAATACCATTTTCCGTAAGAAATCTTTATCGTAATAATTCCTTGAATTTTTGTTCCTTTAATTTGATAATTCGGGGAATTATTTGGGATTTATATGACAGTCAATTTTCAGGGATTTTTCTTTCCCAGTGATAGCCTGATTGATATGCATCCACGCTTAACGCTGCCGTAAAACTGGTTGCTGGTGTCTCAGGGGATCAGGGATTATTGTGTAGGCGACGGCGTTGATGAAAAATTCAAGAGAAAAGATGAACTAAAACAGATAAAATCTTCAAGAATTTCCTGGAAACGAGAAAATGTTGAGAAGAAGAAAAGTAAGTGAAACAAGAGATCAACTTTCGATGGATCATAAAAAGGACAATTTGAGATAATTTTCTAGTTTTTTTCTTCTTTCTTTCTTTCTTTCAGCAAAAGTGAGACTTTCACCAAAAACCCGAGATTTGGTGCATTATGATGACTCAGCAGCTAAATAACTCTATGGCTTAAAGTTCATCACCGCAGAAACAATAGTTTGGTATTGTATTGTATCTTGTACCAGGCTAATCCATTAATAATTAATTTTACCCATGCTTCCAAAATCCTCCTTTACACCGAGCGAGTATAGAGTAGTAGTTACCGTACTTGTTCAGCTATCGAGAGGTCCTGGGTTTCATTCTGATTGAGATTCTGCCATGTAAAAATAAAAATGAAATTTCTAGTTTTTATGCCATACCATTTTAACCTGTAATCATAAGGAGACAGATTTCAATGTTTATGGAATGATTAGTGAAACGATATTGGCCGAAAAAGCGGGAAAACGCCGAGATAAACTATAGACATATTTTTGTCAACCACAAACTCAGTTGGTCTGGGGTCGAACCTAAAACTTCTTACATTAGAGGTTAGCGCTTAAGGACTAAAGACACTCTACATCAGAAAGTCTTCCCAAAGTTCTATTTGTATTTTCACTAGGTGAATGTTGTTTTGCCGTTCAGATTAATTTAGTTCATTGTTCATTACTCTGGTTGAAATTGGCGTCAGATGTTTTATCTGGCAGATTTATAAGCAAATAAGATACATGCATAAACCTCATCCGTCCTGGCGAACCCGAACTATCTTTCCCAAACTATTACCGACTAGAACTATGCATCATTCGCATAATACCAATAGTAGCTATGTGCAGGGACATACGCAGGAATTTATTTCGGGAGGGGTCTAAAGAGTTTTGGGGGGGTCCAAATACAATTTGAGGCTAAATTACATGGAAATTTCTAAAATTGCCTCTAAAAGTAGACTACATTTACAAAAAAATCGGGATTTCGGGGATCCTGACCCCTGGGACCCATCCACTGCGTACGCTCCTTTCTATATGGCCTGCCAATCTTACGTTTTTTCATCACATTATCCGTATGATTTATCAGATGGACTGGGGGGAGACGACAGCTCAATGGCAGAGCCCGTACCTCTGTTGCATGGGGTCTTGGTTTCATCCCCGACCAAGTAAGATTGTGGTGGGTTTTTTCTGGGAAACTCTCGTTTCCTCCCAATTTCTCATTCCACCAATTCTTCCATATATTATTTACTTGCTTAAATCATCGACTCCCTTAGCTAAAGGGCATAATCCTGGAACGTTAGACTCCATGAAACGTTAGACTCGGAAGATTTTCATCAGATGGCCTTTAGCTACTGTGCAGTCCGCATTGTGAAACGTTCTATTTTGATCGAAATCTTAGATATTATAAAATATACATTTGAAAAAACGATAAAAATTACTAGGTAATTAAGCTGACATTTAAAAAAACGATAAAAATTACTAGGTAATTAAGCTGAATCACCTTTTAAACGGTGTTGTCAACTGTACTGCAGATCATACCAGTTATCAGAGTGTATTTTTTAGGATCTAGAGCCCATTCAGCAACCACACAACAAAAAAAAACTTACGTTTCTCACACGTCTTTCAAAGGTACGCGACACCGGGAACTATTCTTGTTTTCATTCTCGGCTCTGGAATTTGAATGCCATGTAGTATATATAAAATTCCTTCCTACAATACATTATTTATTTACTTCTCGTTCTGTCAAAACAAAACATTTCACGAGAACAAGGCTATTTTGAATTGCATGAAATGACAGTGAGATCCCTGTCTGTCGTGTATATATATGTATGTATATGCGCGTGTGTGTACTTTTCTTCTTTTCAGTGAATTGTGAGACCCTTTTAATTAAATCCTCTCTATCAGTTGTAGTACATTGAATATATACTTTTTCTTTTACACCTCCAACTGATCGAGACAATTCGCTCACCAGGAGAGAACGATGAATCAAATCGAGAATTTTGATGATAAATTTTTTTGGATTTTTTTCATTATTGTTTATATTATCTTCAAAGCTTTGATGTTGTGACAACCATGCGGTATAATCTGATTTGGTAAAACCAACAAACACTTCTGTGACGTATGTTGATATCACACGCACAAATGATTATAAAACAATATATATATATATATATATATATATATATATATATATATATATATATATATATATATATATATATATATATATATATATGTGTGTGTGTGTGTGTGTGTGTGTGTGTGTGACAATGGAAGACAGGTGTATTTATTCACACAATGATGATGAAAATTAATGATCAGTGTTCTCTGCAGTAGTTTAGGTTTTTATGAAACAGAATTCGAGATTGCTCACTGAAGGGGAATGAATCAACGATAGTCTTTTTTGAGGTTCACAAACATGGGTTCGATTATATGTTCGTTTCGTAGTGTAAAGAAGTACTTTCGATGTACAGTGTATCTGTATCGTCACTGTGCACTATGAATAACTAACTAACTCTATGGCCTATTGAACCCGGAGGTTCAATGTCGCATTCACAAAAGCTCTCCATTGACTTCTATCCTTAGCCAACTGGATCCAGTTTCTACTTTGTATTCCTATCTCTGCGAGATCCATCTTAATATTGTCCTCCCATCCATCCTTAGGTCATCCTAATGGTCGTTTTCCGATTAGTCTTTCAGTTAAGACTTTGAAAGCGTTCCTACTTTCTTCCGTCCTGGCTACATGACCTGCTCACCTGAACCTCCTAGACTTGATGATCCTAATAATGTTTGGTAAACTGTATAAATTATTTAGTTCCTCGTTATGAAGTTTCTGCCATTCCCCATTCCAGTTTCTCTTGGGTCCGACTATTCGTTTCAGGATCTTGTTCTAAAATACTTTCAGTCTACGTTCTTTCTTCAGATTAAGCGACCATGTTTCGCAACCATACAGAACAACAGGTATGATTATCGTTTTATATATTTATGTATTACTTCCGGTTTTAGTAGACAGTTATGGATAGAGATAAAATATGTTCTACAGACAATTAGTCGATTGCATAAAACCGTTTCTTTTTGTCTATGACTGTTTTTACTCTATAGATCAATGTTAAACTCAGAAATAATTGTTTTTCTTCCATTTTCGTTGGATGGATTATCTCTATCAACTAAGTTGATTCCTAAATTTTAATCCTGTACATCACCCTAAAATTGAAGGTGATTAATTAAAAAAATCTAAAGATGTTTTGCCTCCCGAACGGACGAACAGACGGGAGTCTCCACGCTCACTTCAACTGTGGTCCTGCCTCCAATCTCGACTATCTAGAAGCTGGAACAGCCCGTCTTCCACCCGGCTCCCAGGTTTTGATATCCAGGTAGCCAGGAGGTGAGCTCTTTTTGGCCGAGGGTAAGTGAATAAATAATTTTTGACAAACCAAGCTTCCCGAAATGATCCAATGTTAGCTGTAGATAATGTGACAATTTTTTTGTGATGTGCCTACTTCGTTTGGCTCAATTTCTGGTAAGTGGGCTCTAACAGAGTAACAATATTAATTCATATGAGTTGAGTTGAGTTGAGTTTAATGTCCCATTTAGCTGCGAGGCTATGAGACGTGGACCTACTGATTAATGTGGAGGCCGAACCACATGAGCTCCCGCCGGGAATCGAACCTGGGTCTCCCGCGCCAAAGGCGCGTACGCTAACCGCTTAGCCACGGAGGAGCTCTTAATTCATATGAAATCATGGGTCTACGTCTGACTCATGAAGCTGAAGAAAAGCGTTAAAAATTTATTCAGTCAAATAAGAAAATTAGTCTTAAAAATTCTGCGTTAAATTAAGTTTTGTTTTGAATTAACTGTGATGAACTGCAGACCAAAGTGTGTGTAACGGTCTTTCTCACACTTAATGTGCCTTTAGCCCAAAGCGACTCAAGCACTCTGCAATCCATTTCACGTGTGTGTTCTTACAGATGACAGGTGTTCCTTTCAAGAGACAATATTCCTTTGGGGCAGCAACAATTGCATAGAATCTCTATTTTCTTCACACAGTAGACTGGCACTTCTAGAAGGCTCTTAAGACAGGTTCAAAATAGACAGGTAGAGATACGAAATCTTGTGTTAGCTTCGTGAAAATGGAGTATTGTAAAACAGTGTGTTTATTAGCAGGACATAGATTTTCCAATAGATTTTACATCCCTGAACCTAGAGTGGTAGTTTGTAATGAGACTAATTTTCTTCCATAACTTCCTCATTCCTTTCAACAATTATTTTGTATATATAGTATACAGGGTGCCACCTAGCCGACTGACACATTTCAAAGTTAAATATTGCGCAGGCGTGATAGCTTAGGGTGGGTTGCGGTTGGATGGTGGAAAGTGGATAGGATACAATTCATAACAATACTGTGTCCATGGTAACTGTTATAGTATCCCTATAAAATGGCATCCTATTTTCTTCCAATCTCCCACCAGTAACTCACTCCAAGCTATCGCGTCTGCGCAATATTTAACTTGGAAATATGTTAGTTGGTTCCGCGCTATGCTGTACAAGCTGAGGTAACACGATGGTCTGCGCTCCAACGCTCCATTGCGACTGACGTGGCGTTCTTTCCTCTTTCGGTTTCTACCTTGTCAACCGATATAACTTATTACGCATGCGCAATATTCAAGTTTGAAATGAATCAGTCGGTTCGGCGCCACCCTGTATATTAGGAGCTTACAGTTTGCAGGTGACATCTAGTAGTTTTGTGAATAACTGTTGGTAGTCCTGCTTGAATCTAGCTCACAAAGCTGACTTGAAGAAGAATATTGCAAACATAAAATTAAAAATTCAATTTTAAGGCAAGTAGGAAATCTTTATTAATTAAGATGTTACAATAATGGGGATGCGGCACAGGATCGACACGGCACAGGATCGACACGGCATACGACCGACAATTCAGCTCAGAAACCTGTTTCGGTCATGTGCCGTGTCGATCCTGTGCCGTTTCGGTCCTATGCCGTGTCGATCCTATGCCGTGTCGATCCTGTGCCGTTTTGCTCTCACGCCGCTGCTCTGAAATAATTTAACTTTTAATCATGTGCCTAAAAAAATAATATTTTTATTATCTGTTTAATCTTGGCCTTACAAATTATAAACTCCTGTCGATTCTATGCCTGTGCAAGTTATATGCATAGAATACGTACGATCGAAACGGCATAGAGCCGACACGGCATAGGACCGACACGGCACAGGATCGACACGGCATAGGACCGAAACGGCACAGGATCGACACGGCATAGGAACGAAACGGCACAGGATCGACACGGCACAGGATCGACACGGCACAGGATCGACACGGCGCAGGACCGAAACGGCATAGGACCGAAACGACGCACGATCATCGCCACTGCGTAGGATCTATAAAACCAAAGATTTATTTCTCATAAAGGCAATCAGAGCCCTGTCAATTGATTTTAAAATATAAGAATTATAAGATATTTACTATATGAATATTAATAATTGTGAGTGACAAAAGAATGATAGTGCTAAATGGACAAAATATAATTTCTTGTGTGCTTGGTCAAAAGCATTTCTATATGTATGGAATACTTATATTTATTATTATTATTATTATTATTATTATTATTATTATTATTATTATTATTATTATTATTATTATTATTATTATTATTATTATTATTACGTTTTAACTCGTTTTGAAATCATGGCCTGATTCCACTAGAAAGCGAAAGCCATGAGAAATGTAAGCTAAGTAGTAATATGGAATACTTTCAATGTTGATCACTAGAGGAAACATGCTCGCATGTCTTCTCGTCTCGATATCGAGACCACAAGAGACTTTTTAATAAGAAGCTCAGTTGGGAAGTAATAACTGAGCCGATGGCTCGAGCCGGCTCGCTTGGGGTGAACCATCGGCTCGAGCTGGCTTGGTTGGATGAACCATCTGCTCGGTTCGGCTCATCTGGGCCGAAGGCTCTTGCTGACACGGTTCGGTGAGCTGTTGGCTCGGCTCACTTCTCGGTTCGGGTCGATAGTGAGTGAGCTGTGAGCCCAGCTGCTCAAGTTGTTTACAATTGTAAACCCGGGCCGAACAGTTTTGAAGATATTTGGCCAGTGCCCTATAACTTTTAACAATGTTTGGCTCGAGCCCGAATACTCAACCTAAACCCTCAACCCAAATTCACAAGCTCGTGAACAATATCCTTGACTCCTAGAATTCACGACTACCGAGGTTAGCAATCAACTAGTTTTTTAGTATTCAAACACAGACCGCGTTTCTTTCATGTTTAAACACAGTGTTGTTATAATTATAATTATAATTATTATTTATTATTATTAATAATAATAATAAAAGTTGTACTAGTAGTAGTACTAGTATCATTGATAACCTATATTGTCTATGCAAGATACTTGAAGAGAATACTCGAAACTACAAACCAGATTTGGTTCGACTCGACCCGAATTCGAGTCGAGTTGGAGGAAATTTTTCGAATCGCGTTCAAAGATGTCTGTTTTTAGTCGAATCGAGTTTCAAAGAATACTCGCTCGTACTCACTCGTGCCCATCGTAGGATGACCACATTCTAACAATCGAAAAGTAGGACACAAGTATAATAGCACTGTATATGATATCTTACTGCGTCAGCAATACGCATATCATTATTTCAATTAATGTTAACCTTAAGTTAATGAACATTTTTGTTAAGAAGAAGCACTGAACAAAATTATTAAAGGAATTAAACACAACTCCAAATGCTTTGATGAATAACAAATTGGTTTATTTTATGAACGTACAGTCAAAGTTCGTGTTGGGCTAAATAATAATAATAATAATAATAATAATAATAATAATAATAATAATAATAATAATAATAATAATAATAAATTTCGAAGCGTGGTATTATTTTAAGAAATGAAAGAAAATTTAGACCGGCACAAAGGAACTTCTATTTAACTTGGTTAGCATCACTGTCATAAGTTCAATAAGAAACCTTTCCTACTTTACCGATATCTCAACAAGGCCTTCTCAGTAAAAGCGATGTATTGTAAAAAATGGTTTGTTGATTGTTCTCCATCCCTAGTCTTCTGAGGAGTGTTAAAAAACACAGCGGTTCATCATTCAGGAAAAGAGTGTGTTTGATCACAAAATATTGTGAATAAAGAATGAAACATTAAGATATTGCAAATAAATTAACTCTGGACATTTCGCAGGACATTTTAAAGAAGAAGGATATTTCTCGATTTCCTAGACATCTTCGCAACACGCAGGACAGCTCTTTGAAAAACAGTACTGTACTGCGAAAATCAGTACGTCTGGTTACCCTAGCCCATCCCTACGAGTAACGCAGTATGGCATTTTAGCCAATGTTACCTTATATGAAAATATTCATAACTTATAGCTGTCAAGTAAAAATGTGTCCTTGCATTTACATAAAGCAATTCAGAAAGGGCAATAATAACAATAATAATAATAATAATAATAATAATAATAATAATAATAATAATAATAATAATAATAATAATAAAAGCGATAGTAATAGTAGTACGGAAAATAGAAGTGATAACATTTGTTCACATATTCTAAGTTTCAGACCTAAAAGTAACGCGTTACTTTCGAAGTAAAGTAACAGTTACTTTTTGGGGGCAAGTAACGCGTTACATTTTAGGAAAAAGTAAAGTAACTTGTAACGCGTTACATTTTTACATGTAACTTACCCAAAACTGTCCATGGGAAAATTGTTCACTGCTCGGGCCAAGATTGTTTCTGACTGTCGACAGATGGATGCCGTTTATGGCAGACCTTTGCCTGAAGTACTGCCCAAAGTTTGTAGTCCAACGGGTTAAGATCCGGGCTGCTAGAAGGCCAATCAGTGGTAGAAATGAAGTGAGGGACGTTCCGCGCCAGCCAGTCCTAAGTTGGTTTCGCTGTGTGGCCTGGAGCGGAATCCTGTTGGAAGGTCCACCTTTCTCCAGGGAACATGGTAGCAGATAGTGGTTACACTATAGGTGTTAGCACTGTGTTCTGGTATAGCTTGGCAGATGTTTTAACACCTTGTTCGCAAAAATACAGCTGGGTTGTGCTTGAGTAGCTCACTCCCCACCAAACCATCACTGAGGCAGCATGATGTGTCGGGTGTCATCCAGAAGTCCTAAACGGCAGAACTCCTAAAAATATAGGCACTAGACCTGAATTTTAGTACTTCTGCAGTTTAGGACTTCTGGCACGGTATGATTTTTAGGATTTCTGCCGTTTAGGACTTGTGCCGCGATATGATTTTTAGGACTTCTGGCGTTTAGGACTTCTGCCTTTTAGGACTTGTGCCGTTTAGGTCTTGTGCCTTTTTCATTCACTTGCTTTAGTTCTGAAATTCGCCACCACCCCACGAAATTGCGACGATGCAGCAACTAGTTGGCAATAATGTCACGAACGTAGCTAATTCCAACAATAACAGCTATATTTGTACTACTAAGATTATTATTATCACTATCTGTTCTGCACTTATACGTGAATTACATAATACAACTTATTTCATTCTAAGAATTAATTACATAATTAGTTAAGAAATTCGTTTCTTTCGAATGGAGATACGAGAATCCCAAGACAAATTCCTAAAACAAAAATAAATAAATAAAAAATTGAAAAAATGTTTAAAAAGCATATTTTACCAGACTTCTGAAAGCAAGAAAACATTCAGAATTTCAATATATACTGTGTGGAGCGAATTTTATTAAGAGCAAGACAAAAATCCACCAAAGTTTACTTAATTAAGACAAAAGCTCACTAGACATTTCACGAGTGAACATTAAATACCAACGGTATACATAAAGAACGCAGTAGATTTAAAATTGAACAAAGAACATTTACTATGCAATACATTGGGTGACATTCATAAGTTCTAAACGGCACAAGTCCTAAAAATATAGGCACTAGACCTAAATTTTAGGTCCTGTGCCATTTTTGCAGAAATTACTACATAGTCATTTAGGGGTGTAGCCTGCAATTTTTTCTAGGGGAGCTTGATTTTTATATATTAAAAGCAAATCAAAAGTTTATTTTCAGATTACGAAAGCTTCAATAAGACAATAAATTTATACATATTACACATGTACATAAATACATAATATTATTGTATTTCCAGTTACTTCCTTTTTGAAACCTGGACCTTGACAGAGCGTAAATTTAAAACCACAGCTTGTGGGAAATGTACGAATAAGTTAGTTATAAGAAATCGGAAACTGTTCATGGAAGTCCATTTGTTTGACTGTATTTATATTCTGTACTCTTATATAAAAGAGTAAAGATGAGTGATTTTTGGGCATACTACTACAAGTAGAGTCGATAAATTTTAGTTATAAAATATCATTTTCTTATGAAAGCAGTACATAAGAAAGAATTATTGGAAATAAGTATCGTAAAAAGGGTGGGGTAAGATTTTTTTAAAGGGTAGTGTATCTCGCAAGTTTCTAAAGCTAGTAAAATAAAACTTGGCATATAAGCTTTCCTATTAAAAAAAAACTGAAAATTGAAAATTGAACACATAAAAGGGAAAGAGCAAAGGGAGCACATTTTTTAATGTTCGATTTCCCCATTACTTACTCAGAAAATATGTAAATAAATTAAGGAAGGATTTGTTTAAGCTAGATGCGTGAAACTCGGCATTTGAACTTTTAACTAAAAGTAATAAAATACTATATGTTTCAGCGTCTTGAAAATTACACTTCTAAGCGAAAGGAGAGTCAGTTTCTATAATATTAAAATATCCCACTGCTTATGAGATTTGGGCAGAAAACTCTTTTTTCCTTTAGGCCTCGGTTCATCCAGTTAAGCAAACGAGAGTACAAAGTGGCTGATTAATTAGGTTCTTTTAATTATTTTAACATGTTGACGTAGTTTAATTCTTTTAAAACTGTATTCTTTCACATTCTATTATAAACATATTTCATTTGCTGTAATTATTAAACACGTTTAATAAACATAAAACAGACTAACCTCCGGTCCCGGCCAGAATATGTTTTTGGTGTTAAGCCATCATTTGCCGTCCGTAACATAACCTTTGATTTAAACTTCACGTACTATCAAGACTCAAGTCTCAGAAATGTAGCATATATGAAATATACTACTTCTACTACTACTACTATACTACTACTACTACTACTACTACTACTAAATATTAATAACAATAATAATAACAATAATAATAATAATAATAATAATAATAATAATAATATGTACTTCTGAAATACATATGTATCTATGTGTTATTAATTCTTTCATAATCTTGAAAGAAACTTTTGATTTGTTTTTAGTTTGTAAAAATGAAGGCCCTCTAGAAAAACTTGCTGGCTTATTATTCCATTATTATTATTATTATTATTATTATTATTATTATTATTATTATTATTATTATTATTATTATTATTATTATTATTATTATTATTATTATTATTATTATTATAGGACAACAGTGATGGCTTATTGCTTGCAGTGCCTAGTAGTAGTTGTTTCCTTTCATCTTCTCAGTTAGAACTTCAGACTGCAGGTCAAAGTGAGCTTCATGGATCACCTGCAAATGCATCTAAGAAGATAGTGTAGAATCCTTCAGATGATCTCCTGAACATGTATGGTTCTATCCAAAATTTGGAACTAGAAAACTGACAGCTCGGAAAAGGAAGAGATGTGCTATTCTCACAGACACTCTAGAAAAAAGTACTTTCGAAATGAAAAAGAAGCATCTAAAAGCAACCGAAAACGTAAAATCATCAACTGAGAAGAATTTATTCTCAAGTCGTCTGTTTGGTTTCTGAAAAACCGTACGAAGAACAGGATACAGAAGAAGACTGGGTACAGTGTTTATGTTGTGAGAAGTGGTCTCATTGGTCGTGTTCCGAGAGAAATCCGTACTACATCTGTATAGATTATAGACATTGACTGCCACAGTGAAAATGAGTGAAGCGATGTTCAAGCTGTAGATTTGATAGCATTAAATTTCTGAATCAAGTCCGATTGTTGCAACTTACCCCAGATGATGTTGCAATTTACCCCATGGGTGGGGCAAGTGTCAACAGTCGGACTTAGTTCAAAAAGTGGATGCTATCAAAACTGCCGTTCGATGTTTTGCACTTCTCTTTTTTTGGTATGTAGTTAAGGCATGTACCTTTTACTACACTCAATATAGTTTTTATATCTATAATAATTTTCGAGTAAAAAAACAGACCTGAAAATTGTTGCAACTAGCCCCATCTTCCCCTACAATCACTTTTTCAAAAAGAAAAATGTATAAAGCCAGTAAAGCAATTAACATGTAGGTCTATTTTCGAAGATAATATAGGAATTTTTCGTGCTGCTAATTATTTATTTTTAAAAAATCAGATGCTGAAACCAATCGATATAGCGCAGTTTAAGCAATTCAGTTTGTTTTATTTAAAAAGAAAACTCTCAATTTACAAATTTGATTGTTCCTATGTATTAGAGCAGTCTTCGAAAAATCAGTGCCTATTGTATTTTTAAAATATAGCTGGAGCCGCGGTGGGTCAGTGGTAGAGCGTTCACCCCTGGTGCATGGGGTCTCGGGTTCAAACCCTGCTCCCGCCAAGTGAACTTTGTGGTCGATAAACGCCGTGTGCGTGGATATTCTCGGGGTTCTCCCGTTTCCTCCCACTTTCTTCATTCCACCATTTCATTCATTTCTCATAATCACCGTCTCCTTAAGCCTAACCGGCATAATCGTGGGACGTAAAACTCAAAGATTTCATTTCATTTTCTAAAATATAGCTGTATTGATTTATTGGTATATATTTACCTTCAGTTTGTTTGAGAGAAAATTATTACAAGAACTAAAAAGTGTTTCTCTAGTAAATACGTTTTCATAGTTTAGCTATTTACGTTACTAAACAAATTTGGTTTTTTTAATACATAAAATGGCGCCCGTATATATATAGGGTGTAACTTAATTAATATAACAAACGTCGTTAGGTGATTCCTGACACCGAAATAAAACAAAAACTATACAACAACCTGGGTGTAACACCCGAAAATTTGTCGGAAAAATGTATAAACCGCCATAACTCATGAACAAAACGTCGGATTGAAGTCGGGCAAAAGAATGTCCATTGTTTTTAGTCGTAGATTCGATTAGTGTACAGTGACGATGCAAGGATGACTTCCAAAGAAACTGGAGTATTCCTTTCAGTATTTTATCAAACGTTGAATTAAGAAATGATCAATCAAGTACAAGATTTAACATTAAAAAATAATAGTGCATCGTTCAAGTTAGAAGAACACTCAGAATTCGAAAGAAAGAGAGATACACATGTGTGATTCATCTATTTTGTCTCAGTACATAATGACGTCTCGGAAGAAGATTTTAAATGGAACGAAGTTTTTAACGTATCACACTTATATCTTCTAGGCTAATGGTAACGGATGATAAATGAACGGCTTCCTGTCCAAGAGTGTGTGAAAAAGGAAAAATAACTTTGATCCAGATTAGGTTTAAAACGACTGTGCATAGGACAGTCAGGCGGCATGTAAATAAATATAACATCGAAAAATGCAAAGATCATATGTGATGAACGAGTGTACAAGGAATTCTCCACATGACCCAGGGATTCCAAATATTGTGTGAATAGATATGGGGCAAAAGTAAGCTGCATTAAACGGTTTCTTCCTCGTAATATGTAATTCCGTGGAATATGGTACTTCTGTGCACAGAAGCAACAAAAGTGGAGAAACAAGGGATGTTGTACACGTTGCATAACGATACCAAGAAGTGCGCTGGAATAGTATACTTGATTTATCCGTTAAATGAATCTTCTCCCAGGAATACTTTTGATGGCGTTTTCCCCTTCCTTCGAGTTGGCAAACCTCAACTTTTCCCTGAGCTATGAAAAACTTCATTGCTATTGTGAATATACCAAAATACTATCCTAGTGTAGACCACTTACATTTTGATTTTATCATTGCCGGAGAAATTTTCTCAAAGGAAGCTCGTTGAAAGTACATTTTAAAAAAAGGATAGTCTTTTTTCGACATTCTAATGTACATACCTTAGAGCTGTATGGAATACCTACACGGAGGAATACCTACGGAACTATCGTCCCTTGTGTGCCAATTGCGAGTGGCTTACAGAAGGCTGTCTTGAAGTTTTATTGTGGAATGGCTTCAGTTAGCATGGCTGAGTTGTAATAAGCATCTACGCAACTTGTGAGTGATATACATAGTCAGATGCTCTACTGTTACACGTGTAATTGCTGTATAACAGGATGGGAAATGTTGTGTTCAACGGTAGAGGGTTGTGTCCAGGTATTTAAGGTCGTGTAAAAGTGTAGACGTTGGTGTTTAAGTAAAATTGATTGTGTTAACCTGTACACGCCTGCGCGATGGAAGATTACCCTGTCCACGAGCTGGCAGATATGCAACTCATTTATGGAGTAGCAAAGGGCAATAGCCCAGAAGTGAGGCGTTTATATCGTGACCGTCGCCCTCAAAAGAGAGTAACTTTCCTTGTATTTTTCCACGCCTCCATATTCGACTTTGAGAGAGGGGTCCCTTCGGTTTCTCGTACGTGAAATCGGAGGAAATAGCCCCATATGGACAGCTGAACTTGAAGACAGCGTACGTCGAATGATCAAAACCGTCTTGAAACTATCATGTGTATGGCGTAAAAACCCACATGCAACTCTAGTAAACGATCAGCTGCAGAAATTTGGTGTGGTATGGTGGATAATTTTGTGGTAGGATCTTATTTATTATCGGTCTGCCTGTGTGGGAGTACGTATCTTTTATTTTTACGTAATTTTCTCCCAAAATTGATAGAACATGTGCCCTTGAACATAAGACAGCAGATGTGATTTCAGTATGATAGTACACCTGCACATTTTGACAGGAATATGCAGACTTACCTAAATGAAACATTCCCAGATTGGGAGAGAAAAACCTGTGTTATGACAACCTCGTTCATTCTACCTCACGCTGCTTGATTTTTTATTTCGGGGATACGTATGAAACTCCGGCCACGACAGTCGAAGAACTTGTAGCTCGATGTAATATAGCTGCGGCAATCATCTACGAAATTTCAGATGTGCTTGATCACACGCGGAAAAATTTGCTTCGCCGATGTCATCTTTGCAATGCGGTCAACGGTCGACAATATCAGACTGTGAACTGTTATTCTTCATAGCTATCTCCTGTACACATACTGCATTGCACAAATACTGTACAAGGTACCTCTGAGTATTTCAGTTATCCTACCTTCTCCGAAACAGAATAAATCGATAATTTGAAATTGTATTTCTTTCTTTCCTTGTGCAACACGCGCAAAACCTTGAGTATCGTCGAGTTTCATTCCTTCTGTACTCGTAGTTATTATCTTCAACGAATTTACGCATTACGGGGAGGAAATCTTTTAATCTAGCTTACTTTGGCTCAAATTATATTCACATAATTTGTGGGAATCACTGTTGTTATGTGAAGAATCCCTTATACTCTAGTTCATCGTACATGATCTTTTGCCCCTGACTGTCTTATGCACAGTCGTTATAAACCTACTCTGGATCAAAGTTATTTTTTTCTCATTTTTACACACTCTTAAGTTGAACAGGAAGCCGTTGATTGATCATCCGTTACCATTGGCATAGAAGTTATAATTATGATAAGCTAAAGACTTCGTTTCATTTAAATTCTTCTTCCGAGTCCAGGAATCACCTCCAGACGTTCATTACATTAATGAAGTTACACACTATATATATAATGATAAAAAATAATACCGATATTAGTGTCGATGAAATAGTATTTGGAGTCACTCAGACGAACAGTAACACTCCCGATGCAGTTTAAATCCATACTCAGATTCCATTGCCCTTTATGCTCAAAATGAAACTATTCTCCCCGTGCGAAGAACGGGTATTCTGTTAATAATTTATTATTAAACATCACACCATAAAATACAAAGTGTATCACGTAATGTACACGTTATACTGTTACTTGCTTAATGTATAAATGGAGGATGAAGGACTATTATTGGATCAAAAGATCCAATATATTTCACACAATAAATTCCTTGTAGGCTTTATATCTGGAGAACAACATATAGTGTACCCAAACCTAAACTATGACTGAACTCAGTATGATGTGCTTAGTGCCTGAATAAAACGAAAGCTCGATTTAGGGGCCATTCAAAAATTCTGTTGCCCTTGATCCAAAAAATCTAATATATTTCATTCAATAAAAAAAAAAATCTTGTACGTCTTATATCTGAAGAACTACATATAGTGCAGCCAAACGAAAACTATCACTTAACTCAGCATGATGTGCTTATTCCGAAAGTAATACGAAACCTTGATTTAGGGACAGTCCAAACGTTTGTAGCCCCTGATCCAAAAAGTCCAATATATTTCATTCAATCAATAATTTTATTGTATGTCTTATATATGGAGAACTACATATAGTGTAACCCAACCCAAGATATCACTTAACTCAGTGTGATATGCTTATTGCGTAAAAAATATGAAAAGTCGATTTAGGGACCGTCCAAAAATTTTGTGGCCCGTTATAAAAAAAAATCCAAAATATTTAATTAATCGAAATTTTTCTTGTACTCCTTATACCTGGAGAACTACATATCTGGAGAAAACTCGATTTAGAGACAGTTCGAATATTTTATGGTAACTGATCCAAAAATTAATATTAGCCAAGATCATAATACTTTGATCCATTTTTTAGATCATTCCTAAAATTCTTGTTTTTATTCAATCTTTCTTTTAAACAGTATCACTCTCTTTGTTCTCAATTTGAAATTTATCAAGCAATTATAAAGCATTGCTTATTATCCAATTTGTATTCGGTGTAGAGCTTCAATTTTCTCAAAGTTTCAAATAAGATAATAAAATATGATTTACTATCGGAATTCGTGTCAGGTATTATTATTACTTTTATTGGTGTTTTCCTTTCTTTCAATTGTTAAAATAAGAAACTACCTTGCACTGTCATAAAATATGTGCTCTTTTCCAATAGCATAATAAGTGCTCATATAATTTTGAACTTTAAAATTAAGGATTGAATCAGTACAAGAAGTACAATTTGGATAACGAATGACTTATAATTGATGTTTAGTGGCGTACTGAAGTAAAGGGATTAAGGACTTTGAAACCCCCCTTGAGCAAGGTATTATGCAAAATTAAGCACGTTAATCATATTAGCACGTTTATATATATAAACACTTGATATTATATAAACTTGTGTTCCTAAAGCCCCTGAACCCCCTAAACATTTGCGTAGAGTACTGATTGTGTTTCTCTTATTATTTTAACCGTTTTATGCTTTAAACGAAATTTGAAGTGCAGGAACCCTGTGAAGGTGACCACCTTTACTATAAAAATTTCTTTAATGGCTCTTAGTTTTTCTTCAAAACAATCAATAACGAACGAAAAATAAATGATTGAGTTTGATTTTAAATCGAAATTTGAAATACCACCAAAAAGTTGGCCCACCCAACCTTATTTTGTAAATGACTCTTAATAATTTTCAAAACAAATTATTTCCTCTTCAAACCAATCAATAAGAAAGGAAAACATGTTATTAGCTTGAGTATTGAATTGATATTTAAAAGCAGAAAAAACAGTATGAAGTTGACCACCAAATGTATCCTGGAAATAGATATATTTTACTGGTTGTTTTGAAACAAGTGATTTTTTCTTCAAAATAAGCAAACCGCCCCGAAACAAATCACCTTCATCAACATTATTTCTTAATTATATTCTTATGTTTTTCGAATCAAATTACTTTTCTTCCAAACAAGCAACAACAAATCCATATCAAACGATTGATTTTGGTCTTGAATCGAAATTTGTAAGTAAAGGAATCAGATTGAATTTGATCACATTCTAAATTTATTTTGTAAATCTCTTTCTCTATTTTTTCGAAACAAGCGATTTGCTCTTAAAAACAACCAATAAGAAACGCTTGGCTTCGGTTTTGATTCGAGACTTTAAAGTGGAGCCAATATGAAATTCCATCACCCATTTCTCTTGAAAAGACTCTTTATGTTTTTCGAAACAGACTATTCTTTTTCAAAATAATTAGTAGCATACGAATATCAAACAATTAATTTTGATTTTCAATCAAAATTTTAAGTGGAGGAACAAGGGTAAATTTGGCCATATACCAACTTTATTTTGTAAACATCTCTTTATGTTTTAAGAAAGATACGATTTTTACTATTTTTCTTCAAAAAAGTCAATAACAAACGAAAAACAAACGATTGGCTTCCGATTTCAATTCGAAATTTGAAAGGAGGCAACTTAACATAGGTGCATTGCTTCGCTTAAAAAAAAAAAAAAAAATCCAAACGCAAATTCTAAGCCTACAGTTTTAAAATTGCAGTTACATGTACATACTTCAACTTAGTATACATAAAAAATTACAGCATTATAAAAATATCAGACAAATAATATTATTTATTCGGTATTGAAAACCTCGAATCAACTATTGGAGTTATTTAGCGTATTTTTTTTTAATATCACAAAATTAAAGGTGTATTTATTACGGCATGGATATATTACGCACAATATTTTTATACAATTTGTATATATATATATATATATATATATATATATATATATATATATATATATATATATAATTTTTTAAAAAATAGACCATTTAGAATTATTTATCCTTACAATTTTTTATATCCACAAATTCAAGGTGAGGGATATGCGATATTGATATTTTCAGAAAGTGTTGACCACCCTACAGAATGTCGATCCTGTGCCGTGTCGATCCTATGCCGTTTCGGTCCTGTGCCGTGTCGATCCTGTGCCGTTTCGGTCCTATGCCGTGTCGGCCCTGTGCCGTTTCGGTCCTATGCCGTGTCGATCCTACGCCGTTTCGTTCCTATGCCGTTTCGATCGTATGACGGTTCTCTCCTATATATCATTGAGAAAATAATTGTTACTTAATATTGCGTAATTATAAAATAATGTATTTTTTATTATTTCGATCGTATGAAAGTTCTGCTGTCGATCCTATGCCGTGTCGATCCTGTGCCGTTTCGGTTCTGTGCCGTGTCGATCCTATGCCGTGTCGATCCTACGCCGTGTCGATCCTATGCCGTGTCGATCCTACGCCGTGTCGATCCTATGCCGTGTCGATCCTACGCCGTGTCGGTCCTGTGCATGTAACCCACAATAATTAGAGAGCAGTTGAGTTGGGCGAATAGTTTCAAATAAAATGAAATATTTTGGAAAGATATGGACAGTATTTTCCGTTTAAATATGCGATAATAAAGCTGTGCGTATATCCTTTATTTCTTCTTCCATTTCGATTAATATAAGCATGCTAAGGAGGAGGGAAAGAGGATAATTTTAGTTTCGTGCCATGGGAGGACGACGGTTCGGCCGCTGAAGTAAGGGGGCCCAAAATTCGGGAGGAAAAAGAATGTATGTATAATGGAAGGGAAAAAGTAATAAAAAGTGCTCAAAATCAAGGAAAAGCAGGGTTTATTTTTGAAAATTTTCTTACGCTTCTTGCTAACAATGGTGGCGCTTCGCGGCTGGTCTGTTGACCTCACTCATATGTACGAGGGTACCGTTGAATACTCTAGCCCCGGGCGCTGATTTTCCACGGCATAGCACTGGTTCATTTACACATTTTAAAAATTTCTCTTAAACATATTCTCGCTCTGCTAGTGTTCTCTTAAAATTTGTTTCTAACGACATGAAAACAACAAATTTGTTTCTCAAGCTTCTGTATAATAAGACTGCCATTACACACAGACTTAGATTACCTTTGTGTGGAATAGATGTGCAAAGTACTAATCTGAAACATCCAGAATAACGTTTGAAATAATCCATATTATAAAATTGAAAATAACTATGTTTGTGACTTAATAACTCTCGAACCACCCGACCGATATCGATCAAATTTTCAACATAGATCAAGTGTTTTTATCTATTCACTTCGGTGGTAGATCTTAGGGGGAGGGAAGATATAAAAAAAAATAACACTTAATAACTCTCGAACCACCAGACTTATTTCAATAAAATTTTCAACATAGATGAGGTGCGGGCCCGGTAAGTGTATTTATGATGTCACTTTGACATTGGAACTTAGGGAAAAGAGAGGAGAGGGGGACATAAAACATAAGTAAAACTTAATAACGCTTGAACCACCCGACCAGTCTCCATCAAACTTCCAACGTAGATGTGATACGGCCTTGGGATGCTTTTCATCATTCCACTTTGACAGTGCAATGTAGGGGAGGAGGAGGGGAGATATTTGAAAATGATCGAAAATGACCGATATTATTGTCGAATCCATAGTTTTTGGGGTCGCTGAGTTAAGCAGTGACACTTCCGATGCTTGTCCCGCAACATGAGCGACGGGGAGGGGGCTATATAAAAGCATCGAAAATGATCGATATTAGTGCCGAATCCATAGTTTTCGGGGTCGCTGTGATGAGCAGTGACACTGATCGCGTTTAAATCCAAATTCAGCCCTGCAACTTGGGACGGTGGAGGAGGGATATATATTTTCAGTGGCGGATCCAAGATATGATCAAGGAAGGGGTTAAACCATAGTTTGCGGCTTTATCCAGTGTAAAGCAGGATTGAAGTCCATTTTATCCAGTGTAGGTATACCTGAGAATCAAGGGGGGGGAACTGTAACGCCTATAACCCCCCTTGGATCCGCGCTTGTATATATTCGAAATTGACCAATATCAGAGAGCGTTTCAATAATAGTAAAAGTGATTGACTAACAAATTTTTCCAAATATTAAAGTTTTTCTTGTTTTAACCCAGCGAAGCAGGTAATATGACCTTAATAAATAAATAAATAAATAAAGTGATAAATATTTAAGATTACTTGCTTTATAATTTCTTTCTTAAGACTGTAAAGATTACTAATTATTAGTGCAATTATAAGTGTTCTCAATTATCACTACAAATTTTACAGATTTTAATATAATTTACCCTTATATTGAATTTAGATTCTCCGAAAAGCTTTGGATTCCCACCCGAAATAAATTGCTGCGTACGTACCTGTTTCCAGTTTTCGTATTGAATTCGTATAGTCTAGAATTCTACCGTATTTTCACGCTCTCACACTAGAAGATTTTATACAAAGTTCTGGAATTGAAGCCAAAATATCCACAATGTAAACCAGAAACACTACGCCCTACGAAAGACACCATTTATATTCATAATAATTGTTGATTCTATTCATTATAACAAAAGGAATTAATAAGTTTCTTGATTTATTCTTTTGCCTACAATAGAGCGATGTTTTTTATAACGTGCCTTGTAGAAACTCGCTATTTATGACCCGTATAGATCTTTAAAAGGCCTTTTTCGCCGCGCATGATTTGGCAGACGCCCAAGAATGTTTCTTAGAACGAGAAATACATCGATCTCTCCACGACCCACTAACATCAAGTATTTATGTTGTTGGACTTCTCAGCTTGCCTCTTCTATGGTTTCTTAAAAGAAAAAAAAAAAAACCTTCCGTCTGGATGGGTCTCCTATATTTGGTCTATTTTGCTGTTCGTGTTGATTTATAGCTCATGTGTTGCTCAAGCAGTTTAATTATTGTAAATACTAAATTGTTGCTGCGAACTTAAACCAATCCTTATTTATAGGGTAATCTTAGGCATGTCTAAGTGTACTCGTTCTGAAACAAGAAGTTCTGGCCCACTTACCTTAAGGTAGTTAGATATGGCCACTAAGACACTAAAGCAGAGGAGGGTGGCCAGCTTATATACTCTATTAATATAAAAAAATAGAGACGAGACGAAGAAATCTGCGTCTGAAAATGAGACTAGAGTCGACGAGAGAATACCCACATAGCACAAGTACGTCCACGGGATGTCCGAGACTGAGCCCGCAACGGACGACGGGACATCCCGGGATATCCACATGTGCTCCTGGGACATCCACAGGATTTCCCCGGGAGATCCAGATGTCCGCTAATATCCCGGGATACGAGATATTCAACGGGACCACGAAGGGATGTCTATTGGTTTTCCCTCGGACCTCCTGTCCCATCTGGGACGTCCCGTGGACATCCTACATGGGAATCCTTCAGGACGTCCCATGCAAGACGTCCATGGGATGTCTTCTCATTGTCCCGAGATTCCCGGGAACCAAATGGGATGATTGGGATCAAAATGGGACATCCCAGGGACGTAGTGTGCTATGTGGGTATTTTCAAATTCAAGCCAAAACGAGAAACATGATAATTCTAGTCTCATGGACAACACTAGTTCACCCAAGTCTTTAAAAAAACTGTAAATTAATAGTTATTGTACGAACACCATGAACAACATTTATTTACGATTCTATATACTTTATTATAGTCTAGGCTCTGTCCATAAGAGCTGTAGAAAAATCGGAGATGACAGCAGATCTCTTCAGAACCTGTTAGAGGGTGATCAATTAATGAAAAAAATCGAAGGTAACACTTCCGCAACCGGGGCCTTCATTGTGAAATTTAATATTCAAAATGGCGCCCGCGCGCAAGTACCAAATTATATTTGAACTGATATATCTTCTCACAGAAACAAGTTAGAAACTTCGTTTTTGTACCAAATTAAAGATAATTGATAGTAGAAGTAGGAAAACTAAGTATATTGTTTACATGTTGCCGCCATATTTAAAAATAACGGTCATTTGGGCCAAAAATTAGTTTTTCTCGTTTCTCTTTTTCCATTTCATGACAAATAACTATGAAGTTATTAAAAATATGAAAACGCAGCCCAAACTAATTAAAGGAGCATAATCTTGGCTTTCTATCGTTACCAATATCTTTAGTAGATTTTAAAAAAGGACGGAGCTATTTAAATTTAAGTGGCGCAGGGTGTAGCGTTTTTTGGACTGTTTAATCGGAAAAACACTCACTACGCGGGGGCTATTACTTTTTAACAAATTAAAATAGTCCATTCATTTTATCGATAAATTAAAGGTAATAGGTTGCTGTGTCGTAGGAAGTGAAATAATAATCTTATTGCATTTGTCAAATATTATTATTAACATGTTTGTTCATATAATATGTAGCTAATGTTGCAGACTCTAATGTGGACAGTGGAATAACTAAAATCCATAGTTGGCACCAATATCCTAGACAATGACTATAGAAAACCTGTTTGGTATCTTCCTATCCCGAGACACCTCTTTCTCTGCATCCGTATTATACGTAAATGCCTACATCATTTGCCAGAATCGTGACGTATCTTCAGGTAAAACAATGTCGTCTTTCCGAGGGAGAGAAGATGTTATAGCTGCGGCTGAAATTCGCAAGGATGGTGTTCTGAAAAGACTTAAAGATTTTCAGCGAGGTGTAGAATTTGTATATCATTGTAATGAGGCATTCTATATGCTATATTCAAATAAGAATATGTTGTTACGGAAGAAAAAGAAAAGAGTCGTAGTGAAACTGAGCAGCTGGATTAACGTTCAATAATTCTCAATCTGAGTCAATGGCAAAGAAAATGAGAGTAGATATTCCAGTTCGACAATCACCATCTTCAAATAAGAAAGAAAGAAATGTTTTATGTGTAGTATGTGGGAAAGAGAAACACAACGGAATTAAACAAAAGTGCAGAATATGTGGATCAAATCGTGCAACTACATTTTCATCCGCAACTATGTTCTTTAAAGATGACGGATTTACGAGAACTTGTGACTTGGAGAATGAATTACCTGTTTTCGGTGCAGATCTCTATTATCATAAGGCCTGTCTTGAGCACTATCTTCTGAAGTTCAATAAATATTCTCAGAAATCAGATAGCACAACTACCGAGTCGAAGAAAACTAATAAAAATGGAGTGCTTAATACAGTGGCGCCAATTATCGAGAAACTATTGGATGAGAGTGTGGATTGACATTGTCGTAAATTCGAGACTTCATTAATGGAAACGGTAAACTGATTTTCAATAACAACGAAGTTAAACTTTGGAGAAAAAGTAAGGTTTTCGAAGCCTTCGAAAATAAATAAACCGATTCTAGGTTTGAACTCATTATTTAATGCCGAAGAAGTAGCTGACAAACTAAGATCGATTAACATACTTACGAGTGCAGCGAAAGAAGTACGAACGGCTCTTCTTCAGGTTTCGGTATTGAAGGAGAATTTGGGGATAGTCAACAACTTCATAAGTCCTGGCCAACAACTAGAATTCCTCAACCTCTTTTGGATTTCCTAGCAGAAGTGCTACAAGTGGTCAAGCTGAACATCATATCTGGGACGCAAGCGAAGATCTACATATCACTGACGAAGACAGTGAAAACGATCTTGTAGAATTTTCCGACCAACAAAATCTAAATTTTCAGAATCTATTGAAGTCAATCTTCCAGACTTTATTCTATAATATATATCGTAGTAGAAAAGCAACTCCCATGCATTTGATGGTGGCACACTCAATTCATGAGAAATGCAAAATCAGACAATTGATCTCAACTATGAATAAATTAGGTGTGTCAGTTGGCTATAAAGATATCATGCAAGCACGAAGCAACCTTGCACAATATACACTAAAGACCTGTTTCTCCATCTTGTCTTTTTCAAGCCACTTTCAGGAGAATAGTTTCACGGTAGGAGCTGTGGGCAATTTCGACCGTGAAGAAGCCACTCTGTCAGGAATCCGTGATAGCCAAGATACAATCATGGTGCTTTTCCGGGAAGTGCCAACAAAAGTCCCATCGAAACCGAAATTGTCGAAGTCAGTATTAGCAAGACCTGTAGTCATCTTCGATCCTTCCTTCCATCTCAGCAACTGAAGAAATAAGAAAGGAAGGTACAACCTATATCGATTCAAAACACGCTGACAATTTTCCCGAACTGTATGATTTGGACATCGATAATCAGCGTCAGAAGGAGTTTACTCAAGACATAATGCATGCTGCATACGAGCTAGAAACTAAAGAATCCACTCTAACGCGGGATACTGTGAATGCGATAATAATGGATTCAGATGTTTCCAAGAAACAAGTTGGCTTTCTTCCAGTACTGCCGTATCCAGTAACGGAATATAATAGTGTATACACAGCAATGAAAAAAAAACTTCCAGAGCCTCCTTATACACTTAAACCAATCTTCAATGCCTGTAGTACGTGACGAAGAGGTGTATCACATTGCTGCCGAAATTCAACTTAGGAGCAATGAATTTTCAAACACTGTCCTCATGCTAGGATCATTCCACATGACCTTGTCTGTACAGGAAAGTACATTTCTGCTAGTGGGTTGGAGTCTCTTTTCATAGAAAATTTTTGGGTCCAAAGTAACCGAGAGTATTCTAAAGGGAACTATCTACGTTAGGGCAGTGAGAGGGCAGGGCAGGTGAATATTATACGTCTGTCATCCAGCAGTTCGTTGACACTATGACTATTATGAAAGAAAGTCAAGCTTAACATTCTCTTATCAGTTCATAGAGTTGGGCATTAATTCAGATGAAATATCCAAGCTTTGCAGAACTTTTCAGAGAAACTCAGCTCAATCTCAGGGCAGTGCCGCTGCCTTGAACAGTTTTTACATATTTTATTTCTGTTAAAAAGCCTTATAAGAGCTGACCGAGAAGGATACTGGCCGCTGCATCTGTGTATAGTACAGCAGTTGCTTCCGGTATTCATGACATTCAATCGAATCAATTTCCTGTGGTGCGCGTCCCTCTATCTTGAACAAATTAGAAATTTGGAGACTCAACACCCGGAAATAGATGCCCAGTTCATGAATGGTCATTTCGTAGTCAGAAGAGCGAACAATGTATTTAGCGCAGTTGGTGCTGATATGATACTTGAACAGACTATAAATAGATCTAAGAAATCATCGGAAGAAATTATGGGTCAGACGCAACTATGAATTACACCGGAGTGTATATTACGGAGTGGGAACTGTCGTACCACGGAGTTCATTTGACATGCCGAATCTTCAGTCAGATTCTTGGTATATCCCAAACAGACCATGAGTTCCTTGGTAATGTACTTGAAGTTCGTAACTCTGTTAAGAGAATGGTAGAATTTTATGGAGTGCAGGGAAAACCCGTACAAAGTTCACAGTCCTGTGAAGTTGTACCATTTCATGCCGCATGAAGTTGTACCAGATTCTAATGCAGAAGAAATCCTGAATTACCTGACACGTAGCCATGAAGCTTATGTGGCATTCCGAAACGAGCGATTTTTGTACAAAACAACTCCATTGTCGAAGACCATTCACAGACGAAACTTCCACTCTTTCGTCAAGCAAATAAAGTAATCTACTTTGTCTACTTTGCAAAAGTTGTTGGGACCGTCTGAGTATGTCTCCAAAGGAAATTCATCAATGAATACGGCAACTATTGCTGATGTTATGAACCAACTTTGTAAAACTCGAGTGAAAGGTTTACAAACATTTGCTGATCTGTTTGATGTATTCTTCAGGAGGTGCAGCAATGTTTAAACACGCACCCGCAGGGATTTTATGTGTCTAATCACCTCGGTCAAAAATGTGCAAAGACAGCAAAGGGTAACCGCCTCACCTATATTACTAACTAATCTGTTATGTACACATTCCTACCGGTGCAAATGGAGAGATTTTTGGCTTTCTCGGAAAACAAAATTGAAATCCAAGATGTCTTAAAAGACTACCTCTGCCCAAAAGCAAAGCTTATCGTCTTTGAAATGTATCTGAGTGAATTACTGCTTGAAAATGGTGCAACTCCTGCTATATCTGTTACTGCCTCTTCAATTGTTCCAAAAATTACATGAGTATTTCATGTTGGGTGTCAGTAATTTTACATTATGCTCTGAAAAGAAATATGTAAATATTCTCTAAAGCACAGCTAAAGTCATGTATTCGTAAGAATTTTGAAACTGTAGAAAACCTTAGTTAAAAATTACTAGCTCTCACAAGCACACATGATATTACCATCAAATTAAGTAAATTCTCATGACATCATAGTCTGCAAAATTAAAAATTATAATAATTACATTAGCTACATATTATATGAACAAACATGTTAATAATAATATTTGACAAATGCAATAAGATTATTATTTCAGTTCCTACGACACAACAACCTATTACCTTTAATTTATCGATAAAATGAATGGACTATTTTAATTTGTTAAAAAGTAATATCCCCCGCGTAGTGAGTGTTTTTCCGATTAAACAGTCCAAAAAACGCTACACCCTGCGCCACTTAAATTTAAATAGTTTCGTCATTTTTTAAGATCTACTAAAGATACTGTTAACGATAGATAGCCAAGATTATGCTCCTTTAATTAGTTTGGGCTGCGTTTTCATATTTTTAATAACTTCATAGTTATTTGTCATGAAATGAAAAAAGAGAAACGAGAAAAACTAATTTTTGGCCCAAATAACCGTTATTTTTAAATATATCGGCAACATGTAAACAATATACTTAGTTTTCCTACTTCTACTATCAATTATCTTTAATTTGGTACAAAAACGAAGTTTCTAACTTGTTTCTGTGAGAAGATATATCAGTTCAAATATAATTTGGTACTTGCGCGCGGGCGCCATTTTGAATATTAAATTTCACAATGAAGGCCCCGGTTGCGGAAGTGTTACCTTCGATTTTTTTCATTAATTGATCACCCTCTAACAGGTTCTGAAGAGATCTGCTGTCATCTCCGATTTTTCTACAGCTCTTATGGACAGAGCCTGGATTATTAATGAGGAACATCGTAGTCTAGTGGTTAGAGCGTTGGATTCATATCCGCGTTAGCGTCGTGAGGCAAACTGGGGAGTCGCGTGAAAACAAGACGTGACAGCCACTAGGTCTAGAAAGCTCCAGACGGTTCCTGTTAAGGATAGGCTGTCGCAGCGCACTGACCATCTGCTCGCCGCTAGGCTAAACTTAGTTCAGACGATCGCTAGTAGATGGCGCTGAAGCAGGCTTAGGCTCACAAATGGACCGTTACGCCAAATGACTTGGCTTATACTTCAATACAGTAGATAGAACTCGATTTGATATCTTAAAAAAGCATCGCAGTATATGAGACAACTTTAGCAACATTTTTCACACAAATACTAACTACTCTCGTAATAAACAAGAAGATTGTCTCTGGTTCACGACATCTCGGGTTCGATTCCCAGTGGGAGATCATTGAAATTTGAGCAATACTTCGGATTCCACCTTAAGTTGTAGATTATTGCAGCGGCGTAAGCAGAATTTCATCAAAGCGGAATCAAGTACTTAATCTGGGGGGGGCGGTGGCTCAGTGGTAGAGCGTTCACCTTCGGTGCTTGGGGTCCCTGGTTCGATCCCAGCTCGCGCCGTGTGGACCTTGTGGTGGACAAACACCGTGCCCGTGGGCTTTCTCGGGGGTTCTCCGGTTTCCTCCCACTCTCTTTATTCCACCATTTCACTCATTTCTCATTACCACCGTCTCCTTTTGCATAACCAGCATAACCGGGGGACGTTAAACTTAAAGATTTCATTTCATTTCAAGCACTTAATCTCATATTCTTCCGAAACATTTCGTGATTTTTATATATTTCAACATATTATCTTGCTCAAAGGGGGAGATTTAAACTCCGATATTCGCCTTGCATATACACCACTGATTCATGTCTCATATAGCATCCGTGCTCAAACTGGATGCTAAACCACAACACGAATCCCTTCTCTTTCTTGGCTCAAGGTTTCTTTCTGCCTCTCTTTGTAAAATTTGGTTCCTACATCACGCACTGGACAGCTTAAAAGACTGATAGGATGGTTCAACTTTATCAAAACATTTAATAAAATAAAAAGTAGCGGTGTCACGGGTTCACCACGTAAAAGAATTTGGTTTGAATGTCGTGATATGTTATCAATTAATATTGACACGGAAAGTAGTAATAAATATATATGTCTGCCTCTTTCAGTAGATACAGTAGAGATAAAATGTATTTTTGGGACACTTAACTGATCGCAGAAATCAGCTTCTCGCTATCTGTTACCGTTTTATACTCTATAAAGATGAACGTTTAACAGGAAGTTGTTAATTTCTGGTTAATAAAGGTTAATAAAGGGTTAAGAGCAAGGGCGCCGATTTCTATCTAAATTTGGGGAACCCATTCAGATGCAGAAGGTATATATATGAACATTTTAAGACAAATTGCACTCTAATTATTATTCCAAATATTGTATACTCATATATACAATAGGGGGCCCACATGAGCTTTGGGAGGGCCCGGCCCCCCAGGATCGGCGCCCTTGGTTAAGAGGGAAGACAGTAGCTATTCTTAGAATGCTAATTCGATTCCAAAAAGATTCCTTTCTCCCCATTCCTTATGCTTTTTTGTATAAGAACCACATGGTGTAACAGCCCTTTGTGTGAATGAACCGCTCCAATGCCATCTGAACGTTAGCGACCCTCTGAATTACACCCAAACTAGGGATGAACACGTGGTGAGTGGGCTGCGTCGCCCTGTCTCTTAACAGGCGTATAAGGAGCTTTCTCCAACTATTGACTCTCCCGCTTTCCTCACGACGCTTTGTGAACGTCGGAAATTCGAAAGCACCGGATGAAAATCGGATCTGGAAAAGAACCGGCTTTAGCCACTAAACTACGGTGTCCGCTTTCTCTTTTCTAGAATAATATTGTAAATCAATATTGAAACCGGAAGTTGCAGTGGACCTCTGTCACTTCCGGTCGTAGTAGAGAGATAAGGATGGAGGTGAGATGCATTCTTGTGACGTTTAATTGGTTTCCGGAAACAGCTTCTCACAATCTATCACCATGTTCGTTCTATAGTGATCAACTTGCAAACCGGAAATGGTTGATTTCTAGCACTTCCCGTTTGAATACCACCTTCTTCAATGAACTCGATTTCTAATTTTTTGATCCTGTACATCCTGGCCAAAATTGATGGTGATCCATTGAGCATTTCTTGAGAGTTCTCTTGTATCCCACAGGGAATGACAGAGTCAATATATCCTAGACACTGGCGCAAATCCCGGGAGATCAGGGGAACATATCCCCCAATCCTTGAACTGGGGTGACCCCCTCCCCAATAATCCGACTTGAAATGTGTTTTCCGGAGAGAAATGTGATGATTTGTGTCCGACTGTCACTTCATCTACATCGCCTGATATATAATATACAACAGGTTCAGAAATCAGATTCACCTACCGTAATAGGAGTCTTATGACCCCGCCCCCCCCCAAAAAAAAATAAGCCTCAAATCTGCCCGCCTATCAATATTGAAGACAACTCTGCTACCTGATCCTTCACAACACTGGCATCTCTGGCATGTAAATTTTTTTTTTGGGGGGGGGGACATAAAAAAAGCTATTTAAATGGTACTACCTAACCCAAGCTATTTATATGTATTATCTTCGATTCCATTTGTTACTTTCACGGACCCCCTGAGAACTCTGAATATTATATTCAAAATACGGTTGTTAGTAAATAAATTCAATTAGAATAAAATATGGAATATTTTGTACTTCAAAATATT
Organism: Thermobia domestica; assembly: GCF_964235325.1. Classification (NCBI taxonomy): domain Eukaryota; kingdom Metazoa; phylum Arthropoda; class Insecta; order Zygentoma; family Lepismatidae; genus Thermobia; species Thermobia domestica. The sequence goes on from NC_137466.1 coordinate 214,242,425, forward strand.
GGGGGGGACGCGTCCCCCTCGCCCTTCCCCCCCGCCAGAGACGCCCATGCTCCACAACATTGTTTTTCAACTTTATAAATATATTGAACATCGCTTAAAAAAAAATATGAGAATAGTCTTACCTTACCCTCCCCCCCCCCAATGTTGAAGACAGATTTGTGCCGATGAATATAGAAAGCAATTTTGGTTGGTAAACTCTGACTTAATGTCATGGGTGAGTTTTGTACCACCTTGTTTTTACCCTGATGATATTCAAATTTCATTTCTGTTTACTCGTCCCTTGTCGAGTTTTTAAGTTATTATTTGGATGAGTTTTCTTGGTAAAAGCACACGTTTCCAAGAAAAAAAGTCTTATGAAACAGGATTTAGTTTTGATAAAACGTACATTTTTTTTCTGTATTCTTCATTTCGTATTCATGTGTGTGTGTGTGTATGTGTGGGCTTCGTAAATTTATATTAGGTCACGAGTTCGTTTCTGTTTGTGTCCTTTTGAAGTGTTCAGCTAACTGCTAACAGGTGAAAAGATTGATGTTCCGTTCCACGGTCTTTGGTTCTCTTGGGGAGTTTGTTTGAAGATACGACAAAAAAAAAAAAAAAAAAAAAAAAAAAACGAGCATATGTGACAAAAGGGAAGGGGTTGAAGGGGGGACAGAGAACGATTGATGAATGTTAAGGGGTACAATCTGAGTAATCATTCACGCTTCTTGCCAATTCCTTTGGCTCTTTGATTTTTTTCCGTTTTTTTCCTTTGTTTCCTCTCCTCTTTTATCGCTTTTCTATTTCACCACAAAAGGAAGACCTTGGCAAACATCAAACCCCAAAGTTACAAGGTCAACATTAACTTTTGAGGATTAAAGACAAGACACACACACACACACTCACACACATACACACAGACAGACAGAAAGAGAGGGAGAGAGAGAGAGGAAAAGAAAAAGGAGAAAAGAGTAAATTAATCTAGTTGAACCAAGAAAAAGACTGAATAATGCTTAAAAAAAGAAAGAAAGAAAAAAAGAAAAATCGAAATGCTCCTGTATCAGCTTGAAAGCTAACACTTTTCCTGAAATATTGTTTAAAATAGGAGTGTCCAAACCGCGGCCCGCGGGCGAGATGTGACCGGCAATTTATCTTTCATTGTATGTGAGATGAGTATCGATTTTAGATAATATCACGCTTTTTTCTACCTTTACAATATGTTTTGTAAGGAGCGGAAATAGATATTAGGGAACACCGTAATATAGTGGTTAGAGCGTTGGATCCATGTCTGCGTTGTCCTGAGTTCGATTCCCCGGCCGGTGCTTCCCAATTTCCGGCGTTCATCTAGCGTCGTGTCGTGAGGCAAACTGGGGAGTCGCGTGAAAACAAGACGTGACAGCCACTAGATCTTGAAAACTTCTGATGCGTCTGTTAAAGAGAGGGCGTCGCAGCGGGTTGACCACCTTCTCGCCGCTAAGCTGGGCGTATTTTAGCCGGTCGCTAGTAGATGGCGCTGGAGCAGTCTTAGGCTCACAAATGGGCTGTCACGGCAAATGATTTGGTTTAGATTTTGGAGGTAGATTTTAACCGTGGATTAGTCAAATTTAAAAGATAAATACAGAGCAAGTCAAGATGATAGACCGGATTTCAGAAATTTATTCTGTGAAATCTAATATACATATGTTATTGTGAGACATGTCTTAATAAAAGTAAACTGTCAAAGTTTGCTTCAAACGTACCACAAGTGTTCTATGTGAACACCTCGCGTAACACGGAACATATCAACCCGATAGTCTATCTCCTGCCAAACCATTTGTACCATATTGCGGTTAATATCAGCTCATTTCATACTCACTTCTGACTCTGGTGGTAGAAAGTAGAAACACAGCCTGGAAGCACATATCTCACAATAACATATGTTTTTATTAGATTACACAGAATTCATTTCTGAATAATTTTGACTTGCCCTGTATATTTTAAAGATAAGTTGAATATATACGAGGGTGGATTGGAAAGTTCATGGCCTGACCTACAAAATTAGAAAATATTTTGATAAGTTGTGTTTTATTTTTACACACAATCCCCTCGATTCAGATACATTTACGTTACCTTACCGGTAACGCTACTATATTACATCTTAAGAAATGATTCCTCGAGACCTGCAAAATATCCCAATGCAGCACTTTTCACTAGGTTTCTAAACAAGTGAAAGTCCAAGGGGACCAAATCAGGAGAATAGGGCGGGTTCGCTAAGAGTTCGAACCAACAGGAATGAATTTCTGCCATGGATGCAAGTGACGTATGAACGCGCGCATTGACCTTCTGACTTTCGCCACACTGATAAAAATCCGTTATCCGCATAGCTGTATATTGTATAAATATACGGAATCCTTATGTTTACTACGGAATTCAGTACGGACCATACGTAATCTATATCTTACATACTTTCCCCGCTTAGATATTACATCATGTCGCTGCAGGATGTTTGACATCTAACAGTCTTCCGTATATTACATACATATACGTATGTTACATACGTCCGCTGTACGGTACATACGTCCATCTGTATGTGAGATCCTGATCGCCTATATACGGTTCTTTCGTTCGTACGGAAAGTATATTTATTCGGAACACTTGTACGAAAAGTACGCATAAAATATACTTTTTCAGTTATACGCATGTTGTGCGTTAACTCCAAATACTACAGGATTTACACACGTAACGTGCATTTTTTATGTACGCCACATACTTTATCTCTCAGTGCATGTCATAAATTTCGTCACTTCCGTCGACTTAGCGCCTTATAAACTTCCCACCTAAAACAATAGAAAAACAAAATTTTACACAGTGACTACCAACGGATATAGCTACGTAGCTAATGCATACAAATATAAAATAATTGCTTCCTTGCTAGTCAGACGATGAACGTTCCAATCCATCCTCGTATATGAGAAGATAATTCCTGCATTTTTTTTCATTGTAGAGTGCACTTAATTTATGTGACTCTTCAAAAATATGCCTCCGATAACGAAACTTTCTCAATATGGAAATAAGAAAGATAATACAGAAATTATTCTCTGATCATTGATTGAATTTATTTTTAAATAAATTTTTATCTTATTGCTTGAATTTGGTTTGAATTGTACCCAGGCCCGTAGCCAGCCCTGAAGTTAGGGGGGGCGATCCAACCATATTATAGTTCATTTGCAAGCCTACCGTGAAATTTTAGGGAGGGCAGCAAAAATTTAGGGGGGCCGGACCCCCTAGACCCCATGGATATGGGAATGATTGTCCCTAATATTGTTGCTTCCTATTTAAATATATTGGAAAGATAGGGAATGTGCTGCCATCTATTAGTTAATAGAGCAAATTTTAACATACCTTAGGAACCTGCGTCATCAGCATTTTTTCAGCTGTCTTCTATATATGTAAAAATGAAAGTGAGTATGTTTATGACTTAATAATTCTTGAATCATCCAACCGTTCTAAATCAAATTTTCAACATAGATGATGTTTGGGCCTGGGATGGTTTTTATTATTTCACTTTGACGGTGCGACTTAAGGGAGTGGGAGAGGAGAGTTATTTTAAAATGATAGAAAATAACCTGATATTAATGTCGAATCCACAGTTTTCGGGGTCGCTGAGATGAACAGTGACAACTCCCATTAGTACTCCTAAGGAGGGATAGTGACATGTAAAAATAATTGAAAATGACTGATATTAGTGTCAAATTCATAGTTTTTTGAACTGCCTAAGTTGATTGGTGACAGTTTTGGTGCCCGTTATGTCCAAAAATGAAATGCATTCTCCCCGTACGAAGAACAAGCATTTTGTTAGTTGATTTATATGAAGAATTATTTTGGCTGTTTTCTTTTGAAAGGAACTAAACACGTATGAGAATTTTCTTTTTATTTCTTTCCACTACCGTATTCTTTTAAATTCATTCATTTGTATGCAGGACACATACGTGTTAGATAACGAAATGACTACATGATTCGCTTTGTGACTCACTTGTTCCTTGGCTAATAATACTTTTGACTCTGTCGGTTTTTTATTCACTTGGGTTGAAACAAAATTATTTTTCTTTATTTCCTTCCTAATTTAAAAACTAAATGACATAGCTAGATGCCATGAATTTTTTACACATCCATACATTTACATCCACATCCACCCCCCCATATATATATACACACAGTGTGTTTGAAAAAGAATTCCCTAGTTTTAATGTGTCCTAGAACCTGTAGAAAGTGGCGTACACTATGCTAGTTTGTGGTGTTTGATTCATCAACTCTCCAAGTTTGGCTCCCCTGCAGTTGACAGATGTGCTTGATCTTGAGACGGCACCAGTGCCGTTTTTTTCCCCTCTATTTCCTCAGTTCAGCTCAGGCAAGCCTGCATTGCAGAGCAACTCAGCAACCATGTGAACTCCTCAACAGAAAGTGCAGTGTGTTATTTGGCTTGTGAAAAGTGAGTCAGTTATAACAGTGCAACGTAACTTTAGACGTCAGTATGGTGGTGAACCACCTACAGCAAAAATTATCCGCCATTGGCTAAAGTCTTTCAAGGAAAAAAATGAAATTAAATGAAATTTTTCGTTTTACGTCCCACACTTATGCCGGCTAGGCTAAAGGAGACGGTGATAATGAGAAATGAATGAAATGGTGGAATGAAGAAAGTGGGAGGAAACGGGAGAACCCCGAGGAAACCCACGCACACAGTGTTTGTCCACCACTTCAAGGAAAGAAGTCTTTCAAGTTGAATATCGTCTCGACGTGTGCAGGGCCACAAATGGATCTCACGTTGAAGTCTATCAACATTAAACAATACTTGAAGTAATTCTCTTTCATGATATGTACTCATTGATGTAAGTTTTCATTCATTTCCCAATTAAATTTATACTTAAAACTCGGGAGTTCTTTTTCAAACACCCTGTATATATATATATATATATATATATATATATATATATATATATATATATATATATATATATATATATATATATACAGGCGCGGATCCAAGGGGAGGGCTATAGAAGCTGTAGCCCCTCTTGACGCCCAGATATACACTGGATAAAAAGGGGTTCAATCTTACTTTCTTCGTGTAAGATTGATATATATCGGGTGTTCAAAAGAATGGCGCCCACGGAGCACAACACTATTCTACAAGTCCTAATAATTCAATATATATATATATATATATATATATATATATATATATATATATATATATATATACTTTTCGGATCTTTCTCTGGAAACACGAATTGCACTATGTTGCACCGTTGCAAATAAAGAACAATAGAGTAGATATACTGATCTATCACATAGTTGCATCGATTCTTTCCAGATAGCAGCTAAAGTCGATATAGAGTAATACTAGTAATACTACACTACTACTTATTAGTGTAGCAATCGATTTAACAGCTTGATGTATTTGTAGGGAGAGTGATGTTAATAGTTCCAAGTTAATCTGCGACGTTGCCTCATTGAGAAATTTTTGATTCCTTATAGCGGCTAAAGAAGGCACCAGAGGGAAAACCAACATATAACATTTTCGCTTTATTTGAGAGTGTAGAATAATGCTGCGTCGAGGTTCGTGGGCGCAATTTTTAGAACTTCCGATATATATAGTTAAGAAGATTTAAATTTTGTGAATTCACTTAATGTGAAATTGTTACATTTGTTGTAGTCATTTTTTTTTAAATGGTGCTCACTATAAAAATAAGGAAGAAGTTATTTCATAAATAAGTGAATTTCGGTATACATAATTCCCGGCGGGAGCTCAAGTGGTTCGGATTCCACGTTAATCAGTAGGTCCACGTCTTATATACCCTCGCTGCTGAAAGTGACGTTAAACTCAAAATCATCTCGACTCGGTCTACAGTGTGACACTACGGTAGATTTCGAAATTATACGAATTCAATACTTAAAGCATTCATTTATAACTACTGGTTGGAATAGAGCACTGGTGCCCAAACTTATAAAGCTTCTGAGCTACTGTACCGTTTTTAAGTTCTACTCTGAGCTACTGTACCGTTTTTAAGTTCTACTCTGAGCTACTAACCAAAAGAACTACCAACCTTGTTTTTTTAAAAAATCTTACTTTTGTTTACTTTCTATAAACTTACATTTCTAGTAGCTAAATATTAAATCAAACTATCCAAGTTAGCAAGTGTCTAATATACACATGAAAAACATATCATGCACAACCCCGCGCATATACAATCAATTATTAGATGGGGCTGACAACTGAAGTTGTCCCAAGAGAAAGAAGCAGTTGTTGTTGTCAATGCTCCTTGTCGTTAGCGTCAGCTCAGTGGAGGAATCAAGATTAGCCAACCGGGGCGTTAACGCGAATTATCGTCCTGTTCTTTGGATGCTGAATCCATTTCTAAAAGCCTAATTTCAACCACTTTCGGTTTTTACCTGTTCTTCGGACGCTGAATCTATTTCAAAAAGCCTAATTTCAACCACTTCCGGTTTTAACCTGTTCTTCGGACGCTGAATCTATTTCAAAAAGCCTAATTTCAACCACTTCCGGTTTTAACCTGTTCTTCGGACGCTGAATCCATTTCAAAAATCCTAATTTCAACCACTTCCGGTTTTAACCTGTTCTTCTGACGCTGAATCTATTTCAAAAAGCGTAATTTCAACCATTTCGGTTTTAACCTGTTCTTCGGACGCTGAATCTATTTCAAAAAGCCTAATTTCAACCACTTCCTTTTTTAACCTGCTCTTCGGACTCTGAATCCATTTCAAAAAGCCTAATTTCAACCACTTCCGGTTTTAACCTGTTCTTCGGACGCTGAATCTATTTCAAAAAGCCTAGTTTCAACCACTTCCGGTTTTAACCTGTCCTTCGGACGCTGAATCTATTTCAAAAAGCCTAGTTTCAACCACTTCCGGTTTTGACCTGTTCTTCGGACGCTGAATCTATTTCAAAAGCCTAATTTCAACCACTTCTGGTTTTAACCTGTTCTTCGGACGCTGAATCCATTTCAAAAAGCCTAATTTCAACCACTTCCGGTTTTAACCTGTTCTTCGGACTCTGAATCTATTTGAAAAAGCCTAATTTCAACCACTTCCGGTTTTAACCTGTTCTTCGGACGCTGAATCTATTTCAAAAAGCCTAATTTCAACCACTTCCTTTTTTAACCTGCTCTTCGGACACTGAATCCATTTCACAAAGCTTAGTTTCAACCACTTCCGGTTTTGACCTGTTCTTCGGACGCTGAATCTATTTCAAAAAGCCTAATTTCAACCACTTCCGGTTTTAACCTGTTCTTCGGACGCTGAATCTATTTCAAAAAGCCTAATTTCAACCACTTCCTTTTTTAACCTGCTCTTCGGACGCTGAATCCATTTCAAAAAGCCTAATTTCAACCACTTCCGGTTTTAACCTGTTCTTCGGACGCTCAATCTATTTCAAAAAGCCTAATTTCAACCACTTCCGGTTTTAACCTGTCCTTCGGACGCTGAATCTATTTTAAAAAGCCTAATTTCAACCACTTCCTGTTTTAACATGTTCTTTGAACGCTGAATCCATTTCAAAAAGCCAAATTTGAACCACCTCCGGTTTTAACCTGTTCTTCGGACGCTCAATCCATTTCAAAAAGCCTAATTTCAACCACTTCCGGTTTTAACATGTTCTTCGGATGCTGAATCCATTTGAAGAAGCCTAATTTCAACCACTTCCGGTTTTGGTAGAGTATTATGGGTCGTGATAATATATTCTCTTGACACGCTGAATCGATTGCAGAAAAATATTCGTAGCTATATTTGACCATTTTTGTTTTATGGCGATAAATGTTGAAATTGGAAATGGTTAATTTGAACCACTTCTGGTTTGAATAGTGGGTTAACCGAGGAGATGGAATCTATCCTTAGGACGCTAAATCGGTTACAAAATAATGGTTGTCGATATCTTTTTATCGTTATGGCTTTGATACCTGTCGACAGACGGACAAAGTCGTTCTCTAAGACTTCCGACACTGATGCATAGCATAGTATAGAAGTCTAAAAAAAGTGTTAAATAATAGATTGTATTAATTGATGTTTGTTTTTTCCCTAAAAGTGACGCCATACTTCTAACAATGACGTCATTACTAAAACAAAAGATGAGTGGCGTTGGAAAGACCCTTACGAATTTCTCTCCAAAAGCATATAACGGATAAATCACGGAACTGCTTTTAGGTATTATCACGACTCATGCGAATCTAGAACATAGGCGCAACTAGAGCAGGGGCCAGGGGTGACCAGTCCCTTCCTAGAATATCATTGGAATACAGGGAGTATAGTGGCTCAGTGATTGAGTGTTTACCTCCGGTGCGTGGAATCGTTGGTTCGTTCCTCGGTCAAGTAAGTTTGTAGTGGACAACACCGTGTTACTGTTTTTATCGGGGTAAACCCTTTGCTCCCCCATTCTCATTTCACTAATCCTTTCATCATCATTAATTTGCCTTAATCGTCATCTCCCTTAGCCTAAAGGGGCATAATGGGGGACGTTAAACTAAAAGATGTACTATTCAACCACACGTTGAAACTATGGTTGTGAAAGGTTCTTTCAGTTCTTAGATGTTAGGTGCTTAGCAAAATATTCTAACTTTAGTTACTCTAATTCTTTAGAACAGAAGAGTTATGGAGACGAAATCTATACCTAACAATAAATTTATAGTTGTCTGTTTTTCAACCTCTCTTCCCAAATCTTACAGAACTCTGCAAAATCTTACAGAATGTATTTGTGTTGAAAGATTATGATTTTATTTATTTATTTTAGTTAACAATTGCCCTCTTTCTCTGTGATAAAGATAACTTTATTTTATTCATAATGTTATACTGCAGAAAACAGATAAAGGAAACCACAAATTGTTTGTCTGGAAGTATACGGACATAATCTTGCTTTAGTGGAAAGTTTTATGGTTCATGTGCAGAATAACATGAGATCAATGGTTCTTGTGAATTGCCTCTACTCCGATATAGCTTGGCTGTTATCACATGTCCTTTGTATGCAAAAACAATGGTTATGATTTGTATTCACATTTGTTCAAGGTATATATATATATATATATATATATATATATATATATATATATATATATATATATATATATATATATATATATATATATATATATATATTTGGTAAAAATTAAATAAAAAAAATTAAAGGCAAGTTCCTTCATTTCGTTGTGTAAACTGTGCTATGTATCACATTGTGTTTTTGGAACTACAACCATGAATAACACGGAATATATATTTTCAATTTTTATTAATTCAGAGAATGACCCGAAGGAGGTCACTTCACTGGGGATTCAATCCATTTTTCAAGGGGGGGGGGCACGGTGGCTCAGTGGTAGAGCGCTTACCTCTGGTGCGTGGGGTTCCTGGTTCGATTCCCATTCAAACAACATCATGTCCGTGGATCGAGAATGGGAGGCACTTTCCTTTCCTCCCCATTCTCATTCCACCAATTATTCCATTATCATTCGCTTGCCTTAATTATACCGCGCCCCCTTAGGCTCAGTGGTAGAGCGTTCAGTTCCGGTGCTTGGGGTCTCTGGTTCGATCCGAGCTCGCGCCGTGTGGACTTTGTGGTGGACAAACACTGTTCTCGTGGGTTTTGTCGGGGTTCTCCCGTTTCCTCTCACTTTCTTCATTCCACCATTTCATTCATTTCTCATAATCACCGTCTCCTTTAGCCTCACCGGCATAATCATGGGACGTAAAACTAAAAAAGATTTCATTTTCATTTTTTCCCTTAGCTTAAAAGGGCATAATCGTGGGACGCTAAAATGAATTACATTTCATTTCATTTTTGCTATTGCTTCCTTGTAGATTTAATGAAATCCTGGAGTAATTACATAAATATGGTATGGGATATGGAATAGTTGGTTCGGAAGCTATTTGTTATATGTATTTAATTAGAGTTTTTGGGTTAAGTTTAGAGTTACCCCTCCGCTTTTTATAAAAATCAGGAAAATTTACGGGAGAAATGAGGTGAGAAATGATAATTTGAAGTTTTTATTTGATGTTTAGGAACGTAAGTTCGGCGGGAGAATTACGTTTAATACGAGAAAAGATATGTGGAAGTTAGTACTATTTGCCGGATGCTGAAGCATTCGCGGAAGGTTTCAGCAGCATGGTAGTTGTAAAATATGGCGAATATGGCAAACAGGTGTAACGGATGCGCAAAAATAATGAGGAAACCTTTTAAATTTTTGTGAAGCCCACGGAGTAATGAAGTTAAGCGAAATATAACAATTTTTAATACTTTAAGCACTGTTTTTTGTATGTTGCAAAGTCCAAGGGCACCTTCAGACTGGAGTGGCAACTCTAAACTTAAGCCGAGTTTTTAATTAATCTCTATTTTAACGTATAGTGTACAGCGGGCCTAAGGTTCGGACGAATAAAACTATAAACTCTGATAATTTAGTGTTAATTCCTAAACACATTGAGAAATAAAAATGAAATTTAGTTCTAAGATTGTCATTTATTACACATTGTTACAAGTCTCAGATGCGGCAAGTGACCTGCCAATAAAGGCAGAATACCTATGATGATGATGTTACAAGTCTTAAGATTAAAACATTCGAGGATAAATCAAAAAATATCTGTAATGTAGCTATAACTTTTCTTATGTTGTTTATGCTGAGCTCTGTCCTCGTTTATTTTATTATTATGCTGTTGTGGTCACGCTATGAAAGTTTGATCCTGATTCCTTCATTTGTCTTACTTTTGTTGCTGATAGATCATGGCCGCTCAATTAGAAGTTTGCACAACGAACAGCAGCACACCGTTTGGAAATTAGTCATGGTTCTGCCACTTCATCAATACTCACTCGTCTGTCTAACACAACCATATCACGTGAACGCTCAATGTTGTCACCATGTGTGGCCGTAGATGAGCGTCCAGCTCCTTTCTCGTGCGTAACAGTTGTATACGACCATTTTGGAATTTTCCAACCCATTCGTAGACACTTCGTTGCGGCAAGACCAAGGATGTTATAAAATAGAGGATCTGCCTATGTGTATCTTCATCCTATTAAATTAATGAAGCCAAAAAACAACTGAGCATCTGCAAGTCTGATTGGCTACTCTCACTTTTGCCATCGTCTGATTGCCTACTTTCGTTTCCGCCATGATTGTTGGCTCAAAACATTGCGATCTTATTGGGCGGAGTGGGCAGAGTAGGGGTGGCAGAACTGTGACGTATGGCTTCAAGATTTTGTTGTAAGGGCAGATCCTCTATTTTATAAGATCCTTGGGCAAGACACTGTTCCCGTATTGTGCCGAAGGTCTTTAATGGATTGCGGCCCCGCTAATACACCTTCCGACCACAAAAACCGGATGATCACTGCTCGTTGTTTCTCTTTGGTGCAAACTTATAATGGAGCGATCATGATACATCTGCATCTGGAGATTATGGAAGAGTTAAGTCAAACTTTCATAGCGTGACCATAACAGCGTAACAATAAAATACACGAGGACAGAGGTCAATATGAACAAGACCAGAACAGCGTAACAATAAAATACACGAGGACAGAGGTCAATATGAACAAGACCACAATAGCATAACAATAAAATACACGAGGACAGTGGTCAATATGAACAAGACCACAACAGCGTTACAATAAAATACACGAGGACAGAGGTCAATATGAACAAGACCAGAACAGCGTAACAATAAAATACACGAGGACAGAGGTCAATATGAACAAGACCACAATAGCATAACAATAAAATACACGAGGACAGTGGTCAATATGAACAAGACCACAACAGCGTTACAATAAAATACACGAGGACAGAGGTCAATATGAACAAGACCAGAACAGCGTAACAATAAAATACACGAGGACAGAGGTCAATATGAACAAGACCAGAACAGCGTTACAATAAAATACACGAGGACAGAGGTCAATATGAACAAGACCACAACAGCGTAACAATAAAATACACGAGGACAGAGGTCAATATGAACAAGACCAGAACAGCATAACAATAAAATACACGAGGACAGAGGTCAATATGAACAAGACCACAACAGCGTAACAATAAAATACACGAGGACAGAGGTCAATATGAACAAGACCAAACAGCGTAACAATAAAATACACGAGGACAGAGGTCAATATGAACAAGACCACAACAGCGTAACAATAAAATAAACGAGGACAGAAGTCAGGATGAACAATGTATGAAAAGCTATAGCAACATTGCGGATAATTATTGACACCTTTGTATTTCCTACATCTCGGTCGAAATATGTTTCAGTTCTTTTACTGTATATATTGGAACATTTAGTTTCACGTTTTCTGAAATAGAATTTACATCAAATATCCTATCGGTTATCAAATATGTTTTCCATAACATTCTAGTTAAGCAATACTAATACTACTACTAATAATAATCGTGTGTGTGTGTGTGTGTGTGATGACTAGAGATACGTACATATTGGGACTCCAATCGTTTGGAAGAGTTCCTGCCTACTTGGGATTACTCTCTAATTTGATAAAAAAAAAAAAAAAATCTCTAAAATTCAGGCATTAAATAAACACTATTTTCACGAAGAAAAGGTTGGATTTGAACCAACAGGTTTAAAGAAAAAATTCTCTCAGGTCAAATGCGATTGGTCTCAGTGATAAAGATGGCGTGGGAGAATATACAACAAATTTGCTTTTTACTATCGAGAATTTTCCATTAAAATGCCACTAGTCTCTTCCTGTTCGTTCATTCAGCAGCAGGTCGTAAATCTTAATGACTCTGACATAATACCTCAGTGGAAATGGTTAACAAGTAGGCTAATCGTGGTCACATGAATGAGAAACAAAGAAGGAGTGCTTTAAAATTAAAAATCTTAACCGTGTGCGGGAGAGAAAATATTATTATGCATACATTTCTCGTTTCAAGTTTCTGTGTTGATTATGTGACTGAGGATCACAATGATATACATTTTCCAGAAAGACAATTGCAGCTTGTAATTCTAATTTTCAAACAAATAATATTTTTTCGTTATTTTGGTTCGCTTAGTTTGTTTCAAGATTAGCGTCATTTTGCAGCACCGAATAAAATACATCTGTAGCCAGAACACTTAAGACAGGGAGCAAGGAGCGAGATAATTTTGGTAGGGTGGGGCCTAACTTAATTTCTCCTTATATTTTTCACTGCTTTTTTAAAAAAATATATTTATCTAAACCAGTGATAGCCAAACTGTTGATCTTGAGCTACTAGTAGCTCGCGGGGACATTTTCGGTAGATCACGTTAATGCTCCTGTTGGCTAACCTTGATTCCTCCACTGAGCTGACACTAATGACACGAGGCGCTGACAACAACTGTTTGTTTCTCCCGCGCAATTGCCATTGTCAGTCTTATCTCACAGTAGACTGTATACGCGTGAGGTTGTGCACGTTATGTTTTTCTTGTGTATATTAGAGATTTGCTAAACGTTATGTTTTTCATGTGTATATTAGACATTTGCTAAACGTTATGTTTTTCATGTGTATATTAGACATTTGCTAAACGTTATGTTTTTCGTGTGTATATTAGATATTTGCGAAACGTTATGTTTTTCATGTGTATATTAGACATTTGCTAAACGTTATGTTTTTCGTGTGTATATTAGACATTTGCTAAACGTTATGTTTTTCATGTGTATATTAGACATTTGCTAAACGTTATGTTTTTCGTGTGTATATTAGAGATTTGCTAAACGGTATGTTTTCGTGTGTATATTAGACATTTGCTAAACGTTATGTTTTTCGTGTGTATATTAGATATTTGCTAAACGTTATGTTTTTCGTATGTATATTAGACATTTGCTAAACGTTATGTTTTTCGTGTGTATATCCTATTTGCTAACTTGGATAGTTTGATTTCATATATACTAGCAATGTAAGTTTATACGAAGCAATAAAGAAATGTTTTTTTTTTTTAAGTTTGATTTTTTTTTTTTTTTTGGTTGGTAGCTCACAGTAGGATTTATAAACGGTACGATAGGTCAGAAGCGCCATAAGTTTGATGACCACTGATCTAAACAAACAACTATAAATTTCAGGAATACTGAAAAATTGTCTTAAGGAAGGGATAAGCACTCTGGCCATCCCTAACTACGGGCCTGGCACAGGGCTATAGATCTACAGCTTAATGTGGGGCCTGAACCACACGAGCTCCAACCGAGAATCGAACCTAGGTCTCACCTGGTCCGGACCTCCCCCAAAAAACTTCCTAATTCAATATACATTTGTACACTTTCTCAATACAAATATACTTGTAAAACACGGAAGTGATTGATGTAGCAAGAAAATTCATCTTACAATTGATCTGTACTCTTTCTATTATAAAAGTAACCTAGTTCTATCATTTTTTCCTGAAAATATAGGTGGAAGTATTTTACAATATATCTATTATTTTTTTTTTTCGCGTACAGAAATATACCGGTTGAATAGTATATAGACGTACTGGCTCGTAGTATTGGAACATCCAACAAAACTTTCTGGGTGAGCGCCAGGTATGGACAAAAACATCTGCGAAAACTTGTATCATTTTCTGTTAAAAAGATGTGTAATTTCCCTGAAATTGTGTTCGGTGTGATAGGATGTTTATAGACTAACAAAACATTACGAGACACTTATTATCTTCCTTCAGGACGCGCTCTTATACTGAAAGATTTACGTAAGGACAATAGTGTGAATCAATGGAAGACAAAATTGACAACGCCGTAACATTAAGAAATTGCCGATTGTTTCAACTGCGAACACGATAGCAAAATGGCAGTTACGTATTTTTTTCTCCAACATCCAATAAAAGTTGGCTACAAACCGTCAAAGGTTTCGCTGGCACTTTGCCATGGATCGTTCAATAAACTGTTCGTCTATGCTCCTTCCTTTCTTCGTCCCCCGAAAGCCATGAACTTCTACCCCCGCCCCTCCTCTCCCCCCCATCAGTCGACACATTCGACCTGTCTCTCTCTATCTCTCTCTCTCTCCAACAACCAACACAACGAAATCACCGCCCCACCGATTCTCTATACCTAGCACAACTTTCGTAGAATGCTCGTCGATGTGTCTCCCAGACTATAACATTACGTAACAGAACACATTGCATTCGGTTTAGCTAGGACTTCGTGCGAAAACTCTTAAAACATCAGAACAGAGAAAATCTAGGTGGCTGCGTACGGTTGAGACAGAAAACATCAAATTGACTGCGACTGCACTTGGAAACAGAAATAAAAATGGCAGATGTGATTTTTTTTTATGGGACTAATTTATTTACATACATAGTTATTTCTTATCCTGTCATTTCAAATTTTGAAACACTAAAGGTTATTAACAATTATCATTAAGTTTTATTTTTTCTATTGTCGTACTTAACATTGAGCTCTTTACTCTATATTAGATGAATACTAATTAATTAATTAAAATAAGCTTGAACTACTGGTGTAACAGTCCTCAAGGGTCAACAAGGGCCTACTAGTCGACTTATGCCACTCAAAGTTTAGGAGTGTTGTTGACCAGCACTAGGGTCGCCACTCCCCAGCTGTTCCGAATTAGGTGGAACACCCCGAAATTTTAGGGAAATGTTCAGCGTCCCGAATTACACCTTAAGACTCACCAAATGATCAAGAACACAAAATATTCTATGGAGGAGGAGGGGGGGAAGGTTCACGATGGTTCAGCGGTAGAGCGGTTACCTTGTCCTTTAACCCTTTCCGAAAATATATTGCCAACAAGTGCAGCCGGAGATCATGTTTAGTAACAAAAAGCTTTTGGTTCTGTTGCACTATATTCGTTTGTAATTCACCATTAATACACTTAACCAGTGTGGCCACCCAGAAAAAAATATTTCGTACTAGTACGATGCAGAAAAAAAGTACTAGATCTTGGGGGAAAAGTACTAAAATTTTATCTGTTTCCGTTTCACTCTTATTTGTGACATTTTACGATATTAATATCTTATTAGAAGGTTTCCGGCAGCTTCCCTTCCCTTGTGGGTGGGGGAGTAACCCCCACATTCTTGAAAGAACCCACAAATTTTAAATTTTTATTTCAAAATTTGATACAAACTGTGCAAACCACTTAGACCCTCCCAATTTTGACTTTACGTCCTCAAACTAAAATTCCTGGCAGAATCCCTGCTTAATTGTCGTATTAGAACTCCTTCCCCCCACCGTAACACTTGCCCCAAAAGCATATGCCGCGATCCATAAAGAAGCACTAGGTTTATCATCCCGTTCCCCGGACCCTTTGAATTATCAAGCGAACAGCAACTGACCACTGCCAGAATTCCTTCTCGTTGGAGGAGGCGACCGGACGGCACCCATGTCCCACTTCCGCTCTTATAAATACCACTGTTAAAAAAAAAAAAAAAAAAAAATAGGCAGAAAAAAAGTTACCAGGAACAGTGAAATTTTCGTGCATTGTCAAATTTTCATGAGATTCCTTTTTCCCTCCCAAATATATTTATGAGAAAAGAAGAGGAGGACAAAAGTACTAGATTCGTTGGTGAACGCACTAGATCTAGGGATGCGCACGAGACGAGTCGAGACAGAATTTTCCTGACAAAATTCGAGTCGAGACACAGATCTTCCAATAGAAAAGTATATATTTTTCGAGTCGAGACATCACTTTTACAGCAGATTTTCGAGACGAGACAGTCTCAAATCTTGTCTCGTGCGCATCCCTAACTAGATCTAGGACGAAGGTACTAACGGTTGCCACAAGGTACTTAACCAAACTAATAAATGAACTGGTTGTAATCAACTTTTTATTTGTAGAATTTATACTAATTTAATGGGTGAATTAAAAAACAAAAGTGTGGCGCTTCTGATTCCAAAGAAAATAAATTCCCCAAAAGGTAAACTTAGATAAGTGAAAAAAAAATAAAGTTTTCCATATTTTTTTATAAATTGTAAGGCAAAAAGTGTTCTTCCGGCAAACCCAGTTAAGAAATGAACATGGTTGTACTCTGTTGAGCACACTTCCAACAAATATTCTGCAAAAGTCTTTATGTATTAAGGCATCATAAGATTGAAGAAAAGCCTTACAGAAACCTTAATCTGGATGTCCGCAGGGACAGGGGGTCTAGGGGCAGGCCCGTAGCCAGCCCTGAAACTTAGGGGGGGCCCGGCTGAAGTTAGGGGGGACCCGATCCAACCATATGATAATTCATCACCATATTATAGTTCTTTTGCAAGCCAACTGTAAAACTTTTAGGGGGCCAGCAAAAATTTAGGGGGGGCCTGGACCCCCCTGAATAAGGGTCTGTCTAGGGGGCCGCCCCCTAAATGTTTGCTGCCCTACCCCCTAAAATTTTCACTGTAGGCTTGCAAATGAACTATAATATGGTTGGATCGTCCCCCTAACTTCAGCCCCCTCTACATTTTTGGGCTGGCTACGGGCCTGGATGTCCGGACCCCAGATTCGAACTTAGGACTTTATGATTACAGAGTAACGACCCTAACCACTTTCTTAAAGCAGAAAACTCTACAACTCTGATTCATTGCACTTAATTTTCTCCTAATTCATTTCGATTCTAAATTCCACAAACACTAATTTAAAAAGTTAAGTGCCGCGTGATAGCACATTGGTCTTACTATTTCCTTTACGGCCACGTGGTGCTAGGTTGGTCTCACACAACCTCTTCTTAGTTTATATCCTGTGCTGACTCATTGAACTCACTTTTTTACATTAAAATCTATAGCAGTCGGTCTGGTAGTAATTAGCAGTCGGTCGGCGAAATTGATAGTCCTACGTGGTCTCATGTGGCTCTAGCCAAAGTGTCAAAAATAGATTGTGCTTTCCACATTACCCAAAGGTCTAATGCATTATTCAAGTCTTTCAAAACTGAGATGAGTCAACAATCTCCTGGAGTAAAAGTACAACAAAGCGTGCAGAAGTTACTGCTATACTAAACTCGTTACTATACTAACTTAAGCGTTCGCATTTCCCCGGGAAAATCCGGATCCGGACACAGTGGTGACATGTTGGTCTCACGCGGTCACTAAGCCTGTTCCGGGCGTCAGCCTATCTGGGGCCGCGTGAGACTAACGTATCATCACAAAAAAAGATCAATATTACACAGTACTGATACTACAGAATTACCTGAAATGATTAAATTACTACTTAGAAGGACAGAAACCAGAAATAAAGAAAATACATTTTGGCCATTGGGGATGTTTTTCTTGCGATATAGTTGGTTGTTAACAGACGAATTCAGAAAATTTGAGGCCGGTTAGAAACGCCCCTGCTCTTCAGAGGGTTTTGAACTCTCAGTAATTTTCACCTCACGGTCGTTAGCCTAATCCCTCGATTAAACTACACTGCCAACCACTAGTCTACTCGTAAGCAGTACTTCACGAAAATGTTGAAATGAAGTAAAGGAAAAGTCTCTGCGGAACGGTTAAGATAAAATTAAGACAATTAAGCGTAGGTGTAGTCCCAAGACTTAAGTATTGCTCAGCACTAAATTAAATGTTATTACTCCTGGTTGTACGCCATGTATTCTGTTTAAATGTATACGTTATAAAGAAACACACACACAAAGAGAGCGAGAGAGAGAGAGAGCAATTGCTATCAATTTAGCTGAATAGGCTAAACATTACCAGTTGTTCGTCCACAACAATATCACTTATTAACAACAACCGAAACCAAATTTGCTAACTAAGCACGCTTTTGTGGTTGCGTCGGCGATGCTGAAAATGCCACAAATGTAATTTGTTTGGTTTTGCTTTCTCTGGGATGATTTATCCGATGTAACTTGCTATTCTAATTTATATTGCAAACCTGAAAAAAAAAAAAATCTCGCTATTCTCTTTGGTAAATGTTATGGCTGGTGTTGCGGTAATTACTCTTTAAAATACAGAAGGACCAGCTTATTCGCAGTGTGTTCCAGGGGGGGGGGGCGGTGGCTCAGTGGTAGAGCGTTCACCTCCGGTGCTTGGGGTCCCGGGTTTGATCCCAGCTCGCGCCGTGTGGACTTTCTGGTGCACAAACACCGTGCTCGTGGGTTTTCTCGGGGTTCTCCCGTTTCCACCCACTTTCTTCATTTCACCATTTCACTCATCTCTCACCATCACAGTTTTCTTTTAGCCTAACCGGCATAAGACGTAAAAATTAAAGATTTCATTTCATTGCATTTTTCGCAGTGTGTTCCGCGATCCACTTAGAATATAGAAGAACAAGGTCTGATTCTTTAGGTTAATACAATGGTATTTTCTTCTACAAGATATGTTCGTATAGCTAAGTAATATCCAGACCTCAATCAGCGAAGTGGCTAAAAGTTTTTCCTGAAGAGTTTCCACGTATTTGCACTGAGAATATTCTTTGCTTGCCATCGACTACTGTAAAATTCATGTGCTTAAATCTAAGAAAACAACAAAGCGCCTGCTGGGTTATACAACACCAACATACGTACTTGTATAATTGGTTGCATAACTGCAGGAGTTAACTAGCTCTATTGTCATCGATGGGGAAAGTTAGTCCATTCTTGGACTTTTTTCTGAAAAATCAAGAACACTATACGAGCTCAACTAAACTCATTCGATCTGGATCAAACTTGGCATATTGGCAGACCTTAACTTAGTACTACACAAGCTTGTGAAATATTAAGGTGGGTAAGTTTTTATTCCCGTATTATGGGTCATCAAATATAGTGTGTGGGCTTAGTAAAATTTTCGCATAACAATTTTTTAGAGAAAAGAATGATGACTTTTTTTTCCGGTGCTCGTTTCTTTATGCCATGTAGTACTCGATATTACAGTAATGCCTTGGAAAGCGAAGCTTATCCGTTTCGGGATCCCACAACTCCATTTTAACAGTATTGGATTTCAAGGTAAATATTAACAATAAAGTTAGCCATGGCTTGTGTTTAAAGGCACCATGTCGGCATTTTCCTATTGGAACTGGAACTATACATAATTTATAACGGCCAGGCGCACTATTCCGACTCGAGAGCTCGAGACGAGGCAGAGCTTTCCCAGTACAAACAGGTAATCTTTCCGAGACGATACCAGTGCGGGAGACCCGTGTTCTGTTTCCGGCGGGAGCTCATGTGGTTCGGGTAACATGTTAAGCCGTAGGTCCATGTAACATAATAGTTCCGCTGCTGAAAAGGACACTTAAGAGGTCCCATCACGGCGAAATTAAAATACCGCTAATTTTATAGTAATTATGTGATATCTTCGAATAGATAAAAGATAATCGAAAAGTGGAACAAGAACTCGCTAGACAATATTATTTTACATGTGAAACCGTTATCAAGACTTACTTATCTGCTTTCAATTTCGAGCCATTTTGAAAATCGGCATTTATTTTCGCGTTTTTAAATGGCTGCAAACGGAAAGCTACTAGGTGACTCGTGATAACGGTACCCCATGCAAAATAATCTTGTCTAGGACGCTCTTGTTCCACATTTTGATTATCTTTTATCTATTTGAAGATATCACATAATTACTGTTAAATTAACGGTATTTTAATTTCGCCGGGATGAAGACTCTTAAGTTAAAAGCATGATTTTAAGTTGGAAATACAGTATTTTTTATTTTATTTAATCCTTCACATATTTTGATACATAGTTTAAAAATAGATTCATTTAAAAGTACCATTGGAGTTGAGTTGATTTTGAGTTTAATGCTCCTTTCAACAGCGAGACTATATGAGACGGGACTTACTGATTAACGTAGAACCCGAGCCACATGAGCTCCCGCCGGGAATCGAACTTGGGTCTCCCACGCCAACGAAAATACCATTGGAGTCAAAGAAACTATATTTTCTGTGTTACTTTGATCAACTACATTTCTCAGGTTCCTTGAGAAGGGAAATGCATTCCTCAAAATCTTCCCACAGAATCATTTCCATTATCAGTAAATTTTAAACCGGAAGTTCACAGGAGTGAGCATTGCAAAATGAGAGATATCACAGTCTTAGTTATTATCATTTTTTCCCTTCTATTCGCTTGCTTGGACTAAGAAAACCACGTGCTTGGTCTCGTGAACGGGGGCAAAGGGGGTGGAGAACTTCTGCGCTCATAGGGTATGCGCGTAGTAGATTTGTGACGTCAGAGGGGACTCCCTCACGTCGCGTCACACTGTAACGTGCGGAGATCTGTGTTCTCTCATACGAAGTACTACTTCATTTTCACTCGTGGGCTTCAAGCACAGCGGAGCGGCCGATCCTTAACTTCGGCAGAGTTCGGTTTTCTCACACACTCTCTCATTTTCACACATAGAGAGAAACACGGGAACGAGAAAGGAAGTTTGTAATATGGGGGAGGGGGAATTGAGGGGGGCTTAGTTCTTCGAAATGTTGCATGTAGTACCGCAGCGAGAGTAGATCGGCGGCTCTGGGAAGCTCGTCAGCAGAGCAAATAGTCTGAAACAAGTCGAAAAGCCAATTTTCAATTTGAGCAATGTGGCAGTTCCTCGCGACGGAAAGTGATCTTGTTGCCATAGGCGATGAGTCCCCTGGCAGTTGTATGTGACCCGCAACACACGCGTCCCTAGAAACCGATCACGAAAAAGCAAAAATAATAAAAAACAGAATTGGATCGAAAAACTACGAAAGAAGTAAATAGAAGAAACACTTGATTCGATTCCCGAAGGATTAACTCTGTGACCCCGCGACCTGGTAACCCTAGATTTTTTTTTTTCCTGTTTCTCACGCTCTGCACTGTACAACGTAAAGAAAAACAGGAGAGGAAACAATTGAACATCGGTCGCGGGGGGTGGAGTGTTGTGAAGTGTAGGTGTGCGGGAAGCTAGAGCAAAGATATTGTTGGTGTTACCGTTAAAGACTCTTGAGAGTGAGAAAAAAGCGAAGCGACAATACATACAGAAAGGCGATTTTCATTTGTTTTCCCGGCATGACTTTTATGTCACATAACCTTTTCATATATGAGCGTATGTTATGTTGGTGTTAACAGAGTCACTACAGTATGTGTGTGCCAGTGTTTGTGAGAAGATACCGTTGTGCTGATGAGCTGAGACTGAAGAAATGACAGTGTTTGGTGTAAGTTTATGAGACGTCAACGATAAAGCGTGTGCAACGATCAACTGTATTTTTTGTAGAACCGTGTCACGAATTTCTCACCAGATGACTTTTTCGCCTGCGAAACAAAATAAGTTAAAGCTACGCCTCATTCCTGACAATTATTACCCGACCAAAGTACTAAACAGTTTATGTGGTGAATTGTTTTAGTGCAATTAACATTATTTATTAATTTATTTATATATATTTATTATTATTGTTCACTGTTGTATTTTAATAGTTATTCACAACCTTTATTTATTTACTTTTACCAATTGAGATCATACATAATGTTTCGCAGAAGCAATTCGTCAAGTTTATGTGGTGTGATTTTTTGGCCCAGGTGTTTTATTTATCTGTGTTGACGTTAGATAGATCACTGCGATTTTTAGGCCCAGGTGTTTCATTTATCTCTGTTGACGCTAGATAGAACGCTGCGATTTTTGGCCCAGGTGTTTTATATATATCTGTGTTGACGCTAGATAGAACGCTGCGATTTTTGGCCCAGGTGTTTTAAATATCTGTGTTGACGCTAGTTACAACGCTGCCCCCTGGTAAAATTAAGTGCCTCATTTTTTTGTGACTGATCCTGATTGCAACAAGGAATTATTTCGTTTGTGCCGCCAAATTTTGTTGTGCTTCCGTAAACATTAGAATAAACTTCAGTGTTTAGGAGAGACAGGAGAGTTCAAAAGGTAAGTCAAAACATCCAATTATGATATATGTTACTGTTAGTGTTTACATATGAAAGTAGTGGTAATATTTTAACTACAATGCCGAGAAACCGATTAAAATATCACCCTTGATAGAGGCAGGGGCGGATCCAGTGGGGGGCGATCGGGGCGATCGCCCCCCCCCAGAAGAAGAAACTTTCTTACTTTATATATATAAATAAAATCTATCCCAGAGTTTGGAACCCTTAAAAGTTGCATAATGACAACCCACCGCCCCCCCCAGAAGTCGGTCCTGGATCCGCCCCTGGATAGAGGGCGAAACCCTAGCAACGGAATTGGCCTTTCTGTGGGATAAAAAGTATTTGGTTTAATCAAAATTTCCCCAACTGTTCACCTCAGATGACTTACAAAGACGCGCGAAATATCTGGAGCAGTGGTTTACTCAGAATTTCGTCAAGGGGGTTCAAACACTCAATTTAATTTTCTTTTAGGGGTTTATACTATATCTAAATGTTTATTTTTCCATAATATCTTTCTCAAGGGAGTCACAACTCCCTTACGTACGTCACTGATTTGGAGAATTTCACTAAAATGTTCATTATATTTAGCCTTCGTTGTTTTCGAGCTCAGTCATACTTTTATACTGATTAAAAGTGAATATTATCATAAGTTTTTGGAGAATTTAAAATATGTATTTTATACAATAGTTAAACATTGATAATCCACTGCTGGATGAAGATCTCCCAACAACTATTCTCAACAGCCATCTGTATTAGTCAATTCTCTTCCACGTTATTCTGCAACGTTTTTTTTTTTTTTTTATTTATTTCGTAACCAATTTGTATAAGGATGTTTCATAGGTACTTTCTTTTACATTTGTCTTTGTATTAGGTATGCCTGTATTC
This sequence comes from Thermobia domestica, assembly GCF_964235325.1. NCBI lineage: Eukaryota > Metazoa > Arthropoda > Insecta > Zygentoma > Lepismatidae > Thermobia > Thermobia domestica. The sequence goes on from NC_137466.1 coordinate 214,266,002, forward strand.
TGACTTGGTCCGCCGTCGAAAAATCGTAAAAAAAAAGTGCCGTGAGTGCTGAGATATGCTGCCATAGACTAAAATAAAATAAAGTAAAAATGCACAGTATAAAAAATCACAAACAGAAAGGTAACATAACTGTCTCCGGGAAACTGAAGGATTGAGAGATAGGAGATTATTTGGCTTTATTATTATTATTATTATTATTATTATTATTATTATTATTATTATTATTATTATTATTATTATTATTATTATTATTATTATTATTTACATACTACTACCACTCATAATTCTGCTTACTGAGACAGGGCGTAAATTTCTAGAGCACCACTGCACCGGTACTCTAGAGCGGTGCACCGGTGTACATGCACCCCTCCTCCCTTTGTTGTAAATGTGCACTACCTAAACTGAAAAGCTAGTACTTAAAAAAAGCAACTTTCTACCGTTTGATTCTTAAAAGAAATGCGGTGTTGCAAAAGCAGTCGTTTAAGAGTCTTCATCCCGGCGAAATTAAAATACCGCTAATTTTACAGTAATTATGTGATATCTTCAAATAGATAAAAGATAATCGAAATGTGAAACAAGAACACCCTAGACAATATTATTTTACATGAGAACCCGTTATTACGACTCACTTATCTGCTTTCGATTTCGAGCCATTTTGAAAATCGGCATTTATTTTCGCGTTTCTAAACAGCTGAAAACGGAAAGACACTAGGTGACTTGTGATAACGGTACCTCACGCAAAATAATATTGTCTAGGGCGCTCTTGTTCCATATTCCAATTATCTTTTATCTATTTGAAGATATCACATAATTACTGTAAAATTAGCGGTATTTTAATTTCGCCGGGATGAAGACTCTTAAGTTGATTTTCTGTAGGTTGAAGGGAAAGGATTCACCAAGCAAAACAATGTAATATTTCTCAAAGAGGGAAGAAAAATAAAAGCCAAGAGGATGGAAGATTTTTTCCTGCATGCCACTTGCAACCCTCTTTTAAAGTACCTCCCTCCATTCTATGCATCAGCGTTGTCAGGGGTAAAGAATTGTTAGATGTCACTTTAAAGCGTTTCAGTGTGATTGGTTATTTAGTTTGGTTTGATTTAGTTTAACGTCCTACGGTTATGCCTGCTAGGCTAAAGGAGACGTGAACCTACTGATTATAGTGGAATCAGAACCACTTTGGTCGTCCAACTGTATCCCTACCGGGAATCGAACCCGGGACCACGCGAAACGAAGTCAAGCGTGCTAGCCACTATACCAAGCGGGGGTTCTGGTTATTTTGTAGTTACTGGTGCATCCCCGTCAGAAAGTTCTGGATCCAGCCCTATATATATGGCGTAATGCTGGCTGAGGAGATGGCGTAATTTCTAAACGCTTTAATAATAATAATAATAATAATAATAATAATAATAATAATAATAATAATAATAATAATAATAATAATAATAATAATAATAATAATAACAACAATAATAATAATAATAATAATAATAATAATAATAATAATAATAATAATAATAATAACGCCTTATCTAAGAATTGAGTTTGAGATTTGTAGTTGACGTCCTGCTGCTGATACACGAGGTTATGAAGGATTCCTAAGGTGACTACTATCAACATGGGCTCCGAGCCACGACCGATCGGGGCTCAAATCTAGTGCAGCTAACGGGTGCGCAGAGTGCCCTCACAGTTTAGGCCGTTTCCCACAGCACTATTTAGCCCCTCCTCCCAAGAAATCTGGATGACAGGACCGCGGCATCATTTCTGGTTTGTGTAAGTCACAGTTTCACAACCTAGGGGGTCGTGACCCTAGGGAAGTCGCGAGAGGATTTCATGAGGATTGCAAAGATAAGCGGAAGAGATAAATATAATTATAATCTAATACCGGAAAAAGTTTTCAAATATTATTTTGAATTTTGTACGGATCGGATTCGATATTTGTAATGTGAATGAACTGACCAAATTTGGTTTTAATCCATTCGCTTTTAGGGAAGATATTGTATACACAAGAAATGAATTCTACTATTATAGAAATAGATGGATATCATGAGATCTCCGCAATAAGTATATTAAAAATTCGACACAAGCTTATTACAAACCAGAAATTATAAGGGGGTCGCTGGCAAGAAGTTGTGATAAATTGAGGGTCGTGAAAGGAATTAGGTTGAGAACCACTGGTTTAAGTGTTCTGCCCTACCGCATTTATTTAACAGAACTCTCTTCGCTGCGCTGTGCAAATCATGAAAACAGGTTGATGTGGTTAGTTTTTTTCGTATGTGCTTAAAAAATGGATTAGGGATTAGGAATTAGATTTTTTTTTTTTTTTTTTGGCTTTCGGCATCTACGCCCATGTTAGCCCGTCACGTATGAGGGACGACGTCCATAGGCGATCACAATATCCGAGGAAAGGGAAGGCAGAAAGGATTAGAGAAAGAAAGAACCGGCCTGGGACCTATATGTTAGGTACGATCCCGGCATTTGCCCAGTATGAACGAGAAAAACCCAGAAAATCCTCACTCAGGACGACAGGCTTGAAAAAAACTTTTACACCTTTTCGACCGAGTGTCCCCACAGGAAATCGAACCTGGGATTGCTCGCACCAAAAATGAAAGTGTTAGCGATTTCGCTATGCGAGACCATTTTAAAAAAATGGAATATTAGTTGTTGTTTAAAAAAAAAATGATGTTTAACGCCCCTTATGAACATTGAGGCTATAACAAGATGGATATACTGTTAAAAATGGGATCCGAAATTACTATTTAAATTTTGAAGCTGTAGGGTATCGATCCCGGGCTATCCACTTTAGCCACTTGGCCACAAAGGGGCACTAGACCTATGGAAAATTTAAAATTAGGGAGATGAAATAAATGGGATTTCAGAATGTTATTAACAGTACGGTTTTCTATACGTCCCAGGATTTCCGGAATCGTACCGGAAAAGACATCTGCGTCCCGAAAATAAATTTCGGGACGTATAAATGTCCCGGATTTTGCAAACAAAAGAAAAATTGTTTCCTCTCAGTACTCTTTTAAAAAAAATATTCTCTTCAGTTTATGGATATAACAGCTCAAAGTTACGACACAACATTGCTACACGTCTTGCAAATAAGAACAGAAATAAAACACTGTACTGCTGAACAAGACTGTACTATTTCTTAAAAATAAATACTTCACATGCAACGTTTCGATCTTCTTAGCAAGATATTCATCAAACATACATTCATCAGAGTGTATATTTCAGCTCAAACTTAAGACAATTAATTACTTCAACAACTACATGATTCAAGCACGCGCCCAGAGCAATAATGTGTTTTATTTACTTATTTATTTATATTAATATATCATTTTATGGGGCTAAATACTATTTTAACCTTTAGAGTCTTGGCACTAAGCGGTCCACATTTAATTTTGTAACTATTGCTTGAAATATGTTGATTGTTGGTGCCACCTAATGAACAAGATTAGTAATAAACACAGGTACACAAACGTTACATTTCTACTACGATGCAAGCCTCAAAATAAAGTAAAATAAAATAAAGTAAAAACCAGAGGTGCTCATGTGTACACCTATGGACTGAAGACGTTGTTTTTTTATGTTTCCTAGACCAGAGCAAGGAAATAAATCAACTTTGTTTCTTTTACCTATTTCACGCATTTGAAAGTTGTAAAGCATAATGTCTTGGTTTTTCACTTTTGAAATAACCCCGTATATTACCTTTGAAAAGTACATAATGACAATATGACTTTATTAGTGATTGTATAATGATTTATGAGCAAATATGTTCTTTTCTCTCTCTCTCTCTCTCTCTTTTTTTTTTTAAAAAAAAAAAAGAAAATTTAAGCATACTGTTGAAAACGAATTGTAATTTATGAACTTCTAAAAATCAATTAACATTCGTAAACTATGAATGAGTCACTATTATTCCATTTAATTAAAGTTATTTTTCTTTCTCCTCCACCCTCACTGTCTCTGCAAAGTCGTTTAACAGAGAACATTGCCAGACAAAATTGCCAAACTGTTCAAAGTGTTCAAGCTTTCTTGGTGAATTGATAATCTCTAGGGATGCGCAAGAGACGAGTCGAGACAGAATTTTCTTGACAAAATTCGAGTCGAGACACAGCTGTTTCAATAGAAATATATACATTTTTCGAGTCGAGACATCACTTTTACAGCACATTTTCGAGACGAGACAGTCTCAAATCTTGTCTCGTGCGCATCCCTAATAATCTCAACTAAATTTTGGGCAGTTTGAACTTGGAAAAATTCCTTCCTTCAGATGTCACAGTCACACTGGGGTTGTCAAAAAAAAAAAAAAAAAAAGGGTGGGGCTATATTACAATGTATTCTGGTGTGTATTGGGTAACCAAGAACAGATTACACTTTAGCGCGGGACCTGATTCGAATTAATCGATCTAACGGGCTGAAATTCGGCTCTGCTTAGCTTTGTAATTTGATAGTCATAGATTTGATTATCTGTACGGACACACTGGCTACCTATATACAGAGTGGCCCAAAAGTAGGTATAAGTAGTATAAGTAGGATTAAGTATGGTATTTTAGTTTGCTGAGATAAGTGTGCATCAGCCACTAAATTAGCGGTGAGGGTAGCAGAAGTAGAAGGAGAAGAAGAAGAAGAAATAATATTAATACTAGAAGTACAAGTACAATTAATATTAGTGATCGTAGTACTTGTTTTGGTAATAGTAATTAATAGTATTAGTGATAGTATTAGAAGCAGTAATGATAGAAGAATTGGTGGTAATAATACAATTAGCACTACTAGCAGTGGTAATAGTATCAGTATTGTATTGGTGATAGTAGTAGTAGTAGTAGTAGTAGTAGTAGTAGTAGTAGTAGTAGTAGTAGTAGTAGTAGTAATGATAGTATTAGAAGCAGTAATGATAGGTGGTAATAATACAATTAGCACTACTAGCAGTGGTAATAGTATCAGTATTGTATTGGTGATAGTAGTAGTAGTAATAGTAGTAGTAGTACTAGTAGTAGTGAAAGAAATAGAAGTAGCAACAGTATTGTAACAATAATAGTAGAAGTAGTATTTTAATTTCAAGGAATTCCCTTGATCAATAGCCATTGAGGATTTCCGTAAAGCTTCCTTTAGTTTATTTAGCTTTCCAAGGTTCACTACTGAACAAATTTCCTATTCTCTGATTGTGTTTGAAAACATATTTATAAAAAGTATATAAACAAAGAGTCTGAATGAAGGATTCAATTTGATTCTTGTGTCAAAGGCTGTGACGTATTTGTGAACCAAGAATCGTTCTAAGAAGGTCTTTTCGCTCTTAAACATCTTCCACATTTTCCGTCAGTAGAATATTCATTAGACCCAACAGAACATCGTGAGTGGGTGGATGGGAAGAGAAACAGAATTTTAAGGAACGTAGCCGGAACTTATTATTATTATTATTATTATTATTATTATTATTATTATTATTATTATTATTATTATTATTATTATTATTATTATTATTATTATTATTATTATTATTATTATTATTATTATTATTATTATTAAAGGAAAGCAATCACAGACAGTGCACAAGTATCTTATCCATTCTACCTGGGACTTTTGTAACGGACCACTTTTGGTCTTGTTCCATTACAGAGTGCAAATAAACTCTGACATCTCTTTTAGTACCTCCGTCCCTGAGAATAACAAAATCAAGGATGTTATAAATAGAGGATATGCCCATATGTATCTTTATCCTATTAAATTAATGAAGCCAATAAAACAACCGAGCATCGGCACGTCTGATTGACTATTCTCGTTTCTGCCATCGTCTGATTGGCTACTTTCGTTTCCGCCATGATACTCCGTTGCTCAAAACATTGCGATCCTATTAGGCGGAGTGGGCAGAGATGGGGTGGTGAAACTGTGATGTATGGCTTCAAGATTTTGTTCTAAGGGCAGATCCTCTATTTTAGAACATCCTTGAACAAAATATTAGATTCAATGGCATATTTTCTCTTCACGCCCTACCCTAGCTAACTGTTTTTGAAGTTGGTCACAAAGAAGCGGGTGAGGTTCAAAGTTGCACCACCCGAGTGTGACGTAATGACACATGGTAATATCATGGGGTCAAGATGGACAAACCGGGCCCTGCAGAGCTTATAGACCCCTTCGCTCGCTCAGCTACGTTTTGAAATCGCTGACGCTCAGTAAGCAAATCACTTTTTATGTATAAACGTAAGCAATACGTTGTACCACGTGTTCGGTTTTTGACCTAATTTATCCCCTTGGATGAGGTCCGATTACCTTATATGGTTATACGGGCATGTAGAGGGATCCATTCTCTTTCATAAGACGTGCATACATTGATGCACCTTTCTTAAAATTTGGGAGGGGTACCTTGGCCCACCTCTTTAATTCTGGAAATTGTCAAATTTAAGCATTTGGAATCATAGTACAGGACCTCAATATGTATTACTATAAATTTGGATGGTTTATCTTGTTCCCTTTCATGGATAAAAAAAATTGCCAAAAAATTCAAATTTCCGAGGTTATTGACCCATTTTCTTATATTTGATGAGTTCTTATTAGTTTATATGATTATATGGGCATGTACAAGGGTCTATTTTATTTTTTAAGATATAGTTCATAGGTACATCCCTTTGAAAATTTGGGAGGGGTACCTTGGCCCACCCTTTAAATTATAGGGTATTACGTACAAGGGTAAATGAATATTATTTTTATGCAGTTTTACTATACTGATCCATAGTATAAGTAGTAGTAGTAGTAGTAGTAGTAGTAGTAGTAGTAGTAGTAGTAGTAGTAGGAGGAGGAGGAGGAGGAGGAGCAGCAGCAGCAGTAGTAGGAACTGTACCTTTTTTAAAATGTTATTTTAATGATAAAAGCGTTATGAAAATTTTTAAAAAATAAAACGTACTTTCTTTGGGCCGGGCTTTAACCCAAATGTTATTTTCGTTACTAGCCCCTTCACTAATGTTAGCCCACAAGGACCGACAGTAGAAGGCGTTTGATTTGTGCTCTATGCTGCGTGGCGAGAAAAAATTAACTTCAACCAATCAGATCCATGTATTTAGCTCGTATGGCTAGGCTCGAGCGTGATTAAAATATATGCGATTCAATCAAGGATCTTATAAAATAGAGGATCTACCCTTACAACAAAATCTTGAAGCCATACATCACAGTTTCGCCACCCCTACTCTGCCCACTCCGCCCAATAGGATCGCAATGTTTTGAGCCAACAATCATGGCGGAAACGAAAGTAGCCAACCAAACGATGACAGAAAGAAGAGTAGCCAATCAAACGTGCCGATGCTCGATTGTTTTTCGGCTTCATCGATTTAATAGGATGAAGATACATATGGGCAGATCCTCTATTTATAACATCCTTGCGATTCAATGTTTTCAGATGTCAGCAGTTGTCAAAGGCTATTTATATTAGGAAAGGACATAAGCTGACATTATATGAAGTTGGATTTTATTGAATTTAAAATATTTAAGTTAATTTTTACCACATCTGCCTTCTATTAACAATTTCAAATATAAAATCATTAATTTTATGTGTGTAATTTAATATGTATAATGTTCTGAATGCTTTCGAATGCCCAAAATACCTGTATGTTTTGTTAACTTTAGAATTTTACATACACAGAAGAAAAAGAAAATTAATAATTGCAACATACAATATGTACTTAGGTCAAGGATGTTATAAATAGAGGATCTGCCCATATGTATCTTCATCCTATTAAATCGATGAAGCCAAAAAACAACCGAGCATCGCCATGTCTGATTGGCTACTTTCGTTTCTGCCATCGTCTGATTGGCTACTTTCGTTTCCGCCATGGTTGTTAGCTCAAAACATTGCGATCCTATTGGGCGTAGTGGGCAGAGTAGGGGTGGCGAAACTGTGACGTATCGCTTCAAGATATTGTTGTAAAGGCAGATCCTCTATTTCAGGCATGTCAAACTCGCGGCCCGCGGGCCGCTTGCGGCCCGCATCGCTCCTGAATGAGGCCCGCTTATGTCTCACTATTTATTTCACATAAATAAATAAATTAATAAATTAAAAGAAAGAAACGAAACCTTCAGCGTCATATTTTGCTTGCTACTCTACACACACACACACACACACACACACACACACGCACACGCACACACAACACACACTTTGGTTCGCCTTAACTTGACCAGGGTTGATCTGATGATACACACAGGACACCTTCTTCCATTTCATGAAAGAAAAACAGGTGTTGTGTTTAAAAACAAATAACAATACGCTTGACAGTTCTCATGGTTAAAATAGCTTTTGAAAGGGAAGCGTTTATTATTATTATTATTATTATTATTATTTATTATTGTTGAATAATGATACCGGAAAATGCCTAATTTTTGGTAAGCAAACATCAATTTTGTATAAGTACTTTAATATAGCTTGTAACATTTTTGTAACAGAATTCTTAATTAATAACCTTTAATTATTCCTAATAACCTTTTTCTAATCAGCCTTCTTACTGTAAATTGACATCAACTATGTACGCATTATTCAGACACCATATGATATATATATATATATATATATATATATATATATATATATATATATATATATAATGATGTATAATATCGTAACATGCGGCCCGCTGACATCTCAAATCATTTTTAAATGGCCCCATATAAGAAATCAGTTTGACATACCTGCTCTATTTTATAATATCCTTGACTTAGGTAGAACAAAATGTATACGTAAACGTAAACTCTGCATTAATGAAACGAAGCTGACCAAAGTACCAAATATTATATTAATAATACATTATAATTGTTCAGATTCCACTTGAAACTGTTGGTCCACACCTTATATAGCCTTGCTGGTAAAAAAAAAAAAAAAAGCACACTAAACTTCAATAAACAAACAATCGAGTGCCTTTTGATCTTACTAATCTGAAACGCATTTTAGACCTAGATTTTCTGCAACCATTGACTCTTCCTCTTGCATAAATTTCCTCTTTAAGAGACCTAATCACTGCGAAATTAAAATACCGCTAATTTTAGAGTAATTATATGATATCTTCAAACAGATAAAAGATAATCGAAATGTGGAACAAGAGCGCGCTAGACAATATTATTTTGCATCAGGTACCATTATCACGAGTTACCTAGTAGCTTTCCGTTTGCAGCCATTTAAAAACGCTAAAATAAATGCCGATTTTTTAAATGGTTGGAAATCGAAAGCAGATAAGTAAGTCGTGATAACAGTATCTTATGTAAAATATTATTGTTTAGGGAGGTCTTGTTCCACATTTCGATTATCTTTTATCTATTTCAAGATATCATACAATTACTGGAAAATTAGCAGTATTTTAATTTCACCATGAGGGGCCGTCTATATCCGTTTTAATATGTTGAACTGTTTGGAACTTCTTTTTACATTGTGTCTAACATTTGAAAAGAAATTCTTTACGGCATGTTCATACAACTTACGGTGGTATTAATAACTTATATGCTTTGGTGGTACGTACCACTAATGGTGACGTTAATAATTTATAAAGGGTTGAGAAACCTGGGTTAGACACACGTGTAAAGTGTACTTAATTTAAAACCCTTTTTTAAGGAACATCCTGTACTTGACTGGTTGTGTAGTTATACTTGCTTAGCCCTCAATTATATAACCTTCCTTCCATTCCTAGTGTTTAGTACTAAAATATGTATGTAAGTGTTCCACCTTTGTTTAGTGTGTATGTGTGTTTTCTTTCTTTTGAAAACACGTAAAGAAAGAAATCCATTTTTTCCACACGAACCATGCAAGGCCGAGACACTTTTCACACGTGTTGACTGTGCTGAACAAAAACGTATACAACATATACTGATTGACGTAAGTCAAGAGGAAAAGAAAAAGAGCCATCAATGTGATCAGAAAATATTTAACAGAGCTTCTGAATGTTTTTTTTTCTTTCTTTGATTTGTGTTCGTTAAGCCAGGTCGTTTTCTTGGGAAGAAATGCTGATAAAAAATTTTCTAAAAAGTACACGGTGATTTCTTTTTTTTATTTCAACGCAACATTTATCCTTCGGCAGTAAAACACGTTATGGGATTACTCTTGTGAAATACCAGTCACTTCCTTTTGAAACCTTACGAACATAACGCCTTGCCTTGTGATGAACGTTGCTTTAATTTTTTTTCGGTTGCGGGAAAACAAATGCATGAATTGCAATATTTGTTAATATATTGTTTTCTGTTATTATAAAACTTAACGTAATCTATTTAAACATATGTAGGTTAGCAGACAAATATATAACATTAATGCCTGAAGGAAACGCTTTTGGCAAAATACAATATTAATGTCCTTTTACAAGGTGACTAATTGTCTAATCCATTTAAAGTATTACTGTTGTATTTGCTGTTGCTCTTGTCAGTAAAGTTTTGTCTAATCCAAGTCCCTGAGCTGACAGGCAAAACATAAGACATTGTTTTACGTGCGAAACCAAACCAATGCTAACGTACTATATCATGTCACGTTCAATTGTTTTTTTTTTTTTTTTTATATCTACCATAATAAGACAATTACACAACGTGCAATATTTTAAACTAAATCTAGCAGCTGACATGACAGACTGGGTTGATTTATGACGTAATGAAAATTCACATAACACATTCTATTTAAAAAAAGTTTTCCTCTATACATTTGAATAGTATATTTGATTAGGATATTTTGCTGGGGATGGTGGGGGAGGGGGAAGGATCCATGGCCTTTTACTTCCGGCCATACTAAAGTTTTAGTCTGTGGTCTGGGGTGGGTGCCTGGACCCTTAGTACCCCTCTAGTTACGCCCATGCTCGATGGCAGCAGCATTGATTTTGTACGAGGGTGTCCTTTAAAGAATGTGTATTTGTATTTCTTTGTCAGCTATCCAAAACAAAGCTCCAAGTGAAGATATTCGGGGGACCAAGCAGATGCTCGTGTTCAAAGGACTTTAAACGATCCTCTATAAAATATCTAAATATCTATTTTTTTTAAGTTACTAGGTAGAAAGTAGGATGTAAGTTCCGCCCAATTTTTTGGGAAATGAAATCCCATTTGAAGTTTATTTTCAGAGCTGCTTCCGAGACAATACCCCTATAGTGCACAGTATGCCTACCTAATACCCTTATACTTAAAATTCTTTGATATAGAGAAAATATAACCTTTTAGCCCTGCCCGCCCATTTTTTACATGAATGAAATCTTCTGTAAAAATAGTTTTGTTTGCAACTCGACCATATATAATACTATCCAATTGTTGAATACAACCTCTAGGTCGTTACTAATCCATACGGAAGAAACAACGTAACTGTCTGCGAAAAATCATACACAGTATACACAGAGATCTCTAGGATGTTTCCCAAGTACTGTCATAATGAATTTGTGCGAACAACTTTTTTTAAAAAAAAAAATAATAAATAAAACATAGGCATCTCAAAGTGAAAGACGTAAGATAGAATCTTGTTTATGTTAGTACAGAGGTGATAGACATCCCGAGAATTAAATATAGACTCACTTTGCATTAGAGATCAAGCACTGGGGTCGTTTTGCGCATTTGAAGATTTGTATTTAGATACATTAAAAAAAGATGTTGATGTCGTATTTCGTGTCTTTTATGTGCACTTTGACACTGAACACAATACAATTGACTCCTACAAAACGCTCCCCACACAAACAAGTACATTGTCGCCTCAAAACACCAATATAGGTATTGTTTACCTGATGTGCAATAGGTAGGAACGGGCGAAGAACTTATCAAGTTTCAATTCTATGTTTCTATATATTTTATATTAAAATTCCGTGAATCACAAGTATTTAACTGACGTTGATAGCTACAAAATATACAGAATGACGCAGTGCTATGAACAAAGAGATATACAGAGAATTTAAGAATTCGACATAGTGCATTTCTTTTCTTTTTTTTTTCTTTTTTCTTTTTAAGTTACTTGACTAGAGGAAATAGGAGCTACGATTCTTACTGGTACAACGCCGTATAATTAGAATCAGGTAGCAAGGTAATTCGTTCCAGACAGTGACGACGCCAGATTTAATTTGTTGGGATGGGATGGCAAACGAAAATGAGAGAAAATTTTGAGGCCATCATTTTTTTTTTTTTTTTTTTTTTGGTATACCGAAAAGGATAGTTTTATATTACGTGACCTATATTATGTATGTATTACAGCATGTCTGGGGACAGTTGGAGGTAGACAAAGCCATCGAGAGCTCCTGTTTCCCTTTATCCCTCATGGCGTCGTCAGTGATCTCAAACCATGTGAATTACGCGTAATAGTGCTCTCTCTTTACTATAAATCTACCAACTATTTCATATTTCGCTTGAATTTATAACCTCACTCTTTTTAGTTTGAAGTGCACAATCGTAAGATGCAGACTAAAGATTTTATTTCGTAACTGGTATCAACCGCGTTTATGTTGATCGCCCTGGACAGTGGCCTGTGGGAACTGTCCGAATGTGAGCTATCAAAATAACTTTATTGTCTTTTTTCGTAAGCAGGAAAAGTGTAAAGCAATAGTTGTGAATTTTTTAAGTTACGAAATGTGGCAGCTCTAGCTCAGTTGTAAACTGGGCCAAGAAAAAAAAAGTAAGCTTCACTGTTCTGAAAGTTATGGTACGAAGACTATTGTCAGAAATGCTAGAGACCATTAACATTTTAACAAAATTCTGTCTATTGCTAAACAGTCAATTTTAAATCAAATTCCACCAAATCAAAAAAAAAAAAAAAAAAAAAATAACCTCTATAATGGAAGAAACCGTTTTCAAACCTGATAAATATGACTGAATTCATCACAGCACCAATCCATTATGAGTAGTGTGATGCTATCGATCAGAAGCGAAGGGGTTTGGTGGCTCACTGAGAAGAGTGCTCATCTCTAGTACGAGTAATCCGTGGTTCGAACCCAGGGCAGGTTTTTTTGTAGAAATGAAATAGAAGTTTCTAGTTTCACTATTATGCGTTTTAAGCTACAGAAGATGAACGAATAATGAGAGTTAATGATTGAAATCAAGTCTTTTAAGTTTTACGTCCCACGTTTATGCCGGTTAGGCTGAAGAAGACGTGATGATCAGAAATGAGGAAAATGATGGAATTAAGGCAGTGGAAGGAAACGGGAGAACCAAGAGAAAACCCACGCACACCGTGTTTGTTCACCACGAAGTTCACTTGGCCGAGCTATGGGATCGAATCAGGGACCCCATGCACCAGGGTTGAATGCTCTGAGAGTTAATAATTTTGCAAGAATTGGTGCAATGACAAGGTAGGAGGAAACGGGAACTCAACCGCCCCCCTAAAATGAACCTACGAACACGATGTTGTCCACCACAAATTCGCGTAGCTGGGGAACAAACCAGGGGAAATTCGTAACAGAAATAAGCGCTCTATCATTATCCAACTGTGCCCTCATGTGAGTTTGTAGTGCGCAACATTTTGATCATAGTTTTTTTTCTCAGGGTTTTCTCGTTTCCTCCCACATGAGAGCAAAGTGGCTCCGTAGTAGAGCGCTTACCTCTGGTGCATAGGGTTCCTGGTTCCATCTCCGGCCAAATAAATTTGTGGTGGATAAGATCGTGCCCGTCGGTTTTCTCAGGGTACTCCCGGTTTCTCCCACAATGCCATTCCACAAATTCTTCCATCATCATTCACTTGCTTTAATCATCCGTCTCCCTTAGACTAAATGACATAATCGTGGGACGTTAAATTGAAATATTTCGTTTCATTTAGTCTCCTCCCGCATTCTTATTCTATTAATTTCTTCATAAACTTTAATTTTCATTAATCACTCACTTTGTTCAGTGTAAAAGTAATATATAACCCACGGTGTCAAAATTCTTCGAAAATCATTGAATTTTTGTTTCGAAATTAGATGCTACTTGGTTTGAGAGAAATACGTAATGATATAAACCTAGTATATATAATAACTTTGATTTAGATTCATTCATGCTATAGAAACCAATAGACAGGATCTTCTTGTTTCTCTTACACGACGGAAAACCCTTTCAACATAAAAGTGCAATTTATTTTGTCTTGTCTTTATGACAAAAAAGAAAAAAGAAAAAAGAAAAAAGAAGAATAACGAGATAAGAGTGCCAAACATAAACTCATATATTAAAACCCTCAATAAATTTTTTTACTGCTACGTTTTGCGAAAACAATTCACGTGTGGAGGAGAACATGCAGAAAACTCATATGACATTTTGAGTAAACTTCAAATCAAGTTCTACCTTAATAAAAGCTTTGCTGGGGGGAAGACAAAGAATGAGGGGGAGAATGCAAAAAGGAAATATATGCCAGCTGTGTTTGTTTAGCGTCGTATGTGACGTAACACACGGAGATGGGAAAACATTATATGCATATAGCCCATATATGTTACGTTATGTACGTGATGAAGATGAAAACAAATAAAAAAGAAAAAAATATAAATTTTACAAAATGGAATGTTGCAAAGAGAATTACATTTTTGGACTACATAAATATTTAAAATACTCAAACTACATACATATGGTATACATTAGTCATAGTTATGTATGATTAAATACCCTTAAGGCCCATCCCTTTAACATAAAAGGCGACAGAATGCGTCAACGTAAGACCAAAAGACCAAACACAGAGGAGTGAGAGAAGGTAGGTTACACTAAGAAAAATCCGTTATCCAGACAGCGGTATATTGTACAAATATACGTAATCCATAAGTTTACTACGGAAATCTGTACGGTGCATGCTACATACTTACAGCCTTTTTACGGCTTATATGTTACATCATGCTGCTGGACACCTGACATCTAACAGTCTTCGGTATATTACATACGCATTCCTATGTTATATACGTCAGCTATATGCTATATACGTCCATCTGTATGTGAGATTCTGACTGCTTATATATAGTTCTTTGTTTCATACGGAAAATACATATAGATGGAACACTTATACAGAAAGTATTATAAAACATACGTTTTCAGTTATACGTTTGCTGCAAATGTTACCTATAGTTGTACATTAAGTCCAAAAACTACAGGATTTACGCATGTAACCTACGTTTATACGTACGCTACATATGTTTTTTTCTGTGCAGACAGTATAATTCCAACCTTACACTGACTAATTAATATGTTATTCCAAGTCTCTCTCTGAAAACAGGTTTCTTGTTCTTTAAACATAGCCTACTTTTCACCTCTGAACGAAGCTTACTGCGAAGTTTTCTCTTCACAACTAAGGGATACTACATACGAATCCCATCGTGGCAACTATTATGAATATTCTCTCTTAGACTTCCGAATTATGCTACGAATAAGAATCAGAAGTTTCACAGTATATCTATGTTGAGTTTCCCACGAAACGAGATAGAATTTTCGTGACAAGACAGAGTTTTTCCAGTAGAAACAAATGAAATATTTCAGTTTAACGTCCCACGATTATGCCCGTTACGCTAAGACAGACGATGATTAACGCAAGTGAATGATGATAGAATTGGTGGAATGGTAAAGTGGGAGGAAACGGGAGTATCACGAGAAAATCCACGCACAAGATATTGTCCACCTCAATCTTACTTGGCCGGGATCGATCCAGGGACCCTAGGTACCAGAGATAAGTGCTCTACAACTGTGCCACCGTTCCCCCTCCAATTGGAAGAGACGAGAGGTCACTTTCACCATACTTTTTCGAGACGAGATAGTCTCGTAGGAAATCTTACAAGTAAAGGGTCCAAATGGATGAATCGAGTTGCGGGATGAAACTTAGTGCACCTGATGGAAGATGTGAAAATATGTGTATGTGCAAAGTTATAGCGGCTGAGCGCCATAAGAAACTGAGGGGTAGAGGGCAAAGTTAGTGAAAGAAGAGCTATGCTATGTTATTGAAATACATCAAATAAACTGTTGAATCGTAAAAATAGTGAAAGATAGACAAAGCAAACGGTAGTAGTTTCACATATTGGGAAAAGAAAAATGGGCAGAATAGATCAGGAACCTCCGCCGCCATATACGCTGGTGCAGAAAACGTCACTTCCGCTTCCTCTTGAGCTAGCTGGTTACAAACAAACCAGCGCTTTAGCGGGTTTTATGAAGAAGTTTACATGGTACTCGTCTCTGAAAATGATTTGTTCCGCTTTCGGATGTAACCATAACAGTTTAAGAGTAATTGACTACAGAATGATTAAGAAATCAAATCAAATTAGAAATATTGTACTGCATAATATGTTAAAGAGTAACAATAAGAAAGCCACGCTATACAACAAGCGATATAGCGATTAATTATTTATTGGGCGAACAGTCTTTTAGAGGGACACTTTCTCTCTTTGCACATTTTGCCAGGAAGAAATTAAAATACACATATTTTTACCAAAAGCACCCTTGATCTGTCTTTTTTCTTTGTTTGTATATTTGTGACATTTTAGGCTAATTTCGCTAACTATTTAATATACATTAATACTGAGAACACTGTAATATCTTTTCTTAGTAAACTGATAACTGAATTACACGTTTAGGGATACTATAATCTTCAAACAATGTCTACCTCAGCATGGAATGTGATACTCGTCTGCCTCCGCTCTTTCCGAACCTCACTAGCGCAAGTTCGATCACAATTTTACCCTTGTGGTAACATATAAATTATGTGTAAAAATTCGAAACGCTTGATACAATTGACATTAGCAGGCAATGGATGATTTTAAAAGTGGTAAATCGCCGTTTACACATATATGTAAGACAACCGCATTTAATTAAGCACAATTAACCTAACTGTACCTTACTGCATATGAATGTTGGTAACAGTCGTTCTCTCAGAAAAAAATGTTCCGGAGGGGCACTCTTACTATTCTGAGGGTCTCTGCTGGTACTATTCTATTTATTATATTATAGACGGATTATTTTGGTCTCCTCTGGGGGAACACTCTCAGAGCTCTGGGAGAGGGGGGCAGTGCCACCTAAAAACACATCTGAACACGTATGAAAGAAACACTGGTTGGTAAGAGTATAGTACAGGCAATATAGTAAAGTTTAAACCAGACTTGTTAATTTGTCTTATTTCGTTTGACCTAAACTATAATTGTTCCATCCTATCGATCTACGTTAAGTGCGCATGAAGAATACAGGATCATTTTTAGAAAATTTACGTCTAAAAATCCGCTAATCTACGGGGAAGAAAATTATTTACGTTGAGGGAGAACATAAAAGCAGTGTTTAAAGAGGGTCATGGTTACTAAGAAATTCAAATGCAAATCCACCGTAAGGTTCTAGAACACAGCCCCCCCTCCCCCTCATATAGGTTAGTGGTTAGGTTGGTTCCTTTCTGTACCAAAGTTTAATATTTAATTCAAATAGTATTGCCGAGCTAGCGTTAGCGAGTGAAGGCGGGCTAGATCCTCGAAGGGCACGTTGTTTTCTGTCTTTTTGCTACAGACAAATGGGAACGGGGACGTGTTCTAGAACCTTGTACAAATCCACTTGTGGTGATTACTACTCCAGGTTGGTGTATGATTTTCGTACCTGTCTTTCTTTCTTTCTTTGCACACGTATCAAACTTCACTGATCTGCCTGCTCCCTACACGTGCATCCTTACGGGCGCTCGAGCTTCAAGCGAGCTCGAATTATTATAAATGCCGGCATATTACAAATCTGTACGCCGTTCGTAGCAGACGGAAAGAAAATAATAATTCAGATAAGATTAGGACATTATATAAAATAGTTCGAGTATTATATCTTTTAAATAATTATATCTGGTGACGCATTTCAACTTTACCAGAACCAAGCAAGGAATGAACACCTGCTAACAAAAGAATGAAGAATAATTTAGGAAACTATTTCCACGAAGAGATGTTACGTTTCTGAGATCAAATATTCGTAATTGTATATAATAAAAAGATTGGATATTCTAGCGCTGTACTCTTTCGCTCCGAATATCTGATCCCCATTTATTTAAAAATCAACTTTCTTCCATATTAAACCTTTTCACTGAAGCTAAACAAACAATATAACAAAAGTATATAGCATTAAATTTTCAGTACTTTTAATTAAACTCAATCCAAAATTATTATTAAGGGACGCTCATGTACATACTTAGAATTGTCACTCGCTTGTTGTCCAGCAAGTTATCGGCGATTGCAGTAAATAAAATGTAGATTAATTTTGTTTCATATGATAAAATATAGGGTTCATATACGCATAAAGTAAATATATTCACTGCTAATCGTTAAATCAGACATTTCAGAATACGCATTTATGTGGTTCATTAACACTATATTGAGAATATTTCACAAGACTCAGCAGTTTCAATACGACTTCATTGAAACTGCCTTAATAACCACCCTAGCAACGGTTTGTTTGTAACCAATATGGCTGCGCCCAGTAAAATTCACAGCAGACGACTTTAGCAGCGTATTGAAATCTGTCATTTTGAAATCTGTAATATTTTTTTTTTTTAAATGGAAAGTTAGTGATGTGATATATTAATTACTGTTATAAATGATTTATAGCAATTGTAAAAACCATAAATCGCGAAAGTGATTGCATGAAGAAAATTTGTTTAACAATATCTTTCATAAAAGGTTCGTTTGAGCCACGGCCACAGGGTGATTTCACCCCATCTTCTGTAAGCATCACCAAATTCACATGAAAGATGGCTTATGATTTCTTTCAGACTTACCAATAGGGTTGAAATTTGATAAAATTCGTAGCGTTTAACGGAATTCGATAGATCATGTTGTACTGAACCAAATAACACGCGTTATTGTAAGTGTTCATGCGCAATTTTTGAGAGAAAGGAAAAAAATTGTAAACTTAAAAATTGATAGTGTTACAATAACCATGCCACTTACTGAAGCGAAACTGAGACTGCAATAGACTGTACCTTCATTTACCTCTCCAACTATAACACTAGCAAGATGACAACAATAAATGCATAATGTAGTTAATGAGAAATAGCCTTGAATAATCATTATTGAAAAAAAATCTTTCAATTCAACGAGACGATAATTAAAACAAGTGAATGACGATTCAAGAATTGGTGGAATGAGAATGTAGGAAGTAACTCGAGAAAATCTATAGATACAAACATCCTTGCTGGAAATCGAACCACGGATCCCACGGACCAGAAATGAGCTTTCTACCACTGAGCCACCGTGGTCCCCTCTTATCATTATAGAGCCCGGATTTCTAAGCAAAATGCTTATTTCTTTCAGTACTTCTAAAAGAATGCAAAAATGTTTCACTTCGTAGTACACCCTGAAAAGCAATTTTAACCGTAGCTGATATTGCTTAAAATGCTTATTTTGGTATATATATATATATATATATATATATATATATATATATATATATATATATATATATATATATATATATATATATAGGGTGTTTCAAAACAACACCGACAACGTTTGGGAGGTGATTCCTGACACAAAGATAAGGTAAAAAGTATAGATCAACCTGGGTGCATAAATGCTTCCTTTTGGAGTTATAGGCTACCAAAAACATGAAAAAATGAACTTTAAAGGCCCATATCTCCAAAACTATGAGACCTACCCTTACATATGTCGAGACTTCACTTGGAAACTATTTAGCAATATGTGCCCTATCCAAAAATATATGTTTCAGAATCCCGTGGTACTTTGCAGCAGTTTTATAGAGGTAGTTGGAGAGTACTTCTAATTATATGCCCGTATTCAAACTCCCTCTAAAATTGTTCCGTGAGTACCTTAGGATTCTGAAACATGTATTTTTGGATAGGGCACATATTAGTTCCTAAGTGAAGTCTTGACCCGACTACGGTAGGTTCCATAGTTTTCGGTCTATGGACCTTATTTTTTCTTGTTTTCGGCAGCCTGTAACTCCGAAAGGAAGCATTTGTGCACTCAGGTTGGTCTATACTTTTTGTCTTATCTTGGTGTCATGAATCACCTCCCAAACGTTGTCAGTGTTGTTTTGAAACACCCTGTATATTGCTCACTTATTGTAAGATTTTCAATTAAATTTGATTATTTTACTGAAAAATATCATACTAAAAGTTGCACTCGTATGCATTGATTTCATATTTTCCGCACTACGTCCATAACCATTTTCCCAAACTTCTGGATTGTATACAACAGTTACAAGTTCAAAATAAATCCCTATAACATTCATTTTATCATCAAAGAAGGAATTTCAGTAATGTTTCCTTTAGAGACTTACGAGTGGAAAACTTCCTGCGACAAATTTAGTCTGGTATTTACAAAATTTCTGGGAAAAGCATTCCGGTGAAGAAACTAATATTGAAAAGGAATTCATCGAAGAATTGTGATGCTTTTCATATGACGTCGTGCGATTTGGAATCATTTTGCTTTGTCCGGATTATCTTTTAGTGACAGATGCAGAAGCTTCACACAAGAAAATCTCAGGATGACCTTAACGTCCTCGGATAGGATAGAAGTCAATGGAGAGCTTTTGTGAAAGCGGCATTGAACCTCCAGGTTCCATAGGCCATACAAATAGTTTATTATTATTATTATTATTATTATTATTATTATTATTATTATTATTATTATTATTATTATTATTATTATTATTATTATTATTATTATTATTATTATTATATTAATTACAGAGCTACACGTATATTCTTTTACGCATAATTATATTACGAGATCTGTTGGTTAGAGAAGATTTGATTAATGAATTCACCTTGAATTTGGCGCACAAATAACTTATTCCCCTTCAATGCTGTGAAACGTAGGATTTATTTTCTTAAGAAAATTTAACTCATTTAAAATTTTCGATTTAAAAGTGTGAGTAAATTTCGTCTCAATTATGTGAGACCCCATCACTACGAAATTAAAATGCCGCTAATTTTACAGTAATTATGTGATATCTTCAAATAGATAAAAGATAATCGAAATGTGGAACAAGAGCTCACTAGACAATATTATTTTACATGAGATACCGTTATCACGACTCACTTATCTGCTTTCGATTTCCAGCCATTTAGAAAATCGGCATTTATTTTCGCGTTTATAAATGGTTGCAAACGGCAAGCTAAGAGGCGACTCGTGATAACGGTACCTGATCTAAAATAATATTGTCTACATTGTCTCTTGTTCCACATTTCGATTATTATCTATTTGAAAATATCACATAATTACTGTAAAATTAGCTGTATTTTTATTACACAGTGATTAGGCCTCTTAAAAAGAAACGTCAGAGTACATTTCGTTTAAACTTTTCGCTTTAACAGTGTCAGAGTAAAATTTCTTTTCCTTCCTTTAAATTTTTCGACTTGAAAAGTCATAGTAAGTTTCCTTTCAATTCATGAAACATTGCGTGCGTCTGTTTTCTAGGTTTACAAATTATCCTATTTTGAGGTTCGAAATCGTCCATCAATAAGGAATTTCTCCCAACCTAAAGAAAATCGTGTGTGTGACCACAGTAGTAATAACTTAATTCATATTGGCAATCTTAAAGGAATTTGGACGGAATTCAAACTTCTAGAGCCAGAGTTTATACCTCGAATGCGTCATTGTTTCCAAAGAAAGAAGAAACGAGTTTCCGCCATTTGATGGTACTGACTATTCCACAACAAAAAAGTTTACGCCCTCTCACCCTCAAAAATAAGCAAAAAAGTCCAGCCGCTCTGCACTTTTCAAACAACAGTTTTCTGTATATACTCAAAGAGTCTGGGTCCAGCTGCTCTCCAGTTGTATTTGAAAAAGAAAATAGTGTTCTGTTGCCAAAATTTTTTTTGTTTGCCTTAATATGTTACGAAAGTTTGATTACGTTACTTTTTCTCTCTCGCTTCATTTGTTAACAAAGAAGATGCGAGAATTTACGTCTTGGACAAGGTCAGAGGATACATTTTGTTATATTTCTGCTTTCGTCACAGCAGCATAAGAACAATCATCACACATTCACCTTTCTCCAAATGTACAAGTATGCCCCTTGACCAACTGGCTGACGTCAGGCACGTAGCCAAGGGGGGGTCCGGACCCCCCTTCCGAAAAAAATTAAGGAAGAATGAAACAAAATGAAATGAGAAAAAGAAGGATCAGCGTTAAAAATAAAAAACTACAGGAAGTTTTTGGTTACTCTTTCTTATGAGGAGATTTGTATTACTTGCAATACATTGTGGCGAGGTGAGTGCGATATCCTGGAAGAGTCAGGGAATTTGAAATTTCTAGAAAAGTTACGGAATTCTCAAAATTTCTGCTACTAGTCATTGAGATTTCAAGCTTCAAGCTTCCAAAAGCATGGTGCCGTTGTGTAACACCGTGGATATTTTTTTAGCATAATTTTCGTCATTGCATACTTCCAGTATCAAATATGTTATTTCAAAAACAACTTTCTACTGCTCCTTTAACCTATCATTTGAAACAGACAGTAGTTGATGGAATAATAAAAACAAACATTTATGTGGAATTTAAGTTCTGCTAACATTTGATTCAACAGTGAGAGGAACGCAGATATTGTAAAATATTTTTCATGACATTATTGAGTACGTACTTTTTATAATAGTGAATATGTATTTTCTTTTATGATAGTTGAGATCATAATGAAAGGAAAATAGTTATATTTGAATGTACAGAGGAAGGACGTAAATGTTGTAAAATCTTTTTCAATACATTTTTTAATTTTACTGGAGATTTCTTAATAGTTTGTTATTAAAATACTTACCAACGTATCCTCATTTTATTGTCCTAACAAACCAATACGCGATGTTGATAATAAAGTAGTTTAGATTGATAGAGCTCCTGGTCCTCCAGAATTTCATGTCCCCCCTTCCCCCCGTTACGAAATGCTGGCTAAACGAACCAATATATGTTTCAGTTAAATAGTTTAGAATGATCAAGCCCTTTCTGTGATGACCACAGTATTTCATGTCTCGGACACCACCCCCCTCACGAAATCCTGGCTACGTGCCTGCTGACGTGCGGATTTCTATGTCGTGGTCTCGGAATCGATTCCTGGTCGGAGTACCATTGCCCACGAGACAAGAAAGGACATCTCCAGTAACTGCCTACTTTTTTGACCGGTGAGTACTTGGATCGATATTGGTATGTAGACAACCGGTAGGCTTTGTAGGTGTCGATGTCACAAACTGAGATGTGTTCGAACAGGAGTCGAAAAACCGATCGACGTTCCCGACAGTGTTGTAGTCACTTCTCGGGTCACCGTGCGGCACTGGAGAGACTTCCGGTGGAAATCTTTGGGTCTATCCTCATCTCCTGACTTTGCTGCCTAATTATGTGCCCCATATTATTCATGAAGCCACATTGATTCAGCAGGATCCTCACAAGAAGTTACGAGAACCGGCCCAGAAGCACGGATTGTTTACTTGTGGGGGCGCGTATCTCCGGTGACCGATGGACCTCTCGGGCAAAGTGGGCATGGAGACAACGTGCAGACACATTAATTTCCGAATATGCAAACCTCGATGTTGTATTTGAAGTTATTCAACTGCCAGGGCCCAAAACAGCCAGATACTTCTGATCACTCTCGGCTATTTCGATCCACGCGTCAGCTAACCTTGGTTTTTGTGTGTCAGGGAACAAATTGAACTGTGCCTCTCCCATAACACACTCCTAGCTACGGTCCTGCTGGACATCATCACAACTAAGCCCAAGAATGGGATCCAACTGGAATCGTAACAAGCTCAGCTGATGCACTGGTAGGCATGTCTGCGAATGTTATTTAAAAAATGTTATATATATATATATATATATATATATATATATATAGTGGTGGATCCAGGATATGACTAAGGGAGGGGCTAAACCATAGTTTGCAGCTTTATCCAGTGTAAAGCAGGACTGAAGCCCATTTTATCCAGTGTATACCTGAGCGTCAAGGGGGGAAGCTATAGCCCCTATAATACCCCTTTGGATCCGCGCCTGTATATATATATATTGATATAGATAGATATAGATAGATAGATTGATAGATAGATAGCTCTATGGCCTATGGAACCCGTAGGTTCATTACCGCCTTCATGAAAGCTCTCCGTTGACATCTGTCCTTAGCCAACTGGATCCAGTTTCTACTTTGCATTCCTATTTCTGTGAGAGATCAATATTAATTTTGTCCTCCCATCTCGCCTAGGCAGTGGTGCCCCCCCTTATGTCCATGACGCACCTCCCCCCCAATTGTCTATCCGTAGATGTTCTTCCATGAAAAAATCTTCTTTTCGATTAATTTTTACACTCCCTCAAGCATATTTATATAGATTTTTACCCCCCCTTAAATATTTCAATGACGCAGTTTGCGTCATAGCCCCCCTCTGTGGGCACCCCTGGCCTAGGTGTTTCTAATGATCGTTTTCCGATTGGAATTCCAGCTGAGACTTTGAAAGCGTTCCTATTTTCTTCTATTCTGGTTAGATAAATTATGCAGTTCTTCATTATGAAGTTTCCGCCATTCTCCCTTTCCGTTCCCATATATATAATAATTCCGTTTGGTTTCATTACATAGATTAATCGAAAGGGATAAGTTAATTTATATTAATATTTATTCTAATGAAATTGATTATTTTTTAATCAATTGTAATCTTTTAAAAAGTGAGTAATGTGAGTGATTTGTACTTTGCCCACTTCTGATACTAGAGAAATTCTGTTCCAATCCGAGAAGATAAGAGCTTGTGTGTAAAAAGCAAGTAAGAAAAAATATGTTTTAAAACTTAAATATTTTATACGTAAGAAACGTCCCTGGGAATAGGTTATTTCATTAGTGAAAATCGCATCGAAATATGACCATCGGTACTCGATTTAATTGCGAACACACATATAGTGATTTAGTTGGTAAACAATATTCACCGGAACACGTATAATGCTCATTACTCAGGAACCAATTTGTCACCGAACTACAGAATATTTAACAAGCAAGGTTTTCCAGGTGTCATGCACTGATTTGCTTGTAACTCCTGGAGTGAATAAAAGAATCAAAAGAAGGACATACATGTTTTTTTTCTTCTTTTTTTTTTATCGGCCAATGTCGGCCCACGTGGCCTTATTAAAAGATGTCATGTTGCCCTATGTTCGCACTTTAGGGAATGTTTACCCCTTTCATCTCCACGTTGGACAATATAAAAAGACGTCTGTCCTTCTTTTGATTCCTTTATTCACTCCAGGAGTTTCAAGCAAATAGGAGTGTGACACTTCGAGATACCTTGCTTGTAAGACAAATATTTTCCGGAACAACATTCCGGTCCAACTATAGCATTGCATACATACATACATACATACAGGTCAAACTGAGAACTTTTTCTTTTAAGCCTGTTAGAAAAGAAAGCATTAAAAACAACTTAACGTGAACTTGGAGATAAAGGTTATATAAAACTTTTTAAAAAGTATTTTTATATTTATTATTTTTATGTTGTTTTTCTTAACTAGGGATGCGCACGAGACGAGTCAAGACAAGATTTTCCTGACAAAATTCGAGTCGAGACACGGATCTTCCAATGGAGAAATATACAGTTTTTGAATCGAGACATCAATTTTACAGCACATTTTCGAGACGAGACAGCCACAAATCTTGTCTCTTGCGCATCCCTATTCTTAACATTATGCTTTTAAGTTGTTTTGAATTTTTCGCTTTCTTTTTCGAATGATTTAATCATAAGGAGCGGTGGATCGAAGTAATTGCAAGGGTTTATATTCTAGCGAGATACATGTGATTATCTTCTGTTAGGGCCATCCAAGTCTGAACGGAAAGCATGATGAACGTATAATAAATGGAATTGTTTATTAGGTATTTGCCCTTGATTGATCTGTATTCTTTATTTTTACAAATCTACGTAAAGGAATGAACACATTCCTAGTTTTATTTGTTGAAATGAATTTGCATGTATTCGTATGTTGAGGACATAATAGTAACTCCTCAAATCCAATATTAGTTTAGCGGTAGATTGTGTGAGGAAAATTAGCAGATATGAAAATAGAATTTTGTTTTGCTTGAAACGTGTGGGTCTTTTCATTGTGATTAATTCACTCAGGTCTTATTATTTGCTTGTAGTGGAGATTGACATTGAGTAGGTTGGGGAACCCACCTCCGCGAGTGAAGGTGGGGGATTTTTTTTTCCTACTTTGCTTGGGAATCCAGACTGTTCTGGAACAAACACAGCAGTCTCTGCTTAATGTATATCCCTTGTCGTTCCCACGCAATTCACCCAGCGTTCCCTTCCTTCAGCCTTACATTAAAGATACTCTCACAGTTAGTAAATAGTCGTGGCTTCGTTCCCATACATCAGCGGTTCTCAACATGTAGTACTCGTATCCCTGAAAGGCAATAGTAAGTGTTGAAATAAAACAGTATTATCTACCCGGGGGCCGCGGTGGCTCAGTGGTAGAGCGTTCATCTCTGGTGCATAAGGTCCTTGGATCGATCCCAGCTCGTGATAAGTGAACTTTGTGGTGGACAAACACCGTGTGCGTGGGTTTTCTCGGGATTCTTTTGTTTCCTCCCACTTTCTTCATTCCATCATTTCGTTCGTTTCTCATCATTACCGTCTCCTAGCCTAGCCGGCGTAACCGTCGGATTTAAAACAAAGGTTTAATTTCATTTAATTTACTATCATCTATCTACACTTTTTGAATCTGCTTATTTGAATATGTAGTGAAGCTTGGTCACCGATTTTGCTGGTGGTCATGCTAAATGAAGCTGAGATTAGATGAGCCGTTTGAAAGAAGAACTGTAAGTGGGATGTTAGAGGAAGATTGCAAAATAGCAAATCTTCAATCCAGAATTGAGTACTTGACTATTGAGCAATCATAGCCATTCCTGTTAATTCATCATCCTATTATTATTACTATTATTATCATTAATAATAACAATAACAATAAATCTCCGAATAATAATTAAACTGATCGATTAATTTGTATTTAAGACTTCGCCAACATCGGGATTATATAGGACGAAACGTAGACCTATAATTTATAGTAGCATCTCATGCATTATAATGGTATCGATGCTCTCCAACAGCGCATCAAAACCCGAAACTGTTTATGCATCTCTTTCGTAACTATTGTATTTATTAAAGAATCCACAAAACTCCTTCTTTCTTCATAAATGCTTTTTTTTTTTTTTTCATTTGTCTCTGATTTTATTTCACGTTCAAACTTCATACAGGGTAACCATTAACTTACGAACTGAAACCAGGGCATATGTTAAAATATCCGTGAACTGAAACCATGACTTCTCACACTAGAGATACGCACTCTACTACTGTGCCACCGTCGCCTCCAGCTTTGATTAATATTTTAGTTGTAGTTTAAAGTATCTTTTTAGCACCGAGGCTATATATCAGATATCACTTATTAGGAACAGTGGCTTTTGACCCATTAACTCTTTTTGCTCCTTTGACTCTACTGTGACGTCATGACGTATTATCATCGTTTCGTAGTCCTGCACTTAATAATTGTATCCAAGGCAAGTAAGTACTCCCAGAGAAAATTGAACTCGGGAGTATGCCTATAGGAAGCTCGCGCGTTGACTACTTAACCACGAAGGAATACTGTTGGGCTTCTTTGTGCATTGCTTGTAAAAGGTATGCCCAGCTATTCTTTTTCCATTTAATGGAATCTGCCACGAATGCACTATTCGATTGCAAGAGCTGGAAGCGGGAGGAGGAGATATTATATAACGATTCCGATTCGAGTGCAGAGTAGTGGAGGAAGGGTGGCTCAGTGGTAGAGCGTTTATCTTTGGGATCCCTGGCCAAGTAATTTTGTTCTCAACAACATTCTGTCTGTGGGTTTTCTCGGGGTGCACCCGCTTCCTCCCACTTTCTCATTCCACCAATTCTTCCATCATCATTCATTTGCTTTAATCATCGTCTCCCTGAGCCTTAAGGGCATAATCGTGGGACGTTAAACTCAAAGATTTCATTTCATTTTCACGAGTACAGAATAGGTTGTCTTGCTATAGAATAAAAAAAATGAAATGAAATGTTTGAGTTTTACGTCCCACGGTTATGCCGGTTAGGCTAAAGGAGACGGTGATTATGAGAAATGAATGAAATGGTGGAATGAAGAAAGTGAGAGGAAACGGAAGAACCCCGAGGAAACCCACGCATACGGTGTTTTCTATAGAATCAAGTATTGATTTGATTCTCAAAGTATTCCATTTTGAACCAGCTCTCAGCTCATGTCTAGAAATGATTCAGCGATTGTCACTCAGTTTGGAATCTAATAATAATAATAACTAACTCTAAGGCCTATGGAACTCGTTGGTTCAACGCCGCGTTCACAAAAGCTCTCCACTGACTTCTATCCTTAGCTAACTGCATCCAGTGTCTACTTTCTATTCCTATCTCTGCGAGATCCATCTTAATATTGTCCTCACATCTGCGCCTAGGTCTTCCTAATGGTCGTTTTCCGATTGGTCTTCCAGTCAAGACTTTGAAAGCGTTTCTACTTTCTTCCATGCTAGCTACATGACCCGCCCACCTAAGCCTCCTAGACTTGACAACCCTAACAATGTTGGGTAAACTGTGTAAATTATGAAGTTCCTCGTTATGAAGTTTCCGCCATTCCCCATTCCCCATTCCCGTTCCTCTTGGGTCCGAATATTCGTCTCAGGATTTTGTTCTCAAATACTTTCAGTCTATGTTCTTCCCTCAGAGTAAGTGACCATGTTTCGCATCCATATAGAACAGCAGGCATGATTATCGATTTATATATTTTAAGCTTCAAATTCCTCGACAGAATTCGCGACGACAAGAGATTTTGAGCCGAATAGTAACACGAATTTCCTGCTTTTAGTCGACATTTAATTTCAATAATAATAATAATAATAATAATAATAATAATAATAATAATAATAATAATAATAATAATAATAATAATAATAATAATAATAATAATAATAATAATAATAATAATTCCCTTCAGTGATACAAGTAGCCCATTAACTAAATTGTTCAAAGCAAATTAGATTAAATTAAATTTTATGTGGTGACCTCAATTAAGTATGGAAAAAATCTATTCCTTAAAATAGGGATATTTGTCTACTCCGAACGATTCTGCCGGATCACAGGGACAGTGAACTCAAAACCAGTGTCAAACTCGGGAAACTGATACTTTATATTTTGTGATCCAAAATGTGTTGTTGCAATACTTGGAAATCCAGAAAATAGTAATTAAAACATGTAAATCATTTAGCATACACGTATAGAGCTTGTATAGTTTATCAAGAAAAACAGAAGAGGATGTGTTGGTGGCCAGATCCGATGATTTAAATTTATAATTGGTCAAAATTACTGAGTTGTTTTGGGGGGAGGGATGGGAGGGAGATGTCTGTAGGAATTTTGTTGAGGTGTGCATAATGAACAGAAAGATGCTGAATGATCATAGGGTGGGTGGGGATCTCCCGCTTTCCATGATCATTCAATTATATTATTTTTGCGTAGCTTAAAGTTAAAACTAATATTCTGATAGCATTACGTGTGCTTCTATAGAAATATTAAGAGTTCGTTACCCAAAACAATCCTTCATAAATTGAGCAGGATGTCTTTAGAATCCGGAAAAGTTTTTTATAATACAGAAGAACTATTGTTGTTCTGGTATCTCGTCTAATGCTATGTGTCTGCTAATATACGAGTTAAAACTTTCAGATTCAGTGAAGCACGCTAATGAACGGGTATTGTCTACTAAATCTATAATCTTTGCTTCTTCTCTCTAGTAAATACTTCATCATCTTCTTCCCCTGGGAATATCCTTAAATGGAAGCTACGGAAACAGAGTAGGAAATAGAGGAAGTAAGAAAAGTAGGAGTGTGCCTTGTGTTTAAAACAGTGGTGGATCCAGGGAAGATATCGGGGCGATTGCCTCGCCCCCAGAAGAGGAAACTTTCTTATTTTATATATATAAATATAATCCATCCCAATGTTTGGAGCTCATAAAAGTAGCTCTAAGTAGGAGTATTACAAACTACCCCCCCCTCAGAAGTCCGTCCTAGATCCGCCCCTGGTTTAAAAGTACCGTAGTGTGGGAGGATTGTTATTTATCTAATAAATAGTAGAACAGTGGCGGCAATAAGGGCTTTGATACACATATCTGGAGCAGCGCCTCTCAACCTGTGGTAATCGTACCACTGGTGGTACGGAAGCTGCTCTTAGCAGTACGTAAGACTTATTGTGGTATTAATAAAGAAAGTCCTGATCAAGAAGGCCTTGAAAAACCACGATTTATGGTGATATTAATAAAGAAAATCTTGATCTAGAGGTCTTGAAAATCACAACTTTATGGTGATATTAATAAAGAAATTCCTGATCAAGAGAATTTGAAAATCACAACTTATGGTGGTATTATTAAAGAAAATCCTGGTTTAAAGGCCTTGCAAATCACAACCTGTGGTGGTATTAATAAAGAAAATCTCCTGATCTAGAGGCCTTGGAGATTGAACCCCAAAGAACGATCTTTATACTCAGCGTTGCCAAAATGATGATATGCCAAGTCGATAAAGGAGAGATAAATAATTCCAACTTTGATGAAAAGTCGCTAAAAAATTATTCGCAATTTCTTTGGCCATATGTACTGTGTATACCTATAATAACATTTTAGAAGTAATTTGTATGAGTTAACATGTTTTGAGCAAGGTCAAAATTTATTATTATTATTATTATTATTATTATTATTATTATTATTATTATTATTATTATTATTATTATTATTATTATTATTATTATTATTACAATACTCAAACAATATCGTCGTATCAGAAGCAGAGGAACGTAACTCCATTTTCGTAGGTTTACAGACGAGAGGGCAAAAATATTATTTTCTTAGAAAGATGTATATTTAATAAGATGGTAATTGAATTACATCACAACAGATGATCGACAAGAAGAACAGATGGCGTTACGTTCCATTTACACTAAGTGAGGCTTTCAAAATTATGTCCAAATATGAAGAAAACGTAAACTGCATTTATGGGGTTACGTTTCTCTGGTTCTCATGCGACGATATGATCTAGTCAAGTCTTTGTTTACAAGACGCAATCAATCCTGGAATGTGAGAATCGTTTTCTGTTGTTTTCTCTACTTTTGATCGCATTGCAGTACAAATAAGGGGCCATGGCGGCTGTATGGTAGAACGCTTACCTCTACTGCTTGGGGTTCGTGGTTCTATCCTCGCCCAAGTGAGCTTGTGGTGGACAATACCGTGTGCTCGTCAGTTTTCTCAGGACGTTTCCTCCAACTTTCTCATTCCACCAATTCTTCCATCATCATTCCCTTGCCTTAAGAGTCTTCATCAGGGCGAAATTAAAATACCGCTAATTTTACAGTAATTATGTGATATCTTCAAATAGATCAAAGATAATCGAAATGTGGAACAAGAGCGCCCTAGACAATATTATTTTACATGAGATACCGTTATCACGACTCACTTATTTGCTTTCTATTTGGAGCCATTTTGAAAATCGGCATTTATTTTCGCGTTTCTAAACAGCTGAAAACAGAAAGCCACTAGGTGACTTGTGATAACGGTACCTCACACAAAATAATATTGTCTAGGGCGCTCTTGTTCCATATTTCAATTATCTTTTATCTATTTGAAGATATTACATAATTACTGTAAAATTAGCGGTATTTTAATTTCGCTGGGATGAAGACTCTTAACCATTATCTCCCTTAGCCTTAAGGACACACTCAAAGATTTTTGCAGTAGAAATGATCTCAAAGTTGAGGATTAAATAATTATAAATATTTCAACTTTAAGATAATTTGTTTCTCGTGATTTCATGGACGAATCTTTAAATCAATATTCGATTGGATTCTGCGTCCTCAAATTAGTCATACAAATGCATTTATAAATTTATCCAAGCTTATCTACTTTTACTTTTGACACGAGCGATAGTTCTGTTACGAAAGTTATCGTAGAACAGCAGCACACACACAAATCTGTGTTGAGTTGGATGGCAGGAGTTTGCTTACGTTTACTTCCAAGTATTAGGTTGATTTATAGCTGTTTTAATTGTAACTTAATAGAAGAATTGAAGAGTCAAACCAGAATTAACGAATTACTTCCGAAAAGTCAAAATGGTTGGTCGTTTGAAAACAAGGAGTAGGAAACATAAACTTATATCCTTTTGTAGTAGTTAGCCTGGTATGAGCTCCTCCTCCCAGTTTCCCCAAGTTCACCTGCAGGTCGTTAGTAGTTCTACCATTTACAGTTTCCGAAATTTTCGTCGCCTGATAATAAGGTTATTCCAAAGTGTAAAACGCGAGACTTCCCTTAATAGCTTCCAAGGAGGCACAATTTACGAAGCAAGTTCATTCATTCTGAAAGGACCTCTTACAACTTCCATTCTGTCACAAATCTCTTCCCCCCACTTCCTCTCCGTCAACCACTTCATCCCTTCCCGTTTGCTCACAGTTGTTTGATAATAGAAATGCACTTTCTTCAAGTTTAGGGTCCTATTTGCTTCTTCCCCCCCCCCCCCACTCTTTCTTTCATTTTAATATTTCCTGCCGAAAATTTAGAAGTTTTCTTCCAACCATTTTCTGTGTTATTCTCCCTTTATTCTTCTCGGAAGCAAAACTTTTGTTCTATTTTCTGTTTTCACCTTTTGTTTCTTTTCTTCACAACTGCGAATTGTTGGCACAAACACAAAATGACACCAGTGTTTCCAACTAATTTAGTGAGTGAAAATTCTCTTCTTCTCTCTGTTTTTTAGAGACAAGGAATGAAACAAAAATCTTTTACTTTCACGTCCCACGATTATGCCTAAGGGAGATGGACGATTAAACTAAGTGAATGATGATAGAATATTTGACGGAATGGTAATGTGGGAGGAAACGGCAATACCCCGAGAAAACCCAGGGACACGATGTTCTTCAACACAATCTTATATTATTTGATCGGGGATTGAACCTATAGGACCCCACCAGGCCGGTAGTCAGCCCAAAAATGTAAGGGGGGCTCGGTTGAAGTTAGGGGGGGGCCGATCCAACCATATTATAGGTTATCATCATATTATAGTTGATTTGCAAGCCTACTGTGAACATTTTATGGAGCCAGCGAAAATTTACGGAGGTCACCCCGTAGATCCCTGGATACGGGCCTGGACCCCACGCACCAGAAGTATGCGCTCTACCACAGACCCACAGTGCCTCCCCCAAGTAATTTTTAAGTAATGCTGCCTATATTCTTACGAAAAATAATGGAGAGGACTTCTCCATATTTATGCATATATCATACACCTGATACACGCTCTCATGATATCTTTAAATTTTGATGCAAGACACAAATATAGATATTTACTATGTTAAAGGACATAGTTTGAGGGTAGTACTTCGAGTTCCCTTTTAAACACTGTTAGCAAATGAGAGGATTGTGGTGGTGTTGCCATGTCTTTGTACACAGTGACGTCAGTGTATGGACTAAAGAAGCGATAGGCAAACAAACTCGGTTTTATGTTGCTTAATGTTGCCTAATGTTATGAACTGTTGCTAAAAGTAACCTCTTTTACACCCGAACCCCTAGGGATGCTATGAGTTTCTTACCGTTACAGTAGCTATTTTTTTTTCCAGATTGTAACTCATATGTATACAAAGTTTGGTTGAAATTGTTCCAGACGATCCAGAGTTATTCTGAGAAACATACATAAATTGATACATTTATATGAAGATAGATCAGGAATTGGGCACCTAGATTTGTTCCCTGAAAGAGAGCATCTTCTAACTGACATTAATTCATTTGATACTAACTGTGTCACTTTCTAAATGCTTTTATATTCTTAATTCTGTGCTAGTTAATTATTATATTACCAAGTACACTTAGCCAATTAACCTTCAGCATACTCCTTTACCGTTAGCATTTCTAATTCTTCCATATCCTTCTATAGCACCGCATTTCAAAGGTTTTCCTATTCATACATTTTTGTCTTCTCTTAGAATCCATGTTTTACACAGACAAAACGCCAATTATTAAATAAAAATACTTTATCTAAATAAGAGTATAATTTGTGAAAAAAGGTTAGAAATTACTACAGAAACAATAAATAAATAAATTATCTAGTGATAAAGATGTCATTCACTGAATTAAGATAGATTTTTGATTAAACTTATCAAGATCACTGGTTTTTCATAAATATATTCTTTTTTTTTTTTTTTTTTTTTTAATGGAATTTCGTTTTAAAAATTGCGGAGTTTAGAGAATTTCTTTTCATTAGCCAGCGCAGTGTTTGCCAGACTGGACTACAAGTACCGGATTGGGTGATTTTTTAAAGTGCCGTCGCTACCAAAATTTCAAATTGGGCGACATGCTACTCTTAATTATTTGCAGGGTGTAGCTCCTGAGAATGCACTACTTTCTTACTTTCTTATATAAAATCACAAACTATTAGTTTTATATAACACAATAAAAGTCTTGTTTGTTGAGTATTCTATTCACAATGAGGAATAGTTTTACTAAAAATAACATGTTTGATAAAATTAAATTCCTATTTTAGTACTTTTTGGTCTCGAGTTCTGACAACACTAGTCATTTGTTGAGTTTGTATTGTTGCAATATCATTGACCGTGCTGCAGTGATGCCAATTTGGCCTATTTTTGGCTAAATCTAGCCTATTTGGAGAGGCACTTAGCCATACAAATCTACAAAAATGCTTATAGCCTTAAATATAGCTTATTTTATGAACCTCTTTTTCCATTTTTTGGCCTTTTTATTATCTGTTAAATAAATTCTCAAAATACCTTTTTCTTTGAAAATATAGTGAAAAATGTAAACAATGAGTCTATCTGTCATTATATAATTCGTATTAATTGATTTCTTAAGACAGAGGACGTTTTACTATGCAACAAATCACCTTTTTCACTTCATCTTTTTTCTCCCCATTCCACAGATTTACAGCTACTCAACAATACTTCTCAACTTCGAAAGAATTTTACGCTCTCGTAACTGCTACTTTTTAATTATTTTAATTTCGCATTTCACTGCAAGAATGAGAATTTTCTAATACAAATTTAATAACTTCGGGTCTTCAAGCTACAGAGATTAGGAGATCTAGTTCTAGTTATAAATTTTAGTTCATAACTTCAAAGAATTCATACTATCCCACTACGTTGTTTTACCACTTGGAAATGAAAATTAATCACGTGGATTTTATTTTCAGTAACTTTTGAAAACATGAGCTTGGAAACTCTCAATGCAATCATGACAATTCCTTCGGGGTTACGGAGAAATAAGAAGTGTCGTAAGGACTATGACCTGCCGAAAGAAGTACTACTGTAAATTGGGACAATGGCAGCCTACTCAATCAATCCACAATCCAACAATGTTGCATCCAATTCTAGCGCTTCGGCTAGCTGAGAATGATATCGATTATGTCTTATTTCAATTTGACTGATAATTATTACTGTTCACTTTCACAAATCAGGTGAATTGTTAATGAATTTTATTGTAGTTTAAAGTTATATAAGTTACTTGTAAGTCTTCAGTAAATAAAATTCAGCATTTCAAATTTTATTATAACTCACTTACAATTCTACACCGACAAAGGCGGGGGGCGGGGAAGGTACAATCTAGGTTATAGGTTAGCAGTCCAAAATCTAGCAATTTTTGCATAAAAATGCTTATTTCTGAAGGCCTTTTTTCTTGAGAGGTTGTTCGCAACACTGCCGTGTTGTTCTCTCACGTTAGGTCTAATAGTTGTACCGAGCCTTGTTAACGTGACATTGCGTTTAATTGTGTTAGTTGTATTATCCATATTAAAATAATGAGTAAGTGAAGTTACAATAAAAAATTCCAAATAAAAAAATAGCAAATAAATTAAAGAAGTGAGGAATAACATGGAAAAAGCATAATGTAAATGTTGTAAAACTGGCTTAAGCAGATCTATTTCCTTGGAAATCAGAAAGGTCGCCCATTTTATATTATCATGGTGTGCCTAGTTCACTGCACGCTGTAGTTCTACTCAGGGGCGTAATTTCAGACTTCGCTTGAGGGGGGCAAGAGCACCACCGACATAAGACTTTCACGTATTTTACTATTATATTAGTAGACAATCTATTAAAGTATATGTATTCCTCAAACTCTTGGGGGGGAGCAATTACCCCTCCTGCCGCCCCTGGTTCTACTGCTCCTGTCGTAGTATATAGTTTGCTCTAACACACCACTGCCGGCTGCGTTCCCGCCTGACCATTGCCAACCCAGACAACTGACATGCTTCCAATTGTAGGTGCTTCCATATATGTGACTAGTAAAGTTTATAGCTGCAAAAAATTTACTTTTAAGTTTGGGCTAGAGATAGTTCAAATCCGCTAATTTTTAATCTTCAGATCAAGCACCACTAAACAATACTTCAGACATTATTATAGCTAATTATTTTGTAACCAAGTCTTACTATAATATGACACTGAACTGTTTATGATCAACTTTTCAGCAAGCCGCACCTGCTACGTCTTATGATTATCGAAAATTCTTCAGACTTATTTTAACTACTTATCAATATTATCATGAGTAGCTTTATTTTATACAGTTATTTTACTGCATATACGAATGAAAGTTGCTCATTTTAAAAAAAAAAAATAAATATACTTTTTCATGTATCAATACATTTGCTGCTGCTCTGATAATTTGTGTACAAAACGAATACTTAATAACACACTAATATAAAAGCATCTCGTATTGCCATCTGTTTGCCCTCTTTTCATACACTATCTCTGCTCTCATATTATAACAACCCACTCGTGTTGTTAAGCCATCTAAATACCCTCACATAAGCATATCACATGTGGGGCAGCTCCAGTAACTAAATACATATTTGGATTTACGTATGGGATTAGTTGCGCTTTAGTTGAGTTCCAGATAATGGATTGCACAACGTGGCCATTTATGAAATTGCATTTCGGGTAGAGCCTAACATCATTCTTTAATTAAGTAAACAAAAATTGAAATCAGCATATGCGAGTTTATGCTGTGTATTAACTTCCTTGTCGAGCACTTTTGTCAATTGAATGTAATTTTATTGAGAAGAACACTTTTTTCCTAGGATCTACTCAGGGTCATGCTCCGTAATACTGTTCCATCCAGTGATGATTTCAGCGGGTGACCTGGGGTAGGAGGCTAAGGAATTTCTTCCCGAAATTAAAAAAAAAAAAAATCCCTCGGAACCATATTTCAGCTCATGAAAAATGTATATTACCAATATATTCACACTATGCCAGTGGCGTAGGGAAGGGGGGGCGGAGGGGCCGCCCCCCAAAGAGGTCCGACAACGTACTTTGGTAGTTTGATGTTTTTAATTTTTTTATATATTTTTATGTTCATATATTTTTTTGTTTACAATTTTTCTATATGTACCTATAACAGCACTTGCCCCCCCCAAACACACATCCTGGCTACGCTACTGCACTATGCACTCATTTTAATAAGTATACTATTCTTTTTTTTTTTTTACCCCCAAGCTGCCCCCGGCGAAATTACAATCACCACCGTGTCTATTCTCTCGCCTACCAGACTCTTCAATGAACTAATTACAGTCTACTAATCACATTGTGGCTTTAGTGTTCCCAACAGGTGATTTCAGAAAATATCTAAATGGTGCATTAAATCTGGCTAAAATAGCGAAACCCTTCTACAGTTCAGCTAACAGAATTTAAGAAATGAAAATGAAATCTTTAAGTTTAGCGTCTCACGTTATACCGGTTAGGCTAAAGGAGACAGTGATAATGAGAAATGAGTGAAATGAAGAAAGTGGGAGGAAACGGGAGAACTCCGAGAAAACCCACGAGCACGGTGTTTGTTCACCACAAAGTCCACATGGCGCGAGCTGGGATCGAACCAGGGACTCCAAGCACCGGAGGTGAGCGCTCTACCACTGAGCCACCGCCCCCCCAGAATTTAAGAATAAAACCAGCAGAATATCTCGTAGTTTTACTGTATACCTAAAAATATTGCAGTATTCTTTCTGGTATTCTCAAATAAAATACTTTACTTAGAATATTTAAAGTTCACTTTGCCTACATCGTTGACTAGGTTCTATACATCCCTTGAATTCCTTTCTTCGTCTCTAGTTACTGTACTTAAATTTGCTTCATGTAGATGGCAGTATTGCTCTCGGATAACACTATGCATGCCGAAAATCAGTCAAAATTCTCGTTCTTATAAATAATTCAAAGTTGAAATTATCTGTATTTAAGTGGATTTTCCAAAATCCTGATTTTCCTAAGGCTATGCTAGCAGGGACGTATGTAGAGGATGAGTCCAGATTTATCTCGCAATCCCGATTTTTCTGTATATTTTGTGTACTTTCAGGGGTAATTTTACAAATTCTAGTATAATTTATCCTCATATTGAATTTTGACCCCCTTCAAAGGCTTTAGACCCCTCACGAAATAAATTCTGTATATGTGCCTGCATGCTAGTAATTGATAATCACATATATATATATACGTAAGATAGATTGTAGTGTAGCAATGAACACATTTTACTAGCAAAGGGATTAGCAAAATATTTAATTATAGAAAAGTTTCTATTAGAAAACTACCACTAAGACGAATCTCCGGCACCCAAGCAGGAATCGCGCGCAACAGAGGGAACTCTACCACTGAGCTACCATGCCCACAATCGTAATGCAGAATTGAAGAAACTACTATTTATATCAAGCAGTACTACTATTTATATCAACCACATTCATTAGTCAGTATATGTACGTAACAAGCAAAACCATTATCTTTTTTTTTTTTTTTTTTTCTCCCTTCGATGAACTTCGAAATACCAGGTAGCATTTTCGTATTATGTCTAGTGTATAGAGCAATTTTTTTTTCGAGAATCCAGACGATAATAATTTACGTATATTTCTTGACTTGTTTTGATTCTCTTTTCGAAAACGCAAGTAAATTTTGTTTTCAACCGTGCTCCGTTTACTTGTATTTGTATTTATACAATGCTATATTTTTTATTATTAAAATGAGATCAACAACTTAATATATGTAAATTTCAGCTATAAATAATGTGCGATTGTTATTAAATTACTAACATCGATTACCCGCTTAGCTGGGTTAAAATGAAAATTTAAATGCACAATTCCATTATCAACCGTCTCATGTGTTTGGTTCCCGTGAAATATGCTGTTTTCGTTTTTAGTGGCATCGATTTAAACAGCATCGGAAAGATCACTGTTCATCTCAACGACCCCGAATACTATGGATTCGGCACTAATATTGGTCATTTTCGATCATTTTTATGTATTTCTTTACATAAAAATGATCGAAAATGACCAATATTAGTGCCAAATTCCACCTCTTCCAAGTTGCGGGGCTGAATTTGGTTTTAAAAGGAATCTGAAGTGTCACTGTTCATATCAACGACCCCAAAAGCTATGGCACACACACTAATATTGGACATTTGCGATCATTTTTATATACCTACCCCTCCTCTCCCTCCAAATTGCCGAGCACGGCATCCTAAATGTCACCGGTCATCTCAGCGACCCCGCAAACTATGGATTCGACACTAATATGGGTTATTTTTGATCAGTTTTATATATTTCCATTTCCTTTCCTTCAAAAGGCGAGACTGAATTTGGATGTAAACGGAATCGGAAGAAGTGTCACTGTTCATCTCAGCGACCACGAAAACCATGGATTCGACAATGATATTGGTCATTTTAGATTATTTTAATATATAGGCCTATCTCTTTTCTCTCCTTCCTCCAAGTTGCGGTGCTGAATTTCAATTTAACCAGCAACAGAAGTGTGACTGTGCATTTCACCGTCCACGAAAATTATAGATTCTACACTAATAGACCCTATAGTCGTTTTCGATCATTTATAAATGTTCCTCCCTTCGTTCCTTCCCTATGTTGCACCGTCAAAGTGATATGACAAAATCATGTCAGGTCTGAACCTCATGCTGAAAATTTGATCGAGTTCGGTCGGGTGGTTCAAGGGTTATTAATGAAAATAAAAGTGACTGTCTTGGTGACTTCAGGGGGGAATATGTATATTCTCTCCTCTCCCCTTCTTCCAAGTTCTATCGTCAAAATGATATGATAAAAACCATCCCAGGTGCGAACCTAATCTATGTTGAAAATCTGATTGAGATCCGGGGCTTTGATCTCAATCAGATGATGAAGTCACAAAGACAGTCACTTTTATTTTCATTTTTTACAAATATTTCCCCCTTCCTCCTCCCCCTTCCCTACGTTGTGCCGTCAAAGTAAAATGACAAAATCTGTCGGAGGTCCGAACCTCATCTATGTTGAAAATTTGATGCAGGTCGGTTGTATGATTCAGGAGTTCCCTTCTCTAATTTCTACCCTGAGGGTGAAATTATATATATATATATATATATATATATATATATATATATATATATACTAGCAGCGTTCACCCCGCTTCGCTGCGGTCACCCCGGAACGCAATAAACGTTGTTACTTAGATAATTTTTACTTTTTCGCTTTCAAGTGATATGATAAAAACCATAGAAGATTGCATTAAATGTTAACATTATATCGCCTGTCATTTATGTTAACCCGCCCCGCTTCGCTGCGGTCACCCCGGAACGCAATAAACTTTGTTACTTAGATAATTTTTACTTTTTTGCTTTCAAGTGATTGCAGTAAATGTTAACATTATAGCGCCTGTCATTTATGTTAACCCGCCGAGTGACACGGTCATGCGGGTTGCATATAAATACGTTTATTTTTACCTATGATGATCTAACAAAGGATTTGTACGTTATGGACACTTGAATGGTCAATTATCTCAAGACACTGGTAATTAAAAATTAAAGTGATATGATAAAAACCATCTAGGGTCCAAATCCTAATAACCCCCCAAAAATAAAAGAAATTGGTTCAGCCGTATTAGCGTGATGAGGGAACAAAGGATTTTGTACGTTCTCTTTTATATATAAGATATATATATATATATATATATATATATATATATATATATATATATATATATATATATATATATATATATATATATATATATATATATATATATATATATACAACTTTTCAGTCCAAAATCTCATCTATGTTTGGTTCAAGAGTTATTAAGTTTTATTTTTTTAATAATTCCCCTTCTCCCCTCCCCTAAGTTCTCAAAGTGAATAGCTAAAAACACCCCCAGGCCAGAACTGCATCTACGTCAAAAATTTGATCGAGATCGATCGGACGGTTCAAGAGATTAAGAGTCACAAACATAAGTCACTTTCAATTTTATAATATAGATTGAAGCATTTACAATATCGATTCTTTTTATTCTTTTTTATTTCAAAGTAGAAATATTAAAACATACACCAGTTAAAACTCCCAGGAGATTGCACTCTCAAACAAATTTCCCCGACTTTTTCACACCTTTCTTCATTTATATAGAGCAAAAACTAGCTGCACCCACTTGCACAATTTTGTTTTTATCCATGTATTGTCAGTTATTGGAATATTTATTTTTATTTGATATGATATGGATAAAAGTCCTCAAATATAATGTAGTTAATGAATTTATTTTGTCATTAATTGATCTGAATTTAAAATCAGCAATCTAGGAAACTTTTCACTTCCAAGTTTTTTTTTAAAAAATCGAAATAATTTATTTCAGTGCTGTCATATTAGATTCTCAATTTTATGTTTTAATATGTAATTCGAAATCAGCGAGCTCGGAAACCTCCGAATACAAATTTTTGTTGACATTAAATTATTGTTCTTTATATAAGTTCTTTATAAGTTCCCCGAATTGGATTCGCCATTTTGTTTTTGTTTATTCAAGCAATAACATAAATGGGACATCAAAAAAAGATATTCGTATTCAGTATTATAAATTGCGTTTTCGACTTTTATCCACATTTTGGGAATTGGGTTCGCTGTGTGTCGTTACAAATATTTCTGAATATCATGGGCATTATAATCAATTGCAAAAATTACGTTAAGAAATGTTTTAGCGGATAATTTAGTTTCTTTCAATCTAGCTTACGAAAGGAATTAGTAATGTTTGTTGAGTCTCTTTGTAAAATACATGGTTTGCTGTGCCGCACGTCATCTTTCAATTTTCCGCGGAACTTCTGTGAATGGCGTTGACTTCGTTGCAATTTACTATTCCGTGAGTAAATTCGTTATGATAAACTTACATTCAGTAACATGATCATACTCATTTTTATTTTGTGACTGCACCGATTTATTGCTGAGCCTCAAATTGTGTAACAACACTAATTACAAATAGGACGTGAAAGTGAAGTGACCAATATTACACGAAGGAGCACATGAGAAATTGTTTTGTATTTTTCCACTCAACTGGAACACTTTTGTATTCTTTTCCTTAATTGTATTTAATTCTGAAAAAAGAGCATTATTGAATCGTTAATTGCAAATGGTATTAACGTTTTGTGTCTCTTCAGTACTGTAAACGCTTATAACAGGGCGCAAAATTTCGAAGTCAGACGCACTCGCCAATCCAAAAATTGATAGTCGCCAATATCTCTCACGTACAAATTATGAGACCCCTCCGATCACGGCCTTTGATTCGACAAAGAAAGAGATTAATCAGGGCATAAAATTTCAAAAGCAGACAATTGGACTCAAGATAATCAGAAGAAGACTTCAAATTCCATGTTTTCTTTCACTCAGTGACAATCAAGGGCGCCCATGTTGTGATTTCCAAGGGGGGGGCAAGTATAAGCGATGTTTCAAATTTTGCTGTAACTAATGTAAAAATTCTGTTGGGTTTTCAATATTCCCAAGTACAATTTCCTCTTAGGGGGCGATCGCCCCACCTTGCCCCCCTGATGGGCGCCCTTGGTGACAATTATTTTCGTGCGAAACAGAGACTGCGCAGCTCTGTGAGTTAGGCAAAAACCATTCTTACTGAACATGGGTCGCCAGCTCTAAATTTCTAGTCGCCAATGGCGACCTGGCGACCGGAAATTTTGCGCCCTGGCTTATAATATATACATTTTCCTCCTGGAAACCACAAGGACATGTTGAAATCAATTAAATAGCCAGGCAGGGATACCTGCAGATTTTTTTCTAGAAGGGGTGAAAAAGCCCAACATTGAAGCGCAGTAACGAATATACACACAATTTGGTACACGCGTACACGTAATGTATCACATAAAACAACATCTACGAGGGAGGATCAAAAAGTAAGGTTACAAGGCCGATATTTCTGGAGTTTCGCCTGTTATAGAGGAATGAGGAGTGTACAGTAATTTTAATACATGCAGTTGGCAACTGTGCAGAGTTTTAGCCATCCGCCACCTACGGCGCTGACTGTAGGTAAACACAAATGGCAACTCATTTGGAAAACTGGTCTCGCGAACAAGTTCGCTCAGCTATTCGATTTCTATGGGCGAAACACGTAACCGAGGCTGAAATTTACCGGCAGCTGGTAGAGATTTACGGAGAGACTGTAATGTGACGGGCAG
The DNA here is from genome assembly GCF_964235325.1 of Thermobia domestica. Lineage (NCBI taxonomy): Eukaryota > Metazoa > Arthropoda > Insecta > Zygentoma > Lepismatidae > Thermobia > Thermobia domestica. Next base: position 214,309,336 of record NC_137466.1, read on the forward strand.
GACTTCTCACCGAGAGCGTTATCTTTCTTCATGACAACGCGCGCCTGCATACAGCCCAGAGAACTACCACGCTGTTGAAGCAGTTTAGCTGGGACATCATTGACCATCCTCCCTACAGTCCGGACCTCGCTCCAAGTGACTTTCAGCTGTTTCTGCAGTTGACTTCAGACTCCTGCTTCAGAGAAGAAGGTGAAACACTTCGTGACAACGTGGCTGAACACGCAACTGCAGGATTTTTACCAAGGAGTCTTCAAAATCATCCCACATGCGATAAGTGCCTTAATTGATTGGAGACTATGTCGAAAAATAATCTAATGTATGTACTATCTCTTGGCTGTATTTAACAAAAGAGACACTGACCAAAGCTTAAAACTTTACTTTATTTTAAATTATAATTTGTAACTGTTTCGGATATCTAGCATATCCTTCTTCAGACACGATCGAAATTAATGAAAATACAGACATATATATAAATGTTGTTATAACAGAGTTTAAGTTCTTTAACCGTCATATATATATTCATTGTTATAAAAAATTTTTAAATTCTTTTAACAGTCATATATAGAGTCATTGTTGTACTTTTTTATTTTTATTTATTTATTTATTTTTCTTATTTACCGAGGCCTTCAGCACATCCTATAAGTTTTCGTGTTCACTTTCCATTTAATCACTTCCTTTATTTTTAGTTCTTATAAGGGCCTTTTATTTTTATTATTTTTTTATTTATTTATTTATTTTTTTTCTCTATGTTATTCAAACTTCCTTGCCATGATTCATTAATTGGTAATCCCCCTGTCCAGTTCATCAGTTTATCTCTTCCTACCTTCTTTATCCAATCCGCTTCTTTCCACTTCCTTATTATCATTCTTTTATATATATGTCTGTATTTTCATTAATTTCGATCGTGTCTGAAGAAGGATATGCTAGATATCCGAAACAGTTACAAATTATAATTTAAAATAAAGTAAAGTTTTAAGCTTTGGTCAGTGTCTCTTTTGTTAAAACAATTAATCCAAAGCCATGAATAGTCTTACTATGGCTGTATTTGTTGTATGAAATATTATGTACACATTTCACTGCATGCTCGGTAACCTTACTTTCAGATGACTCCACGTATTTACCCACATATCTGAATTAACTACAGTAAATATGTAGTTTTGAAGTTTTGTATTGAAATGAAAACAGGACTTGAATTCTGTAATTCGATGCAAAAGTTATTAACAAAATCAGTTGTTCTCCCCAAACCTTCGCTTTGTTTCCGAATTGCCTGTTCATGACATCGGCAGCGCCTCTAGTGACATCTTTTAGCCCGAGTGTGAACTATTAGAAAATTAGAGTGACTAGTGGATTTAGGAGTATAGCGTTTATAATGGGATTAAAATTATCTAAATACTTTCGTCTGTATGCTTATGCAATCCACAACTCTTAAATGTATGACAGTTTGCATACTAACTGTTCACACACTGAGGTGTTTTTCTATTATAAATAGAATTAACAAGTGAGTTAAAGGCATGCGTCTTTGTTCACGACTGTACGTGATAGTGTACTGTACACAGAACTATAGTAGCTAAACACAGAAATATTTTATTCTTTTACTAACTTTATGAAAATCAAAATATTGAAAACTATTTTTAAGAAAACAGATCGAACAATAAGATTGCAGGTGCATAACAGGATGACGGCTGGACAAAGCATAAAACAAGTAAGCAAAAGTTGCATTAAAAAAAAAAATACGTGGGACATAAATTACAACGGCTATAAACACATTTCGTTACAAGCTGCATGAAAACGTAGATCAAATGCAGATTTTTCTTTTCTTTCACCAAAAATAGTTTCAGAAACAATAGGTTAAAAAAAAAGTATATAAAAAAGGAAACATTTTCGCATACTTCAAATAAAATCGATCAGCTATGAATTTATGGTGCACGAATCTTTCAAGACTTGTAGGAAAACTGAAAGTAGTAAAAAAAAAAAAAAAATCTTTTTCTTTCTTTTTTTTAAAAAAAATAATTGACAAGATTTTTTAAAGTCTTTTTTTGGTAATGGGAAATATGTTAGGTACCGCGGAAATATGGAATTAAAAACGAAAAAAGGAAACTGGCTGTTCATGAGGTTGTGTTCGTGGTTTTGAATGTAGTAGGTAAAGGAATGCGCTAATGCAATTTGGAGCTTTATGCTTGGCACGAGACTGCGTGATTCACGTAACGAAAAAGAATACATTGAAGCCTAGGTTTTTTCTTTTTATTTCATTCCATGTTCTTATTTTTTTCTCCTAATTTCCTTTTACTGTATTGTTAGTTATTTCCGCCCACTCGATCTTTTCGATCGTCTGCTCCGGAATGTCTTTTTCTCTTACCCTAAAATAGATCATATGTAAAAACTGGATTATAGTAATTTTCTAACTCTGTGGCCTAAGGAAGCCAAATATTCAATGCCATAGAAACAAGACGACTTCAATTGGATACTATCCTATGGGGGCACCGTTACTCAGTGGTAAAGCGCTTACCTCTGGTGTGTGGGGTCCTTGGTTCGATCCCTGGCCAAGTAAGTTTTCTCGGGGTACTCCCGTTTCCTCCCACATTCTCATTCCACAAATTCTCCCGTCATCATTCACTTGCCTTCATCACCCGTCCCTTTTATAGGGATGCGCACGAGACGAGTCGAGACAGGATTTTCCTGACAAAATTCGAGTCGAGACACGGCTCTTCCAATAGAGAAATATACATTTTTCGAGTCGAGACATCACTTTTACATCACATTTTCGAGACGAGACAGCTACAAATCTTGTCTCGTACGCATCCCTACTCTTTTAGTCTAACGGGAATAGTTGTGGGACGCTCATTTAGGGGGCATGACGCAAAGCAAAGAACTCATACTCAGCTCAGTGATAGAAAACTCAATCAATCAGGTTCTCTCTTTAATGACCTCGACGTTGAATAAAGACGCAAAACAAAGAGGTCAAACCATAAGTATATTGTAAGGTTCTTCATGTCTTCACATCATGCGATAACCATGTGTGTACTACACGTGTTGACAGTAAACAAATACAACGCAGACGACAGTACCGAAGAGGAGTCGGCAAGACGATCACCGAAGGTAGCCGACATTTTAGGATAAAAGACAAGATCACGCCTCAACAAGCATCAATCTATCCAGGTTGATCAAACCACCTAAAGCCCTAAGGCGCCCGGCCACTGGGTTCACCTTACCCTCTGATGACGCTTGGTCAATTGAGAGATACCTATCCTTAAACCCTAAGGCGCTCGGCCATTGGGTTCCCTTTCTCTCTCACGACGCCCGCTCACCGAGACACCTAATCACACAAAACTTATCCCGTCTCACGACGCCCGATTAAAGAGAGGAACCTCACCTACAAAAGCCCTACGACGCCTGGTCATTGGGCTCCTTTCACTTTCTTACCTAAAATATTAGAGGAAACTACTTATTGTAATATATTTCTGTATTAAGATCTTTTATAATAAAAGGTGATGGGAAAGTCCAAATTCCCGTGTACGATAATTGCTCTACCTTACATAAACTGAGAGAATTTTACAATATTGTGTAACTACTTGCGTATCTTTAAACGTTGATAAAGGCCCTTTATTGTATTCTTACAATCGCTTTATAAATTTAAATTCCAAAATGAATAGTTTTTTTTTTTCTGAACAAGAACACTAACATCCACGCTACGAAGAAATTTCTAAAAAAACCTTTGTGTGAGATGTCTTGATGTATGGATGTGAGACCTGAACATTAGCAAGACAGGAGAAAACTCGGCTCGAGTCAGCGGAAATATGGTTTTGGAGGAGAATTACAAGAACTTAGCTGGATTAGCAGGAAGAGCATTAAGATGATACTACAGAACGTAAGTGAGGGAACACAACTACTTAAAAGTAATAGAACTATGCAAAGCAAAATGTAATTGGACACTTACTCAGACCATGATACTTTTCCTCAAAATATTTTCAAAGGTAAGATCCTGGAAAAGAAGACAAGAGGGAAAGAAGAACCAGAACATCCTACTTAAAAGGTACCAACAATGACATGAAGTTTTCTCCTTACACGGAGATCAAAAAGTCTGCTGAAGGTAGAAAGCTGTGGCTGCGAAGACAAGGATCAGCATTTTGAAGAGAGAGAGCCGAACAAGGTACATTCGCGAAGTGTCCCCTCGGAATTCATGTAAAACTGATTTAAATGCAAAGTTCTAAATGGCTCAATGTGTTTTGTACTAATTTTAGCGGCCCATATGGGTAATTTGCGTATTTATGAGCCTTCATATACCAGAAATTCAATCATACACTACTATAACGCTCGGTCACAAAATTGCTTTTAGTTTCTTTAGATGTAACTGAACGTGAATGTGGACATATGCAAAACAAATTGGATTAAGTACTGCTTCTCTGACACGTGTTGTCCAGACCGGCCGCCGTCTTGTATCCGCCATATTGGATTCAACTTTCGGTTTTTTAAATGGGAATAGGTGCAGGTGATACATCAAATTCATATAAAATTTTCTCGGAAATTCATTGGTGTAGTGAGTTTTACGGTAGCTTGTACCATTTGCGAGATATTACATGTTAAATCCCTCTCGGCACTTCGCGAATAGACATTGCGAAGTATAATCAGTTACGCTTACGTTTTTGATGTTGACAAATTAAAACAATATCTAACTGGAAAAGTGCTGTAAGGATAAATAAACTCTCTACAACATTGGTGTCATAATCTTACATTTCTGTGAGTGATTGTTATTACTTTTATGTTATACTATAACAAGGAAGTATTGTATTACGAACAAGATGCCTAATGTAAATCTAGATACGACCAGATTTTGGTGAAGATCTACCGTATCCTATTTACGTCTATGTGTCTGTATGTATGTACGTTCAGAAAACATTTCGTCAACAATAAATCACGTAAAACATCACATGTACATACGGAGCCCTGCACAACTTTTTAATGGTTGAATTTGTGAAGTGCCTCACATTTAACATGTAATATCTTGCACATGGTACAAGCTACCGTAAAACTCACTACACCAATGGATTTCCGAGAAAATTTTGTATGAATTTGATGTATCACATAACACCTATTCCTATTTGAAAAACCGAAAGTTGAATCCAATATGGCGGATACAAGATGGCGGCTGGTGTGGATAACACGTGTCAGAGAAGTAGTACTTGATCCAATTTGTTTTGCATATGCCCACATTCATGTTCAGTTACATCTAAAGAAACTAAAAGCAATTTTGTGACCAAGCGTTATAGTAGTGTATGAATTCCGAATAATATGAAGGCCCATAAATATGCAAATTACCCATATAGGCCGCTAAAATTAGTACAATACACATTGAGCCATGGAGAACTTTGCATTTAAATGAGTTTTAGACGAATCCCGAGGGGACACTTCGCGAATGTACCTTGTAAGAGTCATGTATACTTTAACGTCCTATGATTATGCCCTTTAGGCAAAGAGAGACGATGACTAAGGCAAGTAAACAATTATGGAAGAATTGGTGGAATGAGAATTTTGGGGGAAAATTTTGGAGGAAACGGGAGTACCACGAGAAAACCCACGGACACAATGTTTTCCACCACAAACTTACTTGGAACGAGATCAAACCAGACACCCCATACATCAGAGGTTAGCACCCTACCACTGAGCCGCCATGTCCCGTCCCCCCAAAAAGATTTAAGACTTGGATAAACTAGCGTTACCCACGAGGTTAGTGTAAATTCTTTCAAAAGCAAGACGAGAATTGTTATATTTGTAGTTTCTTGTCGAATTCAAAAATTTACATCTCGTCTCATTTTCGAGACGAGAATCAAGATAAAACGAGAAATGTTCCGTCTCGTAGACAATAGTATAAACCAGTGGCGAATCCAGAAGGTAAACACTGAGGGGACAGCCAGAACACAGACTATGAGATATACTATATCATAAGTTTACTATGAACCTTCAAAAATATATAATTAATAGCTTAAATTATTTTTGTCACTCAAAAAAAAAAAAAAAAAAAAAAAAAACCTGGGGGTCCTAGGCTTCCCTGGCCCGAGGCTAGATCAATCATTGCTATAAACTATATGCTACAAAATAATGACGTACAGAAACAAATAACATAAATATTATAGGTACCCTCTCCCCAAAAAATAGTATATATAAAAATTAAGTGCTCTAAAAGAAAAAGAAATATATTTTGTTCAGTTTACATGGTACCCGTATACACGTGTCTCTCTCTAAAATCTATGTATGTGCTCTGTACATGTATGAAGCATGTTATTCCATACAAAAGCTAGCATTTGTTGGAAGCGTTTCGTGTTAGCTGCGTTGTTAGCACTTCCATAAATTTCCTTGCGTCTATTTTTATGTCGTCACGCAGAGGTGTGGGTGCGCAAAGGTTGTATGTATGGAGGGGAGAACATTGTTTATATAGTTCGATTAGATCATATATATATATAGACATATAGACAGATATAGATATATATAATCATATATACCTAGGTACATATGAGGTTATGAGTTTAGAAGGTTGTTTGTCTTTTGCTTTTTCCATAAATGCGTTACCTATGTGTTACATGATTATCCAGCATGAGAGATTCTGAATTTGAATTGAATGACGACTTTCTTTGACATCCTTTGTCATCTTCTATCATTGATCGCGTCTATCTATGTTATTTATGTATTTTTTTAACCTATGATTAGCGTTTATTCAAGAGAAGTCTCGACAGTACAGTTTACATAGCTCTTTTTCAAAACATCTTTTTTTTATTTCATTCATTTGATTTTTCTACTATCCACTATACTCTCTGGACTTAAGCCTTTGTGACCGTACAATAGACTCTCCATGAGTATCTGACTCGTGACTATTCGGCCTCCATACTATCCGGTCTAGTTTTCTTTCACTGCAATTAAGGTTGGTTTAAAAGTCTAAAGGTACCACGTGCAAAATCGTATTGTCTAGTTTACTACGTTTCTGTTTTTCGAATATTTTTATTTGTTTTGAAGATATTACAGAAAAGCTTTAAAATTAGCAGCAGTTTAATTTCGCTGTAGTGAACACCCTTAAGTTGGAAACTTCTGCAGAACCCGTGAAATATAGTGAACTCATGGTATAGCTATCATAGTCTGGCTTTTGGCTGCCCCCATGTTTTTCTTTTTGTATCCGCCACTGATTACAAGTATACGTTCTGTGTCATTTGCAGTTACTTCAGTGCCTTTTTTTTTTTTTTTTTTTTAATGTTGTGTGATTAAAATAAGAACCCTTCCTATGAGGATTTCTAAAGATCGTGAATATTCAAATATCGAAGTGTTGCATGTAAACCAGTGACCTCAATATCAGTACAAGAATTACCCATGATGTTCTCCACCCCATATTCCCCCCCAACCCCCAATAAAACTCTTCCATTCTGACCGACTGAGAGTCTTAATCGATCTGCAAACGCTTGCTCTACGGGTTCGAAGACTTCCAAACCATTACACGACGAATATTTCCAATAATAGATTTTGTTCAACGTCTGGGAACTTGTTTTCTGAAGTAAGCTTTTTATTTTTATTTTCTTTTTTTTAAAAAAGTTCCATTAGTTACAGTGTTTTTAAGAAACATTTGCCACCTTTCTCGCGTAAAAAAAAAAAAAAAAAAAAAAAAGTTTTCGCAAGTAGAGAAACTAGATCCAGATTTGTTTTATTTGTTTCCACTTATGCATATGTAAAAGTGCATAAAAAGAAGAAAATTTCTCTCCTAACCCATTATCCACATACGGGGAGTCTAAATTGTACAGTCAGAAACAATATTAAATACGGTATAGGTTGGAGCTAGAGGTCTGCACGGGCTCGGGTCTACAAAGCATATATCGCTTCGAGCCATAGGGCCGGGCTCGGGCCGTAAATATTTAAATATACAACTATATTTCTCGGGCCTTTTCGGGCCTAACTTTGTAAATATACTGTACAACGATATATATTACACCGTTCTTTCTGGAGAACTTTCAAAGCACAACTGCAAAATTAAACCTCTAATTGCTGTAAATAAAAATACAATTCTCCATTAATTATTAAGTTTCTATAATTCGGGCTAATTTCGGGCTCATTTGATTATCATACGAGCTCGGGCCTAAATGCTAAAACATATTTCGGACTCGGGTCGGGCCTCACATTGTAAATTCACGGCCCGGGCCGGACTCGGGCTAAAAATTTCCGGCCCGTGCAGACCTCTAGTTGGAGCTATCGTTTCTTATAGCTCCAACTTATAGTTAATATTGTTTCTGAATGTACAATATTACTAGTTTTTAATAATAATAAAAGAAAACATATACCAAACAATGGATAGAGCTAAACAAACTTATATGAGGAATTCTTATGCGTAATTTTCGAGAAAAACGATTTTTTCGTAAAACTAAAGATTAATGCTATACGATAATTACGGTATTTAATTAATATGAAACAGGTACTGGACCAGGGAATACTTCATCAAGCTTTTAATTCTGACGCTAGCAAGGTAGAAGGGGCACAGTGGCTCAGTGGTAGAGCCCTTCCTCTGGTGCGTGGGTCCCTGGTTCGATTTACCCAGTCAAGTAAGTTTCTTTAGGATTTAGGATTTAGATTTCTGGTCTTTCGACAGCTATGTCCATGTTATCTCATCACGTATGAGGGTTGATGTCCCTCGACGAGCATAGTATCCGGGGAATGGGAAGGAAGGAAGCGGCCTGCCATCATTATGTTAGGTATCATCCCGGCATTTGCCTGGTCTGAATGAGGAAAACCCAGGAAAACCTCATTCAGGGTGGCTGGCCTGAAAAAGCTTTTCACTTTCTCGACCGATGTCTCCACCGGGAATCGAACCCGGGACCGCTAACACCCAAGTAAGTTTGTAGTGAACGACACCGTTTCCATAAGTTTACTTGGGGTACTCCAGTTTCCTCCCACATTAACAGTCCACCAATTCGTCCATCATGATTCCTCCTTAGCCTAAAGAGCATAAAAATCGTGGGACGTTAACAAGGGCACCGATCCAGGGGGACAGGCCCCCCGCCCCCAAAGCTCATGTGGGCCCTCTCATTGTATTTGTGAATGTACAATATTTGGCATAATTTGAGTGTAATTTGTCTTAAAATCCTCATATATATGCCGTCTGCATCTGAATGGACCCGCCCCAAATTTACAGAGAAATCGGCTCCCTTGGACGTTAAACTGAAAGATTTCATTTCATTTCATTAGGAACATGGTCAGTTCATGGTATGGTTAATAAGATACATATACACATAGCCCAAAATTATGAGTAACTCTTAACATTTAATTTCTTTTTAATTATAACATTATCTAAAAATACAGACATTTTTCAATCGATAGATGACATTTATCTGAACAAAATAAAATGCATTTGAAGGTAATTTCTGATCCGTACTTTTCGAAAGTCGAGAAAAACAAATTTTTATGTTGTTCGTTTTAAATAATAATTATATTATTAATTTTTTTCTGGTGAAATTTATTTATTTATTTATTTATTTATTCGAGTACTATGTACGTAAATAAATACACAGTTAGATAGAAAATATTTTGTTTTCACCTAACGGTGACACCCATAACCCTAACGATGACACGTTCTTTTAACGGTGACAATTAATTGTAAATATATTGATATCTTTCAAGACAGTAAATCGGAAAAGAAACAATGCATTTCCTGTATAGTCTAAGAACAATAAATGTATACAGAACCTTGTATATGAGCGTCCATAAGTTTTAGCTCTTGAGTTTCACACACAGGCTTATTGCACAGTAATATGTGTTCAGAATTGATACTTCTTGCTGATTGTCAAATAACCTTTGAAATTCCTTCTTCTTCTTCTTCTTCTTCTTCTTCTTCTTCTTTTAAGATAAGGGCACCTGTACGTAAGTGCCCTTGACCTTGTATATAAATTTTTGTCAGTAACTAAACACATTTGCCAGGTGACGTATGTTTTGTAACTCCATTGTTTGTTCATTTAATAAACTTAATATATTTATATTGAAAGTGCACAAAATTGGCCCCTTTAAGAGCACATGTTAAAAATTATGGAGAGGATATTAATTATGGAGAGAATTAGAGATATTTTCAGGGTATGGCTGGGGATGAAATTCTCTTTTGAGGCAAACTTCGATACTGTTCGATCATCAGATGTTATTTTATACCGGTAGATCACTAAATAGCTACTATAGTGCCAACTGAGAATCCTAGGGTAGGTACTCACAGAACATTGCGAGAAATAGAGACAAACTGAAAAGAAGAAAATGTAAATCTCATAGTTGAGTGGCGAAGAAGACTTTTTATTCTTTCAAAATAATAATAATAATAATAATAATAATAAACTGTTCTCATCATAATGAAAATTAGTTATGTGCATTGGATACAAGAAGAGATCTTAAGAGGCTTCATCCCGGCGAAATTAAAATCCCGCTAATTTTACAGTAATTATGTGATATGTGTAAATAGATAAAAGATAATTGAAATGTGGAACAAGAGCGCCCTAGATAATATTATTTTGCGTGAGGTACCGTTATCACAAATCACCTAGTGGCTTTCCGTTTTGAGCCGTTTAGAAACGCGAAAATAAATGCGGAATTCAAAATGGCTCGAAATTGAAAGCAGATAAGTGAGTCGTGATAACGGTATCTCATGTAAAATAATATTGTCTAGCTCGCTCTTGTTCCACATTTCGATTATCTTTTATCTATTTGAAGATATCACATAATTACTGTAAAATTAGCGACATTTTAATTTCGCCGGAATGAGGCCTCTTAAATAGTCAAAAAAGGCGTGATTCTCTGACAGCTTGAAGTAGACCCTAAAGGCTTCGCAGTGGTCAAACGAATGAATGAATAAGTGAATCCGCAGAATCCATTTTACATGAAACTTCGGGATGTCTTCCATATTATCTTCTCTCTCAAGTTTCACGTGTCTGCTTGTCAAAATAATATAAGTTCCGGCCTTGTCTCAATAATCTGAGTTAAGTTCTGAAACACTGACCCCTGCAAAAACCCTGACTTAATCCATTGAGTTGAGTGGATTTTGAGTTTAACGTCCCTTTCAGCAGCGACGCTATATGAGACGGAACCTACTGATTAATGTGGGATCCGAACCACATGAGCTCTCGCCGGGAATCGAACGCCAAAGGTGCGTGCGCTAACCACTTAGCCACCAATTAGCTATCTGACTTAACCCATTCAATTCAGACAATTGTTGTTTTGTATTCATGCCAGTCGTAAAATATTTAGGTGAATTTACAAAACATAAAATTTAAATGTTTACTAGTAGAAAATTTAACTATTTGCTAATTATAATAATTTCGGAGTTTTATTTTGCTATTCTACGCAGAATTTTTCAGTACTACTTTTCATCGACCCGTGTATTTAAAGTACCATCCGGCAGGAATATTCTAAAATCACCACTCCGTAGAATTACTAAGATAACAGTTTTCGCGCCTCCCATGATTTTGCTGGAACACAACGCTATTTGCACATTGAATGCAGCAAACCTATGAACCGCCCAGCAAAAAAAAAAAAAAAAAAAAAAAAAAAAAAAAAAAAAAAGAAAGAAAGAAAGAAAAAAATCAAGATATGCAGCGAACACATTGAGAAGCACTAAAATCAAAATACACAATGAACACATTAACAGGTATTAAAATCAACTTAAGTCTACACACTGAACACATTAACAAGCATTAAAATTAAAATATACAAGGAACACGTTAACATTCATTAAAATCAAAATACACAGAGAGGACATTAGTAAACATTAAAATCAAAATATTCCTATACAGCGAACACGTTAACAAGCATTAAAATCAAAATATAAAGCGAATGAATACATTAGCAAGCATTAAAATCAAAATATACACAAAGCGCATTAAGATGAGTTAAAAATCAAGCTACCGTATATAGAGTGCATATCAGCCAGCTTAAATTAAAAAAAGAAAATAAAAAAACAAGAAACGCAATAGCATGGAGTCAATTCAAAGTATAGGATATATACATTAAGCTGCATTGAAGTTAAATTTTGTTGGTTGATTTAATTGCAAGCGGCTTATCGTACCTTCCTGCATTGAAGCAATATGGAACGTGCACCTACAGTTTAACGTGGGGATCCAAACCACAAGAATTCCCTCCAGGAATCGAACCCGGGTTTTCTGTGGTAAAGACGCGAACGCTAAGCATATGCTTAAAATTTCTTATGAACATAGTTAGCTACATAAATAATCAGAAACACATAGAACGGACTTAAATGTGTTAAAATTAAATTAACACATATTAATCAGCGTAATATATACGATATAATATGCAGCGAACACTTTAAATTGCATACAGGTAAATAGGGATGCGCACGAGACGAGTCGAGACAGGGTTTTCCTGACAAAATTCGAGTCGAGACACGGCTCTTCCAATAGTAAAATATACATTTTTCGAGTCGAAACATCACTTTTACAGCACATTTTCGAGACGAGACAGCCACAAATCTTGTCTCGTGCGCATCCCTACAGGTAAACATTTTAATCTAAATCGTGTTATTTCATGCTATATTTGAATCAAATTTCTTCTGTCTGGATCAGTTTTTTTTCTTCTTATTCCACAACTTTTAGAGATGTATGTTGTGTGAGGACTATGCATTATTCGAAAGTAGTTTTTCGAACACGTTTCTTTAGCATCAATGCTGAGTAATTTTACTCTTCAGTTACGCGACGTATTACAGCTCATCAAATCTAAAAATAGGATTAATAAGATATGCAGATTACATACTTTTATTTTTCATATGTTACCTTTAGAACAAGCTACCACATCGTTAGAAGCACTAAACATTACGTTTTTTTGCTTTCATTACACCATTTTTTCGTGACTCACCGATTGTATCCTTGAAAAATTTTAATTAAGACCTTGTACATTTTTTTTCTCCCCTCAGTTGTATTGAAACATACACTCATGGATTATGTAACATTACCACATGAACCTAATGATACAGCATATTTAATGTGCACTGGCTTTTTCTATTTAGACTACGATTTTGTTCACAAACTGCATTAACTTTTCTTTGGAAATTCAAAGAAATGTGTTTTTCTCAAGATAGCCTACCTTTGCTTATTTATAAAGAAAAATAATTGGAGAATATGATATGGCTAATTAGCTCTTGTGCAGTTCTTGGTGGTGTGTGTCTTATTTAATGGATTATTATGACCTCGTTATATCATCATCATCATCATGTACTTCTTCCTCCTTTTATTCTTATTCACTGCTAGACGAATGTCTCTCCAATCCTTCTCCACAACCATCTGTCTTCAGTAATTATCTTGCACTATATCTTTTGGTACAGTTCACCAAGAGTATAATTAGCATAGACACTTTTGACACGAGAGTCCTGAGTTTGATTGCCAGTGGGAGCTCATATTGTTTGGATTCACGTTAAGGTCCACGTCTTATAGTTGCAGTAGTGAAATGGACGTTAAAATTACAAACTACATAACCAAGCACGTATATCAAGTTTTCTTTAGTTACGGTATATTTTATTAGTTTGACCGAATGTTTTATTTAATGTTGGTTTAAAGGGACAAGTTTTGCTGATAGATGTCACTACTGTCTTCGTATATATCCTATATATTTTTACCTTTCACGAAAATTCACGATTTCTCTTATATATTTCAACCTAGAGATTTCAAATTTTTAGAGGAGGAACTTCATAACCTATTGAAGGCAACAATCCTTGCCGATTTTTTATTTAGAATTTTCTTTATTCTTGAAATGGCTTGATTGTTGAAATGGATATCGAAACCTTTAACAATATAACTGTTTCAACAATGAAGAAAATTCTAAATAAAAAAATCGGCACGGATTGTTGCCTCCGATAGGTTATGAAGTTCCTTCTCTAAACATTCGAAGTCTCTAGGCTGAAATTTGTAAGAGAAATCGTGAATTTTCATTACGAAGACTGTAGTGACATCTATCGGTAAAGCTTGTTCCTTTACACCAACCTTAAAGAAAAAAACATATTCTTGATAATCCTGTGATTACCTTTAGTTCAGTACCTTATTACAATTTGCTTACATAGGGTTACTTTGTTAGTTATACCTATTATTTACAATCTGTTAAGTACACAAATTCTAACTTAAGTTTCGGATAAAGTATATTTCCACTGGATGTCCCTTGGTGTCTCACAGGTCTCATATCTGTTTTTGCGACATTGAGATTGGCGATAGAAACCTTAAGAATATTAAAAATATCTACAAGATTTATCTTTTTTCTTCTTATCAATGGAATATGCCTGCCACAGTAGAAACTAAGCATAATATAAATATTTACAGATTTTCTCTTGAATTTCAATGCTAAGTGCCTGTTACAGGAGAAGCCTTAATTATAATGAAAACGTTCACGGGATTTCCCTTGGATTTCAATGCGATGTGCCTGCTGCGAGACGGAAAATATTTGGAAGTCCAAAGTCGTGTGATTATTTCGTAAGGAGCTCAGAAATGTCCTACAGGAATGCTGCATGAAGTCCCGTTTCCGACACATAAACAGACATCTAGATTTGAAAAGGATTTCTATAAAGACGTTCATCAGTAAAAATGACAGGACTGCTTCGCATGCGCATCCCAACATTCCAGAAGTGATAACTTTTGGATGTCCAAGTTATGTCATTATGCCATGTACGAAAGAAGCATCCTGAAATTTAACAAGTACCAGTGTCATATTTACGTCACGTAAAGAAGTTTGGTTTGTATGCCGGTAATTTTCTCAATTAGTGTTGAAACCGGAAGTAAGCTATTTCTACTACTTCCGGTCTTAATAAAGACTAAAGAGACTGGAGTGGAAATGGAATATATTCTTCGAACGCTTGATTGATTACAGAAAACCTGTTTTCGATATCTATTACGTTTTCACCCTGTAGCGATAAACGTTAAAACCGAAAGTGATTGGGTTTTGCCACATTTGCCTTGAATAGAGGATTAACGATAAGTCGATTTCAAACGAACTGCTTTGCTTCTCGCTATCTCTTGTTCTGTTTGCTCTATGTAAATCAATATTGAAACCGGAAGTAGTACAGCAATTTCTACCACTTCCGGTTTTATTAGAGACTTAAGAATAGAGTGGAATGCAGAGTTAAGAATGTATTCTTGGAATGCTTAATCGATCGAAAGAAACTACTTCTTGTTACCTATCTCCGTTTTTACTCTATAGTAATCAAGGCTAAAACCGGAAATTGTTGGTTTCTACCACTTCCGGTTTGAGTATAACGTCCATCAACAAATTCAAGTCCTAGTTTTCGATCCTGTACACCCTGGTCAAAATTAATGTTGATCCATCAAGTAGTTCTTAAGAGTTTGTGTCTCCCGGACGGACACACGAACTGACAAAGAAATATATAAAGAAATTCCGGCAAATCGAACTCCTTATAAATAGGATAATGAAAACAGAAATGGGTTTGTTGCAAAAATGCTTGAGACTTTTCAATTTTTGTCCCATTAAAATCAATATTTCTTCCCGCCCTACTTTTATATTCTTCTTATATCTATGCTAGGCAGTGGCATTGATGGACACATTTTGCTAAATGCGTCATTGGAATTTAAAGGAGTCATCTGAAACAAGTTGAATAATTTCAATCAACTAAAAGCTGTACACCCACAAGTTTTAATGTCTACAAGAGAAACTAACTAACTGTATGGCCTATCGCGTTCACAAAAGCTCTCCTTTGACTTCTATCCTTAGCCAACTGGATCCTATACTATTTTGTATTTTTATTTCTGCAAGATCCATCTTTATATTGTGCTCCCATCTGCGTCTAGGCCTTCCTAATGGTCGTTTCCGATTGGTCTTCCAGTCAAGACTTTGAAAGCGTTCCTACTTTCTTCCATCCTGTCTACATGACCTGAGTCGCATAAACTTGATGACCCTAATTATGTTTGGTAAATGGTATAAATTATACAGTTCCTCTTATGAAGTTTTCTCCATTCCCGTTCCTCTTGGGTCCGAATATTCATCTCAGAAACTTCTCAAATACTTTCGGTCAGTGACGAAGCGTACTATGAGGCTCTGAGGCCGGGCTTACCCTGTTTTCTACCGTATATTTTCTTTATCTTTGGTTTCTTATAAAAATAAAGTCAATACTTCAACAATTTGGTTTTTCCGGTAACAAAATAATAGGTTGGAAATACTTGGAGTCCCTTCAGTCTGAGCCTCACTAGAGCTCACTAGACAGGTTTACGAGATATGCTGCGCATTGAGCGAAGCTATTATCTCGGGGGATTTCACGCATTGTTGGGAAGGTGCGTAGGCTTGCCTCTGGGAGTTTAGTTTTAGCGCTGAAGGCATCTTTCAATGCTAATATTGCTAATATGTTATAAAATGATTTCCTTAACACAGAGTATGAAGTTTCTCTGTAGAATTATGTTTTTCATTTAGTGATAACTTGTTTAATTTAGGTATATATACTCTCAGGAGTTGTTCAGAGTAGTTTTTTTCCCCTACATGGGGCCTGGTCCCTAATGGCTTGTAGAATGTAAGTCTGGTACATTAAACATACGTATAAATTTACCAAACGCTACCGTACAGGACAAAATAATTATATATGTGTGTAATTTTAAATGAGTTTTCCATTTCATAGAATTAGTGGGACATTTTCGATTTTGTTTCGGGAGGGGCTTTGCTGACTTTATTCCTAGCAATGTGAAAATTCTGCAATATAAATATAAAACAATAAACATTCTGCGATAAAATTTCTGTGAGTGCTTGATCTCGGAAGCCACATCCTTAAATATGTCATTGCATAGAATACAATATTAAATATCTTGCGTTGATTCAAATGAAGTTGTTTCTGAACATTAACATTTCTAATGGTCATTATCACGTGATGCATTAATTAAATGTAGTATTGTACTTACTTTAAATGGGAGATGCAAGTAAAGGACGTTTATCCAAGAAATTTGACAGCTAACTGTAAGAATGTACTTTCTTTTTCTCTCCCTCCATTTTCAAATATAGAGGAAATGAAAACAGCAAGTGAGGGGAAAATTCCCATCAACCCCTGCAAATCCCACACAGAAGAAAATATGAACTTCGTTTCAAAATATTTGTAGTGGAGCTAAATGGGAATATTCCATTTATAGATATTGTGTGTTTTCCTCATGTAGTAATAATAATAATAATAATAATAATAATAATAATAATAATAATAATAATAATAATAATAATAATAATAATAATAATAATAATAATAGACTACTTTCCGTCTACTTTTGCTTATATGTTCATTCTTGCTTGTTAAAGTAAACAACAACAACAAAAAACTACTATGTATACACACACATAAATTCAATTCTAAACAGTGTTTGAAATACAGCTAAGAAAGTTCTTTAAAATAAATAGGTTTGATAGTTTTTGTTTAATTCAATAAGGAAAATAGAATTCTCACTGTAATTTTAAATATTTTATGATACATTAAATATTTGTGTTATTAGTTCTCGAGCCTACCCTACTTGTGGGATTATGCTTCGCCACTGCTTTCAGTCGATGTTCTTCCCTCAGAGTAAGCGACTATGTTTCGAGGACGGTACAGGACATCAGGCATTATTATCGTGTTTCATATTTTAAGCTTCAAATTTCTTGACAGAATTCACAACGACAAGAAATTTTCAACTGAATAATAAAGAAGTTTTAATTGAGGGCATACTCACCGGGTGGCGTGAAGGCCAGAAACGTTGATTAAATTTAAAACTGGCACCGTTTTTATTTGGATGAGGGAAGACATATGAAAAGGATTTGGAGAGTGCACCATAGACTATGTGGGGATGGATACAGTGGAATGATACTTTGGCTTTCGTTCGATACCATTAATGAAACGAACTGTTTGATATTGATACGTAGCATATTATCGTACGTTTATACCTTTAGTAATTCCTTCTGTTCTGTATTAGATCCGACGCGACGCCTTCGTACAACTTACCACCTCCTTTCTGTTATAATTTTCTCAGTACACGCTCGTGTGACAAATAAAAATATGTGGTTAGATCACGCACAACTAAATAATTTATGATATTTGTATGTGCAGGTTGCTCGTGCCCAGTCACATAAATATGTAATATCAGGCATACATCATTACTTTTGGGACTAAATTAGTAAGGGAACTTATTGGTATAGTAATTACTTATGGTTCTACATGTTTACTGGTATATTCAAAAATTTCATTGTTTTTGAGAAGAGAGCATTAGATGTTTAGGCATTGCTATTCTCCTAATACAGGTAAAGAGTGTGTTTCAAATCTAAGCTTGTGAGCCTGGTATCTTCATGTCAATATTGAGAGCGAACCAACATGCTACCAACTGTACGTCCTGTAGTGGGTACTAACTATTGTTTGTTACACGTAGTAAACGTTATAATTATTATAAATAGAACATGTACTTACGATCGTTTGTTTTCTTTTCCAGGTAAGCTTTGCTCCTGTTTCTTCATGCAGTGTGTGTTGTAAGTACGAACAAAACATATCTATATAGAATTTATCGCGTACTAGCATCAGTTCCCCGCTTCGATGGCTTAAATTAAGAAAAAATAGAAATATGTTCCGTTAGTCAATCACTTTTTACTATTACTAAAGCGCTATTTGATATTGGTCATTTTCGATGACTTTTATATATCCCCTCCCCTTCCTTCTCAGCGAACCCGAAAGCTATGAATTCGACATTGATATTAGTCATTTCAATAATATATATATATATATATCCCTCCTCCAAGTTGCGGGACTGAATTAGAATTCAAACGGCATCAGAAGTGTCACTGTTCATCTCAGCGACTTGGAAATCTAAGATTCGGCACTAATATCAGTCATTTTAGATCATTTATATGTACATATACTCTATATCGACAGTGTCAATCGCTCAGCTTGTATAACCTATACCTGTTTAAGATTCTCTACTACAAGGTGTTTTATGTCATTCAGTTGAATTTTATTTTATTTTTTCGAGTTTAACGTCCCACGATTATGCACAGAGTCTAAGGAAAACGGTGATGATGAGATGAATGATGATGGTGGAATGAAGGAAGTGTAAAGAACAGGAAGAACTCCAAGAAAACCCACGCACACGATGTTTGCCCATCACAAAACCCACTTAACGGGAGCTAAGATGGAATCAGGGATCCCACGCGCCAGTGGTGAGCGTTCTACCACTGACCCACTGCGGTCATTAATTTTATTGTTTGTCTACCCATACTTGGACTAATGTTTGATCTAAAAGAACCCCTAAGAGCAATCTCGTGGACCATTTATCGTTCGTCTTCTACTGTTTGAAAAATGTTGGGCTAGAAACCAGTAATCTTAAGTGTTAGATATATTTTATATGATGAGTAGATGCAATACAAAAAAAAAAAAAAAAAAAAAAAAGGAAAAAAGAGAAAAGAAACAGAAATTACATTAATAAATTGTTAAAAGGAAAAAATGAACTCAATTAAATATCATCCTATTCTCTTTCTTTCTTTCTTTCTTTTTTTGTGCTATGCAGCGTGAGAAATAAAATCTTACTGAGTACCCTGAAATCGAAGAAGATATTACGAAGAAAAAACTGCTGAACATTCTGGTGCAATTAAACCTTGAAAAAAGGAAAGGACATATAGTTGAATTAATAATTCCTATTAATTTATTTAAGTGATATGATTTTTATTGAGTTCAATAAGCAAACCTCTTTTTTGTCCACTTTTGTTTATAGTCCCAAAATTCTTCCCAGTTTTTAGACTTCCAAAGTACGCTATACAAAACAATGGAAAGTCTTGTACAGTAGATCGGCTATATCCACCTGCTCATCGGTCCATTTGTCTGTCTGTCTTTGTCGACAGATACCAAAGCAAAACCGGTAAGAGATAATGAAAAACGGTTATTTGGAATGCATTCATTATCCCAAAAATAGGTATCATCTCCTTCAGTAACCTCTTATTCAAACCGGAATTGGTAGATATCAACCATTTCCGGTTTCCACTTTTATCACTATGTAGGACAAAACTGGTAATAGAAGGTGAGAAAGTTTCTTTTTATCGATTCAGTGTTACAAGAGTTGACGTTCCACCCTTCTGCAACTACTAAAACCGGAAAGGGTATAAATTTATTATCATTTCCGGTTGTAATATTGATCTCATACCAATAGCGGTAAGAGAGATGGTGAGAAATGACTTTTTGGTATGGATTCAGAGTCTTAGAAATAAGTTTAGTCTCGACTTGAAGTGGTGAAAATCGAAGAATTAACCATTGGTACCTTAGTCGCCATAATGAGAGAACAGTAATACAGGGTGTCAAATATACAATGCAACCCGGAGTTTGGGATAGTAGAACTTCTGAACCGGAAGCGGTACACAAATAATGATTATACCAAATGAAACCTTGTTCATGCATAAATTTTTAAGCTAGGAAGCAACGATTGAAGTACACTAGAAACAACACAGTGTTGCCAGATGTAACCGAAGGTGTAATTCAATTTTTTGCAAAACATGTAAATTGACTCATAACTCATACGTATGGATGTTCTGTCCTTAATTTTCAGTTTGTTAAATTGAAGTAGCTTGGAAAGAATGGAATGGAAAAAAGAATTTTTCATTTTCACCAACAACTAATCGGATGAGGCCTCTGTAAAGGAGAACTAGGGAAATCGTAGTTTTCATAAATTAACACTCTGAATTGGCAACTTTGCTGATGTTTCAGTGCATCAAAAGGTGTATTAAGGATCTGTCTACATTATACAATTCCTGAAAACAATGAAAAACAAACTTTGAAATTATCGTGATAAAATTTTTACCGGCACCCGGCAACACTGCTATTCATTTCTATCGGGTTATTTAAAGCAGGAAGTACACAAGAACAATTCTCGAACTATTGAAGACATGGAAACGAACATTCGCAGTGCCATTGAGAACATTTACACTTCTAATCTTCGTAAAGTTGCTGCCAATCTGGTGAAACGTGTGAACCAGTGTTCGAATCAAAAAGGGAACACTCCCACCATGCGCCGTAGAGCTGATAACTCATTTCTGATAGTAGCAGTGTTGCCGGGTGAATGTAAGTAAACGTTTTATCATGATAATTTCAAAGTTTGTTTTTCATTGTTTTCAGGAATTGCATAATGTAGACAGATCCTTAACACACCTTTTGATGCACTGAAACATCAGCAAAGTTGCCAATTCAGAGTGTTAATTTGTGAAAACTATGATTTCCCTAGTTCCCCTCTTACAGAGGCCTCATCCGATTAGTTATCGGTGGAAATGAAAACTTCTTTTTTCCATTTCATAGTTTCCAAGCTACTCCAACTAAGCTAACTAAAAATTAATGACAGAACATCCATACGTATGAGTTATGAGTCAATTTAGATGTTTTGCAAATAAAAATGATCTACACCTTTGGTTAAATCTTGCAACACTGTCTGGTTGCTAGTGTACTTCAATCGTTGCTTCCTAGTTTAAAAATACATGCAGGAACAAATCTTCATTTTGGTATAACCACTATGTGCGTATGGCTTCAGGTTCAAAAGTTCTACTATCCCAAACTCCGGGTTGTAATGTATATTGGACACCCTGTAGATAACAAGAAGTAGTTTTTAATATGGATTCAGCAGCACAAGAACAGGTTCTATCCCTCAATTTATTTTCTATTGGTACTGGAAGTTACAGATTTTACTATGGAAATCTACTATGGAAATTTTAAATATATTACTTTCAGTTTTAGTGTTGAATTAGCGTAGATTGGGGATCTACTGTAGAAGTTAAAATAATTTATTCTAATATGTGAATAACCGTAATATTTTCCATTGTACAGTCCGCAGCAAAAAAACCTGTAACATGATCATGTAAGTTTATTGTGAAACTACGCCGAACAGCCCAGAGAATCAACATAACATCTAAGTGGCACGAATCACGCCAGGAGAAACCTCAGCTTCCTCCCCTGCACACTTATTTTGGAGCAAAAGACTTCGTCGTTTCACAATAAACTCTGGTAAGAGACTTCATCCCGGCGAAATTAAAATGCCGCTAATTTTACAGTAATTATGTGATATCTTCAAATAGATAAAAGATAATCGAAATGTGGAATAAGAGCGCCCTAGACAATATTATTTTACATGAGAAACTGTTATCACGACTCACTTATCTGCTTTCGATTTCGAGCCATTTTGAAAATCGGCATTTATTTTCGCGTTTCTAAACAGCTGAAAACGGAAAGCCACTGGGTGACTTGTGATAACGGTACCTCACGCAAAATAATATTGTCTAGGGCGCTCTTGTTCCATATTTCAATTATCTTTTATCTATTTGAAGATATCACGTAATTACTGTAAAATTAGCGGCATTTTAATTTCGCCGGGATGAAGTCTCTTACCAGACTTAAATCTCATGTAAACAATCGTCTGAGTAAACCAATGTGTTTATTGTAAAAAAAAAATGTGTAACAGTGTTGCCAACTTTGTGCCCTTTGGATTCATCAAACATTATCTAGATATTGTCTGATGAAGTCAAAGTGGGTAGTTGGCAAAACTGTTACACGTTAATATTTTTCAGAATAACCGTATTGTTTTGCTCAGCGGGTTATTTAAATAAGATGAGTAACTGATTTTGACAAAAGAACAATTTATTTTTATTAAACAATTTATCTAATAAACAAATACTAATAAGCGAATAAATTATCTAATAAATAAATAAATAATTTATTCTAATGTACGCATAATTGATTCTAATAAAAAGTAAGTTCACCTGATAGATCAGTAATCATTTGATTAAGAAGCTTTATTCACTCAGCTATTCCAGATCTGTTTTGAAATATTTAGTAACATTTTTTTCGAATAATGACATTTTGAATATATTTATAATTTGAACAAAATTTAACAATTCTAGTAGAAATCTTTAGTAAAGCGAGTTTGATGTTCATTTTTTTTTATTTAATATCACTGTATATTCTGACCATTGGTAACTGAGCAGCCATTGTTTATTCTATGCAGTTAAACTCACATAAAGGTCCTATGACACGATAGAAAGATATCCAGTTCTTCCCCCTCTCTCCTTTTGCTGTTATTCATAAAACATATTTTTATCAAACGTTATAAAGATTGTTTGTTTGTCTGGATCAATGCCAACGCATAATCCAAAGCTATATTCTATAATTGCTATTTCTCGTGGACGATCGCTTTGTTATTATTTCAAAGGATTGGTTATTGGTTCTCTTGTGTATCTGTGGTTTTATGAATTTACTTTATAAGATTTATCACGTACTTACTGAGTACGTGCATATGTCATATCACTATTGTGAAATTTTCCTATTTAAAATTAAAAAAATAAAATGTGTGACTTCCTGAATGTCCATTTCACCGTATTGCACGAAAAGAAAAGGAAATACACTTTTATGAAAAATTTCGACTATGAAAAGTTGAAATATAGCTTATTCGCGTCCTTACCATTGTCGTTTACGAGTTTTCGTCTTATGATATGCTATTTAAAATTATGATCGCCAAACTGTCGATCGTCAGCTACTAATAGTTCGCGGGGACTGGCTAACCTTGATTCCTCCACTGAGCTGACGCTAACGACAGGGGGCGCTGACGATAATTGCTTGTTTCTCCCATTGTCAGTCTTATATCACAGTTGATTGTTAGAGCAACCCAAAAGCATAAAAAGCATAATAGCAATTTAGACATATGGTTGGTACCTTCAACATGGTTGTAGTTGTTTAAGGGTCCAGAAGAAACTAATTTTAAAAGCATAATAAAGCATAATTTTAGAAAATAAATCATAATTTTAGAAAATAAAGCATAATTTAAAATATACGCGTATAGCACAATACTTGGAAAATTCTGTTTAACTGCAAGTTTAACATACTGTATTTATATTTTTAAGACCAAAATTTACAAAGCAAAATCATTGAGAACATAACAATGCAACAATGAAAAGCTAATTTTTATTTCTGTGAATATTTTGGTGTAATCTTTTGATGTGGTGCAAAAAAGGAAAAGAAGAATAAAACTTTCCGCCAACAATGAATAGTACACAAGAACTCCACACTATATTGTTATGTGTATCTCTTGAACTTGAGCACTTTCTGTACTTTTTCATGATATCTTTTACTTTCCCTTTCTGCATATATGCACCTCTAAGGCGCACACAAGTGAAACAAAAACTGACTCGAGTAAAGCATATCTCATTACAATGCATTAAGTAGAAATTTCATTAAATATGAAAGAAACTGGTTGCATAAAATATTAATAAATAGATTAAGATATTTAGAATATTTAATGTATAGTAAATATTTTACAGTATACACGATTAATATAAAACAATGACTGAAATTAACAATAAAGCATAGTAAAGCATAATTTAAAAAAAAAACAACATAATTACGCAAAAAATAAAGCATAATGTGGGTTGCTCTATTGATTGTATACGCGTGGGGTTGTGCACGTTATGTTTTTCGTGTGTATATTAGACATTTGCTAAACGTTATGTTTTTCGTGTGTATATTAGACATTTGCTAAACGTTATGTTTTTCGTGTGTATATTAGATATTTGCTAAACGTTATGTTTTCGTGTGTATATTAGACATTTGCTAAACGTTGTTTTTCGTATGTATATTAGACATTTGCTAAATGTTATGTTTTTCGTGTGTATATTAGATATTTGCTAAACGTTATGTTTTCGTGTGTATATTAGACATTTGCTAAACGTTGTTTTTCGTGTAGATATTTGCTAAACATCATGTTTTTCGTGTGTATATTAGACATTTGCTAAACGTTATGTTTTTCGTGAGTATATTAGATATTTGTTAAACGTTATGTTTTTCGAGTGTATATTAGACATTTGCTAAACGTTATGTTTTTCGTGCGTATATTAGATATTTGCTAAACGTTATGTTTTCCGTGTGTATATTAGATATTTGCCAACTTGGATAGTTTGATTTCATATTTACTAGAAATGTAAGTTTATAGGCAATAAACAAATGTAAGAGTTTTTTTTAAGGTTGTATTTCTTTTGGCTGGTAGCTCACAGTAGGATTTAAAAATGGTACGGTAGCTCACAATTTTTATAAGTTTTCCAACCACTATGATAGACGATCAAAATAAACTCCTACCACCACCACACTCACGCTCATTGTCTCATAAATGTAAACTTTGGTGTTCTTTTTTCCAATAACGCCTCACGTACAAACAGGTTTAGAATGTATTTAAATATAAATAAAGAATTAATTAAAACTTTCATAAAAAAATACTTCATATTTTAAAACACTTTATTACATTAATCTGTATTTCTGAGAAGTCTTAACTTCGTTTATTATAATTATAAATTTAATTAATTATATTTTGATACTCGGGGCTTGTGAGATAATGTTGGAATGGCAAGCTACGACTCAGTTGGGAATTGACAAGGTACTTTCAGTATTGATCTGATAATTTCATCTTCTTTTGGTATCCAAAAACATACTCTGTACAAAAAGTAGGGCTACCAAAGCCCAACATGATAACAGCTGTACTTTAAATAACTAAAAAAAAGAGAAAAACCTCCTCTAATAAACGGACATTTTCTGATTTAAAAAATCGTAATTTGACTGCAAGACATTATGAATTTTATCTTCGGTTAGGACAGCTTATACGCTACACTAAATATAAGTTTTTTTTGTTTTTTGTAATATAAACTGTGCTACAAATATTCTACAAATTAATTTACGTTACAATTCTTTACAAATAATATGCTAATTACACCCACGACACTAAACATAAAATTACACATTCTAAATTCATACTACAGTATATTTCCCACATGTCGTCACTATTTGTTCGATTACCCAATAGGATAGAAGACTACCGTCTTTGAAATTTGAATCAAAGCTAGAACCTTGCAACCTCCCTGATTCTTAAATAAAAGAATCATTGAAATTAACTTTGTCAATGTTGAGGTGTTATTTCTAGTAATTCAATTTACACGACTAAAATCAAATCATTAATACAGAGTCCGCCAAAAAAAAAATGTATACACTATTTAAGAAAAACACTCATATTTCTTAATTCCATTTAATTATTGTTCAAACATATGTTACAAGCCTTCAAGTAAGCATATGTTTACATTTGATGTTCAAATTGTTGACCGTTGTTTGGGACGCTCGAGAACCTTCGCCAAAACATTACAGCGGCATGTTCATCGGTCTCCATCAGTGGCGGCGATTGGACGTTAAAAGTGGGGGGGCAAGACATGATCTGAATATTGGCATATCAATGTTAATATACAAATTTCCCTGGTTGAAACTATATACATTAATAGGCCGTTTCAGAAAAGTGGGGGGGCAACTGCCCCCCTTTGCCCCCCTAATCGCCGCCCATGGTCTCCATTGATACATTGACCGCTGTAACTGCAACGACCGCTCGTCGTTCATGTGCCTCAAACTTGTCAACAATGCGTTTGATTGTTAGGCGGGTTGGTGTTTCAGTACCAGACTCCCCTCTCCACTGACCCTGCACTTCGATGGCATTCCCAAACCTGATAAAATACTTCAAAACGTACTTACGCTGATCGAACGTCAAGCGTGCTCCTGCCATTTTCTTATCTCATTAACCGTGAAGACGGTACCGACATCTGTTGAGCGAAATACCGTACTAGAATATAATTTGAACGGGAAACAATACCGACATCTGTTGGTCGAAAAACCATACTACAACATACTTAAATTTCAGAACAATTATCAATGCCAGTATCCTGATACAAGATGACAAAGAGTGTATACATTTTTCTGGCGGACTCTCTATTTAAATACCAATACTTCTTTTAAATACGAAAAGTTAAATATAAAGTTATTGGCGGTGGTAGTTGTCGACAGTAGCTAAAAAAAGATGACAAATGGAGGATAGAAATTAAGATTTGACCTAATTTTTTTATGTTTAGAAAGTTTTCCTCTCTAGCATGATCAGTGACTTATTTTCTCTTTTGATAGTGGCAGAGGGGAAGAGGAATGGAGAAATTTCTTTTGATTGCCTATCAGTTTACCAGCAATAACACCTTCGCAAATCAGACTGAGGTCTTGGCGAACGTAGATTGTTTTCCAGTAACTAAGTATATGAAAGTTGGTTAAATACGGTACTAACAAGTAAACCTTACGTTTGGGTGAATCGAGTTGCTGACTGAGACACATATGAGAAAGTAGTACTAAATGTGGTCAGTATTTCAGTGAAGTTGTAGGTGCGAAGCTCCAGGGGTTTAGGAGATACAGCTACCAGAACATCACATGGAAGTACAGAATAGTCTGCATACAGTTGGAGGTAAAAGCCCTGTAAGACCTCTTGTAACGACAAAAGGTGAATAACAAATATATGGGTACATATTACGACTAAGGGGAAGTCATATAGTAAGGGTATACCTGACGGCGGCCATCTTAAAATCCGCCATTTTGAATTAAGTTTAAGTTTTTAAAATAGGAATAGGGTCATGTAATACATGATTTAAGGCGCAAATTTAATCAGAAGAACAATGGTGACGGTTAATTTTGATTTACACGCAATTGGTAAAAAGTTGCAGGGAAATTAAATATTGTTGCAACATATGTATTAGTCCTTTACCCCACCTTGTAAATTTTGTGTTAATGATAATAATTAAATAAAAAGCAGGTGGATAAATATTAGGTCTATGGTAAGAGTTGCCTTGATGGCGCCCATGTTCAAATCCGCCATTTTGAATCAGACAAAAGTTTTAAACAAAACGCATAACATTGACACCCTATTAATAGCAAATTTTACCATAAATTCAACGGTATAACCATTTTTGCTTTATTATTAACCAGCACAAAATTAAATGGGAATAGAGTAATGCAATAGATGACTTGGGCTAGAACTTAATCAGAACTACAATGGTGGCGTAACAAATGCTGGTTAATGATAAAGCAAAAATGGTTATACCGTTGGATTTATGGTAAAATTTGATATTAATAAGGTGTCAATGTTATGCGTTTTGTTTAAAACTTTTGTCTGATTCAAAATGGCGGATTTGAACATGGGCACCATCAAGGCAACTCTTACCATAGACCTAATATTTATCCACCTGCTTTTTATTTAATTATTATCATTAACACAAAATTTACAAGGTGGGGTAAAGGACTAATACATATGTTGCAACAATATTTAATTTCCCTGTAACTTTTAACCAATTGCGCGTAAATCAAAATTATCCGTCACCATTGTTCTTCTGATTAAATTTGCGCCTTAAATCATGTATCACATGACCCTATTCCTATTTTAAAAACTTAACCGTAATTCAAAATGTCGGATTTCAAGATGGCCGCCGTCAGGTATACCCTTACTATATGACTTCCTCCTAGTTCTAATATGTGCCCATAGATTTGTTATTCACCTTTCGTCGTTACAAGAGGTCTTACAGGGCTTTTACCTCCAACTGTATGAAGACCATTCTGTACTTCCATGTGATGTTCTGGTAGCTGTATCTCCTAAACCCCTGGAGCTTCGCACCTACAACTTCACTGAAATACTGACCACATTTAGTACTACTTTCTCATATGTGTCTCAGTCAGCAACTCGATTCACCCAAACGTAAGGTTTACTTGTAAGAAACTTCCAGATACAACCCGCGACATTCATTTACCGGTACATTAAAATCACGAACAATCAGTAACAATAACGATAACAATTGGAAAGGAAGTGTAAAGAAATCGTCAGGGTTCATATTTATAGGTGTCATTCCGGTATTCATCTCGAGCTCGCTTGTGGCTATAATGTTAGAACACGCGAGGGAGAGAGGCGTGTCCAGTGAGAGTTTGCGTTTAGGATCCTTATCTATTTCTGTCTCTGCGCTGGAAAAATCGTTAAACTTCAAAACCAACCAACCAGCCCACAGAATTCGCCTGGTGGAACTTAGGGAAAACTTAGTTACGAGGGAAAAAGTATGAAAATCTAACAACTAATCTAGTCTATCTCGGGAAACGTTGCGTTAATTCTAATTGGTCAAGAGCTCCTTCGTGGCTAAGCGGTTAGCGTACGCGCCATTGGCGTGGGAGACCCGGATTCGATTCCCGGCGGGAGCTCATGTGGTTCGGATTCCACGTTAATCAGTAGGTCCACGTCTCATATAGCCTCGCTGCTGAAAGGGACGCTAAACTAAAATCAACTCAACTCTAATTGGTCAACTTATTTATTTAACTGTAGTATCAACAAGTGGAGTACACATACGCTATCGTACAGCATTGTGTGTAGTAACGTATATGCAACATAATACAGTAAGTTAATTCCCAAGAGACATGCTTACAATACTATGATATATGTTTGTCCCCTAATGAAAAAATATATGTATGTAGGTTACGTGAAGCCTCCAGTAATGAGTTACATAGTGAACACATCCTTCTAATGAGTGATGTATTAAACATATTTACTCTCTTTCTGAGTAAATGTATCATACGTTCTGTGACACGTATATACTTTTAAGTCCTTATTTCGTTAAGCAAAGTTTCCGGTTTAATTTTCTCAAGCATTTCAACAGAATAATTTAATAATATTGCTCTACAAAGTTAAAATTTCCAAATTTCGAACATAATTCTGTTTACTGTCCTACAGTCTTAAGGATTTTTAATTTTTTTTTTTAGAAAGATTTATTTTGTATGTAAGATTGTTATTTAACCAGAAGCGTTATTTGGGGGTGCAGGAGGGCAATTGCCCCTCTGAATACAAATAATATATCAATAAAAAAGTGAAATTAATACTATCAGAGAGTCTTGTCTTCAGTATTTCTTTCAGAAAAAGTGTTCCGGAGGGGTGTAACTTGGTATTCCGTGGGGGCACACTGCTGGTACTACTATCTATTTATTATTATATTATAGATATATTATTTCGATCTTCTCCAAGGGCACTCTCAGAGCTCCAGAGAATGGGGGGCAGTGTGCCCCCAAAACGTCTGGAAGAAACATTGCTTGCCTCTTTCTACCCTCTTCAATAAAAACCTGAAATGATTCTACTTCATACGAGGGCTACTAAAGATATGCCACATTGGCTTGATCCTTAGTCTTCCGTTGCAAGCGCTGCTGTCGGCTGAAGAAATTCCACTCGCTTTCTCTCGCTTAGCAACAGCTGAACCCTTATTGGCTCAACGCGTGGGTGTGTGAGGGTGTGAGCTTTAGTGCGCATTTTTGCCACGGCTCAAGACATTTTGGCAGCCTAATAGAAAAGTTTCTGCAATCAATATGAAAAAACCCATGCGAAACCCTGAGAATTGCTGTACTGCTGTTGTAAGTATTCACTTTAAAGGTAGGTTACACTTTTGCATACATTGAAAAAAAAATTTGAAAGCATTTTTCCCCATTCCGGTTGTTTGGAATGCTGTTTACAGCTGATTCAGGCGGCACAAATCACATACCACCATCAATCTTATTTATCATATGTGGGAACAAAAAAAAAGTCATTATGTGATAAATCAGGTGAGTACGGAGAATGAGTCGTTAATTTGACATTTTTACAGAACAAAAAATTAACAGTTGTTTGTACTGTGTGGGAACTGGCATTGCCATGATGAAGAATGATGAGATGATTGGGATTGAATTTTCGCAACTAATTGATGATCTCTGACAAACACATTTTTGTATACCACTCAGATTTTGCAATCCTTCGAGTCTTTCGCCGTTCGTTGAAACGGTTATCTCCTCTCTCTCGAAGTTAAAATGTTTCAAGAAACAAGTCTTTCGCCGTTCGTTCAAACGGTTATCTCCTCTCTCTCTCTCTCGAAATTAAAATGTTTCAAGAAACAAGTCTTTCGCCGTTCGTTCAAACGGTTGTCTCCTCTCTCCCGAAGTTAAAATGTTTCAAGAAACGGGTCTTCCGCCGTTCGTTCAAACGGTTATCTTTTCTCTCTCGAAATTAAGATGTTTCAAGAAACGGGTCTTTCGCCGTTCGTTCAAACGGTTATCTCCTCTCTCTCGAAGTTAAAAAGCTTCTGGGCTTTTTTTATCCTCTTTGCTTTTATTGGCTTTTACTGTTTCATTAGTACCTATATAAAGTGACAGATCTCTCAGACGAAAGTAAACTCGTCCGCATGCTTTAACAAATACCTCTCTTAACTGCAGACTAGAGACTTGTAAAGATGAGTTGAGGCCTCACTTACGGTGCGCCCGACATTCGTTGAGACGCTCTTATCTTTACTTATTTATGAACTATTTTCGACACGTACCTCATGTGTGTAATACGCGCGGGGTACATAGAAAAATGAAATGAAATATTTCAGTGTAATATCCCACGGTTATGCTCTTCAGGCAAAGGGAGACGATGATTAATGCAAGTGAATGATGATGGAAAATCTGATGGAATTAGAATGTGGGAGGAATCGGGTTGATTGAGTTAATTTTGAGTTTAACGTTCCGTTCAGCAGCGATGCTATATGAGACGTGGACCTACTGATTAACGTGGAATCCGAACCACGAGCTCCCACCGGGAGTCGAACCCGGGTCTCCCACGCCATAGGCGTGTATGCTAATCTCTTAGCCACGAAGGAGCTCTGGGAGATATCGGGAATACTCTGAGGACCCATTTATCCACCACAAACTTACTTAGCCGAGGATCGAACAAGAGACTCCACATACCAAAGATAAGAGCTGTACCACTGAACCACCGTGTGTTCCGCGGGGTATAAAGAGTTCCAACAGAGATCGTAGGAGCAAGGAACCTTTAGTTAGACTATGAAGGCAAGATACAGCAGGATCTTAGGATAATAATAATAACAATACAAAGTAGATGGGCTAACACAGAGTAGAACCCAATGAGGAAGATTGCGGCGGTAAATCCTCAGCCAGTTTTAGTCATTTAGTTGATAACTCTTTTTCTTATCATTACTGTTATTTTTAAATACAGTATTTATATTATTACTACGTTTTGTCATTAAATTTAGCAGCAAAATTGTCAACTAACCATTGTAGTTTTACTAAAACAGTTACTGTACCTAATATGTATCATTATTTATTTGTCTGGGAAAAACCGTAAAGAAAATGAACAATAAAGCTATGATAACCTTCATTATAGACCTGTAATCTTGTGAAAGAAAGAATATTTTGTTGCCGGTAAACACGTCCGTAGAACATTTCGTACCAACCAATAATGTTCCAACCCTGTATAATGTTTCATATATCAAACTAGGGGGGATGGGAGGGTAGGGAAGGGAGAATTACGTGAGCATATGTTGGTGATTGGTTCCCCAGTCATTAAGAAGTGCATCATATCGTTTTAATTGTCCTGTCGTCGTCAAAAATTCGTAGAGGGATCTGGGCGAGAGAGAGAGAGAGAGGTTGTGAGAAGATTAGTTGCGGAAATTGCTACCGCAAAATAACGCTTTTTTTACACGACCGATTGCGATACTTATTTCTGCCTTATTTTCCTGCTAAATTATGAACCTCACCGAAGCTTTTTGCCGCAGAATTGGATAGTATCGTACGGATATAATCCTGTGTATCGTTTTATTACCTAATTTCTTCCTATAATTTATAAGGGAAGTTCTGATAGCCTACCATATGTACAAGTTTCTTGTTGCAAGATTTTATATTCTCTGTTTCATTATTAACTTAGAGAATGTTCGTTCTTCGCACGGAGAGAATAGTTTGATTTTGGACATAAAGAGCACCAAATCTGTCACCAATCAACTTAGGAACCCCAACAACTATGGATTCGACACTAATATCAGTTATTTTCAATTATATTTACGTCACTATCCCCTCTATGAATAATAATGCGTGCTGAATTTGGATTTAAACGGCATCAAAAGTATCACTGTTGGCCTCAGCGACACCGAAAACTATGGTTTCAACACCTATATCAGTCATATATATATATATATATATATATATATATATATATATATATATATACAGTGGCGGATCCAGGATATGATCAAGGGAGGGGGTAAACCATAATTTGCCGTTTTATGCAGTGTAAAGCTGAATTGAAGCCCATTTTATCCAGTGTAAACCTGAGCGTCAAGAGGGGGCTATAGCCCCTTAGCCCTCCTAGATCCGCCCTTGTATATATATATATATATATATAAATGAAGTGACTATGTTTGTGACTTAATAATAACTCTTGAACCACCTGACTAATCTCGATATACAGTGGACTCTTTTTAATTCGAAGTCCAAGGGGACACGAAAAAACTTCGAATTATCCAAAATTCGAATTATCCAACAACATTCATTTTCACATATATAACAACAAAGAAACCAAAGTACTGCGCATCAAAAACATATTCATATGGTGTAGACTTTACCTTTAAAGCAGCTTATTATTTGCGTGATCGAATACCGCAAACTAACAAACGACATTGACTCCACATAATTCAAACTACGTATACAATGGAAAATATATTTACGTACAACACTACAGCATATATTGAATAGTCCGAACAATTAAACACCAGTAACAATTTGAATATTCTTTTCTCACTTTTAAGAAGTCGTAAACCTCATTTGCTTAAAATTAGATTGTTTTTGTACGGTCAATAAATCTTGAATTTCATGTATTGCGTGGAATACGATATTAATAACATTTGGTTGACTTTATCAATAATTCATTTTAAATTTTCAACCAATTCTGAAACAAGATGATATTGGCACACGTTCTCTATCTTTACTTCTTCCCCAACTCACCTTCATGTTTATCATTACATAGATTTTCTATTTATCTTCTGTACTACTCTTCCCTATGGCTGCATTTGGATAACTGAAAACACGTTAAAACTGTATTTCTCTGTTTACATCTGTCCAACAATAAAAATTTCCAACTGTATTTACTTCGAATTATCCAAAACATAGGTTCAAAAGTTCGATTTATCCACGATTTTTTACTGTTGGTTTCAATACAGTTTTCAAGGGGAATGGACTTCTGTTCGAATTATCCAATATTTCGAATTATCCAAGTTCGAATTGACGAGACTCCACTGTATATTCTACTACGAACGGATTACGATTCGTACTATAGTGGATACTGGGAAATACAAGAAAACTCCTTTGCAGATTATTTAAACTGATTTGTGTGCAGAAACTTTAATACTACCTAGGATTCGAACTTGTATAGGCGTAGCTAGTAATATGTAATGTGTCACCATCCTCACTAGTCTAGTGGCTAGGGTGCACGCCTTTGGTGCACGTGGTCATGCAGCATTACAAACATTACAGTGGTTCAGGTTCCACCTTAAGCTGTAGGTCGAAGTCTCATGTAGCTTCAGCGCTGAAAACGAACATTAAACTCAAATAAACTATAACAGCAACAATCCTTGCTACCATGTTTTGCAGAATACTTTTTCAATCTTTTCTTTCGTATTGTTCGCTTCCAGATAAACATGTTTCCCCTCCTCCATGCTCAGATTCCAAATATAATACATCACAGCATTTCGTCTCATAATAATTATTCGTGCATTTGTCCGCGTCATTTCAATTGTTATTTTTCTTCTTTACAGAAAATTAAATGACGTATTTGGACTTTTAACCCGCCCCGCAATTAAAAGATCTTGTGATGTCGTGTTTGGCACAATACATTACTCTGGAAAACCCAAGAAATGTATGATTTACGATCACAGTCTCACCTACATCTTTCGTATAGTAATGCACTTATGATTCGGTGCCTAAAGGAATCATTTATACATTTTCTTCAAGTTTCGGTTAAGTTTGCATGATTAGATGAACACTGAAGTCATTAGAAATAACATACAACTATCTTAAATTTTAATAAAAAGTCCCTTCGTCTTCCTTCTGTTCCTGGATAAGTATATACTCTACCCCAGGCACCAGCAAATTCGAGAGATTTGAGCTGTTTCATCTGTTAATTACAAGTTAATTCTCCTCCACTTACAGATACAGTGCCAAGGTTCTAGAAAACACAAACCCTTCCCATTTCAATGGTATATGAAAGACTCAATGAAGGATACAACTTCACCAACTCCCTATGAATATATCAATAAGAACTAGGAACTCAGCTTTCTTACGTCACCACCAATTTAAGATATTGCGCCGATATGTATACAAGGGTAAAACATATAGCCAAAAGAACGGATTGAAGTTGGATGACGAATGTTTTGAATTGGACTTCTTCAGATAACAAGAGGCCTACAGTACGACCCAATGTTAGATGAATAGCTAAAACCAATTGTTTTCTTACAGGATGTAAATGGATGGGGACATTAGCTGACTAAAAGTTATGGAAGAAAATGAGGAAGACTTTCATCCAGGAATCGATTGATAATTATGTTTAATGATGACTGTTGGTTCTAAAAGAATATAAATAAAATAACATTAAAGATGTTTGTAGAAAGGCAGTTCAGATAGTAGAGCTTATGTCTAGGAGTGTTTAAATTTGCGTTAAGAAATTCATTCTCATTCCAAAGTTCATAAATATCTTATTAAGGATACAATTGATTAGTACGCTGAGATCTAATGATGCAAAACCTAAAGAAGCTCAGAGTATTTCACAAGCCTCCTTTGATATTAGGGAGAAGAAACCCGGCACATTCATTGAAAATGACTGAACAGTGTTTGAACATTCCGAAGATTTTTACTTCTAAAGAGGGAAAAGTTGTGGTGTAATCTGTCGACTGTTCTTAAATAAATAAATAAATAAAACTATATAGCGTATCCCTCTGCTCACTCTTGGGTAAATTTCAGGCAAGAATACGCCGGACTATAAAATATTATGTGGGTATACACAATATACTCCCGTATACACCCGAGCTCCTTTGTGGCTAAGCGACCGCGTCTTTGGCGTGGGAGACCTGGGTTCGACCACCGCCAGGAGCTCATGTAGTTCAGATTCCACGTTAATCAGTAGGTCCCCCTCTCATATACCCTCGCTGCTGAAAGGTACGTTAAACTCAAAATCAACTCACCACAACTCCCGTATACACCCAATTGCATTCCTTGAGAAAATAGTGGCCATTTTTTGTATTTTAATTTTAGATTTTGTGTCAAGCACTTCTGCTAATAGTTAAATATATATATATATATATATTTTTTTTGCGTAAGAAAAAAAGTTGTGATGTGTTATGGAAATTGGAAATCTAATATTTATTGTTTATTTAAAGAGAAAGAGGGATGAAACCTTAAACTTTGCTGTTAATATGAAAGAGATGCAAATGAGTAAATGGGAAGAGTTTTATATTAACAGTTCCCCTATCAGCTCTTCAGACCGTTAACTTTCTCATGCGAATATATATACATATATATACACACACACATACATAGCATATACATTTGTTGGACTGGCAAGATATAACCACATACTAACTTGTGCATCGGTGGTTTCTATAGCAACTTCATTTGCAAACAGCTCCCAGTGGCCACCAGATTAAAATCATACCATTACCTGTATATGCAGATTGGCTTAATTAGAGCGGCTATTATATTTTAGGTATATTTTTATACCTCATCTATTTTCAGCTAATGGATCAGAATACATATGTTGGTTTTAGCTTTTTTGATTATATAAACGCAAGATGCAGTAACTATATAACCCGTCCCAAGCCACACTGTTTTCCTTTATTATTGAGAGAAATTACGAGTTAATATTTTTTATTTTAAATTTATTGCAATTATAATTTATATCTAGAGACTAATTTTCAAATAATGACCCTTCCAATAAAGCTAAAAGACTCTGTAATTGCCTCGTAAATTAGCGTCGCTTATCGGCTCATCAACTGAGTAGCTGATGTGGCCATTCTGTGCCTTGGACCAGATAAAAGCTAATGAAAAACAAATGAAGAGCTACAATTAAATATTCTCTGCTTTCTAATTCACTGAACTGTGTAATTCATCAGTTATATTCTTAACATTTTTAAAATTAACCCTGAAGCTATATGAGACGAGAAGGGCTGCATAAAGTGGGATTCAACTTATTTCTCGGATTTGTATCCGTGCGAAATACTCTCACAAGGGGTCAAGCAAGGGACCATACGCACAGAAAACAATGTGATAGCCATATAGCAGCAACTATTTTATTTCGCTTTAAACCGACTTTTTTTTTAAAAAAAGAAAAAAAAGTTCTCAATTCGATTCGTTTGATCACGCAAAAGTAATTAAAAACGACTGAAATCTTTCGAGATGTGAGTGTGGAGAAGAATGGAAAGAATTACATAGATGGGTCGAGAGAAAAACGATTAAGAAAGTCTTAAAAATGATAGAGGAGAAAAGAATAATTTTAGATATTATTAAGAGGAGGAAGAGAAACTGGTTGGGGCATTGGCTAAAAAGGAACTGTATCATGAGGGAAGTGCTGGAGTGTATGGTGGCAGCAAAGAGAGAGAGTGAAGGAGACTTCAATTAATGGACCATATTAAAACAGATACTGGAAAATGAAGAGAGTAGTGGAAAACCGTGGAGCGTGGAGCATGGGTCAGTTACGGCAAGTGACCTGCCAATAATGGCAGAATATCTGGAACAGGAAACATATCACAAGTGTGGAGTGGCAATGGTCAGGTTTCAACCGCGTCACCGGGCTGTTGGTAGTAGTGTGTGAGGGAAATCTCTGTACGACGAGAGGAGGAGTAGAACAGTAATGTACAGTGAAATGAACAGAATGGGTATAGTGTAAAATGGGTGAATCTTTCGTATTTCTAAAGAGGGCAAGTTATTGGTGCTCTCTTATATGACGAGAGCGTTACGTAAGTGCCAAGTGTGTTGAGTGAATCGCAAGGGACATTATTCAAGGTAATGATGGCGTACAAAACGCACGACAAACACCACATCGACAAAAGGAATTATGTAGCCGTTTTAGAGGCCTATGTGTTATGCTCCAGATGTTGTTTCCGACCAATGAGTCGTATTTCAGCATGATAATGCGCCCATTCCCACAGCTGAAGCTGTTGCGGCTTGCTTTGAAGAACATTGCTATGAAATTGAACATCCTTCTGGCCAGCCTAATCCCCGGACTTGAATATAATTGAATATCTGTGGTGCGTTTTGGAGACATGAATGTGGCTCAGATTTCCGCCTCAATCCTCTTGCACGGAAATGATGATGTCCTGCGTGTCTTATTCCGTTTACTACTATCATTAAAGATCTCTATGCGACGTAACATCAGTGCTGTTCTGTGGGCGAAATGTGGATAGTATGCATCAATATTTATCCACTGGTGCGAAAATGTTACAAAGTCGATGCTGTGTTGCCATGTAAAAAGGCTATTTAATCCAAGTCCGTAAAAGAATCCCCGCTTGGACTAGTGGCTAACACGCTTGACTTCGGTTTGCGTTGTCCCGGGTTCGATTCTCGGTGGGGATATAGTTGAACGACCAAAGTGGTTCGAATTCCTCTATAATCAGTAGGTTCACGTCTCCTTTTGTAGGCATAACCGTGGAACGTTAAAATAAATCAAGTCAAAGCAAGTCTGTAAAATGGATGTTTTTGACAGAAACGCGGTCCCTATCAACACTGTAGTCCTAAAATTGCTGCAGCAGGTGTGTTTTAAGTTAATTAATGATGAGCAATGAGAATTTGCACATAATTAATAACATGAGTTTTTTTTTAATTTGCGATAAAAAAATTTGGTCACGATCTCGAAAATATCTACATAGAATACCCTTACATTTGTTTGAAATCTTAGGTCTTTACCGTTCTTGGTTCAAAAGATAGACACAATCAAACTTTGGGTTACGTAACTTTACGGACGCACTGTATTAACAATACCCACCTTTCCAGTTTATGACAACAATATTATTTACTAATACAGTTAGAATTGAAATTATAACTTCATATGAGGCATGAATTTATTTGGCTTCCCACAGGCTTCAAAAATTGTTTTATTGATAATTTTGCAGTATTTTAGCACTTCGGGTATAAATGTATTTTCTGGTTTTTAGCGCTTTTTAATTTTTTTCCGTTGTAATGCTGTTTCTAAAATTATTTTATGCTTGTTATTACTATTTTTGAAGTCGAATATCTTTTTGTTTTGTTTTTAAAGTTGTTTTCTACTTGTATTAACTATTGTTTTCCACGAAATAAGACGAAACTATCATTTTCGATCATGAGAAAGAATTTTTGCTAAATTTCTCCTAAAATACTGTTCCAAATTCGAATCATAGCCAAAGCGCTACAGATTAAAGTTATAAATCCATGATATAAAATACATTTGCATAAATTTTCTAGGTGAAAATATTATCTTAATGTACTTTAGACTGTCAAGGGTCAAGGGTGGGAGGATCAAAGGATCCAATATATTTCAATCAAAATTTTTCTTGTACGCCTTATATCTGGAGAACTACATATGATGTAGCCAAACCCAAACTATAACTTAACTCAGTATGATGTAATTACTTCGTAGAAAATACGAAAACTAAATTTAGGGGTCATTCAAAAATTTTGTGCCCCTGATCTAAAAACTAATTATTGACCAAGATCACAATCTTTTTGTGCATTTTTGATCATTCCTAAAATTCTTGGCCAAGATTGCAATCATTTGATCCATTTTTTTGATCATTCCTAAAATTCTTGGCCAAGATTGCAATCATTTGATCCATTTTTTTGATCATTCCTAAAATTCTTGGCCAAGATTGCAATCATTTGATCCCTTTTTTGATCATTCCTAAAATTCTTGGCCAAGATTGCAATCGTTTGATCCCTTTTTTGATCATCCCTAAAATTCTTGGCCAAGATTGCAATCATTTGATCCATTTTTTTGATCATTCCTAAAATTCTTGGCCAAGATTGCGATCTTTTGATGCATGTTTCTGGATAATTCCTAAAATTCTTGTTTTTACACCAACTCGGTACAGATTGGTAATATGTTTGCAAAGTTATGTCATTAAACTACTTGTACTGTTCAATTTTAGTAGGTATGCTTCCACGAGACGGTTCTGTTTTGTGACACAGAAGAAAGTATAGGTATCGGAGAGAGAGAGATAGAGAGCGAAGGCTGGCGTGTAACTGAGAGTTAGGCACGGGTGGACCCTGTTCGTAACATAAAAATAATTTTCCATTTTTCACTTTTACAAGGTATGATTACACGAAGGAATATGTTTAGTACAAGAGCGGGTAGTATTGTATGGGGATGAAACGTAGATATTAGGGACGAGTGTTTAAAACAATTGAAAACTTTCTGCTTTTAAGCGTGGAAAAAACTAGTTGAGGGAGGAAGTTGCCATAGGTTAGTATTAGCAAAAGTTTGAGTTAAAATGGCGATATTGAAAATAGTTGAAAACAGGAAGAAAAGGAACTGATAAAGGGATTACTTGAGAATAAGTGAAAGGATGTGATAGAAGGTGAAAGAGGAAGAGAAAGAAGGTCAGAGTTAATGGACGATGTTAAAGATGACAATTTTGTAATATCAAAATTGAGAGATCAGTGAAAGGCTGTAATTTACATGGAAGTTCTCATTTACTACAAGTGACCTAACAATGATAATGTTATGAGAATGTTGGTGGATAATTCACATTCTTAAGACGCCCCATCACGGCGAAATTAAAATACCGCTAATTTTACACTAATTATGTAATGTCTTCAAATAGATAAAAGATAATCGAAATGTGGAACAAGAGCGCCCTAGACAATATTATTTTACATGAGATACCGTTATCAGGACTCACTTATCTACTTGCGATTTCCAGCCATTTAGAAAATCGACATTTATTTTCGCGTTTATAAATGGTTGCGAACGGAATGCTACTAGACGACTCGTGTTAACATTATCAATGCAAAATAATATTGTCTAGCTCGCTCTTGTTTCACATTTCGATTATTTTTTTTATCTATTTTAAGATATCATATAATTACTGTAAAATTAACGGTATTTTAATTTCGCAGTGATTGGGCCTATCAAAAGAGGAAAATGAAGAGGGTGTAAAAATGAAGTGAATTTTTTTCATTTTATGTCCCTCACTTATGCCCTGAAGTCCTATGGAAGACGAATGATTTTCTACTATAAACGGTTACGAAAGAATTAGTGGAATCAAAATGTAGGAGAAAAGACCTAGAAAATCGACGGGCACAATATTATCTACCACAAACCCACATGGCCTGAAATCGAATGGGGGACCCCTCACACTAGCATTCTTCTACTGAATATCTTTGCTACCCTTAAGAACAATATAGAACGTAAAAGAAACCTTAATATCCCAATAAGCAAATCAGGAAATAAATGTTAGCTTTCTAAAAGTCCATAAAATAATGGTAAACTCTGTTACAAATCTCTTATTGGCAGGCGTAAAGTGTGAGATTTATTCGCCACGGGAGAATTACGTCTTAAAATGTCGTGACTTATATCCATTCAAAACAATTTCAGATCTAAGTTGAAAAACGACTTACTTAAATAATCGTTCAGGTTGGAATTGAAAGTCTACTTTATATCTATATATAAAAGGATGTCTCTGAAGTGCGGTTTGCTCGACTTCCAGGATGAATAGAAAATAATATGACTCTTGAAAGTACACAAAAGTCAAGGATTGTGGTAAAATCTGTTCACCGTGTGTGCTATCTTCCAGGATGCGACTTCGAATCCACAGCCTGGAGGATTTCGAAGTCGTTTTTCCCATTATCTCTCTCTAATAAAACACAACCCCATGGAACACAAACACTATTACGAGAGACATAGGATGGAGTGGATGAAAAACAGAAGATCGTGCTGAGCAGAGGATAAGGGATTTGCCCCTCTAGTGAAATTCGACGCTCTATCGTTCGTCTTTTGTTCTGGAAAATAAAAGACTCTATTTCAGGGGAATTCCCTACGTGAACTGTGACCCTTTTTTTACCCCCTCTTCTCTTTACTCTTCTGAGATTTAAAAAAAAATCTATCTTAGTTTCTTTTGTTTCCGTTCGGCTTCAGCTTATCTCGTAGTTCTTGCTGTTCGTGTGTGGTTCTTGCTTCAAGTGGTCCTCGTTTCTAACCAAAACAAAGGTGAATCGAAAGGGTCTGTTGTTTCCCCATATCTTCTATTTCCTTCTGGCTGAGGATCAACTGTTCTCAGGAACTTTTCGTATGCTTCTCTCTCTCTCTCTCTCTTTCTTTTTATTTCTCTCTCTCTTGTGAGCACGCTTCAATTTAGATTCATGGTTGTACAGAAAGTGAGTATAATGTGTTCTATTCAGTAATAACTACTAGTTCCTTTCGCAGTGTGAATAACGTATATCTTCTCGTTTCACCTTGCAGCACAAACGAATATGTCTTTCCAATCTTTCAGCTCAAAAGAAGGATCTGAGTGGTAAAAGAAATCTCACTGCAATTTGTACGGGTAAACTGATTATTCGCCTATTTTTCCTGGACATAACTTCCACAAGAATTCTGATTGGTCACCTCTGTTTTCCCTGGACATAACCTACACAAGTAATTCGATGGTTCTCTATCTGTTTTTCCTAGACATCATTTGCACGGGTAACCTGATTGCTCGTCTATCCGCTGTCTGGATATAACCTGACTGGGGATCGAATCAGGCACCCACACAGCGTATTAAACAAAATATTAGGAGAACATTTTTAAATTGATTCAAAACAAGATATGAAATTCTTGCAATTTTATTTACCAATTAAATTCAATTTTATCACAGGGGGCGCGGTGGCTCAGTGGTAGAGCGTTCACCTCCGGTGCTTGAGGTCCCTGGTTCGATCCCAGCTAGCGCCGTGTGGACTTTGTGGTGGAGAAACACCGTGCTCGTGGGGTTTCTCGGGGTTCTCCCGTTTCCTCCCACTTTTTTCATTCCACCATTTCCCTCATCTCTCATCATCACCGTCTCCTTTAGTCTAACCGGCATAACCGTGGGACGTAAAACTTAAAGATTTCATTTCATTTTTATTTCAATTTTAACATATTTTACTTATCTCTGCGTAAGAATTACTCCTTTAAGTTTCTTGCTAGATGGTCTTGGATTTTTTTACCATCATAATTGTCAGCAGAGTACAGCCTTTGTAAAAGGAGATATAGCTCTGTTACATAATTCATTCGTTAATTTGTCATTGGCCCCTTAGTATTAATTTCTGTCTACTGTAAGAAATCAGGCTGGCTGCAGGCCTGTAAATAAAGCTTGGTAATTTAATTGTTGTTAATCAGTTCTAAACTTCTTTCTTGCAAATAGTACGCATTAGAATACCTCGCACACGTGTGATGACAAAACACGAACTATCACAAACATTAAATATTCAACTACTTGACACTCGTCATAAAATGAATGACCTCAAATATCTGTACAAACTCACACATGGTCAAAACTCAGGTCCCAGACGCTACTCTCAGAATTGTGTTTCCGAATTCCCTTCAGACAAACACGTAACACATACCTTTTTCATTCAATACGACCTAAACTTTCAATAGTTCAACGTCTTCTGTTTTACAGGTTTCCTAAAACTATACAACGAAATGTCACATGCACCAATAGATTTAATTAATTCTGAAGCTGCATATAACTCTGCACTACGACGTCATTTTAGTGGATAAATTTTAGTCAGCTATTTCTTACATGTTCTTATTATTATTATTATTATTATTATTATTATTATTATTATTATTATTATTATTATTATTATTGCATTTTGTTTCATCTTTTAGATTTGTTAGATATTCCCGTGTAAACTGGCGATGAGCTCTATTTACGTTCGTAAATAAATATATATTCCTTCCTGCCTCTCAGATACCACTTTTACGCAAAATCAAAGTTTAAAGTTGTGGTGATTCATAGTTTGTCATAAAAATTAAAATGGGGATCCACAAGTCTGAAGTAGCTACTTGGAAGTAAATGCACTAATGTTCCGAACATATCAATACTAATACTAACAAAATCATAGTACTACTGAAGAAAATAAAAAATCTTAAGGCTTGAAACAGTTACATTCCTACTCAATTCAAAGTAAAACATTGTATAACATTATTTTATTGGCCACTGGTGTCAATCTTTTTGGGAAAAAAATTGTCTACACAA
Source organism: Thermobia domestica (assembly GCF_964235325.1). NCBI lineage: Eukaryota > Metazoa > Arthropoda > Insecta > Zygentoma > Lepismatidae > Thermobia > Thermobia domestica. The sequence goes on from NC_137466.1 coordinate 214,353,193, forward strand.
GTGTTTCTTCTGAGTTAAGTTTTAGAATTTACGGAAAAATGCACTACTGTGTACTATTTTTTTTTTTTTTCAATTCTCTGCTACAATAGTATCATCTTTTAGCACAGAGCCAAAAGTGGACGCAGTTAGAAGAGGATGTACGAGCGCCCTCTAGTGTTCACTTCAGAAGCTTATCTTTGTCTTTTTTTGCCTACTTCACAACGTCCTTGACTGACAAGAAAAAGAAATAGGAGAAAATGAAAGGATATAAGTACAAGGAGATGGATAGATTGTTTTTTTGTTGGAATCTAGGGGTGAATCAAGACATGCCAGATAGGGGTGTCCAATAGTAGTTGTCGAGAGATCACGTGACTAACGTATCGATTACTATTCACCTTCATTTTGACACAACCGAAAACCGACCAGTTGATGGAGGGAGTAGTGTTCAACACACACACACAGTAGATACACATGTACAATTCGAACGATTTTGACAGACGAATTGAACGAATGGAGAGAGAAAAAGCATAGAGAACTAAAATAGACCCAGGAAAGATATCACCGCTGGGTACAGTAGATCACCTAGGATGCGTGACTACAAGAAGTTATCCACGCGGGAACTATGTATACATATATATAAAGAAAGAACCGACATGCAAAGCACTTCGCCTGAAGGAAAAAGAAGTGAGATTTTGAGGAAGTTTAATGTAACATTTATGAGCGCTTTATCTTCCATTTCGTACCATTCGTTTTTAATTACAAACGACGAGATTATTTATAGCATATATCCTTTACGATTTTAAATTAATTCCGTTTCTAATTTAGATACTTCACCACCATTTTATTCCTAAAAATAGTTCTATTTTCCCTTGAGAAGTAGAAATTGTATATACATATTCATACGTTGACGATATATTAATATCCTTTTGCAACATGACACATGCATGTGTTGAATATGAAGAGTACAAATCTGTTTTTAAAATGTCCACCTTGAGCCTAACTTGACAAGGGCGCGCTTCAGAGAATTCACATTAGGGTGCCTCTTGTTGCAGGCCATTGATTGAAGCACTGACTGCAATTTGTAGTCGAACGGATCTGGGCTGCTACAGGGCCAGTCTGATGTGGAGATGAAGCCTGGGACATTAGCCCGAAGCCATTCTTGTGTTAACTGTGGTTTGTGGGCAGGAGCAGAATTCTGTTGGAAGACCTATTGTTGGTTGGGAACAGGATGGTAGAGGCCTGCACGGGCCGACTCTCTTATTTCCTTGGGCCGGGCCGGGCTTGGGCGGGCCGACACGATTTCTCTTCAGGTCGGGCCGGGCTCGGGCCGATTAATTGCAATTCTTTAATAATTATTGACTTTCGTTAAACGATAATTAGAACAAAGGCAAACGTTGAAGAAGTGTGCCCGTGAAAAATGTTACAAAATGAAACTGTTAAAATTTATCGGGCCCGGGCCGGGCTTGGGCCAAGAATTTTAAAAAAACCTATCGGGCCGGGCCGGACTCGGGCCGACTATTTTCAAAATTTTTCGGGCCCGGGCTGGGCCGGGCCTAGGTACATTCGGGCTGGATTGGGCTCGGCCCGTGCAGGTCGCTACAGGATGGTACTTAGTATTTTTTACAATGGGCTCCAAACTGTAGTTTGGTGCATGATAGTAGCTGTCTTCACCCCTTGTTCACAAAAATAAGTAGTATATTGTACAAATATACGGAATTTTCTTGCTTACTACAAAAATCAGAATGGAGCATACGTTATCCGTATGCTACATAAGCACTGCCCTTAGATGTTACATCATGCCGTTGTAGGATGTCTAATGTCTAACAGTCTTCCTTATATTACACACATACATGTATGTTACCTTCGTCAGCTGTATGTTATATACGTCCATTTGTATGTGGGACTCTGGCCGCCTATAATGTTTCATACGGAAAGTAGGGTCTATGTATAGATGGAACACATATAGAAAGTATTATAAAACATGCGTTTCCAGTTATATTCTTGCTATTTACAAATACAACATACGATATTACATACGCCACATACATTTTTTTCTCAGTGTAACTTTGAATAACATTATAGTACTTTTTTAGCTGTTTTGGTATAATGTGCAGGTGGTTCATTTATACAAAACGAGTTTACTTTAATATTTTAAACAAGGAACTTACTATAAATATTTAAAAAAAAATACAACTGTATTTGTAAACAAGGGAATTACTTCAAAGTTACTCGTCCACCTAATTTTCAACAAAAAACATAATAAAATCTACAATCATCAATTTCTTCTTAAACTTTATTCATTTTATGTTCTGTTACGTTACCTCGAGGGTGGGAGTATGGAGGGAGGAATCACAATTACATATGGAAATCCATTATTAACCTACAGGTGAGACTGGCGGGCCGCGGTTGGTGGTAGTTAATGGGGAGTGCGGAGTTGAGAGAGAAGAACGAGCGAAGCGAGAAGGTGGGATAACGCACTACTAGGTTACTTAGGTTAGGTTATGTTTACTTCCCAGTTACCTTAGTACTTAGGTTTGTAGAGCTCTTCTATCTCAAGCAGAAAATCGTGAACGATTGTTTGTGGTCTTTGTTCTTTCATTCATTAAGCCATGAATATTCAAAAGATTAAACTCATTATCAACATCATGTTTTACAAATGTTAGTACTGTCAATCCACATCCAGCGCAAAGACCCTGTACACTTGCAGGCATGTTTACTCGAAAATTATCCATAATCCAACCGTCCTGAACGTAGAGACAAGTAGTTCCCTCTACTTGCGAATTAGTCCCGTCTTTATAACCGCTTATCAAAAGGATATTACACATAAATTACGCTTTACTTACATGTTATCAAGCACACAAGCAATCAAATTATTAATTTCTTCTAGGTAAATTTTCAACATTTTGATAAAAACGCAGGGGAACTTCGCAAGTTAACCCTAAATAAGAGGCTAAGTAAAGTTGAATTTCCTTACTTCACAGTAGATCATCTCTCGTTCTTGATCTTAATGTTAGTATTACATGTGAGACTATTAAAACATATACAATATATTTAAATTCTAATTCGTGTAGTTAGTAATACCTATTTAATAAAATTTACGTCTTTTTCATGTAGATTACAGAATGTTAACTTAATGTGTATGTGTGTGTAGATGGGGATAACAGAATTATGTAGAAGTAAAATACTTAAACATTCAAGAGCAGATATGATTATGATGATGAATTACTGATGTTACTATTTGATGAACTATAATATGGTTGGCTCGCCTCCTAACTTCTACCGGACCCCCTCTATATTTTGGGGCTGGCTAGGGCCTGGAGGTGGGAAAATGGGTAGTTGCAGACGGCGACTATTTTCATTAGCCAGTTATTGTTATTTTTATTTATTTATTACCTTTGGAAATCTTGCACCTGGTTTAGACATTTTATTCGCACGAAACTAACAGTTTATTACTTCGTAGACCTACATTCATTATTTCTATAACTTTTATAAGGTTAAATTCAAACATTGTACGTATGTGCTGGTTAGTTTACTTATAAAACACAGTCAAATTTATTAATGTATAAAGTTGTTCATATTTCGATTATCATAGTAAAAGTAGTTTTTCTGTGTTAGTTATATCGTGTTATTAGTGTTATTATTTCTATTATTTCGATTATTATAATTAAAGGTTGTCGATAATAACGACTTAACCTTCACAATCAGTCGTAAGTCCACAACTATCTAACTACACATTATATATATACACAGAGGTTGTTCAGCCTACGTTTGGCCGATTTCGTTCCTTCCCTCTCCCGGGCAGAATGGACTCACCCAACCTGGCTCGTGGCGTCCTGCAGTGTTGTGCAGTGGCTTCCTGGGAACCGAGTTGTTTTTCCGTGCGGATGACAATAACGCACAAAACAGGCCATTGTTGTGAGTGTTGTGTTAAATTTGTTTCCAAATGTGTGGGTTTCCGCTCTGTGACCAAAATGCCGCCCAAACTAAGCCGGTTTTGAGAAACCCATGTTGCGGCTCTTTATGACGCCCACTTTAGTGTTTCTGTCGTTAGAAAACAGTGCAAGAAGAATGGTTGCAACATCAGCTTAAGTGGAATAAAACATGTTATTTAAAAGTACAAGGGCAACGAAGCTCCACCATTTGGATCACCAACGAAGTTGCCTAGGAAGCGGGAATGCACCAAGGCCACCTTCACCACGCAGAGGAAACTTCGCAAAATGGCAATGCAAGAAAATCCGCCAACACAAAGGTGTATGGCTAATCGTCTTGACGTGTCTTTGGGGACTGTGGGCCGGACGTTACACCATCAACTGAAGCTGGAAAAAGTCATGAAAGCTCGCGGCCATCTTCTCACGGATGCCCACCAAAAGGAACGAAAGTGTAACGCCCGGAAGCTGTACGAACGGCATCTGGCAAAACAAAGGTGGATGTACGTCGTAACGCTCGATGAAGCATGGATTTACCTTTCCGACTGCGGCAAACCGAGAGCCATGATGTAGTTTGCAAATTTGTTGTGCAAAATTTATTCTCTGATTTTTTCTTAATTTGATCTAAAAGTTATCAGCATCCTTTTTGCGTCACAAGAGGTCCACGAACGGTATGATATAGCAACACTTAATCCAAATTTATTATTGAAATACATTGTGTAATAATTTGTGTATTTTTAAACGTTGATAAACGTTCCGCATTGTATTCGTACAATCTCTTTATCAATTTATATTTTATATATTATAAATAATATAAAGCTAGAGCAGTGTTGAGATCTAAGACTTGGATGAACCAGTGTTACTCACGAGATTCCTAAATAATTTCTCTTCTGACCTCGTTTTATTTTTCTCTCTCGAGAACGAGATGAGAATTGCCGTGTCTCGAATTTAAAATGTACTTCCCGTGCGCAATTAAATTATCTAAATGAATATCCCATACCTAATTATCCATATAGAAGAAAAAGAACTTGAAGAGGTCGATAATTTCATGTATCTGGGAAGTATTTTGACGAAAGACTCTTACTGCACCAAAGAGATCAGGTCAAGAATTGTCATAGCCAAAGAAGCATTCAACAAGAAAAAATCACTCTTAACTATAGCACGGCCAACAAGAGATGGTCTCTGACGTTTCTTACCACATGCGGTGGGACATTGCAGCCCCTACTTTGATACCAGTGTTACCAACCACGATCACCTTGTGTTATACCATTAATTAAATTGCCACTACAGTTGTACCGAGAAAAAAAACTTTGACACGCGAGTAGTGGCAATGTCACTGCGAGCTGTCAGAGACGTTCTCTTACTGGACGCACTATAGCAGCCTTAATACTGAACTTAGGAAGAAGATAGTCAGGTGCTATATATGGAGCATTGGACTGTGTGGTTCAGAGACTTGGACATTACGGAAATCAGGGAAGAAGTATTTAGACAGCTTCGAAATGTGATGTCGGAGGAAGATGGAGAAGATAAAACGGACACAGAGAGTTACAAATGAAGATATTTAAAAAGCGGATACTAGAGAAGAGGATGCTTTCACCCAGCATTATTCGTAGAAAAGCCAATTGAATTGGACACATCTTCCGAAGAAATTGCCTTCTTCATACCTCCGTATAATGAATGATGGAAGGGAAGCGAGGAATAGGAAGAAGAAGAAAACTGATCGATGAGTTGAAAAATAGAAGAAAATATTGAGAGTTAAAAGAGGAAGCTGAAGATAGAGAAACGTGGAAGAAACATTTTCAGACTCAAACCTAAAATAACCTCATTAGTCGCAGGACATGCCAAAAGGCAAAATAATAATAATAATAATAATAATAATAATAATAATAATAATAGATATCCGTGCTTTATTTTTTTTATTTTCCTTACAGGTTTGAATATTTACATCAAATTGATTATTTTATGTACGAACTATAAACCAACTAACTTTCCTGAAATTTTGAATTACGTGCAGAAACGACTTTGCCTTGTTTATATTGATAATCGGAATACGAGACTCCGTTTTTCTCCAAACAATGTTTTCACATGGAACCTCTATAGGTTTGAAGAAAAATATATAATTCTATAAAATATGTGCATATTTTTGCCCTCGGTGATTCCATTTTTTATTATATATATATATATATATATATATATATATATATATATATATATATATATATATATATATATATATATATATATATATATATATATATATATATATATTAAACACGTAAACTGATTTTGTCAACTCATGCCTACCTTTAATGAGGAAGAAAAGGTTGAGTCAGTTATCTATTCAAGAGCTTTCGAGTGAACGGAAATATTTGAATATCGAATAAAAGAGTTTTCTTTCCTTTTTTTTGTCATTTTGTATTCAGCAAGTTTCGCAGTTTTTTGTTAACTTTTCCATCACAAACTTTTTGCCAGATCCGTAATTGGGGAAAATGAAACTTTGAAAGAAGTTGGATAATGTACTCTAATGATAACAGATGGCACTCATCGTCATCAATAAATCACAGGGTAATGTCCTTTCAGAATAAATGGGATTTCGTCAGTCTGGGAGTTTGTGTGATATTTCGAGTAATTTAAGTTTTGAGGTTATACTTATTACATTACCATATTTTGGTTTCATATGAAACAAAAAGTGCGAATTAATAAATACCACAGGAAAAGAGCGAGAATCGTTACAAGATCAAAGTTTCTCACAAACATTTGTTGCGGCTTTACCATATCTTGGTTTTATATGAAACAAAGAATGCAAATTAATAAATACCATAGGAAAAGAGCGAGAATCGTTACAAGATCAAAGTTTCTCACAAACATTTGTTGCGGCTTTACCATATCTTGGTTTTATATGAAACAAAGAATGCAAATTAATAAATACCATAGGAAAAGAGCGAGAATCGTTACAAGATCAAAGTTTCTCACAAACATTTGTTGCGGCTTTACCATATCTTGGTTTTATATGAAACAAAGAATGCAAATTAATAAATACCACAGGAAAAGAGCGAGAATCGTTACAAGATCAAAGTTTCTCACAAACATTTGTTGCGGCTTTACCATATCTTGGTTTTATATGAAACAAAGAATGCAAATTAATAAATACCATAGGAAAAGAGCGAGAATCGTTACAAGATCAAAGTTTCTCACAAACATTTGTTGCGGCTTTACCATATCTTGGTTTTATATGAAACAAAGAATGCAAATTAATAAATACCATAGGAAAAGAGCGAGAATCGTTACAAGATCAAAGTTTCTCACAAACATTTGTTGCGGCTTTACCATATCTTGGTTTTATATGAAACAAAGAATGCAAATTAATAAATACCATAGGAAAAGAGCGAGAATCGTTACAAGATCAAAGTTTCTCACAAACATTTGTTGCGGCTTTACCATATCTTGGTTTTATATGAAACAAAGAATGCAAATTAATAAATACCATAGGAAAAGAGCGAGAATCGTTACAAGATCAAAGTTTCTCACAAACATTTGTTGCGGCTTTACCATATCTTGGTTTTATATGAAACAAAGAATGCAAATTAATAAATACCATAGGAAAAGAGCGAGAATCGTTACAAGATCAAAGTTTCTCACAAACATTTGTTGCGGCTTTACCATATCTTGGTTTTATATGAAACAAAGAATGCAAATTAATAAATACCATAGGAAAAGAGCGAGAATCGTTACAAGATCAAAGTTTCTCACAAACATTTGTTGCGGCTTTACCATATCTTGGTTTTATATGAAACAAAGAATGCAAATTAATAAATACCATAGGAAAAGAGCGAGAATCGTTACAAGATCAAAGTTTCTCACAAACATTTGTTGCGGCTTTACCATATCTTGGTTTTATATGAAACAAAGAATGCAAATTAATAAATACCACAGGAAAAGAGCGAGAATCGTTACAAGATCAAAGTTTCTCACAAACATTTGTTGCGGCTTTACCATATCTTGGTTTTATATGAAACAAAGAATGCAAATTAATAAATACCATAGGAAAAGAGCGAGAATCGTTACAAGATCAAAGTTTCTCACAAACATTTGTTGCGGCTTTACCATATCTTGGTTTTATATGAAACAAAGAATGCAAATTAATAAATACCATAGGAAAAGAGCGAGAATCGTTACAAGATCAAAGTTTCTCACAAACATTTGTTGCGGCTTTACCATATCTTGGTTTTATATGAAACAAAGAATGCAAATTAATAAATACCATAGGAAAAGAGCGAGAATCGTTACAAGATCAAAGTTTCTCACAAACATTTGTTGCGGCTTTACCATATCTTGGTTTTATATGAAACAAAGAATGCAAATTAATAAATACCACAGGAAAAGAGCGAGAATCGTTACAAGATCAAAGTTTCTCACAAACATTTGTTGCGGCTTTACCATATCTTGGTTTTATATGAAACAAAGAATGCAAATTAATAAATACCATAGGAAAAGAGCGAGAATCGTTACAAGATCATTGATAACCTCAAAGTTTCTTACAAACATTTGTTGTGGCTTTACCAACTGACGTTTACTTCTGAGGATTACTATTAAACTATATGTTAAATACTCATTCATTGATATTAATAAAAATCACATTCTTAGCTCAAGAGAAACTTTAATCTTCTGAAGCCTACCTTTAAGATAATACATTTTTTAAAAGCACAAGTTCTTCGATCTCTACGAAAGTTTAATCTACAGACTGTGGAGGTATCGTTTGTCGATCTCTGAACTTCACATCCAGGTAGTCACTAAGACAGAGGTGGCCAACCACTTTAGAATTGAGAGCTGCTTTTTGTTTCAGAAATCATTTGCTGTCTATGTTTCTGTTTACTGGCCCGCTAGACGGAATCCTAAAACAGTACCGGTACACCGTCGACCACTGACACAGACCACTGCTGGCTGTCTCTCAAGACTTGTTGGTCGACTACTATCGGTTTTATGTACTCGATTCAGCGTCTCAACAATCGTATTCGATTACCGGTAGGGATACTCGATGGAAAAGGTGTAACAGATTTTTCATGACAGCCATTCTGAGTTGAGTTTTTTCCTGAGATTTCCTCATTCACACCAGATAAATGCCGAGGTGGTACCTAAAGTAATAGTTTTAGGCCTTTTCCTTTTTTCCCTATTACTTTCTTCCTCCAATTCCCCCGGAAATATGATTGCTCAGGGACGTCATATATGTGACTGGCTAACATGGCCATAGATGCCAAAAGTTCAGAAATCTAATCCTAGTGACTGGCTAACATGACCATAGATGCCAAACACTCAGAAATCTAATTTCTAATTCTAATCCTAGTGACTGGCTAACATGACCATAGATGCCAAAAGCTCAAAAATCTTATCCTAGTGACTGGCTAACATGGCCATAGATTATAAAAGTTCAGAAATCTTATCCTAGTGACTGGCTAGCATGGCCATAGATGCCAAAAGCTCAGAAATCTAATTTCTAATTCTAATAGATTCCACTACTCCATTAACTTTGTAGTTAAACCAGAAATTAACCATTTCCGGTTTTTACATTGATTGCAATTTACTGAAAACGACCTTAAAAAACGAAGAGTAGTTTTCTGTAATCGATTAAGTGTTCCAAAAATACCGGTATATTCCACCACAACCTTACTCTCTTTTACTTAAATTGGAAATGGTAGAAATTTACTACTATTTCCGGTTTCAACTTTAAATTTCATAGAGGAAAATCCTTAAGAACGAACGAAAAGATGGGGTACAGAGTGGCTCAGTGGTTGAGCGATTACATCTGGTACGTGAAATCCTTGGTTCGATTCTTGGCCAAGTAAGTTTGTGGTGGAGCACAAACTGTGGGTGTTCTCGGGTACTCACGTTTCCTCCCACAATTCATTCATTATTCACTTGCCTTAATCATCCGTCTCCCTTAGCCTAAAAGGGATAATCAGGGACGTTAAACTGAGAGATTTCATTTAGCCTAATTTCATTACAAGAACGAAAAGAATTAAAAAAAAATATTCATGTTCCCAAGAATAGGTCCTGTCACCCAGGCCCGTATCCAGGGGGTTCTAGGGGGCCGCCCCCCCCTAAATTTTTGCTGGCCCCCTAAAATTTTCACGGTATTCTTGCAAATGAACTATAATATGGTTGGATCAGGCCCCCCTACATTTTTGGGCTGGCTACGGGCCTGCTGTCACCTTCCTTGATCCTCTATTCAATCCGGAAATGGTATCAATTAATCATTTCTTCTTTTAACGTTAATCACCATATTGCAAGAACTAATAGGTTGTGAGAAGCAGTTTCTTCATATTGATTCAGTATCGCAAAAATACGAGAGTGTTCCATCTTCCAGTTCATTTCTCTCGTGCAACCGGAAGTTGTAGAAACCACTTCCGGCTTGAATATTAATCTTCATATTGCCCAAACGGTAAGCGATAGCCTAGCAAGAAATGGCTATTAGGTATGGTTTTAGTCCCAAAAATAAGGCCATCTCTGACCTTATTTAGGAACGTAGCATTCATTAAGTCTATATACGGCTAAGCCAATCCAAATATTTATACGTCAAACTTAAAATAATGTTACTTATCATGCGTACATTGTATTTTATTAAGAGTCTTCATCCCGGCGAAATTAAAATACCGCTATTTTTATAGTAATTATGTGATATCTTCAAATAGATAAAAGATAATTCAAAAGTGGAACAAAAGCGCCCTAGACAATATTATTTTGCGTGAGGTACCGTTATCACAAGTCACCTAGTGGCTTTCCGTTTTCAGCTGTTTAGAAACGCGAAAATAAATGCCGATTTTCAAAATGGCTCGAAATCGAAAGCAGATAAGTGAGTCGTGATAACGGTATCTTATGCAAAATAATATTGTCTAGTCTCGCTCTTGTTCCACATTTCGACTATCTTTTATCTATTTGAAGATATCACATAATTACTGTAAAATTAGCAGTATTTTAATTTCGCCGGGATGAAGACTCTTAACGTAGATTTATTTTATAATGCGCTGTATTAACATGAGGTAAGGAAACCAGCTATTCAAGTTTAGGCTACCCAATACACAATGAGAAGTCACTTCATAGCCTTCCTTTAGCGATAAGAATGGATGGAACACTTCGTCATCGCTTCGAGAAGATTGTACTTATTGAGAGCGATACTCAAATCCGAAACGAACCTACGAAGCTAAGGCTGACTTTCGTGAAGTTTCGGGAGACAGGAGCGACAGTGGAATTTCGCACTATTTACATGGTACGCCGAAGAGTAACGCTAGCTTCGCTAAGTGCTAACGAATTTTTATTATATTTTGCATATGTTTCCCTGTATAGTTGGCAAAATTATAATTTTTTTTTTTTTTTTGCTTAAAAACAGTGAGAAAAAAATTGTAAATGGCGAATGCATAATTCCTGTAGTTTTTGAACTTAACATACAGCAGATGTATAACTGAAAACGCATGTTTTATAATACTTTCTGTATACGTGTTCCATCTGTACGTTCTTTCCGTATGAAACAATATAGGTGTTCAGGATCTCACATACAAATGGACGTATGTAACATGCAGCTGACGAAAGTTACATACATATATGTATGCAATATAAGTAATACTGTTAGATGTCAGACATTCTGCAACGGCATGATGTAACATCTAAGGGCAGTGCCTATATAGCATACGGATAACGTATTCTCCGTACTGATTTCTATAGTAAACAAGGGGATACCGTATATTTGTACAGCGGGGGACACTTCTAAATGGTACACTTTAGCCGTAAATCTCCATATGGCTGTACCATTTAGAAGTGTCCCCCGCTGTACAATATACCGCTGTCCGGACAACGGATTTTTCTCTGTGAAGTTGTGGTCTTAACACATAGCGGTTCTTCGAGGCTCAGCGACGATATACTATATTGTCAGGTTTCTAATGAAATATTTATACAAAACGTGAAGAAAATCAGATGAGTCATTTTTGAGAAAGAAGTCTCGAAAATATCATTTTTAATTTTTTTTTACCTTATTATTAGGGGTATGAAGAAAAGTAAAAAAAAACTCCGGAGGATCAGATTAAAGCCTTAAGTTTTAAATTTGGTCTCGATACGATCAATGGTATGCTCTCTAGGTGAGTGTACATCAGGAAAAACAGACGGACGGACGGACAGATGTCGAAGAATCACTTTTTGGGTATCTGTGGGACATGAAGCTTTTAAATCTGTTGAAATCTTGAATTTATATTTTTTAACGATCACTAAACAAACATTCTTTTCTTCTTTCGTCACTCGAAAGTACAAATAATTGATTAACACAAACTGTGAAATCAAATGTTAGGATTGTCTATGTCATTGGTTCTCAACGTGGGGGTTCTCGTTTCCAGTGGGGGCGCTGGAACAAGAAGGGCGATTGAAGGCGATAGACTAATTACAGGGTGTTCGGTGTTTTAAATTTATTTTGAGGTTTAGTTTGAGATGACCTGTTACATTATTTCTTATTATTGGACGAAAGTCGTTATGCATTTTACAAGCTGTCGAAAGTTTAGATTTTTTTACAAATAATAATAATAATAATAATAATAATAATAATAATAATAATAATAATAATAATAATAATAATAATAATAATAATAATAATAATAATAATAATAATAGGATGATTTTAATACGCTTTTAGATTCATTTAAAAATATCGGTCAATGAAACATTCGTATGTTCATTTCTTTTGGAAACTGACAAGAGCAAGCATGTCTTAAAAGATGGGTAAATTTAGGGATGCGCACGAGACAAGATTTGTGCCTGTCTCGGCTCGAAAATAAGCTGTAAAAGTGATGTCTCGACTCGAAAAATGTATATTTTTCTATTGGAAGAGCCGTGTCTCGACTCGAATTTTGTCAGGAAAATCCTGTCTCGACTCGTCTCGTGCGCACCCCTAAGTAAATTGCAAAATTGCATTTTTTGAGAATAAAAATGTAAGGAAAAGATGCCTATTGTAAGACAAATTATGGAAGTAAAAAAATGTCATTTCACTTTACATACAGTATATGGTTCTTAGACCTCTTCGTCCAAAGTCGTACATTTCAGCCTTATGCATGGGGAGATTGGGTTAAGATGACGGGCGGAGGACTCTCAGGACAACCTCATTCACCCAAGGGGGCGCTATACTCGAAAAGTGGAAAACCACTGCTATCCCATTCCATGGTCTTCGCAGCAAACCTCGAAATTGTTCTGGCATATCCCAAGGGAAAATAACTGACTCGAGTTCATATCCCAATCCCTCCTCCGCCCCGTTCTCTGAGTACGGCCTCTATTAAAGTATGTTACATTAATAATAGCGGTTTGCTCTTGAGAGAAGTCACATTACAATGAAATGAACTTTTGTCGTTTCAAACTAAGTGAAGACAAGTTACTCAATATTTCTAATTCTTGTATACAAAACTTAGTACATTAGTTCCCTTTCTTTAGCTTCGAGTGATAGAAGTCTAATTTTATCAATTTGATATCCCTGGAGAGGCGCCACTGATTAACTAAGCATTTTTATACACAATTTTAGTTGTAAACTACGAGGTTTTATGTTGCGAGCTATTTTCCTGGAACCTCCCTAAACTTTTATTGACGCCTCTTATGTCATGAACGACCTCATCCTCTGTATATAAATAAATTATTTTCCTTCCAAACATGAGATAAATCTGTTTGCTTGACAGTTTTGTTAAATTCCTGCTTTATTTGAAGAATGCTTGGAATGAGCTGTATTGAGGCCTGGACAAAACCATAGATGACAATATAGTTGTTGTTGGGTGACATATTTTCTGGTCACTGCATTGATAACTCTCTTTGTCGTGTGTATTATGGTGGTGGAATCGAACCCTCATTCCTCTCCCTGAGGAATTCGGGAGCAGGGCGTGAAGTAGGGAAAACAGCTCTTGCCTGACATGATTGTTAATTGAAATTTGTGCGGGAGAATGTAAGTGGTCGGTTGTTGTTACTACAATTTTATGCCCTCGTGTACATTTGTCCATTGTGTGTGTGTGTGTGTGTGTGTGTGTGTGTGTGTGTGTGTGTGTTTGGAGTGGAAATTGTAGGACAGCGCAGAGTACGGAAAGTGATTGATGATGAGTCTGCGAATTAAAGATACGAGTTAAACACATTAGTCAGCGAAATTGGTTTATATGTCTCCACTCGAGCAACCAGATTGAATTTCGTCGACTGCACCCACTCCCACCACGACCACACGTGTTATTAAATTCTTGTGCTTTAGAGAAGGACAGTCACCCCATACCACGGGTGCTGACGTATAAACCAATAGAGTGCGGGGAGAAAAAGAGTGGAATCTGTAAATACACGGTAGCAAATGCTAATTAATACAGAGGAAATTGGTGTTATGCTCCAATCTTTTTTTTTTTTTTTTTTTTTTTTTTTAAGTTTTAGGGAGGTTCCCAATTTCCCAGGTTAGTTCCCAATTTCTTCCTTTATAATACCATTCGATAAATACTCGAAAAGAAATGGCAATACAATACCCAGGTACATAAATTATTTATTGATTTTAGAAAGGTCTACGACTCGGTTAGGAGGGAAACATTATGCAATACTTTTACAGAATTTGGAATAGCGAAAAACCTAGTTAGATTAATTAGGATGTGTTTAATGAATTCCAAAGTAAAATCCGAGTGGAAAATACTTGTTCACGACCTTTCACGTCGATAGGGTTGCGCACGAGACAAGATTTATGGCTGTCTCGACTCGAAAATGTGCTGTAAAAGTGATGTCTCAACTCTAAAAATATATATTTTTTCTATTGGAAGAGCCGTGTCTCGGCTCGAATTTTACCAGGAAAAGCCTCTCTCAACTCTCGTGCGCATCCCTACACGTCGAGAATAGCGTGAAACAAGGAAAAATACTCAACTTTGTCCTGGAGTACGCAATAAGGAAAATCAAAGATAGAAACCAGAACCTAGAGATCAATGATATTATGACGTATACTGATGACGTAAATATAATAGAGGATGATAGAAGAACAATAGAAAGAAACGCATAGGTTTTATTAAACGTTTGCAGGGACATTTGCTTGGAATTAAATGAAGAGAAAACTAAATACATGGAAGTTCGCATGGATCCTAATGCTTCAAAATATCAAATCATATTTTCGACAAGTAGATACTTTCAAAAATCTAGGACAATATTAACAGGTCGAAACTATATGCAAAGAAATTAAATGTCGACTGAAAGCTGGAAAATCGTGTTATTATTCAGTTCAAAATCTCTTGTCGCAAATTCTGATGAGGAATTTGAAGGTTAAAAATATATAATACAATGCCTGTTGTCCTGTACGGTTGCGAAACATGGTCACTTCCTTTGTGGAAAGAAAGCAAACTGAAAATATTTGAGAATAAACTTCTGAGACTAATATCCTGACCCAAGAGGTACGGGAAAGGAGAATGGCGGAAATTTCATAACGAGGAACTGCATAATTTATACCATTTACCAAACATTGTTAGGGTCTAGGAGGCTCAGGTGGGCACGTTCAGGACATGTAGCCAGAATAGAATAAAGTAGGAACGCTTTCAAAGTCTGGAAGACCAGTCGGAAAACGACCATTAGAATGACCTAAGCGCGTAGAAACTGGATCCAGTTGGCTAAGGATAGAAGTCAGTGAAGAGTTTTGTGAACGCAGCGTTGAACCTTCGGGTTCCATAAGCCATAGAGTTAGTTTTCTTCTTTTAATGATTTTGTTCGTGGCCATTTAGTTTGCATACAAGTCTTGGACGCGGAAACCTCGCGTTCGATTCCCAGTGAGAGCTTCTGTGGTCTGAGGCAAGTAGCCGCAACAAAAGTCGAATCCAGGACTACACCCAAGTTTAAGAAGTGCATTGTAGTTCGAGTTCGAGTTTGTGTTAAATCAATACCACATAGTCTCTTGTTAACGTCTGGGATAGTATTAATAATAATCCAATTTGTTTAATACATAATACAATAATTACAATTTCATAAGAAGTAGGAACATTTTAATCACCCTGTATATTATCAAGCTGACATAATAGTAGCAAACAATGGAACCTACACGTTATATATGATAGCAAAATTGATGGCTTTAATCCTCTAATTCGTGGGTTAGAAGAAGGTTCACTGTGTGTTATCAATCATAGAATTTCGCTTACATTCGAGTGGATAAAAGAGAAACTTCCCAGGAATTCACAGATATATTCTCCCTCACTTGATTGAAATATGGGAGTTCGTTTCCGTAAGGTTGCATGCTTTAGAGTTGTTCCGCATTGAATGTAACCTTTAGGAGGAAGAAAAAAAAGTTTTGCAATCGCTGCTTATGATTAATTGGCACCAACAGAACTTTGATAATCTGTATTCACCTTTCCACCTGCAACTGAAAGAACCTTCTACATATATGAGAATAATTTGATCCGCTATCAAGTCGTGATTTATTAGAGAATTGATAAAAACCAACAGAGGAATCAGAAACTAGGACGGTAACTGAATGAGATCTTCCGATCAATATTAATAAATCAATCTAATGAAATACGAGAATTCCAAATGTTTGGGTAACTTGATTATTTAATTCTAATGTCTCTAAACTCTTAAGCTACCTTACTTCACACACTGAAAGCTTAACGGCAAAGATGACCATGGGGTTGTGCAGTGGTGCCCACCCCCCTTTATGTCCATGACGCACTCCCCCAATTGTCTATCCGTAGGTGTTCTTCCATGAAAAAAAAAATATTTTCGATTAATTTTTACACCCCCTCAAACATATTTATATAGATTTTTAATCCCCCCAAAATATTTCAATGACGCAGTTTGCTTCATAGCCCCCCTTTGTGGGCACCCCTGGGTTGTGTTATCAAGAAAGGTGAAAGATTGCTGGACAGTTAAAAGACAATTTCATTGTTGTCAAGTTTATGAATACTGAATTCGAAAAAGTTGCAAAAATGAAATGAAATATTTTAGTTTAATGTCTCATCTCATGATTATGCCCTTTAGGCTAAGGAAGGTGAATGATTAAAATTAGTCCCAGAAGCGACAGTCCTATTAGCGACAGGAACTGTTATCTGTCCTATGAGCGACCGATTCATTTACATTGAGATGATGGAAGGTGATATGATTCCATCTTGTAAAATATGTTTTCCTCTGGCGTTATTAGCGCCCGAACAATCTTGGTATGAAATATGTACGTGCCAGTGATACTGTTCGTCAAATATATTTTTCCTCTACTGAGAGTGCAAATAAAATTTATTTTAATTTTATTTATTTTATTTATTTATTGAACAAATTCCCAGATACAGCATAACTTTGCCATTTTACACAGGGACA
Organism: Thermobia domestica; assembly: GCF_964235325.1. Classification (NCBI taxonomy): domain Eukaryota; kingdom Metazoa; phylum Arthropoda; class Insecta; order Zygentoma; family Lepismatidae; genus Thermobia; species Thermobia domestica. The sequence continues at coordinate 214,370,409 of NC_137466.1, forward strand.
TGCTAACAAAAGAAAGAAAAAAACAAGATAACAATAACAACAACATAGAAAAAAGAGTGTAAAAGTAAAACTATTCCGTCAAAGCTCGTTTAATTGCTCTTTCAAACACTGGGTAGCTCGAAAATATGTCCACATCAGTTGTTACTTGATTATAACAGTTTGGTATTCTATAAAAAAGAGACCTCTGTATAACAGCCAACCTAGGACGGGCAAGATGGAATAGGTGGGTATTCCGAGTGATGCGGGAAGGGACACGTAAGGATAGTTCCTGAAGTAATATTTCCGATCTTAAGTTTCCATTAACTATTTTATGTAGATATTTCAGGTCAGAGATAGTTCTGCGTACTTCAGGAGTCTGAATATTAAGATGTCGCAAGAGTTCCTTCTTAGATAATATTCGAAGTGCAGGAACACGAAAACGGACTATAGCGATGAAGAAATTGAGAACAGAATCAAGTCTGGAGAGATGTGTAGGTGCTGCCATGGCCCATATGGGAGAGCAGTATTCGATCTTGGGCACTATTAATGTCTTATAAAAAGTTGCTAATGAAGAAACAGTGCGTAGTTCGGTGAATCGATAAAGAAGTCCCAACATGCGCATTGAATTCTTTAGTATTGAGGAGATGTGGTCAGAGAATGTGAGTTTTGAATCAAAGATGACACCAAGATCATTATGACTAACAGAATGTGTGATAGGGGAATCGTTGATATGGTATGTGGAGGGAACAGGAGACTTTTTCAAAGTAATAGTAATACTGTCACATTTCTTACTGTTGAGTTTCAAGTGCCACATTTCACACCAGCCTGTAAGGTAATTTATGTCTTCCTGTAGAGCAGTTGTGTCATGGAGACACGATATTTCTCTGTATAACTTACAATCGTCAGCAAAAAGCAGAAGGCCACTAGGTTGAGCTGATAAGTGCGTGTAGAGATCATCCATATACAGGACAAACAGCAGAGGCCCAAGTACACTCCCCTGAGGCACCCCTGAGATCACGGGTTGGGGGTTAGAAGTCGCCCCTGAAAGAACAACTCTCTGTTTACGGTCCTTCAAGTAGCTTGTGATTAGAGAGAGAAATTTGCCATGTACATTAAATCTATTGGAGAGTTTATGAAGAAGATGAATGTGACTGACAGAATCAAAGGCCTTCGAGAGATCAAAATAGATAACATCTAATTGAGTATTGTTATTCATACATTTGACTGCACAGGAAAGAAGAGTACTTAAGTTTGAGAGACTTGAGCTTTTCGGTAGAAAGCCGTGCTGAGAACTATGGATGTAAGGTGAGGTGAATTTAAGTAGCCTGTCTTTGATTATTTTTTCGCAGATAATTGATATTACAGAAAGAAGAGATATTGGCCTATAGGAGGATACATGATCTTTAAGTCCTGATTTATATATTGGGGTCACGTGAGCTAGTTTCCAATTGGTGGGATAATACCCTTCCTTGAAGCATCTATTGAATAAGATAGATAGAGGAACCGTAATAACTGCAGCAGTTTTGTTGAGAAAGAGAGGACTAATTTTATCAGGTCCAAGTGATCTGTGTGGAGATAACGATAGCAAGAGAGCCAGAACTTCGCCCGGGGTGGTAGAGAGATTGGATAAGGTGTCCGAACAGATGGAGCGGAGAGGGGGAAGATGGGTTGTAGAGGGAAGGGAAGTAAAGGTTTTGCAGAAGTAGTTATTGAAGAGGTCGGGTCTTTGATCATCACTCGCTTCAGTATTTTCATCTTGAACTGTTGCCGGTATGCCCGGAGATTTTGTTCTAGATTTAATTACAGACCAAAAGACTTTAGGGTTACTAACAGTAAAATTACCAATTGAGTCCATGTATTCAAAGTATTTGCGCCGCTGTACCTTCTTGGCAAGACTTCTAATTCTAGCAAAGTTTTTGTATGTGTAGTCACTCGGATGTGATTTCCATAGAGTCCAGGCAAGCTTTTTGTTTTTAAAAAGTTCACGAAGTTCATTGTCGTACCAGACCGGAAACCTGTTCGATTTTGATGCTTTCACCGGCACAAAATCCTTTATGGCTGAGTGGACAACAGATGTAAATAAGTCCACAGCGTCGTCAACAGTTCCTACCTCTAACAAACACCAAGGAAACAGTTCAATAGCCCGGCAGATGTCACCCCAGGGGGCTTTCTTCCAAAGAAGTTGTGACCTACTTTTGAGGGGCTGGTTTGTAGTAGTGGAGGGGAGGAAATCGAAAGAAACATCCAAGGAATCGTGATCCGATGGAAAAAGATTTCTGGATGGGACAACACAACGAGGTTCTAAGTTAGAGAGAATATAGTCAAGATTGCTATTATTGCGGGTATTATGCATATTATGTTGACCTAGACCAAGTCCATGAATAAAATTGTCCATGAAATAACTGTCGTTTCCATCTTTAGTGACGCCATGCTTGCTGTCCTGCCACGTGATGGAAAGGTTGAAATCACCCAATAGGATGACGTCACCGTGTGACAACGCATGTAACAGTGAGTCATGGCAAGCTTCTAAGATGTGCTGGGGGGTGTTCTTGTGCGGCCTATAGAAGCACCCAATAAACACAGAACGACGCTTTGGAATAAATACTTCCACCCAAATGAGTTCACAATCCCGTTCGAGATCCAGTCTTCTCTTGCTCTTCCACTTATTATTTACACAAATCATCACTCCACCTCCAAGAGTTATGCGGTCTTTACGATAAATGGTGAAATTATTTGAAAAGCTCATTTCACTGTCGTTCACTGATTCATTCAGCCACGATTCGGTCACTGCGAAACAATCCAGTTCCCTTATCTCACCTAGGTTCAATGAGCACTCAAGTAATTTGTTTTTAATACTACGAACATTTTGATAATATATATTGAAAGCACTGGTGTAATATAGACAGGGTGGGCCAGAGTTTACGTGAATATCACCACAAAGGAGGAGAAAACAAGCGAGAATGAGGCACTGTTTTTTTGCTTTTGACTCATACCTTGGCACAAAATCACTGGTAGTTCCTCCGTCACTGTTAGCAGTACCAGAGAGAGCACATGGCGGTCCTCTTGGTATGAAGGCAGCAGCAATAAAATGAAATGATCTTCCACTACACTTCAGTCCATGTTTCATTGGCAATGCTTCACTTGGGAAAGTCACAGCACCGATACTACATGAAGACAGTAGAGCACGCACATAAACACTACACACAACCACGAAAAAAAGGTAAACAATAAGAGCACCACTTTGCATCGACTTCGAGCTTGACGCCATCTTGGCCCATCCAGTTATATTTTGAGTTATATTTGACATAAAACATATCAAATAACTTAACGAGACAACAGGGATATTTCCATGGAAAGTATATTCCTATGTAATTATTGAAAATCCAGTTGCAATATCCCCTTTCTTCAAAAGCTCTGTTTTCTGTACTTAATTTGATTCAAATCTGATTACTCACTAAGCACAGTAATATATTTTATTTTGAAAAATTTTAAAGGTGTAACAGTTTCGCCAACTATCTACCTTTTAGACTTCCTACGACTCTACGAATAAAATGAAAAAAAAAAAAAAACGTCAATGATAAAAGACAGGTTTTGAGATCCCTTACATCTGATTGACTATTCTCAACCAATCCCACCAATTACAATGCAGTTCACTCTAAACAATCCAAAAGGTAAACAAACTCTCTAAACTCCTTTCCCCCTATTGTAAGCTATTAAAACGTAAAGTAATTGCTTAATTTGCCTTCCTCCCTTGTTTTGACGTATACTATACATAAAAGCTTGTCGTGTAACAATCTGATATAATCCCTTATGACGAACTGTTAAGTCCAGCGAGAAATTTGTAACTTGTGTGATAATTTCTTCGAATACGCCATGTTTTTAGATTTCTTTGATATCCTCAAATGGTGAACACCTTTTTTCCATGGGCGCTCGGTGGAAAGGCAAGGGTCGCCCCCCTGACTCACAAAAATGTATACGTAATATAGCAAGCCACGTATATTAAATACCAGATATACCAGACGTGATACAGCAACCATGGAGATGCCCCTCCCTAGAAAATTTTCTTCGGGCGCCCCTACCTTTTTCTGATTTCTTTCTTATGCCATAAACATATTCAATCTAAACTTATGCTCCGTATCATTTTAACATGAAATTTTTAATTACTATATATTAGAATCATAGACAAAGGCGGAGAATCAATGTAGACCCCCTATTCATAGAAATTAATTCAAAAATATAATATTAAGAAAAACGTATAAAGATTGTAATGAGAGCATTCTCACGTATTAAATTCAGGTAGAGCGAAATTTTTCATACTACATTTTGTTAGGTTCTAAATCACATTAGCATGAAACAAATTAAAGAAGAGAGAACCTTATCTTCTTCCATTATCTTAGTATGAACGAATCGGTGACTCATAGCGCAGTTAACAGATCGAATCGGTCGCTCATAGGACAGTTAACAGTTCCTGTCATTAATAGGACTGTCGCAAGTGGAAAGACACCAATGATTAAGCCAGTGGCGTATTTACGATTTTGTTTTGGGGGGGCTTTGCTAACTTTCGGGGAGTGCTTTGCCTGAAAATGTGAAAATTCTGCAAGATATTTCATATACTTTACTATATAGTAAGTAAGATTTCGGGGAGGGAGGCTTAAGCCCGGAAGCCCCCCTAAATACGCCACTGGATTAAACCCAAGTGAATGGTGGAATGAGAATGTGGGAGGAAACGGGAGCATTCCGAGAAAACTATGTTCTCCACCACAACCTTACTTGGCCGGAGGTCGAACCAGAGACTCCTCCAAGTACTAGAGGTAAGCACTCGACCACTGAGCCACTTTGACCCCGGAAAAAAGTTGCAATAGGTGGCTCTGTGTTCACTTCCATCCAATCAGGTCTTTTCTGAATTTGTTTCCCCATCATTGAAACCTCACATTAGCAAGTCACGACAATGTGACAGAAATTCTCATAGTACAGTAGAGTACCGCTAATCCGGACTATATGGGATCGGACCCTGTTTTGGGTCACGGAAAGCCCGAATCAAACGAAATTTGCCTTAAGAGGCCCCATCACAGCGAAATTAAAATACCGCTAATTTTACAGTAATTCCGTGATATCTTCAAATAGATAAAAGATAATCGAAATGTGAAACAAGAGCGCCCTAGACAATATTATTTTACATGAGATACCGCTATCACTACTCACTTATCTACTTTCGATTTCCAGCCATTCAGAAACCCGGTATTTATTTTCGCGTTTCTAAATGGCTGCAAACGGAAAGTTACCAGGTGACTCATGATAACGGTACCTTATGCAAAATAATATTATCTAGGGCGTTCTTGTTTCACATTTCGATTATCTTTTATCTATTTGAAGATATTACGGAATTACTGTAAAATTAGCGGTATTTTAATTTCGCAGTGATAAGGGTGGGTAACATTATAATTTTAATTTAAGCGCCATCTAAAGTTCTTCATCTAAAGCGCATTTTTTTAAAACTTGCTTCTCTTACCTACACTATCTTTGCTAAGCATTTGGATAGAAAAATCTTCAATTTCTTTCCAACCGTGAGTGTAAATCTTACTTTTTTGACTATATTTTTTTAAATTCCATCCGAATTAGCCGGATGTCCGGACAAGCGTGGTGCGGATTAGCGGAACTTTTCTGTATAGGGCAACATTGCACTTTTTATTTTTTTATTTTTTGAATAAAAGAGATTTTATTCCTAAAGGAATTGATTAACGTCAAAAAAGTACGCCACCTCTACTGACAATGTATATTTTTGTAAGAGTGATTTGAATAGATATTTGATGTAGTGAACTTTATGTTAAAGGGACATTATTCCAGAAACAATTGTGCTGGGTTTATCAGATGACGTATAAACATCACGAGTTTTAAAAGGACAATTATACCGGCAAGATGGGTGTCTTCCCGTTCTGCCTAAAGGTCCTCCAACACTTTGTAGAAAATATTTTAAATGATCTTATCTTTAGGCAGAACGCGAATTCCCATTCTGCCTAATCTTTGGAGACGGGGAATTGTGTGCAGAGAGGGAGGGATTTCTTCTAAGGATTTTTTCTTTAGTAATTGTAACAGATTCTGTAAGATGAATAACTACTTCTTCACGTTTCATCATAAATTTTAGATGTTATTCTGCTTGTTCTTCTCGGAAAAATGACTAAATTCAGTTCTGTTATTAGCAGTGTTATTCACATCTACTTTAATAAAAGTGAATGTGATTTTTTTTTTTTAATACTTGAAGCGAAATGAAAAAATTGATTGACTTAGTTGCAAGAAAGCCGCTTGACATTGTAACTGAAACAAACATAAAACAAGCTTAATACAGTCTAATATCAAATCATTTCACAACAAAATTTTATTGTTTTTCAGTAGTTCATTTCCAACATGCTAAGGCTCCAACATGCATGCTAAGGTTCCACAGTTTACATCCTCAAGAAATATTTGCCCATACATTAAACAAACAATGCAAGAGGATGCACAACATGGCTCTTATCCCTATTTATCTAACCTTTCGATTTGATTGGCAAATCAAACTCTGCAAGTATTTCAATATGTGATATTGATATTTTGCATTGCTACTATTTACATTGATAATAATAGACTACAAATATTAAAATAGAAGTGTATATGATACTATTGCATATAGTATAGAAATGAAAAAAAAATGAAATCTGTAAGTTTTACGTCCCACAGTTATGCGGGCTAGACTAAAAGAGACGGTGATGATGAGAAATGAATCAAATAGTGGAATGAATAAAGTGAGAGGGAACGTAAGAACCCCAAGAAAACCCCCACACCCTGCGTTTGTCCACCACAAAGTTCACTTGGTACGAGTTGGGATCCTAACCTAACCAAGAACCCCTTGCATCAGAGGTGAACGCTCTACCACTGAGCCACCGCCGCCCTGCATATAGTATAAGAATTATGTATTGAAGACAGTTCAGCTAATAAGGTGATGCTAAAAAAGGAATTGTTATGTAGAATACTAAAACTCTTTCTTAAGGGTCTTCACTACAGCGAAATTAAACTACCGCTAATTTTAGAGTTTTTCTGTAATATCTTCAAAACAAATAAAAATATTCGAAAAGCAAAAACGTAGTGAACTAGACAATATGATTTTGCAGGTGATACCGTTATCACGGGTCTAGGAAAATTCGGTGTAAGAAAATTCGGTGTAGGAAAATTCGGTGTAAGAAAACTCGGTGTAGGAAAATTCGGTGTACAGAAAATTCGGTGTACGGAAAACTCGGTGTGGGGAAATTTAGGTGTAAGGTAGATTCGGTGTAATATATATTGAATATTACCACTTACGATAATTTACGACACTTCATATTGTGAAAACGAAAACCATAAAATGTTATTACCTATTTCAAGAAAAGCAAATTATTATTATTATTATTATTATTATTATTATTATTATTATTATTATTATTATTATTATTATTATTATTATTATTATTATTATTATTATTATTTCCTTGAGTCCAATACCTCTTGCATGTCTTTTGCGGGGTATTACTATAAACTACTTTTCAACACACAATGAAGCTGACACTTTTTATCAGAAATGAAATAATTACAACTATAAGTTCAGAGAATAGTTATAGGAACGACTAAAAACACCTTTCCTATACAGTACATCATAGAACATATACTACAAAGTGATTCTTTTAAAACACGGATTTCATTTGGGTCTAGAATTTCTAACTGAAGACCGATTTTCATGCGGTTTGTGGCAAATGATCAAGGAACGTTGTGAGATTTATGGAACTATGTTTACTGGTTTAAATTCATTTGGGGTAATGTCGGCCACGCCTCTAGAAAAACAGCAAATATTCGCCACTGTACCGAATTGGAATTAGATGCGGTGCGGTGTGGAGATTTGAGATTCTTCGTTAGATGGCAACCTCGCGACGGTCAATAAGAAACAGAAAACTGGGCCATTGTATTGAGAATTATGCTGTGCTACTGTACCAATATCATCGGGACACAGTTACAATAATGTACTCTTTGGAGCAATGTGATTTTATAGTTAAAAATATTTTGGAGACCGGGATCTGTTGTTGATACGCAAAGTGCATTTACGCGCAACTTTGCCTCACGTTCTGCCCCAGACAGAAACATAATATGGTCGTTAGTGAATAAATTGAACAGGATCGCTTCTGAGTAAGGCAGGGAAGCATCGGACCCCGCTGGCGGATGTTGTGGAAGATATCAGTTACCGACTCTACGTCACCCAAGAATTCTCTCTGTCGTTTGTAGCGAGAAACCAGCTATTCAACATGTGATTTATGTGTGTTACCACTAACACTTAATTTGTGTTCTCACGAACACTTAATTTGTATTCTTCAATTTCGCTTCAAATGTCCAACATCTCATTCGAACTGTAACGTACAATGGCGAATATTTGCTGTTTTTCTTGCGGCCTGCTCGATATTACCCCGGATGAATTTAGACCAGTAAACACAGTCCCATAAATCTCCCATCCTCCCTTGATGATTTGCAGCAAACCGCATGAAAACCGGACTTCAATTAGAAATTCTAGAGCCAAATGAAATCCGTGAGTTTTGAAAGAATCACTCTGCATATACATATGTAAGATGCAAAAATATATTGATCAAAAAAGTCTTAGTGGAAAGGGCAATATAAAGCAAGATGGTTTTATCAGATAATATTTGTACAAATAGTTGACTTCTCCTCCAATCAGACACTTTAGTTTGTTTACCTTAAGTTAAGGTAAACAAGTACTGCAACCCTATTGACTCCTTATTGACTTCTCCTTCAATCAGGCGTAGATACTTTAGTTGAGGCATTTATTTTTACACCTTTGAGTAACATAAATAAACTATGTCGTTTTTGAAGAATTTAGATTTAAATATTTATTTATAAAATAGACATAAAATCGTCAGAACAATTTTGAAAAATCTACAATTTTCAACTTTACCCGTCTAGTAACTTACATTTTTTTTTTTTTGAAGTAGAAAATTCTAGGAGACATCTTCCAAAACAGCATAAAAACTTATGTTTTAAATAAAATGTCGATTGGTATCGATGGTCGCTTCGCTGTCACAAGAACGGACATAAAAAAAAAAGTTCTCGTCATGTAAGGGCCATGAAATGTTAAAATCCGTCGAAATCTAGAATTCAAATTATTTCACGATCACAATTTTTCAAAATTTGGTATAGTAGACAGTAAAAGTACGTTCTACACAAAGTTTGAACTTAAAACTAATACTCTCATTTATTCTCAAAGTTGAGTTTTTAATAAATCCTACGGTCTACTACAACGAATCTTTCTTTACACCGAACATTCCCCACACCGAGTTTTCCGTACACCGAATTTTCTGTACACCGAATTTTCCTACACCGAGTTTTCTTACACCGAATTTTCTTACACCGAATTTTCCTACACCGAATTTTCCTGCTCCCCGTTATCACAACTCATCTATCTGCTTTTGATTTGCAACTGTAGACAGATTTAGCATTTTTTGCGGGTTCTGTAAATAGCGGTATACCAAAAACAGATAAGTGAATTGTGGTAAAGGTATCACATGCATAAACATATTGTCTAGTTCACTACGTTTCTGCTTTTCAAATATTTTTATTTGGTTTGAAGAAATTACAGAAAAACTCTAAAATTAGTGGTAGTTTAATTTCGCTGTAGTGAAGACCCTTAATGGCCACCTTATGCATCATTTTGCATTGGTTACTTAATATATGACTAAATATGTTTTGAGGATGTGAACTGTGGCACCTTTTACATACTGCGAGCCTTAGCATGTTGGAGAAATGGTACTCACTACTGGAAAATTGAATAAAATTTTGATGTGGAATGACTTAATATTAGACCGGATGAAGTTTGTTTTATGTCCGTTTCAGTTACAATGTCAAACGGCTTTCTTGTAACTGAGCCAATCAATTTTTCATTTCCTACAGGTATTAAAAAAAAAATCTCATTCATCTTTACTAAAGTAGATGTAAATAATACTGCTAATAACAGAACTGTATCCTAGTCACTTTTCCGAGAAGAACAAGTAGAATAACATCTAAAATTTATGATGAAACTTGAAGATATGGTTATTTTTCTTACAGACTCTGTTAGAATTACTAAACAGATTATTACAAATGCAGGACAAAATCCAGGAGGACAAATCCCAAGGAAAATTCTGACAAAAGAGACTAAAATCAAGGAATAGAATCATAGATGCAGCCTAAGTATGATTATTTTTTATCTTCAACTGTCATGAATGTAAAATGTTATCTGTAATTCTTCACTTTATAGAAATTACATTTTTTTAAGTACTGAAAACCGAGTAAACCACGTAAGACTGTTATAGTAAGTATGTATTTCACATTTTGACCTTCGCTTTAAAAAAATCTTGATCAGCATCTCAAAATTAAAATAAATAAATATTTACACAACACTCAAAAGACTGCTATGTGCTAGCCAATAAGGTTGAACATTTAAAAAAGGAAAAAAAAAAAACAAATAACATCACAGTTACTTTTCGTAATTCAAATGAATGATCTTACAGAAATATGGTGAATGCATTTTAAATGTATTAAATATGTAATAAATAAGAGTGCCCAGAACTTTTCACATGAATGGGTGTGTTTGAAAGTAATTAAAGCTAATCTGCCCTTTTATTATAACATTTTTATCTTTTATTGGGTTTGCAGTATTTTAAAACAAAGAAAGTTATTTCAGTAAATTGAAAAAATAGAGATTACATTTTAGAATATATGACAATTGAAGGAAAAAAATAATTATATAGGGTGTGCACTGGTACATCAAATTGTTATAATTCTATGATTCTGTCCCTTGGATTTTGCAACTCTTCTGAATTTTCCTTGGATTTTTGACAGCTTGAATTTTGTCCCCGTCTTCGTTACTACAGTCATTATGTACCTACATGAGTTCCGATCTGCATAAAAACATGAAAGGAGTCAAGCATTTCGGAGCTGCATTACTCTAAAAGATTCCTCCCCGCATAAAATTCCCTGTCTCCAAAGATTAGGCAGGACGGGAATTCCCCTTCTGCCTAAAGATAAGATCACTTAAAATATTTTCTACAAAGTGCTAGAGGGCCTTTAGGCAGAACGGGAATGAATCGGCAAGATGAGTGACGAATTAAACTTCAGAAGAGATTAGAGATGTTTTCTGTTGCATTTTATTAACAGAAACTAGGCTATTCCCAGAAAGGAACAAGAATTAGATCAAAAGAACGTACACTAGGTAGCCGGTTGCAATAATCGAGTGATCTCTGACTTTTCTGACTTTCAGGTTTGGACAGCGGCGCAAATCTGTCTTCAGTATTGCTGGGGACGGGTAAGACCGTTCCCTTTTTTTTTTTTTTTTTTTTTTTTTTAAGCGATGTTCAAAATATTTATGAAGTTGAAAAACAATGTTGTGGAGGATCAAAGGAGCAGAGTTGTCTTCAACATTGGGAGGCAGGCAGATATTAGGCTTATTCTGGGAGGTCAGAATAGAAGAAAGTAGGAACGCTTTCAAAGTCTGGAAGACCAATCGGAAAACGACCATTAATAAGACCTAGGCGCAGATGGGAAGACAATATTAAGATGGATCTCGCACAGATAAGAATACAAAGTAGAAACTGGATCCAGTTGGCTAAGGATAGAAGTCAGTGGAGAGTTTTGTGCACGCAGTATTGAATCTCCGGATTCCGTAGGCCATAGAGTCAGTTAGTTAATCAGTTGTTTCCTGAAATGTAATGGTATTGAAAATTTTAGATTCTGTAGAAAGAAATTGGATTCAAAATTAATTTCTGAAAATTACCAGTTAAGGGAAAGTTAGGATAAATGAAAATATTTACTTCAAAGCAAACGATCTCTTTATATCAAGTTCGAAAATCGAATAACAAAGGGCTACCAATCAGTAGTTTAACTTGAATTAGGGTTGCCATATTTAAAAAATGAAGATCCAGGACGCTACTAAATTAGAAGAATCTTTGAAATGCTTAAAATGAAAAGAAGTGTTATTTACTTTCTTCTACTAATAGCTAGAGTTGTTGAAGTATTACGTAATCACATTTTTAGTCATTTTAGTAGGTCTTCTCCTCTCTAGTTTAAGCAAACCTAAGCAGATGATTTACTCCCCCCCCCTCTGGTAAGCAAACTTGTTCTTTTCTTGCTTTAATTTATTAGGATCTGTTATGTCTACCTCTTACGTTGAATTTTTACTATATTTCTGTTAAGAGAATAATTATATACCTAATTCTATGAGAAAGCAAACTATAACATTTCCTTCCCTTCTTCTTAGCTGAAATCCGGGACATTTAAGCGTCCCGACAAATATTTTCGGGACGCAGATCTCGATTCCGTAACGGTCCCGGATTTTCTAGGGCGAATGGCAACCTTAACTTGAATCCTTATAACTTTCAAAATAATTGAATATAGGACCTAGCAAATAAAATCACGAAGGTACTATATTCTTCAGTTAAACTGATCCTTGTAATAATACTTACTATAATTAAGGATATTTAAACTTCACATTAAATTTCAATTTTGCATTCAGTATATTCAACATTTAACCAATTGAGCATGCTGCAAATATCGTTCAAATATGTTTTCTCCTTGTAATAGGAGAGTAAATAATTCCGCTCATATAACAAATTTTACACATTTAACTCGTCAGATAATAAACGATCTTTGCTATAATAACTTGGCTTCTAAACACTATACTGTGTTGAAAACAGATTTTATGAGAAAAAAAGAGGAATAAATGGATATGATAATCTGTAAAAAAAAAAAAAAAAAAAAAAAAAAAAAAAAAGTGATAGTGCTTAAGTGAATTATAAAAATAAAAAAGCCTTGAAAAGAGGAACCATTAATATGTTTTTCCTTTGTTATAATAACTTGTCCTAAGAGACAACGGAAATAAAAACTAATAAAACTTTTTCATTGTAAAAAAAAATTATAAAGCTCTTTAAGTTAAAGTTAAAAACTAATAAAATTTGGTAATATAATGGGAATTCAGGCTGGCAGAGGGGAGAGTGAAAACGGAGGCAACAGAGACGTCATTTTTTTAGTCATGTGCGAAGAGAGTAATGAAGGACTTCGGCTGAGAGTAGAGAAGTTACCATATATTCATGTAAGTTACCATTGCTATCACCGGTGAAAGTTAGCAAAAAAAAAAAAAAAAAAAAAAAAAAATAATAATAATAATAATAATAAATAAATAAATAAATAAAAAATTAAAAAAATAAAAAAATCTGAGCTTTCCAAGTTTGGTTTCCTAGCGTAATTAGTTTTTGTAACAAGTAACTCAGATATGCAAATAGCAGCATAAATATCATCTTGTATGTGTTAAAACTCTCTTTATGTAAATGAAATTGTTATTAAGCATTTCGAGGTAGAACCAGGGGCGGATTAAAGGAGGGGTCGAGGGGGGCGATCGCCCCCCCCCCCCAAGAACCCTCTAAAATATTAAAATTACACACACTGCCGCTCGTAGCTTACCGCCACACGAACGAAAATTTGGGATCATTCCTGCATTATTTCATAGGAGGGTTCATTCTTTAAATTCTATTTAAAAATAGTCTCCGTTTAGCATGCCGCGTTTACGCTAACGATAGTTGTTCGAGTCATAATATCAGATAAATCTCAGGAAGAAGGACGATGTCACTTGAGGCCAGAACATCTGGGAAACTATCCATGGCTGGTTCTTTCCCATAAGGAGAGCGGTCTTTTTTGTAAATATTGCTCACTTTTTGCAACGGGTTTTTTTGGGGGATCTATCGAAGAAACGTGCCTCTCCAAACTCTTGATATTAAACCTTTGAAGAAATTCGCTACTTTCTATGGTATTTTAGAAACTCACAACTAGGCACAATATCACATTAACGCTCTTGAGATCGGAAAAAAGTCTTTCTGAAAAACTACTGGGAACCAGTGAAATCAGTCGAGAATCAAATCAACTCGTCAAGAAGACAAGTCATCTAAAATCGCGACAAACTGAAATTAATGTTGGGAAATGTGATATTCCTTGGAAGGCAAGGCATTGCTTTTCAAGGCCACACGAACAAGGGCGCCGATTTCTCCATAAATTTGGTGGGCCATTCAGATGCAGAATGTATATGTATGAGGATTTTAAGACAAATTGCACTCAAATTATGTCAAATATTGTATAGTCATAAATACAATAGGGAGGCCCACATGAAATTTGGGAGGGCCCGGCCCCCCAGGATCGGCGCCCTTAAACAGGGACGGTACGTGTGCGGATAATTGGACCTCAGGTGGTGGCAGTGCAGAAACTAAGTTCAACGAGGGCAATTTTCGAGAATTGCTTAAATTTAGAATGGCTTGTAGTGACGATCTCTTAAAGAATCACTGGAAGAAGTCATCGAAAAGGGCCATTTTTGCCAATAAAACCACACAAAATGCCTTCATTGAGGGTTGGGGATGAGAAATTGTCAATCGAGTGCGAGAGGATCAGTTTTATTCTATTATGTTTTATGAGACTACGGTCGTTTTTCATACATCTCAGCTGTCTGATTCTAATGTGCGAACACATGGGTGAAATAAGAGAAGACTGCTTCGGTTTCATTGATCCTCGATCAGCAGAACTGAAAAGTGAGGACATTGGTTCGAGTTCGGAATCCGAAGACGCAAAACCGCCCGAACTCTCACTGACTGGAGGGAAAATTGGAGAAATTGTTCTATCTTTGCTACGAGACTTCTCACTCGACCCGAAAAACTGGTTGGTATTGGTACAGATGGTTGCATCGTCACGACCTCTCAAAGTCGCTGGGCAGTGCAGGAGATCCAGAAGGAGGCTTCAAACGCGCTGCACTGTTCATATTGCAGTCACAGCCTCAACTTGTCCATCTTCAGGTCGTCGTCAGTACAGTGCATGAGGAACTGTCTGGGAACAACGAAAGAGATCATTACGTTTTTCACCGCATCGTCAAAACATAATACTGTCCTTAAGCTTATGGTTAGTGGCCAGTTGGAGACATTGTGTTAAACTAGATGGGTTGAACGGATCGACGCGGTGTTACAATTTCACGTGAAATTTTAATAAATAAGTGAGGTTCTACAGTGTGTTCCAAGTGATCCGAGTTAGATACAGCAGCCAAAGCATGGGTACTTTCTTCTGCCATGCACAACAGTGAGTTTATCGTAACTATTACGATAACCCTGCCCTCAATCGACTTTTGCAGAAGACAAATTTAGACATGAACTTAACGTCAGATGTCATTCAGGACACTATCGCAGCATTAAACAAGAAGCGTTCAAACAGCGAAGAATTCAAGGCAACTTTCGAAACAATATCCAGAATGGTTGCCAGTGTCGACGTGCAGATTCAATTCCTCATCTCACCCAAAGACAACACATCGTACGAACTTCAGGGCAGATGACACGGCATCTTACTACTGAAGAACTGTTTACATTCCGTTGATAGAGTCGGTTGTAGAAGACCTCAAAACTCGTCTTGCGCAGGAAGTTTTAAATGTATACGGACTCAATATTCTATTGCCAACACGCGCAACTGACTAAACTCTGAGCAACAACTTCCGCGTTCTAGCAGAAAGATTTTACAAAACTATCGGAACTCAAGAAAAAATGCTGTTTTCCCTCTTTAGTTCTGAATTTGCAATCTGCACTTCTAAATGGAAGAGAATTAAAGAAAAATGTGGAACTCTATCACGGACTGCGTTGGAGGCCTTGACCACCAGCGACGAAAATCTTCACGTGACTATTCGAAAACTGGTGCGCATACTTGTAACCCTGTGTACGGATTCCATGTTAATCAGCAGGTCTCATATAGCCTCGCTGCTGAAAGGGACGTTTAACTCAACTTATAACCCTGCATTCGAGCGTGGCCAGTGCAGAACGATCTTAATTCACATTGCACTGACTGAAAACGTGGTTGCGATCTCGTTCTGGCGAAAAGCGGCTGAATGGACCAGCACTTTCAAATGTCATAGGGACATTGTCGTATATCGCGACAGTATTATATCGACAAATACGCTTTGTATTCGCCGAAAAGCGTGTTTTGCGTTGTAACTTGTAAGTTCTTTTGTCCTTTTGTTGAATTCCTTTTACTAAAATACAGAAACATTATGAGCGTTCTAAAATATGTTTAACCTAATATTTTT
Source organism: Thermobia domestica (assembly GCF_964235325.1). Lineage (NCBI taxonomy): Eukaryota > Metazoa > Arthropoda > Insecta > Zygentoma > Lepismatidae > Thermobia > Thermobia domestica. The sequence goes on from NC_137466.1 coordinate 214,386,526, forward strand.
TCTAGCGAAATATTTAGTAAAGTATAGCCACGACCACGCCTGTATACAGAATGGGCCTTATACTGAATAGTTCTAACGCGTGATTAGTGCCATACTAAAGAGTTCGACTAGCATATGTTCCCTGCAATAGTAAGGCTTTTAGTACGACGCTAATCATAACGTCAAAATTTCTCTTCAGAAGGCGGAATATCTTTTACGGGGAGGGGGCATTATGGTGTAAATTCCATAGCAATTATATCTTTCACCCTCTTTTCCTGAATCCGTTTTACCTTTATTTTTTGGGGGGGGGGATTTCGGGGAACATATCCCATTCTACAGTAAATAGCCCCCCTAAGACTTTTGGTTTAATCCGCCAATGGGTAGAACAAGTTGTTTTACTTAAATTCTACAAAGAAAACAAATCAGAACCTACCTCTTATGCACAGATACGACAGCGTGGGATACTGTTTGCCAGGAATCATCTTCCATACCTAACTAAAATGTAATTTGATTAAGCATTTTTATTGATCAGTACGTACAATAGCAGTACATCAAACTCCATTTTACACTTAATCGCAATTTATTTTGGATTTCGATCGTTGGAATACTAGTTACCAGCTAAAGCTGGAAAAGACTGAGATCTGATTTCAAAAAGTTTCATTCTAAATTTTTGCCACTACTGATGCTATAACTGATTAACAATAATTCTAGCGCCAAAATTCTTATAAATACTACATGTGCACTACTCGTACTAATTTTTTTTGTTTGGTAATTTAGAACCAGGAAAAACAAAACTTAAATTCAGTTTAGAATAAGTTCTTTTTTTTGCTAGCCGAAGGCTAGCTCCCTTGCGAGGGTTACGCCCTCTATCCGGGGTGAGTGGTGAAATTATTGGGGTAGTAAAGGAGATTGGAGCTGGTCTATGGGATGTAGGAGAACTGAAACATCATTTATGTAAGTAATACTTTATTATATTTCAACTTTTATTTCATTTTATTATAATATCCATTGGACATTATGATCTTGTGATCATAATCATTGGGTCAGGAAGAGATGATGATGAGGTGCACTTGACAGGACAAACACAAACAAGTTGTTAGAAACACGAATGCTGGTTATATTCTTGTCCAGGGGCTACTCTGGACAGTGATGAAGACGGGTGAAGCCCTGTTAGTATGATGAGTTTACAGTGCAACATATGTGGGTGAGACGTGATGGGGAAGATGGTCGGAAGAGTAGGCAGAAGCGACAAAATGATCGGGGTGGTCAGGTGGAATTGTTTTCAGATAAAGGGAGAAGAGCAAAGATAGAGGGCAAGTGACGAAATTATATCCCAGATCGTAGTTGCGGTCGATGTCCATAGTGTCCAGAAGTAAATGATGTCTTTGCTGAAATCGGGTGGTAATGAATTTGAGCCTTAACGTTTCTATGTGATGAAGTATGGTAGGAAAAGTTATGTGATCATACAACTCCTGCGTTGGACTCGGGAGCTTGATTCGATAAGCTAAGCGGGAAGCATGGCGTTCGAGTACTTTCAGTTTGGCATAGAAAAAAGGCAAAGCATAACCCAGGCAGGGTGGCCGTACGTCAACATGGGACGTAAAAATACCTTATAGGTATTCAGGACTGTAGTAGGCTGTAATCCCCAGCTGGCGCCAATAAGACGTTTAAGTAGATTTAGACGATTGTAAGCCTTGCGAATGATTTCTTTCAAATATGGCCGCCAAGTTAGGTGATGATCGATAGTGAGACCTAGGTAAGTAACCTGTTTGGCGGTTTGAATTCATGTGCCATCGACACTGATGTTAAGAAGGTTCGGATTTTACTGTACTCGGGAGCGCTTGCGGAGTGGAATAAAGACTATTGCCTGCGTCTTAGTGGAGTTGATGTGAAGTCGCCACGTATTGCACCATCGAAGGAAGGAGTCAATCGCTATGCTGAGAGAAGAATTAATCTGTTGAACGGCTAGGGCTGTGCAGAGAAAGGCAGTGTCATCGACATATTGGAATGTGCGCACATTGAGAGGAAGTGCCGGCATGTCAGCTACAAACAAAAGGTATAGAAGGGGTGAAAGAGCGGAGCCTTGAGGTACACCAGAGTGAATAAAAATAGGATGAGATAGAGAGATATTGATGGTTACGTAAGAGAGGCGATTAGAAAGAAAATGAAAGATAAAGCGGAGATAAGAGAGTGGAAGCCGGAAGCGGTGAAGTTTAAACATGAGAGCTAAGTGCCAGACTTTATCAAAAGCTTTTTCGAGATCGAAAAGAATGAGGCAAGACGGACGTGCAGTATTATAATCATTCGTAATGAGATTTATGAGTCTGAGTAATTGGTCATTGATGCTAAAATTAGGTCGGAAACCAGCCTGATACACAGATAACAGATAATGGAGAGTGAGATGAAGATCATAAAATAAAGATGAAAGTAAAGCTTAAGATGAAGAGTTTCATTATTTTAAATCTGAAGTGCCTGATATAAATATGTTGAAATAACGATAATTTCTTGACTGAAATAATTTAGTATGATATTATCCCTGTTATTTTATATTTGAAGTGTGTTGTTGTCAAGGTTGAGTATATTTCTGCGAATAAAAATGAAAACTATTGGAAATCTTAAGATTGTGTATCTCTGCGCTATCTAGTGGCAATTAAAATAAAATAGAAACAAGGACAACACGAGAATTATTGTGTTTGAGTTCTTAAGTTTTCTATTTTACTTGATTTAATTCAATGTCAAGGAAGTAAACTATTGCTTTACTAATGTTTCTTGTAGTTGCGTCCAGGATTGTGTTGTCAGTTATATTCACTTTTTTTTTTTTTTTTTTTTTTTTTTAAATTCAGGAACGCTTACATTGCTAATTTTGGAAGTTTAAACACTTTTGTGACTCATAAAGTTGTTACGAGTTTCATATATTCATGTAGCTGGGAAGGTCCCCAACAAATTTTGTTTTAGTTTAACGTCCCACAATTATGCATCGAGGCACTGACGTCTCTGGCAAGTAAAATTTGGGGGGGGGGGGCATCAAAGAAAGTGATTTAAATGGTAGTACTTAGCCCAACCTGTTTATTAACTTCGATTCCATTTGTTACCTTTCTGCTTACTTTCACGGACCCCCTAAGGTATACCAAGAACTACTAGGTTACAATCGTTTCACAGCCTGAATATTATATTCCAAATAAAAATAATAATTAGACTATTATTTATATGATATTCTGTCGTTAGTAGATAAATTAAATTAGAATAAAATATTGGGGAGGACGTGTCCCCCTTGTCCCTCCCCCCGCCAGAGACGCACATGCATCGAGGTTAAGGGAGACGATAATAAGTGGTATGTTTAGTACAAGGGGTTCAGAAGCACTTAAAAAACACAAAATTTATAGGAGAAATGAGTGATGCAAGTACTTAGACGTATCATAACGTAACCAAATCTAACCTAACCTAACATAAACTAACGTAAGCTAACCTGAATTAACCTAAAGTAACGTAATATTAGTAGAAATAAGCGAAATTCTATCATTTTTTGGAAAATTATGGGGGACTCCTACACTAATATAACATAAACTAAACTAACCTAGCGTAACCTAAACTAACCTAACTTAAACTAAACAACCCTACCCTAAACTAACCGAATGTGAACAGAAATTACCAAAATTCTAACATTTTTTAGAGAAAAGAGCTGGACCCCTTCTGCTAAACATAGGCCGATAATAATAAGATGGATAATAATGGTGGAATGATAAAAGTGGGAGGAAACGGGAGAACCCGCACACATGGTGTTGGTCCACCACAAAGCGCACTTAGCGGGAGCTGGGATCAAACCAGGAACCCAGCGTGCCAAAGATGAGCACTCTACCATTGAGGCACCGCAGCCCCTGTGAACTAATTTCGTTGTTTACAAAGTGTCATCAGACATATAACAGTGTTGTCAGAGGTACTATTTTTAAGCGAAACTTTTTGCATGTCTACAAGTTTATCAAGAATATAAAATTCTTAATTTGAACTTAATAGAACTTGTGTGAGAGTGTCATTTTTATCTTTTAAGTCGTTTGTGTTGGAAATGAAAAAAGTCGGCTTTATGGTAGACAAACACTGTGCGTGGGTTTTGCCGGGGTTCTCCCGTTTTCCCCCCACTTTCTTCATTCCACCATTTCATTCATTTCTCATCATTACCGTCTTCTTTAGAATAACCGGCATAATCGTGGGGCGTAAAATTTAAAGATTTCATTTAATTTTTGAATATGGAAAACTATTTATCATTGAATTAAAAATTAGTTCGTTTAGTTCGAGATAGTTTCTAACTAAATTGCCCTGTGTGAAAAAAGAACTGTAAAGATTTAAGAAATAGTTTATAATGAATAATTAATAATAGGCCTATTAATAATTAAAACTAGCATCCTAGCTCATAGGGAGAAAAGACACTAGTTAATACGGTAAACGTAGTATTAAGTCTTAAACCTGGATTTAAGCCTACGAGGTGAACAGTATTGCCAATTTTGGCGGTTTTACCTCTGAATTTGGGGTCTGGGAAAGTCTTATTTAATGGAACTTCAGAAGGGACCCATTTTTAGGGGACATTTCTACTCGATTTTCCTTTGTTATCTTTGAGATTTTAAACTTACTTTAGCTAGCTGGCCAGAACCCACTTACCTCATCCCTCGTTCCACCGATTCATAACCACATGTATGTATACTTTGTTCATATTCTCCATTCTACCATATACCGGTATCTCATTTTCAAAACAAGTCGTACAGCTGAAACAACTTTAAAAATTATACGGATTTAATGAAATATTATGGGATTTGAAACAATTTAACTAGTTAAACTTGTTAACTTGTTAACAAGAGCAACTTGTTAAACATAAATTCAGATAAATGCAAAACGGTGTCCTTCACTAAGAAACGGAATGCTGTTAAATTTCAATATACATTAAGATAGACAGCAAACAATTAAAGGGGGAACAAACTGCCAAAGTTTTGGGTGTAATATACGATAACAAACTATCGTTTGAGCATCATATAAATCAAATTGTAAATGACGCAAGCAGAAATCTTGGATTCATTTTGAGAATGGGAAGGGAATTTAATAAGTCGAATGCTTTACTGAAATTATATTTTTCATTTGTTAGATCAAAATTAGAATATGCGTCTATTATATGGAACCTCCCACACGAAGAAAGACTCTATTAGAATATAAAGAGTTCAAAATAAATTTCTGCCGTTTCTGGTGTACAAGAGAACAGGCATCTTCCCCACATACGAAAATAGTACTTCTCTAATGAAAATTTTAACACAATGTCTCTCAATCACAGAAGAGTGTTAAATGACATGATATTCTTGTACAAAATATTAAATAACAAATTAAATAGTAAGGATTTGGTCTCTGCCTTTCATCACAAGGTACCCAATGGAAACATACGTGTGGGCAATGGAAATTTGTTTTATTGTAAGAAATCTCGAATAAATGCTACAAAAGTCACCAACGTGGAGGATGGGTGCAGTGTACAACAAACTGAGTAAATGTAAAAAAGTTCTGGATATACACGGTATGAGTCAGATTACATTTCGCAAATATATTATAGCTATTCTATGTAACTCTGATATCAGCACTGTAATTGGGTAGAATTACCTGTTGTGTTCTTCTTAAATAAATAAATAAATTTAGGAAAAGTTTGTTTTTGGGTCGGTATCACTACTGAAAATATTGTGATGTTACCTGTTCTATTACTTTCAAACCTATATGAGGCCACTTCGTTACAACTACCATCAATGACTATAAAGAAATTTATTTAGGAAAACATGGATGTTTTCTTCTTATTCGACATACAATAATTTATAGAGGCAATGTTTATTTTATTTTATTTTTTATTTTTTTAATGGTAGTTGAGAATCTGTCTTCGCAGTAGGAAGTTTTAATAACCCTGCTGTTGATGCGAAGCGTGGCTAGAAGATTTCCGGAGGAGTCAGTTCACTCTGTCTGTCAGTAGCGGTCACGGCCAGACGACAAAGATAAAACACCGCAGACTTTTCCTCGTCTAAATCAAAATCCTTCTTTAAGTTTAATGTCAAAGTTCAACGACTAAGAGTGAAGAAGGTTCCTATATACTCTGCCACGAGTCAAGGGTGGCCAATGATTTTGCTATTTTCTCCCCTTCGACTCGACTAAACAGACGTTTCTTAGGTAGGGGAGATTTTATGTCCTAGAGGGATTCTTACATGAAATTGATATTAAAGATCGTGTCGCGTCTGTGTTGTCTGCTGCGAGTATGTCTATTTCAAAGACGAATGAGAGAGGAAGCTCTGCCAACAAATTTGAGGCTTGAATTTACTGAATAAAAGAGAAAGTTGTATGAATGATAACTGTGAAGCTTCGTACTACAAGTGTTCCATCCTGCGAAAGAACGTGCACCAAACTATTGCACAATTTGTCTTGAGTTTGTGAAAACAAACGTCGTTCTGATGAGAGGGTACATGTAGTTAGAAGGTATATTTAATAATAATAATAATAAAAATACAGTCTCGATTTAGCAGTGCTTTTATAAGTATTAGTAGTATTAACAGTGACCAAATGACCCTTTCAGCCAGGGGCGCCTCAAGAAAATTTTGTAGGGGGGTCCATCTCCATGGTTGCTATATTACATCTTGTATTTCTGCTATTTAATATACATGGTTTGCTATATTACATATACACTTTCGTGAGCCAGGGGAGCCCATACCCCCTGACCCCTTTCAGCTCTCCTTCTTTCAACCTCTTATTTACTCTTACAGTAAGGTGACCAGACGTCTCGTTTCAGCCGGACAGTCCCTTTTTATCAACCGTTGTCCCGTTTTTTTCTGATTCTCGAACGGGACGCCTAAATGTCCCGTTTTTAAGTAAAAATGACCTAGGTGTCCCGTAATTATTATTCAAAATATAAATTGTCAATGCAAATTCTACTCTCTTCCGTACCAACACTCGTTGCCAAGGTTCAGCCATGTCTAGAACTTCTGAATTTTCAAATGGGAATTGAGTGTTCGTGGTTCAAGTGGGAATTGAGTGGGAATTCTGAGTGTTCAACTAGTTAAAAGAATTGTTGGGTAGAACTTGCAATCGGGAATCATTATTTGTTGGGTGGTACACGTAAAGTTAGAAAAGGTGTGTTATCACTCTTACTTGTGTATTTTGTAAATTGAGAACACTGCTGAGTCCCAAAATGCAATCTGGAAGTCAGATATCCCCCTCCCCCCCACCTGTAGCCGATTCGTACGCGTCCCGTTTTCGCAAGTAAAAATTCTGGTCACCTTGTCTTACAAGTCAGAAAGCTTTTATTTTCTCACTACAGTCGTGTTGAAAGAAAACGTTTGCAGTTACTTTTCACGTATAGAGAGAAATGGTTCTTTCATGACTTCTTTTAAAATTTGTTTTTACTATTTTTACTGTAAAGCTCTTATTTTACTGTTTTTACTGTTTTAAAGTTTGTTTTTACTGTTTTTACTGTTTTAAAGTTTGTTTTTACCGTTTTTACTGTAAAGCTCTTATTTTACTGCTTTAAAGTTTGTTTTTACTGTTTTTACTGTAAAGCTCTTATTTTACTGTTTTAAAATTTGTTTTTACCGTTTTTACTGTAAAGCTCTTATTTTACTGTTTTAAAGTTTGTTTTTACTGTTTTTACTGTAAAGCTCTTATTTTACTGTTTTTACTGTTTTAAAGTTTGTTTTTACTGTTTTTACTGTAAAGCTCGTATTTTACTGTTTTAAAGTTTGTTTTTACTGTTTTTACTGTAAAGCTCTTATTTTACTGTTTTTACTGTTTTAAAGTTTGTTTTCACTGTTTTTACTGGAAAGCTCTTATTTTACTGTTTTAAAGTTTGTTTTTACTTTTTTTTACTGTAAAGCTCTTATTTTATTGTTTTTACTGTTTTAAAATTTGTTTTTACTGTTTTTACTGTAAAGCTCTTATTTTATTGTTTTAAAGTTTGTTTTTACTGTTTTTACTGTAAAGCTCTTATTTTACTGTTTTAAAGTTTGTTTTTAATGTTTTTACTGTAAAGCTCTTATTTTACTGTTTTAAAGTTTGTTTTCACTGTTTTTACTGTAAAGCTCTTATTTTACTGTTTTTACTGTTTTAAAGTTTGTTTTTACTGTTTTTACTGTAAAGCTCTTATTTTACTGTTTTTACTGTTTTAAAGTTTGTTTTTACTGTTTTTACTGTAAAGCTCGTATTTTACTGTTTTTACTGTTTTAAAGTTTGTTTTTACTGTTTTTACTGTAAAGCTCATATTTTACTGTTTTTACCGTTTTAAAGTTTGTTTTTACTGTTTTTACTGTAAAGCTCGTATTTTACTGTTTTTACTGTTTTAAAATTTGTTTTTACTGTTTTTACTGTAAAGCTCTTATTTTATTGTTTTAAAGTTTGTTTTTACTGTTTTTACTGTAAAGCTCTTATTTTACTGTTTTAAAGTTTGGTTTTACTGTTTTTACTGTAAAGCTCTTATTTTACTGTTTTTACTGTTTTAAAGTTTGTTTTTACTGTTTTTACTGTAAAGCTCGTATTTTACTGTTTTTAAGTTTGTTTTTACTGTTTTTACTGTAAAGCTCGTATTTTACTGTTTTAAAGTTTGTTTTTACTGTTTTTACTGTAAAGCTCGTATTTTACTGTTTTTACTGTTTTAAAATGTTTTTACTCTTTTTACTGTAAAGCTCTTATTTTACTGTTTTAAAGTTTGTTTTTACTGTTTTACTGTAAAGCTGTTATTTTACGGTTTTTACTGTTTTAAAGTTTGTTTTTACTGTTTTTACTGTAAAGCTCTTATTTTACTGTTTTTACTGTTTTAAAGTTTGTTTTCACTGTTTTTACTGCAAAGCTCGTATTTTACTGTTTTTACTGTTTTAAAGTTTGTTTTTACTGTTTTTACTGTAAAGCTCTTATTTTACTGTTTTTACTGTTTTAAAGTTTGTTTTCACTGTTTTTACTGTAAAGCTCTTATTTTACTGTTTTAAAGTTTGTTTTTACTGTTTTTACTGTAAAGCTCTTATTTTATTGTTTTTACTGTTTTAAAGTTTGTTTTTAGTGTTTTTACTGTAAAGCTCTTATTTTATTGTTTTTACTGTTTTAAAATTTGTTTTTACTGTTTTTACTGTAAAGCTCTTATTTTGTTGTTTTTACTGTTTCAAAAATTTGTTTTTACTGTTTTTACTGTAAAGCTCTTATTTTACTGTTTTAAAGTTTGTTTTTACTGTTTTTACTGTAAAGCTCGTATTTTTTCAGTTTCTGCATAAAATTTTAGATATTCCGACAGGACTGGGAAATATTTTTCTCCATCCTAACATTTCAACATATTACAATATAATTTGACACATGAATTACAAAGGGACAGGAGTATATTCCAGGGTAGATTGCGTCCGAGTATGTGCATTCGAGGCTGTTCTAAGAGAAAATTCCCTAAGTTAACTTCTCGAGAAGCTTTTCTGGAGAAAAATATCCTGAATTATCCTCAAATTTCCCTTTTCGTGTACATCATACACTCATGAATTTGATCTGATTTGAAAGTTACTTTTATTGTAAGAACAATGACATATGAAGTAGAAAAGTTCCAAAACACTAGATACTTAACTGAAAGTCTACATTTTCCCTTTAAAATGCCAGAGTTAAATCTTAGTAGCTACCTTTTAATGTTTTATCTATGAAAACTTAGGCGTCAACCTTAGAAAGAGCGACTAATGGAGTCTTATTCCTGTTTATTCATTTTACCATTCTTCATTAAAAATATCCTTTTCAGTGAATTCTGTGTTTTTTCTAAATAAAAATAAATAATAAAATATCATAGCCCTTTAGCTTCTCTGATTCTAGAGATATTTGAAATTTTCTTGAAAGAAATAATAGTCTTAATATTTGAAAATTTTAACGAGTTGTAAAATTAAATTACTGAAAATAAAAATGGAGATTTTTACAGTATATTCTATATTTATTGAAGTACATTACTAGGATCCTTAGTCGAGGCAAATATAGAAGAAATGAATAGATGTGTATGTACAGGCTGATTATAATTAAAGTTCCACTTTCAAAATGCTGTAAAAAAAAAAAAAAAAAAAAAAAAAAACCACTGGTCAGAATGACTTCAAATTTGAACTGAATATACTTGAAGAAGGGGGAAACGATATAGCATAAGAGAAAAGTTCCAAAGTATATCAATAGAGGGCGCTGTGAGGCTACAAGTGACATTTTGCGACAGCTTTGGCACAAGTTGAACATTAAACCAATTAAACTGTGCATGATTCTTTTGGTTTCGTAACGCAGAAAATGGTTTCCAAATCAATCAACAGTTGTGGTACTGTTATTGGAAAGCCTATCAACCACGGCCACATTGGATGAGAAAAATACGTTTTTAATTATCCTTATGCCAAAAACCACATAAAAATCACATAATGATTCGGTATGTAATTGTTCTTAGACCAAAATCCGCATAAAAAGCACATAATGATTCGGTTTTTAATTATCCTTAAGCCAAAAACCCCATAAAGAGACCGCTTAGAGGGCCATCTAGTGATACACTTCAGGACTTCTTTCTTATGCCATACTGTTTGCCTCTTCTTTAAGTATATTCAGTTCAAATTTGAAGTCATTTTGACCACAGGTTCTTTTTCTTTCTTTCTTTTTCTTCTTTTTTTTTTACAGCATTTTGAACGTGGAACTTTAATTATAATCACCCTGTATATTTGAATAGTGAATTGAACGCATCGCATTGTATACTATTAAACTACAATAGTTGGTACCACTGAACGAAGGAGATGACATGAAGCAGGGAGGCAGAGAGAATTGCAAACAATGAGGAGCCGAGAGAGAGGAAAAGGCAAGAGACAGAAAGCCACTGAGAGGGTGAGGTTCACTTGTCTCATGTAATTAGATTCAATTCGAACTTTGATCCTTGTTGCTCTGGTAGGCCATGTGTACGAGAACTGTCTTAGGGAAGGATAACAAACTTAAGAGAAACTGGAATTGCATCTCTGCTTTTGTCTTCTCTGCCCTCACCAATGTGTGACATAGTATTCCGTAGTAGCTGTACTTGATGCCAGCCAGTCGGGCACTCAGAAGATCAAGTGATTTCTGTGTTTGCTATGATTGGTTACCTTTTTTAAAAAAAAAAATTATTTCTTTAGAAGTTTCTTCCAAAAATTACGTTGAAACTCTCCCTGAAAATTGGAGTCTCAATTCATGCAAGAGAAGATTCTTGCAAGTATTAAAGTCATTTCAAATGTTAATGAAAGTCATCTCCAACTGCCGATATGTGACGTCACAGCAAGCCTCTCTACTCGTAAAAAGCACAGGAAGAATCAGTGAGAATCACAAACAGCAGGGCGGTTGATAAGAATTAAGAAATGTTTTCAATGTAGAAGAGGGATGGATTCACAAATAGAATACTTAAGAGTCTTCATCCTGGCGAAATTAAAATACCGCTAATTTTACATTAATTGTGTGATATCTTCAAATAAATAGAAGATAATCGAAATGTGGAACAAGAGCGCCCTGGACAATATCATTTTACATGAGAAACCGTTATCACGACTCGCTTATCTGCTTTCGATTTCGAGCCATTTTGAAATTCCGCATTTATTTTCGCGTTTCTAAACACTGAAAACATAAAGCCACTAGGTGGCTTGTGATAACGGTACCTCACGCAAAATAATATTGTCTAGGGCGCTCTTGTTCCATATTTCAATTATCTTATATCTATTTGAAGATATCACATAATTACTGTAAAATTAGCGGTATTTTAATTTCGCCGAGATGGAGACTCTTAAGAGATGAAATTAAAATACAACTAATTTTACAGTAATTATGTGTTATCTTCAAATAGATAAAAGATAATCCAAAAGTGAACAAGAGCCCACTAAACAATATTATTTTACATGAGATACCGTTATCATGATTCACTGATCTGTTTTCGATTTCCATCCATTTAGAAAATCGAATTTATTTTCGCGTTTATAAATGGTTGCAAACAGAAAGCTACTAAATGACTCGTGATAATGGTACCTCATACAAAATAATATTGTCTAGGGCGCTCTTGCTCCACTTTTCGATTATCTTTTATCTATTTGAAGACATCACATAATTACTGTAAAATTAGAGGTATTTTAATTTCGCAGTGATTAGGCCTTTTAAAGACTGTTTACTTCTGAAGAATAAGTAATACCCAAGGACGAGTGGGGGGGAGACATGTAAAAGTTATGAAATATTGGCAGCGTACGAGGAAGGTACCTAAAACATCATAGACTGCTGGAATTCCACTAAAAGCCTATAATGGGAGGAAGTGTAGTGGTTGATAAAAGCTAAGAATCCAGTTTATACTTTTAACTATCCTCCTCCATAAAATCCTCCTTTACATTATCTTTTTACCTTGTTTTGAACCCAAGGTCCTCTTCCCTGAGTCCTAACTGGGACTATGTAACCCTCGTGTGTTTTTCATGCGAGCGATGTGTTCCGCCCATCTTAGGTGTCTCGACTTTATTATCCGTATGCCATTTAAAGGACTCTATGCACCATGCACGTATTTCCCATTCAAACGACGTGTTTCGACTCCATTTTATTGTCCGGATGATATTCAGTTATCTGTAAGACTCTATACAACTTGCATGTATTTCCAATGCAAGCGATGTGTCCCGCCCGTCTTAGGCATCTCAACTTTACTGTCCGGATGGCATTTAAACGACTCTATGCATCGTTCATGTATTTCCTATGCGAACGACGTGTTCCGACTCCGATTTTATTATCCGTATTATATTCGGTCACCTGTAGAACTCTATACACCATGCAAGTATTTCTGATGTAAACGACGTGTCCCGTTCAACTTTCACGATTCGATTTTATTAGCCGTTTAATATTCGGATATCTGTAAGACTTTATACACTTTGTACGTATTTCCCATGCGAGAGACGTGCACCAAACATGTTAGATGTTTCAACTTAATTATCCGTATGATATTTGATGATCTGTAGCTACTGTAAAGTTTTATAATCTGTAACTTTTACAATTCACCAAATTTGTTCGTCTTGTTTTGTGCGAATTTTTTTTCAGAACGTAATTTTGCAGAACTGTTTCTGTTGCAGTCTCTGTTCTTTCCAGAGCGTTAGAGACCAATTTTTCATGTCCGTAGAATATGTCGGGCAGAATTATGCTTAAATTTACATTTTTCTCTTATATATATATATATATAAAAGAGTGTGTGTTCTTTAGCCTCTAGTGCAGTTATTCATTTACATTTTCAATGTTCAGAATTACAAATATGGTCTATGGAATTCTCAGCGCTGTTTTAAATCAATTAACATGTCACTCGTCCATATGTACATGACTATTTAGCCTCCTTCATTTGTTTCAACTACAGAATAATTTAATCAACAAAAGGGGAGAGGAGAGGGGCGATTCTTAATCCAATTTCAATAATGTCACACTGACATTCTGAATTTCCTGTCTGTGACAGAACTCAACACTCACCAAACATTCTCATGTCTTGTTTTTTTTTTTTTTTTTTTTTTTTTTTTTTTTTTTTACTTTCTTTGTTTATACACACATGAATAATACATGTTTCAAATTGTCTGATTTTCAACTGTTTGTTTTTCGATGGAGGAGGGATATAAATGTTCTTGATTGGCAAAAGCAGGTGATGAGGTCATGGAAACACAAGATAAAGAACAATCAATTGTTTGTTTATTGGCGACTATAAAGGACACGCTGATATCTCTTGTATTAAGATTCTTCAAGTTTTAAATATTAATTAAAATTCTTAAAGTACAAAATTTATTTGGCGGGAACGCCCCGTAGAATACTTCTTTCTTATTTTGCTGCTTGCAATGATTATATATTCTTTAAATTGTAAAGTTGGGGACAAATACCAGGAATGAAGTATTTTTTTTGTTTTTAAGATTCAGAGTAATATAAATTATTTCATATTTTATTTCATTTCATTTCTTTCTTTAATAGCGTATATAAACTTTTTTTTTTTTTTTTTTTTACCTTTTTGAAAAAGAAATTAAATCTTTCAGTTTGATCTCCCGTGGGAGTTCAGGTAGTTCGGTTGGTTGGTTTAGAGTTTGGTGTCCTTTTCAGCTCCGAGACTATATGAGACGGAGAAATTACGTTTAACGTGGGATCTGAACCAGATAAGCTCCCACCGAGAATCGAATCCGAGTTTCCTCGCGCCAAAAGCTCGTACTTTATCCACGTAGCCACAAAGGAGCTTTTTTTCATGTTATTCGGATTCCACGTTAAATTGTAGGACCATGTTTCATGTAGACTTGGGTGAAAAAAACGCGTAACTGCAATCCAATCAACAAATGGGATCGGAACTACACCAGCCGGAAATCGAACTAGGGAGCCCCTCGCTGAACTAGAAGCATAGCTAACGGGTGGCCAGGGGAGCTTAGCTCCCATGAAACTTTCAACAATAAAATCTTTCAGTTTAACGTCTTATGAATTGTCCGTTAGGCTAAGAAAGTCAGATAATTAAGGTTGGTTTAAAGGGACAAGTTTCGTCGATAGATGGCACTACAGTCTTCGTATTTCTCCATGTATTTTTTACCTTTCACAAAAATTTACAATTTCTCTTACAAATTTCAACCTAGAGACTTCAAATTTTTAGAGAAGGAACTTCATAACCTATTAAAGGGAACAATCCATGCCGATTTTTTATTTAGAATTTTCTACATTGTTGAAATGGCTTGATTGTTGAAATTGATACCCAAAACTTTAACAATGGAACTGTTTCAACAGTGAAGAAATTTCTAAATAAAAAATCGGCACTCATATTGTTCCCTTTAGTATGTTATGAAGTTCCTTCTCTAAAAATTTGAAGTCTCTAGGTTGAAATTTGTAAGAGAAATTGTAAATTTTTGTGAAAGGTAAAAAAAATACATAGGAGAGAGACGAAGACTGTAGTGCCATCTATCGGCAAAACTTGTCCCTTTACACTAACCTTAAGTGTATGCTGATGGAAGAATTGGTGAAATTAGAATGTAAGAGGAAAGGAGAATACCCGAGAAAACCCACAGACATCATGTTGTCCACCACAAACTTACTTGGCCAAGAATTGAACCAAGTACCCCATACACCAGAGGTAAGTCTATTACTGTGTCACCACTCTATTACTGAGTCACCGTGTTCCCGTTTTACCTTTTTGTAAAACACCGTTTGCAAAATATTTTCCTTTCATGTAAAAACATAAGAATTTTTTTTTTTTTAACGTGAATTCATAAATAATGGCTTGAATTCGCTCTTTGTTGTTACCAGTAATGTATCAAGAATAATTTAACACATGTTGATGTACAGTATGTCTGGGAGGCGTATAATTAATTTTCAAAATGGTTGCAATGTTGATAATAATGTTTCTTTCCTTCTTCTTTTTTCCTCTTTATTACTTGCAATTAAAAACGAATCATCCACAACAGCGTCGGATTTCCAACTAAACAAAGAAGGCAAGCTGACATGGGGCATAGAACTCAGAGGAGCAGCAAAACAAAAGAAAGAAAAAAAAATGAAACAATTCTTTTTTCGAAATTATTATTATAACGTTTTACATTGTGCTTGGTTTGGCACACTTCATTATTATCAATGCTATAAAATAACAAATCTATATGTGGGTCGTTCAGTTTCAAAATGGCTCTTCTCCATTTACAGAAAATTAAAAAAAAAAAAAAAAAAAAACTAGGATCGATGGCTTTTGTAGAACTGGAAATATGAACACACTGAGGCAGGATTGGCTGGTTTAAACCAAAAAAAGAATAAAGCTTTAAATCGTGTGAAATTTATGGTGACGTTTCCTCATATCAAACCATCTGCATTAGTTTTATCTCGTTTTCACCTTTTAATCAAGAGTCCCATGTTCAATTCTCGGTCGAACCACAATCCTTCTTTCAAGTGCAAACAGGGGCATCATTTAGGGGGGGCAGGGAGGGGCATTTGCCCTCCCCCCTGAGTTTGAGATTTATATAGATTTTATTAATAGAGTAGTAGTAAATGAGTGAAAAACGCGAAATTTTACTTATATCGAAGGGTTTTACCCCCCCCCCCAAGCAAAATCTGAAACGACGCTCCTGAGTGTAAACCAAGTGGCGGTTCGGATGACACTGTCAGCGAAAGTCTGTCTTGTCCTTGATAAACTCCGTATTACATAAGGATGTTAAGCCTAAACATACCAAACGAAACCAAATTGTATATTTCTGCTTGCCTGAATGCCTGTTGTTTTATAAAGAAGCCTAGGTTGCTTAAATATATTGATAGTAATTGGTACAATTTATCGACTGCCTCCGTAGCTTCCAACGTTAGATTGGATTGGACTTTGTTTTAATTTTATTGAATGATATCTACATACTAAATTTGTAATTTAATACCTCAGTTTTAGCGTACTGATTATGATACGTTGGCCGTAAAATTTTACATGCAAAGCAATAACGGCAAAATCATTGCACTTAAAGAATAACAGGATTTTCCTTGTGCCTAAGGCGGCAGTTTCCCGATTTAAGAAATTTACTGACCAGACTATTCAACTTCATAATGAAACGGGACAGTTCCGATTTCCGAATAACCGAATACATTATTGGTGTGATGTAGGTGGAACTTCTATTCTGCTTTTCTAAGTCCAAATGGAGTACAATTTCTCTCGGATGTAAGCCGAGAAGCGGTTTGGATTCCGCTTTAAGCTTATGTGACCTCTTCCAGCATAATTCCGTTGTTGCATAACAACACCAAGGCGAAACAAACTTATATCTGTCCATAAATACACAGAGCAAATTATTTAAACCAGGTTAAAAAAAGGTTTGTTGATATTAAAAAAAAAAAAAAACGAATTTTGCCAACCCTTGCGCTCAAATACGTATTCCCAGTTCTACAAAACACGTAGATCCTACATTTTTTTCCTAAGTTTTCTGGGATTCACTGTAAATGAATAAGAGCAGTTTTGGAACTAGACGACTCATATATTAATTTTGTAACTTTTGTTTTGAATATAGAATTAATAAAAAAGAGAGGGGGTAACGAACTATAGAAACCTACAAAGATACCTTTATCTATACCGGTACATATGAAGATGAAAATGATTATGTTTCTGACTTTATGCCTCTTATACCTCCCGACCGTTCTCGATTAAATTTTCAACATAAATGAGGTTCGGGCTTGGAATGGCTTTTATCAATTCACTTCAATGGTGCAAATTAGGGGACAGGAAGGGGAGGGATATTTAAAAATGATCAAAAATGACCGATATTAACATTAAATCCATAGTCTTCGGGATCGCTGAGATGAAGAGTGACATTTCCGATGCCTATTTAAATCAAACTTCAGCCCCACAACTTAAGGGAAGGGAATGGGGAGACATAAAAATGATCGAAAATGACCGATATTAGTGTCGAGTCCGTAGTTTCCGGGGTCGCTGCAACGAAGAGTGAAACTTCCGATGTCATTTAAAACCCAATTCATCCTTTTGTGTCACGGAGAATGTGTTTGCCCCGTGCGAAGAACGAGTATTCTGCTAGTAGCTATATTAAAACGATATATGTACTGTAAAACAGTCTGTGGCTAAAGCAAAACTGTCAACTGTATTCTGGGACGATTTCAATAGTGGAGAAATTATCATGGGATGGATATAGTAGCGGATGAGGGACATCCGACTATAAATTACTTGAGCCGCAAGATGCCTAAATCCACCATTGATGCACAGCATTTTGTACATGGAACATGGAACCATTGCTACTAAATATCGGGGGCCACCTTTGCTGCTTTGATTGCGGCGGGTCATTATTGCCGTCATTGTGTCAAATGAAGATACAATGTATACAGAGTGTTAATGAACTATACCGACAAACTATATGAGGTGACTCTTGACAACATCAAAATAAGAGAAAAAGTTCATATGGACCCATGGGAAAAACTGCATAGTTTCAGAGCTAGGGTTGTCCAAAATCGCGAAAAAGCTATTTAGATCAGTTATTATTTAGATCAGTTTGTAAATCAAATTCTAACTTAGTATGCGAATTGTGCATTTTCAGAATATTGACATATGCTGCAAGTGCTAAAGTGCTATGTAGCAAAATCATGTCAAAGGATACATATATTTAAGTATGTAAAATCTTAATTTGATGCTCTTTGTGATATATGGATGTACTTATATATATATATATATATATATATATATATATATATATATATATATATATATATATATATATATATATATATATATATATATATATATATATATATATATATATATCAGCGTAAGAGCATGTTACTATTATGGTTGCTTTTTTCTGAAATCGCTATTTTTGTTCATTTTTATATAACCACAACATCATGATGAAACCACCTTCCTCATGGGAAAACACCCACGTTCCATGAGTAAAAATTTTTGTGTACTTTTTGCAAGCTTTTCTTCCTTCTGTAATACCCTCGAGGAATATACAGTGTATATATATATATATATATATATATATATATATACCCGACTACTAGTGCTGCCTCTACGTTGAAAAAATACATTTAATAGACATTTTTTGTCATCACTCTCTTTATTGGCTAAAGACGTTGTTTGCTAGCCACTCAATTCACATGGAAAGAAAATATTGATGTGACCAGAGAAAAAAGAAAAAAAGAAAAAGAGAAGTAAAAGAAAAATTCTCAGAAGCTTTTGTGAGTTTCTTATTACATTTGATACGATTCAGCTTCTCCAGTTTCTGTTTTTTCTTTTCTTTCCTTTTCGTATCTATGTTCTCCACTCCTACTATAGAAGTTCTTGTTAAAGGATGTTTTGATAGAGATTCTGTCCTTTTATCCTAGTAGTTACGCAACATTTTCGTCTTCTTGTATAGAAGTTGCATAACAACTAGGATAAAGGCAGAAAAGTTCATAATACAGAATGAGCCACAGCTAGGGATTTTCAACTAACTTAAAAAGTTCGTTACTGAATTTTCTCTCTCCCTCTCTCTCTCTCTCTCTGTGTGTATCTGTTATTTACGAATTTTTCAATTTTGAGCCCTCTTTTGATAGAGGATCAAAAGCTATCTGAGGAAGTGATGGAATTTTTCACGTCACTCTTACCGTTCCCGAGATATTGGCCCAAAGAGTTCCGATTTCTGGAGATTTTAGGAGCCATATCTCGGAAACCGTAAGTCATAGAGAGATCATATTGGTGTTGGTCAATACCTAAGAGGATGGTGAATATTTTGGTACCAAATAATAACCGGTGGCCACTGACCAACGGAAAGCGTTCCCCAGATATTGGTCAAAAATGTCCTAATTTCGGGAGATCTAAGGAGCCATATCTCGAGAACCGTAAGTGATAATATTTTCCGAATTTTTTAATTTTGAGCCCTCCATTTTAAGCATATGTGTTCGTAAAACGTTTTAATAGGTTTGCTCTTTCGTATAAACTAAACACTTTCTCATCATTCCTGATTACACGGTTGTAGAAGTCTTGTGGTTTGTTGATGTGCATCCTTGCGAACTACAAGCGAGCATGTACTCGTATATGTGCATCTGTTACTTTGACATGCATTATAGTACAAACAATATGAGTAAATGTACAGTTACATGTCTCTGCACTGCATTCCCGACCTAATATTTCCAGGTTTGTTACAGCAGCGAGCGGATTTGCTGCTTTAGCTTCAATAATCGAAACATTTTGGTCTTCCGTTGTCGCTTGCGGTCAACTCAGTATCAGTTTAGTTTGTAATCCCTGTTCCCCTTCTGCTTCGAATCGTTCAATTTAGTATCTTATTGTTTTAATATCCGGGCTCATGGCTCGAACAACTTCCTTTTTAGGTATCCAGCTTCCCATATGCAATTATTCTTCCTTTGGTTATAAGACACAAATAACCTACCATCTTCGTTTTTTGTCTTTTCTTAAAAAATAAAACAAATTTGCCGTAAACAACAAACGGTTCTTTTTAAGTTCATTCTGGCAATGCTGTTGGAGCATTCTCAACTAGTTTTTACATAAAATAGCGTCCCCTCCTAACTCCTATCCCACCCACTAACACACACACAGAGATTGAGACAGAGATGGATGTAGCGTCTTGATAATGTAAGAATTCAAAATACCGTTGGTACACGTGGTCCCGAGTTTAATTCCTGGTGAGAGAACAATAAACACATTAGGTGGTTCGGGTTATATAGTAAACTATAGGTCCACGTATCATGTTGTCTCGCTGCTGAAAAGGACGATATAAGTTAGTAAAGAAACAAACAACAACTCCCTCTTGGCTAAATAATTAGGGAATGTGACTTCGGCGCGAAAGACAAGAGTTCGATTTCCGATGGAATCTCATGTGGTTTGGATTCCACATTAAGCTATAGGTTCATGTCTCATATAGCCTCGATGCTGAACGGTACGCTAAACTGCAAATTAATTAAAAACTAAATAGACAAGTAATTAAGATGATCATCATCATCACAGGTATTGTGCCATTATTGGCAGGTCACTTGCTGCAACTGAGAAGCTTCCATGCTCCATGGTCTTCCGCTAACCTCTTTGTCTTCACGTACGACTTTTCCGTTTTAATATCGTCCATTAATTATAGTCTCCTTCGCCTCCTCCCTCTCTTTCATTCTCCCTCTACTATATCCTCTAGCACGTCCCTCATGATACAATTCCTTCATAGCCAATGTCCCAAATAGTTTCTCTTCTTCTTCTCAACAATATCTAAAATTGTTCTTTTGTTCCCCACCAGCATTTCCAAGACCTTCTCATTCGTTTTCCGCTCAACCCAGCCAATTCTCTCCACTCTTCTTCACACTCACATTTTAAAAGCTTCCAGTCGCTTTTCATCATTTTTGAGTAAAAATGAAATGAGATCTTTAAGTTTAACGTCCCACGGTTAAGTCGGTTAGACTAAAGGAGACGGTGATAATGAGAGATGAGTGAAATGGTGGAATGAAGAAAGTGGGAGGAAACGGGAGAACCCCGAGAAAACCAACGAGCACGGTGTTTGTTCACCACAAAGTCCACACGGCGCGAGCTGGGATCGAACTAGGGACCCCAAGCACCGTAGGTGAACGCTCTACCACTGAGCCACCGCGCCCCCTCATTTTTGAGTAGTCAAGATGCCATATCTATATTAATTCGAACAAATGAAATTTTGTGTTGTGATTGCATCATTGCTGAACACTGAAGCGCTTGACACAGTTGAAAAATAATTAGTACTTACCTTGAGCTGAGATTATATCAACTAACTAACTCTATGGCCTATGGAAGCCGGAGGTTCAATGCCGCGTTCACAAAAGCTCTCCACTAACTTCTATCCTTAGCCAGCTGGATCCAATTTCTACTTTGTATTCCTATTTCCGCGAGATCATCTTAATATTGTCCTCCCATCTCCAACTAGGTCTTCCTAATGGTCGTTTTTCGATTGGTCTTCCAGTTAAGACTTTGAAAGCGTTTCTACTTTCTTCCATACTGGCTACATGACTTGCCCACCTGAGCCTCCTAGACTTGATGACCCTAACGATGTTCGGCAAACCGTATAAACTGTGCAGTTCCTCGTTATGAAGTTTCCGCCATTCCCCATTTCCGTTCCTCTTGGGTCCGAATATTCGTCTCAGGATCTTGTTCTCAAATACTTTCAGTCTATGTTTTTCCCTCAGAGTAAGCGACCATGTTTCGCAACCATACAGAACAACAGGCATGATTATCGTTTTATATATTTTAAGCTTCAAATTGCTCTACAGAATTCGTGACGACAAGAGATTTTGAACTGAATAATAACACGAATTTCCTGCCTTTAGTCGACATTTAATTTCTTCCTGAATATGATTTTCGTCTATTAATATTGATCCTAAATATTTGAAAGTATTATCAAAAGTATTATTTGATATTTTAACGCATCCATAATTTGCCGTATGATGATCCCAATGAACTTCCATGTGTTTAGTTTTCTCTACATTTACTTCTAAACCCATGTCCTTGCAAGTGTTTAATAAGACCTCTGCATTTCTTTCTACTGTTCTCCTATCATCCCCTATTAAATTTACATCAGCATATGCCATAACCTGGTGAATACTGTTCAACTCTAGGCCCTGGTTGCTATCTTCGATTTCAGGGACAAAGTTGAATAATAATGACGACAACTCATCTCCTTGTTTCAGACCATTCTCGACGTGAAAGCTCGTGGATAAAAGTTTTCCTATCCGAACTTTATTTTGGGATTCATTTAAACATATCTTAATTAATCTAAATAGCTTTTACGGTATTCCAAATTATGTAAGAATGTTTATATCAACTAACTTTCATTAAAATGTGTATGTAAGGAGAAGGTGGTTTGAAATAGTACATGACAAGTCCCTAGTGTTAGGAATATGAAACTTGGTATGTGGAGTTCTCATAGACAATAAATAGACCAGTGTTTTAGCTTTTTTTTTTTTTTTTATTAGAAAATTCCGCGTTTAAAGAAAGGAAGGGGTACAATTTCTATAATATACTAATTTAGCAAAGAATGATTGATGCAGCCTAAAAATTAGATCTTGCACTTCATATATGCTCTACTTTTCTTATGAAAACAGTCAACTTCTATCATTTTCTGCTGAGAATATAGAAAGCAAGTTAACAATTACTTATCGTCTTTTTGGATGTAGAATAAAACCGATTGCTTTACTCTTTGAACCCCTCCCAACAAAAAATTCTGTGTTCTCACCTGTCTGAAGTTGCATATATTCCTGCTTTACGACATCATTTTAGTGGATAAATTATAGTAAGCAATTTTTAAACTTTCTTGTTACACGTATTACTTACATGTTCTTGTTTAATTATTATTATTATTATTATTATTATTATTATTATTATTATTATTATTATTATTATTGCATTATATTATGATCTCTTACATTTGTTAGATATCCATTGTAAACTGGTGTTCAGCTTTATCTGAAATAATGTTAGTAAATATATCTATATGTATAACAAGAATTTTAAGTATGATCCAAAAGAATGGATCAAAAAATTGGGATTTTGGCCAAGAATTTTGGGAATAATCAAAAAAAAAAAAAAAAAAAGAAAAGAAACAAAAGAAAAGAAAATAAAAGAAAAGAAAAGAAATAAGAAAACCCATCAAAAGATTGATATCTTGGCGAATAATTAGTTTCTCTATCAGGGTCCACAAAATTTTTTGAACGGCCCCTAAATCGAGTTTTCATATTTTCTATGGAAAAGCACATCATACTGAGTTAAGAGTCTTCATCCCGGCGAAATTAAAATACCGCTAATTTTACAGTAATTATGTGATATCTTCACATAGTTATCTATTGTCGAAATGTGGAACATGAGCGCCCTAGACAATATTATTTTACATGAGAAACCGTTATCACGACTCACTTATCTGCTTTCGATTTCGAGCCATTTTGAAAATCGGCATTTATTTTCGCGTTTCTAAACAGCTGAAAACGGAAAGCCACTAGGTGACTTGTGATAACGGTACCTCACGCAAAATAATATTGTCTAGGGCGCTCTTGTTCCATATTTCAATTACATTTTATCTATTTGAAGATATCACATAATTACTGTAAAATTAGCGGTATTTTAATTTCGCCGGGAAGAAGACTCTTAAGTGATAGTCTGAGTTTGACTACAATATATGAAGTTCTCCAGATACAAGAAAATATTTGATTGAGGGATCTTTTGATCCAAAAATGAAAGTGACTATGTTTATTGACTTAACTCTTGAACCACTCGACCAATCATGATCAGATTTTCCTCATAGATTATGTTCGGGTCTGGGATGGGTTTTATCATTTCACTGTGATGGTGCAACTTAGGGAAGGGGGTGAGATATATAAAAAGATGATAGAAGATGACCGATATTGTGTCGAATCCATAGTTTTCGGGCTCGCTGAGATGAACAGCGACACTTCCAATGCCGAGTAAATCCAAATTCATCTCCCATTTTAGTATTTTCCAATACGAAGAACGGGCGTTCTACTAGTAAAAATAAATAAATAAATCTACGTAATACTTAGGTAAGTAGGTCAGTAGCCTTGATTATTATTAATATATTTTAATTTTGGTGTAACTACTATGATAGAATAGAACACATTTTGGATCTTCAGTTCTTGAACAGTTTTACAACTTCGGGATGCATTTCTTTCCCTCCGATTAGCTACTTTTGTTTCTTTTCCGGGTCTTCTTTCTTCTTTTGAAAGGTAGAAACATGATTATTTTGTCTGCACGCCAGAACCGCCCTCTTTCCAATAGCTTATCTGCTTCCGTACAATTGCGTGACCAGACTAAGTTAAATGAAGTTTTTTTTTTTTTGGAGGGGGGGGGGAGATTTTTTTCTTTTAAGTAAAAGGGATGTTGCAAAGTACAAATTTCGTTCTACAAAGGATGAGGATCGGAGAGAGAAGGGGGCATTAAACAAAATGAAGAAGACTATCTCTCTCTCTCTCTCTCTCTCTCTCTCTCTCTCTCTCTCTCTCTCTCTCTCTTCTTTGCACAAAAGATTCTTCATACAAAAGTTTTAAAAGATGCTAAAAAAAAAGAAAGAAAGAAAAAAAAGAAGGAAATGTAAACGCCTGATAATGTTCAGTGTCTAGCACGAAACTTATGTAGTTAAAAGTGGTTTTTATCTTAGCTTTCCATTGGACTATCAGCGCCATCTCGTAGTGTCCGATTGTACTATATTTGCGAATGTAAGATCTACGTGAACATCGTGTTATGTATACCTATATATCTATAAAAGCACCAGCTGATACTACCGAAAGGCCATAAACAATTTTGTATGTGGAAACCAGCAATAAATTTATACACATAAAATAGTTTTTTCAAATTACGTATGTTATTCCCAGAAAAGCAATTTTATTCAGTTTCATGTAACGTTTTACAGAGACAAGGAAAGAAAATACGCGTTTCGATTGTAATATATTAAAGCAGGGTTTCTCAACCTGGGGGTCGCGAAGATAAGCGGAAGATGAAGTGGCCAAATTTAGTTTTAATCCAATTCCTTTTAGGGAAGTTACTGTATCCACTCTATACAAGAAACGGATTCTACTATTATAGAAATAGATGAATATCGTGAGATCTCCGCAATAGATATATTAAAAATCCCACGCAAGCTTATTACAAATCAGAAATTATAAGGGGGTCGCTGGCAAGAGGATGTGATAAAATGGTGATCGTCATAGGAACCAGGTTGAAAACAACTGTGTTACAGTATCAGTAATTTGAAACGAAACGGCATAGAATGAAGTTTGCAGTTATATCATGAGTTGGTGCTGCTCTACTTTTGGCACACCATATTTTGGAAGATTTTCAGATAAAATTTAATACTTTGCATTAAAAGAGTTATTTATAAAGTACAAATTTGTGCATGCGATAAAATTAAATACAAAGTAATACAACTGTATTTTACGTTTACAAGTGTAGGGTTAGTAGTGTAAAATCATTACAAGTGCTTTACGACGGATACAATAAGTGAGTGCATATGAGAAATTACTGTATTAGAAACTACTTTTCACCGGCAGTGTAGTTCTGTAAAGTGTACAGAAACTGTACTTTATGTTTACAAGTGGTGCGCTACTAGAATGAAACCATGGCAAGTGCTATTGAAACATGTATCGTTGCTAAAACCCACTTTTTTTTTTACTACTTTTGCTTAAGCGTATACTCACCATCGCTGACTCGCCTGCTTCCTTCGGATGCATCTTTTTCGCTGACGCTCGGGCCTTCCCACTTCGTCTTGCCCTGACTTGGTTAGCTAGTATTCGTGCTTTTTAGTGACCACCTAGCTCAGTTTGGTTTTATGACATACATCAAAACGCCGTATTTATACTCAAATCTTGGAAGAATTGTATTTTTTTTTCAACAATTACATCTGATGTTCCCCTTAAAGTTTATCTACATCAAGTGAGGTATTTTCATGTTATACCTAGAGCAAGTTTTTTTTTTTTTTTTTTTTTTTTTTTTTTTTTTTTAAGGAGACAATAAGAAGGAAATTAATGAAAGAATGTGTATGAGTATACACACATAATATAGTGTGTGAGTGTACGAATTAGTGTCTTGACATGTCCTCCCAGAACTGAACACTACTCGAAAATCCAGGGGAAGTGGGTAACTGTTATCCACTTGCCTCCCACTGTATTACTCTTTCCAGATATATTCTATTATATTCCTTTAAAAAGCACTGAATATGAGTATCTGCAGTAACTCTGCATTATTTCTTACTCAATAACAGATACAGCCATTGACGGATGATTTTTTTTCGAAAACAGATCTTAGAATCAATTTTTACTTTCTTTCATATATCTGAATTAATTTAAGCCAATAGAAAACGTGTTTCATTTAATCTTATTCGTACTCGTAGTCTGCCTGCATGCTTAGTAAGGTATCTTAAAAAAAAAAAAAAAAAATCCTCTGAAAATCCTGACATGAGAACTTGACGCTTTTCGTGCTAGGAAGGATTTAAAAAGTGATTAGTAGCAGGGAAGCAGAAAATAATGAATTCCGGTAGAATTAATGGGATAAGAAATCCCTTTCCACTTTCACCGTCTCTTCATTTTCTGGAAGAGCGGGTATAACCTGGCTTTAATCCAAAAAACGGCGGTTCAAAGGAGAAGGAGAGGAGGAGGAGAAGACCTCTCTCGTATTAACTGAATGAGGCTGACGATCAACTGTGCAAGATAGGTTATCCTCTGTTCCACATTGATGGCCACATATATATATAACCTATATAGAAAGAACGTAGGAATATGTTATATAGGCCGTCATAACTAGTGTTCCAGTGTGTCTTATAGATCGGGTGTAGGTGAATGGTTAATGCTCTTTCTTTGTACTTTGGAAGCAGGAGGTTCAAATTCAGTCTTTTCCTATCAGGTGAATATTAAAATAGTTCCTTTAAAGATAGGCAATAGGCAACTTTCAAATTTCCTCCTATCGTTTGTATCGTATTCTTAAATGTAGAAGCCACTACTTTCAATTATTGCCAATATTTTCGCAACAATTTTCACTTGCATAAGCTAGACTTGGGTAAATCCCATTTCAGGGGTACACATCTCTTATCGTTATTTCCATCAGATCTGCTTCTTCACTGAAGATCGTCCCACACCAATGGCTATATCATCCTCTGACCAGTTACTATTATTTGATTTTTGTGCCAAGAGAGATCACTTTGATATATTTGCTACAATTGTTATCAGCATTTCCCCGAGGCGGCAAGGCTCATACTATTCCAATTCAAGGGAAAACATTATTACAATTTCAGTCCAAAATTTTCGCTATATTCTATTAAAAATGGAAGTATAAGATTTCATGATAATTTCAGATTATTGCATCTTTAACCATTTTTTTTATTTGATTTGATTTTGAGTTTAACGTCCCTTTCAATAGCGAGGCTATATGAGACCTACTGATTAATGTGGGATCCGCACCACATGGGGTCCCGCCGGGAATTGAACCTGGGCCTCCCACGCCAAAGGCACATACACTAAGAAAAAAATGTATGTGGCGTACGTAAAATCGTCTGTTACATTTGTAAATCCTATAGTTTTTGAACTTAACGTACAGCAAACGTATAACCGAAAACGCATGTTTTATAATACTTTCTGTATAAGTGTTCCATATGTACGTACTTTCCGTATGAAACAATAAGAGGCGGTCAGGATCTCTTATACAAATGGACATATATAACATATAGCTGACGAAGGTAACACACATATATGTATGTAATATAAGTAAGACTGTTAGATATCAGACATCCTGCAACGGCATGATGTAACATCTAAGGACAATGCATATGGATAACGTATGCTCCGTACTGATTTCTATAGTAAGCAAGAGGATTCCATATATTTGTACAATATACCGCTGTCCGGAGAACCGATTTTTCTCTGTGTACGCTAATCTTTAACCATAGTGTGTACTGACCTCTTGCTTATGTCATAATGAAAGGCTTTATGTTTTTTTTTTTTTTTTAAATATCAGTTTCGCTTTCACAATGAAAGACTTTATGGCGTTTTTTTTTTTTTTTTAACATATCAGTTTTGTTTCAATAGGTGTAATACTATCGAATTTGTTATTGTTGGCCACAGTTTTTCGTGTGTATAAACCACTCCTAAAATTATTGCCTACAATTTTCGGAACATTTTTTGCGTGTATAAGTTACAACTAGACTAAAAGTATTTTTAACTCTTAGATCGGTAAAAACATATATATATATATATATATTTGGTCTAGGAATTAATTCGTGCGGTTGGTACGCACACATTGAAGCTGTAGTACAAACACAAAATACATAAATACCTTAAGAAAAATATTGTCCATCGCTAGCCACCACTTTCGCCCATCTGTCAGGCAATGTACGGATTCCGTTGCGAAAGAAGTCCTCATCCTTGGAAGCGATCCAGTCAGAGACCCATGTTTCGATATCTTCTGAAGAAGTAAACCGCTGTCCAATCAAATCGTTGTTCATGCAATCGAACAAGTAATAGTCCGAAGGAGCAACGTCTGGTGAATACGGCGGGTGGGGTAAAACTTCCCATCCGACATTTTCTAAATAGGTTTTGACCGGTTTTGCGACATGTGGGCGAGCGTTATCATGTTGAACAATAAGTTTATCATGTCTGTTCTCCCATTCTGGCCGTGTTCTGGCCAGAGCTTGCTTCAAACGCATTAATTGTCGTCGATAACGTTCTCCATTCATAGTTTCACCCGGTTGCAGCAGCTCATAGTACACCACACCTTTCATATCCCACCATATGCACAGCATAACCTTTGCACAGTGAATATCTCGTTTTGGTTGTGATGGACCTGGTTCACCTGGTTTCACCCAGGCCTTTTTTCGTTTAGGGTTCTCGTAATGGATCCACTTCTCATCACCCGTAATAATTCGATGCAGAAACCCCTTTCTGCTCTGTCGTTGAAGCAGCAATTCGCAAATGGTTTTTCGTCTTTCAACGTCTCTGTCTTTCAATTCATGTGGAACCCAATGTGACATCTTTTGAATCATTCCCATGGCTTTCAAGCGTTTGGAGACTGTTGTTTGATCAACGCCTAATGCTGCTGCAAGTTGTTCCTGCGTTTGACACGAATCCTGCTCGAGCAATGCTGTCAATTCTTCGTCTTGAAATTTTTTTGGCTGTCCAGCTCGCTCTTGGTCTGCCAAGCCGAAATCACCACTTCTAAACCGTGCAAACCACTTCTGACACGTTCGCTCAGCTAGAGCATGGTCACCATACACTTCCACCAAAATACGATGACTTTCAGTCGCACTTTTCTGCATGTTAAAGTAATGCAGCAGGACACCCCGCAAAAACACTTTATCAGGCACAAATTGCGCCATGTTCACTTAACTACAAACTGGTGTTGTTGACGCTTTAATCCACCAGAGGCGGCCTTTGGGGGTGGCGACTGGAGCATCCGCCCCAGGCCCCGCGATAGGATATTCTCTTGTCACAGTCAGCTCAAATATGCGGGGCCTCTGCAACATTCTAATGTACTGTAGCTTAGAGTTAAGTGAATATTTTGGCCAATAATACGGTGTGGTGGATTTCTTTGGAAACCAGTTTTCACAAACCAGAACTTCTTACTCAATATTTTACTTTTAGAAGCCTTAAATCCCCGAAATCTACACCATTACTATGAAAGCGTTTAGCATGATATTTTTGGTTTTAAAGTACAGTAATAATTACGCCCTTCAGTTTCGGATTAACAATGGGTCAGCAAACAAGGCGACGATAATACCATGCACGTGACTCTAAATGGCCTTATCTCAACTTTTCTTTGCTCTCGAAATAGAGTGAGAAGTCATGTTGTTTGTTGCTTTTGGGTCAGAAGAGTGGTCTTGTTGCTACGGACACCTCTGAGTCATCGCTTCCAAGAAATAGCTCCTATTGCACGCCTTGTGTAGCACCTCAATTTGGCTTCGGAATTCGGACCGCGCAGTCTTAGTGAGATGTGGATACGTAATATTATGATTAGTGCGTGAGTGTCTTCCGATTATTCGTTTATTGGGCAAAGAATAAGTGACCATCATGAGTGGCAGAGACAGAGACAAATTCCGTAAATAAGAAAGTGGAGCTGCAAAAGCCAAGAAACGGAAATATAAAGAAGATTTCATTCAGAAGCAAAAGGGATCTTTGGACAAGTTTGTTGTAGCGGTAAAATCAGCGGATCAACACCAAAAACATGATAACACGGATGATGATTTGTCTGTGACTGTGAGCGACCGGTGTGATGCGACAGACCAGGTTGTGATACCAAGTTTTGCGTCCGACGAAGAAAACAAACTAACCGGCAACAAAACTGTTTCTACGCCCTGTTGTTCCACAAGCAACAATGAAAACTTGGTGCAATTCTCTGGGGGCAACGTTGTTGCAACAGACCCAGAAAGTGACCTCTCCTGCGAAAGCGCGACCATTCCTCTGCATACTTCTGATACTCTTCAAACGACGAGCACACTGTTCGAGGACATATACGATCCAGGTAATTGGAAACATATTAACAGTGAAGTGCGTGACATGTTAGTGGAGAAGGATCCAATCACGCTATGTGACTGTGAATACCCAAAGGACGAAGGTAACAGACATTTTTCGAACAATTTCTTTACACGGAGGATGGCGAACGGAGAAACAGTGGATAGGCGATGGCTAAGTTATTCGAAGACCAGAGACAGAGTATTTTGCTTTCGTTGTAAGTTGTTTGGCACGGCAGCTACTAGAGGCCAGTTAGCAAACGAAGGCTGCTGCGACTGGAAGCATCTTGGAGGTGAACTTCAGCACCACGAAGTTTCTGTAAATCACGTTAAGTGCATGACAGCGTGGTTGGAATCAGCTCAGAGAACGTCCAATGGTAGCGCAATAGATAACATGATGCTAGAACGAATTAAAAAAGAAAAGCTGCATTGGCGCGCAGTGTTAACAAGAATTCTAGCGATTGTACAGTACCTTGCCGAAAACAACAGCGCATTTCGTGGGAGAACGGAAAACTTAATGCGCCGAACAATGGTCAGTTTTTAGGTTTAGTTGAGATGCTGGCCAAATTCGATCCAACCATGCAAGAACGTCTCCGCCGAATTAAGAACGACGAGGCTCACGACCATTACCTCGGGCATAGGATCCAAAACGAGCTTATCGACCTGATGGCGTCAGAAGTAAAGGGGAAAATTATTGATAAAGTGAAACTTGCTAAATATTTTGCCGTCATCCTTGACTGCACGCCTGATGTTGGCCACAAAGAGCAGATGTCCCTAATATTGCGTTTTGTGGACATATCAGATCCGGAAGTGAAGGTGGTTGGAGCACTTCATCGAATTTCTGGATGTGGACAACGCAACAGGAAAGGGTCTGTCTGAAACTCTTCTTGCCGCACTGGCGAACCTCGGTCCGGACATCGCCGATTCTCGTGGCCAGGGGTACGACAATGGTGCGAACATGAAGGGAAAACACCAAGGAGTTCAAGCGCACATTCTTCACATGAACAGTCGAGCATTTTACACTCCGTGTGGCTGCCATAATTTGAACCTTGTTTTAGGAGACATGGCTAAATGCAACTCCCAAGCAGTGACGCTTTTTGGTGTCATACAGAGAATATATAAATGCTTTCCTGCATCGGCTGAAAGGTGGAAAATTTTGGAAGAAACCGTGCCTTTCATGACTACAAAATCACTTTCAGAAACGCGGCGGGAGTGCCGCCTGGAAAGTGTGAAAGCGCTACGTTATCAGATGAAAGAAGTCAGGGAGGCACTGTTGACTGTCGCAGATACCGCCAATGATCCGCTAGTAAAAAGTGAAGCCGAATGTTTTGCAAATTTTGAGCTCGAAAGCTTCGAGTTTATTCTGAGCTTAATCATGTGGTATGACATTTTATTTGCTGTGAATGCTGTCAGCAAAACTTTGCAATCAGCTGACATGCAGCTCGATGTGGCAATACAGCAAATCAAAGGCTTTGTTACTTTCTTGATTCTCCGATTCTATGATCGCAGCAAAGGAAATTGCGTCCGAAATGAACGTAGCTCAGAAATTCAAGGAACGAAGAGTCAGATGCAAGAAAAAACAATTCGATTATGAGAGTAACGACAAAGAAACATCTTCGCCGGAGGAGTTCTTCAGAACAGGATATTTCAAGCACTTACCTCAATGAAAAAAAGATTCGAACAACTGGAATAGTATGCTTCAATCTTTGGATTTCTATACAACTTGAAGGGTTTGCGGTCATTGAACGACGATTATTTCTTAAAGTGCTACATGGATTTGGACAACATGTTACGCGCAGAAGATTCACGCGATTTGGACGGAATTGACGTGTGCACAGAATTGAAGATTTTTCGAGAAATGCTTCCTGATAACATCAATGCCGCCCAAGAGTGTCTTCAGTACGTTTGGTCCATTCGAGATTCATTTCCCAACATCGTTATTGCATACAGAATTATGTTGACAATTCTTGTGACAGTTTCCAGCACGGAAAGAAGCTTTTCGAAGTTGAAACTTATCAAAAAATATCTACGATCAACAATGTTGCAAAGGAGATTGTGCGGTTTAGCTATTTTGTCCATCGAAAACGAAGTTGCCTCAACAATGGACTACGAGGACCTTATCAACGATTTTGCACAGCGAAAAGCCAGAAAAGTGGACTTCCGTCTGTGACCGTCAAAGCAGCTGCTTCGTAAGCCAGTGATAATTTTATTGTATTCTAGTTTGTTGATCTTGCATGCATGTAAAATGTTTCCGAATCATTAATGTCGTAAGTTATATCGACCCCCATGCCATAAGAACCCCTTACCCCCTCAAAAATTTCACCTATGTTTCCTGGCTTTGTGGGGGGCTTCGCCTACCGAACCCCCCCGCCCGGGGCCCCGCATACTACTAAGGCCGCCTCTGAATCCACTGCCCTATACTACGAACGATACGCGATGACAGGGGTTTGCAACACATGTGTGGATACACGGAACTGTGGGACGCTCCGTTCGTTGCGCCATCTCTTGTCCACCCGCACGAATTAATTCCTAGACCAAATATATATATATATATATATATATATATATATATATATATATATATATATATATATATATATATATATATATATATATATATTGAGATTTAAGTATCATAATAATTATGGCGTTGACCAGAAGCACTAGAAAGCTGATCATTGACATATTTGAGGTGTCCATCCGATTTGGATAGAGTTAGACGTTTCTGTAAATAAAAGATTCAAGATATCTGTGCTAATGAACAATGTTTATTGCATTTGAAGAAGGCGAAAATATGCTAACCAATGAGAGGGTTGTGGTTTTGCCCTCATCTGTTGACGCTGTAATGTGTCCAGGGCCGCATTCAGGATTCTCTGAGGGGGGGTGCACCAATAACTACCAATACATTTTACTTAAATTTGAGTTTTTTAAAATGCCCTTAGGTATCTGTGATGTGAATGAGAAATTCCTATGGAAATGCTAAGTGTCTGCTCTCGATGAGTTTTTTTGCTTCAACCTTCAGAAAATTGACTGAAACTATTGATTTTGCAAAACTCACTGCTAACTTCTCACTTTAGGTAGTGTATATTTACAACGAGGGGAGGGGTGCACATGCACCTTCGCACCCCCTAAATACGGCCCTGAGTGCGTCTTTTTAGCCATGCCCGTTTATGACACGGTTACATATGGACTCTCACCGGGAATCGAATCCGGTTCTTCTTTAACGAAGGCACAGATCTCATTTTTAACCATATACATGTATGTACGTACGTCACGCCAATAAGCAAA
This sequence comes from Thermobia domestica, assembly GCF_964235325.1. NCBI lineage: Eukaryota > Metazoa > Arthropoda > Insecta > Zygentoma > Lepismatidae > Thermobia > Thermobia domestica. The sequence continues at coordinate 214,420,209 of NC_137466.1, forward strand.
AGCCGTAACTGATTAGGGAAGTTCAAAAGTGTGCGGTATATTGCAACATTGTATTAATTCCACGTGCTTCCAGGTCACAAAGGATAAACAAGTGAATTGGGCCAGGACTGGAGTTACAGCTACGGAAGTATGGTGAAATTGCATTATTGTTGACCATAATTCCTAAATGTGCATTTAGTATAAATTAACTTTATGTGCTCACTCCGAGTTACGACCTAGTTCTAGCCGCTTCAAATGTTACTGCTGCCTAGAATCGAACTATGAACTCTAGTACTAAAGGAGTGCTAGCCGAATGCGGACCAGCGAGATGTTTGATACCGTCTTTTCTTCTTCCTTTTTTAATTCAATGTCCATCATAATATATCAGAATGATCGAGACTATTTGTATTATAATTATTATTATTATTTATTTATTTAAGTTTTGGGTTCCGAAGCCGTTTAGAAGGTAAGGTTCAATTCTAGAGAAGTCCAGATACTTTCAAATGTTTCTAGTTGAAACCCGTATTGGCCTAAATGTACCTATACCTTACTTACAGATCTCAACTCTCTTTCTTCTTTCCCACTACTCCGGGTACTATATTCGCCGAGGAACGTCATCCCTCATACGTGACGGGCTTAAGAGTCTTCATCCCGGCGAAATTAAAATACCGCTAATTTTACAGTAATTATGTGATATCTTCAAATAGATAAAAGATAGTCGAAATGTGGAACAAGAGCGCCCTAGACAATATTATTTTGCATAAGGTACCGTTATCACGACTGACTTATCTGCTTTCGATTTCGAGCCATTTTGAAAATCGGCATTTATTTTCGCATTTCTAAACAGCTGAAAACGGAAAGCCACTAGGTGACTTGAGATAACGGTACCTCACGCAAAATAATATTGTCTAGGGCGCTCTTGTTCCATATTTCAATTATCTTTTATCTATTTGAAAATATCACATAATTACTGTAAAATTAGCGGTATTTTAATTTCGCCGGGATGAAGTCTCTTAAGATCATAGATATCGGTTATACCCAGAAATATATATAAATAAATAAGAAAGAAAACATAAATTTAGTAAACAGTCGTTTCAGGAAAGGGTTGGGGATTTTGGTTGTTTCATTAACGTTTAGTGTACCTTTCAATACCTAGGTTGTATGAAGCGTGGACCCACAGGTTAAAGTACTTTTCGGATCACATAAACTCCTTTCGGGAATCGAACCCGATATTTCCGCGCCAAAAACGAGTATGTTATAGTGTTGTCAATGGCTCGAGCAGCTTGGCTCAGTCACTATCGAACTGAACCGAGCCAACAGCTCAGCCATCCGAGGCGGCTTGAAACGGTAGCTAACCCGAGCCGTGCCGAACCGAGCCGATGGCTCATCTCACCCGAGCTGGCAGGAGCCGATGGCTCACCGAACCGAGCCAATGGCTCATTCCAATCAAACCGGCTCGAGCTGTTGGCTGAGTTGAACCAAACCGAGCTGAGCCGATGGTCGATCCAAGCCGTTGGCATCGCTAATATGTTAACCATTTAGCAACGAGCGATCTCGCGGGAGAGGGGGGCATTGGAAAATGGTCTGCAAGTATGGTTCTTGATTTATCCTGGCTCGTAATGCATTAGAAATTGACCATCAGTGCATTAGAGAGATCACTCTACTCCTTTGATACCGTGCCTCTCCATTATGTATGCATTTCGATATTTCTTTGACACACACACACACACACACACAAATAAAACTTTACAGTTGGAAAATTAGTAGTTGGAAATCTGAAACAAATTTATCATTGTTTTGTTTTATGCAAGCAATAAATCAAAGTTTTTCAGCAGCTGCTTAGAGAAATTGTCTTTACAACATGGTGTGACTGTATTTCCGCTTTAACCTACTTTAATCAGCGTTTACCGCATTTGTCAAACGTTACAAGTTGTCATGTTGCTTTTTTTTTTTTTTTTTTTTTTTTGCGTGCAATTTATGTAAGTAGTAATTACGTAATAATGTCGTGTTGTTCACTTGACATGCACATTATGTTAAAAGACAAGTATATTAAATAAATTACATACTAATTATTTTGTTTTTGTTCTTTTCTTAACAGGTGAGTGAAGGAAATTAAAACAAGAGTTACTACGATGTTTAACCAGTATTATAGTGAAAAATAAACACGTAAGTACAATCAACGTTCTAATTAACTTCTTTTAATTAAGACACTTTATTTTTAATTACCTGATGCGTGCGTCATATTAGGAAAATATAATTTCTGCAACGTCAATAATGATTGTCTTTAATTTGCTTTGAAATGAAATGTTTCACTTTTACGTCCCACGATTATGCTGGCTAGGCTAAAGGAAAAAATGATGATGAGAAATAATTGGAATTGTGGAATGAGGAAAGTGGGAGGAAACAGGAGAATCTCGAGAAAACCCACGCATACGGTGTGGTCCACCACAAAGTTCACTTGGCGCGAGCTCGGATTGAATCAGGGATCCCACGCAACAGAGGTGAACACTCTACCACTGATCCACCTACCCCCTTTAATTTGCTTTGTTTTGTGAAACGAAATTGTGTATTAGTGGCGAATCGACAACGAAAGGGGTGGGCAACCGCTCCCTTCCAAAATTTTCTTTAATACTATCAGCATTGCTTCGTTGATGAAACCAAGTGGCTTTATTTTCCAGCCGATATACTCTGAAAGACATGAGCATAGTACATTCTGATCAAAATGTCAGGTACGTAATACAGACATAATATGATTTGTGGATGTTTCTCTTCCTAATTTGGAGAACATAGTACCTCTTACCTGTGGTGTGAGATACCCCTGCTTTGATTTCAGGCCTAGTGAGTTTCTAGTGGATAACATTGTGTGCGTGAGCTTTCTTGTGGTTCTCTTTTTTCTCCCACATACTCATTCTACTAATTCTTTTCGCATATTCATTAACCTTCATTAACACTGTGACTCCTACTGACATAAATACACATCGATCTTTCCGAAGCTTAAGTGCCTTAGTAGGTACATTTTCATCGCCTAATTTAAAATTCAAAATAAAATTTCATGTTGTCAGTATCATTATGTTATCATTGAAGCCATTTATTTTCAACTTTTCTCTGTCTTTTTAATCAAACAAATGTAGGATATTTGAATTGAATGTTGTTTGAAATGTCTAATCATAGGTTATTTCCATATTCAAATTTTTTGAAGGTTTTTTCTTTTTTAGAAATGTCCCCTCATCTGTTCAAATTAGTGGTGTCTTGCATCCTTGAGCAAGATATAAAAAATAAACACATTTATATGTACGTGTATATAGTATATAGTAAAATCCTGAAACGATATGAATCTGGGAGGTTTTGTACCGCTGTCCCCTTTTGAAAGCATTCTGCGTACACTACTAGTTCAATGGGTACCTTATATATTGTGATGTACCACGTGCATATGTTTACAAACACCCAACACGTGCTTGTATTTACAAACGTTCTACACGTAATTCTATTTATAAACAACAATCACGTGCACTTTAACATGGAATGCTACGATTGCAGATGACGGAGACAACAGCGACAACCTCAGTCAGGTAACAGCAGCGCCACCGCCTTCCAGAGCACTCCATGGACAGCTACCACTCTGCCATTGGTCATCCCCCTCCTCTAGCTTGCTCTGGAGCTCTAGGAGATACCGAACCCAAGCCTCTAGGCTTCCTTTCCTCTCGCTTAGCTTGCTTCGAAGTTATGTGCCTTTGCAAACCCTCTGTATGCTTACTTCGGAGCATTGGTGACTCCTAATCCACTCCACCTAGTTTTAGTTTGTTGAGGAACTCTGTGGAGATCCTGTAGGCTGCTCCGCCCTTGGGTCACTTTTCTCTACCTTGTATTAGAGAAGTTACATTATTGTACTATTCTTGTAGATAATAAAACCGGTAGTTTGAGGCAATTTCTAACTGTAATTTTCTCTACCAAAGCTCTACCTACTACTGCATAAGGCGTACTTTACAATATAACTAGCAGCGTTCACCCCGCTTCGCTGCGGTCACCCCGGAACGCAATAAACTTTGTTACTTAGATAATTTTTACTTTTTCGCTTTCAAGTGATATGATAAAAACCATAGAAGATTGCAGTAAATCTTAACATTATATCGCCTGTCATTTATGTTAACCCGCCCCGCTTCGCTGCGGTCATCCCGGTGCTGGCATATTGTAAAAGTGTCTGTAAAAATAAGCAAATCAATTAAAAAATTTTAAACAGAAGATTCAAGCTATTGTCCCGGTGCTGGCATATTGTAAAAGTGTCTGTAAAAATAAGCAAATCAATTAAAAAATTTTAAACAGAAGATTCAAGCTATTTTCCGCTGTATATCGCCTGTCATTTATGTTAACCCGCCCCGCTTCGCTGCGGTCATCCCGGTGCTGGCATATTGTAAAAGTGTCTGTAAAAATAAGCAAATCAATTAAAAAATTTTAAACAGAAGATTCAAGCTATTTTCCGCTGTATATCGCCTGTCATTTATGTTAACCCGCCGAGTGACACGGTCATGCGGGTTGCATATAAATACGTTTATTTTTACCTATGATGAACTAATAACAAAGGATTTGTACGTTATGGACACTTGAATGGTCAATTATCTCAAGACACTGGTAATTAAAAATTAAAGTGATATGATAAAAACCATCTAGGGTCCAAATCCTAATAACCCCCCAAAAATGAAAGAAATTGGTTCAGCCGTATTAGCGTGATGAGCGGACAAAGAATTGTACGTTCTCTTTTATATATATAGATTAGAGTAGGGATGGCCACAAAGTTCCGGTTCTTGGAGATCCGATTTTCAGAACCGGTTCCGGAACCGGTTCCAGACATGGATCCGAAAACATGGTTCCAGAACCGGATTTTAGGAACCAGTTTCAGACCTGGATACGAAGAACTGGTTACGGAACCGGATCTTCTAGAACTGGATCTGTTCAAAGCCAAAAACCTGTTCCGCCAGCAACCGGTTCTGGCCATCCCTAAATTAGAGAGACACTCAGATATGATTGTCTGGGGAAGACAACATTAAGTTGTTAAAACTGTAACACATTATTTAATAAATAAGTGTATTACTCTGGTCTGAAAGTGTTAGTTATTTATCTAATAAATTCGAGAGTCGTAATAGGGAGAGTTCAATGTTTTAAGATCTCTACCAAAGAGTGATGGAGATGAGGAAGAGTTAAATGGAATAGAAGATAAAGGAAGGATGTGTAGGACTGAAGAGTTATAGTTCAAAGGATGATAAACATAGAGAAGACAAATGAATAATAGCAGAATTGAGTGAAACAGATGCCAAGATTTCTAATTTATTGATAGAAATATAAGAATAGAAGATAGAATCGGAGAAGAGATAAAAATAAGAAGATCGAAGGCGAGCTTGAAAGAAGAGAGTTTTTTTTCTTTTTTTTAGAGAGAGAGAGAGAGAGAGATTTACAGGCAGCTGTAGTGGCTTTAAGAGACGAAGTACGTTCATGGAGGAGAAACATGAGATATTATTGTTCTAAATTGAAATCTAAAAGTATAGGTTTATAATAAATGGCCGGAAATTGTTTTTATATGCGGACGATGTATAGTTATTTTTATCTGACTTTAAAAAAAAGGAGAAAGATGGTTCGCAGTTTGACCTGTATATATGTATATATGTTTGTAGGTATGTTTGCAATTATAGCGAGAATCGTTATTTATATTGCGATGCGATTTTCACTAAACAAATATGCAATTCCTAAGGAAGGTTAGGCTCTTACGTAAAATATTTTAAATTAATTATTTAATTAAAAGATCAAATAATTCCTATAACATGTAGTAAAAAAAACATTATCTTAAAATATACGACAACCAAACAATCAAGAAAGTAAAGTGGGTTGCATATAACCAAGGAACTGAGAACATCTTTGTAGCCAGCTTTCTCCATACGGTTTAATATTGTTTGATGTTGGATTTTAAGGTTATTGGTGACGTCATGACTGCTTACATTCCGGTCTTGGTAAACTTTTGCCAGAATATCATTAGGTTTTCTGTGATTGGTCACCCATTGCGAGGAGCATTTTGGACATAGAAATTTCCAGAACAAAAGCAAATGATCCATGTTTTGGGGTCTTGATTTTGCTCATAACGTATCTTGCTCATAAGCAGTACAAAGTCCTTCATAGGCCTGCACATCATTTTCTTCGTTATTGAATTAAAATGGTAAAATATAGCGCAAATTTTGCGGATAGTTCAAGGGAATGGGAAAAAATTCGAGTTATAGGTGTCCAACTGTATTTTTAAAAAGTACGCAGATTATATGAATCTACGGGCGATGGAGACATCAAGATAAATGGCATATCCAATGATCTCATACAATGTATGGTATGTAAAAATCGCTCTTCTGAAGTCAGTTTAATGTATAAGGGGACAGTTTCTGATTTAGATTATCTAATCCCTTCCAAAATTGCCCAAAACTTCAAATGTCCTTGCTTTTCTTCAAAACAAGTTAAAATCATTCGTGTTATGTTAAAAAAAAAAAGTAAATTACAACTTGTTTTAATCATTGATACTGAACTAATGGGAATAATCTATCCTTTGTCCCTTCTTTATGGTGCGTATTGGCGTGTTATTTAATTAATTCTAATAGTTCTGCAAGAAAAAGTTCAAACTATGAACATAAAATTTTCAGAGAAGGTCCTTCTTTACAAGTCTAAAGCTCTAGAGCTCCTACTCACAACGGACTTTTACATATTCAGACAGTCTCTGTATTCTTTATAAGAATTTTAATATTTCTAAATTCGAAACTGAATATTACAAGGATCTGTACAGCCAAACATACTATAAGCCACATGTTTTTACTACAAACATGCGTTTTCACCATTTGTAAATAAATAGTGGCAGACGGCAAAAGGAAGCTACGAAGAGGACACGAAGAAATCCGACTGCCCCTCCACAGATTTAGCCGTAAAAGGATGGCTATAAAAGAGGACCAAGAAATCATCAGTGCATTGTACTGATCATTAATCTACAATATCTACTCCCGAGGCCACCATGGGCTACGGAGTATAAACCTGTAATTCCTTCTACTGAAATCGCTATGGGCTACGGAGACACGTACCTCCTCTGATAAGACAACTTCCTATCTATCCATGGAGCCGTGATGGCTCAGTGGAAGCCCATCCCGCTGGTCTAGTTTCTAGCATGTGCGCCTTTGGTGTAGGGGTCCCGGGTTCGATTCCCGATGGGAGAGCTTTTAGACTTTTAACTGTCCCCGAAATTTCTGTGTTCGTGCTTCTGTCGTTCTAGGTTAATAGGAAAACAAGTAAAAACTTAGTAAAAAGTAGTTAAGTTAAGCAAGTTAAAGAGTTGCGTTCGGTGAATCAGTTACCTTAAAAAAAAAAAAAAGTGGTAGAGCGTTCACCTCTGGTACATGGGGTCCTTGGTTCGATCCTAGCTCGCGTCAAGTGAGCTTTGTGGTGGACAAATATCGTGTGCGTGGGTTTACGGGAGCTTCTCTCATTTTCTTCATTCCATCATTTTATTCATTCTCATCATCGCCGTCTCCTTTAGCCTAGCCGGCACATGCGTGGGACGTAAAACTCAAAGATTTCATTTAATTTTTTTCTTATTTACCAGAGGCAACAACGTATGCCGAAGTGGATTATTTATATCCTTCCTACACTGAAAACATTTATTTAGAGTGATAATAAATTTAACCCTTGTCCGGGCAAACTATTTTTGTAACGTAGACGGCAACTGGCGCCTTACCAACTCGATATGTTCATGACTTTAACTTCGACTAAAGATAGAATAATTCAGAATTGTGTGTCATCGAAATATATATGGTTATTGAGAAATTCGAAATATATATATATATATATATATATATATATATATATATATATATATATATATATATATATATATATATATATATATATATAAAGCTACTGGGCCTGGGAGGTCCCGCTTGCCCGGATAAGGGTTAAAAGAAACGACTCATAGATACTTCGTGCGATATTTAATTACGATAATTTTATAATAAAAAGGTAAAGAGCTCAAAACTCCCTTGTTATTGACTCTACCTACAGAATTTTACAATAAAAAGAAAGGGAACAAAGAACTTCAAAAATGAATAAATATAAGAAAGGGAAGTTCTGGAACATAAGAAGATCTAATTATGAGTTCAGTGCATCGTTGTTAACCGGAGAGCGCTTATAAATATTAGGATATTTTCAAAGAATCGTTGGGGATTGAAATTTAGAGTAGAGAAGATGTCATTTTGAAACTTTCCCCTTAGATTTCTCAGAATCACCTGAGGAGGGGGGGAGAATGTTAGTATTTTAAAAAAACAAAAACAAATCTTTTCCGGTTTAGATTTTAGCATCAAATATGAAGACGAAGAACCGCGAAATGAATGAAGACTTTCCCCTTCTGAGAATCATCTGTTTTGCAGATGAAGCTGTAAAATACAGTTAAACCAATCACGTTTTATAAGTTTGCTGACACCGATCAACTAATTCTCCAAACGATTCCCGTAGCGACTGCTGAAGCATGGCTCTTGAAGGGAAAATTAGGCGAACAGTTTTTTTTTTCACGTTATTTTGCTTTTATAACTAAAATTATGACCCGTTTATTACTGAAATACTGGTATCTCTTGTGAAATCAATGAAAATGAGATGCTATAAAGGGAATTCTGGGAACCGAGGAAATGGTGGAACAATTCGTGTTAATACTTGAGATCATATTACGATGACTTTATTATGTTAGGCTGTTCTTTAACAGGGAAGTTCTGCAAAGCGGAAGCTATAATATTTCGTGAAATATTTACTTTCGTTTTAAAAAATCTTTCTACAATAGAAGTCTACACTTCACTTTTATTTTCGGAGGATTATTACTGTAAAATAAATCAAGGATAAAAAAATTGCAATATTTTTAGCGACCAAGGTAAAAATCTGAAGATGAGACGTATACGAATCGGTAGATTTTATAACATTTTAGGTTATAAATTTATAATAGCTCTGAGTTCGTTATCTTAAAATTATACAGTAGAGCGTCGATTATCCGAACGTCGGTCAACCGAACGATCGCTTAACCGAACTGTGTACTCGCTCGCACCTGTTACTCTCCCACCCTACTGTCTATCATCCCCCTCACTCCCAAACCAAGTTTCCCACAGTAGTCGCCGCACTGAGCCACCGCTGGCGGAACATTGCTTCTACTGGGACCTTCATAAGGCGCTGCTGACCGGCCAAGCCGCCAGTCGCTGTGTTTCAACAATCAGCACACTTCTGTCGGTTTGGCACTGGCTGTAGAAGTACAGTACAATACAGTACAGTACAGTACAGTTCGATTATCCGAACAAACCAGTTTTCCGAACACCCATGTCCCCCAATTACTTCGGATAATCGACGCTGTACTGTAGAAATACTTCAAAATTAATTCCTACACCAATTATTTAAATTATAACAAAAGAAATTGAACTTATTTGAACTATATTGTTCATGTATTTTCTATATTTTTCTTATTATTTTTATAATTAATCTTTGTAAACGAACGTACATACTGTACATCAACTATGGCTTCCTTTCATACTAATCTATATATAGAACTATCCAGGACGAACCAGTTTCTACACGTTTGGCTACAAAAAAAATGATATCGTACGAAACAGACCATAGGAAATAATATCGTAAGATACAGACCAGGGACCTTAATAACCTATACATATTTCTACAAGCAGTGGCGTAGGGAAGGGGTAGGCCCAGGAGGACCGAGCCCCCCCCCAAAGGGTTCCGACAATTTACTTCGGTGCTTCGATGTTTAATTTTTTTCTCTGAAAAAAAAAACAACAACAATTGCCTTCCACGTACTCTTTTTCAGAACATAACATGCTAGTAAATAGTTTCTAGACAAGCTGAATGAAAGAAAGGACAGATAAGGTTTTCGTTTCATTCAAATGAAAAATGTTTGAGGAAAAAATGTTAACAGGAGAGAGTGGAAAACAATAGTAAACACTTGTAGCATGTGACTATCTCACAGCAATCTCTGATGTTTGATCAATTGGAGCAATTCAGAAGATTTGCTTAAGTTAGACGAGTTCCGGGTGTCGAAATAAGAACTTCCTTTGCAATTGCAAAATGTCGCAAAAACGTTTTACAAAAGTGGTTAAAGCGAAAAAAAAAAAAGGCAATTGTATTAATTTCGGTGAGGAAAATGTGCAAAGAAACCAAAAAAACAACGGAGAAAAATCTAAATAAGATATTAATTCAGAAGAAGACTCGCAAAACATTTTTGAAAAACGCCTAGAACGAAAAAAAATATAGTAGTGGTGTGTGCAAAAACAGCAATTGAGAAGCAACGAAGAAATACCTAGAGAAGTCAACACTTCAGAAAAAGATAATAATAATAATAATAATAATAATAATAATAATAATAATAATAATAATAATAATAATAATAATAATAATAATAATAATAATAATAATAATTATTATTATTATTATTATTATTATTATTATTATTATTATTATTATTATTATTATTAAAACATTCTGACGGAATAAACACATATATATATACATAACACTAAGCCCCCCCGAAAAAAACAATCCTGGCTGCGCTACTGTCTATAAGTTATCGTTACAATCTGTTTGAGCATAAGAAAACCGTATGGGTGGACATAAATCCTCATTTGTAGTTCTTGAGAAAAACGAAATTTTTGTAAACCTAAAAATTGACGCTGTGTGATTCTGCTGCCACATATTAAGATGAAACATGCTGAAGTACATACTCCCTTATCAAGCTATTCATTCTATCAGTAGTAAAGACGATAGTACACGGTATGGTTAATGAAAAATATAGCAAAAAATTACGATTAAATTTTTAATTTGTCTCAAGACAAAATATACAAAATATCATGCACATTGAACAGTACCGTTGTTGTAATGTGCAGCTCATGTCAAAGCCATCGTATTTCGATTCAAAATGTCACTTGTAACCGAATCTACTTTCATTGTGCCGCTTACAGCGCCATCTCTTAATAAACTTTGGAACTTGTTTCTAATGCCATAACGCTTCCACCTTCTTCTAGCATATTCAGTTCAAATTTGAAGTAATTCTGACTTGGGGATCTTTTTCTTTAAACTTTATTTTAAAAGTAGGACTTTAATTATAATCACCCTGTATATCACTTGATACACTACATGCAGCCGAACAAAATGACATCCTCGAGGGCACGCAAGTCGCTTGAGTTGATAGACGATATTAAAACAGAAAATTGCGACGTCAAGAAAAGGAAATTAGCTGAAGAAGGGCTGTGTATAGGAGTGTCTAAGTTCACAGCAAGTGACCGGTTAATCATGGCGGAATAACTATGACGATAAAGAAGGCCGATTCCTAAAAACTGTCATTTTTTTAAAAGTTAATCTTATGAACGTATATTTTTTTCACCATCAGAAATACGTATAAGATAAATTGCGATGTATAAAATGAGAACTTGAGAACTTCTGGTAGACGATGTGGCTATTATCGCGAGGGAAGTACGAAATAATCTCTTCTGGCATTTAACCTCGGAAGTGAAGTAAATCATTGGAGCATTTTGTTCCTCCCGTTTCTCCTATAAATATACTTTTCTATATGAAACCTTTTCCTCTTTATGTGCTCTCATTCACCACTCGAAAGTAAACCTCATACTTCAGTGTTGCCTACTACCACAAAATAAATATCACTAATATTGTTTTTTTTAAAGATATAGACATATATATATATATATATATATATATATATATATATATATATATATATATATATATATATATATATATATATTTGGTGAGGCAGCAGTTTCAGAATTCTGAGGCCACGGAACTATTTTCATATATTTCAGTCAGTGGCCTACACATGGAATTTTATCAAGGGGGTTCAAACATCCAAGCTCATGTTATATCTTGTTAAAGTGGAGTTTACAACTTGGAAATCCCTGCTTGCGTTTATCACTGATTTCAGTAGAAAATCTGAAATAGACACGCCTAACGCTATCCCAGATATTACATTTTTTTAAAGTTTTGATAAACCTGTGTCACGGCTAGGTAACACATTGGGAATAACTGAGTGTAGAAAAGAATCAGATATAGCTACCGTGATCTCACATATTAAAAACACATTTAATTTTTGCCTGTAATTAAAAAGGATATATATTTATTTGCATATACGTATAAGCCACACACAAGTAATCTAAAACTATTTTAAAGTTTGTTAGGTGCGTGAAACAGATCTCCACACTTGCCCTCTCCTTACAGGCACCAATAGCAATGATGACTCATGTTTCACCTACACATTTACGAGGGTCACTTAGATTGAAGGGGCAAGATGTCTTGGAAATGAAAATGAAATGCGTTACTCACGTGAATATAATTACATTCCCCCGATATAGTCCCGACCTGTCTAGTGAATTCGGTTCCGATCTCTGGCACACTTTGGATACCCGTTTGTGAGAAAGTTTCGAGAACACTACTCATAATATCACGAAAACATTGTACCGAAGTGATTCTTTCATTTTTGGGAACAAATCAAAATCGCAGAGGCTCATATCCTGGGGATATGGAGGGTGTTCCAGTACGTCTCAACCCATTGCAGTAAGAGTCTGTATTGCATGGACAGTACGACATATAGCGTTACCATGCAGCAGAATTGGTCCAAACTGCAAGAAATGTGCTGGCCGCAAATGGTGACTCAGCTACGAGGCATAGTCCGCGAGATTTACAGTAACCCCTAGTAGCACTTCATGTGAGAGGACGTGGTCATAGGACATTATTGTCATGACCTCAATGTTTGCTGGCTCTTGTTTGACCTTTTTCGGTCACGGGACGTCGGCATTTCAATTCTGGTTCGTAAGATCTCCCCTATGTTTCATCAAACGCAACAAAACGGGGCAAGAAAATCAACACCTTCCTGCTGGTAATGTTCAAGGTATAAACGTGCACACTCCTCTCAATGCCACTTTTGGATCTCGATCACAACATGCAGTACTCATCTGGTTGCAATCTTACGCATGACATGTTACTGTGTGGCACACTGACACAAATGAAATATTCAGTTCATTAGCAACTTCACCACACATTTATCGTTGATCATTTTCGAGCAAATGTCGCAGTCCTTCCATATGATGTTGACCCGTTGCCGTTCAAATAAGGCTTCATCCATGACGCTGGCAGAATACCACTTCGAATCGCTTCTTTCAATCGCATTGTAAAGCAGAGCACTGTCACTACACTTAATCCCTTGTGGATCTGACGTGCATTTCGACCCTATGCCAACTGAAACTTAAAAAAAAAAAAATAAATAAAAAACTGAAAAATCAGTAGTGTGCTCAGACTATATAGTGTGTCTACCACGGGACAACACAATTAATTTTGTACATTGTTTAATACGATTGTTGAGAAGAGGAAACAATAGACCCTATTATTCTATGGATTAATTATACCATAATCTGGTGAATATTTATGACTAATTTAGAGGTACTAATATATGTTATTTACTTTATTATTCTCAGTGATTCAGCGATTAGGAGAAAAGTATTTTTATTTGCAAAATGAGATATCATCATCATCATAGGTATTCTGCCATTATTGGCAGGTCACTTGCCGCAAGTGAGAAGCTTCCATGCTCCACGGTCCTCCGCTACTTGCTCTTCATTTTCCTGTGCCATTTCCTTGTTTTGGTATCTTCCATTAATTGTAGTCTCTGTCCCCTTCCTACCATATCCTCTAGCACCTTTCTCATGATACAGTTCCTTCGTAGTCAATGTCGCAACCAGTTTCTCTTCTTCGACTTAATAATGTCTGAAATTGTTCTTTTCTCTCCCACCATTTCTAAGACCCCCTCATTCGTTTTCCATTCGATCCATCGAATTCTCTCCATTCTTCTCCACATCTACATTTCGAATACTTCCAGTTGTTTTTCATTACTTTTGCGTAATGTCCATTTTTTCTGACCTTTCCACACGAAGCATTTTATGAGTCTTTTCCTCAACTCTTTACTCCAGTTTCACAAAATAGTAACGTGGGTTCCTGTCACCACGGCATGGCGCGTCCTCAGGTTGCGGATCGAGGAGAAGGCCTCTAGATATAGAGGTTAGCTGCGAATATACTGAATAAGCAGTCGCGGACAGACGACTAGGAGTGGTCCTCCAGCTTGGGGGTTTGGGTAAGGCTAACACCCTCATCCTGTAAAAAAAAAGGTACTTGTTCAGAAACAGTCACAAAAGCCTCGGACAAGGACTGATAACTTGGCACGACATCAGCAAAAGAAAATGGACATGAGATTTGGAACATGGAATATTAGAAGTCTTTATAGGGCAGGCGCGTTAAAATCTGTAACGAGTGAGTTAGAGAAATACAGGATGGACTTAGTAGGAGTTCAGGAAGTTAGGTGGGAAGGAAATGGATATGAGAATTCCGGAAATTTTACGTTCTTTTACGGGGAAGGAAATAAAAATCACCAGTTAGGAACAGGGTTTTTCGTTCACAAACGAATATTACCAGCAATTAAACGGGTTGAATTTGTTACTGACAGATTTTCTTTTATTACTCTTAAGGGGCGGTGGTGTGATATTATTGTTTTAAATGTACATGCTCCAACTGAAGATAAGGGTGACGATATAAAAGATAGTTTTTACGAAGAAGCGGAACGGATATTTGACCAACTCCCGCGATACCATGTGAAGATTCTATTAGGGGATTTCAATGCGAAGGTAGGACGAGAGGATATTTTCAAACCGATTATAGGGAACGAAAGTTTGCATAGGGAAAGTAATGACAACGGTGTTAGACTCGTGAACTTTGCAACATCCAAAAACCTAATCGTGAAGAGTACAAAATTCCCACATCGCGACGTTCATAAATACACTTGGACATCACCAGACGGAAAAACACATAATCAAATTGATCACGTTTTAGTAGATAGAAGAAGACAATCTAGCATAATTGACGTCCGGTCGTTTAGAGGGGCTGATTGTGATACTGATCACTACCTGGTAGTAGCGATAATACGGGAGAGATTATCGTTGAATAAAGGTAATATTCAATGTCCGAAAACGGAGAGATTTAATTTAAAGAAATTAGAAGAGAGCCAAGTAAGAGACAAATACCAGATTGAAGTTTCGAATAGATTCTCGGTTTTAGAAGATTCGGAGTGCACTAGTGTTGAGGATACTTGGATTGAAATTAGAGATAGCATTAAAAGTTCAGCAATAGAAAAATTGGGACACGCGGAAATACGTAGGTACAAACCATGGTTCGACCAGGAATGCATAAAACTAGCAGAGAAGAGAAAACAGGCAAAATTACGGTGGCTACAAAATCCGAATCAAACAACTACACAAAATTTCGCAGATATCAGGCGGGAAACTTCCAAAACTTTTAGAACAAAGAAACGGGTTTTTTTTGAAAGCTAAAATTAAGGAACTTGAAGATAATAGTAAAAATAAAAATATTCGGGACATGTATAAGGGGTTCAGCGAATTTAAGAAAGGCTATCAACGTCGTGCTTATATATTAAAGAAATCTGACGGAACAGTTCTCACCTATACGGATAGCCTCTTAAATAGATGGAAAGATTTCTTTGGCGATTTGCTGAACACGCAGCCAAAAACTAATGTGCGTGGAGAAAAGGAGATACACACCGCAGAACCGTATATTACAGAACCCAATCGAATAGAAGTGGAAGCCGCTATAAAGAAATTGAAGAAACACAAATCTCCGGGTGTAGATGAAATTCGGCTGAGTTAATTTTAGCTGGAGGCGAAAAATTGTGGAACAAGATACACAAACTCATTCTCCTTATCTGGAACAAGGAAGAATTGCCACAAGAGTGGAAAGAATCAATCATTGTTCCAATTCACAAGAAAGGCGACAAAACTGACTGTAATAATTATGGAGGCATTTCTCTTCTGTCAACATCCTATAAAATCCTTTCAAATATTCTGTTAGTAAGATTGACCCCATACGCAGATGAAATTATTGGAGATTATCAGTGCGGATTTAGACGAAATCGATCAACTATCGACCAAATATTTACCATTCGCCAAATACTCGAAAAGAAGTGGGAATACAATACCCCGGTACATCAACTATTTATTGATTTTAGAAAGGCTTACGACTCGGTTAGGAGAGAAACATTATACAACGTTCTTACAGAACTTGGAATACCGAGAAAGCTAATTAGATTAATTAAGATATGTTTAAGTGAATCCCAAAGTAAAGTCCGGGTAGGAAAATTTTTGTTCACGAGCTTCCACGTCGAAAATGGCCTGAAACAAGGAGATGCGTTGTCGCCATTATTATTTAACTTTGTGCTGGAATACGCCATAAGGAAAATCAAAGATAGCAACCAGGGCCTAGAGTTGAACGGCATTCACCAGGTTATGGCATATGCTGATGATGTAAATTTAATAGGGGATGATAGGAGAACAGTAGAAATAAATGCAGAGATCTTATTAAACGCTTGCAGGGACATGGGTTTAGAAGTAAATGCAGAGAAAACTAAATACATGGAAGTGCGTCGGGATCGTAATACGGCAAATTGTGGAGGCGTTAAAATATTAAATAATGCTTTTGATAAAGTGGATACTTTCAAATATTTAGGATCAATATTAACAGACGAAAATCATATTCACGAAGAAATTAAATGTCGACTAAAAGCAGGGAATTCGTGTTACTATTCGGTTCAAAATCTCTTGTCCTCGCGAATTCTGTCGAGGAATTTGAAGCTTAAAATATATAAAACGATAATCATGCCTGTTGTTCTGTATGGTTGTGAAACATGGTCGCTTACTCTGAGGGAAGAACATAGACTGAAAGTATTTGAGAACAGGATCCTGAGAAGAATATTCGGACCCAAGAGGAACGAGAATGGGGAATGGCGGAAGCTTCATAACGAGGAACTACATAGTTTATACGGTTTACCCAACATTGTTAGGGTCGTCAAGTCTAGGAGGCTTAGGTGGGCAGATCATGTAGCTAGAATGGAAGAAAGTAGAAACGGTTTCAAAGTCTTGACTGGTAGACCCATAGGAAAACGACCATTAGAAAGACGTAGGCGCAGATGGGAGGACAATATTAAGATGATCTCGCAGAGATAGGATTACAAAGTAGAAACTGGATGCAATTAGCTAAGGATAGAAGTCAGTGGAGAGCTTTTGTGAACGCGTCACTGAACCTCCGGGTTCCATAGGCCATAGAGTTAGTTAGTTAGTTAGTTAGTTCACAAAATAGTATTTTTTTCCTCCTAAAGGATTCTTTCGCCATTCCTATCTTTGCTTTTATTTCAAGTTCACACTTCATATGAGATAAATATTACCATATTGTTAAATTCGTTTTTCCAGCATTTAGATAGTAAATGTAAGTAACATAATGTTCAAAAACATTGGTTAATCTAGCTAGGCTTGCTCTCGAGATGAGACGACATAGAGCTCTTCCAATAGAAGAAGATACATTTTCGAAAATCAGAAAGCACTTTCATGACACTTTTTCGAGTCGAGACAATTTCAACTATTATAGTTTTACGTAACCTTAATTCACGTAACCAGTAACAACAATGGGGCAAGAGGTCGATCACGGACTATATTTAAAAGAAACGTCTCGCTATTCGCCTCGTCAATTGAAGAAACAACGCTGCAGAAGCTTGTCACAATACCTGGTCACCGAAGTCGAACCCGATACCTTCCGATTCCAAATCAAGAACACTATTCATAACCGACGTCTATTATTACTTCTTTCAGTTTAACGCAGGGGCGGATCCAGGACGGACTTCTGGGGGGGGGGACGGTGGGTTGTAATACTGCTACTTAGAGCTACTTTTAAGAGCTCCAAACTCTGGAATGGGTTTATATATATATATATATATATATATATATATATATATATATATATATATAATAAGAAGATTCCCCTTCTGGGGGGGGCGATCGGGGCGATCCGCCTAGATCCGCCACTGGTTTAACGTCCCACCATTACGTCCGTTAGGCTAAGGGAGACAATTATAAAGGCAGCTGAATGATGATGGAAGAATTTGGTAGAATGGGAATGTGGGAGGAAATGGGGGTATCCAGAAAAAACACACGTACGTGATGTTTTCCACCACAGATTTACTTGACCGGTGATCAAACCCGGGACCCAACACACCAGCCATGAGCACTCTATTAGTGAGTCACCGTGGCTCCCTCGTCTATTATTGTTATTATTATCACTATTTTCTTGTCAATATATTGCAACCCCGAAATTGAATTTCTTTTGCTGCCGTCATTACCTTTTTTTTTTATCTCTTTCTTTCGGAGTAGGGTGAGGAAAACGCAAGATATCGATTCTGAGCGCAAAAAGAAAAACTGATGAAAAATTGTTAGTTTGGTAAGGAATATCAATAGTTGGTACTACTGTGAGCTCGTATGGTGGTAACACACACACACACCGAGACAAGAGTTGCGAGGCAGACATTTACTGACTGCATACAAGAATAAAAGAAAAAGAAAAAGAGAAGAAAGCGTTCTTTTTTCCCTCTTGGAATCCAATTTTAGTGTGTGGCTTCATAAAAATGCCATTTGGAATGGCTACTCGCTGTGGCACCAGCCGTCCATCAGACATATTGTTCCGGATTTGAGATTCAACACAAAAGATCTCTCGCCATTCTCTCACTTGGACAATATTTCATCTCTGCCAACCCCTGACCCCACAGACATCATGCTCTCTGCCCATGAAAACAGCCATGAAAATCCTTCTTCACTTTCTTTCACATTTCACTGTCAGTCACTGCCGACTTTCTTTTAGATTCCAAGGGTGAAGAAACGAAAAATTTTGTTCCGCATTCTAACAAGCGTAAATTTCCCAACTGCAGGGAAAATCGTTCTTCATTGATAAAAAAATCTTTAAATTTGTATTACGAAAATTTAACAGAGTCGAAACCGCAAATTTAATGGCATAATAACTCGGGAGCCTGCACAACAAAATATTTCATATGTGTACTCCACATCATAACTGTCCAAACTCGCGAGCTCGGCACTTGCGCTCAACCGGACTCGGGTCAATAATTAAACGCGAGCCTAGTAGAGAGAAATGATTGCAAGCCCGAGTGAGCGCGAGCTCAGTTGAGCGAAGTGATCGCGTGTCCGAGTGAGCGCGAGCCCATTCGAGAGAATTGAGTGCGAGTCAGGGTGAGCGCGAGCCCAGTTGAGACAAATGATAATGAGTGTGACTGAGCGCGAACCCAGTTGAGGGTAGTGATCACGAGCCCGAGTGAACGCGAGTCCAGTTGGAAGAATCGAGCGCGAGCGAGCCCAGTGCAAAATGGTCATCTATGCTCCTCATGCCAAGGTCTATCACAATGCCAAGTTTCATCCAATTCGGGAGAGTTCGGTTGAACTCGTAATACTATTATTTTCTTGATTTGTTAGGAAGAAATCAATGAGAAACAAAAAAAAAATTATATACATAAAGAAAGAACTTATTGTTTGTACGGACGTGTCTCTGAGCTACGTAAAATTATACTTGTGTAAGAAAGTTCTGCTACAATTAAAATTTATGAATGGTAATTACGTCTGAAGTTAAAAAAAAAAAATGTAGTACATGGCAAAAGTAGTTGTTACTCTGACATCATTGATGTTGATTTGACAACTTGTACGTTGATGATCCTGCTAATTAGGTAATTAGCTATTAATAATAATTAGTTCTTTTTTTTTTTAAAAAAAAAGGGAAAAGAACCGAAGTTGTGTACCGTATTTATAGAACATTATTATGTAATTGAATTTTTGCATTGCAGTATTATTAAACTGCACTGTTTGTACTTTTTCTTACGTATTTTCACTAAATATTAAGTTCTGATAAAGAAAAATTCGACTTATGCAATGAGGCCTGAAACGATCTATTTGCGTAACAGAGCACGAGGATTCTCTGTATTTGCTTTGTGGCAATTATTAACCTTTGAATCGATGCTTGAACGGGACAAATGTACAAGCTTGAGGCGATGATAGAACTCAGGCTACCTTCCCTCTGGTGCCCCCCGAGGCTTTCCTATGGGGGGACTTTATTAGTTTACTAGATTAAATCATTTAATCTATTTCACACATTTTTATGCTCTTAGAAACTAAGAAGTCGTATACTTTAATTCAAGAGAAACAAAAAATTGCAGTATACTTGTACGATTAATTTTCGCCGGGTAACGCTGCTGATTCGTCAGTCAGAAAGGCAATAAATACTTCCTGTATTTCTTCTACTGCTTGCTCCAAAACCAAATTCAGTTCGCCAGTCATGTTCAATGTACTTGCATCGTGATTCATTGTAATAGTTCTTTTTAAAAAACGTTTTG
The DNA here is from genome assembly GCF_964235325.1 of Thermobia domestica. Taxonomy (NCBI): domain Eukaryota; kingdom Metazoa; phylum Arthropoda; class Insecta; order Zygentoma; family Lepismatidae; genus Thermobia; species Thermobia domestica. The sequence continues at coordinate 214,440,523 of NC_137466.1, forward strand.
GGAATCTTTTCTGTCCAGGCCGGTAGCCAGCCAAAAAATGTAGGGGGGGTGGCTGAAGTTAGGGGGAGCCGATCCAACCATATTACAGTTCATCACCATATTTAGTTCATTTGCAAGCCTACCGTGAAAACTTTAAGAAGGCCGCAAAAATTTATTAGGGGGGCCGCCCCTCTAGATCCCCGCTGGATACAGGCCTGTTTCTGTCACTTTCGTTCGCTGTAGATACTAGTGAGCTAACCTACAACTTCTCCCATGATTACAAAGCTAAATTATAACTCTGTCGATAACTCGTTTCTATGGAATCCTGTGATACACTATAAAAGAAAGATGCACTTGTTTTTACAACAATAGATAGTTTAAAGTAAAACTTATTAACTTGTATAGATAGAACATAACAGTTATTACATTCTGTATGTTGTGCAATGTACTTAAAAGGAAAAAAAAAATAGCAATCCAACAACAGTGAGAATGAAGCAATTTGTAAGGATGTGCCATATTCCACTGCAGTACACATGTTTAATCATTCGAAGCAATTGTTGGTGCGATAACGTTTGTGGTACCATATAGAACAGAGATCACATCGTATCCCCCAGTTGCAGTCATTTAGATGACAAATGAGCTATTACCGTGTGGGATTGTATACACACACACAACACACATCAATGAGCTGGAATCATCACATATACATGATGTCGTCCACTTGTATGAGACAGAAAGTCACGGAGACTGGGGGTGGGGTGAAGGGAGGGGTGAATAAGCACCGAAGAGAATGAGTGCTACATTACTGGATTGTCTTTGTCCTTAGGGACATTCTCAATCCATACGTGTATTTTGGAAGGGGTATTAAGTACAAAAGAAGATTAAAAATTGTTGAAACAGGGATTCCAATTAATTCATTGTATGCTTGTTTCATATTGATTCCGGAAAGTTAAAGCTTAGCCGTTATTTTAACTGCAAAAATAACGTTAGGAACTTAATAACTTACCCGTATATATATATATATACACACACACACACACACAAGTTTTGACTAAAAATAAAGAAAAAAATTTTAGAAAGTCTCATTTATCTCTGCAGGTTGTGAGTTCTCGGGAAACTGATTTACTATTTACGTAAGGGGCGTCATTTGATGCTGAAGAGAGCTTACTTCCTCCCTGAATCTAAGATTTATACATTGTAATCAATGGTTTAGGGTTACGCACGAGACGAGACGAGACGAAATAGCTATTATTTTCTTGATGATATTCGAGACGAGATAGAGGGCTTCCAATGAAATAGATATTTTTTTTTCATAACATATCACTTTTACGACACTGTTCACATGAGGCAGTTTCAGTGGCGGATCTAACCTGGAGCCGGGGGTCTAGTCCCCCTAGTTTTTTGAGCGACTAAAATAATTGAAGCTATTATTAATATAGTGTTACAAGTTTATAGTAAACGTTGCCTTTATTATTTTTCCGAAAATGTTTGAATCATTATAGTTTCAGTTGTAGATTTTATGTTATGCCGTGTATAAAACAATACTTGAAGTCCACAATGTTAATGTCCAACCTAGACATAATATCCATCGGGAGAGAGTTAAGTTTGAAATTTCTGCAGGACCCATGAAAAAATTGTAAACTTTTGGAGTGTACCAGTTTTTAGCTTCTAGATCAGCCACTGAGTAAGCCTCAATTTTGTCTCGTGCGCTACGTAAAAACGTGAAGTTTTACTTCCTTGGTGAAGAGTCTTGCCCTTGCGCCCCCCCCCCCAAGACGAAGTCTGAAATGATTCTACTGATTCATGCAAGAGAGCGCTCTAGTTAGATTGCCCGTCGTATTGTGGGACAAGTGTGATCAACGTCACAAAAATGTCACGTGTTTTAGTCAAGGGCGCCGATTACTCTGTAAATTTGGAGAGGGGGGGGGCATTCAGATGCAAAAAGTATATATATGAGAATTTTAATACAAATTGCATTCAAATTACGCCAAATATTGTATATTCTTAAATACAATAAGGGGGACCCACATCAGCTTTGGAGGGGCCCGGTCCCCCTCAGGATAGGCACCCTTGGTTTTAGTGTCGTCCACATGAATTTTTCGGGGAAGAGATGCAGAGGATCAAAAGTTAGAAATTGAGTTCTTTAGAAATGATGTATGCAGTTGAGTATTCCTGTCTGAATAATTATAGATATCATCCTTATTTGATAGGCTACCCGCAGTACTGTTGAACTTGGCGGGTTAGTATGTCAATCTGTCAGTGGAACGCAACGCTGCGATGAAACAAAATTACTTTGTACTGGTTAAACTTAAATATTTTGTATTTTCAAATATCCTTTTGATCTTAAAATGCACTTCTTTTAATTTGAAGTAAAATGCTAAATTTAAACCTAGAATTGGTGAAAAATTTATATTGATAAGGAGTTTGGTTTGCCAAAATGCAAACCAAACTTTTTCACCTGGTGTACACTGCGATACTGCTTTATTTTACTTTATTTTTAACGAATTTTGTCTCTTGGTTTCGCACAAGACACAAAGGGACAAAAATATCTTGTACTCTATGCGAAACCTATCAAACAACTTATAGTCTAATTGTAGAGGTTGGGTTCAATAGCTCGGACTTCTAATATCCCTGTTACACACAGAGGTTCAATGAGACGATAATCTGGAGCTTAATGTTTGATCCGAACCAACTGAACTTCCAACGTGGAATCGAGCTCGGTACCCCCAAGCTAATTCTTGTATCCTGCCCATGCAGCCACGAGGACGTCAAATTTTCAAGATCATAAAGTCTGCGGAAGCACTGCATGTAGAGGCCAATCACGGCTCTATGCCTTTGGAGACTGTATAAAATATAAATTATCTACGTCGATGATGGACAAACTACAACCCACGGACTAGACACAATCTTTTCAGAGGTTCTATCGGCCGTGGACATGATTCCTAATCCGAAGACTGAAAAGAGTGGGGTCATCAGACTCCTAATCCGAGGACTGAAAAAATAGGGTCACCAGACTGCTAAGCCAAGGAATGAAAAGGATAGTGTCATGAGATACCCTCTTTTTCGAACCCTAAAAATGTTTCGGACTTTCAGAAATGTCCTTTTTGTGTGGAGGAACACACAACTGTACCCACGTATGCCATTGTTTTAATAAATTATTTTGGCCTGCCTAAAGATTTTCTTTTTTTCTTTGATCTTCTCCTAAAAAAAAAAAAAAGTTTGCCCACCACTGGGTTAATTAGTTGCAGTGCATTTAAGATATTAAGTTCTGTACAAAAATATCTTCTCCCTAGCGCTTTTCAACATCAATACAGAAAATCTATCATACGTTCAGACCCTGCCCTGTTTTTCTTCAAGAGACTACATTGATCTAAGCTTTGCACACATCTTTTATCTTGCCGTCAACAGCTGACATATTACTTAAACGAAAATGGTACTAATACATTAAAAATCTTGAATTTATGAAGAAAGAAAGAAAGACGCGTTGAAGAGGAAAGATTGAGTGATTGCTATGTAGGACGGTAGGTGGCAGCTCGTGCAATCGAAAATCTCATTATGGATTCCATGTTGAAGCAAGCGCCGCCGGCGGAATTCATAATAATCGTTGCTGTTAAAGTAAACATCAGTTTCTGCCGGAGTTGGTTCACACAAACATTATGAAAATCCTGTCACAGCATTTGAGGACTATAACAAGGGCTGAGGGTGTGTTTTCACATCCTCTCTCCAACAGAGGGTATGAGAATCTCAAAGATGCGGGCTCTTAGGGAAGTTAGTGTCCAGTTTTCCTGGTCTCAATTACGTTATCTACTCGCACAGGCATCGTGGTACGGTAAATGTAAGGCGCTTTCTATTATTAAGCAAATGAACTGCTAATCCGAAGGAAGTCAAGGAAGAAAGTTAATTTCTGTGAATACAGGGAGTTTTATAAATTTACTCAAAATACAGACGAAGGAATCTTAAAGTTCATCGCTGCAGATATAAAATATCTATGTTACGTCAAATCAATTCAGTCAAAGCTATTGATACTCACCAGTGGCGTATTTAAGGAGAGCTTCCGGGCTTAAGCCCGCCCCGAAATCTTACTTACTATAGTAAAGTATATGAAATATCTTGCAGAATTTTCACATTTTCAGGCAAAGTCCCCCCGAAACAAAATCGTAAATACACCACTGATACTCAGCTTCATAAGTAGTGGCGGAGATATACTTTCTTGTTTTTACCGCAACTAAGATATTTTTCCTTTTTTTTTTAGTTTAACCGAAGATAGGGAAGAGATGGTAATTAAATAAATGGATTGAGTCAGTGACATGAAGAAAATGGAAGGAAACGGAGGAATCTCTAGAAACCTCGTACGTGATGTTTTGATTGATTGGATGCATTGATGTTTAACGTCCCTTTTATCAGTGAGGCTATATGAGACGTGGATCTACATCTTAACTTGGGATCCAAACCCGTGTGAATCGAAGGTGGTTTACCCGACCCAAATCTGGCAAACAGTGTTTGTCCACCGCAAAGCTCACTTGGCACGAGCCAGGATCAAGGGTGCCGATTTCTCTGTAAATTTGGAGGGGGGGTCCATTCAGATGCAGAAAGCATATATGAGGATTTTGAAACAAATTACATTCAAATTATGCCAAATATTGTAAATTTACAAAATACAGTAAGTGGGCCCACATGAGCTTTGCGGAGGCAGGGTCCCCTCGATCCCCTGGGATCAGCGCCCTTGGCCAGGATTGAGCCAAAGACCGCACACACCAGAGTTGAACACTTCTACTACTGAGCCACTGACGCCGAAACTCAAAATATCGCGTTCCATAAGAAAATGTCCTACCCCATTCGATATTTCCAAAGCAATTGATATTCGTGAAAATTTCAAATTAAGGGCACCTACAAATTTATTAACTCAATCTTACATATTCGGCTTCCAAGTTGAAAGGTCTCTCCACTTTAACCTTTGTTTAAATTATAACATGATTCATGCGACATGTTGTTCAAAATGGATATGATTCCTTCGCTATTACATTCACGTTAGAGCAATGGTCCTCAACCTTTTTTCACTGGCGATACACATTACTCAACATCCAGGATATGGCAACACAATTGTTTGATATTTTTATAATAATAATAATAATAATAATAATAATAATAATAATAATAATAATAATAATAATAATAATAATAATAATAATAATAATAATAATAATAATATCTATTATAATAGAGAACCAATTAGCTTTTATAATGACTCTACAGGTGTATATAGCACTGAGCATTATTGCTACTACTGAAGATGTTGACTGGTACAGCCTGTCTCGATTTTAACTAATTATAATTAAAATTCTTCATTATTTGTAAATTCTAAAATTTTGCGACACACCTTAGGGGACTGCGTAACACGCCAGTGTGTCGCGACACATCGGTTGAAAACTACTGCGCTACAGTGTCTAATAAGATTGTAAGAGTGGGTTAGTACATACGTCCGTTGCTTCACACAGTAACTTTTGAACAAAGGCGAATTTTTGAATTTTGTTTTCGGCAATCGACCGGTAGATCGATTATTTTGGTCGAGTTCGTTAATGACGTCAATTCGTTAAGATCTTCACGGTAACGGCAACTTCAACGCTTACTGTTCATATCCCATTCATTCATTTATAAAATTACGCCTCCGTAATATGCAACCCTCAAAACATTGAAGAGTTCGGTGTTGCATAAACATCTAGGAGAAATATGTTAAAATATTCTTAACCTATTTTATAAAGTCCATTAATTCATAAAAGTACGTTTCATTCTTCTTGTAAAATACAAAATTGAGCTTGTTTCAACCAGCTACTAAATTAAATCAATTAAAAGAAATTAGCCTAAATAATAAGGACTTTAAATATATGGTTTGTGTTTTCCAGACTATTTCCCGAGAGAGTGTAGATGATAGCTGAATAAGAGATAAAGACTTTGGCTGCAACAAATCAAAACTTCGTGTCCGGATGATCGAAACAGACCCTTAGCTAGGAGTGGCCAGAAACCTGATCCTCCCGCGACCGGCTTTAGAAACCAGAAATTTTCAGTTGTTTGTTTAAATAAGTATACATTCAATAAAGCCAACTAAAAACTGTAAGAAGATCACAGGAACCTTATATTTACTAAATTCTGAAACCTTTAATTTTAGTCTAGTCCAGTAGAAGTCAATCGTTATGTTTGGTGTCATCTACCGGCAACCTACGTTGCCTAGATTTCCGATTCGAAGAAGTATATTTCGATTCCTAGACGATTTGAATAGTAAGCCTAGATTTTCTATTCGCCTAGGTGATTTTTGAGAAAATATACCTGAAAAAAACTCAACTTGAAGAGCAAAGTACTTCTTCTGATTTTTTCTTCATGAGAAATGATTCATCCCATATTGTTGGGTTATTAATGAAATATTTATTTATAAGTATTATTTTTGTTGTTGTTGTTAACATTTCATACGAAACAATTTTTATTGACATTTCATAAAATTTCATACGAAACAATTTATTTTAAAAAAGAGGTTTACTCGAGCAGACGGTTTTACCAAATAGAAAATTTATAGGTAAAATACGATGTGAAATATTTTTCGTGAAGGAATGAGAGTGTGAATATAAGTAATTACTGTCAGTGCACAGAATATTGAAATGAATTTTGAATGATAATGTAAGTATTACATATGTAAGTGTGCTCTTCTACTATCCTCGTTTATGCGTATAATCCCCGTCGCTGACGGACGCACTCCCTCGCAACCGCTTGGACCCGCCTACTGCGCTCCTGCCTTGACTCGGTTAGCTGATAGCATTCGTGCTTTTTAGTGGCCACCTAGCACAAGTTGGTTCGTATTTTATGTACAGTAGTTTTTATGCCATATATCTACACCGTGTTTACTAAGCCCTTCTGAAGTCGCTCTGCAAGTAATAATGGAGCTCCACATTTATTGTATGCTCTGCTAAAAGAAATACAAAACTCTAATCTAACCTGAAAACGCAAGGAATGTGTCAAAATTTGGTAGAACCATCTGCTCGAGTAATGCCTCAAAAATAACAAAATAAAAGAAAACAACGCATAAAGCAGCTACTTTCGAGGGCGCGGGCCAACGATGGGATATGTCTGTCCTAAAGTATCACCCAAATGAAAATTTCTGTTGCATGCTTATAAAGTGTCGGTTGTTAACTTCACATAACAGTACACATGGCCGTGCATTTTTTAAAAAAATCGCTACTGGGCACCAGGCACACAAGGGCCCTTGACACACATAGCAAAATTCAAATGCACAGGGATTTTTTAAAGTTCATTTTTTGTATAATGTACACTTTTGAAATAATGACATACAAAATGAAGTATTTCTTAGACACCTGTTAACCGTTTCATATCCGATTCAACACATCGCCATCAAGACAGAAACGGACATTTTCTTTTTTACATTTTGGCTCAGATCCGCCATCAGGCTGGTTCTTAAAAATAAGTAGTGTGCTATCATAATTGGATAGCTTCCTTCGTTTATTTATTTATTTTTATATCCATAGTTTTAGACATAAACTGGACAAGGACAGAAACGTAGTTCGTACAGATCGAGAGGATACAAAACACACAATACAAGACACAAACTACTCAACAAGGAAATAATAATACGTGAACTTGACTAAACATTTCCCTAATGAAATCATTTTGCGTGTATACATACAGTATGTATTCAACACTAAATATTACTACCAATACTTTATTTTTTTAAGGAACAATGTAATCAAAATGTATCTTTATAGTTTAAATATCATCAATGATTTAAATCATAACATGTAGGCTTTTCTGTTAGTGATTCCACTTCTGCTATAATTTTTTACACTTTACTGTAAATCTCAATCTGTTTCATATAGTTTGGTTCCTCTCCAGTTTTAAAGCGTGTTATTCCACTTGTAACCGGCTACTTTCTAGTATTATTTTCATACTTCAAGTTATTTTGGTTTCTTACATGTTTAGAATATAATTGAGTAAGTTTCTCATCTAGTTACCATAGGTTTGACGGAGCCGTTAATATCCTAACAGTCTGCATTACCGTCACAAGTGATGCATGATCTATTATTACCATATAAAGGGTACTGATTAATTATCAAAGAAAAGGAAAAATTTCTGACAATATTTAAGAGAACTCGTGCTGAAGGAAAAACGGAAAAATACACAGTGACTATAATCTGAGTATTAGAGATTCTAATATCTGAGTGTAAAGGAAAAAGGGGATGGCCACAAAGGTAACCAGCGACAGATTTAAAAACATATTTTGGTAGGGACTTCTCTTAGGAATACTTTGTGCTTAGAAATCCTAAAAATTTAGGGAGAGGTGATTGAAGCTTATGAGTAACATTTGATTTGTTTTCTATAGAAATCCTAAAATTTTGGAGGAGCACAGTCCCCTTCCTTGCCGGTGTAAATCCGCCACTGAAGGTAACTGTGAAAGAAAGAGGGTTCAAAATTGTTAAAAATAGCGCTTTGTACTTAATGGACAATCCCTTACAAGTTTGTGTTATCTGTTATGTCAGAAAATTTGCCTTATATCACAATTACCAATATTGCCAATAACAGACACGAAATGTTAGGTTGTCAAGAAATGTTAAGGCCAGGATAAAACTGGTTAGGTTAGAGAATAATCATTGAGAAGAATGGAATTGGGCAATAATGAGAAATGGGTATCTCTGAAAAGCAAACCAAGTAATTTATTGTTCAAGCACTCTTCGAGTAAGATTTATGAGGTGCACTAGGTATCCCAACTACTGGGCCTGGGTATGCATTTAGATACAAAAAGGGAGCCTAAAAAATGCTCTGACTCACTGTAGCAAGATTAAGTATGCAACTTATACCCTATGTTGAAACTAAATATATTAGGTCACCAATTATTTCCTGGAAGTATTAAAAAATGTTGTAAAAGTTTTAATCATTGAGTAAAAAGGAGTCCGACCGCTTGAGCGTCGGAAGCAGGAAAAAATTCTGATTTTACTTAGGGAAAACTACTATTATTTATTTTCCTTTTCCTTTTCAGATCGATTGTGAAGAAAACAATTTCTTCCACCATCTTGCGTGTATCAAATGAAAGAACTCTTGATAAACGAGGCCATAGACAACATTGAGTATTTTATCATATAATTAATACATGATATAATTAATCTATTTCAAATTGGATGGTCCCAGTGTGATAAAGTTCATGAATATTTTACTTTTGTTGTCAGTTTCTCTCTTGAAGTTAACAAAGAGCATATCGAGGACAGTTTTAGATGAATGGCCGTACGCTTTACAATCCAACATCTAAGCTCATAAAGGTTCTCTCTCTCTCTCTCTCTGTCTCTCTTTTTTTTTATTGGCTAAAAAAGGCGACTAATTATCCTGTCAAGAGATGAAGAAACTTAACAAAGAATGGTTGGTTAGGTAGTCTCTGCGCTTTACCGTTTGCACGCAAATTGTAGTAAACAATCTAAGAGTAATTTATTTAGATCAAGGACGATACCAGCACCAAAAGAAACACACAAACTATTAATACAACACACAGTGCGTGGTTCATGTTTTGAATTTGCACGTCATAGTTTACAAATGTTTTGTATCCTTGACACAGCGTTTCCATATACATAAAAAAGTTCATTTAAGATAATGGCAAATTACTATATATATATATATATATATATATATATATATATATATATATATATATATATATATATAAAGAGAGAAAGAAAAAGAAAGAAAAATGAAATATTTGAGTTTAACGTCCCACGGTTATGTCCTTTAGACTAAGGAAGACGATGATTATGACAAGTGAATGATGATGGGGGAAATTGGTGGAATGAGAATGTGGAAAGAAACGGGAGTAAACTGAGAAAATCCACGGACAGGATGTTGTCCACCACAAACTTGCTACAGGAATCGAACCAAGGACATTACGCAAAAAGTATGTGTTCTACCACTGCACTACTGTGCCCGCCTATGAGAATGTTTAGGGATGCGCACGAGATAAGATTTGTGTCTGTTTCGTCTCGAAAATGTGCTGTAAAAGTGATGTCTCGACTCGAAAAATGTATATATCTGCATTGGAAGAGCCGTGTCTCGACTCGAATTTTGTCAGGAAAATCCTGTCTCGACTCGTCTCGTGCGCATCCCTAAGAATGTTATAGGAAAGGATTGGAGGAATCTTTGTGCACAGTCATATGAAGAGTTCTCGCTACGCCTATTTGTAATTTAACGTCCTTTTTAGAACCGAGACTATATAAGACGTGGAATAACTATTTAATTGGACCCCAACCACATGCACTCTCACCGAGAACCAAACCCGGATCTTTCGCGACGAAGACGTGGCGGCTAACCGTTCTAACCATAAGGAAACTCCAAAGTATGTTTTGGTGCAGATTAAGTTTAAGCGTACGTTCATAAAGAAAATCACTAGAAAACATAACTCAATCTAATTTATATTAATCTGAACTAACGTTAATAACCTAAGTTATCCTAAACAAAACTAGTGTATTCTAGATTTACTAAAGTTCAGCTAGACTTGCGTAACCAAAGATAACCTAACTCAAGTTATGCTTAAAAAGCAGTTGACAGTAGCGGTTCGGCTACTTTAACCAGGGATTTATTTGTAACCAGGGAAGCCTGGGAATTTCCCCCCTTCTAAGTTTTGGCTTCTCTACAACTAGGTTTCATTTAGTATTCCCAGCCTGGGAAGATATTTTCTCCGTTTCTTAGGCTATACAATCTGTTTTAAAGTACAAACTTATCACTGTTCTGCCCAAAGTAAACTCTTACCTTTTGTTGTATTTACTGGTCGGGCGAGGAATTTAGTCTTCAAAGACCAAATCAGAACGGACTGAAGAATTACTTGTCATAACAAACCTACTTTACGTAAGATTTTGACACTTGTTACGACAAGTTGTGCACGTTGTAATGTAACTATAGGGCTTTTACTGGATGCTGCACACTTTCCTCATCAGTAGGACGAAAAATAGCATGGGAAGTAAGTCATGTAATCTAATGTACCTAACCAAACCTTAAGTAGCGCATGTAATCTAACCTACCTAACCAAACCTTATCTAACATACCTACCCGTATTTATCATAAAATTGTTTTTAAGAAAAGGGAAAAAATAATGAACTTGGGGATCGCCCATCAAAGTAGCACCAGAATTTTCAAAGTAAGTAGGCCTACGTTTAAAAATAACGTTGTCCCAGCTCGACTTTAAAGTTGTTTTGTTATACGGAACACAGTCTTGCATAAATATTCCCCTCTTCTACAAAATCCACAAACAAATAATTGACTTTAACCTTGGCAAAATTTGGTTATTTTGGTTAAGTAAGCTTCAATGAAGTAAGTTTAGCTTTACTTTAATTTTAAAAATCACTATTTTTCTTCTATGTGTGAACATGATCTGCGATTCAACAAAACTAAAGAATATAAGAGAACTGCTCGGATATGACTTTCCAAGATATTTTCAATAGATATTTTATCTATACGTCTTATTAACAGTTACTGTATTATATTTATGCATACATAAAGTAGCCTATAAGCCACATTAGTTTGAAGAAAATTATAAATGGAATTTTATTTCTTACACTATCTTAACTCAATGGATGAATCTCTAGGTTTTAACTAGTGGTGGGCACAAGAAACGGTTTTTCGGCTTTCGGATTTTAGAAAAACCGAAATCGGTTTTTGAAAATTAAAAAACGGTTTCGGTTTTCTCCAAAAAAAAAAAGGTTCGGTTTTTCACTGAAACTGGTTTAGGTTTTCTCCAAAACTGGTTCGGTTTTTCATCGGATCCAGTTTCGGTTTTCTTCAAAACCGGTTCCGGTTTTTTCTAAAATTTGTTCTATTTCTGACCAGAATAGTGTTTCGTTGTTCTCCGGAAACCGATTCCGTTTCCACAGAAACAGTTTTGTGTTTTCCAGAAGTTTTCACCGAAACCAGTTTCGGTGAAAACCGAAACCGGTTTTTGAGGGAAACCGAACTGGTTTTTCAAAGAAAACTGAAAACGGTTTCGGCGAAAAACCGAACCGTTTTTTTAGAAAACCGAAACCGGTTTCTGTGAAAAACCGAACCGTTTTTTGAGAAACCGAAATGTCAGTTTTTCGGGTTTCGGTTTTCTAGAAAGCGGATTCCGGTTTTTATAAAATACCGGTTTTGCCCATCCCTAGTTTTAACCCGTTCTCCTTTATCTCCAAGATGATATGCAAAAATGCAAGACCTGTCCGGAAGGTAATGCAATACATTTTTTTGCAAAACGACAGTACGTTGCAGCGCATTCTGTTCTCCTGGATCAATAGTGGTGTATAGGGATGCGCACGAGTCGAGTCGAGTCGAGATTTAAGCCTGTCTCGACTCGTCTCGAGAAAATATTGTCTCGACTCGAAAATATGTTTCTGTCTCGACTCGTGTCTCGACTCGACAGTCTCTGTCTCCGACTCGACTCGAATTCGAATCGAGACGTCTCGAAATTCGAGTCGAGACAAAATGTACGAGTTAAAATATACGCACACATCAGCCAGACCATTATGACTACCTACCTAATTATCAGTATGTCGACCTTTGGAACGGATCACAACGGCGACGTGTCTTGGCATGGACGCAATGATCCTTGGTAGGTCGCCGGAAAGAGTTGACACCACATATGCACACACAGCTCACCTAATTCCCGTAAATTCCGGGGAGGGGGCGATGCGCCGTGACGTCACGTTCAATCACATTCCAGATGTGTTCAATTGGGATCAGATGCGGCGAGTTGGTGGATCAGCACATCACTTGGAACTCGCTCCTGTGTTCCTAGAACCACTCCATCACATTCCTGGCCTTGTAACATGGTGCATTATCTTGTCGAAAAATCCTACTACCGTTGGGAAACATGATAGTCAAGAAGGGGTGTCCGTAGTCTGCAAGCAGTGTGCGATACGCCTCGGCCGTCATGGTGCCTTGCTCGAGCTCCACTAGATACGTGGATGCTCACGTGGATGTTTCTCAGATAATAATTAAGCCGCAGCCCGCTTGACTCCGTCTCACAGTCCTCTTTATTCTTTGTATATTTTTCGAAAAACTCAAAAAAAGAGAGGATCTTATTTACACATACACACATATACCGCACAAGTGAGTGAATTTGAGCAGCGAGAAATATATTAAAGGGTTGAGTATATGAAACTTCCGTTCGTTGTTATTACAGACTAGCAGAATACCCGTTCTTCTCACGGGAAGAATACGTTTCATTTCGGACACAATGGTCACAAAACTGTCACCAATGAACATATGGAGCCTCAAAACTATGAATTCGACATTAATTCCGGTAATTTTCAATTATCTTTACATGTCACCATCCCCCCTTAGAGTACTAATCTGACTGAATTTCGATTTAAACGGCCGGAAGTGTTACTGTTCATCTGAGCGACCCCGAAAGCTATGGATTCGACACTAATATCGGTCATTTTCGATAATTTTTATATATCTTCTCCCTCCTCCAAGTTGTGGGGCCGAATTTTGATTTAAAGGGCATCGGAAGTGTCATTGTTCATTTAAGCGACCCCGAATATTCGACACTAATATCTGTCATTTTACCCTCTCCCCTTCCCTCAAGTTGCACCTTCAAAGTGAAGTAATAAAAACCATTCCGAACCTCATTTATGTTGAAAATTTTATCAAGGTCGATAAAATTTCCAAAAAATTTGAACCCATTAATGAAAAAAAATGTTCTGGAATATTAGCAAAACCCGGAAAATATAATTTAAAAATTATTTCTTCGTCTGACGCTAGTAATCTTACTTGCTGTAACATGTTTGCAGCATATATATACAATATATTTTGCTAACGGGAAAAATACTTAAAGCAACATGTTTTAATTTTACTTTTTAGTTTCCTAATTTCTGGTAGAATCTTCCCTCTTTATTATTTTTATGGTTTTCGAATAACTTAAAAAGAGAAATGATCTTATTTACACATATACCGCACAAGTGAGTATATTTGGGCAGCGACAAATATATTAAAGGGTTGAATATGTGAAACTTCAGTTCGTTATTATTACAGACTATCCGAATAGCTTGCACGGGGAGAATACGTTTCATTTTGGACATAAAGGGCACCAAAACTGTCACCAATGAACTTATCAAGCCCCAAAACTATTAATTCGACCTTTACTTTTCCATTAGTACCCAGCCCCTCTTAGGAGAACTAATGGGGCTGAATTTATGGATTTACACGGCATCTTCTGTTCATTTCAGTGACCCCGAAAATTATGGATTCGACACTAATATGTCATTTTCCTCTCTCCCCTTCCCTCACGTTGCACCTTCAAAGTGAAATGATAAAAATCATCCCGAACCTCATCTTTGTTGAAAATTTTATCGAGGTCGGTCTGATGATTCAAGAGTTATTAAGTTAGAAGCATAGTCACTTTCATATTGATTGTAATAGAAAATCTGTCTCACTAGAAAACATGTTTGTTTACATACAGGATTTTGTACATAAAGTTTATATAAGTTTCTATATCAAAATATTAAATAATAGTAATTATATGTTTTAGTGCATGAGTATTAGTGAAGTTTGCCTACTGCTCTTTCTCTTAAGAAGTGATTTGGTTAAAATTAACAAAACTTCACTAGATCAAAGAGCATATTAAGAACTCAGTTTAATTCAAGAGACCTATTTGTTGCAACAGAAATACTTCATGTTGGTAGGCTTGTATGTAACTGTAAAAGTTCTGTAATTAATGCACATCCACGAATAAATGATATAGTAGAAATAAGTGCAGACTATTAATTTTCAACTAGCTGAACCTGCGCTCTCTACACAGCGCATCATTCACATATGAGCATGAATCTCCTTGTCATTCCTCATATCTGTACATGTCCCTTTACAGATACAAGTTAAGGACGCCTTCATAAAAGTCGGCAAGGAGTATCACAAACGGGAAATTTTTCGATTTTTTTTTTCAATATTTCGCACCGTTTGCAAGATTTGAGCCCACTTGTAGTTGGAATTTCTAATTCATATATGGCCAGTGTTTCCTTTCTTTTTGCATGCATTATGTAATAAGTAAATAAATTACACACACAATTAATTATGTCAGAGATATACTGAGTTCATTGTGAAAAAAAAACAACCTCCCCAAACAATGAAGATTCATCTTCCTGAAGAAATGGTTATCCTTCTTTTCCTTATAATTTGGCCACGAAATAAACGTCTGAGGGATATACAACCCCTATATACAACTATGCGATGTTGGAATATATAACTTATCGAGTATGATGCTTTACTTTTAGAAAAATTTCAGTACTTCCACTGTACCCCTAAAATTTTAATAAAGAACTAATGGCCATGTTTTTTTTTTTAAATATTCAATTAGAACTGGACAATTTACATAAAATTTGGAATCGACCAATGAAAACGGCACGTTTCTAGCACTTGTGGGTTCAAGATCTCATTGTCGAAAGGACTGGAGACAAACATATACGCGTAAACTAGTATTTTAATATATAGATAATGATTGGAATAGTTTTATTTTCGAGTGCTATTTTTTCATATTGGCAATATTGAAATTTTTGAACTTACGCGTTTGAAGAGAAAAGATATGATTACTAGTAAAATTAACCTAATACAAATATTTTTATTTTTTCAATTTTTCCAATTTTTCAAAAAAGAAATCCAAAAAAACTGTTTTTTTACCAACATGTTCAAAATTTCCGGAAATTTTACAACACTAGTTCAGACACACTTGTACTTTGCCCAGCATTAAACTCTGATGTTGGTTTTGACGCAGTTCGCTGCCTGTCTTGTTTTACCAGTCTGCCCAGTCTACGACGTCGGACAAATGTAATGAGGTGGGGGGCGCCCAACCCCTCGACGTTTGGACGTCGTTTCCCCTTAGTTTCATCACTTGTTGAAGACACTCACCACAACACTCCTCGAACACCTGACAAGTCCTGCAGTTTCCGAAATTCTCGTGCCGAGTGTTTCTGAATGAGTATTTTCTTCAAAATAATATTAAAAGTTATGGAAAGATTTTCGAGACATTCGAGTCGAGTCGAGATTTTTAGGAGCTGTCTCGACTCGAAAAATCGAGTAGAGAAATATGTTTGTCTCGACTCGTCTCGAATTTTACAAAGTGTGTCTCGACTCGAATTCGAGTCGAGTCGAGTCGAGATTCGAGACATGTCTCGACTCGAGCGCATCCCTAGTGGTGTAAGTAAACCACCGAGCGAGTGATTGGTGAGCGGTCTCCGACCTCTTGGAGGTGAAGAATGGGTGATTTCGCGAACCCTCTGTTTTGTCTTTTGTACAAATCGCTATGAAGTTACCTTGCCAAAAAAAGATTTAACGTGGCAATGCTGCCCCAGCCAACCCACAGTCCCGATTTGGCTCCTGCAGACTTTTTCTTTTGTTCTCCCGTTTGAAATTCCTCCTGAAAGGACAACATTATAGATTAATTAATAACGTGAATACAGTTTGTAAAATGGCTTTAAACGCACTTCCTGGACAGGCCTTTCAGGATACCTTCGAAAGATTAGAAATCCCGGTGGCAAAGATATATTTACGTAGACAGTCAATATTTTGAAACATTTTACTGTAGATATTATTATTCTCATTGCTGTATAAATGAATGTTTTTGTTTTCTTACTTGAAGACTTCCTGGCATTACTTTCCGGATAGAGCTTCAAAACAGTTCTCAGATTAAGATTTGCGTTGAGTTGAGTTGATTGTGACTTTAACGTCCCTTTTCAGCAGCGAGGCTATATGAGACGTGGACGTACTGATTAAAGTGGAATCCAAACCACATGAGCTCCCGCTGGGAATCGAACCCGGGTCTCCTATGCTAACCGCTTAGCCACGGAGGAGCTCAGATTAAGATTTGCGTGCAAATATTTGAAATGATATGAAATTGGGAGCTTGAAGTCCCCCTTTGGCGAAATTCGGCATACGCCACTGGTAGTAACAACTTTAAATGGTAAGCCCAAAAGAAATCTGTGGCTGTTTCTATTATCCTTTTGTGCGAGCCTAAATATCAAGGGACAGGTATGTAACTTTGGTGTCTTACGAACATAAAATGAAATGAAATCTTTAAGTTTTATGTCCCACGGCTGTGCTGGCTATTCTAAACGAGACCATGATGATGAGAAATGGATGAAATGGTAGAATGAAGAAAGTGGGAGGAAACGGGAGAACCCCGAGAAAACCCACGCACACGGTGATTGTCCATTACAAAGCTCACTTGGCGCGAGCCGGGATCGAACCAAGGACCCCATGCGCCAGATGTAAACGCTCTATCACTGATCCACCGCAGCCCCTCCTATGGACATGTGCAATATGGATTGACTCTTTCCTTTGGCTTATGCGTGTAATTTATTTCGAACCGCAGTGTAGAAGGTGTAGGTTTTATTACTATTGGTAATTGCTCAGTCAAATATAAACGCAGTGAAAGTTACGAAGAGTTCGATGTATATATAACAGTCATTCAAAATCATAATTACTGGTATACACCAATTGCTTTTAACACATTTGGCAACCCTGATTTTTTTTTTTTTTTTAAAGAACAAAATGCTCTTGAAACAAAGAAAAGTTGACTGACAACTACTAATAATTGTGTGTCATGTTCACACATAAAGCTGACACATATAAAAGAATTAGTGAAAAGATTAGTGGCAACCGGATATGACGACTAAAAGAAAACTTGCGCTGTCTGCAGAGTTAATTGATATCTTTTGATCTCTTGAACAGTTCCGCATAAAATAAAAAACTGGTAAAAACTCTGAAATATTACCTGAATGTGTGTGTGAACAAAGAGAAAATGAAGAATTATCTCTTTTCTTTATTGTTTACTCGGTAAAGCTTCTCTCCCTCTCTCCTCCCCCCTCTCTCTCTGTGTATGTGCGTGTTTATACGAGGCGTGTTTTACAAGTAAGTACCATCTTGAAATTCGGCCGCTGCAGCGATGCGGTCGTCATCCCGCACATGAGCACTGTGTATTTACATCTATTGGCAAGCCAAAGACTCCATTATGGAAATATTCGACCGTATTTACATTTCTTTGTGAGTAACTAAATACCTTCGGTAATTAAGAATTCCGCTGACTGTGAAATAAGTGCTGTGATTCGCTTTATTAGTGCTAAAGTGTGAAAGCAGCTGAAATTCATCGCCAGATTAGTGAAGTATATGGAGGAAACATTATGAGCGATGAAGTGGCACGGAAATAAGTTAGAGCTTTCTTATATAACGACGAAATTGTAAAGCGCCTGTTTTCTTTCACGTTTTCGTCAACTGCAGCACAAAGTCTTCAGTGATGACAGAAGTTCACCCCTCATCATAAACATTCGCGTCATCTTTAAAAGCTCTAACCCATTTTCGTGCCATTTCATCACTCGTAATGTTTTCTCCATACACTTCACTAATCTGGCGATGAATTTCAGCTGCTTTCACGCCTTTAGCACTAAGAAAACGTATCACAACATGTATTTCACAGTCGGCAGGATTCTCAATCGGCAAAGGCAATGTAACTACTCACGGAGAAAAGTAAACATGATTGACTGTTTCCATAGTGGCATCTGTGACTTGTCAACAGATATAGGTACACAGCGCATATGCACAGAGTACTGAAAGCAGCTCTGCAGCGGTCGAAATATAAAATGGCACTTACTTTAAAACACGCCTCGTATTTATTGTTAGCATACACGCATTTGGCTCTGGAGATTCGAATTCAATTCACGGGGGAGGATATTCAT
Organism: Thermobia domestica; assembly: GCF_964235325.1. Lineage (NCBI taxonomy): Eukaryota > Metazoa > Arthropoda > Insecta > Zygentoma > Lepismatidae > Thermobia > Thermobia domestica. Next base: position 214,459,230 of record NC_137466.1, read on the forward strand.
GTGATCCGCATCTCAAATTAAGCTATGCCCATGAAATGAAATGAAATGAAATCTTTGAGTTTTAGGTCGAGTAGGCTAAAGGAGACGCTGATGATGAGAAATGAATGAAATGGTGGAAAGTGGGAAGAAACGGGAGAACCCCGAGGAAACCCACGCACACGGTGTTTGTCCACCACAAAGCACTTGGCGGGAGCTGGGATCGAACTCAGGACTCCATGCACCAGAGTTGAACTGCTATGTCCATGTTTTATGTGTTTTCGGTGCTGGAACTCCGAATTAACAACCAATTAATATACGCATGTTTAGGCTATATAGACACTAATTAAAAGTTGTTAGAGCTACATGTATAAGTAATTGGGGTCCAAATTTCATTTGATTTGATTTTTAGTTTAGTGTCCCTTTTAGCACCAAGGCTATATGAGACGTGGACCTACAACTTAATGTGGGATCCGAACCACATGAGCTCCTGTCGGAAATCGAAGCCGGGTCTCCTGCATCAAAAGCACGTACGCTATCCACATAGCCATGAGAAAGTTCAGTAGAGTAAATCGAGTTGAACGAAATAGGATAAGCTCTGATGCGTAGATTTCGAACAAATCGAGGGAATACTAAATTTTATGGTGTTAAACAGTATGTCATTGGTTGCGAATCTGATGTTGCGATCGATAGTTTTTATTCTACTGTAATAGTTATTTACTTATTTACGTAGTGAATATGAGAAATATACACTATTAGCTAGAAATTTTGAATATTGTTTGATTTCTCTTAACAGTGATTCATATGTTACTTGCAATAGATAATTTACATTTTTCATTACTTTCAACTATTTTTTATTTTATCATTACTTTCAATTAATTTTCTAATTTCCTCATTACTTTCAACTATTTTATCTAATTTTTTCATTACTTTCAACTATTTTTTAAAAAAATTCTCATTACTTTCAATTAATTTTCTAATTTCCTCATTACTTTCAACTATTTTTCTAATTTTCTCAGTTTTAGAATTTTCACATCACTTTCAACTTATTTTCTAAACTTATTTTCTAATTTTCTCAGTACTTTGAACGAATTTTCTAAGTTTCTCATTACTTTCTATTAATTTTCTCATTATTGTCAATCAATTTTCTAATTTTCTCATTACTGTCAACTAAGTTTCTAAGTTTCTCACTTTCAACTAATTATCTAAATTTCTCATTACTTTTAACTAATTTCTAAGTTTCTCATTACTTTCAACTTATTTTCTATCGACTCGTGGAATTTTAACGCCGTATTTTGCGTCAACTCGCTTCCTTTTTGTAAATTAGCACTCAACTTTCATAACCGAACAGTACAAATTAATAAAGGAAACTATGTAGAAGACCACTGTTTAGTTCTGTTTCATATGATTTATGTATGTTGACTGGAGTGAATTTCTACTTAATAATTATTATCAGGAATACAGTAATTAACTTATAATTAATCTGTTACGTAGCAATTTAGTGTAATTTGTGAAACACGCACACGTTTAAGGTCCAGTATTAGATATATGATTAAATCAATATCACTTGAATATTCAGTATTTAGAATATAACAATGGAGTGAAATTAATCTTCCACTAATTATTGTGGTTCCGTATTTCTCGTTAACTAAGAACGTTTATTGATCGATTGCATTTTAGTCGCAAGGTTTTCCATTCAACGATCAAAAGTTTAATTTCTGGAACGCGCTTAGGCGATGATGAATTGGTAGAGCATTCCTTACCTGGCCAAGACATCAATTAGTCTCCCATCCGAGGGATCTTTGGTTCTATGATCCTTTTCGTCAGTTTTTGAAAAGGAAAGTATTAGGAAAAGAATTTTGGTTATGCAGGAATGGGTGAAAGCAAAGGTGTTTTGCGTGGTTTAATTAAAACTTTTAAGGTCAACAGATAGCAGTGAAGCATTGAGAAGAAAAATGCGATTTTGAATTGTGTTGGTGATCAGTACATTGCAAGACTCAGCAACAATTTAACTTAATGATTGCTTCTAATTTAACAGAAAATATTTTTGCATTTAATGATCTGTCTCTCACAACTATATTTCAATTCATTAAAGTAATTTCCCTAAGCATTTGTGGTTCCCTAAGCATTTTGTGATTCCTGTGGTCCCTATGCATTTTGTGGTACATAGAAATTTCAGTATATATGACAAAAGTGTGAAGAACTAACTATCAATCAATTGTTTACAAAAAAAAAAAAATTCAGTTATATATGGTAAACAAAATTCTGCGTGACAACACTTGCACACTACAGTTTATTTTGATTATATTTTAAAATGCACTAAATAAATCATATAAGATAATAATTAGATGTTGTTTATACGACCAATTAAGAAACCATACGTAATCAAATTCAACAGTTTAACTGTAAGATACGACCTTTATCCTAAAAACTTACAATAAGTGACTTATGTAGGTAATTCAAATAATGAAATTAAACATTTTAATTACGATTAATGAGATTTATGTAGTTATAGATTTCCACTGACATGTTTGCAGTTGTAGATTAAGTTTACTAGTGGTAATTATCAGCAGCGACTTCAAATGTTCATTAGAATCAAACTTGGATCTGTAAATTTTTTGTATAACTTATTTCATTTTGGAGACCACTTTTTTTCCACAGAGATATGTAGTTCGGAAATTGGAAAGAATGCCATGAACATTTATGCAACTCATCAAACTGTGTGAGTAGAAGATTCATATAACATTCCAGCAACGATGAATCTAAGTATTTTTCTTAAAAAAATATCGCTACACTGCAAATCAATCATTTCCATTTAAAGTTCTGGGGCAAGAGATTCTATGTCGGCGTTGAAACGATTTTGAAAAATCGTGATGTTTGCAATTGCATCAAAATCTAAAAAACGTGATTCAAAATTTATTTTTAAAGCATTCAAAGTTTTCAATTGCAAAATCTACTCCGATATTTATCCTGTGGTGTTATATAGCCCCGCACAACCATTAAGTAAGGAGGGTTGCACACTCGTAAGGCGTTATTAGAAACAGAGAAACGCTCATACGTTTTTCCATACATTTTTACCCCCCTAAGTCTGATCCCCGATTCGAAAATACAAAAACGGTTTCGTACAGGATTAGGCTTTTGAAAATTTATATATTACAAAATTTTGGTGCTACAGGTCTTTCCTTTCTATGCAAAAAGTTTATGACATGGATGAAAGTTTGCTAGAACTTTCTTCATTCGGGTACTTTTACGATATCTGCGATAGTAAAACGTCCGTAAACAAGCAAAGGAAAAACGAGTTGCTTTCATTTCGATTTTTGAGGAGTTCAATCGTTTCGTGAAACCATAGATGACATGTGATTAAAACAATATACAGTTTGAACTGAAGCCTTATTATTTGTCTTTCATTTGAAACCCATTTTAGCTTTGTGAATTTAGCCATTTGTATGTAATAGCCATTCCAGTGATAACTTACGCTTTTCCAGCATGCCAAACTTTAACGCCTGGAATTCCAGGAAGCTACCATGGGAGATTAGTGGACTTTTGATATGTTGTTTAGGACATCCAATAGAACGAATTTGTCGATCTTCAGCTTTAGAATATTTTTCGCAAAGTTCAAACCTAAAATGATTGGGTTATTCAGTAAAGCGCTAACTTGGACCCCTAGAATAATAAAAAAATGATATAAATTTGTTGGAAATAGGATTGAGTAATAAGTGCTTAGAAATATGTAAATGTCCGTTATGTAGTTAAAGAAACAGTATGTGCAAATAAGATTTAGAATTATGATGAATGTATAAGTTGATGTGTGCGATATGAATAAGTATGAAGAGATTGTCCATATTAAATATGTAATAGCTGTGGAGTGACAAAGCTGAATTGTGATAAGTAAAGAGTGCACTGGGCACAGATTAATAATAAAGAGGTATAGAAGAACTCAAGTGTTACTTGTATACATAATAAGATTGAATATAGTTACTAAAGGATTAGACATATATAGATTGTTACATCCTTTGGCTATGTTTTAATATTTTGAGCAGTGAATACATCTGTTTTTTTTTTTTTTTTTTTAGTACTAACAAAATTATCACAAACGTAATTGCAAGAAAGGAAGTAAAGGACAGTTTGGAGGGATGTAAGATATTTGAACACCCCTATGTTATTCTTAATAGTTATTAAGATTAATGACTGAATCATCATTGTCATCATGGATATTCTGCCATCAGTTGCCATTCTGTCATCAAAAGCTTCTGTGTACTTCGGTTCTCAGCTGTTTATAATCGGTCTGACGTAAGAATATAAACATGTGGTTGAACTTTGAGGAAAATATGAAATTTATCCCCCCTAAAATTTAAAACTTTGTTAAATAACATAGGGATGTTCAAATATCTTACATCCCTCCAAACTGTGCTTTACTTCCTTTCTTGCAATTACATTTGAGATAATTTATAACTGCCTTCGTATTCCTCTTTCTCTCCTACCTCAATTATCCACCTTCTAAATATGAACAGCTCCTTGCGAAGGAATTCCGACGAAAGTTCCCTTCTCATTCGGTAAGCCCGAAAGAGCTTCGACAGACGACGTAATTGTGTGTATTCTAGAGGAGAAGGTCTTTTGTTTCCTTTGACGGCTTTCATCTCTCGATGGGATGAGGCTTCCTTTTGCAGTTTTATTGTGTCTCTTATTTACGTTGTGGAATAGCTGAATAGAAGAGAAAAAAACAAAAATGTAATTGCAAAAATCGCTCATTTTATTTCTCACCTTAACATGTCCGTTCCTCAGTGTTTTAATGAATATTATCGATTTTAAGGGAACAATAGCCTTCGATTTAGTGGTTGCTGCTGCATCAAATGACCTTCTTGTACGTCACTTCAATATTATGTACAGGATGGATGAAAAGTTACAGTAAAGTTTGATGGATATAAATCTACACGAGTGTTACGTTGTGTCTGGTGTAAAAAGCTTGGTGTTTGTGCGTATATCCGTCATGATTTCAAAATAAGCATAACTAAGGTGAAGGTTAAAAATTTGATATTAGAATTACATACTTGTCCGTTTTCAGTGTGGAGGTGTGCAAATTTTTCTCCAATAACAATAATTCAAAAATTTGTCGGCTATTATAAAATCAAGACTGCATAGTGTCGATATGACGTCAAAGTAAGAAAAAAAAAACTTCTTACGTAACAAGTGGTAGGTATGTAGATACGCTATCTAATTGTACCCGCATTTACAACATAAGGTTCTTCTTACTTCGTACGTCCCGTGATACATGAAGGTTTTTGCCCATTCATTGCACCTAAACGAAATGAAAATGAAATCTTTGAGTTTTACGTCCCACGGCTATGCCAGTTGGGCTAAAGGAGACGGTGATGATAAGGAATGAATGAAATGGTGGAATGAAGAAAGTGGGAGGAAACGGGAGAACCCCAAGAAAACCCTCGCACACGGTGTTTGTCCATCACAAAGTTCACTTGGCGGGGGCTGGGATCGAACCCGGGACCCCAAACGAGTTCTATACATCATGCACATCTTCAATCGCTCCCAACAGTGCATTCATAGAGTGGAAGATATTTCGCGAATGTTATTTCAGAGACGCATTGAAGGTTGTATAACGTATACTGTATTGAAGTGAAATAGAATGAAATCTTGAAATTTAACGTCCCATAATTATGCCCGTTACGCTAAGGAAGACTTTGTATAAGGCAAGTGGATCATGGTGGTTCAATTAGTAGAATAAGAACATAGAAACGGGAGTACTAAGAGAAAACTGACGGACACAATGTTGAGTTGAGTTGATTTTGATTTTAACGTCCTTTTCAGCAGCAAGGCTATATGAGACGGGACCTACTGATTAACGTGGAATCCGAAGCACATGAGCTCCCGCCGGGAGTCGAATCCAGGACTCCCACGCCAAAAGGCGCGTACGGACTGACACAAAGTTGTCCACCACAAACTCACTCAACCACGAATCGAACCAGATATCCCAGGTATTCGCCTCACCACTGAGCCACCGTGCCCTCCGCTTATACTGTATTAAATATTTATTTTATTTATTTATTTATAATAGTTTTCAGATACAGAACAATTTGAAATCAAGATGGTACAGTACAATGCCAACATTACAAAAATACTGTAGTTTATTTATAGATGATCTGAAGGTATGCTCATTTGGAAAAACGTCTACAGTTTCTGGTAACTTATTATACGTGCTAACAATTCGGTTTAGAAGGGACCTATGGACAATATTAACTCTCGCAGCTCGAGTGTAAAAGAGATCACTAAACCGTGTTGTTCTAGCAGGTACGCGAAAATTGATCTGACTTAATAACTGTTCATATGATACATGGCCATTTACAATTTTATGCAAAAATATTAGGTCAGAAATTTTGTTTCTCACTAAGGGAGATTTGATATTGAGAAATGTTAAAACATCATTTTTTGGAAGTGTTCGAAGGTGAGGTACTACGTAGGATACAATGGCTAAAAAGAAATTAATTACAGAATTTGTAATGAATGAATATGTAATATGAATGTGTAATCTTTCGTTTCAAGACTCAATGAAATTGTTACAATTTTTTACTGCTCTGTAGTTGGCTTATGAAATTGGTAGATATGCTCAACTCTGTGTATACAATGAAATACGTTCTGATCATCTAAAGTAATACACATTCATTTCCTTACCCTTTCCGACTCGAAACTATTTCATGTGGGGCACGGTGATACAGTCCTTACTTTTGGTACGTGGGGTTCCTGGTTCTATCCTCGGCTATGAAAGTTTGTGGCGGACAACACTGTGTCCGTAGGTTTTTTCTTGAGGTTCTCCTGTTTCCTCCAACATTCTCATTCCATTAATTCTTCTATCATCATTCACTTGCCTTAATCATCATCTCCTTTAGCTTAATGGAACGTTAAACTAAAATATTTCATTTCATTTGAAAAAAATACTTCAATGCACCTGTTTTCTTGGCAATATTTTCACTCATTTATTAACCATACTATATACAGAGTGGTCTAAAAAGTGTGGAACACCATACAGTACAGGGATGACCAACATATTGCTCACGGTCTACTAGTCAACCAACAAGTCGTGAAAGATAGCTTGCGGTGGTCTGTGTGACGCTGTCTTTATTGATTATTGCAAGGATGCAAATAAGCAACAAAATGTTACTCGTCCAAGAAAAAGGCTACTAGCCCACATCCTACAACAGAAACCATTTACTTACCTTCGGTATGGTATTAAATACTCGCCCGCACCGACGAACCACTCGCCGCGAGTGGGCGAGCGGTTATTTGCATACCTGAATTATTGTTATTGCTTTATGATTCTTTCTAGGAGACTAGTTGACAGAAAAATAGACTATCAGTGATTTCTGAAATTAAAAATAGTTCTCAAACCTGAAAAGGTTGGCTAGTCCTTCCATTGTAAAATCGGATCGGTGGTTTAAAAACAACCATGGAAACAAAGGCTATGGTGTGAGGTACCTATCTTGAAAGCCACCATATTGGGTTCAGGTCAAAAGTCTTTACTAGAAACCGTATGTGGGATACAATTTTCCAGTTGCACGTGCTCACAAAAATATATAAATGTAATTAATTATTTTATGCCACATTTATTCATGGCGTTATTATAACTGTTTGAAAGCAATAGCAATATTGTTTATAATTTCGTTATGAAAAAGAAAAAAAAAAAGAATAATTACACCGGAGTCTTTCTGAGAGTACAAGTAGCCAGAAAATGGAATTACGCCCTATAATTCCCGATTAAGAAATGCTATCGAAGTCCAATATGGCAGTTTTAAGATATTGCAGAAATACTTATTTTTCTCCATGTTTGTCTTCTTTCACTTAGCACACCCATCCGTTTTGATACCACATTTACTACATTGTTTTCAATTTTATTAGGGTGTTTTCCACGCTTTTGGACCTCGCACATTTTTTTGCGTTATATGAGGGTGTTTCCAAAAGTTTTTGGTCTTACGCTGAAATAATAAGCCAGTAGTGCCACATCTTATGTCCACTAGTGCAATCTATGGACGAAATAATGTATCGGGTTCAATTATCTAGCTGCGTCAGTTCGTCGGAGGCTGGCGCTGTGCGTTGAACGCTCATACTACATGACAATGCTGCAGTGCACACGGCTGTTGTTATCAAAAGTGTAGTACTAAATTTGGGTTATAGATTGGGTTCACTGCAGCGTTGGCAAGAACAGCTGGAGCATTGTCACGCAGTATCTAAGCTCAGCGCACAGCAATTGATTGAAATTACTGCCACCGACAAACTGATGCAGCTAGACAGTTGAAACTAATACATTATTTCGTCCATAGATGGCATTACATGCATGAACGACTTATAACAGTGGCGTGATATTTCCATGTCAGACCAGAAACTTCTGGAAATATCCTCGTAGATTAACACAGTGGACTGTTGTTGAGCGTTAAAGATTTGAAGCAAAGCTATTATCAATAATGGAATGAGATAACCAGATATATATATCCTGTGCTATAAGGAGCAAACACGGTCATTGTCCAAGCTAAAAAAGAAATAAAAGTGTATTATATTATCTATGTTACGTTAGACACTTCGTGGACATCAAGATAATACATGTTATATTAAGTTCCCTCGTAGGACGATGTAAGAAATATATGTTGTCATAAAATGGTAAACAATTCCTGGGAATAGCCGTTTCCACTGGATTATACAACAGAAATACACATACATACATGTATGTATGGATGTGATTATGGGTCCATTCTCAACGTGGGAATGTTTATTCTGTGTGGAAGGGGGGTTGATGCAGCGAATCGCAGTTCGCAATTACTTACCTGCGAGTGGTCACAGCTCAAGTTTCTTTCTTTTTTTAAAGCATATGAATGTTGTATCTCTGTTCATCATTTATTGAGCGTGAATTATGGTTCTCTTCGTCTTGAATGTCTCTTTTAATGTTCTACAATCATAAACGTTATTCATCAGTTTTTATTGCATCTTTCTTGTAATAATAATAATAAAAATTATTATTATTATTATTATTATTATTATTATTATTATTATTATTATTATTATTATTATTATTATTATTATTATTATTATTATTATTATTATTATTATTATTATTATTATAACGCAGATCCATGTGGATGTGGATGTCCACACCAATATGGGTTTCTGCAGATATTTCCTTTCCCCATTGCGGTCAGCAGATAAAATTGTGGATATACGTCTGAAAATATACTTTGTGATTACTCTTCGAAACACTATTAGTTATATTGACTTCTACTAAACTTTAATTATCCGTTTAGGACATTTGGAATGTTCAGAGCACAAGGAAATTAAGTCCAATTACCAAAATTGCTGGAAAAAGAGTGATGAAGTTTTTACGGTACACTTAAGTTAAAATAATTTTTTCTTTACATAATATGAGTTTGAACATGAGTGTTTTAAGATCTAAAATGAGTTTCAGATAGAGATCTTAAAGATGAAATATGTCCAAAGTTTACTGAACGCGATATATAATCCATTAACAAATGGCAGTCGTTTCAGTCTGTGTGACAGCAATCGTAATAATAAAAAGTCACACTAATACATGTCGCTAACTGTGCTATCGTTTGCTTGCCTGATGGTAATAGATGTCGCTGTGTTATCGCTTGCCTGCCTGATGGTTATAGATGTCGCTAACTATGCTATCGCTTGCCTTTCTGATGGTAATAGATGTCGCTGTGTTATCGCTTGCCTGCCTGATGGTAATAGATGTCGCTGTGTTGTCGTTTGCCTGCTGATGGTTATAGATGTCGCTAACTGTGCTATCGCTTGCCTGCCTTACGGTAATAGATGTCGCTGTGTTATCGCTTGCCTTTCTGATGATAATAGATGTCGCTGTGTTATCGCTTGCCTGCCTGATGGTTATAGATGTCGCTGTGTTATCGCTTGCCTGCCTGATGGTTATAGATGTCGTTGTGTTATCGCTTGCCTGCCTGATGGTTATAGATGTCACTAACTGTGCTATCACTTGCCTGCCAGGTGGTAATAGATGTCGCTGTGTTATCGCTTGCCTGCCTGATCCTGCCTGACGGTAATAGATGTCGTTGTGTTATCGCTTGCCTGCCTGATGGTTATCGGTGCATCCAAGGGACACACGCATGCAAACTACTAGACCAGTGGTTCTCAACCTAATTCCTATCACGAACCCCATTTTATCACATCTTGCCAACGGCCCCCTTATAATTTTACGTTAGTAAAAAGCTTGTGTGGGATTTTTTAATACACCTATTGTAAAGATCTCATGATATCCGTATATTTCTATAATACTAGAATCCATTTCTTCTATATAGTGAATACATTAACTTTCATAATAGCGAACGGGTCAGTTGAAAATGACTTGGTAATGTGCGTCACGAAGAATGAAGCGGACATTGTCACACTAGTGAAATCACACCATGCTCAGGTATCTCATTTGCTTTAAATTTTAATTGTATTTCAATATTCAGGTTCTGTAGCATTTGTATTTTTCTAGCAGTTCTCATTAGTTTCATATCATACCTCTTTCATTTAAATTGACTTTTAAACATCTCTGCACCTATTGAAAATGTCTCATAGACCTATTTTTTTGTTGTTCTTAACAGTGTGTATAAAAATAAAAATATGCCTATCAGAATAATTTCAAAACAAGAATTTTGGGAATTATAAAAAAAATGCATCAAATGATTAATCTTGGCCAATAATAATTAGTTTTTGGATCAGAGGTTACAAAATTTTTGAACGGCCACTAAATTAAGTTTTCGTATTTTTTACGGACTAAGCACACCATACTGAGTTAAGTGATAGTTTGGGTTTGGCCATACTATATGTAGTTCTCCAGATATAAGGTGTACAAGAAAATGTTTGATTGAAATATAGGGCCTATTGGAGTTTTTGATTCAGGCACCACAAAATTTTTGAACGGCCACTAAATCGAGTTTTCGTATTTTTCACGGAATAAGCACATCATACTGACAAGGGAACATTCCGATTTGATGAATTCAATTACTGAAAATGATTGCTAGCACAGGATTCAGCACCAAAAGAAACAGAGAAAAAGAGAGTGTTTAGTGGAAGACCGTATACAGGGTGGGAGATAAATGAGAGGAAAGTGCAAAGACAGAAAATAGAAAATGTCCAGAAATGCCATGTTATTTTTTTTATATACGAATAGAGAGATTGAAGTCAAATGTTGGATATGAGGAATGCATGTCGAACTGTACTGAATAGACGTAATGTGAATCATGGGGAACATCTGAAAAGCCGCCATGTTGGAATTAGCGCAAGAAGAATACATGGGAAAGGGGTCATACGTCATATAGCTCTTGACGCACACCGTCTATTGAAATCAATAGTGGCCAATACAGTTTGAGACCTCTGTGAGACGAGGCGTTCCACTATGGCAATGTAGCAATACTGTCGTAAAGGTAGCGTGAATGAGGAACGACCACAGACGTGAATGAGGACACTTTCCAATCAACCCAATATTAGTTCATATGCTGTTAAAAGTGCAAATGTGACCAAGGACAATTTGAAAGAGTTCATAACTGACATGTTCTGGCCTTCTATAGAGCAGATAAAACTGTTGGTCCTCGCTGATTCATGGAGAACCAATAAAGATGAAGAGTTGGTGCAGAAAGCGGACAATGTTGAACTTACCCGACTCCTTATCTCTGATTGCTGCACGTCACTCGTACAACCGTTGGATATGTTCTTCTTCCGTCCGTATAAGAATTTCGTTAAATATTTAACAGACACCGTTTTTCTGTCATTGCGTCATGTCCGTCAAAACATGACAACGGGACAACTTCATTAACTTGCATTCACGTACCCACTTCCAGTTTACAGCACCAAGGTTCCAAGCCATGATTAGATATATTTTCTACAAAGCTGGACATTTGCAAACAGCAGCTGGCGCATTCATGACACTTGTTCACTACTGCTTCAATTTCAATACCAGCAACAGCTGCGAGGAGCCCGATTGTCCATCCTTTATCGTGTTTCAAATGTACCCACTGTTGTCTCCATTTTTGTATCAACCACACAATTATTGTTAAGGCCCATAACAATTACTAATTAACAGAGGTCTCAAACTGTATTGGCCACTATTGATTTCAATAGACGATGTGCGTCAAGAGCTATATGCCATATTACTGCTTTCCCGTGTATTCTTCTTGCGCTAATTCCAACATGGCGGCTTTTCAGATGTGCCCCATGATTCACATTACGTCTGTCCAGTACAGTTCGACATGCATTCCTCATATCCAACGTTTGACCTCCATCTCTCTACTCGCTTAAAAAAATTAATATGGCATTTCTAGACATTTTCTACTTTCTGTCTTCGCACTTTCCTCTCATTTATCTCCCACCCTGTATACAGTCTGCCACTAAACACCCTCTTTTTCTCTGTTTCTTTTGGTGCTGAATCCAGTGTTAGCAATCATTTTCAGTAATTGAATTCACCAAATCGGAATGTTCCCTTATGAGTTAAGTGATAGTTTGGGTTTGGCTACATTATATGTAGTTCTCCAGATATAAGGTCAACAAGAATTTTTTTTGCCTGAAATATATTGGATCTTTTGATATTGAATTTAAAAATATGTTCCGGTATTAGGTTCTAGTTATACTTATTTCTTCTGCTTATCTTCGCGACCCCCATGAAACTCTCTCGCGAACCCCAGGTTGAGAGACTCTATACTTGACTAACGGAAAGGGTTAGGCTATAAATGTGGAACAAGCATCTGAATAAATAACCAAATAAATATTTGACTGTGTTACTAAGAACTGATGTCATGAAAAACAAAAATCACGATGCTGCTCGGTAATCGAACTTTCTACCAGCCACTGTCAGATACAGTAGCTGAAAATGTCATTTGTCTTGAAGGCCGTAAACAGCATTTGAAACGTAATAAACAAAACATTGTATAATTTAAGCAAATGCTAATTAGACAGTACTTTTGGCTGCCGTGAAACTCATTGCACCACTTATGTAAAAGAGCTCTAGAAATGACGAGACAAAAGTGAATCGAATTACTTGCCCCACTGCTTTCCCGTAACATGGCCGCTGAGCATATTTATTATAATCGAGGCAGACAAAATAAAACGTTCGCCGAAGGGATCTGTGGAGGACCAATTTCACCTAAATTAAGGACATTTCACTTCCAAGATACCAGGCAGCATACGAGAATGGTTTAATGTATTGCGTAGACGCCATGAAGTCAAAGTAGGGAAAAGACCAAAAAAATGTTTTCTTCCTCAAAGAAGAAAGCAAAGCGAGGAACCGGTCTGTCGTTTGAAATGAAAAACTGCGTTGGATGATCATCTCAGGTGACCTGGTTAAGGGATCCTCATGTTTTACTCTTAGCCGCGAGCTGTGTAACTAACTTCACCTGACCAACATTGTCGTTTACGTGGTTTTCGCCAAAGCCTACCATCTTCCAAGGACTGGAAAAAAAAAACTCCATTTGTGTGTCATGTTTGTATAGCAGAGTGTTGTGTTATTACAGGGAAGTTTGTGTGTTTGTAATATGTGTGCACGCGTGAAGTCGCTTCGTTTCTTGTCAAATTTTTTTACGGTGTGGAACAACCACGAAAATGGATTTCAATTCGAATTCTTTTCGCTTTGTCAGAAACGATATTTATTCTAAATTCGTGTGTTTTAACCACTTTTAGTGATTGAGTGTGTTCAAGGATCATTCTTAAGTAGGACCAGCATTCAAGTGTGAAAGTGAAGAATTTATTATTAGCAAAATATCGTAGCTATAGTGAATGAGTGTATTTGTCTCCTGATACTTGTGTTTCGACGTCAAAAGTGAATTACGATTTATTTTATTAAATTGGAAATAATAAATATATAATCTTAATAGTGCTTAATTCTGCTATTCAAATTTTGTGCGAAATTGTGGTGATAATACGACGAATGACTAAAGAGGGGTACGAAGTTGTTAACACTTTCAGTAAATTTAATGTTTTAAATTGAGAAGAAACAAAATGATGGCGAAACTATATTTTGAAGCATTTAAATGTGCGCAGAATGCATAAAAAAGGAATAATAGAACTGGTTTTTGAAAGTTTTGTTTAATTATCAAAAAAGCAATTAATTACAGAGAAGTTAAAATAATAATACATAAGTACTAATTACTAACCAAACTTTGTTTACAAACAATTTACGATAAAGTCTGTTTATAAGCTTAAATGCACTCTGTGGTAGCATATACAATTCTAAATTTAAAGTCTTTCAACTAATGACCCAAAATTAATTGTTTTAAACTGTTTTCTAAATATTTTTTTTTTTAATTAAAAAGCAATACATTGAGGTTCACTTTGTGTTGCAGAGGAAGTAACTAGAATACTCAAACAGATAACATTTTTAAAAATGAAAAACAAAAACAAGTGAAATAATACACAAAGACCATTCATTGCATCGCTATGTGTAAATGCCCAAAAAATCAGAAACTTCTCATACTCACGTTTTTTGTTACATATCTATATAATTTGAAATATTAATTTACCGTCGGTCTTGAGGATTTTTTGTCCCAAACTGCTTATTTCGCAATTTCGTTTGTCACTAGATTCATAACTTGAGTTTGCACTTTTAAAATACATTTTAAAGATATTTTATGGCACAAATAATGCACTTTTAGAATACATTATTTCTTCATTTTCTTTCTTTAGTAATCGTGCCATCTACACACTTTCAATTATTCAAAACGTAAAACGAACATTACAATGATAATAATTACTTTAACGCCAGTTCCTCGTAGTGCACGGAGCACATTGTGTCCTGTACCCTTCGTTTAGATCATAAAAATGCATGCAATGGTTTTTAAAAGTAACTCCAGTACTATTAAAAATAGTGTTCTAGAACCAGTGTTAAGTGCAATTTTCAAAGTGTAAATGCAAGAGGGAACATGAGTTCGAAATCAAAGCCAACAACACCAGGAGCTGTAGGACACGTGGTTATATTTAAGGTAAGTGTACACCGTCAAACATTTTCTTCTATCACTGGCTATACAGACGGCATAACCGTCTGCGGCCCGCATCCACGGATGGGAATGAAAGGCATGTGAAAAAAAAAACAAAAACATCTGTGCACGAATGTCTTTTCTTTAAACATCGTTTTTAGGTATCACCATGTCAGTGCCCCCCCCCCCTTGGAAAATTCAGCGCCTGGGACGAAAGTATAGGACAGCATCCCCGTACGTATGAGTGAGCTCGACAATCCAGTTGCGAAGCGCCACCATGGTTGGCGTGAACGTAAGAACATTTTCAAAAATAAACCCTGAATTTCCTTGTTTTTGAGTACTTTTTTATTACTTTTTCCTTCCATTTTATCTTTTGCCTCCAAAATTTTGCGCCCATTACTTCGGCGCCCGGATCCGTTCCCCGCTCGCCACCCGCAGCACGGCACTGCACCATGTGAAGGCTTACGTTTGAAATATTTAATTGTTAAGTATTACGTGTCTCATATATGTATACAGAGGACAATATTGCGAACCAATTGCTTTGATTACAAGTGGTGACGTGAGACAAACACCATTATTGTCAATGACATAGCTTGTATGTGAGTAAGAATTTCATGATAAAATGGATAGACCGTAAGTTGAATCTATTGTAATTTGTGGGAGACCAGTGGTTTACACATTTTAAACCACTTGGAGCTCGATGTGCAGAGACACACACAGGGATTGCTCCTAGGGGGCCCGGACCTCTTCCGAAATCCCAAATTTTCTGTAAATTTAATCTAATTTTACGGGTGATTTTTCAAATTTTAGTGTAATTTATCCTCTTATTGAATTTTGAGCCCCCGAAAGTTTTATACCCCTCCCGAAATAAATTTATCTTTACAGTTCCTATCGATATTTAATATATTAATCATGGAATCAAACATTAAACCATCCAGGTGGCTGAAGACGTAATTCCCCTGTATTTAAATATTAAAAATTATATATATTATTAAAAGGAAGTCACGCATTGCAATCCAAAGTACATATTTCATTAATATTCGATTGGTGTACACAGTATTCCTTGCAGGGTGAAATTCCCAGACATGCCATCAACCGAATTTTGAGATATGCTCTGACTTTATGATTGGTCCAACGTAGGCAAATGATAAGCCTTGATAGCAGTGAACACGAAGTCATTTGGCGCAATGTCGGAAGTGTTAAGGATCGTCAGCAGCACGGTCTCTTATACTCGGGAAAACACATGCTGGGATGTTTTCTTTCACGCTTATAAGTGGAGAAAACGTGAAATATACCATGACGAAATACATCGTATCATACTTTATTCCGAACATACACATACATACACAAACACAAAAAGATGGAGCTGCCGGTTCTTAACACTTCCGACTCCACACCAAAGGATTGGGTGTCGATTGTTGTCAAGGCTGATCTCCTGCCTACTTTGGACCCTCCTCGAAATCAGGATATATCCGGAAACTCTATTGAGAGCATATCTGAGAATTACACCCTGTAGAGAATGCTCTGTACACTTATTGAAAATTAATGAAAGATGCACTTTTGGATTGTGTATACTTGGCTTCCTTTACGCTGATAAGGACCACCAGCCACAGTTTCTGGAATTTGAAATACGGCCTGTTGAAATTTGGCTTTTTTGCGATTTTTTACAGCCCTAGCTCTGAAACTAAGCACTTTTCGCCATCTTTCCTACAGAATTTCTATACTCTATATGTATATTGAAAGGAATTATTTTGTGTGGCAATTTTTTACTGTGTTTCGATTTTACTCTTCAAATCGCACAAATAAATTGAACAATCGTATACAATAACAAAACAAAACGGGAAATGAACTTGTCTACTGATTTATGGCTCTTATATTCTTTAACTCTGTAAACGTGGTGCAGAAAATCCCGCTGAACATTCCCTTCACCCAATAATACCACGCAGACACAACAGCAATGACTCTATAAATCACATGAAGTTTATAACTATTTAGAAAAGAGTACTTGAAATAATTATAAAAAGTTAAGAATACTCTATTATTATAACAATTAATTTATGAGTACCTTGCGTTTGTTTTCTTCTCGAGGTTGGGATCGCAGCGCATTATCGACAAGTGCTGTAGGAGCTGCATAGACCACTGGTTCTCAACCTTTTTTTTGTGATTAGCCTTAGTGCCCCTCGTTGTTTTAATCCAATCCACCCACGCACAAGGATGTATTCACGACTTGGACGAACCAGTCGAAGAAAAAGAAAAGTAATGCGTAGTGAAAGGGAATATTGTTTCTATACATTTTTTCTTACATTAGCCATCTTTTCCATGACAATTTCCTTACATTCGTTCCATCCCCTAAATAATCTCTCGCTCCTTTTTTCTTCGACACTACAAAATGTTTGGAAACGACTTTAAGACACATTTAGGACACTTTACACATTATCGACTCTCTTTGAACACCCCCGGATGACGCATATTCACTTTGTTTTAGATATAGTTTTCTCCAAGTATGTCCCAAATGTGTTTGCAGAATGTGACATAACTTTGTTTTCGAACTGTTTGCCGAGAAGTCTTTTAAGAGGCCTCATCACTGCGAAATTAAAGTACCGCTAATTTTACAGTAATTATACGATATCTTCAAATAGATAAAAGATAATCGAAAAGTGGAACAAGACCTCCCTAGACAATATTATTTTGCGTGAGATGTCGTTATCACGACTCATTTATCTGCTTTCGATTTCCAACCATTTAGAAAATCAGCATTTATTTGCGCGTTTCTAAATAACTGCAAACGGAAAGCTACTAGGTGACTCGTGATAACGGTACATCATGCAAAATAATATTGTCTAGGGAGGTCTTGATCCAATTTTTGATTATTTTTTTTTATCTATTTGAAGATATCACATAATTACTGTAAAATTAGCGGTATTTTAATTTCGCAGTGATAGGGACTCTTAAATATGTCGCACTAGGCACTGTTTTTAGGAAGTAACGCTGTTTGGACACGCGAAGCACACTATTTAAACATTATTTTATTATTTTTCTGTTCACAAACTGTTCTATAAGTGTTTAAATGGTGTTTTATTTTTTCAGTGCAGCGCCACCTTTGGAAAAGAGAATGCCCCTTGAGGGGCATTAATGCCTATGTTGAGAACTACTGGTGTAGGCAATTTACATCCGTAGAACTGTGAAATGTGAATAATGGTCCACCTTATAGAACGATAGCAAATCTACTGTTACATTTTTTTTAAAAGAAAATAACTGATGTCGGTAAGGAAAGTTGCAAATAGGTAGTGCATTTTCAGGACTTAATAGGGCTGGTTGGACACTTTTAAGACCTTAGTAAATTTTTAAGGGTATTCAGTACTTTTTTCTTGTACATACACACACACACACACACATATATATATATATATATATATATATATATATATATATATATATATATATATATATATATATATATATACAACGGAATCAGTGGCGCAGGCAAGGGGGTGGCCCTACTCAAGTAACCCTTGTACAGTGATATCGAAAATTGATTCTCCTCACATCCGAAAAGAAAAAGAAAAGCAAAGAAACAAAGAAAGAGAAAGAAAAAGAAACGAAATCTTTCAGTTTAACGTCCTCGATTATCCTCTTTAAGCTAAGGAAGGCGGGTGATTAAAGCAAGTGGGTGATAATGGAAAAAAATTGATGGAATGAAAATGTGGGAGGAAACGGTAGTACTCCGAGCAAAACTACAGACACAATGGTGTCCACCATAAACTTAATTGGCCGGGGATCGAACCAAGGACTCCATGCACCAAGGGTAAGCGCACTACCACTGAGCCACCGTGCCCCTGCTCAAATGCACTACGTTCCATTTGTGATATTTGACGTGACATCGATTTTTAAAATTTACAACAAAAAAGGAAAGAATTGCACAGTCAAATGTCCGAAAAACTTACTCTGCATAAAATTTACTAAGTAGCTTTGATCCCCTATAAAATTTCAACAAGTTAATTACACTATATTTTTATCTTTTAAAGCCCTTTCTCATTAGGAGCTCGAATAGAAATAATTAAAGAATAAAGCGATGCGAAGCGATGAAGAAGTTTTTTTTTTTTTTTTTTTCAAAAATAATATTACTGAGTTTCTGTTTAGTTGAATTATTAAAACCTTCGTTGTGCGTAGTCGTCGATTTTATAGTCGAGGGGAGCATTAAAAATTTCCGTTGTGTACCTAGCATGATGTAGCAATTAGGGAGCTGAGCTACTTGAATTATGATATAGCGAACTCCGGTCCAGTAAGCTACTGTAGAAGGCTTGAAGTCGGTGTGCTGACCACACATTGCCTGGTTCAATTTCTGTCTTCTGGCTGGCTTTAGGCCTTCATCGGTTGTTGCACCCGAGAGAGTTTACTTTAGTATTTATTTCTGTTAACAGTAGCAGACAGGGCCGGATTTAGAGGGGGTGCACCGGTGCACGTGCACCCCATTTCGTTGTAAATATACACTATCTAAAATGAGAAGCTAGTACTGAAAAAAAGCAACACTTTCCGAAACTTTCAATATAGGGCTTAAAGGAAAGAGGGGTTTCGCAAAAGCAATAGTTTAAGTCGATTTTCTGAAGGTTGAAGGAAAAGGATTCACCAGGCAAAGCAATATAACATTTGTCAACTAGGGAAGGAAACAGAAGCCAGGAAGAGAGAACAATTTTTCCTGCATATCACTTGCGACCCTCTTTAAAATACCCCCCCCCCACGTTCTATGTATCAAATGTAAAGAATATTATCACATGTCACTTTGAAGAGTTTCAATGAGACTGGTTATATTGGTAGTTATGGTGCACCCCCTCAGAAAATCCTGGATCCGATCCTGGTAGCAGATCCAGAAAATTCATTGGGGGGGGGGGGGAGAGGAGATCACTATGATGATGAACGTCAAAAAGTCCGGGTGCTAGATCGCCATGGCGACTAGAAATACGAGTCTGACATCTAGATAATTTATAAGCAAAATATTTAGGCTTATGTATTACCTATACCAGTAATCTGCTGAAGTGTCTAATGAAGATAACGTTAAGTTGTCGAAACCATTACACTGTAGTTTAGTTTTAATACATAAGTTAAATACGATCAGAAGTGTTAATTATTCCTTTAGTGAGTTCCAGAGTCGTGATGGAGACGGTTGCGTGATTAATTAATTCAACTCAATTTAGTTGAGTTGACACCTAGTCTTCCCTTCCAAGCGCTGCTATTGGCTGAAGGAATTCCACTCTCTTTCGCTAAGGCTTCCACTCGCTTAGCAACAACTTATTGGCTTAACGCGTGGGTGTGTCCAGGATGTGAGCTTTAGTTCGCATTTTTGCCACGGCTCAAGACATTTTGGCAGCACTATAATAATAGCAATAATATATATATATATATATATATATATATATATATATATATATATATATATATATATATATATATATATATATATATATATATATATATATATATATAATAAACTTATCTAGTAATCTCCAGTTTCGAATTTCAAATCAGCGTCACTGTCGCCACTATTTTTTAACAATCCTTATTAACATTACTTTGAACAACAACAATATTTTCACCTCCTTGTAAACGTAACTGAATATAAAGAATGGATGCAGGGTTGCCAATTCTCAAATCGTTATTGATTTATTTTACCTGGAAGACTGTTAAAAACCTCAGTATGTCTGTTTTATAATTGTTTAATGCACATCTACAATTTATTTGCACATTAAAAACAAAAAAAAAAGTTTTTCGTTCTAAAATTACCGTACTTTCACCTAGGTACTATCGCATGGGAATTATGTATATAGAATTAAGACTTAAATTATCGTATATTACAGTTAATAATCGTATGGTTGGCAAGCCTGGTGAGGGCTCTACCATTGAACCACCGTGTCATTAATTTTCAATATTGAATCATTGAGTTCGAAAACCGATCATCTCCATCGAAGCTAATTTGAGAGAAGTGACAAACAAAACTAAATTAGTCAATATGTATCTGACATACAGGGCTATTTTCATTTTTGGACAGTAGAAAAATGTCAGTTCTACGGTCCGAAAATGAGAACAGCTCCATATGTCAGATACATATTTCCTAATTTAATTTTGTTTGGCACTCCTCTCAAATTAGCTTCGATGGAGATGACCGGTTTTCGAACTCAACGATTCAATTGTAGTAAATACCGTCATATCAAAAACGTAGACTCAACTCAACTAAATACACTACTTAAATATATACATGCATAGGTGATATTTACTGCATTTAAATGGTTATATTTAAAAATAAATAAATTGGGAAACCTACCGCCAATTCGTAAATATGCATAATAATAAAACCCTGTTGTTCCAGAGCGTATTAAGCAGCGTATTTCTGTTTCTATTTTCTATTGTAACATTTGATAGAAAACAGTTCTATTTTTATAAAATCAATAACAATTAATTTATTTCTCAGTACGTAAGCATTTAGCCTTTTTTTTCTTAAATTCATTTTAAGCTGTTGGTCCTTGAAATATCTGTTTATCGAAGAATAAACGAAAACTTTGTATTTCTCTCGTAAATCCTCTGTGTTCCTAATAACCTTTGCTATTGTGTAGGTATAATGCATCGGCATCAATTTGGCAACAATGCAGAAGGGGAAACCCGTCTGCGAGAGAGAGATTTTTGCTCTATATCCATAGTTGATTTCCGAGCGACCCCGCCACCTGGTTTTTACCTTTTGGAAAGTGGCCAATTATCCGAGCTTAAAACTAGGTAGAGATGTCAAAAGGGGGGCAAGGTCATGTCGCTTCGATTCGTGGCATGGAAATCCTCAAACTCTTCATTCCTCTCGTTTAAACATATAATTTCTAGCAAAATTTATTATTTTTTCCCAGGGAACAATAAAATGTTTTGCAATTTTTTTTCAGTACCACAGCTCACATGAGAAATGTTGGCCATTTTGCCGTTAGTAAATATATACATGCAATAAATATACATAGTTAGTTTTGTGTACATACTCCATGTGCAGCAGGCCGCAATTCAACTTTTGGTCGGTGTTAATATGGTTTGGATCCCTCAGTAACTGGAAGATCTATTGTTCATATGCAATCGGTTTTCCAAAACAGATGTTAAACAAACAAACAAATAATTAAAAAAAACTATGCATATTATGAAAACGGGAATTAAGTTAATGGTGCTGTTATTTTTATTTTGATTTAATTCTAGTGTCCTTTTCAGCAGCGAGACTGTATGCGACTTAAACCTACAGCTTAACATGAGACCCGAATCATATGAGCACTCGCCGAGAATCAAACCCCGATCTTCCAAGCCAGAAATCGCGTACGCTAACCGTTTAGATACGAGCGAGCTTTTCATTCAGTTCAAGATTTCTATTCTTATTTTTGACTAATTTCAACCCTTGAGGAATTAAACACATTTTTCCTAGTTGACTCAGTAGTAGAGCGTTCACCTCTGGTGCATAGGATCCTTGGTTCGATCACAGCTGGCGCTAAGTAAGCTTTGTGGCGGACAAACACCGTGTACTTGGGTTTTCTCTATGGGTTCTTCCGTTTCCTACCACTTTCTTCATTCCACCTGTCTCCTTTTGCCTAGCCGGCATAAGCGTCGGACATAAAACTTTAAAAAAATCATTTCATTTTTTAAACACTTTTTCGAACAATCTCAGTAGAAAGTAGACGTGAAAGCAGTGAATTAGTTCAAATCTTTCTCTCTCACTATATATATATATATATATATATATATATATATATATAGTTCCTTTGAGGATAGAGAACTTGAGCGCGAGTACCTTTAAGGATACTGAGCTTGAGCACATCTTCCTTGTAAGATAGTAAGGTTGAGCGCAAATACCTTTCAGAATAGTGAGCTTAAGCGGGAGTCCCTTTGAGGATAGTGAACTTAAGTGCGAGTCTTATTAAGGATAGTAAGCTTGAACGCGTCTTCCTTTGAGGACAGTGAGTCGTAGAGCCCAAGTGAGTCCTAAAAATGACCAACAATAACAAAATGGGCAACTAGACATCCGCCTTACTGATTACGTCCTCAGTCTGAGACAATGTCGGACAAAGCTTATGTTGAAAGTAATCATTCATTCCATATTTAGTCTAGTTGGATTGAAGAAGCTTCTTGGATAAATCTATCAGGATGGCAGGCCGCGAAAATTAAACTCAAATCTCTCGATTGTGAGGCAAAATCACTAAGCAACCATATGACTTCCTTTGCTGGGATAGTGTGTGTACCTTTGGCGCATCATGTCTTGCGTTCGATTCCTGGTGGAAGAACATTAAACCAAGTGCAGTGCTTCAATTCTTACTTTTAACTGAAGATTTCTTCTTTGTCTCCAATGCTCTGTTTCTGGGTTGTCTCGAGTTTCGTCACGAAAATTCATGCTCGTCTTGTCTCGTGTGTAGGCCTAAGTCTGAACTAAGGTTTAATTTCTGAATATTCTCGATTCGGTAAGTCTCGTGATAAGTTTTTTTTAAAAAAAAAAAAAAAAAAAAGGAGACAACAGTTGAGACTGTGCCATCTCGAAGTTGTCGTGAAAATGATGTCTCGCATGGAAAACTATTGGTTTCTATTGCAAGAGTTCTGTTTCCACTCATGTGTACTAGAGTTACCTATGATACAAGTGTTGACACTGTCTCGTCTCGAAAAAGTGTCGTGAAAATGATGTCTTGTCTCTGAAAGTGCATCTGTTTCTATTGCGAGAGCCCTGCCTGTCTCGAAAAGTTATCGTGAAAGTGATGTATCGCCTCTGAAACTATATCTGTTTCTACTGGAAGAGCTCTGCCTGTCTCGAAAAGGTCTGAAAGTAATTTCTCGTCTCGGAAAGTAACTCTTTCTATTGGAAGAGCTCGGTCTCGTCTCATGTCATATCACCAAAATTAGTTTCTGCCTCGTGTTATGGGTAATTCGATGTAGAATTAATGTTTTAAACTTCTTGAGGAAGCTTCATATTCCCGTTTTCCCTCAGTTGTTACTTAGAAAACACTATCTAAAATAATGTGATTCTTGTGTACGGTGAGAAAACTTATAAGACTTCTTTCAGAGTTCTCGGATCGTAGTAATAATGTATAAAAACTGCAGGTAGATGAAAAGAAGCCAAAATTAAATTTGGTTAATGGTGAAGTGAATGAATATTGAGAAAAATATCATCAATCAATATTGATCAAACTTCAGCTAAAATTATACTTAAATTAAGGAACAAACTTAGAGGTGATGCGACGAACTCATGGTACGTAGCTGTGTGAGATTTTTAGGTGTTGACTGTTATTATCAACTATATAAATGAGGAGAAAGCATGACAATGAAACAGTGTTGGCAGATGGTTTTCTGATCATAAATTACCTAGACTTTTTGGAATTGACCTTGTTGTCATCATCGCTTTTCCCTAGCGGAGATAATTAGAAGTTACACGCAACTCAAGAACTTTTGTTTCAATCAACTGACAACTGCTACACGTATGATATTGATGCATATTTGATCATCGAAGACCCTTTTAGTAAAACGTCTAATTAGTGGTAAACGTACCGTTAATGCACCATTGTGAAAGGGTTTAAATTGCTATTGGTATTAAAATAAGTAATTATTCATGTTGCAATCAGTTGCATCTATTTAAGAAAACAAATTTAGAAAATTGTTATTTTACAGTGATCTTATGTCAATGTATTTGACAGTGCCTCACCCTAATTTTACTTGAAATTGTATTTTATTTATTATATTAACACACATCGACGGCTTAGTGTCATAGGAACGTATCTACAAAATGTTAGATTTTCAGAATCGTGATTTTTTTTTTTTTTTTTTTTTGTATTTGATTTAACTTTTTGATAATACAAAATGCTCTTTATTTGATCAACCATTTCTTACAAGGAAGTTTGACTTATAATCATTTCACAGAAAGAAACGTTCGTGCTCTGATAGTGTCAGAAATGTTCGTATCTCAAAAAAACAATTTTTGTGGATACGTTCTTTTGACACTAAGCCGTTGATATCCTCGTAATTGTTCATTGTTTTAGCGCAAATCATGATTTAACATTGGTAACAAATTGATATTATTTGCTTGGATTTTCATGATAAATTGAAATTTCAAGACAATATTATGAAAACACTTATCTCTGTAATTCATTGTAATTTGAAAGTTCGATGGTCATTCTTACGTCTTAACGTTTTCAAGGATGAATCCGGAGAATTTCTCGGGGGAGAACTATTCATTTATTCCCGAAAACGTGTGTTATATTTATAATGGGAATCCCGATTATTTGCATTATTGTATATGCACAGAAAATCGGAAAACGCGAATAATTTGCATATTTTGGGGTGACAAATATGGTCATAGCGTACAGTACAAGGCAAAATAGTTAACATTTTTGAAAAGAAAAACGCTGTGAAATCTGTTTCTCTTTTCAAGTTCAAACTTTCTTTCACAACAATACATGTTTCTGCATTTGTTAAAATATCGAGGTAATAATCACCAATTCAAGTAACAATTCAGAAAGCGTGCTTTACACCCGAAAGAAGAATCATAGAGTCTATTATAGTATTTAATTTTTCATTTAGCAATTACACAGTACTTCGTACGTAAATTTGGTGTATGGATTAAGTTTCTAAATGTTATATATGGGATATGTACGAATAATGCGCAAAACCGAATAATCCGAACACGAATAATGTACGTAGTTCATTGTGCTTGTTATAGTGTAATTGCACTTCATACAAATAGCAGTATGAAAGGTTTATGTCCCAGAGGAACGTTGAAGAACATGATACAGAAATGTAGTGAGAAAAATATCATTTCTAAACGCTTGGCCTCTCCGATCACCTGATTTAATCTTATGATTTCCACCTGTAGGGCTATTTGAAAGCAATAGTTTACTGAAGAAAACTGCCAGTCTAAAGAGAAACCTATACAAAGTGGTGTGAAGTGTATCAATGAGTACGCTTCGTACAGTAGATCAGAAACCTGTTCCTCGCTTCCAAAATTCTCTGAACACGGACGAATGACGCAGACGTTGGGTAAACAAAAGCCTATCACAATGTGTACGCTCTAGACCTAATATTAAAATAGTTTCACTTAAATAGCCTATTCATTATTTCTCTTTCCCAATGTTATTACTAGTAATATTCGCATAAATTTCCATGTCTTTCCGATCCCTCTTTGTCAGTCAAGCAGCAAAAGATTAATTGTAATTGTTCTGTACATCATAAATAGAATTACCAATAATTTCATAATAATTCTGGTCTCTGTGTATGAAATTGGTTTCTTTTCTATGATTTATAATTTTCTAAAAATCTATAATTTATAGTTTTATTTGCTTTTTTTTTTACTAGGAACCAATCGTATACAGTCAGCGGCACACCCCCAGGGTGGTCCACCAGATCCAGATTAGGGATGGCCACATTTTCCGGAAAAACGGAAACGGAAAATATATTTTTCGGAAACCGCAAAATTGAAAACGGAAAATTTTCCGGAAAATCGGAAGACAGAAAATTTTCCTGAAAAACGGAAGACGGAAAATTTCCCGGAAAACCGGAAGACGGGAAATTTTTCGGAAAACCGGAAGACGGAAAATTTTCCGGAAAAACGGAAAACGGAAAATGTGATTTTCGGAAACCGGAAAACTTCTTTTCCGGAAATGGCCATCTCTAGTCCAGATACCCCCAAAACTTCCTAACTCAACATACACTTTTACACTTTTTCAATAAAACTATACTTAACAGGAAAATGATTAATGCAGCGTGACAATTTGATCTTACATTTCATCTGTACTCTTTTTCTTATAAAAGAATATGGTTCTACCATTTTTGTTCTGAAAATATAGGTAGAAGTATTTTACAATTACTTATCGTCTTTTCAGGTACAAAAATAATATCCTATCAATACTGAATAAAAGTAGTGGCTTGTAATATTGGACCCCCCACCCCAAACGGTGGACTTCTCCCAACCAAAATGGGTGCGTGATTGCTACAACTAATCCTTCCTGACCCACCATCATTGTGAACAGTGGCGTATTTACGATTTTGTTTGCTAACTTTCCGGGGGAGGCTTTGCCTGGAAATGTCTAAATTCTGCAAGATATTTCACTTAATTTACTATGGTAAGTAAGATTTCGGGAGAGGGGGCTTAAGCCCGGAAGCTCCCCTTAAATACGCCACTGATTGTGAATATGGGATTATAATTGATTTAATTTCAATTTCTACATACGAAAAGTGGAAGCATTGTCTCCCGCAACATATTATGAAAGAAAACTCATTCATATCACTTTACTTCACTGTACATAGAGGTTCTGATTAACATACGAACACAGGGATGAATTTGAATCGGATCGATGCAAAACTACGTGGGCTTACATAAAAGTTACTATTTTTCCTTTCGTAATTGGAAATTCTCAATATCAAATCCCAAGCTTTTACGTAGTTGTATGATTAATATTTGGGTCTTTGACGTGGGAAACTCGAGTTCGAATCTCGGTGAGAGCCATGTGTTTTGAATCCCATGTTAAACTGTAGGTCCACGTTTCATATAGCGCTATTGCTAAAAAAGACGCTAGACTCCAATTCGACCAAACAACCATAAAATTCTACGGCACCCATCTTAGTTATACAACTTCCCCACTCTCACTGGAAGAACGTTGGGATGGTACTTTCAGTCTTTGCTCGGTAAAACATCATTATAACAAGCCTCAATCTTATCTGATACAATATTTAATTTTTAATTGTAAATTTTCACATTTTTCATGACACCAACCACAGCAATATTTACATTGTGTCGATATCCTTCCAAAAGTACCCAACACGAAGACATATCTTACAGAAGTTCTGTGTATGAGGCATGGGTGATTTTATTTTTTACTTTCCTTTTAATTTATTGATACTCCATTTAAATTTGCTTTTTCTTTTCTGCTATGACATTTTATAACAAATATATCACTATATAACTGACACAAAAAAACACACTGGTTCGTAAATAGTAAAATTGACCGACTTTAAATTACTTTGTTAAACCTTTTATTATGTTTTGAAGCTTCGTAAAACGTTAACTCGCATTCAACATAACAGCGAGTCCATTACATTATATTACATTATAACTTGTTTGTTGTTTCTATGACAACCTTCATTGATTGATTGATTGATTGATTGATTTTGAGTTTTACGTCCCGTTCAGCAGCGAGACTATATGAGACGTGGACCTACTGATTAACGTGGAATCCGAACCATATGAGCTCCCGCCGGGAATCGAACCCGGGTCTCCCGCGCCAAAGGCGCGTACGCTAACCGCTTAGCCACGAAGGAGCTCCTACGACAACCTTCAGTTCGTCGTTCTTAGTTACATATAAATATTCAATTATATATATTAAAATATATATAATAATCTTATATTATTTTATCTTTTTCTTCTTCTATAAAATAAACTGGCTTGTACATATTTATAAACCAAATATTACTCGAAGATAAAAGAGAATACAAGTATACAATAAAGAATACAAGTATACAACATACTGTTGTAATTTTGAAGATCTCTTAACAGTAATGACCACTTATCGATACCCAACATTAATCTGGAAAATACTATTACTTTCCTGTATCGATCTGTCGTATTATTTACCTTTACTCGACGGCGGGAAATCCAGAAATAGCAGCCGAGCTCCAGCAAAGGAAAAGCGCCGTTGTCATTCAGTAAATAGAATGTCCCAGGAGCACCGAGAGAAAGAGAGAGAGAGAAAATGTGAACATCTCGAAATTCTTTCTTTATCGGCAGGGACTTTTGCAGTGTATTTCGGGGGGACAAAGGGTGGAAGGTCAAACAGATGTAAGATTGTAAAAATCACCCGTCGATTCAAGAAACGATGGTGTCGTTAATCAAATGGAACAGAATTTTTATCTTCAGCGATTTCCTTCTTTCACCAGGCTTCAGTAAGGTATTCGAGAAGAAATGTATGTTTTGTATGGATGAAAGGAATAGAGGGAGAGAGAGAGAGAAAAAATACTTTGTCGTCTTGTACTTTGGTACATTCACCTTGCATTTCTAAGCTTCAATCAGTTTTATGCCCATGCTTTCAGCTACAGCATTCACATGAAAACATGTAAATTTTTAAACCTTAAATAAATATGTAAATTTTAAGAATTTATGCAATAAATATTATATGATCCTACTCACTCTTAATTAGAAACTTAATGATCTTCATGCAGTCTACTATATTCTTATTACGTTTAATATTAATGGTAAATGGTAAAAATGGTATGAAAATGGGAGAACGAGTTCTTACGTCGTAGGGCATCCACTTGGAAATGAGTTGCACGTATTAACGTTACCTTTACCATTAAACATTTCCAAGTGGATGCCCTACGACGTAATAGCTCGTTTCTTCCATTTTCAGCATACCAAATGAACAGAGGAGGTCTGAAAAATGAAATGAAATGAAATCTTTAAGTTTTACCTCCGACGGTTATGCCGGCTAGATTAAAGGAGACGGTGATGATGAGAAATGAATGAAATAGTGGAATGAAAAAGTGAAAGGAAACGGGAGAACCAAGAAAAAACCTCCGCACACGATGTTTGTCCACTACAAAGGCTACTTGGCACGAGCTGGGATCGAACCAAGGACTCTAGGCACCAGAGCTGAGTGAACGCTCTGTCACTGAGCCACCGCGGCCTAGGAGAGCTGACAACTAACATTGACAAAGTTTGTGTTTACTGGCAATCAAGATAGTTGATGGTCGAGTCCATGTTTTTCCAGGTACACTAATCTTAAAACCATGACTGGCAACATTCTTCTTCACCTTTTCCTGCATCTTTTCTTTGGCTCTTACTGTTTCTCTGAGTATATGGTTTTCCAGTTAGCCTACATAATTCGTGGATCCATAATTATTTATACACTGACAACACTTCTCTATCTGCTTCTCCTCCTTCATCTAACTGTTTCTCTGAGTCAGGTTATGCAGATACACTACTCCATTCGTACATCATAATTTTCGTACACTGGCAACACTTCTCTACACCTGTTTCCTACTCGTCCCCTTCTTTCCTTGACCCTTACTGTTTCTATGTTTCGCTGTTCTGAGCGTCAAATCGTACTTAGACCCTATACTAATCTTAAGTGACTGTTCTACAGGGTTGTTAAGAAGTCACTCCCTATTTTCAAAATGTTATATCGGTCGAAATGTGCCAACTAGGAATAAATCAGCAGAATTGATTGACGTTTACCGTTCCTTTCTAGCAAGTATATGAGACAGGTCGTCTAGCTTAAGAGGCTTCCATTTTTCTTTTGCTTGTTTATTCATAAATTAAAGGAGATAATGAAATGAAACTTACCACAATCATAGATAATGTTATTCTACAACAGAAAATATGAACCTGAAGAAGTTGCCATCCATAGAAATTACAGTGTTGCCAGAATAACAATTTCCCTAAAATCTAAGTTAAGGCAGCGACTAGAGGAACGATCTCAACTGCACTTGGTTACATATTGTGTTGTTTTGGTTTGCTGGGAACTACTTTTTAAATAGCATTATTATTTAGTTTTAATAACTGTATGTTAAAACTATTTTGTTTATTACAAACTAAATACATCCATTATTTAAGGATTCAGTTGGCTAAGGATAGAAGGAGTGGAGAGCTTTTGTGAACGGGACATTGAACCTTCGAGTTCCATAGGCCATAGAGTTAGTTAGTGTAGAGTAGGGTTTCTCAACCTGGATGCCGCGAGAGTGTTTCATGTGGATCACGAAGATAAGCGGAAGAGATAAATATAATTGGAATGTAATAGTAGAAATTATTTTTAAATATTATTTTAAATTTTGTTCTGATAGGCATATTTTTATTTTTATACAAATTGTTAAAAACAACTAAAAATAGGTCCATTAAACATTTTCAACAAGTGCAGAGTTATTTAAAAATCAATTTAAATAAAAGAGGTACGATATGAAACTAATGAGAACTGCGTATTGAAATACCAGAAAAATACAAATTAAAATCTGCATATTGAAATAGAATTAAAATATTGAAAGCTAATGAGTTACCTGAGCATGGTGTCTGATTTTGATTTCACTAGGGCACAATGTCCGGTTCAAACTTCGTGACGCACATTATCAAGTCATTTAAAATACTCTAACTTTTTTTTTTAACAACTGTCCAAGTTTTTAAAACCAAAATTAGAAATCACTTTATTTTTTTATCATATGACCTACAATTGTGGGATTTATGAAATTTTTAAAATTTTCAAACGCCCTTCATTTTGAAACAGTATGACGGATCGGATTCGATATTTGCAATATGAATGAACTGACCAAATTTGGTTTTAATCCATTCGCTTTTAGGGAAGTTACTGTATCCACTATATACAAGAAATGGATTCTACTATTATAAAATAGAAATACATGGATATTGTGAGATCTCCGCAATAGGTATATTAAAAATCCCAATAAAATTATTGCAAATCAGAAATTATATGGGGGTCGCTGACAACAGGATGTGATAGAATGGGGTCGTGGTAGGAATTAGGTTGATAACCACTAGTGTAGAAAATATCTTGCAAAACCTAAGGGGCAGGGGGATGGGAATTCGAGACATGACTATTGCCATTCCATTTAAAACAAACTGAATTGTGTTTTATGAAATCTGAAAAGCCTTAATTACTTTTTTTTTTCATTCACAACAGTGGGAGTTGATTGATGTGACTCGGTGCCCGTTTGAATCTATTCATTTAAAAGATTTTTGTGAGTAAGTGTTTACACTTTGCGCTTCGTGTTTTTTTTTTTTTTTTTTTTTTTTTTTTTAATGAATTGGAAACATTGATGTCCCATTAGACTCCCCCACTCAGCATTTTGATTCAAGAGGATCTGAGTGAGAGCAGGATTAGGTCTATATCAGATTCACTACTCATGTGTGCACTGAGTTGTGATCAGTTACACACGAATTTACTTTCCATGTATGGCCACCCTTGTGTTGTGTGTTCACAGATTACCATAATCTCTGAATCTCTTTTTCTCTCTGACCTATAACATACAACCATGAACAATATGTCAAATGCAAATAACATAGAGAGGCTGTCATTCATCGGCAACATTCCCTCCCCCTCTCGTATTAATTAATAAACGAAATATTTCTAGTGATACTGCGCATTCAGAAGCAAGCGACAGTTTTATTATTAGGCGTATTATTTTATTATTTAAGTGTAACATTTGACAGATCATTACGCTTGAATGTAGTCTACATATATAGAACGTATGTAATGAAACAAGACAAATAATTGGTTACGTGTTTAAGAGTCCTAATAACTGCTAAATTAAAATACCGCTAATTTTACAGTAATTATGTGATATCTTCAAATAGATAAAAGGTAATCGAAATGTGGAACAAGAGCGCACCAGACAGTATTATTTTGCATGAGGTACCGTTATCGCGAGTCACCTAGTAGCTTTCCGTTTGCAGCTATTTATAAACGCGAAAATAAATGCCAATTTTCTAAATGGCTGGAAATCGAAAGCAGATAAGTGAGTCGTGATAACGGTATTTCATGTAAAATAATATTGTCTAGCAAGCTCTTATTCCACTTTTCGATTATCTTTTATCTATTTGAAGATATCACAATTACTGTAAAATTAGTGTTATTTAAATTTCATCGTGATGGGGCTTCTTAATCAATGGCCTGCTTTTTGCCAGTCAGCTACTTATGTACTCTTATATGAATTACTGGTAAGATAAAAACTAGAATGTGCATCGGTGATTTGGAACAGCCTAACATATACTTACGTGAACAAACTTGAAATGGTCCAAAAGTGTTATTTTAGAATACTTTGTTTTAAGTTAGGACTGGATTATTACTCTAACACGTATGAATAGTGGAAAACATATTTTAAACTAGAACCACTAGGTGACAGGAGAAAATTAATTAACTCTATGTTTGTAGAAAAGATACTTAACAACTGATGTAGTTCGGACTATATTTTTAAAAATGTGGGTTTTAAAGTTTCAATATTACGGTTAAAGAGTAAAAATCTCATTGCAACCACATAATAGGAAACATATTTTAATCTCTAGACTTCCAAAAAGCTATAATAGACGTATATCTTAAAATATGACTCTATTTTAGACTTTTAATATAACTTACTAGTTGTTTTGAGTTTTATTTAAATTTTGACGTCTCAATGTTTTAGGAATCGACAAACTCCTCTGTCAGAGTTTATCTTATTAACAATTTATGTTAAAAAAATAATTATTTCTTTCCTTTACTGTATTATAGTGTTAGAATAGTGTTGTAGAGTATGACAAGATGTTGTACTTTTGCTGCATTTCAGCAGGTCGTGAAATAAAGATTATTATTATTATTATTATTATTATTATTATTATTATTATTATTATTATTATTATTATTATTATCGCAGATTTTCATCGCTTTGCTCTCCACAAATTTCACTATGTATTTATTAAAAGCAATAAATTTTTATAAAAATTTCGCGAATAATTTTCTAAAAAGGTGTGTAGCTGTTAACTTCACTACTTCATTTTTGTTTAATTTCTACCCCAGGTAGTCTTTTACGGAAGATATCGTGAAAATTATTTCCTGAATCACGAGGAGAAAGATTAAGTTTACACTTTTATTTTCGGCTGACTTAACCATAAGAATGGTTGGAAGTCTCAGCAAAATATATACCGTTCCGATTTTCGTTAAGTTACTGTAGAACGTATTTTTGATTTGGAGCAGGGGCACAATCACGGGGGCTCTACCGGTTCCAAATCCCCAAAAACTTCCTAACTCAATATACATTTGTACAGTCCGCAGCAAAAAACCTGCAACATGAGCATGAAACGACGAAGTCTTTTGCTTCTAAATAAGTGTACAGGGGAGGACGCCGATGTTTCTCC
The DNA here is from genome assembly GCF_964235325.1 of Thermobia domestica. Lineage (NCBI taxonomy): Eukaryota > Metazoa > Arthropoda > Insecta > Zygentoma > Lepismatidae > Thermobia > Thermobia domestica. The sequence goes on from NC_137466.1 coordinate 214,493,052, forward strand.
TGGTGTGATTCGTGCCACTTAGACGTTATGTTGATTCCTTGCGCTGTTAGGCGTAGTTTCACACTAAACTTAAATGCTCGTGTTACAGGTTTTTTTGCTGCGGACTGTACATTTTGTCAATAAAACCATATTTGTTTAACGGGGGAATTATTGATATAGGATGAAAATCTGATCTTGTACTTTATCTGTACTCTTTCTCTTATAAAAACAATCTAGTTCTATAATCTTTTACTCTGAAAATATAGGAGGAAGTATTTTACAATTACTTATCGTCTTTTCGGGTGGAGAATAATACCCGTTCAATAGTGGGCCCCCCTCTAAATCTTGCATCCTCCAACAAATATTTCTGGATGCGCGCCCGTAGCCGAATGAGGTTTATCAATAAGTAATACTGTTGGTCAAATGATTGGAGTCTCTTTCATTGTACGCTGATACTATTGTTGCGACCAGTGGTGTACGCGAAAACCGTTTCCGAATTTTAACCCCCTTCGAGCAAGATATCGTATGAAAGTATGGATACTTATCGTATGAAGGTGTGGATACAAAGACCTGAAATAATATAAACTTCGGAACTTGAACCCCCCCTTCAGAATATTCTGCCTACGGCACTGGTTGTTATGAAATGTAGAGAGACACTTCTGTATATTTTGTTTTGATGACTACTTATATTTTAATGCCCTTTGCTTGATGAAAATAATACTGTACGAAGTTTTCAATTTCAAATTCCCTGAACCGGTTGTAAGAAGGAATGTTCACTCACGAATATACAAGGACAGTCAGTTTCAACTGGGTGCTTTGTGACGTCAGAGTCTTCTGCTCTTATTCTCTGCAAACCACACAAAGAGATCAACACCATAGACGGAAATCCTGGTGATGATAAAAACCAATGTTGACAAGTAAACAATAAATATTACGGCGTAGTGGATTGCTTTGAAAATACGAACTATAAATAGTGTTACCTACGAGAAGAGACGAAATGAGATATGGGAGGTTTTCCCCATCTCGTCTCGTAAAGTTTCTGGAACTGTCATCTTGTCTCGACTCTTGGAAGGATTTTTTTATTTATTTTGTAAACTTACGTATAAAAAAAAATTATGCCCTGATTTTCCTCCCTAATTTCATTTAGAAATTAGAATCCTTCTGCATCAGGAGAACTCCATGAAATGTAATACAACATTTAAACCATATTTATTGTTGCAGTGTATTATGTTTATGTCTATTTAAACGTTGATAAATGCTCTTACTTGTGTTCGTACAATCGCTTTATTAATTTATAGTTTTTGGATTAATTTGTCACCCCTCGTATAAATCTCACATTACTTTAAAAAAAATGCTTTATTTGTGTCTTTTGGCTCGAAAGTGGGCCATAGCCCAACGAACTTACGTTTGATTACAAAAGCAGTAGAATAGGGTTAAAGGTGGCCAGTGAATGAAAACTCTTTATCTGTTTCTATTCCACTATTGATAACGTACGATTGTGAGAGGTATCAGAAACACAAACTTATTGTTATTGGAAACACGACAAAGATCGAACATATACCTACCCTTGACATTTCTACTTTAATCTTCAGAGGAATTCGAACGTGAAGCCTCTAGAGACAAGGATCAAGGAATAGTATAAAATGTCAACTGTAAACGAATCCAAGGATTAAAGAAAAGTCAATGTTTTGAGAGAACAAATGATGCAGTTTCATGGACGTTTTTATCTCTGTTCACTCTTTCTGAAAAAGTTAAATAAATTTTGGGTTCAAATCCGTAACGCTGAAAGGTCACATTTGACCTTGACGATTCGGTGAACAAATGGAGAATATATAAGAAATAGTAACAGATTATATATTTTTCTTTCTTTTTCTTTCTTAGGAGAATACAAAACTTGCTGAAAACATCTGTCTTTCTTGTACTTCCAATTTCTTTAAAAGTTACAGATAAAAAGAAATGTTTATATGTTTAAGGAGCTGACTTTTGTGAAATGAAAGCGAAGTTAAAAAAAAAAAAAAAAAAACATCCCGTATGTCGTTATGTTAAACTGTTATTGTGTCATCGAAATTAATGATCTTTTTGTCTGTTATTGACGATTATTTCTTCTGAGGAAGCGTGACATTTAAGTGAGAACTCCGTAACATTTTAGTCATTAATCAAAAATATGTATCTAACTGACATTTTAAAATATGTTTCTTATATATATATATATTTCTCTGAATGTGAGATAGTCTGACACAGGATGTGTTCGATAAACAACAGAGGAATTTATTTTTCTCAATATACAGGGTAGGCCCTAATTAAGTATATGATGTTTGAAAGAGTGCCGTAAAGAAACTAGCAACATAACTTGAACATAAACACATAAAGAAACTAGCAACATAACTTGAACCTAAAATTGAACATAAACACATAAAGAAACTAGCAACATAACTTGAACATAAAATTGAACATAAACACATAAAGAAACTAGCAACATAACTTGAACATAAAATTGAACATAAACACACAAAGAAACTAGCAACATAACTTGAACGTAAAATTGAACATAAACACATAAAGAAACTAGCAACATAACTTAAACATAAAATTGAACATAAACACATAAAGAAACTAGCAACATAACTTGAACATAAAATTGAACATAAACACATAAAGAAACTAGCAACATAACTTGAACATAAAATTGAACATAAACACACAAAGAAACTAGCAACATAACTTGAACGTAAAATTGAACATAAACACATAAAGAAACTAGCAACATAACTTAAACATAAAATTGAACATAAACACATAAAGAAACTAGCAACATAACTTAAACATAAAATTGAACATAAACACATAAAGAAACTAGCAACATAACTTAAACATAAAATTGAACATAAACACATAAAGAAACTAGCAACATAACTTGAACATAAAATTGAACATAAACACATAAAGAAACTAGCAACATAACTTAAACATAAAATTGAACATAAACACATAAAGAAACTAGCAACATAACTTGAACATAAAATTGAACATAAACACATAAAGAAACTAGCAACATAACTTGAACATAAAATTGAACATAGACACATTAGTCTTATACCTTTCCTTACAAGAACTTAAATCTCTGTTCTCCATGGCATGGTCCACCAACGAACCATCCAAATCGATACATCCCTGGAGACAAAGAGCAACGTTGTCACGAGCAGTTTGACAGGCCCGTATTAGCATCCTGTGGAACTCTTCTGTGATAGCTTCCCGTAGTTTGGCCAAATTGCGGATGTGATGTTGATAGGCTTTGTATTTTAAAACACCCTATAAGAAAAGGCAGGTAGTGTTAAATCGGGAGATCGAGCTGGCCACTCCTCAGACCCACGTAGATCGATCCAGCTATTCGGAAATGTTTCATTCAACCACTCTTGCACTGATATGGCATAGTGTGGCGGTGCTCCATCTTGCTGCCACCACAGGTCATTACTACAGTATGAAAAGAGTCAAGGAAGCAAGTGTAATAAAGATAATAAATTACCATCTGAAAGGTTATACCTATTGGATACGATTGGAACATGGATCAGGAAGTACTATGCAACTAGAATACGACTTAGTGGTGGATTTAGAAGGTAAAAGGTAGGGAGTGCATTCAGAACCGAGACTATGATAGGTACATCATGAGTTAACGCAAATCATTTTAATATGAAATCCGTTTACGTACTTCGTTAACAAAACCTACGAATATCTAATGTTTCAAAAAATTTCCAATAAAGAATAAAAGCTTCAATTATTTTTGTCACTCAAAAAACTGAGGGAGGGGGTGTGTAGCTCCCCGGCCGCAGTCTAGATCCGCCACTAGTACGACTGTATTCTGTGTAGTCATAGATAATAAGATCTGATAGCAATAGCGCTTTGTATCCTAACAACTATTTTATTTCTTGAAGATCTAACACTTGCGAAAGTCATATATAAGGCAAAGTAGTTGAAAATTGTTGACATAATACCATTGTTTATCATAAGTGCTGTTAAAATTTCATTTTAATTACTTTTCGAATTTAATTCTTCGTGCACCTGTTGCGTACATTTCCGTCCCCCTATACCATTTTACGTAATTCAACACTGATTACGATGGTTAATTCTCGTTGTGATGTTATTTAAATAAGAATCAGGTCTTGTGCTATTTTACATGGCTTTAGATCGGAATTTTCATTATGTTTGTACTTCCACTGATAAAGGTTGTTGCTAAGTCCTTTATGCATTGTATTGCCATGTGCATTCCAAGGAATCTTTAATTAATAAACCTTTCTCGCTTTCCTCTTTTTTTAGTTTGTTTCTTTTCATTTTTCCTTTGTTCTTTTCTTTCTTTGTAACCACTATTATTGTTCTCTTAAGGATAAACACAAAAAGAGAAGAAATTAAGAGTCAAAAGATCATTATTATATACAGACGAAATCTCGTTAAATAAAGCTTTTTTGTTGTATTGTATGATTCAAGCACTAACGTCATTTCAAGTTTTGCTTTTGATGGGGGGGGGGGAGCTCCAATATAAGTATATTTTAATTTTTTTTGTTAGAATATTAATACAGGGTGTTTCATAAATATGTCGCAGTATTTTGGGAACAGATTCCTTACATGAAAATAAGAAAAAGAAGTTAAGTCTTCATTCCGGCGAAATTAAAATACCGCTAATTTTACAGTAATTACGAAATATCTTCAAATAGATAAAAGGTAATCGAAATATGGAGCAAGAAGCGCTCTAGACAATATTATTTTGGGTGAGGTACCGTTATCACAACTCATCTAGTGGCTTTCCGTTTTCAGCTGTTTAGAAACGCGAAAATAAATGCCGATTTTCAAAATGGCTCGAAATCGAAAGCAGATAAGTGAGTCGTGATAACGGTACCTCACGCAAAATAATATTGTCTAGGGCGCTCTTGTTCCACATTTCGATTATCTTTTATCTATTTGAAGATATCACATAATTACTGTAAAATTAGCGGTATTTAAATTTCGCCGGGATGAAGACTCTTGATATGGAACTGTGCTCAAAAGTGGATAGTTTCGGAGTTGAAGGGTGCCGAAAACTTAAAACAAGTGAACTTTACGTAAAAAGTTCATAGCTGCACTACTATGGGACCTATCGTAGTCGGATCAAGACATCACTGAGGAACTAGTATGTGAACTGTCCAAATACCCATGTTTAAGCATGCTCCAGTGCTTGAACATCAATTTTTAGAGAGGTAGGTGGAGAGTGATCAAGTTCTCCCAAACAGCCTCTCTGAAAATGATAGTGCAAGTACCAGAGGTTCTGAAAGATCGGTATTTGGATAGTTCACATACTAGTTTCTCAGTGATGTCTTGACAAGACTACAATCGGTCCTATAGTAGTGGAACCCTATGGACCTTTAAAGTTTATTTTTCTCCCACATTTTTAACACCGTATAACTACAAAACTATGCATTTCCGAACACAGTTCATATGAACTATTTTTTCTTATTTTTATGTGAGAAATCTATTCCCGAAAATATTCTGACAAACTTTTGTAACACACTGTATATTATTCATTAAAATGTATGCATATTGCCCCTTGCAAGTCAAATTGCGCCATTGGGTTCAAGCAACCCGGGTTAGATATATCACTGATTCTAATGTTTCTCAGTACAGTATATTGGAAGGGGTAAAACAAGATGGCTTACTGATAGAGCGCCTACCTCTTGTGCGCGTGTTTCTGGTGTGATTTCAGGTCTTGTGAGTTCGTGGTGGACAACACCGTGTCCGTAGATTTACTTAGAGTGACGATGTTATCCTTTATAATCCTACTTGGACTGGGAGGGACCTTTCACACAAAGGGTGAGTAGTCTGCCACGACTCACCCTAGCCCTGACACACATTTAACTATAATAGGACTGGGTAAGTGGAAATGACTGCTTTGAAAAAATTGAGTAAGCATGCTCAAAGGTGACGATAAGTTTGTATCTCATTGTTTCGTACTTAAAAGAAATATCAAGACATCGTTCCATTACTATCTAACTTTGTGTAACACAAAGACTACGTTTAACATGACATACCCTTATAGTCGTAATTTAGTTTAGGGCAGGACTTCTCAACCTGAGGGTCGCAATCCCTAGGGGGGTCGCGAGATAGTTTCATGGGAGTCGCGAAGATATACGGAATAGATAAATACAGGGCCGGATTCACGATCTTCTGACTGGGTGCACCAATAACTACCAGTAAATTTGAATTAAATTCGATTTTTAATGCCTTTAGGCATCTGTGGTACGAATGAAGAATTGCCTTGAAAATGCTCAGTGTCTTGGTAATCGAGTCCACGACTTTTCGAATGTAATACCAATTCTTCAACTGAGCCACGACCACTTTGTGTCAGTATAATTTTTAGTATACAGTCAGTTTGCTGTTTCGGATTGGGAATTTCTTTAATCACGGACAATTGGAATATGACGGATACTTGCATTGTACAGAATCCTTATGAAATTGTTGCTATTTTCCAAGGATTCACTCCTAGCTTCTCATTTAGATAGTGTATATTTACAGCGAAGGAGAGCGGAGGATGTATGTTTATCCAGGGCTTTAAATCCGTCCCTGGATAAATATAATTAGATTTTAAAATCGGTTTGAATTTGGTTCTGGTAAGCATATTTTTTATTTTTATATATGTATTGTTAAGAACATCAAAAAATAGGTGTACTAAACATTTTCAACAGGTGCAGAGTTGTTTAAAAATCAATTTAGATGAAAGAAGTACGATATAAAACTAATGGGAATTGCATATTGAAATGCCAGAAAAATATAAACGCAAAAAAAACTGCATATTGAAATACAATTAAAATTGAAAGCTAATGAGATACCTGAGCATGATGTGATTTCACTAGTGCGGTAAAGTCCGCTTCAATTTTCGTGACGCACATTATCAAGTCATTCAAAATACTGAATAACTTTTTTTTAACAACTGTCCAAGTTTTTTTAAAACCAAAATTAGAAATCACTTTATTTTTTTTATCATATGACCTAAAACTATGGGATTTATGAAATTTTAAAATTTTCAAACGGCCTTCCTTTTGAAACAGTATGACGCATCGAATTCAACATTTGCAACATCATTTTGAATTCTTATATTGGTGTGAATCCATTGTGGCAATCAGTTCGTTTAAAATCCGATAGATGGCACGGGAGTCCACCTTTGGCGTATAATATTATCCATGCTATTGCATTTAAAAACTATTACGTGTTCTGTTCCTGTTTGCTCTGTTTGCTTACGAATGGAAACAATATTTTAAAAATCGCGAGTTCTTTTGGTTTCATTTATCTTTAAGGCGTTTGTTTGCCAAAACTCCTACCCCGTCTGTCCAGGAGACAAAAAAAAAAAAAAAAAACTCTTTTAGCACCGAGGTTACATATTACGTGGATCTACAGCTTAACATGGGATCCGATTCACAAGAAGTAACGCCGGGAATTGACCCTGGGTCTTTCGTACCCTAATCTTTTATTATTATTATTATTATTTCCCTGGCGACACTTTTTATAACGCTCACTACATCATGACGCAATTCTCACACTTTTTATTGTAATATAAAATATCTATTGGTATAAGAATAAGTGGCCCCGGGTAGCGTAGTCGCTAACGCTCTCGCCTCCGGTGCGAGCGGTCCCCGGTTCGGCTCCCGGTGGGGCCGCTCGGTCGAAAAAGTTTAAAATGCTTTTTTTAGGTCTGCCACCCTGAATGAGGTTTTCCTGGGTTTTCCTCATTCGCACCAGGCAAATGCCGGGGTGGTGCCTAACTTATAGGTCCCAGGCCGCTTCCTTCCTTCCCTTTCCCCGGATAGTGTGCTCGCCGAGGGACATTATCCCTCAAAACGTGACGGGCTAAATGGCCTTAGGTGCCGAAAGCCCAGAAATCTAAATCCTAAATCCTAAAAATCTTGCTATAAGAATAAGACTATATAAATTATAACTCGTGTTGGCCAGGAGACATGAGGGTTTCTCGTCTCGTCTCGTCTCGTCTCATTTCAGGAAGAACCTTACCGTTTCGTTTCAACTAAGTTTTTCTCGTCTCAATTCATAAATTTATGCCCTGACATTTTTCTTTATTTCATCTAGAAATCATTAGAATCCTTCCCTGTTACGAGAGGTCCCCAAAGGGTGAGGCATTTCATTTAAACCTTATTTATTATTGGAGTATATTGTGTAATATCCAAGAGCGCCGATTTCTCTGCAAATTTGGGGGGGGGGGGCAATTGAAATGTAGTATATATATGAGAATTTTAAGACAAATTGCATTAAAATTATGCCAAATATTGTATATTCATAAATAAAATAGGAGGGCCCACATGAGCTTTGGGGAGGGGCCTGGCACCCCAGGATCGGTGCCCTTGGTGATGTCTAGCGTATATTTAAACGTTGATAAATGGTCTTACAACCACTTTATCAGCTTAAAATATATAAAACGATAATCGTGTCTGTTGTACTGTATGGTTGCGAAACATGGTCGCTTACTCTCAGGGAAGAACATAGACTGAAAGTATTTGAGAACAAGATCCTGAGACGAATATTCGGATCCAAGACGAACGGGAACGGAGAATGGCAGAAACTTCATAACGAGGAACTACATACTTTATACTGTTCACCAAACATTGCTAGGGGTCATCGACTTTAGGTGGCTTAGGTGGGCAGGTCATGTAGCCAGGATGGGAGAAAGTAGGAACGTTTTCAACGTTTTAACTGGAAGTGCAATCGGAAAGAGACCATTAGAAATACCTAGGCGCAGATAGGAGGACAATATTAAGATGGGTCTCAGAGAAATAGGGATACAAAGTAGAAACTAGATCCAATTAGCTAAGGATAGAAGTCAGTGGAGAGTTTTTATGAACCTCAGGTGTTCTATAGGTCATAGATTTAGTTAGTTAATTACAATCACTTTACGAATTTATAGTTATGCTATTGAATCATCTAATACTAAAACAGTGAGATCTAACAATTTGGATGAACTAGTTTTTTGCTCACGAAAATCGCGCAATTTCTGATCTGGTCTAGTTTCGGTTCTCGTCTCCAAAGCGGGACGAAAATTGTGACATTTGTCGGTACTCAAATTCATAACCTCCATTTACCATTACCTAACCTAAAGGATGGAGCTTTTGCTTTGCTCTATTCTATATTAGTGTTTATTCTAGTTTTAATTGACACTAGTTTTTAGTGAGCACATGTTTGTGCTATATGTAGAACACAAAAAACAAGAACAGCTGTTACATGTAGGCAGTGGCGTATTTACGATTTTGTTTCGGGAGGGGGGGCTTTGCTAACTTTCGGGAGTGGGACTTTGCCTGAAAATGTGAAAATTCTGCAAGATATTTCATATACTTTACTATAGTAAGTAAGATTTCGGGGGGGGCGGGACTTAAGCCCGGAAGCCCCCCTAAATACGCCGAGCATGTAGGGCATTTGTATAAATAATAATAATAATAATAATAATAATAATAATAATAATAATAATAATAATAATAATAATAGAATCGTATGTACATAATCGTTAGGAAATCTGCATTAATATTAGGAACATACGTATGTGTTACCATTAGAATGAGTCAAAGCAACAATCTCGTAGATTTGATTCTCCCCACTTGTCTACTGGCTACCGCGTGTGCCTTTGGTGCACGTGGCTGTGGTTTCGATTTCCGATGGCAAAGCATCAACATTTAATGTCACAATTCTTTACTTTCATTCGTTCGGACAGTTCAGCCGTTTTCAGCTGATTTTTACCATAAACAGAATCATTTGCGCTTTTGTATATTAGATTGCGAATTGTATGTGTAAAAATACAATGTTAACTGGCAGATTTGTGTCTCGAGATGAAATGATTTTTTTTTTAAACCTACCACAGTTTTGACCTTTAGGCTAAAGGAAATAATTTAAAATGTAGATTTCTGGGTTTTCGGCATCGAAGGCCACTTAGCCTTTACGTTTCAGAGATGATGTCCTTCGGCGAGCACACTATCCGGGGAAAGGGAAGGAAGAAAGCGGGTTCTGGAACCTATATGTAAGGTACCACCCCAGCATTTGCCTTGTGCATTTGCAGAAAAACCTCATGCAGGATGGCTGACCTGAAAAAGCTTTTTACAGTTTTTCGACCGAGTGCCCCCACCGGGAATCGAACCCGGGACCACTCGCACTGAAGGCGAGAGCGTTAGCGACTACGCTACGTGGAGCCACATTAAAGGATATGAATAATTAATGAAAGTAATACTAATTGTGACATTAAAAATATTCATTGAAAAATTGAAATGAAATCTTTAAGTTTTACGTCCCTCGGTTATGCTGGCTAGGCTAAAGAAGACGGTGATGATGAGAAATGAATGAAACGGTGGAAGGAAGAAAGTGGGAGGAAACGGAAGAACCCCGAAGAAACACACGCACACGTTGTTTGTCCACCACAAAGTTCACTTGGCGTGTGCTGAGATCGAACAAGAGACCTCATGCATTACAGATAAACGCTGTACCACTGAGCTACCGCGGCCCTAAAATATTAATTGAGAAACTTGCAGGGGCGTCATTTCAGACTTTGCTTTCGGGGGGCAGAGCATCACCGACATAAGATTTTCACGTTTTGTATTAGTATGTTAATGTACAAACGATTAAAGTATATGTATTCCTCAAACTCTTGAGGGGAGGGAATCGCTCCCTCCTGTCCTCCCTAAATGACGGCCCTGGATACTTAGTCTAGCGCTGTGTCTAGCTTTTCAATACTGGTTCGTCTCTCTTTAAAGACATGACACCACTTCCTTACATGTTGCTTTGAAATTAAGCATCCTCTATCTATCCTCCTCAGACCCGAGGCTGTGATAGCAGGTAAAAATTTATACGACTGTAATTAAATTGGTCATTCATGATCAAAAAGTAAGAAAATGTGGTCATTTGGTGTATCAACACTGTGGGTGCATCACACGGTAAGGTATCATATTTGACACCTTATGTCTTAACCAACAAATACATGAATTCCTTGCCTCTAAGTTAGATGGGCAGTTGTGCATGTAAATAGTAAAAATAGTAAGAAACAATGTTATGGTTACACGTCTATACAATATTTAAATTTCGATTACATTCTAAATAAATAAAATAAACAAGTTAAATATTACAATATGCATTTATTGTAATAGTATTCCAATAATAAATCCAGAAAATTAAGCAGTTTCTTATTTCTAAAACGTTACACTGAATATTATTAACTGTTGTCTCAGTTATAATTTCAAGTTGTCTTCGTATGTTGTTTTATATTTTGTGAAATACAGCAAAGCAATTTCTTCCACTGTTAAAACAGAGGTATACGTGCCAAGATGAGCATCGTATAAATGTTAACCTCTTGCAATTTTCCATCCTGCATTTTGACCTACTAGCCTTTGTTTCGAGATTATATTCTGGCATATGTTTTGTATGGCGTATTCTTGCTTTCTGAGGAGGCACAGGAAGAATTTGCCTCTGTTTTCTTTTCCCTCTAACGTCTTTTTCACCACTGGAAACCTCTGTTGAACTTGCTTCAGCGGCAGAATCCGTATCAAGTATCAAATGTTGTGCAATTGATAACTTGAACTCATAGTAACCAAAAATGTCTTTTCTTGACATTTGGTGGTGTTTAGCCTCTTCATGGTATTCAATCCACGCTGCTGCTGCCAAAAAATTGAAGTGAAAATACATCTTACAGTCCATCTTTTTGTCCTTGATTTGATGTCATACTTGGATATTACACGATCTAACATATCAACACTGCCCAAATAAAGATTGTACTTCCTGATAATTGCTGGTCTTGGAACCTGCACACACTCTTTCTTCTTTTTACATCAACGGCGACATTCATCTACACCCCAATATTCGAAGAAACAAAGAGCATAGATCGATTGTCGAACCAATTTACTATTACTACCTTATCATCGTTTCCAACCACCTGATCGCAGCTGCCTCTACCCCCGATTTTAGTTGCAAGTCGGTATACAAATGCACATATTTCGGAATGCGAGATTTCATTATTGTTCCTGTTGCCAGAATATTTCCGTCAGATAACATGTCCAATAAAGGGGTGGATGTAAAGTATCGGTCGGTGGATAATTCTGTGTTGTATGATAAACTGTCTCACTATTTAAGAACAACACACCCACCAACATCAAGTGTCTCCGGATTTTGTAAAATATTAGATACAATATTGCTTTTTTCCCCTCATACAATACAGATCGAAGGGCAAACCTTTCCGTGAACAGACGACAAGTACCTTAAGTCTAACTGGATTTGGCTTTTCTCTTATGTATTGTTTCATAGCTACATTCGCATGAAAAGGAATAATTTAATCGTCAATCGAAACCTGTTTAGATCTTGTGTTTTCTCTACACGCATTCGCAATTTGGGACACCATTGGGCGTATTTTCCATAACCCGTTCTCTTCACGTTAGTGAGGCGTAACTAAATCATCGTCCACAGCTTTGAGATTTTTTCTGAGCTGGAGAAAACTGTCTCTGCTAATATTGTCGGACACAAGCGGTATCTTAGTTCATCTGTCCCAGAACATTCTGATGCTTGGTAGTCCGACTAGGTTCATTGCAGTAGAACAACCAATTAGAGTTTTGATCTCTTGTAGCGTTATATTGAAAGATTTCCCAAAATTCCGGACACCTCGCAGTCCAATACTTCGTTACATCTTCAAAAAATTAATATCCGAAGTGTCTACTGAAATACTCAGTTGGATTCTGTAACTACATTTGTAAATATAAAACACCCTCCTGTAACTACATTTGTATCGGTTGTGACCTAAGGTATCATATTCTATACCTTCACTGTTCGTTATTATTATGATGTAATAATTTATATGACCTTTCAAAAAAGACATGACATTTCTTGTAAGACAATAGAACGTAAATATTATTCAGTAATATCAACTACAAATAATGAAATAAGTGAACCGTACCACAAAAACTCTTCACATGTGTTCGTCCAGAGATTCCTGCCATTCTTATGCCTCTTGCAGGATTCACAACCACACAAAACCAACAGAACAATTTACGATCACAGAACGCACGCCGTATAGTTGGTGATACCCATGGGCGGCGAATAGGGGGGGCAAAGGGGGGCAGTTGCCCTTTCACTTTTTTTAAGTAACCAATTAATGTATATAGTTTCATTTGGAAATGTAACGATTTTGTATGTGTTACTGATTAATAGGAAAAAATGCTGCCATATAATATTTGCTGTTGCGTGAATACGTATTGGTTGTCTTCCCGCGGAGTAAAGAAAGCTACAGTAATTGCGTATTAATCGCCACAGAAAATAACCCAAAAAAATAACCTATTGGAGCACAATTTCAGCATACTTTCATTTCTTCTTGCAAGGGCTCGATATGTTAGTGAGCCGCTTTGAAGCTAATCGAAAGAACATTATGCAAAAAAGTAGGGCCTATTTCACAAGTTATTCTTTAATTGCACAAAAATTGACAGTTCCTAAAATGTCTTTTCTTCTTTCTAAAGTAAGGAATATCGATTAAAAAGAGCGTGATAAGAAACAACTTCTACCTTTTCCATTGTTTTGTATTGTAATATACGAGTGAAGTGTTGTGTTTAAGGATGTACGAGTGTATATACAATAAAATTTAGTAAATTGAACATAATTCTAGGTTTTAAGTTTATTTTGTATAACTGAAGTGTGGATTGTAAGTATTGTGTTTTGATGTGTTCCAAGAAAGTGAAATCTGCACCTAATGGCAACGAACATATTTCAAGAAGTTGCAAAAGCAAATATTTCTTTAAATGTCGTAGCATATGCTTGTAGTATTTACTGTCTTTCATTTTCTAAGAGTAATAACATACATTTAATAGCATGTGTGGAATTAAATATTAAGTTTTTCATTAATCCTCAGTTTCAATATAACTTTTGCAAAACAAGCATCATTGTTCATTACTATGATTAATATTATCCTTTCTATTTATTTGTTTTGCAAATTTATTAAATAATCTGATCACACAATTTTCCAGACAGAATTTTAAAATGTTCATGAGCAAGGAATCAAATCTCTTCTTACACTTTCGTTGTTTAAGAGTACAAAGGGCTAGTACCTACTTGCGTTGTTCTTCTCAATTTACTTAATAAACTATTATATACGATATACGGTATTTTAACTGAAAATATAGTATCCTATTAGTTATACAACCTTTCGTCAAACAAAATGTTAGAAACAACCAGGAAAACTAACATTTATATACAAATATTCAGATCATGTCTTGCCCCCTCACTTTTAACGTCCAACCGCTGCCACTGGTGATACCACAGGCACAACTTTATTCGTTGAGAACGTTTCAAAACACGACGCAAAATCCAAGGTATCACATATGATACCTCAGGTCTGAGGAGGTTAAATGACTCCACAACGTGCCTATGAATGTTATCAGGTGATGTGTAGTGTTTTTGGCTCACAGAAACCGCACCACTGACCTCACTTCTACTGTTGACAAATTTTCCAGACGAATCATCATTTTAAATGTCAGGTATACATGCTCAGAATCCGAAGTCCTCTAATCTGCAACAAAACAAATCTGATATTACTCTATAAACAAATTTTCGTTAAGTTACAGTGAATAACACAAAAGTAATATGCTTTGTAACTTTTTTATTTTTCGATCAGCCATTGTAATTATGCTAACAATAATAATATTCATTTTCATAGATGGAAGACAAATAAGTGATAAAATTTATCACCTAAATTTGTTAACATAATTAAAGTATTTTTTAAGAATTTAAGCCATGAAGTACAAACTAAAAAACATGTTTAAAATTTTGTATGTTAGTTTTGTAGTTTTAAGAAGTGAGGAGTATAGTTAAAACTTGTACTTTTTGCACCTTTAAAGTCAAAACAATTGTTAAATATATATTTTTGATTACAGCTTGTAAACTATAAAAAATATTTTCATAAAATTTTTGTATATATTTTTGAGTACGAAGGTTATGGAACTTTCTTGTGATGTTCCAAACCTTCTAACTTGTGTTAATTAAAGCTTAATGGCAAAATAGAGAGGAAAACATTGTGTTTATAAAGAATGGTTTGAGTATTGTCAATTATTTATTATGCAAAAGTTAAACTTGTCGTGTGGGTAATCGAATCACATGAAAAGGATTAACCGATTGAAATGCCATACGCACACAGTGCCGTTTCGTACAAAATCAGCGCCCGGGGCGAGAGTATACGACAGCGCCCCCGTACATATAAGTGAGGTCGACAGACCAGGCGCGAAGCACAAGAATATTTTCAAAAATAAACCCTGTTTTTCCCTGATTTTGAGCTCTTTTTATTACTTTTTCCCTTCCATTTTAAATATGTGCACATGTATTTTTCTAACATGTGTAACATTATAGGACCCCTTCCTAAAGCAGGAAGAGGATTTAAGTACATAATAGTAATATTTCAAATAATTTTTCTCTTTTTTCTTTTCTTCTGTTCTTTTTCCTCCTGAATTTTGAGTCCCTTTACTTCGGTGTCCGGGGCCGTCGCCCCGCTCGCCCCCCTCGCGGCACGGCGCTGCACAACACACACTAATCACTTATCTCCAACTGTGTCTTTTTGTCATATCAATTTGATTAAAAACCGTATTCTTGATGGGAAAACGGGGTCATAACTTACGTGAAAAATTGAATATCTCACTAACCCTCAAGCTAGGAGCATGAAGCTGGGTACATAAATTCATTTTAAATATACCAACATGTATCTCAGCGTTTTTTTTAAAATGGAGGGGACAAGAGGGCATTTTATATTTATATATGTATAAAATTAGACTATGCAGGTGTGTATATTCAAGTAAAACTCTGAAACTCCTGGAGAAATTTCCCAAACTTGGTACACATATAACTTAAAACCTAGAAACAAATACTGTGGGAGTAAGACACCGATATCATCCTTTACATGGGAAATTGGTGTCATGTAAAAATAATCAACAATAGGTAATATTAGTGGCGAATGTATAGTTTTCGTGGTCGCTTAGTTTGAAAGCGATATTCTTAATGCTGTACTGTTTGGTTCAGATATCCCAAGTACTATAAGGGGATCTGAAGTGAGTGAAATAATTATATATATATATATATATATATATATATATATATATATATATATATATATATATATATATATATATATTTAGAGAGAGAGAGAGAGAGAGGAAAGGGTGGTATATTGAGCCCCCACTTTCTTTCCGAGGTGTAACTCACACAAATATGGCAATTGCAAAGTAAAACTTGGGGAAAACATACCTTGATATGTCTCTCATCATAATTCACATCATTTGTAGTGATAAATAGATTGTGAGTTAAAATAAAACATATTTTAGCAAAAGGTAACACTTTGTAAAATATGTGATTATGTGGGTAATATGAGCCCCCTAATGGAAGTTGGTACCTATGTTATCTGAAGGTTTGAAATTCAACAAGAAATGAACTATTACTCAATTTTGTTTATTGTACAATACGTGGAAGAAATTGGCTTACAATGTACGTAAGAAAAACAGATTTGAAGTAATATATCAAAAGTTGAATTCAAAATATGCTGGCAATGTGAGCTCCGATGTTTAAAAATGAATGAAAAATTAAAATAGTTAACATTATCTAGCACTTTAGTTACACAAAAACTTGAAATGTGGAAGTAATCGTTGCATTTTTGTCTTAACAAGAATTATGTACAAAAATCGCACACGTAAATATCTTTTTCACAGCTAGCGCATTCACTATGTGCCCACAAGCCACATAAAAAACATTTTACCCACAATTCATCCATCGTGTCTTCAGAAAAGAGTCCTGCACAAAATAAACACGCTGCGTCGACATCATCTGGTTTCTCAACACGAAAAGAAGGTTCGAGAACAGATTCTCCAGAATCAAACTCAGAGTCACTTTGATCACAATCAGGGCACTACGTCTACGCGACAGTTTAGGTTTCTTTTTAGAGATTTCTCTCGTTTTTTCCTCCTGTGTCCCATTCATCCCCGTCTTGTGCTTCTCTACTGTGATTCCTTTTCTCAGGAATTTCTTCTTTTCTGCTGCTACCAAAGATTTTTTGAAGGGAGAAGAAGTTATCAATGCTGATTTTGTAGGTTTTCGTCCTCTATTAGTCATTTTCTTCTTAGGCTTTGGGATCGGCCAGCTATCCTTTGGTGAGACTGCATCTTTACTGTTGCCTCCTGGTGGTGAATGTAATGCACCAGAAAGTCCAGATGGTCCTGCCTCAGCAATATCACGAGCACTTGGGATATAAACTTCAGTAGGATTAGGTATATGTCCTGTTGAGCCACTTGAAGAATGAATAGAAATAGATGTCGTGTTGCAAGGAGGTGAAGTATAGGGATTCATGTCACAATTTTTCTGGTCATCAGAATCCATAGTTGCAATAGAATAGACAGGCGGGTTATGAGGTGGAATGGTTTGCGCCTTATTTGTAGCATCTAATGGGATACGCGCATCTATGTCCTCGTTCACTGAAGGTGTAAAATCGGCATCGGTGAATATTTTGCGGTTGCAGGGATAAATTCCGGTAGCCTCGAAACCATTCACTGCATGGCACAATAAGTAAGCCTTTCCAAACATCTCTGCAATGTCGTAAGGACCCAGTGGTCTTTCACTGTGACGTAGCCACTGTCTTATTTGTTCACTGTACTGATGCTTTAAAGGGTCAAAAAATGATTTGTCCAGTGGTTGCAACTTGTGACTTGTGTGGGGAAGGATACTGATGATTGAGATGTGATTTTGATGTGCGAGCTCTGTTACATCAATGTTTTACGTATGTGTGTTATGGTCATCAAGAATTAAAAGTATGGGTTCGGAAGCTGTTGGTTTTGTTCTTTGAATAAAATGTCTCATCCACTCTGTAAATAACGGACCTTGAATCCACCCTGATGAATGACATCTTCCAATTGAACCCGGAGGTGCTCCTTTCATGAGTGTTGGAGTCATATTTTTTCTAGGAAATATGAACATTGGAGGGACAAAGTCTTCTCCATCATTCATACTAATGCTCCCCTTTCTGCTGAACTCAGTGCTCCCACTTGTCTTTTTTTTCCTCAAGACCAACCACTCGTGGTGTTTTGCTTTGCACGATGGTGATCCCTGTTTCGTCTACATTGAACACTCGTTGTGGTAGATATTGGTGATTCTCGAATTCACTCTCTGACGTTGCTGTGTGTTTTAATAGAGATAACACATTATTATGTCTATTCAAAAAATGATCAAACCACGCTCGCCCAACCAAGCCATCTTTGAAAGGGTGTTGTACCCCGTTCCTTTCACATAATTGAAATGATAATCGTCGCACATCTGTCCTGGTTAATCCATGGAATTTACTTTCCATTATCAACAGATAATTGACCAATTCTTCTTCCAGGTCTTTCCTCATTATGGATTTTCTTCCCACAGGAAGATTTAAACAATCTTCTGGTGTCACACCAAGACAAGCAAGTCTCTGGAGCGTTGGTCTCGGAACTGAAAACGTTTTTGCTGCTTTTTTTAAATCCATGGATTTACTTCTTATTGCTCGAATGGCCTCAACCATGTCCTCTTTCTTCCAAGATCTTCTGTGTGAGGTCTTTGGTGGAAAGAGATTTTTCCTAGGCATCTGTAACAAGAAAAAAGTAAGTAATGCAATGGTTGTAATATGAGCCCCTTTACGTAGGGGGCTCACATTACCAGCAGGTTTGGGGGCTCATTTTTCAACCTTAGCCATGTTGGCATTCAACACTTTATAACCTAAACATTTTACCGCCAATTTTCTATCACAATACACGACAATATTCCTTACAGATGTACCTAGGCATAGCCCTAATCATTACACTTAGGCATATAAAAATATATTGTGTGACAACGTGCAAAAACATACCTAACAAAGTTTTCAGCAGGAGGAAAACACACACGTTCATACATCTGACAGCTCCTATCAATGACTGGCGCCAGCGCGCTACAACATGTAATTCAGTGCATAGCGCAGTGATACCAACTGTTGTTGCTACATAAAAACAAATTGTTGCCGAGAAATTATAAGGGCTCGAGATACCACCTTTTCCTATATATATCAAACCAACAGTGTTTGCGGTCGCTAAGCTGCTTACTAGCAGATTCGATGACATTTAAACAGTGGCGGATCTAGAATGTAAAAACTGGGGGGAGGGGGCAACCAGAACCCAGACTATGATAGGTACAGTATATCATGAGTTTACTATAAACTTTCAAAACTATAGAAATAATACCTTAAATTATTTTTGTGACACAAAAAACTGGATGGGCCTAGGCCCAGCTAGCCCAAGATTAGATACGCCACTGCATTTAAACCCAAGTTTAATCGAGGGGTTAAACAGCTCAAGCACCTTTAGGGGCTGGGATTGGATGATAAGTTTGACATGTAAACGTAACGACGGATATTAGTGTCGAATCCATAGCACTGACATACACACACACACAAATAAAAGTTCTATGCAACGGACCTCAGAGTACGGATTCAACGTATTTTGTTACACAGAATCCAAACTTCGAAACTCTAGGACGAATGACCGTGTCAGTTTATTTATGGACGAAAAAATAAGCGATTTTGGATAGGAGAACACACGTTTTTTGCCCATAAAGGCTATAGTTTCAAAAGTATTATTTATTTATTTATTTACCTTCAACAGAGAAAACATTCTCCATTTACAGAAGGCTCTTACAATCTATTATATACATTAAAGGAACAATTACTGGGTTAGTAAGTGAAAAGAATTTAAAAAGAAAAAAATGATAGTATTAAAAAATTGAAAATAAAAAAAAACGCAAGAAATATTCTTCTCAGGTACACAAAGTTAGATAATAGATATCATTGTAAACAACAGTTATGGTTTATGTTTCTGAATATTTCACACATTATAAGTACACACATGAAAAGAGTGTATTCCAGGTGGCAGCACTAGGGGGTACAAGACGGGGCACCCCTTATTGGCACATCCGCGGGATACGGACAAAATCTCGCGGCCGAAACATCGCCGCCCAAAATCTCGCCGGCCAAAACCTCGCGGGACAAAATCTCGCCGGGCCAAAACCTCGCCGCGAATGAAACTTTTCTTTAAAATTTACCCAATGAGTTTCTTAATATGCAATTCCACATTACAAATAATAATAATAATAATAATAATAATAATAATAATAATAATAAAGATCGTGTGCGTGGGCTTTCTCGGGTTATTCCCGTTTCCTCCCACTTTCTTTATTTGATCATTTCCTTCATCCTGGTTATCTACGTCTCCTTTAACCTACAGGACTTAATCAAGGGGCGTCGTAAAAACCCATATATTATTTCATACTTTCATAAATATTATTAGATTTTTGTTAAAATTTTAAGTTTTTGGGAGTTCCAAAGTTCACGAAACTAACCCACAAGTTAGTTGTCATTACTTTCCTTATGCAGACTTTCTTTCCCTATAACCAGTTTAAAACATCCTGTCGCCCTACCTTCACATTGAAATCCTCTAAATACAGAAATAGAATTTTCATATGGTATCGCGGGACTTAATCAAATACCCGTGATACTTCTTCTGAAACAGCGTCTTTTATACCGTCATCCTTATCATCTGTTGGAACATTTACATTTTGGTCAGGCGAGATTTTGGGTATGGCGATATTTTGGGACGCGAGGTTTTGGCAAGGCGAGGTTTTGGCTCGCGAGGTTTTGGCCAGGCGAGGTTTCGGCCCGGCGAGATTTTGGGCCTCGAGGTTTTGGGAGGCGAGGTTTCGGTCCGCGAGGTTGTCACCGCGAGGTTTTGTACCCAAACCCATCCCGCATCGCTGGATTGGGCGTATTGGTGAAAATAACCTAGCCTTGTTCCCCTGGTCTCCCAGATCTCCTGATTTAAAGCCCTGTGACTTCTTCCTGTTCAAGACCTTGTTTACGTACCCCACTACCGCAATCCTTAGTCGAACTCAAAGAAGGCATCAGTACTGCAGTGCAAACAATTGACCGGACTTCTTTAGTCTGGGAGACCCGAGTTCGATTCCTGGCCGGAGCTCATGTGTTTCGGATTCCACGTTAATCAGTAGGTCCACGTCTTACATAGCCTCGCTTCTGAAAGGGACGTTGAATTCAAAACTGAACTCACCTCAATTGACAGGATTATGCTACAAAATGTATGGAATGAGCTCGAGTATTGTCTGGACGTGTGTCGTCTCGGCCAAAGGGGCACATATTGAACATTTGTAGAAGGTGTATAAACTTGGTGAATTTGTGGTTCTTTTTATATATATTTCATGTGTGTACGTGATGTACTTTTGAAAATATGTCCTTTTCAAAACGAATGAATCATTTATGATAACCCTGTACATTGAATCCATACCCTGGAACCCGCTGCCTTTCGGTTGGGGGGAAGAAAAAAGGGCCCGCGAGATTTTAACTGATTCTTGTAGTACTCGACGAGAGAAATCGATTAGTGAAGGGATTTTCAAAATTGGCGCAGGCAAACATGGAGAAAATCGCATTTTCATATACCAGTTCAAAATGGGGAAGGAAATCGCATTTTCATGTACCGGTTCAAAATGGGGAAGGAAAAACTCCGGGCCCTTTGTCAATGAAGTGCATACTCTTTTAGTGGCATGAAAATTCGTTTTTCTCGATAACTACACATGAGGATTCACTCTTAAGTAAGCCATTTTGTTCAGCTAGATGTGACTTATGGACTTATATGTTTCATCTTTGAAGCATAGCGAAACAGAAATTAGGGTTAGAGTAAATGATAATTTTCGGCTGCATCTCATTTACGGTGACGGATCTAGAGGGTATTAACGGGGGGGGGGGGGAAGCCATCCAGAACTCCAGCTATGTTAGATACATCATGAGATTACTATAAACTTTCAAAAATTTATAAATAATACCTTCAACTATCTTTGTTACTCAAAAAACTGGGGCTAGGCCTACCGGTCACGGACTACATCATCCACTGCTCATAAACCATCCTATATGCTGTCATCTTCCTAGTATCAGAATGAAGAATTTGCTGAGATCGTAATTCAGTATTGGTGTCACTTCAATACTTGAATTCATTTTCTTACCTCTGGTGTTTGAGGTCTCTGGTTCGAGGCCAAGTAAGTTTATGGTGGACAACATCATGTCCATGAGTTTTCTCGCGGTAGTCGCGTTTCCTTCCACATTGCCATTCCTCCAAATTCTTCCCTCTTGTCTTAATCATTGTCTCCCTTAGTCTAAAGGGCATAATCGTGGGACGTTAAACTAAAAACTATTAAATGATTCATTGTAGCTTTGGAAAATTCAAGATTACAGACAAAACTCCAACTGACCAAAGCAGTATATATATTTTCAGATTATATATTCGTGTTAAAGTTTCGGCTCAAATATATAATCTTAAAATATATATACTAATTTGGTCAGTTGGATTTTTATTAGTAATCTTGAAAACCTTTATTTCATTTCATTTTTTCCCCGCAAAGCTTATTTGTAAAAGTGACGATTTTGTCTTCACCGCATCTTTAATCTGTTAATTTTCCCTAGATGGAAGTATTAATGTTGTACTTGTAGCACTAACTAGCACTAACTTAACACTAACGATCGACACCGTTTTCGTTTCCTCTGAAACTTATTTCTAAAAGTGGCTATTTTGACTTGACGTCAAAGCCAGAATCACTAGTTTAATTTGTTAATGTTTCCGTATGTAGGAGCACTAATGTTCCGCTTGGAACAGTAACGGGCACGAATGTAGCACTAACGAGTTGAGTTGAATTTTGAGTTTAACGTCCCGTTCAGCAGCAAGGCTATATGAGACGTGGACCTACTGATTAACGTGGAATCCGAACGACATGAGCACCCGCTGGGAATCGAACCCGGGTCTCCCACGCCAAAGGCGCGTACGCTAACCACTTAGCCACGGAGGAGCTCAGATAGCACTAACGATTGACACCCTTATCACTTTCCGCAAAATGGGGTTCCTTGTTCGATTCTCGGAGACGTATGATGTTGAACAACATCGTGTTCGTGTGGTTTTATAATTTTCCTCCCATATTCGCATTCCACCATCTCTCCCATCATTATTCACTTACCTGAATCATCCTTAGCTTCAAAAGCATAATTGTGGGAATGTGAAACTGACAGGTTTCATTTCAATTTTTGAATTGATTTTCATATAAGATTTTTTTACCAAAAAATTAGTTTTTCTAGGTTTTCTCGAAAACTACTCATGAGGCTTTACATTCACCTGTATCATTTTGTTGAGCTCAATGAGACCTTTTGAATGATATATATTTAATCTATGGACATTATTTCCACCATCAGCTAATAATCGTGTAGATTTTTTTCCCCCGTAAAACACATTTTTCACTAGAGTTTCCATCTCATTAATACGTTGATAACGATGAAATCACGGTAATTCTCACTGAATTGCGTCTATGCCAAACGCGCAGAAAACATTAAATTATTGAAAAAATGCAGCGAGGAACATAATTTTATTCGCTTTCAATTGTGACTAATATATTAAGCATTTTATAGTTTCATATCGAATCATTTAAGTACGCAAGTTGTTACATAGCGTGGCGCGGAAATCAGAAGTGTGTTCTGAGCGTAAGCATGAGAAATCAACCTGTCTCGAAAAATCCGATTTTGTAACACTGTGGTACCGAATGGTTTATTAACTGCGTGCCGTGTGCATTTGCGTATCACCTCTTAAGGAATTTGCTTTAAAAGTTTTATATTTAATGTAATTTCACGTCTTGTTTTAGCGCCGAGTGTGTATGAGACGTGGGCCAACCACATGAGCTTTCACAAGAAATCAAATCCAGGTCTCCCGCGCCAAAGATATGTATGCAACTATAAGGACATGAAAGAGCTTGAGAATAGCGTATTCTTCATATTGAAATAATTCCCCTAGACAGTAGCGTATACAGGAATTTATTTCGGGAGGGGTCCAGACTCAATATGAGGGTATTTTATATTAATATTCCTAAAATTGCCTCTAAAATTACGCTACATTTACACAAAAGTCGAAATTTCGAGGGGGGGTCTGGACCCCCCAGGACCAAGGGCGCCAATTTCTCTGTAAATTTGGGAGAGCCCATTCAGATGCAGAAAGTATATACGGTATATGAAGATTTAAAGACAAATTGCACTCAAATTATGCCAAATATTGTATATCCATAAATACAATAGGAAGCCACATGAGCTTGGGGAAGCTCGCCCCCCCAGGATCAGCGCCCTTGCCCAGGACGTACTCCCTGCTTACGTCCCTGCCTCTAGTAGTCGACTGAAAGCAGGAAATTCATGTTATTATTTACTTCAAAATATTTTGTCTTCGGGAATTCTGTAGAGGAATTTGAAGCTTAAAATATATAAAACGAGAATCGTGCCTGCTGTGCTGTATGGTCGCTTACTCTGAGGGAACAACGCAGACTGAAAGTGTTCGAGAACAAGATCCTAAGACGAATATTCGGACCCAAGAGATACGGAAATGGTAATTGGTGGAAACTTCATAACGAGAAACTACATAATTTATATCGTTTACCAAATATTGTTAGGGTCATCAAATCTAGGAGGCTCAGGTGGTCAGGTCATGTAGCCAGGATGGAAGAAAGTACGAGGAATGTTTTCAAAATTTTAACTGGAAGTCCAGTCGGGAAACGACCATTAGGAAGACCTAGGCGCAGATGGGAGGACAATATTAAGATGAATCTCGCAGAAATAGGAATACAAGATACAAACTGTATCCAGTTGGCTAAGGACAGAAGTCAATGGAGAGCTTTGGTAAACACGACATTGAACCTTCGGGTTCTATAGAGCACAGAGCTAGTTAGTAGTCCTAACGTGGCACTGTGGCACGGTGGCTCAGTGGTAGAGCGCCCACATCTGCTTCTTGGGATCCTGGTTCTATCCCTACTCACGCGAGTTTGTGGTAGGGTTCGAGATTGTAGGCTTTCTCCTTCATTTTCATTTTATCATTTTTTAAATAATCATTCATCACTCTTCTCTCTTTTTAAGCCTAAAAACTTAATCGTGAGGCCAGTGATTAATGCTTTAACATTTAATAGGTGTACATGATCATTTTAAAATATATATCGTATACCCAC
This sequence comes from Thermobia domestica, assembly GCF_964235325.1. Taxonomy (NCBI): domain Eukaryota; kingdom Metazoa; phylum Arthropoda; class Insecta; order Zygentoma; family Lepismatidae; genus Thermobia; species Thermobia domestica. The sequence goes on from NC_137466.1 coordinate 214,518,114, forward strand.
CCCCTATACGCTCATTTTTTCTTAAATGTAATGTTAGTATATGCTGGTCTATAGGATACGTACAATTCTGTTACCTCATTATACACTTTCGTAGCCAAATTATTAAAGCATATGATTTGTGCATGTGTGGTCCGGGCGAATTACTACAAATCTGTGTAATAGTTTGGATCCTCATTTAATGCAGTTGTTACAATCTCATACAGCCTTGATGCTGAAACGGAACATTTCATCAATTAACCTGCGAAGAGTTGAAACCGAGACCACTCATTCGAAAAGCATTCATGCGAATTATTCTGCTACATTAATGCTCTAACATAACAAAAGTGAAGCTGGTTTGTTTGTTAGCAGAGTTCGTTCGTAAAATCATTTTATTGTTGAATCAACTGATAGTAAAAGGACGGAGTTGAGTTGGGCGAGGCTATATGAGACGTGGACCTACTGATTAACGTGGAATCCGAACCACGTGAGCTCCCGCCGGGAATCGAACCAGGGTCTCCCACGCCAAAGGCGCATTGCTAACCGCTTAGCCACAAAGGACCTCGAGTAAAAGGACGGACGTATACTTTCGAAAGATGTGTGTATCAATACCTGTGGCCACGGTGGCTCAGTGGTAGAGCGTATTGCGTGGGGTCTCTACTTCGATTTCCAAATAAGTTTGTGGTGGACAACATCGTGCTCGTGGGTTTCTCGGGATTCTCTCGTTTCCTTCCACTTTTTAATTCCACCAATTCTTCCATCATCATTCACTTGCTTTAACCATCATTTCCCTTAGCCAAATAATCGTAATCGTGGGACGTTAAACTCAAAGATTTTTCAATGCCTGTATTGATATCATCCCAACACTTCTCTTCTGAAACTAAGCAAGAACGCTACATTCTCTTGATATTTTTTTTAAAAAAATAAAAATATGTTGTTTTAAAGTTTATTACCCTTTACAGTACCGAGGCTGTATCGGATAGGAATCTACAGATTGACTTGGAATCCGAAGCGCTGGATCCCGCTGTTGTTTGGTTGGTTGGATTAGAGTTCAGCACCCTTTCCAGCTCCGAGACTACGAGACATCGAACTAAGCTTAACGTGAGTTCGGAACCACATGAGCTCCCACCGGGAATTGAACCCGAGTTTCCTGTGCCAAAGACGCGTACCCTAACCACGTAGCCACAAAGGAGCTCTTTCGTGTGGGTCGAATTCCATGTTAAGTTGAAGGTGCATGTTTCATATTCCCTCGGTGCTGAAGAGAACGCGAAACTGCAATCCAACCAAGAAATGGGATCCAAACGACACCAACAGGAAATCGAGGTAAGGACTCCCTTGCTGAACTAGAAGCGTAGCTAACGGGTAGCCTGGGGGCTCGACTCCCCTGAAACTTTCAGTTTAACGTCTCACAATTATGCTCTTTAGGCTAAGGGGGGGGGGCGATGAGGAAATCAAGTGAATGATAATAGAAGAATTGGTGGAATGAATATGTGGGAGGAAACGGGAGTGCCTCAAGAAAACCCACGAACACGATGTTCTCCATCACAAACTTATTTGGCCGGGAATCGAACCATTGAACTCATACACCAGAGGTAAGCGCTCTACCACTGAGTCACCGCGCCCCCCTGGAATTTTCAGTTCTTTGTTGGTAGTTATGTATTAATATAAGGTTAAATCAAGTTAGTCCTCAAAAAATGATTTCAGCCTCCCTGCCTTTGTGTTATGGCTACAGGCCTGCCCTGAACTATCTAATGATAGCCATATAGCCACAAAAGAGCTTAGTAGAAAAAAAAAATGTTCACTATAATTTACCTTGCAGCTGTACTTGATCATTAAACTATGTAGTATAAGGTAAGTGCGCCAGTAGCTGACATTGCTCCAAAACCTGACACTTTTATCTTAAATTGAACATAATAAGGTTATTTGTGATCATTAACAGATGTATGGACTCATACACTTTTCTTGGTAGTTTGGCAACATTTTGCTTAATCGTGGTTAATTTGCGCGCTAAATGATAGAAGCACGCCGAAGTTGACTTACGTGCTATGAGGAACTATATGCAGAAGTGAGAAGAATTCTTAAGAAATACGGTAAGCCTACACTGTAAAAAAAATGAGGTGTTAAAACAACACAAAATGACTACCACTTTAGCGTGTTACTTGTGTGTTAATTCAGCACCAAACGCATCGTCTTTCGAGCATATAAGAAATAACTAGTTACTACGTGGAAGAATTTGCATTGGTATTTATCGTTTAAAATGAGCAAAGCTTTACGAAATATATTTGGCACTTATGCAAAGTAACGAAAAATGTTCTATGTTTCCTGTAATCGGTCACAATATTATTGTAAACCTGTGAATCGTCTGACAACAGTTACACAGGAGAAAGTTCTACCATCTTATGTTCATATATGCTAAGACGCAAGAATAACAAATAAAGAAAACAGATGGAAGCATAGCTATCTTTGTAACTGTTGTCAGATGATTCACAGGTTTACAACAATATTATTGTGACCGATTACAGAAAACATAGAATGTTAGTAGTTACATGTCATAAATGCGAAATATGTTTCGCAAAGCTTTATTTATACCAAACAATAAAAAACAATGCAAATACTTACAGCCAGTAACGAGGTATTTTGATATGCTTTGAAGGCGATGTGGCTGAAGAGCAATAGGAAATGCAAACCCACGAAGAAGACTTTACCGAATGCCACGACCCCCGTGATAGAATTGTAAACCAACAAACCAGCCACAGGGAAAAACACAGGAGGGCGCGACAGTAGCGACTCCACCACCACATATACGTCAGAAAACAAAGCCAAGGAAGACAAAAGAAATGGAAGGCAGGGGCAATAGCCCGACACTTCAACAAATCAACACCCGCGAAGACAAGACTGAGACTGAGACTGAGGTGTTTAATTGGTAACGCTAAAGTGGTATCATTTTGTGTTATTTCAACACCTCGCTCTTTTGCTGTGTACTTACCCCGTTACTCTTATGTTAATTTATGATTTTTTTCCAGTTCAGTAGGATGTTGAATACGTATTGTGTGGGTGAAACAGGGTAGTATAATCGCGGAAATAAAATTTTGTTAAATTTGAAACTCTAAAGGGGGAATGTCAGATATTGGTGTCAGTTCGTGTAGGGTTTTCCAGTGGCTGACACTGCATGTCAGGCATTGGTAAACAGCATAACGGTTGTTGTTGATTTTAGTTTAGCGTCCCTTTCAGCTGCGAGGCTATATGAGACGTGGACCTACTGATTAAAGTGGAATCCGAACCACATGAGCTCCCGCCGGGAATCGAACCCGGGTCACCCACGCCAAAGGCGCGTATGCTAACCGCTTAGCCACGGAGGAGCTCCAAACAGCATAACGGCATTAATTTATGAATTTCATACATAATTTACACGAGAAAGTGACACTTGTCTTCTATTATCAATTTCACTAAATTTGGATATCTCGGTCCAAAAGCTGACATGGGCTGTCAGTTATTGGAGCAGCAAAATATTGTTTTGTATCAAGATCTGACATGAAAAATTTTCAATGGATTTGAGCAAGTCAATGATGCAAACATCGTTATTTTACAGAAAAAAAAGTTATTTTGTGAGTGTTCTAAAACAAATTTAAGACAAAATACAAATTCATAATCTGCTTTTTTTTTTAAAAAAAAATAAAAACTTTTCACTCATTAGAACTGAAATAGATAGTGACACTTCCTTCTCTTTAGTAATAAAACTCCAACTGATCAAAGCAGTATAGGATATTTTAAAATTATATATACTGCTTTGGTCAGTTGAAGTTTTATTAGTAATCCTGAATTTTCCAAAGTTACAATGAATAATTTCATTCTCTTGGAAACTGGATGAGCCGAGGTGTGTGAACTTATTGAGACAACCGAGAGTGCTGTATTTTATCCAGGCACGTTAAGATCCATTTAGAATTCTTAACGAAGACGAGAACGCATTCTTTTCGTGTCCGAAAGGAAATAAAGTGTTAGTTCGTAAGGAAGGAAAACATTTTATACACATACGCAAGCAATGATGAAAAAGAATGTATAACAACCCTGGTTACATCTAGTGTTTTGGGTATTTTGGCACCCCCGATGGATATATACACTTACAAACAAATATCACCTTCTGTAGCTAATTCAATGTCTAAGAATTGGGGTATTGGTAGATCTGAGTCAGGTTGGATGAAGCTTTACTCGAAGTTATGCTAAAGAGTGGATATTGCTGATGTTGACCGAAAGTTGATGACAAGCTATGCAATCATGCGCGCCGACTACGTGGGTGCTCCGGGGCACCGGCACCCACAAGAGTTTTAGTTTGGACCCGGGTTTGAACCCGCTTCTCTTGTGTTTAATTCAACCGTCCTACCGACTGACCTAAGGCAGCCCCAGCTTATAGTACCGGTATATTTTTACTTAATTACAGCACAGCCCGTTATGACACTGTTCATAAAAGATTTTAACCAAAAAGTAAATCAATCAAATATCGAGACATTCCTGAAAACATATGACTAACACCCTGCCATTGATATGCACTAGTGGTGAGCACAAAAACCGTTTTTCTTTCTGTTTCCAGTTTTTAGGAAAACCGAAACCGGGTTTTGAAAATTTTCAATAAACCGGTTTTTCGCCGAAACCAGTTATCGGGTTTCTCCAAAAGCGGTTCTGTTTTTCATCAAAACCGATTTCAGCTTTTCCAAAACGGTTCTATTTCTAACCAGAATAGCCTTTTCTTTTACGGCATTGTAACATGCGTCGAGAACACATATGAAAGAAGCTGAAAAACTTGTGTAAATTCTCATAAAAAGCAAGCAAACCGAAACCGATATGCTTGAAAACCAATATGTTTAAAAACAAAACTGTTTTTGTAGTAAACGGATCCGGTTTTCGGAGAACAACGAAACTCTACTCTGGTGAGAAACTGAATCGGGTTTTGGAGAAAACCGAAACTACTTTCGGTGAAAACCGAACCGATTTTTGGAGAAAACCGAAAACTGTTTCGTCGAAAAACCGAACCGGTTTTTGGAGAAAACCTAAATGTCGGTTTTTCAGATTTTGGTTTTTCTAGAAAACGGTTTCCGGTCTTTATAAAAACCGGTTTTGCCCATCCCTAATATGCACCCACATAAATTTTGGAAAGTCGGTGCCGTTGTATGGAATGCATATGAAGACATTTTGAAAAAAGAATCAATACTCCCAAATATGATTCCAATGTGGGTGCATATCTGATAGAAGAAATTGAGAAATATCGCGTTAACAAAAGGTAAGAAATGTCTTGAAATATTAAATGGATATATTTGAATAAGTACCCAAACAAAGAGCAGAATCTACCTATTATAAATACTGTTACGTCTATTTAATCAATATTTAAAAAAAATACTTGATGTTATTCTTACTAATAAATGATTTAATTGTAGATTCTTTAAAGTAAACTGTCAGCCTTTGGCGCATTACTATGCTAGGTATTGGATCATTGGTATTTTCTGTGTCAGAAACTGGTACAAGTGAGTTATGTTCCATATAAATTTCAGTAACTCATATATGTTTATCTGAAGGAGTCTCTGTTATTAAAGTCATAATTCTTCTATGTTGTTTTATTTACAAAACAAAGAATTAGATTTAGAAATGCATCCCTAAATTGTCAGCTATTGGTGCGCTTACCTTACAGGGTGCCTCAAAAGTCTCCTGACATAGGGTAACACTGTTATTGTCAGAGTTGCAACAAAATGTAAGAGGGCAAATCATGTCCAAATATGATGTTTTCAATCTAATGCGAACGAATTTTTTAAAATCAAACTAGTCGTTTGGGTTGTACATTCTTTGTGCACCCAGTATTAAATGAAAATGCGACGTTCCCATTTACCGGGGAGGTGGATAAATTTTGTAAGATTGTAGTGAATGGGGTATGTTTAGTATGGAGACTGGCCATTGACACGTTAGCGTAAAAGACAATAATTTCATTCATTTATGTTGTTGGTGCAGGTAAGTGGCAACGTTGCATTTTCATTTAACAATTTTGCATTTCATTTTACCCTATGTCGGGGGACTTTTGACACACCTTGTATACAAGGGCGCCGATTTCTATGTAAATTTGGGGGGGGGGGCATCCAGATGCAGAAGTCATATATGAGGATTTTAATATAAATTGCATTCAAATTATGCCAAATATTGTATATTCTTAAATACAATAAAGGGGCCCACATTAGCTTTGGGGGGGCCCTCGGCGCCCTCAGGATCGGCGCCCTTGCCTGTATATATGTCAGTGTTGGGTAAGTTACTCGTAAAAATGTAACGCGTTACAAGTTACTTTACTTTCTCTTAAAATGTAACGCGTTAGTAACGCGTTACTTGCCCCCAAAAAGTAACTGTTACTTTACTTCGAAAGTAACGCGTTACTAAAGCGTTACTTTTAGGTCCGAAATTTTAAAAATGTGAAAAAATTATGACTTCAATTTTTCGTACTACTATTACTACCGCTATTATTATTATTATTATTATTATTATTATTATTATTATTATTATTATTATTATTATTATTATTATTATTATTATTATTATTATTATTATTATTATTGCACGTTCTGAATCGCTTTATGTAAATGCAAGGACAATTTTTTTTACTTGATATATGCACATTTTCATATAATGTAACATTGATAAAATGCCATACTGCGTTACTCGTAGGGATGGACACGAGCGAGTTTTCCTTGACACTCGATTCAAGTAGAAACAAACATCTTTGAGCTCGACCCGAGAACTCGACTCGAAAAATTTGCTCCAATTCGACTCGAATTGGGGTTGAGTTTCGAGTCGACTCGAGCCAAATCCACTGTGTAGTTTCGAGTACATTCTTCAAGTATATTACATAGACAGTATAATTATTGTCAATGACACTACTACTGATACTACAACTTATATTATTTTTATTATTATTAATATTATTATAACAACATTGTATATAAAAAGAAAGATAGGCGGTTTGCATTTGAATACCAATAAAACTAGTTGATTGCCAACCTCGGTAGTAGTGAAGTCTAGGAGTCAAGGACATTGTTCACGAGCTTCTGAGTTTGGGTTGAGGGTCTAGATTGAGTATTCGGGCTCGAGCCAAACACTGTTAAAAGTTAGAGGGCACTGGCCAAATATCTTCAAAACTGCTCGGCCCGGGTTTAGAATTGTCAACGACTCGAGGAGCTCGGCTCACAGCTCATTCACTAACGGCCCGAACCGAGAAGTGAGCCGACCCAACAGCTCACCCACCGACTCGGCTAGACCCCTCGGCTCAGTTGAGCCGAACCGAGCAAATGGCTCATCCCCACCAAGCCAGCTCGAGCCGATGGTTCACTCCAAGTGAGCCGGCTCGAGCCATCTCAGTTGAGCCGAGCCGAGCTGAGCTTGTTATAAAAAATCTCTTGTGGTCTCGCTATCGAGACGAGACGAGATGCGAGCCGTGTCCCCTCTCGTGAGCAACACTAAAAGTATTCCATATTACTGTTTAGCTTACATTTCTCATGGTTTTCGTTTTCCAGTGTAATCAGGCCATGATTTCAAGACCACTTAAAACGAACGAGCCACTTATCAAACTCGACTGGACTCGAAACTCGACGCGAAAAACTGAATCGGCTCGGAACTCGACTCGAGGATATTACCCTTGACTTGTCTCGAAATTCGACTTGAATTCGAGTCGAGTCGAGTTTTAGCTTGACTCGTGCTCATCCGTATACGTTAGAAAAAATGGTTGTTTATTATTATTCTGTTAAACTAATTATATAATAATAACAATGTTGTTATGTAAAATTAAAAATAAAGAGTATAGAGAAACATTACACTACTCTATAATCAACAAGACTCTGGGATAAGCAAACTGATCTGAAAGAACTCGAATATTACATACCATCAGCAAACTATTTTCTAGTAATAAAGTAGGGCTGCTCACCAGAACACAGTTTATTCATATTAACACCTTACTGTAAATCGTTAATTATGCCACCCTAGTTGTTGATAAATATTTTCCGCCGGGACACTTCAGACACTTTACTTTTAAATTCTGCCCACCATCATCCTCAGCTCTTAAGAAAAAGTATTCTTTCAAATGTTCGAACGGTAAAATATTTTCGTTCTCCATCTTTATAAAAACAACACCAATCAAAGTAAAATAGAGTACCGGTATCATTGCACTCCGAGTTCACTCACTGAATGTATCGATTTGGAGCTGTCAAAATCTACGTCAAAATCTTCCAGGTGCTTGCAATCAGTACACGTGATTTCCCTAAGGCTGTCCTCATCTTCAAAAAAAAGCAAGTGGCACTACGAACTTATCTGTTTCTCTGTGTGTCTGTGACTGTCGGTCACTGACATATGTAGTTCATGCTCGATTGTTTCATTCTGAGAAATTCACTTACAGGAAAGAAACATTTGTTTCCGAAAAAAATATACATATATTGTAGTTACTCATCCGAAATGTAACGCGAAAAAAGTAACGCAAACTAGGTACGTTACTTAAAAATTTGTAACGCGTTACCGTTACAGTTACTTTTGAAAAAATGTAACGCGTTACTAGGAAACGTTACTTAAAAAGTAACGCGTTACAAGTAACGCGTTACTTGCGTTACGTTACTTCCCAACACTGATATATGTTATGTGTACGATATTAAAATGAAACACATAATAAATGCACGATAGTAATATCGCATCAGTCTGAGGCGGTAGAAGTATCATTCTGTACACAGCCTCTGCTTTACCTTCTATATACAACAGCAATCAAGAACTTACGTTTGCTTTAAGTCTTGCAGCGGGGGAAGGGGGGATCAAAAGAGGTATAACAAAGATCTAGAAGAGAAAGAGAACGAGAAGAGAGAGAGAGAGAGGAGAGAATTTGCCAACGGAATCTCTCCTTATCAACAGAGCTATTAGGATAACAGGAGAATAACAAACTTTTAACTGCTTCTGAAGGAAGGTCGTAAAGCAGAAACTGAAAACGTAAATATACCTATAGTGTGGTGCTATAGAAACGCGCGCGTCTCCGAAGGTGAGCTGTTCTCTATTTGTGCGCGATGAATGTTCGCTAGAGTCTTCATTTTTCGATTTAGAAAACTTTTTTTTTTTTTTTAAAAATATCTATTCGGCATCAGCATTTAAAAGTGAGTTTTCGCAAGTACACGAAGAAATAATAACGAAAAATCCCCGAACTGTGCAAAAAATGTCAGTGCAAGAATATACATTTTGATAAATTATCTACTGTTCCATTTTTCTTCCTCTCGGTAGGACTTGATTGATGAAGTTTGGTAAATCTACGATTATCTTTTAAGCTTGATAACATATTATTATTATTTTAAATAATGAGTCACAATGTCAACACTGTCCTTCTCCACTTAAATAACAGTGTTTATCAGAAATCTTAATTGAAACAGAGACTAGTGTTTGGTTTGATGTTGAAGTGTGGTATTCGGTGATATTGAAGTGCAGTAATTCCGTAGTGTGCCCAGCTGTTTCGATATTTCAGTGAAAAAGAATAGACACAGGGTTGTGATAACCTGTGCAGTGTTTGTCGGTTTAAAATATTGTAAAACTGTGATGCATTTGTCCCGTAAAAATATTTCTTTTGAGCGTCCACTTAAATAGTATATATGTATGGTTATTAGTATGTTACATACTGGAAAAGAGAGCGTTATTTCTGGTAATAATATCGAAAATAGCTTCTCGTAGTATCTGTAGATGGTAGTGCATTTTTTGTTAACGGTTTTGATTGAATGTTAAAACATTTTACAAGTTTTCAGCACAACTTTACTTCAGAATTATGGTAATATTATAAAGCTTCAGCCGTTCAGTTACATTGGAATATTGCTAGTACGTGTCAAGGCATTTTGAACGTCTAAATTGCAACCATTGTGGGCAATTTTGACGGACTTAGGTTCAAACGTTAGATTTTTGGTGTAGATATTATATATAATTGGATTTGAATGGATTGTCGTAAAACGAGTTTTTTAGTTTGATGGATAAGCTAGTGAATTAAAAATGCGAACGTTTTATCAGGAAAGAATAGAACATTAATTGGCTTCCATTAAAAAAAAATAAATGATTCTGTTTAATTCGTATTTTCCATCAGTTAAATCAAGTAGTAATGAATTTTTAAAAAAATATTCACGTCACAAAATCTCTAAGTACAATCACTAGAATAAGTAATTATACAAAATACCCAAGAATTTCTTAAAAAAAAGTCACATTATTAATTTTAAAAAACGTTTCCCGTATTGAGAATGTTAAGTAAGTTGTAACGAGTTTCTGTATAAAATTTAAAATATTCACCAAATTTAACGTTTTTTCATTATCATGCTATTATTTAGTTTTGATTGTAATCATCTACACATTACATGCAGAGTCGCGAGGTCTACGGAATGAAATAATTGTTACGTAATCGCAGCAGTTTGAGAAACAAAATATTTCATAGGGAAGAAACTATTTGGTTTTAGTTCACCATATTACGGGGTATTTTTTCTCTATTTTTCGTTTTTTTAAAAAAAAAAATATTGTGTGTTGCATATCAAAACATATTGATTAGTGAATATAACTATTCCCTTGCTGCACTTTTGTTCAACCTATGAATGTGTTAAGATATAAAGTAGGGGGACTGATTTTATGATGGAGTGTGAATTAAATGACATTTCAGCAAACCCTGAGGGTCATTGCACAATATAGTACATCAACAGTACCATTTCGCTTTGAGAACACGATCCCTTCCTCCCCCTGTAAACCTCGTTTTTCCTAGAAGAGCATGCATCATTCGGATTCATTGGAAGGGGAAGAGTCTCCATCCCCGGAACCTTCGTCTACGTACGCCCCTACAAGGAGAAGGTCATCTTCTTTCGTGAGAAGGTTCAGTGACTTCATCCCTAATCCAGTGAATTCTCTGAAATTGGTGTTTCGTCCGACGTTGAGACGCAGTTACAGCGTCTGGGAAGGCCATCCAAAGACGCTGTTCCAACGCAAACAAGAGCGTAGCCAGTCGACTATAGCGTGTGAATTCCCTAACCAGAGTTTCAAGACGAACAGTGACCACAGTGACCACAGTGATAACGAAGAGTTGCCTACAGTGCTTCGATCCAAAAGCTTTGCATGGCCTAAGAGGACGCCCGTGACAAACTTCATCAACGAACAGGTAAAAAAAAAAAAAAAAAAAAAGTTCTCTTTATTCTGTGCTTTTTCAAACACCTGAAACACATTGTCATTTTCTAGTTAACAACGTCTCTATTTGTTCCTTTCATTTCCTTTGTGTGTTTTTTGTCTTCGTAGTATTCGCGTAGGAACATCAATCATTTTAATGGTTTTTCGTGTCAATGCATTTGACATTTGCTTCGCCTCCCACACAAGTTCTTCTACTATCCTAATAGGTATGCAATCAACCTTACGTTATTGTAAGCATTGTATTCATTCAAGGTTAAAGCCTACTTCTATTTTTTCAAATATCTGTGTTAGAAAACCGTTACTATGCTGGATTAGTAAACTAGGAATTACCAGGTACCATTCCTCGGAGTAAGATCGCTCACAACACGAGATGTGAGAATTTTCGTGAAGAGATACGGGGCGAGACAAAACTTTTCACAATAGAAAAAGATAAACTATCCGAGACAAGACAAAGCTTTTCACAATAGAAACAGATAAACTATCTGAGACGAGACAAAGCTTTTCACAATAGAAACAAATAAACTATCCGAGACGAGACAAACTTTTTAAAAATAGAAAAAAACTATCCGAGACGGGAAAAACATTTTAAAATAGAAGCAGATAAACTGCTCTAGACGAGACAAAACTTTTTACAAATAGGAATAGATAAACTATCAGAGACGAGACAAAACTTTTAAAAATAGAAACAGATTAACTATCCGAGACGAGACAGAGCTTTTCACAATACAAACAGATAATCTATCCGAGACAAGACAAAGCTTTTCACAATAAAAACCGATATACTATATGAGATGAGACAAAGCTTTCTACAATAGAAACAGATAAACTATCTGAGACGAAACATCAATTTCCGGGTCAAGACAGTCTCTAATTTCTGCTTGATTGGTTGGATTGATGTTTAAAGGTTCTAAAAACAAGATATGGACCCATTGTTTACGATAGAATTCAAGCCAGCGTAATATGTCTAAATTTTAAGGCTCTCTCACCGGGAAGCGAACCTGGAATCTCGTGCAGAAAAGGCGTGTACGCTAGCCACTAGGTCAACGGCGAGGGCTACCTCAACTATTTGTGTTGTAGGCAACCCTAGAGTAGGGTCTCTTTCCTGTTTTATCCTTGTTCCAAAACTGTTCAGTTTAGCCTATAATGTAAAGGTGGTAGCAGAATATGGTGCTGATTAGATCAAGTAGTGATGAAGTCAAGAAAATGAGGACTCTAACCACCAAACTGCCTGTGGTCCATTTATCTCACCCTTTACTTAGACGTTCTGAGATTTTTAACGCGAAATCACCCACCAACGACTCAAGTATTAAATTTCCGCTAGTTCGTAAACAATGTTTTTTCTGTACTTACGTACAGAATTTGATGATTACAAGATATAATTGAATTTGAGCAAAAAAAAAAAAAAAAAAAAGACAAAATAAGCAAATCAAGGCTTTCGGTCGTAAGTAACTTCTGTGTTCTATCTCCTTTCTGAATGCTACCTCGTCTAGTGTCACTTTTCGTGAACAGGCTGCTGGGTTCGATTCCCGGTGGAAGAGGCAAAAATCTGAATGTATTACTTAATACATATCGAGCCGTTGTTCAGGTTCCACTTTTAACTTTAATGGTCGCTATGGATATTTTATTTCCTATTGAGACAAGTGTAATTGTAGATTCCTAGAAGTTACATATCAAGCGGCTAGATGACAGCACGTACTCTTCAGCAGATGACGTACCGGACAAGATTGAAACTTCGTGTGATTCTCTTTACTATCTTTGTCTCGTACTATTATTCTTTTCTCTAGTAAAAATTATTATTTTCTCACTAGTATCATCCTTAGTCTTGTAATCTCCAATTTTCTCCATAACCACATTTCAAAAGTCTGCAATGGTTTTCCATTGCTTTTGCTAGTGTCTATGCTTCTGCCCCATAAACCTCCTTCATGGCTGAGCGGTTAGTGTACACGCCTTTGGCGTGGAAGACCCGGGTTCGATCCCCAGCTGGAGCTTACGTAGTTTGGATTGCACGTTAATCAGTAGGCTTGTGTCTCATATAGCCTCACTGCAGAAAGGGACGCTAAACTTGAACTCAAGTTAACAGCTTCTGCTCCATGAAGCACAATACTTCACACGTAACATTTTATAAGTTGTTTTCCTGACTCTTTATTCATTCAAGGACCCAATATATACTTTTAATCTTCCTAAATGCTTCTTCCGCCATTTCTATCCTTGCTTTTATTTTATGTTCGCACTCCACGTTTTTACTAATTATACAGGGTGATTTTTTGAAAAACGGGAAACTTTGAAAATTAAATAATTTCATGAAAATAAGATTTTTAAAATTATTTTTCTCATTTCATAGTAAAAATAATGCCATTTTAGAATACATACAGTGTACTTTAATAACCGGGGTGATTACTATTTATTTCCAAAATGTTCACCATCCTCTTACGTATTGACCAACACCAGTATCATCTCTCTATGACTTACAGTTCCCGAGATATGGCTTCTTAAATCTTCCGAAAGCGAAACTTTTTTTGGCAATATCTCGTGAACGGTAAGTCATACAGAGATGATATTGATATTGATAAATACCTAAGAGAACTCGTTCGTGGCTAAGTGGTTAGCGTACGCGCTTCTGGCGTGGGAGAGCAGGATTCGATTCCTGGCAGGAGCTCATGTGGTTCGGATTCCACGCTAATCAGCAGATCCACGTCTTATATAGCCTCGCTGCTAAATGGGACGTTAAACTCAAAATCAAACTCAACTCCATACGTAAGAGGATAGTACCAAATAGTAACCGGTGGCCACTGGTCAATTGTACTGTATTTATTCTAAAATGGCATTATTAGCCAGGTACCGATTTGTGTGAGCATTCTTGCTATTTGCCTTCGACATGACGAGAAATGAGGGAAACGGTAAAATGAAGAAAGTGGGATGAAACGGGAGAACCCCGAGAAAACCCACGCACACTGTGCTTTTCCACCACAAAGCTCACTTGGCGCAAGCTGGGATCGAACCAAGGACTATATATACCAGAGGTGAACGCTCTATCATTGAAAGAACTTTGAGTATGATGGGCTTTGAACTCAGAATCACCCGACTGCGAATCAAAGCACTAATTATACGCCGGCGAAGATCACTTTCCAAAACTGGATAGACCATAGGAAGTTACACCTGGTTGTCGATAAGTAGATATTAATTAAATGAGATAGATACAACTTCAGTATAAGTATTTCTTTAAGGTTTTACCGTGGGGCCGCAGTGGTTCAGTGGTAGATCTTTCACCTCTGATGTATGGGGCACTTGGTTCGATCCCAGCTCGCGCCAAAAGTGATCTTAGCAGGAGACAAACACATTGTACATAGGTTTTCTCGGGGTTCTCCCACTTTCTTCATTCCACCATTTCAATAATTTCTCATCATCATTGTCTCCTTCAGGCTAGCCGTATAAACGTGGGACGTAAAACTGAAAGGATATAAGGAAGGTTAATGTTTTATAGTAAACGGTTATACCATTTATTTGAAAAGGACTTCGAGTAATTTGAATGTTCTTATTAAACCATCGAATGTAGTGTTCTATGTGTTCTATTCACCGCTCGAAAGTTCAAAATGATTACGTGATAAAGCCATCTTTGAAGTTTGTTTTGATACCGAAAGAGCAGCCTCAACCAGATACCAGCCTGATACCAGTGTTCAACCCTCTATTAAGGTTGATGTTTTAGGACACGCGAATTTCAGGAACATTAGTTGGGTATTAAGTTTAAGCCCCCTACTCAGCTACAGAAGGGTAGAAGATCGGAAACTAACTCTCTTATTTTCCATTTGCTTGCACAAAAATCTTGAAAACGGCACTATACCGTCATAGCCGCTTGTAGGATGGGGTTAGAGAGGCAAAGAGTTTTCGAAGGGAGTTCAGTTCTTCTAAATACATGTCAAACATTAGATTTGGTTGGTTATTCATGCATTATAGAAGTTAATATACTTATATTAGCAACTATAGTTTCAGAGCCGAACTCACGGGTTGTCAACTGAGATGGCCCCCTAACACTTCACATCTCGTTTTTTTAGTAATATATATTTGTGTTTTGTCTGCACGAGGAGAGTACTCATGGAGGGTCTAACCGGTCTGCAACCCTTGCTGAATCTTTTCAACTTTAGGGAGCCACGGTATAGATCATTAGTAGAGCGTTCACCTCTGGAGCTTGGGGTCCTTGTTTCGATCCCAGCTCGCGCCTAATCAACCGTGTGCGTGGGTTTTCTCGGCGTTCTCCCGTTTCCTCTTACTTTCTTCATTCTACCATTTCATTCATTTCTCATCATCACCGTGTCCTTTAGCCCAGCCGGCATAATCGTGGGATGTAAAACTTAAAGATTACATTTAATTTTCTTTTTGACTTTGGATCTTTACAGGGAAAATTTCTGAGTGCATGTCTTTATATCATTATTATTACAGTATGCAATGTGTATGTGTGTATGTGTGTGTGTGTGTGCTGCCGTGTCGTGACAAAACGCTGTAACTTTGGCGGAGAAGTTTTGCGAAAATGAGCCGTAAAGTTTTCATTCGAAAATGTAATCTGTATTGTGTAGAAGCAGTGTATCTTGACTTTGGAAACACGTGGTTACATGTAATGTTACGTAAATGCATGTTGTGTGATTAAATTTGGTGAAAATTGATTGGTTGACCATTATTGCCTAGTTACACTGGTTCTACACGATACAGATCACATTTTCGGATGAAAACTTTAAGGCTCATTTTCGCAAAACGTCTTCGCCAAAGTTACAGCGTTTTGTCACGACACGGCAGTGTGTGTGTGTGTACTCGCCCCTGGTCCCGAAAAGAATCCTACGGGCGTCCCTGCTTACCATAGAACAAGGTCTTCAAGTGCAATATTAGATGTTCTTTTCTTGTTTGAACTAATTAATTACTAGAAAAGGAACCTAACTATTTACTCTGTATTGCAATTTGAAATAACCCATGGGGGGGGGGGGGCACTGTGGCTCAGTGGCAGAGAGCTTAGCTCTGGTGCGTGGGTTTTTTGGTTCGATCCCTAGCCAAGTGAGTTTATGGTGGGCAACTTCTTGCTCGTTTTTTTTCTCGGTGTACTACCGTTTCCTCCCATTTTCTCATTCCACCAATTCTTCCATCGTCATTCACTTGTTTTAATCATCGTCTCCCTTAGTTTAAAGAGCATAATCGTGGGACGTTAAACTGAAAGATTTGCAATAATCCTATAGAATCACTCGAAGAATCATCTATTGTTCAAATATTATCTAAAAGTTGTCCTAGGCTTAACAACTGTCCTTAAAAGTTGATTTCATCTTTATTTTTTTTAAAAATAATAATGGTGAATTTCCGTGATATAATTATTATCCATGTTTGGTTTTCGTTGATATCGAATGGATTTGGGTCACAGCTGTTTGCTTAAGATATCTTCTCTATCGCAGAGTACATAACGTGTTATGCAGACGGAACTGATAGAGGCCTACTTTGTTGTCTTTAGTAACGAAAGAATTGATCTTATTGTGGTAAGATTTCACGCTCTGCAAACAACAATTGCAAATATCTTGCAAGATGGAAATTTGTCATCGAGAGATAAGGCTCTTAATTATACACGTAAAATTGGTTTCTAACTTCCTTACACTTTGTATACTATCATTTTGTTTGCATTTAAATGGTTACACAGTGGAATTCCTGCGCTTTTACATTACATAAGTTGCCCTTATTGTTGTGTGTGCTGACATTAAAACTACTATTCTTAAAGAATTCATTTGAAATTCTTCGTGAGTATTAAGGCAGAACATACGATTGATAGCTGTGAATATTCCGATAAGAATTATCACCTTTCAGCATGCTGCATTACCAATACGAATTCTACACTAGATGGCAGAGGAGTCAGGTGAATTATTGAAGATAAAACCAGATTTTAACGCTTGTACTTAGTGGTGCTAACTGCATTGTAGCACCTCTATACGTAGGTAATTTTTATGCTTTTGATACCGTTTATTGGCAAGATGTTTTTATACCGGATAATAAACATGGGTGTATAGACATAAGTATTGTCCAAGATCTCATATGTTTCTAACTGCATTTATTTTATTGCATGTATTTCTTTACTTAGATGGGAGATCTGGGTTCGATTCCTGGCGTGAACTCATCTGGTTAAACTGTAGGTCCACATCTCATACAGCTTCGCTGCTGAATAGGAGGTTAAACTGAGAGTCAAATATTAACTTAAAATGGTTCGACAGTGTAATCAAAGTTGCAACTTTAATTTAACTAGTTTCACGAGTCATAAATCACGAACTTTAACTCTCAGCGACAATATTTCATACTACTTTGTATATTCCTCTTCACTAACTATATATCCTATGTCATTATGCAACCAAAAATTCTCTGATGTTGGCGTGTACAATATAACATCCAGGCGATCTGCATAAATTGTGTTTCAGATTGCGACAGTGATTGACTTCAAGAACAGATTTCATTTTTTTAAATGAAAAGACAACTAATAAAAAGTAAAATAATAATAATAATAATAATAATAATAATAATAATAATAATAATAATAATAATAATAATAATAATATACGTAAGAAATAATAAAGCTAATCCTTTTTTATGCAATGGACAAAGAAATATGTCTAAGGCTATAACGTAATTATGAATCAAGAATCATATAAAATAATAAAAAATATTTTATTTTCATAAATCTATGTCAGCTGTTCTTTCTAGTTAACATTTATACTATGCCAAGGTTTATTATTATTATTATTATTATTATTATTATTATTATTATTATTATTATTATTATTATTATTATTATTATTATTATTATTATTAAATATTCTGGGTGTCACTAGGTCCTAGGAGTAATATTTTTTTTCTATTTTACGTTCGAGTCGCGATTTTTTTTATACGTTACTCGATTTTCAGCTTTCTCTTTTAACTCCCAATATTTTCTTCTGTTATTTCAAATGATCAATCAGTTGTGTTCTTCTTCTCCCTATTCCTCACTTTCCTTCCATCTTTCCTTTTATGGCGGTATGAAGACAATTTCTTCGCAAGATACGTCCAATCCAATTGGCCTTCACACAAAGGATGCTGGCTAAAAGCGTTCTCTTCTCTCCTACCTGTTTTTAAAAACATCTTTGTTTGTTACTCTCTCTATTTTATCTTCTCCATCTTCCTCCAACACCACAATTCAAAGCTCTTTAAATATTTCTTCTCTAACTTCCGTAATGTCCAAGTATCCCAATCAATACTCCATATATAGCACTTTAACAGCATCATCCCTAGTCCAATATTAAACCTGTTAGTTACGAGTAATCTAACACATTAAAAAAGTGATGTATATTTCTATTACTTGTCGTTTAATATTATAATTACGATATTCTCTCGAGCAGTGATGATTTCATCAATTATTCAGGAAGGATTTCTTCTCCTGGAACAGGGGGCACAGTGACCCAGTGGTAGAGGACTCACCTCTGGTGTGTGGGGTCGCTGATTCGATCCCCGCCCAAGTAAGTTTATGGTGTACAACATCGTTCTCGTGTGTTTTCTCAGGGTATTCCCGTTTCCTCCCACTTTCTCATTCCCCAATTCTTCCATCATCATTCACTTGTTTTAATCATCGTCTCTCTTAGCCTAAAGAGCATAATCCCGGAATGTTAAACTTAAAGATTTCATTTCATTTTTTCCCCCTGGAGCTGGGAAATTTTTCCTGGGCCCATGTACCTGGTCGCTTCCACTTCTTCGAAAATTAAAAGCACACACACACACACACAAAATTACACATTTCTAATTTATGTTAGTTGTGAAAGCTTGTTGAGTACTTTATGTATGGAGAGAGAGAGAGAGAGAGAGAGAGAGAGAGAGAGAGAGAGAGAAAGAGAAGTAATTGATGTATTAGTCCTTTCTATGAAATCTTATCTATTTTGTATATAACAAACTGATAATTAAGACAGAAGATAGCAAATGTTAATACGAAAACATTGCAATTAGCGTATAAAGTTAAGTGAGTTTAATCTTGCAATGATAAGATACGGTCTTACTAGTACTACTAATAATAAAAATATATTGTTATCAGATCATTTCGAATAACATAAGACTTAAAGGATTAAATGATGACTTCTAGAAACTTCCGGATGTATCTAATCTAATAATAACTTTTATTACTTGTATTAAGAGAAATTATTTAACGCACATCATTACCACATCTTACATTTCTATTCTGTTGAAATATCGTCATTGTAATACGTGTTCTGCAATTACATGCAGGTTACTTGGCGTATGTTAAGACTTTCCATGCACTATGATTCTTCGTTAATCCATTAGTTTTGACGTAAGAACTATCGTATTTAATATTAGTCCATTAATTACATTCTTCTTCTCCTTCCTCTATTATCTTCTATCTAACTAGATGCTTCCAAAATAACTCTATGGCCTATGGAACCCCGAGATGCAATGCCGCGTTCACAAAAGCTCTCCACTGACTTCTATCCTTAGCCAACTGGATCCAGTTTCTACTTTGTGTTCCTATTTCTGAGAGATCCATCTTAATATTGTCCTCCCATCTGCGCCTAGGTCTTCCGAATGGTCGTTTTCCGATTGGTCTTCCAGTTAAGATCTTGAAAGCGTTTCTACTTTCTTCCATTCTAGACCATACATGACCCGCCCACCTAAGCCTCCTAGACTTGACGACTCTAACAATGTTGGGTAAGCCGTATAAATTATGTAATTCCTCGTTATGAAGTTTCAGCCATTCCCCATTAGCGTTCCTCTTGGGTCCGAATATTCGTCTCAGGATCTTGTTCTCAAATACTTTCAGTTTATGTTCTTCCCTCAGAGTAATGACCATGTTTCGCAACCATACAGAACAACAGGCATGATTATCGTTTTATATATTTTAAGCTTCAAATTCCTCGACAGAATTCGCGACGACAAATGATTTTAAATTGAATAATAACACAAATTTCCTGCTTTTAGCCGACATTTAATTTCTTCGTGAGTATGATTGTGGTCTGTTAATATTGATCCTAGATATTTGAAAGTATATATTTTATCGAAAATATTATTTGATATTTTAAGGCATCCATAATTTCCAGTATTACGTTCCCGACGAACTTCCATGTATTTATTTTTCTCTACATTTACTTCTAAACCCATGTCCCTGTAAGCTCTTTTATCTTCTACTGTACTTTATATTACATTCCTAATGACACAATTTCTTCTCAATAACGCCTTGATAAAGTTATTTTCCGCTTCTTTTGTAACTACTCTCACTAATACTTCCTCGATTCAAGGCGGGAACTCATGTGGGTCGGATTCCACGTTAATCAGTAGGTCCCGTCTCCTATAGCCTCGTTGCCGAAAGGGGTGCAGTTGTTTGGTTAGATAACAAAGGTTTTGCTTATTTTTACGATCCATATTTGGACACACGTCCACAAAGCTCTCACGATTTACGATTGTTATTACTGGTAAAATTTTCATTTATATTTATTCATTCTTCTAATGTTTCCACACTTCTTTCTATATAAGGCATCCATTTAGCGTTTCTGTACAACAAAAAGGCGCGGGTATCCACAGCAACACTGCAGTCGGTATTGTAACTACAGACAAAATATCGTTGCTGAAAGGGACGATTACTTCAATAACCAATACATCTGGTCTAGCTTAGAAAAGGAGACCCTTTCTTCCTCGAACTCTGCCTAGAAGCCACAAGGAGCAAGAAATACACCACTTCCTTTCACAAACACATAATAATAATAATTTATTTATTTATTTATTTATTTATTTATTATGAGAATTTGCGACCACAGCCGAAGCCATAATGGTCATATATACAATTATATACAATGGAATATTACAGGAATAAATACAACAAAACAATAAAAAAATTTAAAATACATGAAATCATGACAATCAAGAAAAGCAAAGGAAAAAACATTAGCACAAGTTTAATTGAAACTAAATTACAAAATAAAATAACAAACATATCCTCATTCCAATAAAGATTCAATCAAATAAGACGTATTATTAAAAATTTACATAAGTAGATTATGAAATAAACAAATTTCAAAAAAAAAAAAAAGAATTAAAACACATGAACAAAAATACACCATATGGGTAAAAAAAGAAAACTCAATAGACAATATACAAAAAAGGGTTAAATTAAGTATTTTAATTAAATATAACAATCCAAAAACTGTTTTCTAAGCGCCAAAAAATTCGAATCAAAAAAATCAATTTTGAGTGACTTTTTGTTTATGTTGTCAACACAAATAAATAATGGCGAACCAACTAAATTACTATTACACAATATAGGACGGTAAAGCCTAGATTTATACAAGGGAACTTTAATAAACAAATATTCAATTAAGTTCAGTTTCGCATGTATTATATCATGAATAAATTTAATTTGCCTTAAATTACGACGAACTTCGAGAGCAAGTAAATCCAATCTAGCGAGAATCACCCTATTGGGCAGATCATATAGTTTAAATTTATATTTTAACCAGGCCAAGAAGGAAATCTGGACTGACTCCAAAACTTGAGTAATACTAATGAGGTTACGGTTCCAAATCAAGCTGGCAAATTCCAAGTGGGAACGTACATATGCACAATATAAAATTTTGCAAGTTGTAATATCCTTAAAATCTCTAGCAGCCCATTTGATGAGTCCCTTCTTCTATTAATAATAATAATAATAATAATAATAATAATAATAATAATAATAATAATAATAATAATAATAATAATAATAATAATAATAATAATAATAATAATAATAATAAACTTGTAAACTGCTAAAGAGGAATCAAGCGAAGTTTAAATTTCGTGCGGTAGATGTCAACCGGTGCAGCATGTTTCCTGCCATCTAACAGCACGAAGCGTTAACTCCTAACATTCTACAACTAAACACTTTTGTTTCTATAGTAGAAAATGCTTTCTGCTCAACCAGCGTTACCGTTACCGTTACAACTAGCCTAGGCTCACGAATTAGAATTAGGAATTAGATTTCTGGGCTTTCGACATTAGGACAATGTTAGCCTGTCACGTAAGAGCGATGACGTTTCCCGGCGATCACATTATCCAAGAAAAGGAAAGGAAGGAAGCGACCTGGGACCTGTATATTGGGTACCATCCCGGCATTTACCTGGTGGGAATGAGAAAAACTCAGCAAAATGTCACTTCGGGTGGTTAACGTAAAAAAGCTTTTACACTTTTTCGACCGCATGTTCCCACCGGGAATAGAACCCGGGACCGCCCGCACCGAAGACGAGTGCGTCAGCGACTACGCTACGCGGGGCCACACTTACATTCGCGGATGTGGCAAGACACAGTAGTTGAGTGTTGGAGCTCTTACCTCTGGTGCGTGTGGTCCCCGGTTCGCATTCCAATCAAGTAAGTTTGTGGGGCACAACATTTTGTCTGTGTGTTTCCTCCCATGTTATCTTTCCACCAATTCTTCCATCATAATTCACTTGCCTAAAATCATCCATCTTCTTTAGCGTGACGTCGACGTTAAACTGAATGGCTTCATTTCATTTAATTTTCATTTACATTCACGGACACCTATCGCTCACTTTTTAAAACTTACAGAGAATAAACCCCGGACAATGAACTGTTCTTTTTCATCAAATATGCTGCATTAAGGGGGCAGACTACTGAATATTTTTGAAAAACTAATAATTTTTCTTTTGCCCGTTTTTCGTAAGTGGAAAGAGGTAAGAAAATGTAACTTACCACAATAATAGATAATGCTATTTTACACCCGAAAATACGGTTCGAAAGAATTTTCAGTGTTGCCATCCATAGAAATAACAGTGTGACCAGAATTTGAATTACTCAAAAATCTAGGTAAAGGCAGCGACTAGAAAAATAAACTCAACGGTAATTGATGACTTATCATGCTGTCTATCCTTCTTGTTTACTACTTTTTAAATAATATTTCTATTTAGTTTATAAACCTTACATAAATTCTTACAAAATAAATAAGTCATTACAAAATAAATAGAAACATTATTTAAAAAGCAGTAAACAAGAAGGATAGACAGCATGATAAGTCATCAATTACCGTTGAATTCATTTTTCTATTCTCTGCCTTTACCTAGATTTTTGAGTAATTCAAATTCTGGTCACACTGTAATTTCTATGGATGGCAACATTGAAAATTCTTCCGATTTGTATTTTCAGGTGCAGAATAACATTATCTATTATTGTGGTAAGTTACATTTTCTTACCTCTTTCCACTTACGAAAAACGGGCAAAAGAAAAATTATTAGTTTTTCAAAAATATTTAGTAGTCTGCAGCCTTAAAAATATTACATGTCTAATATTTTAAATGTAATGCATTTTTATATTTTCACTTTTATTCCTCGGCACTGTTTCTTTGGGAACAATGAGCTTGTACTTTACCCTACTAGGAACTAATCAAATAAGAGTTAATATACTTTTACGCAGAAACCAATAGCATTGATTTCCGCACCTCTTACTTTTTTTTTTTTTAATTTCTCCTCCTGGTTTTTAAAAAGCTGCCACTAGACAGGGAAGTCTAAATTAACCGTTGTCCTTAAGCAATCCACTGATACCACGAATACTATTATTTTGTGAAAGAATACTATTATTTTGTGAAGGAATACTATTATTTTGTGAAAGAATACTATTATTTTGTGAAGGAATACTATTATTTTGTGAAAGAATACTATTATTTTGTGAAAGAATACTATTATTTTGTGAAGGAATACTATTATTTTGTGAAGGAATACTATTATTTTGTGAAAGAATACTATTATTTTGTGAAGGAATACTATTATTTTGTGAAAGAATACTATTATTTTGTGAAAGAATACTATTATTTTGTGAAAGAATACTATTACTTTGTGAAAGAGTACTATGTAAAATTATTATTTAAAAAATATTAACTAAAAGTGTTTCTACTGCTCTCAGCGCGTTGATGTAATTGATATGGTATGTTAGTTAGAGTAATTGATTGACATTCTAATGGATATTACGTTATTTTATAAAATTAGATATTACTATTATTTTAAAAGAAGTATTTAATTAAATAATGTTTTTATTTATTTTCGCAGGGGTTCTCCAACCGTAAACGCACGGGTTCATATGAATCATATGAGCCACCCTTCTGTACAAACTACATTCCTATCGGCCAAGATGTAAGGCCTGATTATCCTTTAGGTAAGTAAATACAACGTTTTAAATTACATAGGCCTATTCACAAGTTCTAAAATATTTAGCGTTAAGGTTTCAAGTTTCTCTTGCCGGGAACACGTGTATCTACCAAAGAAACGTGCGCTAGTCAATAGACCAGCTGGGAGAACAACGTATAGATAAGGATGTAAATCTTATCGACAAATGATAAAACGGAATCGGACGATTTAAAATTGTTACTCGATGCAAAGTTTTTCAATATCAAAACGTCGGAGTAAGGAAGGATAAAAGCCATTTAATCTTTCATTTAGTGACTAACCCTTTCGTAGATTTTCAGTTAATGAATTATAACTGAAAGACTATTTACTCGATTGATATGGTTGATATCTTGTTTTTTAGAAGAAGGGTGTGGCAATTTTATGACGTAAGTTTGATTGCAGTATTACCAATGGGGGAGGGGAATTATGGAAAGAAATATAGGGATAAAAATTTACAAAAATTTCCTAACCAAATTTTATGGTTTTTTGGAGCTGGCACCACTTTGTAACATGGGTCCAAGTCGCCTCAGGAAAATTATTTGGTGTGTCGACAACGCATAGGAAAATCTGAAGTCATTGGCAGCCATACAAAGACGGAAAGGAAAAATTCTCGTCATACACACGAAATACACACTTTTTCCACCTCAGAAGCAAAAATCCAGTTATGCAGGATCGGCAGCTTCCCTAATTATCGGTATTCTATTGAAACTTTTTATGGTACACTGTGTAGGCCAAGGTTTTCAGATACCGGTATATTTGTTCCAATGTAGTCAACAGGAGGAAAAAAGGGATTATTCCGAATTTTCCCCTAAAATAGGAAATTAAAGTTTTCTATGGCTGGAAACACTGCTACCAGATAGACGCATACTATCTCAAAATAAACATTGGTATACCATTAATATATCGTACAACAATCATGCCGCTATCTAAGAAACAAAGCTTGTAGTTTAAAAAAATAGATTATGGTAAACAGAAAAGTAAGAAAAAAATTAAGGTTTAGAACCTAAATTCGAATTTTTCGTGCTCCCCCTAATTACTCAATTGTAACAATCTGTATTTTGCTTTAGTTCAGTAAGGACTGATGTTCGACTGGAGTAAATTGATTTGCGTTCGCACGTATAGGTACGGACTTATAAACATATATTTCGAAAATTTCTAATTTTTCTACCCCCAAAAACAGGGAAATTTAATTTCCGTACTTGGCTACACTAATCGCGGGATGGTCTAATTGGTCTCAACAATTAGGTATCCATACGAGGTATCTACCTGACGAGTCTTAAGGAGATCTCTCTAAAACGTAGGAAGCTATAGGAAAAAAATTTAAAATAAAAAAGTGGCAATGCGAAAATTCACGAATTTTTTTACTTTGGGCTCAAATTTGAGAGGGAAATTCGACACTCAGTGGAAAATAATTACCATCAGGACAAACTGTGGTCCAACCATATTTTGCATAGAAAAATATCATTCCAATATCTTAATTAGTGCTTACACAGCAGAGGATTAAATAAGTGACCACCTTGTACGTGTCGTTTTCAATGTCGGTCTCGAAAGGGTTAAATATTAATTTTCCAGATTTGATGTGGTCCTATAAATTTTGATCGGGTGTATACATTGATTTTCCCCCCTCCTTCAATACCTTCATCTGTTTGAAACTTTTTCAGAGATAACAATTGCTAAGTTTTTCGACGAGGAAGAGAAACTTTTGTTGTCTTTTTGTGTGTGTTTCCTCTTTTTTACTTGAATTCCCTTTCATGTCTGTCTCTCTCGTTTTTAATTCATCTCAATTTCTATTTTTGTCCATTTTCTTTCATTTCTTTTTCTTTTCATTTTTTGTGCCTTTTCAGCTTTCATT